>NC_136778.1:19407680-20718532 GCF_947034865.1 Barbatula barbatula | reverse complement strand
TGCTGCGAAACCACCAGGCCACTTGCATCAGCAATAAAATATGGGATTCTTTTTTTTTGTGTAAAAAAACGAGTCTGTGAGATACTAGTCATTTTAAATGGTCAAATAACAAACAGATACTATTGACATCATTTTGGTTACATCTCCGGTTTGTTGAATGAATTTAATTGGCATCTAAATGAATCAGCAAAGCGAAACACAGTTACAATGTAGTCACACACCAAGAGGTGATACAAATAATAGGTAACGATCCTAGTCTGGTCTGACACACCGAAGTATCAATCTTCCAGCCATTTTAATCCATTTTATTAGTACGTCTGAAAGGTCAGCACTTTTGAGAACGAAACAATTACATCTTAATAATAGTTTATAAATCATTAAAGACAGACCTTCCATGAGCTCCAAAGCTGTTAAGTGAATCTACAAGTACATCTCAATCAGCCCCCTGGGTTCAGTAGTAATGTCACAGATTAGGAGTCGAGGAATAATAAGTATCTTTCACTTTAAAACTGAATGTGAGAATGTTAATGTCACTTCCATGTTGTTAAAACGTACCAGTGGTGGTGAACATAGCACATTTTCATGTCTAGGCAAAACATGTGAGCCAGGGTCCTTACCAGTGTCCAAACTCATTCAGACAAAATAATGGGTTTCACAATTTGCTAAATTTTTTATTTTGTTGAGTTTTTTGTAAAGCAAGCACGTTACCTATAATTCTGATAAGTTGCAATTACACTACACATTGTTTTATAATCTATTTTAGATATATTATTTTTTATTGTGGATAAATATGTTTTATAATGTTATGTATTTTCTGTAATAATGATTTATAGCATGAGAAGCTCATGCATTCATATAAATGATACAACAAGTACATGTAATATATCTTTGTCTTTTGTCTCATTGTATAAAATTGAATGCCATCATATTTTTTATTCTGAAGCCGGTTAATGTGTTTCACAGCTTTGAACGACTTTTTAAAATCTCTATGAAAATATTGAATGGGAAAAATTATTTTGTAACACCAAAAACCTGACGGTCGAAGACCGCAGTAATGATAGACACTTACACTTTTCTATTCCTTCTATTTTTATTCTGTTTTTAGCCTTGAGAAATACACGTGTGCCTGTGTGCTGGCTCGCATACGTCAAATAACCTAAATTACACCATTTCTAGATAAAAAGAAATCGCAGGGAAATTTGACATACAAGACTACTTGAAACATAATTCCTGCTGAATTGACTGACTTGTTATTAGGAATAGCCACGGCTTTATTGCTGTAAAACCACAGTGTACTCCATTGATGTGACTTCCAGCTGCTCACAGAAGCTCCTGTTATTACTGTGAGATTATTATCTCCATATATTGTTCTAAAGTGCAACTTTCCAGCACATTCCTTCACGATACCCTGACATGTTTGTTCCTAGAAAGCTACATTTGGCTTCTTGTTAATGCAATTCAGCGGAGCTGGACAATATTTGGGATACACTGATACCACGAGTTGGTGAAAACAAGCCAATTATGCAACGTTTAACATGGGTTAAATGAGACCAAAGCAATTGCTTTCTACATTAAATGTTAAAAGGATTGAGTTAAGTCATCTTTTGACTGCCACGCATTCAATTGACATTATTTACCCTTTAATCTGTATTGTGTTTCTTTAAATGAAGTAGGTATTGTCCTCTCTGTTACCTCAGGCTTTGGCCAGACACTTGGATTCTCCTATTAAGCGACTGGCACCATCACGCGGTCCTCGTGCCAAAACACGCTGGAGGTCCAAATGGTATTTGCTCACTTCACAGGAATGCACAGTCACCATATCCTAGCCGTCATTTCTGATAATTTAGCATGACAAAACATGATTAAATTGACTAAGATTGGACACTGATCTGCTGTTGTCATTCGGTAGACTTTTGTTTCATTTTCACTCATTCTGGGAGTTTGAAACATTTTTAAGTATTGAAGATTCTGTTGTCATTTTAGACATTTATTAGAATCATGTAATGCTTTGGTAATATCCTATGATGTTATCCTATACAATAGTATATAGTAAATATAGTATATAGTCTACAGATCCGAAAAAAATTAAGAGACTATTCAACCTTTTCATTTAATCACCATTTCCAGATGTATTGGGGCCATTTCTGTTCACTGTCTGTTGAATTTCAACAAAATCAAACCTCAGGAGTGACACAAAGTCATCCAACAGCAATGTGAAAGACTGACAAAAACGACAAGACAACATAAAGGTTAAAAGTTGAGGTTATCGCATAAAAATACATATACACACACAGAAATATTACTGTTGTGCTGCTTAAATATGAATATGATTATGAGCAGTATTTGAGGTCTGAAAAAATACAGAGCATCGTTTCTCGTTCAGTTTCTCCAGTTTCATTTTCTGCAAATAAATGCAAATAGAAAGAAAAGTAAATTCAGACTAAATTCTTAATTCTTTTTGCATCTGTATATGATGAGTATTGTCATTAAACTGAAAAAGAACAATCCACATACACCCTACAAAAAAACAAAAAAAATTATCTTTGCGTATCAGTGATCTCCTTTCCTCTCGCTGCTTTAGCATTACTGCAGTCGAGCGGTCTCTCAGATCTTCTGATCACAATCCACTCCACAGCCACACGTCCAGATTATGAGTATTGTATGTGCATAATTGAAATCGCTTTCCCTCCTTACTGCTCTCACTCCCTAAAGATCTGTTCGGAGGGTGGGGGGGGGTTGGTTGGTAGGGGTGGGCATCATCTTACTGAAGACGGTGGATTAATTAGTGAAACTCCTCTCGGGGGAAGCATTAGACAGAGCATTCACGGTCAAACGGGAAGCATTAGCTCCTGAACCCCCTGGCGCAGCCGAGCTTCAACACAGGCTGGGTAATTAATAGAACCTCTGTGTGAGTTCAGGAACACTCATTCACTCAGGGCTTCAAATGGTCTGTAGTTCAACCGAGCAGAACTGGGATAAAACCTCATTTTGCCACTTACCAAGTTAATGGAGTCCTAACTTGAAAAGCACACCAGCTTGGGAGTTTTATTCTTTGGTGTTTAATGCAGCAATGAGGCATGGGTAAATTGTGTAATTTGAAGGAGACAACTTTAGATGCGACGCTTCAGGAGGGCTGGAGAGACCGGAGATGAGTTACGTCATTACTCTAGAAAATATATTTCACTTTATGGTAATAAGTACATTGATATGGCCCAGGGTGTAAAAGGTTTTGCCTGTTTGCATTTTCAACCATGAAGTACAATCATCTAGATGGGCTTCTTTAGTCTAAGTCTAACAGTGGTACTCAAACGTTTTCGTTGTTAGGTTCTCTTCGTGTAGAGTGCGTTGCTTTGCGGCCCCCTAAATAAAGACTTATAATCTTAAACTTAGAATTTTAAATAAACCAAAAATATAGTCTGTTATACAACATTGGAACATCAATTCCTTGGGTTGGTTGTTTTAATTTTCTGATGTGTGATTGCATAAAATATAGGATAAATTTCATAAAATTCCACAAAATTGTTGGGTCCCTTGCATCCATCTTTGGGCCACCAGTTTCAGAACCCTAGCTATAACGGCAATAGGGGTTCAGCAATCATTACCTCTTCAGCTCTGGTGGATATTTTGTGTTTTCAAGGAATTAGGTATAACTGAATTTGAAAGAGTGCTCTGCACACATACATTTGAGTAAATTGATAAAATGGCCTGGTTTTACAGACAAAACAATTTGACAATCATTTGACAACTATTCTCATTGTTATGCTACTCTATAACAACTCTATAACAAGTATTAGATTGGTATAAAAAACGTTGGGTTATTTGAACCCATCGTTGAGTCAAATATAAACAAGTTATATTTTACCCAGTAATGGGTTAAAACAACCCAGAAAGGGCTTGTCCTCATAAACAATTATTCAGAGCGATATCTGCCGATAACGATTCTGAAGATGAAATAAATATTTTTGTTGTGTTATAATAATGTTATTATAATGTTATTCATTACTAATTCCTAATTATTTCTTGTCCTCTTATGATTGACAGGATACGTCATCTCTGATCATTGGCTGTTTTTAAACTATCGACCGATACCGATTATTGGCCGATATATCGGTGCAACTCTGCTACACCCCACCTAAATTGAATATACGATATACTTTAGTTTTGGCTCAGACAACAATATTCTTCCCGCCGAGCATTGTGCAACCCCATCAATCCTTTCCTCTCTGATCAAAGTGATGTCCTCTGATCCTCTGCCTAACCTGTTCTCTGCTGTCAACACATCCTTATCTAGTGGAGCTGCCCTACGAGCCTCTAAGGCGTTCACATCAGACAAAACATCCTTGCTTAACTCCATACTAATTATTCTGCAATTGTCTGCAGTGTTCAATACTGTCAACCACAAACTATTGATGTCTACAGAGAAAGGCATTTCCAAGTCAGTTCAAGATTTATATTATACCTGGCTTCTTTGTTGCAGTTTCGCAGTGTTTGTGTTAGCAGTGCAAAGGTTATGGGTTTGATTCACTGATTCACGCTCACTGTTTCTCTTTCTGTTTCCTCTCACACACTTCTAGACCACTGAGGTCAATTGACACAGCTTTACAGCTAATCTATCCTATGCGAATTCAGCTGTGAATTTCATACTCCTGTAGCCCATCACGTGCTCCACGCGACCTACAGAACATATGCTCGGGAACCCTTTATGTGCGCCCGTTTGCTTTCATTTGTGTTTGTGTGGTCAAATGTAATCACGGAAGCATCTGGGCCTCTTTAATGGGAGTAATTGTCCTTTCTGCACGTCTGTGCGTGTATTACCGTGACAGACAGAGATCGAGTGTGTGAAGCAGATCGCATCGGTACTGTATGTGCATGCATGGACAGCGCAGGAGCATGTTCCAGCGTCTATCTTAGAGGCCATTGTACTATCGTAGGCCACATCAAAGAACATTCCTCTGAGGTTCACTAATTACATTGTGGCTTAACTTGGCACCAATGCGAATCATCCTGGCTGAAGCTTTTAAATCTGTCCACAAAGTCTCGTCCTTAGACTAATAAGTACCCTGTGCATCAGACCTCCCAGCGGGGCAAACAGCTTGGTCCACCATATAAACAGTTGCTTTCCTATACAGCTCAAATCCCACTCCCTCTCACCTTCAGGTATGCATTCTCCTGACAATACCATACAACGTATGATGACACCATACTGTCTTTAAGCACTCTCCCTGGGACCCAAGATCTGCCAACTCCACCCAAATCTTCTGTCTGTTTTTTTGGCTTTGTGGTTCTCAGGAATGCCAAAACAAATGTTGACCCCGGTCCCCTCGCATGCAGCATGTGTTTTGTATCCTCAGACAGGGATAGTTTGCTTCAAAGCGTTGGTTCAGACAACAATGAAAATTGTGTCATTATTTATTCGTCCTTATGAAGTTTCTAAACCTGTATCATTGTCTTTCCATTTGTTTTTGTCCATATGGCAAAAGTGAGTGCTGTTTGTACTGCTAGTCTACAATGTCTTTTTGTTCCAACATGTACGGAAACACATGAGCGTGAGTAAATGACTGAAAATGAATTATAGCGTTTCCTATTTCCTTAAGATGAATGCAGTTTTATTACATCTATATAATTTAATACCCTTTTTAACACCAGTTTTTGTTTACTGACATTCATTTTCAAGTCATCTCGAGGCTTCGTTAGGAATTTTCATGAACCTTCACACCAGCTCTTAACACCTTTTCACCCCTTCCTCAACAATAAGAAAGGCTAAAAGATGAGTGGATGTGATTCGCTCCTACATCGACTTTGTCTTTTGCCCTCTGTAGCACCTGAACCTTACAACTTCAACATATTTGACATATTTGCAGATGTGAGGCCATGCATAAAGTCATCAAAGCCCCTATAAGGAAGGTATAAAATCCCTACTTTAGACCCCTGACATGTATCTGAAGTACAGTTTTAAAAAGTACACTTTTGCATTAGGTGCCTTCCCTCTCCATCTGCATACGCACCACAAATGTAACTGCAGTGCACAAAGGTCGATTAATATTAATATCAGACCCTCACAAGTTGTCGGGGTCTAATTAGGAGGCTCTTGTTACTGTAACATGTTCACTGGCCTGCTGGGATGTGAGAGGGGACAGGACACCCACCCACCTCGGCATCATCCCCCGCAGCACTGCGCGTTTAGCGCGTCTCTGTGTTCCAGATCATTAATGCAGAAACCGGTCCACACGCGCTATATCAACTCCGTGGAACCATCCCGCTGTGCCGCTAATTAGAGATTCCGATTCATGGCCAACTCTAGCGCCCTCTATTCCTTGCGGATGAGAAAACCCTGCACTTCTCTTTCTTGGTGACGCAACTTGATCTCAAAGTTATAGGACCTCATCAAAACACTTTAAGACTATTTTTGTTGAACGGCTCCGCTGCCTGAACTTTATGATTACAGCACAACATCCTGCCCCCACTCACCGCCCGAGCAAAGCTCGAGGCTCCTGCCGCTGGGAGGGGGTATCGCTCTGCTCCATGCGGCATCCCCTGCCAAGCCAACTCCGGTGGGAATCTTCTTCACGTCCTCGGCCTCTGATGCTATTCCCCGTGGTATCCTCCTCGTGCACCTGCCGTTTCTCTCTCTTCCTTTCTCCTTGTTGTGAATATGCAAAGAGAGGCAGGCGCTCCCCTCAAATGAGCAGGGTCCCTGACAGCCTCATCAATGGCGTTGACAGAATAAGGACAAGGGGATGATGATCTGAGGAGAGCTTGGTGTTGAGGTGCAGCCTCCCCATGGATTCATCAAGCCACCTGACACGCCTTAGCTGAGGCGCCAATTGCGAGAGTCATCCCGGGAGAGCTTTAGCCCTTTATCTGAGCGTTTCCGTACCTTCCTAAGTGAATTTACATTTCAAACCAGGAGGCTTTCAATCATGCCGCATCACTTCAGGGTCTCGCCTTTATCATTAAGTTTCCCATCAGTTAACAGAGAGACTAAATCTACAAGCTGGACGGGAGGTTGGGCAGAAGGAGGGTTTCGCCATCTGATGACTGCGCACACTGCATTTCCCCACTCAAATCGACAAGTATGGCGGTCAAAGAGCTTGAGACAGCCATTAAAGGGGTTTCTTCTTCATATCACCAAAACATGCTGCTCGGTGTCTAACAACATTTTCCAAACTCTATACTTTTTATGTCCTAAGCCTTTCGCTGCATGCGTCTCAGAGCAGTATGACAGGTAGTCTGTGGCGTTTTCACTGTGAGAGCGACGTTTATCTGATCGTCCCTGTAGACCTGTTTTAAGATTATCAGCTCGGCCATTCATCACTTATGATCCACTGATCTGCAGATACTTTTCTCATCCCTCTGAGTTGTGATCCAGGAAAGGCTACTAGCTCTCAGCTTGGCACTCTTTTTCTTATAACATAAATGGGATAGTTCACCTAAAAATAAAAATTCTGTAACCGTTTACTCACCCTCAGATCTTTTAAAGCTTTGTTCTGCTTACCACAAATGAAAATATTTGTAAAAATGTCAGATCTCACCCCCATTGACTCCCATAGTATTTAGTTTCCCTACTATGGCAGTACATGGGGGATGAGATTCTTACAAATATCGTCCTTTGTGTTTAGCGGAACAAAAAGATGTATGCAGGTTTGAAACAATCTGAGTTTACCAATCTGAGTACATGATGATAGAATTTTCATTTTTGGGTGAACTCTCTTTAATATTGATTTTGAAGGTTTGGGCAAATAGTGCATGAAACATTTGAGTTTATAACTTCAATAAAAGCGAGACTTACAGAGTTGGAAAATCTATTCTAAGTGATATTGTTGAGATCTCTTCTGAAACTGTACTGGAACAATAAATAAGATAATAATAAGCTAAAATAATAATAAAGACATGCTTCCTAACTTAAATATTACAGGATGTTATTGTATCCTTTTAACGATGGTAAAAAACACCTCCCAAAACGTATTTTATTTTTTCTCATTACTGTTCACGCAGCAGTGTGTGAGTTAATTTTTGAAAAGAATCATGAACTATTTCAATGTTACAAGTTTGACAGATTCACATGAAATATTTAAAAGAGTGAATTTTTCGCAACTTAAAGCCAGCATTCACTGTAAAAAATCTTTTTTGTATTTTTGACAAAGTCAAAAGCGTAAAACTACAGAATTTTTTTTACAAGAAAACAGGAACAACATATAATTTTACAAGGAAAATTTGTTGTTTTACAGTATATTTCTGGCGCCCAAACTGCTAGAATATTTCTTTAAATATTTTTACGGTTCATTTTGGAAATACTGTAAAAAAATTTAAATTACAGAAAAAGACAGCAAATCGAGAAGAATATTGGGGGAACAATTAATTCTTATATCCTGTAATTTTACAGGAAAAACTATTATTTACAAAGGAACAGAAGAAGAAGCTTTTCCTTTAAGTTTGCAGCGTCAGACGGTAGTTTCCCCAAAACTTGTTTAAGAAAACAATAAGGGGGTTTTGCAAATGCACTGAGGAAACAGTAATTTAAAGTTGAAACATCACCTTTAACTGAAACTTATGAATATTTTACACCCTCCTTTTCTGCTACTTTTCCATGGATGAACTTTCAAGTGTCACTCAAGCAGTGCAGATTTACATCTATTAATACTAACGCTACAGTGAACAAACCCACCAAACACAATATATTAAAGCTGCCATATGTGAACTATTTGGAGTGACAGTAACAGTTGACTCAAGTGGTGTGCACTAATGTCCTCCTGAAGAGAGGAGCAAGAGCGAGAAAAAACAACGACTCTGCACAGCTGGAGATGCGTCAAGCATCATTTGCTTTTTCACATGATTAATTTGATTTTAATACCTCAAATCGAGGGCTGATTAATTTTGATCATATGTTAGAAACGATACACATTCCATTAATTAAAAGTTTTCTCAAGTTAGCGGCGCAAACTTTCATCACACGGATCAGCCGTGGTCCGCATGAATTCTCTGCACGCACGTGAGTACTGTTCGGAGTTGTACGAGGCTTCAGGCTGTGAGTTGACGCTCATCTTTGCTTTGGTGGACCGCAGTCTTAAGAGCTAAAGCTCTCTTATGACTGCTGTAGGGTCTAAGTCAAATGGAAAAGCTAAAGATAGTTGAGAGCTGTCAACACTACAGGTAATCCTTCACTGGTGCTATCTGCTTTGTGCTGTTTGTAATGTTCTATTGAGCCATGACAGAGTAACCTCACATGAAATACGACAGGAATGCATGTTGAGAGACAGCACATGAAAAGAAAGGGCCAGTCTGTAGGTCATTTTGCTTGCAGCGTGGCTTAAGCGTAGATTTCACAATCATTTTGCAAAAATGTTCAAGTGGTACAGTAGTCTGCATTATCAACACAGTCTCACAGGAATTCGTGATGTAGTCACGAAATTGTATCTATTCGTTCGTTGACACGAATTTCCCCCTTTTTTCCCCAGTCAGCACGACTTTCAGTCTAATTTATTTTAATACATGGTATGTATAAGTATATATTAACGCAATCTGATGGGAATTCATACCTACTGTACAAGGTGGCTCATTCGTGTAAATTCCTATTTCCCTTGTGACGTTAGGTTTAGGGGCGGGGTTAGGGGAGCCATTTATCGTTGTTTTGCCACCTCGTGCTTTTGGCAAAATTAGCCTTTGCGCCTGTGATTTAGGGTTTGGGGTGTAGTAAGAGGTTAGCCACATCCTAAAATAAGTACGACTTCTTTTGATATCAGGTTATAAATATGTAAGTATTAACACACGCAGTCTGTGTAATGAAAGTTGTTGTGAGCGACACGAAAAAAGAGGGATATTCGTGTCCACCAACACGGACCAATAGATTAAGTTTGGTGAGTATATCACAAACTGGGTTAACAAGACTGGGTTAACATTATGCTGCATAATGTACTTTCCTTATTTGAAACAAAATGAACACAAAATGTGTTAACAATATGTTTATAATTCATAGTTATCTGTAAGCTCTTCTAAAATGTATTTTTGTCTGAATAGAGATAATTTTGATGGTTTGTTTCAATGAACCGATTCAAAACAGCTTCACAGATTCATTTCGAGCTTTGAGACACTACGGGGCGGTTTGAACCAGGACTTAGTTTAATTAGAAAATCTAAGTAGTTTTAACAAACATTTCTTACAAAAAACATTACTTTTTGAGACAACATAAGGGCACTGATGTATTTTAAGATACTGTGTGTCATTACAAGTTGTTTTCAGTTTGAACTGCTCTTACTTTTATTTTAGACTAGTGTATTTCCTGTCTGGGAAACCCCTTCATGTGTATATTTAATATCAATTTAGTTTATTGCTGTCACCGTAAAATATGTCATGGTAACATGTTTTTACATAACTCATCGAAAGATTGTTAAACATTTCAACATCTATTCTAAGTTATATATTATATTTTAAAAGACGTTGATTTCTTAACTTTGGTGTGGTTATCTGCTTTATCTTAGCAGGTTGTTTTGGGGCAAATTACCGTTCGCTGCTGTCCTACTGAAACCTTGTATCTCCATATTTTGTGAATTTTATTGTTTTGCCATAAATCATTATTATTAGTCACCCCATGTTTGTCACTGGGTATTGGAAATATCTAACAAACTAAAAGTATTATAAAGTCAAATTTTTGACAACACAGTATGTAAAACCTTTATTTCCTGAAAAATACCGAATTTGCACACATGAGGTTTCAGAAGGACAGCAACGAGTTTCAATGTAATCTGGAAATGAGTGTGCGTGTATGGAACACTGTAAAAATGCAGTCCTCCACACACAGGCTCTCATTTTTTAAATCTCATCGGTTCTTGTGCTCACAAGACACCTCTCAAACTGTTGAAAAGACTGTTGCCACACGTGACCTCAACCAAGTCAAATAAAAAAGGCTGATGTGACCGTACTAGTGATGCAGATTAGTTCATTTTACAGTGAAGGTTCTTCTGGATGCAGATGCCATACGTCTCTATACTTTCACTTTAAAACTGTCCTTGTGGCCTCTCTTTCAGCACATGGGTTTGGACAAGGCAAAGACACGCAATAAAAGACCTCAAGGGCAAGCAGAATGCAAGGCTGTTGCAAGTGATGCTTGTTTTCTTGACTGAGTGCCATCTTCAGAAGGACTGACTTCCTAGCTCATTAATTGCTGAATAGATTGCCTGTTGAATTCTTATTGTGTTGCCAATGTGTGTTTGTCATTACAGGGTTGGCAAAGAGCAAACTGGTCAGCCTTCAGTCACTTGGCCTTGGTTTACTGTCACCGGAGCGAAAAACAAAGATGTTTCACAGCTGTTTGTGCTTACATACGAAGCCGCCATTGTTTTCAACACCTGACACCCCTTTCGGTACACGGTACATAGTAAACAACCTCGGCCATTGTAGAAATGGCAATGAATGAAGCGGCTTGCATGTGTATTGAAACTAGTAACTTGGTATTAGCACCTTTTGTATTATTGATCCTGTATGACACGTTGCTTTATTGCTCCCTGAACTCTCTGTAAGTCGCTTTGTATAAAAGCGTCGGCTTAATGACCAAATGTGAATGCATTGGTCCCATTTTTGTCCATCCAACAAGCACCATTTAACCAAAGACCACAATTTGGGTTTACCTGTAGGAGTTGAGCGCTACATTTTAACGCACAAGTAGGGGGCTTTCGGTTTAATTCACATTCAGTGACTTTGCATGTTTTAAGCTCTATGCAAATATTATTGGATTTTCAAAGGATTTGATGGATTTTCTCAGGATTTTCTCACACAAATGTTGGCAAAAAAAGAACGAAATATCTGTCTCTTTGTGAGAAAGATTTGCATGCATGAAAAATTTTAATGAAAGCTTCCCCCCATCCTCACAGGGAATGGGATTTGATTTCAAAATATCATCATTTTGGGGGCTGGGTGTCATATACAAAGGGACCTGCTACTTTTCTCACACATTTAAACACCAACTTTTAGTAGTTTTTGCACATTGTCCATTATTTACGCAGAGGCCCAAATAAGTTTGGTATGTGACAAAACAGCGTACAGAAAGTGTCCTGCCTTCGTGGCAAGGCGACTTTATAAAGCATGTTTACACTGTTAAACATTTCTGTAGAAATTACAGTCTTACTGGCAGCAGGTTGCCAGTTACTTACTGCAGATTTAAATTTATGTCATTTATTGATAAATTGACAATTATTAGTCTTTATCTTTACAGAAAACAACTATAAAATAACAGCCTCATGCAAAGCATTCTGGGAACAAGAATGGGAGTCTTCGTTTTCTGTTTCCGATTTTGGTTCTCAGAATGCTTTGCACGAGGCTGTTATTTAATCGTTTTTTCTGTGAAGATACAGACCTGTTAATGTATAATATACATTATAATATAATATCATCTAATATCATACAAATGAAAAATAACTATTATACTAAATGAATGCAATAATAATACATTATTAGTTATTTTATTCTTTATTCATTACAAAACTATTATGGCAGCAAACCTGTTCTCATCAATAAATCATGTCGAGATGCATGCCACACAACATCAGCTAAATATATCAGAATGTACGTTCTTATCATTTCCAATATGTATGATTTTTATAAGAGACCAATGGCAAAGACTCACAGACAGATGTCTTTTATATTCCTCTACACTTCAGAATGGTGTGACTAAGCGAGGGAGAGAGAGGGAGGGAGAGACAGAGAGAGAGAGAGAGAGAGAGAGAGAGAGAGAGAGGACACTGGTCAGGATAAGTTTCCTCTGTACCTCAACATGCGAACACAATTAGCAAGTTGGGGCCTGATATGTAAGAGCAGAAACTGTAAAGAGATGATCAGGAGACTTTGTTTGGACATGACCCACGAACATGAAACCTAGACTGCCTGCAGCCAGAAGACTGACACTCACAAACACAAAGACATTCTTTCAGCTTTTCCTGTCTGTTTCAAATACTGACACACAGGGCTAATGTACCTTCATGTCCACTCCATCACACTTCAGGTCATAGACGCAGGAATGCATCTGTCCAGTTCTCCTTTACTGTCAACATGAAAGAGCATTCACAATCCATTTAACTTATAGGACGGGACATAGGATTTTATCAATCTTTGGATCGTGTCATAGCAGAACGAGGTCAAATGAAAAGGTTCAAAATCGCTTACTTCCAAGACTACCTTAGCTCAATGAAAACGTGTTTCTTTGTTATTTGCAATTAATGACATCATCTTTTATTATACCGTAGTAATGTAAAGGAGTCTAGGGGGAGGTAGGGGTTAGAATCCTTATATCAAGTTTTTGTATTGTTTCAATAATAAGACTATAATAACAGAACAAGCTAAATTATGATAATGATGATTAAGTCTTTCACACATCAAACCTGTTTAAATGCTGTAAAATGGTACATATACAGTATAGGCTACGGACATAATCTTTCCGTCTTTTCTGCATGCTGCCATTCACCAAAAAACATGATTCATTACTCACATGATGTAAACTTTCTGTGATGTAATATGCTGGAAATGACATTTCATTCCCAAAGTATAGAGAAACCAAACGGATTCAGTGATCTATCATTTAAATTCAGTATCCATAGAATAATGGTGGGAAGCTCTTTTGTTTCAGCATAGTTCCAATTTATTCGAATTTATTAACATAATGAAGGTAATCGTTATTTTCCATTCTCGCGTCACAGGCTTCTCAGAGAAGAATTTATCTGAAGGAGTACAATTGTATGATGTGATTTACCGTGATTTCAACAAAGAGACGGTTCACACTTTACCTGCTAATGAAAAAAAAAACTTTTACAGGAACGTTTCTATGTGTAAAAGTGTTGCATGTATTTTTATCCAACATGCACGTGCATAAGAGGCGGAGACATTAAAATAACACCTTCACTGAACAAAATTATACTTTGGACGAAAAAAATGTATTTCAATAATCTTACGTTCAGACCTTTCCTTTTTATTTAATATACACCAAACATTGACACTGAAACCAATTCAAAAGATGATTACATTTCTAAATAATAGTATTTCTTTGATCCAAGTACAGTTTTTATGTTTGAATAAATATATTCCACGTTAACATACTGTAAAATCAACAGTTTTTTCTACAGGTTGTTATATGAGGTGATCTTGTTAATATTTACAGTATAGCAGTAATAGAGGAAGACAGTACAGTACAGAACAGGTATTTTGCACCACACGCACAATTGCAGTTTATTTTTGTGTATTAAGTGTAAAACTGTAGTGCTTGTGTAGTGATTGCGGTGCAATTTATGTGATTTTAAAAAAAGAACTTTAGTTTAGTTTTTTAACACTTGATGAATTCATTTGGACAAGACGATCAACATCTCCAAACTTAAAGGTCGGCAAATATTTTTGGGTCTGCTTATTAGCTTAAGCCAGGACCATACCGTAGTTAAATAAGGACATTGTGACTTTTTTTCACAATCATGCCTTACAAAAAAGCTTTACTGGTGTGCATTTTGGGCACTGATGTTTTTTTTGCAAACTGTTTTCAGTTTAGACAGCTTTATCATTTATTTTAGTCTAGGACGAGTCTTAAGGAAGTCATAAACATTTTGGATGGAGAGAATTTTCTTCACAAATTTTAACAGGCATTAAAATATTGTATTAAGCATTTGCATTATTTACAAAGATTACTTGCAACAATGCAATTTTTTTTTTGCCTATTATTTAACATCAACCGATAACCTGTACAGCCTTAATCGTATCACATGAAAAGTCATTCTCTTATAAGAATTATAAGATGACAATAAACTGATGAAGATGTGCACAATAAGACCAAGAACGTGTATTAAGAAAGTATCCAGGGTCATGATTTCATTTGAACTGTAACAATGATACAGAACACCGGGAGAATACTGTTACAGGTATAGTAGAAAGATCAATTTCGAATCTACACAGCCAGTGTTTTACAGATACAATTAGCAAGCTGAAAAACATCCGAGGTGCCAGCATCCCAACTGAATCTTTCTTCTAAATGGAAAAACAGCCATTTGTCTCTTCACTCCTGCTGTTTTTGGTCTGCTGGCAACAAAAAAACACATCTCTCTCACAAGAGCTGATTGGATGAAGAGCGTGAATGGGAGGAGCTTTAGTTCAAACTGAACTGTTTAGAAGTTGCTGTGAAGACACGGGAAGCTATAACGTCTATGAGGAATACATTTCATATTATTGAGAAGAATTATAACTGTATAGTCAGAAAACATACAGCTTTTTTTAAACAAAAATGTTGGATAATATATCATTGCCATGAACACTTTAGAACCTGGGTCCTACAACTTACCGGTGGCACAATTGTAATGTTATAAAGTAAAAAAAGAATGAATTTTGCATACACAACACAAAAAGTGAATTCTGTTTTTGCGTATGCGAGTACATTGCATAGTAGTTATAGCCACTTACCATAAACTGGGTTCCAGTTTAGATGTGCTTATGTTACAATGTAATTACCATGTAATACACATGAACAACATGTACATTGTCATTTAAATTGAGCTGCTTTCAATCATACATTGCGATTCCAATTTTATTTAATCAGATATAATTATGACGTATAACATATTACTGTACGTCCAAAATCTTTTTTACAGATTTTGAAATAGAGAAGAAAACGGCACACGACAGATAAAGACCGCAAACAAGAAAACCATGTACTTTTATATGCATAAATTGTTATATAAAGGAATATTTCTGGGGCCCCATCTGATTGAAAATCTTGTTTTTACGAGGTTTGTTTTACAGTCTACTTTGACATACGGTGTTCAGACAGAGAACTTAGAAAAAAACAGCGTAATTTTACAGGAAAAAAACGGTTATTTTATGCAATATTTCTGGGGCCTCAGCAACCGGAAAATGTCATTTTTTTACGTTATTTTTTTACAGTGTACTTCACCTTTAATCCTCTACATTTGGCAACCTTATCATACCATGAAAATGTCTTATACCTGAGCTAAATGTGTTTTAGAAGAGACCATGTGACTTTCTTTTGGAAAACAGACATTGTTCTGAGTTGAAGAGCACCTCTGACAGTCTGAGCTGTGTTTTGATGTCTCCAGAAGCCTC
Source organism: Barbatula barbatula (assembly GCF_947034865.1). NCBI lineage: Eukaryota > Metazoa > Chordata > Actinopteri > Cypriniformes > Nemacheilidae > Barbatula > Barbatula barbatula. The sequence continues at coordinate 20,702,452 of NC_136778.1, read as the reverse complement.
TTTTGAAGCTGAGGTGAATACTAGAATAATGCAGTCGGTCTTGTGAAACACAGGTTGGTAAAGATGATGTTTTGGATGAGCAGTGAGTGCCATATAAAGACAGCCGTGAGAAGAATGCGCATTAAACATTCCTGCAGAGTTTATGATTGTGGAATATTATTCCTGCTTAGTGGTTCGAGCATTGCTCATTGTGGGATTGATTCTCATACTGATAAAATGTATAGGCTAAGTAACTTTGAATGTAAATGTAATAATTCAGGATAGTGGCACATAACAGTCAATACAATTTCTGTGGACGTAACAGCAAATGCATGCAAGTATACATTTGCAACACGCATGTACACTAAACTTGCTGTATAACCCATAACCATTCGTTTTCCTCTTAATTTAATAAATTTACTTTATTAAAATAACCAATTGTCTAACTAGACATTATTTTGGAAATTAAAGATGTTTCAACAATGTATCATGCTAATGTTTAAAATGATCAATAAAATCTTCTTTCTTTCTTTCTTTCTTTCTTTCGCTCCTAGTTGGGTAAATGTCTTTTCCTTTCCTTTGTGCTGTCAGTCTATCTTTGAATCAAAAGCATTCACTCCGGCTGTGGTTATTTACGGGCAAATCTGCATTTCTCATATAGATCTGTCTGCCACTGATTTTAATATCAGTGATGTTTCCCACGACACCTTTTGTTTTATTATGCATTATGAATTTTTCCTTCTCGCCCTTCATCTTCTCAAATCCCTATCCCCACGCCGAGGATTATGAGGCCAACTACTTTATCAGGAGGGGTGGGATTTATCATTTCAATCTCATTTCAATAAATAAACTAATCTCTCTTCTCTTAGAAGTGACAGCAGCTAATGCTATTTTGTCATCATTAGATGAAACTTTGCAGACAGAGCTCCAGCGATTTCGAAGCTGCGGTGTTACTCTGATCTCTGCGGCCATCGCTCCAGCGTGCTGGTAAATTCTGTCAGTGACAAAAACATCCCGAATGCATTTATATTGTACACCGCTTTAATGGCATCTGACGTTATTTGTATCCGGGTCATCGTAATGCATAATGGAAGGTTGCGTGACGATCTTGTCTCGTTGCCTGTTCTTTTAAATGGTCTTCCATGTGTGTGCATGTACGTCTCTTATCTCCCTGTCGGAGCGTCTTTGCAAAAACCCAGCTGTCAAATACGGTGCTCGCGAGCGCGTCGAGAAACAAGGGCGACCATCAAAACGCCATTTTTAATTTTAATTGCTATCTCCTACACACCCATTTCTACGTTTCTCACCCCCAGAGCGAATTGAGAAAAAAAAACAGGGGGCAAGTTGACAGCAAAACAATTGCGTTTCAAATTGAAGTCCCGGCAGAGTATGTTCAGTTCCTTAACCTGACATCCGTTTTTCCCACACACATCCTGAAAAAAGAACAAAACAAAACGGAGTGAAAAAGTGCAGAAAAGAAAAAAAGACAGACGTCTCTAAGAAAGAGGGACCGTCCTTTTGAATATGTGTTTTCTGTTTATCATTAGCTGACTGGGTGCTTCATCATTCTGTGAAAATCCCTATCTGCTGAACATAAGGCTGAGAGACAGCAGGGAATCAATCTTTTGTGCTTGGGCAGATAAACACAGGACGCAATCAGGGGGGAGAAGAAGGCATGAAGCCGGGCGCAGGACTCACGCCGCTGGTGATGGATGGCGGAAGTAAAAGTGTCAGGATGGCATTATGCAAATAGGGGAGGCATCCGAGCATCGCCCTGGTGATTATGGGAGATGGGGAGAGCAGCCCGTTGGTCCCCCTGGCATCGCTCCCGCTTTCTCTCGCTCCCTCTGCCTCCCTTTTTCATCCTTTACTCATTTTTTGTGGTTTTATTGCTCTTTTTAACTGGCTCTGTCATTGTTTGTCAGTAAGAGCCGCTGTGGGATCTCAGGGCACGTGGATGGTTTAGTTGCGAACGGAGTTTAACAAAAGCGTGACACTTTGTTTTAGGTAAATTAGAGGTCAAAGGTCACTGTGGGATCACGGTTTTTCATGGTTCAGTTTGACCCCCGGTACATGCACGAACTGAGTTATTATTACTAATTGAACTAAATAAAAACGTTGCAAAGGAAACGTGTCAATCGAAGATATTTCAACACTGTCTACGTTTTTATAGAGAGCTTAAAGTCCCCATGAACACGAAAATGTGATTGTGTAAACTTCAGTATTGTGACGCATTTCCGAATATAAAATATTTCTTGTTTTACTACGATTTTATTGGATGTATAAAAACTGCAGTTGTATTTTATAAATGGAACTGGGGCCAGACTGCCAGTTGAAGGGGAGGAGTTAACGGATGCTCCGCCCAAGCTGACTAATTTACGCCATTTGAGATGGAAAATCGGAACGGAGGTGGTAGTGCATTTTTAGATTTGAACTGAAGATTATGAAGGCACATGAAGTGGCCTTAACTCAGACATTTTCTGCAAATCTCATGTGAGTACATACAGAATAGCATTGCACTCTTCATGTCCATAGTTTGATCTGATTAACAAAAGACAGATCCATACGATTACGTCCAAAAACATACGACGTCCTCCACGCGTGCGGGGAAGGGGTGGAACTAAAGTACATGCTCACCCATTGCCAACAAAACACAGAAATATGACTCAGTTTCACTTACCGTGTGCGGTTCATGTCGGTCATCTTTTAGCACTGTTTCAGTTTCAAACGATCTCCAAATCCAGCGTTATTTCCACCGTTTATAGAATATTCCTCACCGAAATGCAGTGAACGAACAAACACAGCAGAACTTCGCAAACGCATTGCTCTCTCTCTCTTGGTCCAGCTAATTGACGTGTGCGCAAGCTACTCTCGTGCTCTTTCTTCTCGCTCTGTCGGGTTGATGCGTGCTTTTCCGGGAGAAGTGTCCAATAAGGGAAAAAGAGAAGTCGATACACAATGGATTTTCATGTTCGAAAAAAACTTTCCGAAACCTATACGAATGCTGGGGGAGTGTATCGAGCACAAGAAATACTACGTTATACATCCTACTCATTTTTTGACAAGTTGAACATGTCAAGCAGGAGATGACAGCACATTTAACATTGTAAAGAAGTCAGATGGCATGAAACACTGTTGTACATCCCCTTTACAAAGAGAATGACCAACACTGACAAGCTATTTACAATATTTCCTGAACAAATAGGAATTGTAATTTTAAGGGATACATTGTAATGATTTCAAGGGATGGTTCACCCAAAAATTTCTTTCCTCCTGTCATTTCAAACCTGTACGGCTTTATTTCTTCTGCAAAACACAAAAGAAGATAGTCTGAGGATTGTTGGTAACTGAACAGCGGCGCTACCCATCGACACTGGTTTGGTGTCCATACAATAGAAGTCAATGGAGACCAACGTTATTCGGTTACCAACATTATGTTTGTATGTTTAAAAGTATGCTAATGCATATGTACATGTACATTTGTGTACATGTACAAAACACATAATTAGGCCAAAACATTTGATCAAGATGTTATGCTGTTTTATTGGCCAGGCGGTTTAAATTTGTCGTACAATGAACATATTAGATCCCGACACTAGATCATTGAATTGAAATTTCCAATATTGCAATAGCAAAAGATGTCGGAATACCATTTGAAATGGTGCACAATTTCTCTTCAAAACATAATTTCCTGCTGGTGTCATTGTGAGGTGTAGCCCGAGGGAGAGAAGAAATGACATGACGGCTTCTCTTGCCGCACAGTTAGTGTAAGTGGCACAACGCAGCCACAGAGGCTGATTCTGCCATATGGCTTCCTCTGCTCATCTCCTCTCAACTCTTTTGCTGGATAAACAGACTGGTTGAATTGTAAGGTTTTATGGTTACCTCATTAACACTTCTTCATACTTGTCTTTGGACTAAATAAGTTTGTTGGCGCTGTGGTCCAGCCTTCAAATCTTTATGTCCGAATGTAAACCCAATGGAAAATATAAAGAACGTTCTCCTTTTCTTTTCTATCTATTTAAATTTCGCTTTAAACAGTGTTTACTGAAAAGCACTGGACGGGTGAAATTGATCTGCGCCACACAGTGGATCCCGGAAGTAAATAGAAGTGCTCTCCGCAGCCGCTGTCCAGTGTGTTTATGGAAATACTGCCATACACAGCAGGGTCAATCTTTTTTTTCTGTATTGAGTGTTTTGCTTCCCTCACAGTTCGATATAGAACAACTAAATAAAACAGAGATGGAATGTTCTCAAACTCTATTTCGTAGACAATCTTATCAGTGAGTTTAAAGTGTGATTTGCTTTAGCGCCAGTGATGTTAGGTTTAGGGGTGGGTTTACCCTCTTTTCTCTCCCAACAGATTTTTTGTTGTGCTTTGTGTAACCTGGTAACTCGTTTTAACACTTCTTCTATCGCGACTTCAACGATTTAACGCTTGTTGTTTCCTCGCCTCTTTTTAGTCGCTTTTGAATTTTTTTTGCCGTAATCCAAAATTTTGGGATGGGATTTAGTAGTGCTTTTTTCTTATAATCGTGCGTTTCATTCTATTCACATCATACAAATTCATATGAAGCAGCAAGCTCATATAATAGTTATGAATTCCTGTGAGATGTGTACATGTACTGTAAAAAAAGCTATTTTACAGCAGCTGGGGCGCTAGTACATAAAATAAAACAAAAAGGGATTTCACATTAAAAACAAAAAATTCACTTTTTTAACCCTAACCCTTTTTTCACTTGTTTTTGGAAAACATTCTGTCTAAAATGTACATTTTGATTATATGATTTTTAGTTTAATAACTTTACATCGTCTGTTATGTGCATCTTTGATTTGCAAATAAAACTGAAATTCAAGATTGTGTAGATCAGATGAACAGCATGGGTCCAATGAAACCACCACATTCCATTTAGAAAACAATGTGAAAGCTTTGACCTCTCTAAAACTTTGCAGGATATTTTAAGCATTTATGTGGATTAAAGTTAGAGAACATTAAACCGATATTTCTTACAAAATCGCACCAGACAGTCCAAATGATAAGTCCATGAATCTATTATTATAAGCCTACAGTTGGATCAGGGTAACGTAAGAATATACTTTTTATGTACTTGCGCGTTAACTGTTATATAGTGCCGCAGATCGCATGCAAAAAATCTGCATGCGTTCATGCAGGTGTTGACAGTGTAAATCTGACTAATGATATTTTGTCTCAAGGTGCCTCATTCAATGTGGTTTATGGAAAGACTTCTCCAAAAAACCTTTTATCTCCGGCCAAATCTTTCCAATGTGATATACTAAGGGTCAGTGGTTTGTTTTAATCCCTGAACTCAACTGTAAACAATAATCATAGCAATGTTTGCCTAAGCAAGCCCTATTAACGATAAGATAAATATTTCATCATAAGAAAGTCCTCCGAGTAGAATGACCTCCCAATACTCATTCCAGCGGAGTTACAGTAACATCTCGCCCCTTCGGTACACATGAGAATTTATGCATAATTAACCTAACCGAAACCCCACCCCTCTCAAAATACGAATCTCTCCGAGTGTAATAGTTTTTCCATTAACACAACCTCTGATAGCCCCGTCGTGCTGTTTCCAACCACGAGCCCAGAGCTGCCAATCGTGCTCCCTCCAGCTTTGGCACTACACCGCGGCACGCAGACAATACTGCTCTGTTTCGGCAGATTGGATCCATTTGCATCGGACAACTCCTCTGCATATAGATTGATGGGTTTAATCAGCGAATCAGGGAGAGGGCTCAGACATCAATCATTGTCAGCGCCGTCTTTTATTCGTTGCCTGCGTTTTCTTGCTCCGACTCATCAGCGAGAGCAGGTTCAGGCGGAGGAACCCAACCTGTGATGAGAACAATGGCTTCTCCGGCGCTCCGGGGGAATTTCTACGGCCCATGCAGATGAGTAAAGGACAAATCACCAGAGAGGACTCAGCCAGCCATTAAACAAAAGGGGCGAGAAGATGCGAGAGAGATACACATCAGGAGCCGATGACGACAGAATTTTCATTTGTGGCTGAACTATCCCTTTAAGTGTGTCCCTACCAAATCTCTATCCCTACCGTCCACTCCACCTCTCCAAATTCCGAAAAAATTACCGTGTATGAAATGTCAGCATTAAAATGATTCATTAGACCCCTATCGCTTTTAATGTGTATGACAATGACTGCCATCAGATTCACTTTGTCCCACACATTAAGCGATGACACAATTAATCTTTACTAATCCAAAATAATTTCTGCTGATTTGCATCGCGTCAAATAGGAAAGTGTTAAAGTTAAGGCTCATTTTAAAGTACCTGAGAAAGTGACAAATTCGTCTTCTTGACTTTCTCACATGCGTTCCAGACATTGTGTTGATTGAGGTCTATGTTTTTTGCAGTCTTGCCCTCCCTTGATGCAACATGTATATATAGCAGGTGATAATTGAGTAGTGATGGCATTGCGTTGTGAACCAGGTATCATGAGCCAGACCTTCGCTCCGCTGTCAAACTCACCTGTCACACTTTCATCGGGGTGACACCCTTGACGCTTTGCTTTTCTCTCTAATGCTAATTAGTCGCAGTTCAATTAAGATACAACAAACAAAGTTCAGCAATATTGTTGAACTTGAATGACAATGGAATTTATCATCATCTTAAAACTAGTGGACAAGCATTACATTTATTTTAGTTTTTTTGCTCTATGCGCATGAGCAAATGATACCAAAAATAATGTGCCGTTTATGGCTAATCATTTTTTTAGCAGGCAGATGCTAAGATGTTCATTATCTTTGGTATCGCCAACGACAAGGCTACTTTGACCGAACCCTCGATGGGTTGTTGCTTGGAAGACCCCTGCCACCAAATTCTGCTTCATCAAAATAAAACAATTTCAGATTTTAAGCATTTGTTGTATTACATTAAAAAACTGTGTGATGGGAGATGGAGGGTCCGTATTTCAATAAGACAACAGTGGTCTCCGTTTCTGCACCACATCTCAAAGGATCTGTGCAGTGAAAAGGAATTGTTGTATTTTATGACATGACTATATCGGGTTCAAACAACTTCCTTCTTGACAATAGGAACACAAGTCGGCTTTAAAGAATCCGCAAAACTATTATGAAAGGAAGAAAGTTGAATACAGAATATCTCTTAATGACAGCTTTCCAATTAGACCCGCTGCATTTTCCTCTTGCCGCAAGTCACTATGAAAACAAATAAAGCAGACTGATTTAGAAACCTTATTAGCCTCGACGTCCCGCAGCAATTAAATCATTACAGCATTATGGCTTCTGTGAGCACGAGATGGAAAATATTTAGGTGGTCCCGAGTTTGGAGGTGGTCTGGCGTCCTTTTCTTAGTTTTTCTTTACATTTTTGGCATCCAGTGCAAATGTACCAACTGTAATTTTTCAGTGTACTTCACCATGGTAACCAAAAGGATGTTTTGTAAATGAAGCATATACAAGCAGAATCCATACTGCATACATCAAACCCTTAATTTAGACTAAAAAGTTGGTTTAAACACAATACATTTAATTTTGCAGCATATAATTGAGATTTATTATTTTGAATGAATACTTTTTTGTTTTGGGCTAAAATATCTTTAAATATCTAAAATAATAATATTATAAAAAGTTAATTTGCAAAAACTGATTTTTCACAAATCGTGTTTTTTGTTGTGCATTCAAACTGGGTTGTAAATAAACAACAACACAGGAAGAGTTTGGTTCCAAATTGAAATCACTTTTTTATGGTGCATTCCAATTAATATCAATAAAGCTGCAGTTGGTTTGTTTTCATTTTAAGCCATAATAACTCCGAAAGATTTACACCATAAAACATAATAAAAACATGATGAAATAATCAAAAATGTGATTTTTGAAAAACGTTAAAACTGACATGTCTCATTTTGGAACCAAACTTTTCACTTACACGTACATGTGCATACATACAAAGCTATACAATAAAACATGATAACACAACATAAATAAAAAACATGAAAATGTATGTATGTAAAAATTATAATAACGAACTAAGTTATCTGTTTGTTACCTTTTAATGTATAGATGCATCCATTGGTTGTGCAAAAAGGCGAAAAAGGCGAAAATCAAATGCTGGTGTACTATTAGCCTCCCACAATGCCTGCCGGGAACTACATTACACAACAGTACAATTATTTTTCAATGAAAACACGGCTTTAACATACATCAGATGTAGCTCAAATGTTAGGAAACAGCTCGGAATGTCTTCATTTACACATATAGAGCTCTAGACCAGTAGGGGGGGCCAGTGCTATGAGCTGCTTGTGACATGAACCTGGGCTTTCTTACACACTCTCACTGATAGTACAGTAGGGGATAGAAAGAAATACACTTTCATAATAGTGCACGTTTTCCATGGGTGTTTTGCAACAGTCAGTGACTATCAAGTCGTTGCGATGTTTTGACACATTTGACAGATATGACCTCCCTTCTAACTAAACAAGTGGACTGAACGCTGCAGAGCTCCTCGGTTATTATACGGTGACATGCTATCAATACCTGCCAGACGTGGTGGGTTTAGATGAGAGGGAAACACACCGAGGATCAGAATCGGTCTTAGCATGTTCATTGGCCGCTGTCCAACCGGAGGACAGGTTCGCTCTTGTGCAAGACACTCTCAGGCGAAATCAAAACCAGAAGCGGCTTTATCAAGTTTGACTTTTTAGTTTTTAACTGTATCTCTCACTGGCTGACCAAGCCGGTTTCACGCTCCTGCAGCACGGTGTTGAAAAAATGTGTGGAGGTTTCAATGTGGTCTGGTGGTGACTACTATCTCGGTCAGGACACAAAAACACATTGTTTTGTAATGTTATGTTTATCTGATGCTGTTGAAGTACTGTTTGTTGCAATGCAATAATTATTTCAATTCTGTGATCTATATGGGACGTCATCGGGGTTCATTAGCCAATATAGTGTCAATTGTTATGCTGTCAATTTGCAAAATTACAATTTACATACATTTTTATAAATATTATAATTGTTTTTTTAACTAGTTTAAAGGGATGGTTGGCCGAAAAATGCCAATTCTGTCATCATTTACTCAGCCTCTTTTGCAAAACACAAAAGAAGATATTTGACTTCTATTGTATGGACACACAACCAATGCAAGTGAATGGTCACCAACATTCTTAAAAATATCTTCTTTTGTGTTCTGCAGTAAAAAAGAAAGTCATGCAGGTTTGAAATGAAAACAGGATTTTCATTTTAGGGTGAACTATCCTTTTAAAGACCCCAAGAAAGCAACAGACTGTATATTCACCCTATTTACTTTGTGAGAATTTATAATACTTTGTATACGCAGATATAAAATCGAAAGTCATCACCAGCAATGCACCGTACAGCTAGTCGTACAAGCTACAAAACGGATTCATGTTCACATTATGATTTATGTGAATTTGCTCCTGTAAGTGTATTTTAAGAACACACATGTACAGAAGTCATTGGGATGTTATTGCTTGCCACCACTGAATGCCCGCGTAAGCAAATACGTTCATTAGAAAAATAACCTTCAGTCTCTGTGTAAACATCCTTTCACCTCACACCGCTCTCTGTCCAGGTGACACACTTTACATTCACTCTGTACAAATGTTCTCCACACGCTCGAGTTTTCTGCTCTCCTTTGTGCAGCCCGACAGCTCGTATCAAGCTCACACACCGGTTGGTCCTCTATAGTTTTCTGCAGGCGCTGTACACAGCATCGCATAAAGGTACAGGTGTGGTTCTTGCCCTGCTCCTTTTGTATCTTAATGGGTGGCTGTCCGGGAAAGAAAGCTGTTGGTCAATCTTTTTACACATCTATTGTTCGGTAAGATTTTTGGAAAGTAAACCAGCATCGACACATGTGAACATGCTGTCTGCTGCAAAAATGGAATGGGGGGAGCCTAGGGGGATTCTGCACCTGACGGTGAAAATGTTGGCAGAGGTGGGGCAGGTTTTTTTTGTAAGGCCCTTTGAGTGGCTGTGAGTTCGATGCCAGGAGCAGTGCACTTCTCGGGGAACATCATGGTATCATTTGTCATGACAGATGGACATGAATATTTGTCAGTATATTTTCAATAGTATTGGCGAAGCTACTTTGAAACAGTACTTGTAGGGTCAGCGGTTAGTCAAGCCATTTTAGCCGAAATAATTAATAAAAAAAATGAAACCTGCAACACATCAGTTTTGCCTCTATATCTCTATTTTAAACATAAAATTGCAGGTTCTTCACGCGCTCTTCGTCGTGTGTTTTAAAGTCAAATGATGTAATTTCCTGCAGAATGGCACCCGAGTGCTCAACCTTCAAATCATTATTATAAGCTTACTGTTGTGGACTGGGGTAAGGAGACAGATTTGAACACTGACTTTTTATGTATTTTTGTTTTACTTAAAAACTTTGAGTGTACACGCTCTATTATATACAGCAGGTCTTCAATTCAAGCATCAAGATAGCGTGTGAACTTAGTATTAAAACAGTTGCATAAATTCACCACCTTTATGTAAAAGCAACCTGGCAGCATTCTTGGGCAAGGTAGCAGGCCTTGAGGTAAATGTTGATCTTTTCATGGAAGACAAACTGTTCTGTTATTTTAGGGCATTTTCATGTTGTCTGTTGACCGAAATGCAATATTTTTACATTAATATGTCTTCAGAGGTGTATAAAGGTCATACATAATGAAGCGTCATGTTTTTACCTTACAATGAGCAATTTCTCTGTACAGTACATACATCCGGATCCCCTGGCATGGAATTCGCCATGTTGTTTCTAACGTATAGCTAAAAGGACAAACTTCTTTACAGAGCACGTTTCGTTCACACGTTATCTCGTCCAGCAAAGAGGCGACAATGTGAAGACATCTTAATCCTGTGTCAGCCACAGCTGTGCTTTGAAAGGGTGGGATGGTTGCAATTCGCAAACCCACCGCTTAATTTCACACACTGGACCTTTAAGGGTTAGAAAGAGAGTTGACTTGAGTTAACTGTACAGGTATACGATTAAACTACAAAGATGGAGAAAATGATACAGTTTATTGTAAACATAAGATTCACATTCACACACAGTAACAACATTGCAAAATTAGTTGTATTTACAAGGATTTATGAAAACGAGTAAAACCATTGAATTATGCATGCCAGGCCAGTAGTTGGCGATGTCACTTTGTAATGAAATACTATGCACCTTCGCACATAAGCATTTTCAGATTGAACTCAAATGTGCTTTTTAAAACCCTTTGTCAACGAATGTAATGAATGTAGATAATATTTATCCACTGGATGTAGAGTTCTATTTGCTAGAAACATTTAATTAAGTATGTTGCATAGTACAAACATACAGCACAGCCCTTCAGGTCGCAGTTATTGCTTTGACTTGTATGCTTTATCAAAGTTTACATGGAAGAGAAAACGGCATTGTTTTGTGACCTTGTACTTTGAAACGTGTTTTCTAAAGTTTGCATTTTCAGTCCCCAAAATGTAGAAGAGCCAAAATGCACATTTTTTTGTTGAAAAAACAGCCCCTGAGTTAACAATTCTAGTACTGAAAATTATCTTTGGCTGACTTCTCTGAAAGTTCTTTAATTCACACAGATGACACCTCAACACTCATATTACATCATGCACTCCGGCAGAATCACAAAGTTAACTTCTTACGCTGCCGATAAATTGCACTGCATATGTCAAGACTCATCTATCAGCTACCACCTAAAGGATGCTGTGAGCACAGTTTTCACTTCAGAATGACATGGCGAGAGAATCGGTGTGACCGGAGAGGTCTCAGATCTGCTGTGCGTTCTTCTTTTTGTCTCTGAGATACGTTCACCTAAATACCTTTGAGTTAAATCAACCGATATCTATGAGTTGTTGTTATAAGAAAGACATAACCCTTTTGTCTGCTACACGTTTACTTCGCCCCTTTTCAAAGTCCACAGAATTCAGTTTCTTTAAGTGTTGAAAACGCTCTGGCTGGTAGCCAGCTCTCATCACCACGGACCGAAAGACAAGCAAATAGAGGTGAGTGTTAACAGTAGTCAGTGTGAGCAGATATTACCAGCTGAGGAGCTTGACTCGCTCTTCATTAGCAGTTCTTTCTTTTAACATCTTGTTTGTTTTAAAACAAACGTTTCGTCCAAAAGATTTATGAGGAATGTAAGCATCTAGACAAGAAAATGACCGTAAGCTGTACTCTGTAAATAACGCTTATAAATAACAATCATATTGCAGTAGCTGGGGTGTCAGAAAACACAGGAGATATTTTAGAAATGACAGGTTTTTTGGTATAGGTCTTTTCTGCAATTAAACGATTTAATTTTATATTTGTTATATATTTATTTTTGATAGATAAAGAGAGCGTTTTGATCACTTATTTGAATGTACTTGCTGATTTTTTTTAACCAAGAAAGGACTTTTTGTAAAAATTTTGTACAAAAATTTTAACATTTTAAAGGGACCAATTCTCACTATGAACTAGTTGTTATTAGCGTGCCTATTATTGACATATTGGCTGTTTATTAGTACATACAAAGCACATATTCTGCATGTCCATACTCTACAACCCCAATCCTAACCAATACCTAAACCTATCAACTACCTTACTAACTATTAATAAGAAACAAATTAAGAGTTTATTGAGGCAAAAGTCGTAGTTAATGGTTTGTTAATAGCGAGAATTGGAGCTTAAAATAAAGGGTGACCCTTAAAATAAAGGGTGACCCTTAATTGTTTTGTGTGTATTTGTTTTACTGAATACAGTTTTCTGTCAAAAGAAAATGAAATGAGGCGTATACATATCTTGTCGTAACCACGTTAAACTACACTGTAAAGAAAAATGGGGCACCAGACAAATGTTGCATATTAAAATTGCTTACAAATGTCCACTAAAAAGACAAACACTCAGACAAATGTACTCTAAATTCAATATTGAGAGAATGTCAGCTAAGGCTGTGCATTGGTCTTGAGTCAAGGGTTGCTCAACTGGTTTTGCATGGGTCTAACAACAAAAATGTCTGGGTGTCAATGCTGCAGAACGTATGCTGAAGTGTAAATGCACGTATACGCAAAAGAATGTGCTGCTAGATACTTTGTATAAAAAGTGACAAATGCTTATATGTAGATTAGGGCTTATCATGCACACGGTGGGAACATTTCTATTAGTAGTGAAATATGAACAGAATTGTGTTTGTGCACCTGAACTCTTGAGCTCTTTACTGAGGCAATTGACCTAAACTTGACCTTGGCAAATGAACTTGTAAATGAACAGGTCAACGTTCTTTAAACAGCCTTCTCTTTAAAACCCTGATGACCTGACATGTTACTGCTTGCCCTTCTGAGCTTTTTCACACCACTGTAGAAGACGAATGTGAAAAGCGAATAATAGAGTTTCAGTGCATGTCATGTGTGAGTTGACCATTTTACCTGACTATGAGTGCCCATATCTCGGTCATCTCTGTAGGGGTGGTGGTAGCATATCTTCCTCAATGGCCTCTTGTTTAGAGATATGAAACCTTATCTCCAGAGATGACAAAGAAACATAGAAGGTGACAATAGTTGATGAGTTGTTTTGTCTGTAGAGAAAAAAAGACAATAAAAGTGTAATATAGTAAAATTATGAGTTGTATAACCCGTGCACAGTGTGTATGTATTATTGTTTTGCTGTTTTCTTCATTTTTGCTTTGGCAAGGGTTGTACAGTGTACTGGTGCTGTGATAATGCTAATGCAAATTTTAAAGCCTCCAAATATTGGCGATGCCACTCTTTATTTATCCGTGTCTTGAACAATTTGAAATAAAGTAAATGTTTAGTCATTTATAAGACATGTGCTTGAGTAAATTAGCTGTCAGTACGAATTGGTTGAACGATTCGGTAAATAAATGCCACCGGTTTAGTTTCAAATGTCAAACATATTGCTGTATAGATGTCGCACATTGAATTGGTTCTCACATGAAAAGATCTATATATAGTAATATACAGTATATGGTACTGTATATAGTCATTTTAAATATTGTAAATGATTGTATATATGGTTAATTATGAAATACCACAACATTGTCCAGTATCATGATACTACGGTACCTAGCATCGCAATACTTATTACTGTAGGACATGTTTATGGTATCGTGACGTCCCTTAAAGCAACTGCTAAATGCTTAAATGCAAAACGTCGATTAGGGAAAGGAGAAACAATATTTCTTGATAAATTTACATTTTCATGCCAAAATGCATACATGTACATGAAATTACGTTAAGCTCAAATAAACTGTCCCTTCTATGTTGACTTTATTGTAATATTGTGCTGAAAGAAGACAATTATGATTTATGTCCTAAAGAAGTTTAATACTTTACCCAATATGATGGGAACATGCAACAGTACAGAACAGTATGAATGACCTCAGATCAACAGTACAGATTAATCACACACTTGTGAAAGTGAACAAATCTTACAGTCTGAGCAGACATCAGTTCAGAGCTGCCAATTGTCCCCCCGTGAGCAGTGGGGCTCTCAGACCCCTGCGCTCCTATTAGGCTAAACGCTCGTAATGTATTCGCAGGACCGCGGCTATTAATCACACAGAAAATAGATTTCGACAGTGTGATGTAAGCTATCAGCGGTGACAAAGATAACTATGACAATAATTGCACGACGCCTGCTACATTCATCATGGTCAGTTATGGTTACTTAAACTCTCACACAATGAATTAAGGACGGTATGGTGGGTGACTTGGCATTCCCCTCAGTCCTGTCAAAATAATGTGTCAAAGTATCTTATCACGCCTTTTCTTTAAAACATGACGTAGATTCTATTGACACGTCTCATAAACACCTTGTTACCTTGAACTCTGATGCATTTGATAGATGCTTTTTTTCAAATTGACTGTGCGGTCAAAAATGTTTCATCGGTTTGTATGTTCACTGAGGATCAACCCATGACCTTGACAGTGGTTGAGCTACAGAAACGTCCTCAATTTTAATTTTCGAGTAAATGTTGCTGTTGGTTGTTGACATGGTGTTGCTTAAATGTGCTAAGTGCTTAGCATGGTGATATGAAACTGCTAGGGTACAATGTTAAAATAATCCTGCAGCCGGGGCGACAATAAAACAACATTTATTTCAAGTAAAATTACATGTTTTTCATGGTTTTGTTGTAAATTTGCAATATTTTTCTGTAATTTTACCTTTTTTAGCATATTTTAGCATTAGCATTAGCATATTTTAGCAAGAAATACCGTACTTATATACTTTTCTAGAAGCTGGGGAATCAGTAAAATACAGTATAATAACAATTATTTCATGAAAATTATGCTATTTCATGTTTTTCTTGTATATTGCATATTTCATAATACAAACAATACAGTAAAAATTTTGGATTTTCTGACAGCTTTGGCGCCATACCATAAATAGACATTTTTTTGGCATAAAACTTTCAATCTTTTTCTTAAATTTGACGATTTTTAGCGTATTTTGAAAATGAAAAAAATATATTTTAAAAGTACCAATAAAAAAAATATGTGTAAAATTGCATGTTTTTAATGTTTTTCTTGAAAAATGTGTAGTCTTTAAATTTGATGTTTTTTTCCCATATTTCAAAACCAATGTAAACAATCTGTAAAAAGCACAAAAAATCTGTAAAATAAAAAATTTTCATCATACTTGGAAAATCGGTAAAAGCAATAATAGGTAAAGTTCTATTAAATTACCTTTTTACAGTGTGTAAAGTGGGCATCAGGAGGGTTGGTAAGGATTTTCGGTCCAAGGGATAAAGCCCCACCTTCCATCCATCCATCCATCTTCTACCGCTTATCCGGGGCCGGGTCGCCTTGCGCCCAGCCCTTAGCAAAGGACCACAGACCCCATACTCCCGAAGCACCCTCCACAGGATGCCACGAGGGACACAGTCGAATGCCTTCTCCAAATCCACAAATTCCCTCCCCCCGGCCCATTAATGTGTCTCAAGCTTTCCTTTAGTGCAAATCTATGGTATTATTAAATGAAAGGTTCAAGAATAAGCAGAATAACAGCAATTAGTTGTTCTCCCTTCTCAAAGTGTTCTGCGATCACTCCATTCCGGGTTTTCCATTTCACATTCGTATTTTCTCCACACTCACTGGTGAGAGAAACCCCGCTCCAAGCAATCCTGGAGCGAGATAAAACACAGACACATTTAAAAACCTGATCCCCGCCTTTAGGCAAAACTCCACTCCCCTCTCTGCTTTCGCTCCGCTCCGCAACGCTTGCATACAAACACAGCCAAACGTCTCAATGCTGTTACTAAACTTCAGCACTCGCGGAACTTGGCCACTCAAGTTACTCGAGGACATGCATGTGTTGTTCAATTTTGTTTTTCTAATGGCCATGACCCACAGCTAAGGATTTTCATCTGAGATGAGTTATGCCCTTGCTTGCTGCAGGATCAGATCGTGCACTTGACCTTTGAACCTGACAGTCGGCTCTTAAAACACATTCACTATGTTAATGGATGTGTAAATAGACTGACTCTTGCACCCTATGACCCTTTTCATCTTTGATCGGTTTGTCTGTGGAAATTCTGTGAATCAGCTCTGACTGCCCAAAATCTGCAACTTGTCCAGATTGCAAATCGGCAGTGTATTCAAGTCTTTAGACTGCATACCATTATAGCGGTTGTATAGCTGTAGAAAACAAAAATGAGACAAATAACGTTATTACAGAGAAGTAAATGAACTGAGCTTCGGGTCCAAGGTCATCTGTAAATCAAGTGCTTTCCAAACATTTCATGAACTAAAGAGTCTGTGACGGTCCCTGTTGTTTTAAAGTGGGGAGGAAGTTAACATTGCTTTCAAGAAAGACAATACAAATAAAAAAGGGAAGTCTTTCAACCAAAAAGAGTTTCTCATTAAAACCGGTCGCACAAAAGAAGTAAAAACATTACTCATAGGGGCTAATTAAATAATTCTCCATTCACATATCAGTCCCTCGGTTATTGTAACACGGTTGCGCGAGCCTCCGTTTGAAAAGTTCCTGAAATTATCATTAAAACAGCAAGACTCCACTATTTTGTTCTTTTTATAGCGTAACTCTGTGATTTCCCTGCTCCTGGTAGAGTCTCCATGTGTCTCCAGAGGACGTCCAGTGCTTCACTCACCAGGATACGCGTTCTACAAAGATCCTCACGTAGCCAGTTATTATGCAAACTGTGGAAATAGCTGTGAGGCATGTTGGAGAGCGGGCAGGGAGGGACGCTTTCCCACACACCGCGCTGGCTCTTGTGTAGCCCTGTAGGCGAAGATGTCCTGAAGAAGAACAGCTCAGGGTGGAGTCGACACGAACTGACTTCTCTAAACTCGTAAGCTCAGCAGATTGTCACCTTTGAAAGAATGGATGGAGACGAACTTGCATTTGACATCTTCAAAAATGTATTGTGTACGCAAGAGAAAGAGACATAAAGTTAAATGCTGATCGGCAGAATGCAGTCCGGCTTTGTTTAGAGACAAACTTACGCTTTTGATGTGCAATACGGTGGCAAAAAGCAGCAGGTCAACAAACGTGACACAAAGGCACATTCTTAAAGAAAAAGATGCTTAAAAGGTTCCTCACAGCGATTAACCATTTAAGGTCCTTAATATCTCTTTATAAATTTTTTAATTAAATTGTAAAAAGGTTATAATATAAATTACAAAAAAGGTTCTACTGTGGCATCGTAGAGCATCCTTATTTTGTAATGTATAGATAAATCGTCATTGACTGCGTTTAAAGGAATACTTAACTCAAATTCATCATTTCATCCCTCACATCATTCCAAACCTGTATGACTTAACCAAACAACATCCACATTGACCACCGTTGTATGGACACAAAACATTTCTCATAATCTATTCTCTTCTTCTGTCAATTAACTTTTTTTTTCATGCCAAGGACCCCCAAATATGATGAACATATCCATTTTATTTCATAAAGAAGCATTTCAACTGTTCGACAAATATTAAGCGTACCACCATAACAACAATATATTGTTTGTAGAAATGACACGTTACATATCTTCGGTAGAACTTTTGCTGTCTTTTGTTTTAAAAACATTCGAGGGAGAGGCTGGAGGCCCCTGGGGGTCACCGGACCGCAGTATGAAAACCCCTGGCCGAGACCAACCAAAATGACCCCAAACTTCTTTTTGTAACTTCAAAACAAACTTTTATTTCCACAAGCCACATATAGAGACAGCAAAATGGAATTACATGTGATAAAAAGAGCTTTGATGTTTGGTCACTATGACTGGTGCATCAAACAACACATAAACCACCAAGCTTTGACCATACTTAAAATATTGAAAATGTCCTTCTTCCCGCTGAGCCGTCTGAGATGGAGAGGTCGCTTACCTGTAATTACGCCCTGATTTGTTGCCCTCATTGGGAAGGCAGCCAGCTTTTCTCTACTTTTATGAGGACTTTGTGCGTTTCTTGTGGTCGTTGTGTTGCAATTAAAACCGTCTCGGAGCTTTGGGTGGCAAAAGCGCTGAGACAGACACAACTCGAAAGGAACGTCTCGCTGCAGGCAACATGAAAAGCAGGCGATGAGAAAAACACAGTTAATTACGCTTGACAGGTAACTATTAAATGGGATTTTTGTCCAGGCCTTGGAGGTCCCTCTGTTGTAAATGAAAACATACACGTAATGCCCATCGAGACGTATAAGATGTAATTACCTCACAGCAACGCTGGTGGGTCAGTCGCGCATATGGGGGGCACGATCAATTCTCTCAGTTTGTCTGTCTTCTGTCTTTATTGGTTATTTGTTGTAACAGGTCATCCCTGCAAGACTTTTTCCACTCTCACTTTGATGTGGGATCCGTGCGTCGGCCACCGAGGCGCCTTTCGATGGGAGACTGTGCCAAATCGGACCTTATCTCCTTATCCTGTCATCCATCTAGATAATTACAATCACAGGAGCCTCTATGTAAGCAGTTTGGATACAATAAAAGATCTTGCATATATCAAAAGTGTTATGCCCAAGGCTTTAGACTTTCACAGGAGTTTTTTATGTTAGAAGTGTTAACATTCCACCCTTCCCCAACAGGCTATAATAGTGTGGGGCCTCCAGTCTCTTTCTTTAAATTGCCTGCACATGCTATACATTCCAGCAAACAATGTTCTTTTCATAGTAAATTCTTGGTAAATCTACTTTTTACCTTTGGATCTGGTTTTCGCTCTCACGGTGTGGTCTTCTGAAACTTCTTTGGTACTACCCTACTCCTTTATGCACAGTATTGATATGACTGGACGGCATATTCAATACACACATGTTCAGACTAATGTGAGGGATTAGTGAAGTAAAGCAATTTTTGTTTTATAGGAGGTTGTATTCAAAGTGACCCACATTTGATTTTCAACTCACTGAAAATGGGCATATCAATCAACATGAAGCCATATTGAGATCTTCAATAAGTTCAACTATAAAAAACGTTTCACCATTGGCGTGTATTGCAACAAAGATTGATCAAATCCACAAATGTTACATTTAGATCTCTGTGTAAAAATAAAAAAAAGAATCATCCGTTTAAGTCATTTGTAATATGGCTGTAAATCGCAAGGAAAAACTGTTATTTTGACCCGCTTGTTCAACAAAAATTGATGATGGATTAAAAAATATGTACATCGTTTCACATATAAAATTTATGTTCAAACATAACGTACATAACCTCGGTTCCCTGATGGAGGCAACGAGACGTTGTGTCGAGAATTGAAACGTTTGATTTAAAGTCCTCAACTCAAATATTCTACATAATATATTCATTGATCTTTAATAAGTCTAAAGGAAATTCATCCTTGAATTTTGCTCACTACGCAAAAGCACTACTCTTCTGAACAAAGATAACCACAAAACTCAAAAATATACCAAACTCCTCTAAATCTCACAGATAAATTAACAGCAACCGCTGTAAGAACATATAAAATAACACTTAATAAAGAACATTGCTCGCCAAATGCATGCTGGGAACTGGAAATCCTCTGCTTGAATGGATTAAGTTGAACATGAAAAAAATGCGTAGAATTAACTTTAAATTCAGTAAATTGGACAAGTATTTAAATGAGTCCTTCTTTAGCAAAAATTTTACCAAATGAAACATTTCAGCTGGGGTAGTTTTGAAAATTCCATTGATGCGGCACAGAATGACGGTGTGTTAGGTGTGAGTGTTTCTCTGAAGTGTCTGAAGTATATTTATTAAGAAAGTAACTCGGGCTGATTTGGATAACATGTTGAAATTAGCATCAATTATGACGTAATCCCGATTTGGCTGTGTGAAATAGCTGGAACCGATGTCTTTCGCAAACAGATGTTTATTCCAATGCACTGTGGGAGTTTAGAAGTTACATTCTTCAGCATCCAAAGATGCAGAGCAGAGAGGAGTACCGAGCTTCCAGCACGAGGCCAGCCAAAGTCAGAAGGGCAGAAATAGTAAGAGGGATTAGAGAGAGAGAGGGCAGCCCTGACTATTCACTCTTGGCACAAGCAAGACAGCCACCGGTACAAGTGAGGTTTTTTATGCATTCAATTTAAGTTTAATTACTTAAATCTCTGCGAGGGCACACAGGAAGAAAGCCCCGGCGTTTGTGCCGAGCAGATTACCCCACTGCCCTGCCAAGCCAGCACATAGCTGCATCATAAGATAGAATTCAAATTCAAATGTGCGCTAAAGAAAATGCAGCTGTCACCCCTCTGGCCTGCGAAGCCCCTGCCGGATCAAAGATGAGCTGTCCTCCCTCTCTGCCTGTGTAAAAATGAGCTGTCCTCCCATTGCCAGTGTCTCATATCTCTGCCCGTCTTCCCGGGGCTCCTAATCCTTTGCTCCTGACGATACACAGACAGTCTGAAAAAAGGCATTAACCATGGAAAATAATTACCAATTAAAGCAAAGCACAAAACATGAGCAGGTACGGCAAGTGTAGGTGTGCGCTGTGATGTTAGGGCCCTTCCATGTTGTACTTTAAACATTTGCTGTTCCACCCAGGCTCGTTGACATCGATTCCCGTGCTGGCATCCCGAATGTGTTGCTACATCCCAAAACACAAAAAGAACCTGGAGTCTGACTCTTGATGGCCATTGCCTCTTAAAGGAATATTTCACCCCAAAACAAGGAAGATTATCTTATTAATAACACAAGAGAATAATTTTATTGCCGCAAATGCTCAAAGTATAGTCCATCTGTGCTAGCCGCCCACATGATGTAATTTTCATCATCAGAATGCACATACGCGTACGAAAAAATGTGTGCGTGCTTGACGGAGACGGACGCGTATAGTTATCTATACCCGGCCTTTAAAGGTGTTGTGGGTTTGGTTACACGTCAAGTGTGTGCGAACACTAAATGGAACCAATGGAAATGTATTCTGTCTTTAAAATGAGGGTGGCAACGGTTGCAGAACTGCATTCAGATTTTACTTTATGAGGTGGTTGCAAACTAGCATGCAACAGGCTCTGGAGAGCAAATCCATGTGAAGCACACTGCCATGTCCAGGTGAAACTATCCGAATACACAGCCACCTTACGTTCCCTCTGATGGGCCATGCACTTTGTTAAACCTTTGCCATCAACCCACGAAGGATCAGTTCAGAAAGACCAGTCTTGCAAACGACCAGTCGTCTGACAAGTTAATCTGGTCTAAAAGGAGGAAAGAACATGTTGACATTGTGAGTCACCGCAGGACTTTAACAGATAGTTCACACACAAGTCACAAGTTGCTCACAGCAACATATGATAGCAGTGTGAAAACAAAGGGCAGCAATATTTTTGATCTATATCTAGAAATGAAATCACAAAACACCAGTTCTTTCTTTAGTTTCTATTTTAAAAATACTAAATTCTGGCAACAGGGCTGCTCTGATTTTGTTCAGAATAAAATAAGATGCAAAAAACTTTATAAGCTTTATTATAAAGTGTAAGAAGATTGTACAACAGGATATATAACAAGCAAATAATTTAGTAAAAGTAACGTTAGTCTAGTAGGAAGCGCTTGTTAAGGGTGTGAATAAGGACTCAGATGCAGGAGATGAAATCACAAGAAGAGTTTATTGCTCCAACTGGTTAGAGACCAGTACTCAATAAGACGGGGCACTCCCGGCTCGAAAACCGCAAATTATAACAAAAACAATAATCCAGAGATGGCGAGCTAGCGCCAGGTCCGTCTGGTAAAGCAGGGAACCCGATTGGGAGAGATAAACGTCCAAACCCACCTCGACAAAACTGCTTAGAAAAAAAACACAGAAACAAAACACAGACCGTAATCAAAAACGAGCAAACAAAACACAGACCGTAATCCCACACAAGAACAAACCATTGACCGTACTCCACATGGGTCAGTGAGCAAAGACGACAACGCCACAACCAGTGAGAGCAACACCGTGGTATAAATAGAGATCGTTAATGGGGAACAGGTGTGTGCAATGAACAAATTGATAATTGGGTAAAACAGTGACCAGGCGGGAGGAATGTTGGAAATCAGAAAGGAAACAACACCCAACAATCTAGAAGTAATAAAACCATAGAAAAAAAAGAGAACATAGTACACCAAAAACATAACAGCGCTCCATTACGTACATTTTTTTTATTTTGCCATCAGTTAAAACGATTTGCCCAGGCATAAAAAAAAGATTTATGAGACCAAAGATTGCCTTTTAGATATACCAAAAATGTATTATTTCTCATTTTTAACCGCTACAGATACATCAGCACCAGATTCAGAAAGCCTTGACGAGGTGAGGCTGCGTTGGGCGGGTACATGAGCGCCGAGCACCTGGTGAAATCTTAAAATAGACACAATCTTTACCAACCAACTGCAGATTTGGAATTTAAACACATACATTCTCGCCTAAACAACTCTTAAAACTAAATTTTGTGACAAATAACCGTAATATTATAAGCATTTAGCTGTTTTACTGCTCCACTGCCTTTGCTGCGCAATGCATGTCGGGAAATATAGCGTCATTAGTCCGCACAAGTCACCTCCCAATGCATCCTCAATAAAAGGCGCGGATCAAGAACACATCCGGGGATTTAATCGGTTCTCATCTAGATGTGAACTTTAACTTGGAACAGTACTTGGGCTGCTACTGATGACATTTCACAAGTCCACAAGAACACAAGTACAGACAAGAACGCATATTGAGAAAAGGCTTAAGTCTTCTTGAATGGTGGTAAACTGATTTAAAATCACACACTAAATTCCTACCAACTATTGCTAGACATTAAATGTACTATATATTTCATAAAACACTATTGTAAACAATTGTGAGTTATTGGAAAACATGGGATTGCTGAGATGAAGAGCGTTGGGAATCGGTCACTTAAGAAGATCCATTTCAATTAGCTTTGTGGGCATTAGGCGGCAAGGCAACTTTTTGGATCTTGGGATTCTAAAAACAATCAGTCCCAACATGCAAAGCAGTTAGCTGGAATGGCAACAAACATAAATCAAAAACGATCAGTGAACATTCCTGTGTTTTAATGTCTGTGGCAATGACACAGTATACCTACAGCGGCTTCCAATAGATCAGATTATACATTGACGTGTCACTCTTCTTGGCCTGTTAACACTTTAATAAATCGCAACTGATCCATTTGTGGTTTCGGGTGTTGTGGTCAACTCACATGCAAAAAAACATGGGCGTGGAGTTTACTTTTGAAGTTACTATGCAAATATCTTTTGATAAATCTCTGTGCAGTTGTGATGATGTTAAAAAAAGCTAAACCAGGGTGTGATATCATATTCTTTGCAATTCTGTATACTTATTTGTGTGCCAAAGCATAACTTTCTTTGAATCAAAAATCAGCTTACAAAAGGTGTGGTTACTGTTAGCCTAGTTCAGCCCAAACCTGTGTGGCCACATTTGTCTTCTCATCTTGACACATCATTAGCATGTCAACTCTCCTTGGTCACCAAAGATGTTCCCATGACCAGCGTGAGTCTCGTGACTACCTATACACACATTTCATGCTATTACATACTATCATACAATACATGAAGTTGGAAAAATTACAGTAGTTTAAGTAAGTCAATTACAGTCAAACATGGAAAGTCAGATTTTGAGTTGATTACTGTTCATTAAATCCATATTATAATATAATTTCTAATCACAACCATTTAGTGGACACTTGACATTTTTTTATTATTGCACGCGTGGCTCGTACAAGCTGAAAAATGATGTGAAAACATTAGATATGCATAGAGTGTGTATTGTAATTGTCCCGCTGTATCTAAAAATAAAATATTATCATAGAAGGGATAACATTTCTGATATATAAATGTATAAATGTTTGCTATAAATGTCATCCTAGTGTACAGGCTATACTGGATAAGACACACGCAAGCATCTTTGCAAGCATTACTAAAAATGGCATTAAGATTCAAAACTTGTGTGCCATTCCTTTCAGTGTTTTTGCAGAGCAGTATTTTTCAGACATACACACACCCACTCAGGCCAAGAAGGAAGTGTCATCAAACAGATATAAAAAGTAGGAGATGACTCATGCACAGATCTTTGTGTTTCTGATTAAGGATCAGTAATCCTGTACATACCTTTGTTGTTTTCACCGACTTGATTGACATGTCTGGAAATTAATCCACAGGTAGAAAGGTGAATCTCTCTGACTCAAAACTGCTGTTTTGCCGGAGGGAGTCGCACTGATTGACGTTGCAGGAACAACAGTTGAATTGATTGTCTCCGCCACTGGGCATTTACATGGGATGAGTTACTTTTTCTGCAATTCTCTTTATTTCATGGTAATGCTGTTTATGCAGCATGTGACCCTGGAACACAAAACCAGTCATAAGGGTCAATTATTTAAAATGAAGATTCAATATAAATAAGCTGTCCAGTGATGGGTGGTGTGTTAGGATAGGGCAATATTCGGCCACGATACGGCGATGTTTGTAGGCGTGTTTCTGGCCATTTTCTTTCACGATTTTTTTCCATTCACTAAGTTTTTTTATATTTATGGTAGGAAATTATCTTCATGGAACTTTAATTCTCTTTACTTCATATCCTAATGAGTTTTGGCATAAACGAAAAATCAATCATTTTGACACGTTGAATTTCCCGAGTTCGACTCGCAGATAATTCGTACGGATAAAGAGTTACGGATAGTATGCGTATTTGGCGTGCTTGTCCCTGGGGGAAGCTCCGAGCTTGGTAGTTCCTCCGAACCCGCCCCTTGTCCGGAAAATAATAAGTTTAAGACAAAGTAACAAAAGATGTTTCAGACGTGTTTACCTTGGATTACTGTATCAGGCAGACGTGTGGTGTCAGAGTGAAAATAAAAACGGCAAATAGAGACACAAGCAGAAGGGTCAACTGAACATTGACTTGTGCAAGCCATATGGTACTTTTGCATTCAGAAAATACATTTGAAGTCTGATTTGAATAGTTAGACCTTGATAAACATGACATTCACCGATAACTCTTTACCGAGTTTAAAGTAATTATTCGCAGCACAATACAGTATGTGGCCATTAAACCAGGACTGTACAGCAAAATGCACTTGGATATTAGCCCATAAAAAGCCCTTCTCTTTAAAATACTATACATTCTGTCAGATAATTCACTTCTGAAGGGCATATTTTCAACAGCTATACCTCAAGTGGAGTCCTAGATGGATCGAAACAGCACAGATGTACTTCTGTTCACCATTCAGCGGAAGGCCAAGCACCATGTTTGTCTCAAGCGAAAAAAACTAAATTTTCTTTCTGTACAAAGTGGGAATGCCCTATTACTGGTAGTGCTTTTCTTGCAACGAGGTGTTTGTTTCCCCCTTTAAAATATGTGAAAAATTAACGTTTCGTGTGCATTTGTATTGATCTTATGAGTCTATTCTAACTTAGTTTAAGCAACGTTTCACATCTTTTAGCCCCTGGGTAATGAAACCCCTACAGAATTAAACAATTCGGTGCAAGAAAGAAGCTGTTATCATCAGTAAACCAATCAAAAGTGACATGAGTGCTTACCTCATAGAAAAATCATGAGCTTGAAGAAACTTTAGTTTAAAATTTAAAAGAAAAAAGAAAATGTCAAAATTTAGATGGAGAAGAGAAAAGACAATTATTTTTGCAAATTTAAAGAGCCTTAGAACAGCCAGACCAGATGTGCCGACATTATCAATGACAGGCAAGCAGTCAGCTGGATTCATGTAATCATAAATAAAAAAAAAGCAGGTTATCCCGTGGTTTTCAGATGTACAACGTTAAAAAATGAAACCTGAATAGTCAGCCTAGTTAACATCCCAGGGTAAAGCATGAACTGCGTGAGACATGATACAAGATAACCCTGGAAAAACAGGTTAACTATGGACTATCGATACCACCTAACAACTATTCATTAAGAAATTCTTAAAATGTTAAACCACCAATGCCACACCAAAGTTTATAGAAAAACATGTCACAATGCCAAAAATCTGTATGGTCTGAACAGGCTCAATGTAGAGCAACAGTTCAACTATTTCTCCTCGACATCAATGAGATTGAAAGGAGAGCAAATCGAAACTTTTGTCTTCCGTTTGAAAAGTTTGTTGGTCTCTCTGGTAAAGTTTTAAATTGGTTCAAAACATGTATTACAGATAGGATTATACAGTATGTCTGATAATTATAAAATATTGTACGGTGTCCCTCAAGGATCAATTGTCGGGCCAGTTTTATTTTCATTGTATATGCTCCCTTTGGGTGGTATAATTCAGGAGTATGGCATGAATTATCATTTGTATGCTGATGATATACAATTGTACATTTCAGTCGAGTGTGTCGGCACAGTCGTAATAAAGAGGTTATCTGACTGTTTGTCCAGCTATGGAGGGTGGATGAATGGATTTTTTTTAAGTTAAATGAAGATAAAACTGAAATCCTTATTGTGGGTCCAAAGCATGAGAGGGAGAGAATAGAAGTGGGACTGGCTTCATTATCACTGCAATAAAAAAAGAGATAACACATTTTGGTGTTATTCTGCATTGTGAACTGAGTTTTAAGTCACACATTTATCAAGTAACAAAAAGTTGTTTTATCACCTTACGAACATTGCCAAAATTCATCCTTTTTTATCCACAAATGAGGCAGAGAAATGAATGCACACATTTTCTCCCGACTTGATTTTTGTAATGCTATCTATACTGGTTTGTCTAAGGAATCTGTAGCAAAGTTACAATTAACACAAAATGCAGCAGCCAGTGTATTAATGAAAACAATGGCTACCAGTCCACCAAAGAACAGATTTGATCAAATTGTATTATTAGTCTATAAGTCACCTACATACATTTTCGATTGTCTGTCAAAATATATTCCAAATCATACTATACTCTAAGATCCTCTAATCTTTCAGAATATCGCACAGTCAATATAAAGCGATCTGGTCGCACCTCATTTAGTTATAATGCTCCAAAATATATATTTATATATATAATCAAAATGTATATTTTTAATAAGCGGGTCAAGACATGTGACTTTAAAATTGCCTATGATAATAATGGTTGGAGCTGTGTGTTGTTACTTTTTCTTTTATTTACTTTTTTCTTCTTTTTTTGTATTATTATTATATTATGCAATTTGTTATATTTGACTGTTTTTGCACATGTGAAGCACTTTGAGTTACAAATTACAGAATTTTACTTTATTGTATTTTATCTAGAGATTTTTCACGTATACTGTATTAAAAACATTTTGATGCAACTTTTAGAGTGTATTTTTGAAATCCAGGGAGAAATGTCAAATTACAGGAAAGAATGGCAATTCACAATGGAAACATGAAAAATATATGATGTTACATGACAAAACCCCAGCTGTCTGAAAATTTGTTTTTTACAATGTATTTGTGGAATACAGTAAAAAAAATTCAAATTAAGTAAAGAATTGTTAGAGAAATAAAACGATTTGCTCTGGGTTACCACACAATATAGTTTGTTTTCATGATGTTTGTTTCCCAGACGTATGTAATGAATTCTTTTCTGAACATTTGTCTTTGTAGGCACTTTGTAGTGTCAGTATTGTCAACAATGTTACCTGTTAATCTTACCTGGAAGAACTTTTTTGCTCTTAAAGTTTAGATTTCTAAAACTCTGTGTCACTCATTTCGCAAAACGACTCAAATAGGCCACACAAGAGCATCTATTGATCACACCTTGAGAAGCATTTCTTGTAGCAGTGAATCTTCATCAAATAGCATTCAATAACAAAAGGCAGTTGAGGATGTAAAATGTGCCCCAACATCACGAGACACGCCAGAGGAAGAAAAGGAATATATTTCAGCAGGTCTTCATCAAAAACAGAGGGGAGACAGCACGGCCACAAGGGGAGAAATAAACAGATTAGAAAAGCAATTGACATTTCCCTAAAGCATGCGAGGGCTTATTTGCATCAGTTCGCCAGCTCATGTTTTATTTATCTGTGATCACAACCGATCGTGAGGAAAATTAATCAATAGGAAAGCCACCCGGAGCGGCGGCCTGCACCATGCCGCCCTCCGTTTCGCCCCCGTACCTTTACACTCTGCGTGGAGGTGACGGATTTCTCTATCCCAGGCATGCTTGGAGGAGCTCCATATGGCCGGGATCAAAGGTGTTGTTCACTGCATGTTTCTGCTTGGTTGCCAGCCACTGCCGTTAATTAGAAAACAAGATCAGAGGCAGTATTAAAATCCAATTAAGCTGGAATGAACAGATTGCCAAGTGATGTTCACTAATGTATTACCGAGCGGCATGCAAATTTCGGTCAGCATCACGTGAGCATCGCATGTGGGTGTGCTTGTGTTTATCCCCTACCTCTTCCTCCGATCTCCGGCGCTCGATGAAAGTTGAGTCCAAATTGCCCGACTGATCTCACTTCAGTAGCATAACATTACCTGGAGGTTGAAGGGGCTGCCAAGCTGCGAAGAGCTAAACTGATCCGACGCCAGCAGGCGTGAAGGGGAATTTACATGGCCTGAACGTTGCGGCGGTTCTGTGTGATTCTATAGGAAACCGATGTCGCTGAATTGGGCTAATGATGCAGATTCCCATGGACACAAGACATCTGAACTGCGGAGACTTAAGTGCCTCCAGCTGGTGGTCCGCAAGAAACTGTGCCGCAGCGGATGAGGGGCTTGCAAAGAAAAACATCAAGCCGCATAATAAAGGCTAATGAGTGACAGGAAAGAGACCTCGAGTGTCAGGAAATTACTCCAATGCAAAGACATAAAAATAATGAGTAATTAATATTATTTTATAAGTAGAGTCCCGCGACAGCAGAAAAGTGGAGCGCTATTAGCACAGCAGAGATGACCCTGTGTCGCGCGTAATGCTACGTTTGCGTTAGATCAGAAATTTGTTTATCTGTGATTCTTTCTTGCTTGAAGAGCACATCTCTAGATGCGGTCGGATTAACACGATCATAGAATCAGATTTAATCACCCTGACTAACTTGGCTAGTAAGATCAACGTACACTCAAATTGCTTATGGAGACTGCCAGCCGTTCATGTTCTGTGAATTATTCACGCCATCGGGAAAATCAATCCTGGTTTTGACATATATTTGGGTCTTTTACGAGCGTGTTGTCAGGAACATGCACTTTGAAAAATGTTGGTTATTTCAACCCATTGTTGGGTCAAATATTGACAAACCCAACTGTTGGGTTTAAACAACCCAGCATTTGTGTTGAAACAAGCCAGCGTAGGCTAATTAATAACCTAATGTTTGGGTTTGTCCATTTTTGACCTAATGCTGGATTTTAAAATTGACATGCCTCTTTTAACATGAAGCAGTTGAGTTATCTTGGATATGTTTCTATGAGATTTGTTTGTTTAAATTATGCACATTTTCTCAAACCCTACCAGATTATATGGATAGCATTTGTGGACGGCCACTTTTAGGTTTCAAAATTTCCCTTCGCCTGTGCTTGGCCATTTCAGAATTCCAACTTTTCACCATTCACGCACATTTCTTTTCAGTTTGCATTACATTTACATTTACATTTGGCAGACGCTTTTATCCAAACCGATTTATATTGCATTATTCTATACATTTTACATAGTTATCTGCAATCTCCTCGGATGGAACCCACAACCTTGCGTTGTTAACGCAATGCTCTTACCACTGAGCTACAGGAAAGAGCATTAGGTCATTGTCTGACCTTTATTTTTCAAGCTTCACATTAATCCAAGTTGACTAGTAACAACGCCAGTGGAAGTCAATCAAAATCAAACATACTCGCTAAATTCAGTCATAATGTAGACAAGCAAACAGATCTTTCCTGTTTGGCTCCTGTGTATATAGAGTGAATTATATTGTCTCCAAGTAAATAAAAAAGTGGCATCGACCACAGTAACATTGGCAAATACTGATCACCTGAGCAATCTGGAGGTTATATATAATGTGAAAACCGGTCCACGTAATTAAATAAAAACCTTTCTTCTCCTCCCACCTCATCTTCATCCTCTAGCGCCTCTGTCTCGTTTCACAGAAAAGTCTATTTTGCCTTAACCTCTTAAAAGCCCTTTAATGAGGCAGAGTCTTTTAAGCTGCGGGACAAAGGAGACCCTCATCCGGAGAGATGTGAGCTCTTCTCCAGCCACCTGCCCAAGCACAGGTGATCGCATCATAAAGAACTCCCCTCAGCACTTACAATGGGAACACATCCGACAGACACACTCACAATGACCTCTGGGCCCTCCAGACCCTTCCATTCATTCCCACATCATGCACTTGAGACAGAAAAGGTCAAACTCCAGACAGCCTTAACTCACCACCATCTCCTGTCATAGTTCCGTTCCAACCCAGTGACCTGCTCACGTTTGGGCCTCAACTCCACATGAAGTCTTCTGTCTTGATGTTTTGAAAGATGGTCAGTTTGAGGGCTTTTGTGGTGTGTTTTAAAGCATGCAATGGCTATATCCCTTTAAATAAATACAAAGCTGTTTTAAAAAAAGGGGGTTGGTAGCGTCAGACATTTTGTGCATGGTGTAAACCACTCAAATGTAAAATTGGTTTCTTTTATAGCCTAAGATTAAGTGCAAACAGAAATCAGAAGGGTCCTGAAATACAAATAAAGCAATTTATAAAAATATATTACAAAAGTCTATGTTAACATTTTATAGTTTTTTTATTAACAAACACTGCATATAGAAATGTATAGTCTTCTTTCTTGCAGAGCTGCTTCGAACAATGAAAATTGACTTGACTTGACTTGACCATTTCAAAAGCATCTCTAGTGGGTAGTAAAATGTCAACAGTACATTTAAAACATTTTGGGCAAAAAATGTTACATTGAAGATGGTAAAATATAACATAACCTAACATAGTTCCTATAGTTACATTTGTGTTATCGTTTTTTAAAAGTGATCCCTAACCTTTGACTTTCAACCATTTAGAGTGGTACCCATCATTTTATATTTACTGTTTATTGCATGGTAAAAAAAAACTTTAATAGATAGTTCTGGCAGCTGGCGCACCAAAAAAACTGTAAGAATGTAAATTAATTTCACACCCAACTTTACCGAAATATACCGTTTCTTTTATGTCATTTAACATTCCAAAAATACCTGAAAATACATTTACAGTTTTTTACAGTGACACTCCTGAAAAGTCTGAGAGACAGTATGACAATCTCTTGCTTCAGAATGATTGACAGCTTCTGGTCCAAAAGGTTAAATGTGAACAGAAACCCAGTACAGCCAGAAGTGCAAGCAGAGAGATATCTGTCTTCACTTGTAACCATGTAACTGCTGAGCAAACACTTCTCAAGATGTCTCGCCATAAAACAGATATATATAAAAGTCACATAAATATGAGGAGCAAATTATCTGCTAGTAAAAGAGAAGCACATATTTATTTGTTCAGGCGTTAAAGGCTTCCACCAGTCAATTTTATAATAATGACATGTCAGTAGCTCTGACTTTTTCTTGATTCCTTTCAATGACACTGTTCTTTGATGTTTGTCATTGAATTATGTGTTAAGGGCATTTTAGACTACCCCGGGTTATTTAAGTTTACAATGTTAAAAATTTTGAAAACGTTTCTTTTCATTAAAACAAATAAAGTATTGACCTATTTTTGGGAAAAACTTAAACTAAATAAAAATGTGAAATTTATGAATTAATCTTATATAGCATTAAAATAACAAACAAATCAATTATAAATATTAATAAAACTAAATACAACTAAATAAATCCTCTTTGGTTTTGCAAATACAAATAATGTGCAGGATTTTGGAAAAAACATTTATTTATCTTCCTATAAATAAAAATTTGATTTACAAGCACAATTGTGTAACACAATAGGAATACTTCTATATGAACTTAATTCAATATAGTGGAAAATGTCCTATTGTGTTTCTTTTCAAATCTTGTTCAAAAGTTCTTTGCATTTTTATTGGACAAAGAACTAGTGCTTTTGTGCAGCGTAAATGTAATATAAATAATATTAAAGGTGTCATGAACTGGCCTTTTTTATAATTTTATACTGTGGTCTGAGGTCTACTTGTGATGTTCACGTGGTTTTTACATTCAAAAACATCAAAATCCGTAAGTAATAGGCTATTTTCTACGCCGGCTCAAGAAACGCTCGGTTTTTATGGGTGGGCCGCAATGAAGACTTGGAAGTAAACGCCCACTGCTATGATCGGATAATAGCTCTAACATGAGTGTGCACTGTGATGTACATTGCTGTCTGTTTGACAAGCTACGTGCTTAGTTTGGAGCCTTCTTAAACTTGGTTAGACACGTAGGTTACACATAATCAGGATAAATAAAGCGATCTGTAACAAAGCAAAAGTGACGCATCGTACATATATTTGTACTCACATGAGATTCCGGATAGATTCAATATTGACGGCACAGCATTGCTTTTTAGGCTCTAGTACACAGGTATTTTTATTTTCCTTCCTCATTTAAAAAACCTGCATCCTTCCGAAAACGCAAAAACACCATATAAAGCGCTGCCAAAAGCATGCCAAGCCACCAGGTGGCGATCTAACCCGAACCATAAAGCTGTGTTGGCCAATCAGAAGCCTGGAATCTGACGTCAAACAAAGGAGATAGCAGCACATATTCCAACGTCATACGCCGAATCTCCGGGGGTTTCTTAAAATCTTCACTCTGGCAGGAGTTTTCAGAAAAGTTCTGTTTCAGTGACCGAGTACTGCGTTTGCGTGTGGACGCATTGATCTAAGACCAACAACATGCTTAAAAGCGCCTATTAAAAACGAACATTGCAACACTGCAAAGAGCACTGCGTGATGCAGCCTCCCGAATATAAATCCACGTATCAACTGAAAACGAACCTTTAGCCGAAAAATATTTCGCTTCACAAACGCGGGAGTGTGTACTACATGGTTAAAGTCATTTGCAAACCAGTGGGCGGGGCTAGAGAAGTAGTCGTTGATATTCTTCTGTGAAGGCGCTCGCATGGCCTGGTGTCAATAAAAGTTGTCATTTCGGTAACAAGGAAGACTTCAGTTCACGTACAGGATGTTTGTTTGAATACGATTACCTTTGATATAACAAAAGCTCAGGTTAAAATGGATTTCTTATTCATGACACCTTTAATATATTACGTCGGACCCCTAATATCAAGCTTATCCAACGTTAAACGTTGCACAATAGATCACAAAGTGTCAAAATGATCTGGCAAACAGCACAATCACCTTGCGGTTAGCTTCAAACACAGGAATGATACAAGCGTGAAAGTAACACAACAGCCGAGGCTTGCGCGCTGAATGATGGCTGATCTTGCACTCTGTAATTAAGCTCGTCTGCACTTGATGAAAGCAAATTCAACTGGCGGGACCACGGTTTCACAGCCAGTTTTCTTTTACGGCATAATAACAGTCCAAATCAAATGAGAAGATTTCATATTTCAGGGGGACAAGCGTGGACTCCGGTTTGAACAATTACACTGACCCCCCCCCCCAAGGTAGGAGGGCGGTCTACATAGCGTAGTAATTCACCTCTGTTTGGGTGCTCCGGGGAGGTCTGGCTGCAGGAATTCAAATGACTGCAACTTGGAAAGCGTGATGGCAATTATTCCAAATGTAGGTGTGGTTTTTCATTATATACAGGCTACGCTTCACTGTTTCACCCATTCCAATGTGTCATCAAGTATCTGTAGAGCTTGTATCAGCACGACCTGTGCTCATATTTCATTTGTACAAATGGAATTGTTCTGCGGGGGAAAATTAATATCGGACTGCGCAGAATGGGTGTCAGCATGCAATTTAATACAATAGCGATGGAAACAACATAGTTTCGCACTCTTACCCCCCTCTTTCGGGGGAAAATCTCACAAGCTCTGCCAATGGTCGCTGACCATTTTCAAACAATGCATTTATTGTGCGGTACACTGTACTGAATTAGTTTTTATACATTTTCTGCACTGATTGTAGGGAGAAATCAGTGGCATTCTGTGGAATACGTGAAAATACATTTTAAATGATGGTCACAGTTCTAAACTTTTATTGGTGGCGTAAAGAATTGACAAACTGTATTAGTCACAGTATTCAGCATTGGGGACATATCAAACTGTTCACAGGCATATCAATTGAAATGTATGATATCAAAGGAATTGTTTACCTTCAAAAATAAAATCTTGTGTGTCTTTTTTAACCTTGTGTGATTTTTCATTCTTCTGCAGAACACAGAAGAGGATATTTAAAATAATGTTGGTAACCAAATAACGTTGGTCCCCCTAAAATGTTGACTTCTATGGACACAAAACCAATGAAAGGCAATGGGGACTGACGGTTTTCAAGAGGGCGTGTAAATAATGAGAGAATTTACATTTTGAAGGTGAACTTTTCTTTTAAGATTTGTTCTTTTATTTGAGGATAAAACATATATTATAATGTATAATAAAGGATAAAAATATAATGCATAATTATAAAAATGATTACACTACTATCTGTACTAATGTGCAATCTTGAAGTGGGAACACCACTCAACCATTACTGTATACTGTAAAAAATCACCTGGATTGAAATAACTGGATTAATAATAACTAATACATTTTAAATTAAATCAAGTAACTTATGGATAAATTAAATTAAAATGATAAATACAAATTTAAAATGTAACTTAAAACTAAAGTTTTTTATTTTAACTAGGTGAATATTACAGTGTAAATGACTTCAAATAACGATTTAAAGAGTTTGTAATTCCTGAATACACAGAATTAATTATTAAGTATGAACACTGTGACACAAAACCTGAAAAAAATATATATATTTCCTGTTTAAATAAGAGAAGTATAAAAGAAAGATTATACACTATGAAAAAGTTAATTTCCTTCATGTAAAAGGGCATGTGTTTCACGTTTCTGAAGTCTTTTTCTGTAATTTTATGTTTTTTCTGTATTTCAAAAATACATACAATGTATGCATGCCATTAAAGTATTTTTCCCCCAAAGTTATATCTCTTCTGTGGACAGATCTTCAAAACCCACAGCTGCTGAATGGCCACAGTGCGACCACACTCCATAGCAAAAATCCTCTCCATACCCTTTCATTCCCACAGCAACCCAGCTGGAGCAGATTTTTCCTGGTCTGCATTTTCTGTGCCTCGCAGGCCCGTCCTGCTCAGGACGCAGTGTGATTGGGCAGTGGTCAGGGAAGCGGAGATTATAAATAAAGCAAGGGACTGCTGGGAAGATTTCCTATCATCCTTTGAAGACCCAGGACAGTGCGGTCGCTCGGCACGGTCAAAGCACAAACTGCAACCCCTGCAGACACCCGTGTGTTGCGACCGCATTTCACTCAGACCCCTTATTTTCCTGCCATGTCTCTGTGTGTGACCCACTTGGATCCTGACAAATACCGGGCTATCTGACCACCAGA
Organism: Barbatula barbatula; assembly: GCF_947034865.1. Taxonomy (NCBI): domain Eukaryota; kingdom Metazoa; phylum Chordata; class Actinopteri; order Cypriniformes; family Nemacheilidae; genus Barbatula; species Barbatula barbatula. The sequence goes on along the minus strand of NC_136778.1, from coordinate 20,666,660 downwards.
GATCTGACTCTTTCCATGGCAGGCCCAGTGGGACCTGCCATTATGAATTGCTAAATGGGATGCCATATCTGAACTATGACATGGCCTCATGTGGGGGACGTGGTCGCAGTGCATTGGTGTGTAATTGGAGTGTGAAAAATGTAGGATCTCTAAGGGAAACCAGTGTCATGAATGTGTCTCTGGGAATCTGACTTGTAAACCAGTTTAGGGATGTGCCGGGACAAGGAAGATGTCTCCAAGATGTCCGACTCCAATGTGACCGTACTCAAGTGTCTCCCTTTAAGGCGGGCGTACACGGTACGAATTCTGATGGTCGGAAGAACTTATGTCCACGCACACGTCACGAGTGAGTTTATCTGAAAATCATACGGACGAGGTGATATACGACACGATTTTACGACCTGCCGATTTCCGAAGCAATCGCACAAAGTTCCGCGCCAAAAACATGAAGTCAGAGGAAGATTTGCTTTTTTTGTGGCAGCAATGGCTTGCGAAAGAATAAAAAAGAAAAAGAAGGTCATGGCAAAGAGTTTGGCTGAATGCTTTGATGTGGTCGTGGACGATATGGCAAAGTATATAACCATAGCGTGTCACGCAAGTTTGTGCATATAGTAATGTCGTTTTTATATATTTTTTGAACAAACGTTATTGCTGGATAGTCTAGGTATTATAATTGTATACATACTGTTTTTACAGGCCAAATGTTTGATATGGAATACATATTGTATTGTGGGAGAAAAGTGATGCAGAGTCAGCATGATGAAGAAAACTGCCTTCAGGCCTTTTGTTATATGGTTAAATCCGCTGTAAAATATCATCACGGATGACCCTGTCCTCTTTTTCAATAGTCCACATTCGCTGTGGCGCTGCCATCTTTGTCTATCTTCTTCTGTGGTTTTCCTAGTTCGTGATTGGTCAACTTCAGATAGATCAACAAATCGACTTGTTCAACCGCACACATGTCACGAATTCAAACCGATAGCTCACGAACTTTTTAGACATGTTTAAAAATGTTCGGGAGGTCGGGAAGTGCTCGTAAGGCACTCTGCTCGGATCGTAATTCCTCGCACTTGATACGAGCCCCGACCATACGAGCATACACGATTTCCACACGATTGAAAAAATCGCATGCGAACTCGTACGACAGCAAAAATCGCACCGTGTACGCCCGCCTTTAAAGGGACGTTCACTACTTGTTGCTGAAACACGCAGAACAGCCTAAACAACACAGAACGAATAAAGTATGGAATAATCGTTTGTTTACCAAATCTCTAGGTCAGCATGCAGGCTGGTGATAGGCTGCGGGTCTCCAAACGATTGGCTCGTTCAAAGGAAAAAGCCCAAGCTATATGACTGGCCATGTGTAAACGCTTGATGAGTTTTTTTGAAGTGCTTCCCCTCCCAACATGAAACATTGTTGGAGCTACAAAAGACCCACCTGGCTCACAAAAGACGAGAGGGAAAGAGGCAAGATGGGAGAGGTCAAAAGAGGTCAGACAAGATTTTGTGCGCTCTGCACTTACACTAAAGAGGAGGAAGGGCAGGTGCGGAGCAGACCAGGGTTCTTACAAATTAGTGAAGTCTTCAGGTCAAAGGTCACGCACAGATCAGCCCTGTCTGAGCTCGGCTTGCAGGTTTAAATAGAATATAATTGAACATATTTATATGGAACACAAACACATTTTAGCGAATTTATAAATTACTACTAATAATAAAAATGTGTTTTTTGTTATAATAGTTATGAATAACAAATACAAGAACACTGCAAATGCAAAACAAATATATATTAATACAAATATTAAAATAAAAACAATAAAACCTTAATAAGGAATTATGTAATTAAAAAATGTTAAATCACAACTAAAAAAAATCTTTTGTGTGAAGAAATTATACCAGGGAACAAAAAAAGGGACAGCTTGCCCAAAATGAAAATTATGTTATTAATATTATTGTTATAAACCTGAATAAATTCTGCTGTTCTGCTGAACACAAACACTTTTAGAATTTTTTTGTAATCGAACAGTCGGGCTCACTTTTTACTACTGTAGTACGAAAATAATGGTAGTAAATGGTGTCCCAGAATCGTTTCCCACATTCTTTAAAATATCTTCCTTGTGTTCAACAAAACAAAGAAATGTATACAGGTTTGCAACGACTTGAGTTCGAGTAAATGAGTTTTAATTTTGGGGTTAACTATCCCTTTTATCATAATATTTAGATTTAGCATTGAAAACCTTAAATTTATATTAAAAACCAACAATCACAACAACTGAAAATTGTCTTTAAAAACTGCGACTGAAACACTGAATTGAATTGATTTCTTTGTTTTAATCATTTTTATTTCATTTTTAACATCCTCCTGTGGATGGAATTAGCAAAATTATGAACAGATATAGTGACAAAACATTTGAATAGACTCACAATTTCATAATGGACTGCAAAATATAAGGATATTTTTTGCATCATTTCATAAAATGCCACTAAAATTACAAATACATTGAGTATTTAACAATGACCAAAACATACACGCGCATATATCCATAGAAATTTACGGAAATTCCGGCACCGAAAAAATAAACCAAGAAGAAAACCCTGCTATGATATTCAAAATTGTAGAAAAACAGAGGACAAAACATTTCTCATTTAAAACACATATACAGAAGAGCTCAGTATCGTTACGCTTCAACACTGTAAACATCATTTAAAGACAGTGTCATAGTTTTTTTTTCTTTACTCCCAATTCTATTGTTTCACCCGCAGTGTCAATAACTGTCTAGTAGACTGAACAGGTCAGTAAAGTAATGGCTTAGTCTTTTTTCAAAAGAATGTCTGTGTTAAGACTTTTCCTTATACAAACACTTTGCATTTCCCAAATAAGTGGATGATCATCCGTTACGGCTCGATTTGATTCCTCTTAATGAAAATAAATGGTACTGTTGGAAACAGTTGCTTTCAGGTTGTTTTCATCCATATCAAGATTCTATGTCAGAGGATAAAGGCTGAACATTAGTTTGAGGCACGTCCGTGTTGTCTTGTTCGATGTGTCTCAGAAAGCCATTGGTGGCACTTAAATCCGACACACTTTCTTGACTACAATCCATTTCCTTTTTCTCTCAGTAATGGCCACTTCCTCTCATTTGCGCTAGGTTTTCACTTTGCAACGTATCTGAGAAGTAGGTGATAAAATACGACATATCCATATTTTATATTTTAAAAATATTCTTGTGCTGTACATCTATCTTTCGCTCTGCTAATTGTTTCTAAGTGGGCAACACGTGCAGCCTTAGCTCCAATTGAATGCTTCATTCAACGAGATTTGCTTTCAGAAAAAATAAATAAATATGAATCGTAGGCTGGTATAAACAGCATGTATGCAAAGAGTGAACTGCGGTGTGCGTGTGAGGAGCGGGCGAGGGCTGCCATGTAAATTTGAGCTGATGGTGTATGAAAGGAGGCAGGTGGAGGCGACTCTGTGTGTAGGAACAGAGGCCGTAATGAGGAAATCATTTAATCCCAGGATCCTTTAGAGAAGAGGCAGGGCCCCCAGAGAGCCCGACACAATTCGGTGATTGCGGTTTCAACAACGCACAGGATGGTGCAGAGAAAGTCACAAATTAATGGGATGTGTTTACTAAAATGACAAGTTCTACAGGTGAGCACCTGTGCTTAAAATTGGTGTGAATGCCTGTGAATTCATCTTAAAATGTAGAAAACAGTAATAATCCAATGGTAATGTCGAGAATGCACAAAAACATATTGTAATACCATTAGCATATGAAGGAATTTAGCTTCCTCCTAGGTTTGGAAAGCACTTGGGATGAAAAAGAAGACGGATGAGGGAGGAGATGTAAACATTTAAAAGTAAAATCTGGGGGTAAAATAAAGATGTAAATAAAAATACACTGGTGCCACAACACTGTTTATACAAAGGAACATTTGTTGTTGTCATGTTTAGTTTGATTCTCAGCAGAAAAATAAGTCTAACGCAGTCAAACTGCCTGTCAGCTGCCTTTAAACATCCCTGGGATTTTGCCCCTTAAATTTCTGTAATATTTTATTGTCAAAGTGACATTCAGTGCTTTACACCTGTCTATCGTATATCACCTTTTGACAGCAACGACAACATGAAAACGTTCTCAGATTTTTAGAGGTCGACCTCTTGTTAAGATATTACCCATTTTATCCTTTGAGGAAACAGTTAGAAACACAAACACACTGGCTGAAGTCCTCGTCATCACATCGTACGATGGGGCCTAGAAATTTTATTTCAGGAGCTGACTTATTAGAAACCCATCGATAATGTACCTGCTCATGCCATGTATCATTACAAATAATCCAATAAATACAGAAATTATTGCACAGTATAAAGGCTCCATGAATTATTAATGGACTACTCCTCGGTTAGTTGCTAGAAATTGCAAGAAGCATTTGTAGAACCACAGATGAACGCTTCCCTATCTTCTTGCTTCTCAGGTGGCAGTTTGTTTTTACTCGAAAACAAAACATCACAATACTCCGAAACAAAAAATCAAGTCAAGAAAAAGACTATTCAGCTAACCCCATAATGCAGTGCGTTGGTAGTGGTCTCAAGCTCTGTCAGCCTGCTCAAGTTTGACCTCACTGGTCAGCAAGTGCTCTCCATGCCACTTCTTCATGTGTTTTTCCAGGGTGCTGTACACGCTGAAGGGCATGTGGCAAATATCGCAGCGATACACCTCTTTGCCAAACTGCCCATGAGTCTTCATGTGTCGGGTGAGCTTGCTGCTCTGGGCACAAGCGTAGCTGCACAAGTCACACTTGTAAGGCCTCTCGCCCGTGTGGCTGCGCCGGTGCACTGTCAGATTGCTGCAGTTCTTGAACACCTTACCGCAGTACTCACAGGTGTCACTCCTGCGGCTCTCTTTGGAGCTTGGTGGTCTCCCTGGCCCCGGACCCCGCAGCTGGAAATGGGGTGTACTGCTGCCACTTCTTCCAGAAATCCCGCCACCCTCCAGAATTTCCCCCGGTGGGGTGGAAAAGCGCAGGCTGCCCGTCTCAGATGAGGAATGCTCGGAAGAAGTTCCAAACGGTGACTGCCTAGAGTCGTTAAATCCTAGGATGGGTTCCCTTATAAAGTGGCGGGAAGCTGCATAGCCGGCCAGCAACTGAGAGTACACGTTTTCAGGGGAGATGATGGGCACCTGAGGCAGCTCCATGTCCTTCTCCACCTTGATTCGCTTGGCGGAGGATCCAGAAAGGCTGGGGCTGGAAATAGGCATGGGCTTTCGATGGAACAATGCTGAGAAGGAATCCTCTGGGCCGCAGCCTCTGCCATTCACCATCGGCCGTCCATCTCTGTCGATCCGCATGCCTGACGATTCTCTGTCTCTCTCCTCACGTGCCCTGTTAGCTGGTGGAAGTCTCAAGTGATTGTCGAGGTTGTTGTATTGGCTTTCTGTCACTTTGTCGGTGGCCAGAGGTTTCTCCACAGGGGAGGGTCTTAGGCCATTCTCTCTGTTCCTGCTAATCTGTGAATCCACGCTCAGGTTGGATTCAGGCCTGCTCCCATTTTGTTGTTCCTCCTCTTCTTCCTCCTCCTCTTCTTCCTCCTCCTCCTCTTCCTCCTCCTCCTCATTATCTAATCCCTCCCTTGCCCCATTGTCCTCACTGTTTTTTCGCCCTTCTCCGGCGGAGTCCTGTGCTCCCTGCTCAGGTGAACTCCCCATGGAGCCAGATTTGTGCCTGTGGGTTTTCATGTGGCGCTTTAGCTTGCTTGCTTGTGAACACGCATGGTCGCAGAGATGACACTTGTAGGGCCTTTCGCCAGTGTGGCTACGTCTGTGCACAATCAAGTTGCTTTGGAACTTGAAAGTCTTGCCACAGAACTCGCAGGACTTGGCTTTGCCAACCTGATTTAATGGCGGTGAGGAATTGCCTCTGGACGGAACCAATGGCGGCTGTGGGGGTGTGGTGAGGAAATGTGGAGGTTTGGAGCCAGGCTGGAAAAGGGTGGGGCTAAGAAGCCGATGCATGGGGGGTACCCGGTTAGGTGAAAGAGGGGGGGTTGGACCACCGTTGCTGTTGTTGCCTGCCAATTCACGAAGGCGTTGAGAGAATCCCATCGATGGCTCCATGCCCATAGGGGTCATACGCATCACCCGCTCAAAAGCACTGGGATGCTGGGACAGGATGCCCATCTCGTCTGGGCCGAGGCGTTCTAGAGGATAGCGGGGCGGTGGAGGACTCAAAAAGGGCGGGGTAGATGGCAGGCGGGCTTCCATGTATCCGGGTGGAGGGGGCTCCCGTAACAGCGGCGCAGCCATACGTAACAGTTGGAAAGGGTTGCTGCTGTCACCCAGAAAGCTAGCAAGGGGCGAACGGGGCAGGCCATCAGCTCCCAGCGGTGGAGGAAGTGCCATGCGTGGGGTAAGAGAATAGCTAGAAGGGTGGGTGTCCAAGTAGATCCGTATCCTATGAGTGTTTTGTGCATGTTGCAGCAGGAACCATGCACTGGTGAAAGGCTGCTTACACGTGGTGCATATGTAACTGGAGGGCTCATCTTTTCCTGAAAGACAAAAGAACGTGGATGGAATTAATATATACATATTAGCTATTAACTCAGATTTGCTGAAAGGGGACGTTCGAGATAGCACGCCTTAATAGCTTTCTGTGTCATTCGTGCATCTGTTTGTTCTCTGTGATGGCACTGAATGTAATCAAAGCCAAGAGTCCTCTACAGTGAGGTTCATGGATCATTTCTGTTTAAAAATTAAACAGGCAACACGTGAGAGACATCTCATCGCGCTGCGGCGACAGCCATTTTATGAGACTCAATGAAAATTACATCATCTTAAGAGAGAAGACAAGACCTCGCTGATAGCCTAGCAGATTATCTACCATGCTGCTCTGAAGATGTGTCAGAGAGGATCTGCCCGTACGTGATTCACCCAGGAACTAAGTAACATGAGGGGGTTAGCTAGAGCAGAGAAGCTCCCCGAGGGCTGTTTGCAGATGCCAGGTTCCCTAATTGCAGATGCCAGGTACGCAAACAGTCCACAACGCATTGTGCTAATGTCAGCCAGACGATAATATATAACTCCCTGATCAACACCCCCACCCTTCATTACTTCCATATGGCGAAAATTCTGTGGCATTAGAGCGAAAAAGAGAGGATTATGAACGAAAGAAAATGATGACACGTCCATATTCTGACACAGTCAGGTTAGCGCTAGTTGACACAGTCACCCATATATTTCTGTGATATGACGTGTTTCTTTTCAATGTTCAATGTAAATGATGTCTGCATTTCCAGTATAAAGTGCCATATATGAGAGAAGGAATTGTTATAAGACACCCTCAGTCTTGGGTGAATCACATGTGGTCACTGTTTTACTTGAACTTAAGCTGGCAGGCTTCATTATGTGCAAGTTTCAGTCTGAAACTCTTCATTTTAATGCAATGGCATAAGTTGTAGACTGTTAACCTACAAATAGCCTACAAGAAAAACTTTTGAATAATGTTAAGGGTAAAATCTGAAACAGGCTGAGTTTATATTTCTTTGCAGATGCATTGTGGTCAATGCAGTAAAAGAGCGATGGATATTTAAATAGTTTTTGCATGACAGGTCCCCAGCTTGTGTTTAGTTTGGCTAGCCTTTAAACGGACACCTGGCAAGAGGGATTTTGGACGCTGAAAGACACTGGGATGTGGCACAGATCAGATACTAAAACGCACATTCTGCTCATTTTATTTTTCAGGTCTCAAACAGGTGCCTGATTCGTTAGAAATAATCATAATGCACGTTCTGTTCTTTTGGTGGCAGAACGCGATTCAACATAACCTGGAATGGACAAAATGGAAGTGTGATTCACGCACGCATAAATATCTGCATATGTGCGCACAAGTGCGATCTTACTCTGGCGTAACCGCGTGTCTTAGCTATCACAATTTGCATCCTATCACATTATACAAAATACACCATATGTTACTAAGGGACCGTGTCAGCTAACAGACAGGCAGGCTTAATGACGACCAAAGACAAATTTCATCAACTTTCCAAACAAGCCAGAACGAAATAGAGAAGCCCACAGTGAATAAGTTAGGATATGCTAATGACCCATCAGAGATCCATGTCTTGTGACAGCAGCTTGTGTGGCATGATGGTGTGAAATTACCCATCAGGCACCTCAGAAACACGAATCTCCACAAGATCATGGTCCATTGAGTCGTACCATGTGTGTGTGTCACACTGCAGAGGCCTGGGAGAGCTGTGTCTCGGCGAAAGGCTCTAGCCAATAAAGGCGCTCATTACAGAATCAGCGCTGTTCGCCCCGTGATTCAATTTGCAGTAATTACCGCGTGGTCTGTGTCCATGAAACTGTTCGCTGCGGGCCGCAGAGGTCAACTGCCAGTTAGCAGAGTGTCTTTTCTCTTCTCTGTGTATTCAATTGCGGGAGCTTAATAGCCTAATTTTCTTGCCTCTCGCACTTCAATAAATATTGCCGGGATTACAGGTTAAACAGCTAAATTGAGTTGCGGCTGTTATATCACAGAGCGGGCTGTTGGCATCCACGCCGCTAACAAACCTACAGTATCACCCTTGCTGTGTTAAACTGTGCCGAGATGTGTGTGCGTGGGATATGTGATTAATGACACGCGTGTGTCTGTGCTTAGAGGGGGTCTTACACTAAAGTTATAGATCCTCTTGGGTTTAGTAATACAAAAACTCAAGACCAATTAGTCCAACCGCAGGGACCCCCAACCTGAGTTTAGATATGTTGATTTCAACATTTTGTGGCAAATTAATTTCCTTTTAAGAGCATGAATGTGGTGACAGAGAAGTCGGGGGGAGGTGCTTTCTTTAATTATCTGCGAATAAATCCGTCAGACTTGCGAACCCTGCTGTGGCATGGGTGAAATAATATTAGCGTTGGCTGCTTGTAGTCTACCTGAGCATGAACCACGGTTTGGTGGCACTGCAAAAAAGCGAATCGCTTGATGGCGTCGCAATAATGCAAAGTCATTTGATAATATCACATCAAAGCAAAGACATGTACTATATGTGTGTTTGATATCACATACACGTGTGTATTCGCAAACGCTTGCAGCACGTTTTTAGGATGTCACGATGCTAAAATAGCGATGCGACGTATTTGCGCATTTGCAAAATTCAAGCCCTGCACTCTCGCAGCTCTGCCCCTCAAACCCGCGACGTTCCTAGCTGTCGAAAGCCACGGTGGTGATTTGCATAGAGAACAAAGAAAAAGATGATGCCATGGGGACCGCGACACGCCTTCGCTCTCCTCAGGACCCCCCCCCCCCGACGTCCTCTCTGTGCACCTGTCACAAGCCCGGCTGACACCTCACACCGCCATGTCGTGGGCCCTCATTAGCATGCCTGTGATCTGGGGCTCCCAGGGGCTCGTAGGGCCTCACCTCGCATCACTGATGTCTTGTTTGTGATGATCGTGGCTAATCAGGGGGCCAGGCCACTATGCTAATGAGAAACACAGCATTCTGCGTAGCGAGACGTCGCTGTCTGTGCTACCGACACACACGGGGGGATTGGTGATGTGGATGCAAAAGTTTGTGTGGAAGAGAGAGATAGAGAGAGAGCTAAACAATGTCTACTCGTGACTATACGTGTGGAATATGTTGCATTGTCTTTTTAAAACATTTCCAAGGTAAATGCTTACAGTACAATAGGTTGTTCTGTGTTGGATTTCTCTTAGCCTTCATCATGGTAGATGTCTACCTAAATTGAATGAGCTGTGAGCCTTAAAGACAATCTAATTGGCAATTATTATGACAATGTTTTTGGCAGGAAGGTGACTTGGTGTTTGATGTAAGTTTGTACTTTTATGCTAAATTCCAAAGCATTATTCTCTTTGACGTGGAAAGACTTTCTTTAAAACACTTGACTTGCTATATTAAAAGACATTAAAAGTCACGATTACAAGATGTGACTGAAAAACAGGCAGGTGAAAAAGTGTAGACTATGTCCAGCTGACAATTAAAGTAATTCAAATTTAAATACTTTTTTATAGTATCAATTAAATAATGATCTGTCTATTTATTTAGAGAAAAATGTAAACATTGTAAATGGAATGAACTATGATTATAGTGTATATCTGCCCAACTAGGATATACCATTGCCCCCTGCCCAGTCGATCAAGCGCAGGGACTACGGTAAAATTTCCTAATGATTTAAATCAAAACTATTTGTATTTCATTATAATGCAAAGCAATTCATAACACTGTCTTTTATTATAATGTAAAAAACAATTCATTATTTGTTTTTGTTTATTAGTTGTTATTAAATACAAATCAACTATGGATTTGAGTCCACCCAACGCCAATTATTCAATTTCTTATATTATTTTTATGACATTATAACATAACTCTAATGACATTAGATCAAAGCATTGGTCCAGTAACCGCTCAATACGTTTGTGTTAAATCCACTTCAGGGTATAGGAGCACTGGATCATGCACTTTCATCTAATGATCATTTAATCATGGTAACAATAATGAAACATCATTCATTAAAAACAACTCTAAATAAAACAGGCACCTTGGATTTTAAACAACAACTGCATAAATAAAGACATAAAAAATACAGGAATTCCTTTTAAAGATTGAATTCAAACATGAACTAAATATGCCACAGTGCGTGCTGGGAACTTTTCTTTTCAATATTCCAAGTTGATTAAACTATTTAACACGTTTTGGACTTAAATATCTAAATCCAGTCCACAAAATAATCTTTGTTAGCAACACATTGTGGACTAATTTCATTCACTATACACAAAATAGTATATTGTATCTGTGTTCAATTACCTTTGTTAGATGAATCAAGTTGGGTGAAATGTCATAATTAATAAGAAACAAATCTTTGCTGTCCATCTGAAACCTGGGATTACAAGGATTCAGAAGGACTGACATTTCACTGACAACGTACAGTATTTCACTTTCACAAACTGACAGCAGTACGCTTTTAGGGTAGTTCAATTATTGTCCACCCAAAAAACTGTCTAAATAACCAAAAGTCGTGTGCTTTGTGTACAAAGGAGTCCAGTGAATTAAGCTATTATAGACTTTTATAAATGTGTGGTTTTTTACTCATCATCCATATGGTAGTGCTCTAGTATCAGTTATCAGAGAATCATGGTCGTAATGACAGCGGACAACTGCGTTTGAAAAGACCGTAGCTTGCATTCTACAGTGGAAAAACTTTGTGTGTGGAGAGAAGCCGCAGTGGATAGTGGCAGTAATAGTGGTTATGGCAGGCACACGCACGCACGGCTGTCTCCTGTCTAAGTGAAAGCAGGCCTGTTGCAGTAACCATTCCAATCTGTCTCCATCTACAGGAACGGAGAGGAGCAGCCGCTGTTTCAGAGCACACGCAAGCCCACTGACCGCATAAAAGGCACCTCTAGGTACCCACAGTCACACCTACACTACACAGACACCTTGACCCCATTATAAACTCATCCTGACCCACTAACACACAAATCTACTTAGCAGTCTGGCAGAAGGCCAATTGTGGACAGGTGGGGCCTTTACCTGATCTGCCCCGAGCCTCTATACCCACATCGACTCTCTACTTCCTTCTGCACGCTAACCACCGCTCTCACGAAGAACCAGGACAGCCCGGAGTAGCGCAAGCATCTAAACGAAAACACATGTCATCCTAGAGTGCTCTGTCATCATCTGATGCAGCCAGAGAGAGCGGCGTCCTATGGCGCAGACGGGAAAAGACACCGAAAACAACTGGAAAGACTTTTCTGTTGGTAAGAGCTATGACTCTTGGCCCAGTGAGAACACAGAGAAAGTTCGTTTTGTGGCATTGCCATAAGTCTGAATCACGGCTTGGAGCGTGCGTCACCGTGCTGAGATCCGTCGGGCGTGAAAAAAAGCGTTCACGAAGAGCTGCATGAATTTGATGGATGACACCGGCGTTTGCGGCTGAAGGGACGTGGCGACATACGCACAGTGCGGAGAGAGAAAAGTCAAGATGGGGAAGAGAGAGAAGGCGCGGCTCAAAGCTAACACATTTCTCCATGTCTCCATATCCTCACAGTTCTACGTTGGATCCACAATAGTGTTAGATAAGCTGTACCAAAAAACAAAAACAAAGCCTAATTGTTTGACTGGCAACTGAGCCCCCGAAAGTCCACCATTTGAATGGCGTGAACGGAGAAAGATGCTAGGCTACCTGGACCACGCTAGCCAAACACGGCACTTGACCACTTGGTTTCACAACATATGAAATAACTTCCTTCATGCATGTGTGTGAGCACGAGTAAAAAAAAGAATGGAAAGCTCTCCCGTATGCGAAATAATTGCCCTGGCATTTTTTGATAACGTGTACCATAATGGTCCCCAGCTGGGCACAGGCATCTATACCCGTTTAATGCTCACTGTAAAAATCCCCAGGCCCTCAGGACGCCTTCCAAAACAATCAGGGCCCCGTAAAACGGCTCTTTAGATACCTCAAAGCCCTTATGAGTGCAGGCTCTGCGACACATGCCAGTCATGTGAATGGGTTCCACTGCTGGTACTCTCGACGGTGTGACTGATGCAGGATCAGACTGGATTCATAATCCTTGGCACAGACACGCATGACCACCCAGACGAACTCTCAACAGAACACTGACTTTGTATCTTACATTGAATGCACAGATTTTCAATGGTTCAATGGTGACCTCAGCTCACATGTTTTGTTGTTATTTGTAAATACAGTAAAGACCAGTTCACACCAAGAGTGATAACCGTAAAGAAAACCACATTAGCATCCATGCTAGCAGACGATAACGTTATGTTTTTATTTGTCATTATTCCGTAACAGAGACAAATGTAGCAACTTCGTAGATCGTAGAGGAAAGTGTTTTGTGTCTTGACAATATTCAGTTAGCTTCTCCACACCAGTCAGTATCTCCGGAAAAAGAAACAATGACAGTTTTTTTTACAGTCTGTAGCCTGATCCATCGTGTGTCGTCTCGCCCTCCGCAGAAGCCCTCTTCATCCTCTGCGGGAACAAACAGGGGGAGATCAACTTCTCCCAGGGCTGTTTTCACAACGATGCGTTTTCAGCTTTTGGCACGACTCCCTGCATGGCTTATGGTTTAGAAGAGTCTTTCATCTAGCCAATGCCTTTAGCAAACATACCGGCAGGACCACATCTGCCGCGCACTGCGTGTGAGAACAGGCCCTTACTGACACGAATAAAAACTGATAAGATCGAGGGTTTCTTCATTCACTGGGCGGCCGGAGAGGATATAATGCTGAATTATTATAGCGGTTCTTAGTCTTTAGACAGTCATGTCACCGATGACCACAGACATCATGATGGAGAAGCCCCGTCCACTGAACATGTATTCCGAAGGAGTTCAATATAGAGAAGGGAACAGACCCCTAAAATAGCCTAAAATTTAAGTGTGATCTCACGTAAGCAGGGAACAGGCAATTTACAGGCCCACATGGATTCAATGCAGGAAGAATTACTTCAGATTTCCAAAGAACTGCAACGCCCAACATTCTCAAAATTCTACGTGCGCTTGGATTTAGCTGTTAGGCAATTCCATGCAAATGTCAACCTTAAGATAAGAAAAGTAGTTTTACCAAAGGTTTTTACATACTGACTGATCAGCTGTCAATAATTGGTGGTTTAGATACCCATGTGAAGTCTGGTTAAAAGTCCTTAGAGATTTTTAAAGCGTCGTTTTTGTATGGTCAGGTAAGTGAACTGTCACGTGCATTATGTTACAAATCCATATTCCTGATAAATGGTTATATTCCTGTTATATCATCTAATCAAATTTATCCTAAATATATATGAAAGTATAAATATAATAAGTATATTATGTTCTATAATGGGCCATCCCTTGTTTATTTGTAAGGAGTATTGCTTCTGGTTTGCGCATTTTAATTCACAGAAATCCTACAAAGTATGTTGTCTCTCAAAAACGTGCGTCCTTTTGTCACATCCATAACCCATCCATTTTTTGCTCCTTTAAAATAAAAAACAATGGCATAGCCTGATATTTTTATGATGTCTGGACTCTATCATCAGGGGTTTAGTAAAATATAAACAGATGGTTTAGTATATTGGTAGTAAACACATTCTATGAGAATTTATATGTCAAGTTTTGACTGAAAATGTCACATCCATACGCTGAAATTGCCTATTTTATTTTCTGCGACCAACAAAGATGTAATGCTGTCGACTTGATTTAGCATTCAAAACTTTTTGCTCCATTACACAGATTTACCACAAAAACCCAGTGTTAATATATATAGATATACACACAGTATATATCTGGGCCTGGTTATAATTAGCAATGTTTGCAACAAATGCTTTTTATTTCAGTGAAAGGCAATCGAAAAATGGACAAATAAGAGACACTTTGTGTATCATTGAAAACTTTGATCCACTTCATCATGAAATACTTCAAATTCACTAACCACCCAAAATATAGTTTAAAGGGAAAGTTCACCCCGAAATGAAATTTTTTTTACCGACTCCTGACATTTCAAACCTGTATGACTTTTGTTACTGCAGAACACAAAAATATATGTTAAAGAATTTTGGTAACCGAACAACGGCGGTATCCATTCCCTTTAACTGTAAAGACACAACACCCATGCAAGTAAATGGGTAATGGGTACCGCCATCGGTTGTTTGTCTTTCGAATCTCTTTTGTGTTTTGCAGAAGAAAGAAAGTCATACAGGTTTGAGATGAAAAGAGTAAGTAAATGATGACAGAATTATCATTTTTGGGTGAACTATCACTTCAACCGGGTAAGAAAGGAATAGCAAAATTTCACTTTTGTTATATATCAGTGTGTAACACGGCACTATTTGTGCTATTCTGCAACACCTTATATACTGAAACCGGCCTGTAAGGTTGGAAACAATCAGCAAATCTGTGGGTGTGTCTGTAGAGATACCTTATACAGATCAATTATTTTAACAAATCGGGTGCTAAAACAAAGCAGACAGTGTGAGAAAAAAACTATGCTGCGAGCGCGCGGCCTTGATTCGTTTTTAATCAAATCCCTCATCCCAATAACTTTAAAAGACCCTTTGAATTTTACAGGGCCACCCTGCAGGACTCCACACACAATGACAAAACTGCGGCGGAAAATAAAACAGCTGCTTACCACAGAATAATTGAGTACAGTCGACAAGATCTCATCTCGATTACGACAATGTTTTTTTGACATCGTTTTAGACGGGCCTTAAACAAAATAACAAAATACGTACAAAATACATCTTGCGTCACCAGTATACCTTAAACGCACTGGGGATAAATATGTCTGTGAATACGTTTGCATAAATGCAAGCGGTACAGATAAACTGCACATATCTGATGGAGTTTCCCATGATCCTTCACAGCTGTGTGAGATGCACCGCGGTTTGGCTCCCTGATTGTGACACTATAATCAGAATTTGGCAAATAACTCTCCATGCAAACACTTTCTCACTCTGCAGTGCCAAGACTATTGTAATGTCTTACTGATGGAACATGGCCATTCTGATGTCAAGTGGATAAAAAGATTTCAAAACCTAGACAGCACTGTAAAGTGACACAGATGTCACCGATTGGATTTGTTAAAATAACGAAACAGGTTGTCTAAACACCGCCACTCCACATTACTGTGCAATTTTAGAATGATGTTTTCTTTAACTGGAATGTAGCAGACAAGCTGGCTTTTGGAAGGCAGTGTTGTACAAATGACGCCTCAAGAGTCACTGTTATATCATCTCATCAACTTTATATTTCACTCACATCGAGGCAAGATAACAAAAGAGTGATAGTACAAAAACCCAACAAAAAGTTACACATCTGGTCAACACCATCAGCACATGTTGAAATTTAGTGGCGACGCTCTCAGTCCAAATTAGTGGCGAGTTTTATTCCCTGCTGTGGAAGGAAAAATATCAAATCTGCTGCCATATGACTACAATAAAGTGGTATGTGGAGTGTTTGATGCCTTTATGTGGGAGACTTTAACTCTTTCCAGGGCTCGGCGTGGAGCGCACGTGCAGCGCTGCTGACCTGCTCTACAACGCGCCCAACGTGGACCAGGTTGACCCCTGTCGGCAGACACCACCAATCAGTCTGCGATGGGGTGGTCTCGTTTGGAAGGATCCCAAAAATAAGCCCAGAGGCTCTAACCGCATTCACCCTCCAACAGAGATGCTGGCATGCTTTGGGTGTTGCAAGGGATCATGGGTATGGTTTCTGATTAGATGCCTTGTGTTTGGTTTTACGTTTTATAGCCAGAGGTCAGATTGAAATTTGGTACACATTGTAGAGAATGTGATGTTGAAATGTTTTACTAAACATGCACAACAAAGTGACTGTATGGAGAAGGCATGCTTCCTATATGTATCCAACTCTATGACATTTTGGTTCAAATGAACAGTTTTTGTGATATGTTCTCATCATCATAAATCTTAAACTACACAAGATAAGAGAAAATACAACTCAGAAAATATTTCATATGGATTATTCGGTTACACAGTGTATCAAAATATTGTATCCCCGACCTTTTTATATTTCTTGTAAAATTCTGTGGTGCTGATTATTGTGATAATATTTATTTATTAGTTTTAGTGTATATTTAGTCATATTCACGATATATCGGTACACTGCAAATAAACAAAAACTGTACAAATTTTCACATTTAAAAAACGATTTTCCAATCGTCACTGTCAGAAAATTCTATGTCTGTAGCAGAAAGAAGGTGGGATAAAGCGATGATGTGTGACTATGTCCGGAACTTAGTTTGTGAGGACAATATAAAAGACAAAAACTATTAAATGTTCACTCCTTAAGTTTTGGACGATTCATTTTTAGTAACTTTTATGTTAAACTGTTTTTAGCTAAGTGTTATACCAGTACCTTGCTATTTCCTTGTACGAGAAATTTACAACCAAATGTATAAATGTATGAATATATATATATATATTTTTTTGTGAGTATCGTTAATGGTAAGAAAAATGAATCTGATTTTCGTATTCAGCGTATTGAACTTCATAAAGAAAGAGCAAAAATGTAAGTGAAACTTATTTGTTTCATTGTGTTATTCATAGTGATATCTGCCGATAACGATTCTGAAGCTTAAATTCATATTTCTTAACTTTCTGATTATTATTTATTTATATAATGATAAAGAGCACAAATTCATCGCATTTTTACTGTCCTCTTTTGATCGACAGGATACATCGGTCATGATCATCGTCTGTTTTTAAACTCTCTACGGATATTCGATAGTGTGAAAATAGCGATACCGATTATTTGCCGATATATGGGTGCTTCACTAATTGTATCAATCATTAATGCATATAATTAATTTAAATGAATTTTTAAATGTTGGTAGTGTTAACGCTTGATTTCCAATGTTAAATCAGGGTCTTTTTGAAGAACCGAAAGTTTGAAAATGGATCTGCTAGATATGTGCTTCATTTGCTGAAAAAATCATGACAAAGATGCCAGAACTGTTTAAACACTACTACGACGAAACAAAATGAATGCTTTCACGTGCCTTAAAAAAGCAGCAATCCGCATACGAAAAATGGACCTAAGAAAAGTGTAAAACTGACTCATCAATTTCACTATTCTGCCCAACACACAAAAACACTTCTTAACCTCTTATCACAACCCTGAAGGCTGGACACATCAAATGCCGCAACGTTGAAAACAGATGATCAGAGGTAATTAACGCAGTTTCATATGCAAATTTAATTAATGCAAAACTACAAAGTCATTATGCAAATGCAGTCTTCTTGAGCCTCCACGCAAATATTCATCATCTGGAACAGGAATCGGTCTCCCCATCTTTTGAAACTCTCTCGCAACACACGTTCACTGTTCTCTTAGGATCATGTTTGAATAGTGTATTTATTTTAAACTTCTTCCCATTGATACCAGACTGGGGCTATCTGAGCAGACAGCTGAGAGGCAGGAAGACACGATCTGGCACAGGAATGAGACAATGAGACCGTTAGACCGACACGCTATGAATATTCATGACACTGATTACTTTCCGTGATTAAAGCCTACTCTAATATTTAAATGAGCGCATGTTAGGTGATTACAAGAACGTCGGAAAGGACAAGCACGTGATATCATTCACTTTCTCCTGAGTTTATGGAATATCATGAGCTAGGTAGGATTGATTCGAAACATATGAGAAGTAAAAACTTAATCGCGATTAATCGATTCCAAAATAAATGTTTGTGTTTATATAATCTGTGTGCGTACGTTATATTTATATGTAAACAAACACACAAACATACACGTATCTGAAATATGAGTAATATACAGCATATTTATAGTTAAACATAACTTAAATCATATTTGAATATAATGTATAATCTTTACAGGATATGTCTGTAAATATTTGTTATCTATACACATGATGTGTGTACATTTATATATACAGGCCACACACATAAGTGATATAAATACAAACATTTACTTTGGAATAATCACGATTAATCGATTTGACAGCGCTAAAAAACATCTTTCTCTATATATTTATTAAATCAATATTTCTAAGAATTTATCTCTGAAAGTTTGTTTTTGTACAGACACATGCCTCAAATCCTAAAAAAGTATATTAAATGCAAAGAAATACAGTTCATTGAAGATGGCCAACTGAAGACACGTTGTCACACTGGGGTAGGTTGTCACATATAGAAATCGCTTTATACCATCCAATTTTAAGTACTTTCAGCTAAGATTAAACAGTTTAACAATTATGAAACACAAAACAAGTCTTGTAAACGCCAAATTACCTAAATTAACAAATAAACTCGCGGTCATTCCTTGCAGTGAAAACAAACCTTCATCCTATTCAAATGATATGATTATAAATCCTAATATAAACCGTGCCTAACCTACAAAACGTTATTTTGTGCAATTTCGTTTTAATCTTAATAAATACATAGCTTCTGTTTGAGTAATAAAAAAGTGATCCAAGTAGTTTTGACAGGTTAACTCACACTCAACAGGTTTGGTGTTTTGGCCCACGGCGTGTGTCTCCTGTCTTCAGGCAACCATAGTTCCATATTGTATTTAATTATCCCCATTAAATATAATCTAATTTGGCCGAAACATAAGACATTTAAGTGGCAATCAAAGTGTTGAGTGTTGCGCTTTCATGCTCTGGAAATATTTCATTCCAGCCTGAAGCACCATACTGTCCTGTATTTCTGTGCATAACCTTGACGACTTCTCCGCTTATGTCTACAAAGCAAAAGTTGGTCAGTGGTAGCTTCAGATAATAATAAGAATAATACAAAAATGTTAAAAGCCTTGAAAAGAAGCATTCGAACAAATACACAGAGCTAATAACTGCTTTTAATTTAGTTTGGCAAAGGATGAAGTCTGGGTCTTGCTGACAACAGTATGGCAGCAAAAGCATGTGTGTTCACACGCGTGTGTGTGTGTTTGATTCCTTCCTATTCGTCATATTCAGACTAGCAAATGAGGCATTTCCTTGTCCAGAGCAGACTCCCTGTGTGGAGAGGAGGGTGGGCTGCGCTGCCGTGGAAGATAACAGGCGGCCCCTCAAGGCCCTCGCGCTAAACTGAGTCTTTAACCCTCTGAATGAGGAATCTTCTTTATTAATCCTCACACTATGTCTCTTTGCACTTGAATTTTAATGGACTTTCTAAACCCTTTTTTTCTTAATACGATGATATTTCGCCGGAACACGTCGGGTGAGGGTTTCGGGAGGTTTTTTCTCTTACGGAATTGGTTTCAGCTGGTGGAGCACTCAGGGCTGTTGTGTTTCACTTAAAGATGAGAGAGAAAGAGAGATGCTGTGTCTTGCTCTAATAAAATCATGCGAGGAGCTTTAATCCCACTCTAAGGCCCGAGTCAAAAGTAGAAGCCTGTTTGAGAGAAGCCATCCAGTCAAAACTGGTGAACTGCTTGTGTGCGTGTTTGTGTACTATTAGGCTGTGTGGTTTGGGTCCACGTCCCTGTTGAAAAAACCAGAATATGCTGGTTAGGTAGGTTTTGAAGCATAATGGTCATGAGCTGGTTTAAATTGGTCCTAAACCAGCTCAGGGGCGGTTTAGGACCAGCTTAAACCAGCACAAACCAGCTACCATGCATCAAACCCTACCTACCTTCAACTGGGTTTACTCTCTTAAAGAAACAGTTCACTTAAAAACACATTTCTATCATCATTGAAGGTATAGTTCACCCAAATTCTGTCAATGTTTACAACAACGCTACACATTTACTTCTATTGTATAGACACAAAACCAATACACGTCAATGGTACCGCCATTGTTCGCTTACCAACATTCTTCAAAAAACGTTTGAAATGACAAGAAGTTGAATACATAATGACAGAACTTTCATTTTTGGGTGAATGATCCACTTTCAATCTTTAACCTGTATGTTCGGAGAGAATATATTTCATCTTATAAGTATTGAACGGTTATAGTTCCAAAAAAAGAAACAAAAAATATTTCCTTGAATTTGTGCACTATATTCCAAGCCTTTTGAAGTCAAACAACTATTTTTTAGACATTATTCGCTGATATTTGTATTGCTATGTCTTTAGAAAGCTTAGCACCTGAGTGCCATATTGTTCCCCTATGGTACTATTTGTATTTTTTTGTGCTTTGTAAAACACAAATCTTCTTTGTGTGGAAATAAAGGTTCGGGCATTCTGTCCAAGAATCTGCCTGCTGCTGCGTTTTATAGAAGAAACAAATGGTTAAAACAATATGAGGTGGTGTAAATGATTAACTATTCCTTTTTTCACTTTTATGTCTTCTGTGGAATACAAAAGAAGATATTTTAAGGAATGTCTGAGTGGTTTTATGTCTGTACAATGAAAATCTTCAAAATATCTTGTTGTTGTACAGAAGAAGGTCATGCAGATTTGGAATCACATGAGGTTGGGTAAACAATGAAATCTTTTTAGTTTTGAGTAAACTAGCCCTTAGGATGTTATGATGAAAAAATCGTTTTTATTGTAATTATAGTCCAACTTGTGTTCTACCAAATGACACTTTCTAGTCAAGACTATATTCACAACAGTTCCTTTTAAGATTGTAACTACTGTAAGATTCAGCAAAACCTGTTTGTCTATTTGTGACTTCACGAACGTCTTCTCTCTGCCAAGTTTCAGACCATTAAACTTTCCCCCCTTCAAGTCTTCTGTGTAAAGCACGTACCTATAGGGACGCCCTCCTGCTTAGGGCAGATTCCTCTGGCAGGAGTCAGTCGTTTCTCTTCCTCCTCTCCTGGTGTGACCTGAATCCCAACCTCCACTGGTCCAGGCCTACGGCAGACATCCGTCCGTGAGGGTCTGGGGGACGGGGAACCCCCGCAGTCGGCGGGCTTGTCAAAACAGGCGCTGGGTCCGGGGCACAGTCTTCTCTTGTGTTCAATAAACACTAGGATATCTCCCAGAGGAAAGTTAGTCTGACACTGACCGCAAGTCAGCAGGTCGCTTTCTCCGGCTCCACCCACAGGGCTGGATGAGGAGACGTCCGATGGACACTGTTCCGTCCCTGCATCCTGATTGGCTGTAGCTAGGAGGAGGAAAAACATAAAGAGAAAAATATTTTTTAATGACGTAACCACACATTAATATTAATACTAATAATAGTAATAATTTATTTTAAGTTGCAATTTCAATCAATCCATGGTTGTTAGCCATAAAAATTTATGCTACTATAAATAAGAAAATCTGTAATTCTTATAAAACAAAAATTAATATGTACAAATTTTAGATTTTTCACCAAAGGACCCATTGAACACTATGAACCTGTGATTTACAAAACATATATTTAGCTGCATTACTGACTACAGGACTATGGTTAACATTTATTGCAGGTGAACAGACCTTTTTAGTTCCCAGATGTCAGAAGCTCAGTCTACAATAAAGCTGTTTAACATATAAATATTGCTACAAAGTGTTCCCGCAAACTAAACGTCAATGACATCAACCGTCATTGGTTCTGGCATATGTCAGGTAAACCTGCAATCAATTTGATAGTTGTTTACGTTTCCTTATTCCTTCTTATTTTAAACCAGCAATTCGCAATATTTGCCCCTCTATCGCCACCTCTGGTTAACAAGTTACTTGCTTGAATCCATTTCTTTCTGTGGGTTGCTATGTAGATGTAAATATGCGTTCAATGATGTCAAACTGACATTTCGGAACTCAAATTATAAACCATTAAAAACATTTTTTAGTTTTTTCAAAAAATGTGTTTGTGTTGGGGCTGTGGCCCAATTTTTTATGACACGTAGAAACTGGAATCTTAAAGACTTATCATACACACGCACACACACACGCACGCAAACACACATATATGATATCAATTATATGTGTTATATAAAATGTGCTGCATAAATAAACTTGCCATGCCGGGTTTGAACCCATTGTGGTTGTATTAGGTCATTAGCGCACCTGCCAGGTTCTAAATGACAAATTGTTGTTGGTGTGTCTGTGATTTTTGTTCTGCAGTTATTGTGAGCTGCAAATCTGTTTTTCTGTGTGACTATCAAACTGGTCCAGACATGATTTACTCGCTCGCTGGGATATTGCATACACACGGCAGACAACAAATAAGTTCTTTTCAATTACTTCACGGCCTGAAAATGTCCACACACTTTTGCAGCTAAACTGGCTCGACTCTCAGTGTGTGACAAAAATATCTCAAGCTACCAGCTCAAGTCACTGGTGAATCTCAAACACTTGCCACGTAAAGTCCTGGGATTTCAAAATGAGTCTTAAGCCTGCGTATCTGGAGCGACATATCTCGACCGCAAAAACACACACTGTGATGCCACATACATGCCTGCGTAACTGCATGCTTTATTTTTCTTTCCTCACAACCTAAATTTCCCCCCCACATTGAATAGACAAACACCTGCGACTGTTATTGTTGTGCATGTGTGTTAGCATCAGTCTTAATCTTGCAGTGGTATCTGTGTATCCGGTCTACTTCTCTGCATGCTGGACGGATGTTGGAGAGGTGCACATGCACCGTACAGGTACATCGCAGCGCTTGCTAAAGCCACAAAACAGCCTCAAAATAGATTCTCAGGCGCCGTGCGTAGAAGCATCACAGGTGTACGTTGGGAAGAGCGGTTAAGGAGCCTTTCAGCAGCCGATTCTTATGTGTGAATCTAAGACGCATCTAGACTCACTAAATTCCTTGTTTCCTTGCATCATTATTGCCTCAGCTACAACGAAGCCGTCAACACGCACTCTTCGACGTGAAATGAATACGACCCAACGCACAAAACCACACTGAGATACAAAACAGATTTGCTGAGAGCATTAATACGGGGTAAAGACAGCAGTACGTATAAGATCCGATAGTAAATCAATTTCAGTCTCTGTCCGGGGGACGAACACGCTCTTGAGTAGACACTATGTGAAATAGAAATGCCTTGCAAAACTTCTGTAACTTAGAGTATTTGACAGTTTTTTTCCCGTGATCCTCTCAGGCATTTTAAGCAATGTGAAATTTTTATTTTGGAAAAACAATGATCTTGATTTGAATAAAACAGGAGCCTGATATTTAAACACAGACATGTCAGACAGGTCTGGAGGAAGCCTAAGAGGGCGGCACAGGGCCGTTGCTACATGCTGGCTGACAGTAGAGCCATCTGAACGGTGGGGAAATGCCAAGCAGAACACAAGCATCATGGATTTGGCTTGGACCCAGTGCCACAGGAATGTGCGTTGAGGGGATGCTGGGACGTAGCCGGACCCTCTCAAACAGACGACACAGTAAAAGTGGTGATGACAGTCATATACCTATATTAGATCAGGGGTTTTCATGCTGGGGTCCGCGGACCCCTTCAGAAGGGATCCCAAGATTTTTAACATTATTATTGTTTCATTTCAAGTATTTATCGCTTTTTCACTACATGCGTAATTCCCAGGAATTGTTTAGATTTGTATGTTTTTCTCAGCACAGTTCATTACACCCAATGGGAAAGTTGCTTCAGTACAAATACATTTGAGATAACATTATTGAGAAATAATACGTTGTCTTTATGATATCATATCTACTATTTATCTGACAAAGTTTAATGGATCTTTATACTTTAAACTGACTGTGTATTTTATAAAGGGGGTCCCTAACAGAAGGTTTATCTTATTTGGGGGTCCTTGGCATCATAACGTTTGAAAGCCCAGTGGGGTGGGACGGGTAAATTCCGTGTGATTCAACAAAATAAAGTATGTGAGGCGGTGAAGCGGCCACCATCATCAGATCAACTGCTTCTGCAGTGATTTTTAATGTTTTCAGATATTTGCGTGTTTACGTTAATTAGGAATGTTATTACGTAAAGTATTCATACATTCATACAAGTTAAGATTCTGTACTTTGTCTGTTGCTAGAGATGAAGAGATAAGAATTGCATCAAATTATAATACATTCTTGCAATTCTAGAAGCAAGAGAAAGTAGATTTTATCTTGATTTTCAATCACTTTTTTCTTATTCCGACAATCTCCTTTACTGTATGTATATATATATATATATATATATATATATATATACCATTGCGTCTCACTTCCTTTACAAAAAAGAAAAGATGTATTAAAGGAGAAATATTAATAATTTGACAAAGAAACGAATACATGTAGAAATGAAAGATCAATGCTATTCCGGAAATAATCATCAACGGCTGTGAATAAAAGCAATAATTACAGAAACACACAGAAGACCACAGACTGCATCTTCAGCGCAAAGATTGCGAGCGATATATATCCGCAGCCCTGTTAACATCTGCAGCATGTGCGAAAAGGTCTTGTGATCTCAAATGTGATTTCTGAGCTCACCAGGTGCATTTATAGAAAATAATCGTCTGCATATGTGCAAGCCGTGCTTGATCAACTAAAAGCTATCGCTTTCAACTGCTTCCGAGCGTGTGCCAAACACACACGCGAAATGTTTTAATGCATATGTGCGCCAACGTTTGGAACTCACATCCAGCCGGGTATCAAAAGCAGAAGGACATTGTTTGAGAAAGTTTGTTGGAACCGAGGACATGAAATGTTCAGGAGCAATGAGCATCTAGTGGGCACAGCGTCTAGATTACTGCTCCCCGGGGTGAAATCTACACCCCAATAAATTGAATTAATTACCTTTAGCGTAAGATTAGAGATTTATACCAGCCGGGTGTGGGAATGATACACTTGGGAGGCGAGATGGCAATTCGGGGTATTAACCATTATAAATACAGTCATCACGTTTCCTGAAGGCAGTAATCAGATTCTGAAAACACACACACGCAAACATACACGCTCTTGATCACTTTCTCTCTCGTGAGGACTTACAGCACCCCCTATCAGCTTCAACCGCATGCACTCGTGGTGCTTTGAAGCTGTGCGAACTTGCGCATACGACACCCGTAAAATCAACTGAAATACTGTGCAGTGGAACGGAGACTCGCTTGCGATATTTGCCAAGTCAGGTCAGACGAGTCTGATCAGCAGGAAAACCACACATCAATCAAACATCGAATCAACTGAAATGAGGAGGCTAAGTTCCCTGCATTTGCATTATTACGTCCAAAACAGTTGTTCAATTTTTCAACCGTCTACACCGTTTCCTGATTGAATGCATGTAGAGCACCATTCGTCAAACACTATCACCACGCAACCAGTAGTGTAATATTACTGTATATATTATCATTTATATCTCAATGCTTATTGAAACCAAGTGTACAAGTCTGACATGGTTTTAATCCCGTTTACTTTTC
Source organism: Barbatula barbatula (assembly GCF_947034865.1). Lineage (NCBI taxonomy): Eukaryota > Metazoa > Chordata > Actinopteri > Cypriniformes > Nemacheilidae > Barbatula > Barbatula barbatula. Next base: position 20,640,911 of record NC_136778.1, on the reverse strand, counting down.
AACAACCTTTCTATACAATAAAACTGTTTTCAGGAACTAGCAAAGAAAAACACCTCTACAGCATTTATTCATCTTAGCTAATGTTGATTTCCACTTTTACTAATGGAATTCTAATGGGATTGTTCACACAACAATTCTGTCATGAATGACTAACTCTCTAGTTGTTCCAAACCTGTCTAAGTAGAATATTAGAAAGATGTTGACAAACTGACATTTCTGGGACATCATTGAGTATGAAAAATATAAATGGAAATCCCTGAGAATACACAATTATTTTTCCTACCGTGGTAGTCAAAGATGCCCCAGAAATGTCAGTTGCTAACATTTTTCCAAATATCTTTCTTTGAATTCAGCAGAACAAAGTCATTTCTACAGGTTTGCAACAACTTGAGAGTGAGTAAATCATGACGGAATTTTCATTTTTGGGTGAACCGTCCCTTTAAATTCAAAAGTTGCATGCGTCAACATTCGAATAAACTAACAGGACCAATGAACAAGTTTGCATTAACTAAGATTAATAAATGATGAAAGCATATTGTACAGTTTTGCTCAGTGATAGTTCATGTTTTTACTAATGTAACAAATACAGCCTTATGGCTGGTGTTGTTTAATAGCTGAGCAGTTTTGTATTTATCGATCTGTCAGTATGTTTGTACTGTAATACAGTGTTCAGTTTCCGCATTTTTAAGGAAACACTACCTCCCTAACATACCTCCGTGACCAACATTTCTAAAGAAGGTGGACGTCAACATAAATCAAAAGACTGGGATAAAAGGCTGAGAACCTTTTCGCTCTTTCGGTAAAAAGGAGCAGTAGTCGGACCCTCATGCCCTGCGTTTTATTAGCATGTCGTGCCGCAGGCCAAAGTGACCACCAGACACCCAAAGATCATGGAAAATCTCATGTGACACTAAGCCATTAAAACCCACTACAAGACGTTTTTTAAGAGCCACAGGCCCTAATGGACGGCCCCCACCCACAGTTTGCACCAACCCATCACAAATTACCATTCACGTAATGAATCATACATGTTGACGCAAGTTACATGCTACAAAAGTCATGGAGAAAAACAAATCTGCTTCTTTGCTAATGAGGCTACTGTGAAGTAAAAAAACATACGGGCGTAGAGTGCGCCCCGCGTTTATTTCAAGACGTGAAGTATGTCGATATTCCAGTTCCTTGGTTTTGAGTGTGATGTATAGATCCTGTCGCTCTGGGCAGAATCTTTCTGTTGCGCAACCTTTAGCTAACTGACATGTTTTGTGCCAGGAGCATTGACATAGCCAAATGAGGGCACTTCGGTTTTCCCCTGTAGATACACCCCCCTAATAAGAGGCTAGGAAGTGGGCCGGTGTGCGGGTCCATTTTACAAAGTGTCAGTTTACACATTCAAAAGAGCATATAGAGAGCATACACACTTCTCAATGTAAACTATACGTTTGCCAACACACGCGCGCGCACACACACACACACACACACACACACACACACAAATTATGTTTGAACTAAACACGTATTTGAGTCACAGTATAATTATTCCGCTCAAACACAAGTGTGTGCACAAATATACGTTAGACAGGTTTTGCTGAACAAACATACATGTTAAATTAAGCACAGACTAAAAATTTTATTTTTATATTCATAGGAATCACCTAAAACTGTAAAAAAAACAAAATGGAAGAAACTCTGAATGGAAGCAAAACTACCTGCTGAATAACCCACTTCATGGGACACAAACTTTTAAGATTGACAGTGGTGTGAATTTAAAGTCCCCTGGCTCTCCGTAAGCCCACCCACTGCTTTCACACCCCATCTTCATCACCGGCAACATCAGCATCATTAACATTGTGAAATTTGACGTGTAAAGACCAGCTAGTATTGATTCAGATATGCTCGCGAAGACACTCACATTGTAACCACAGTGACAGCGAAACCAGAGATAGCAAAATGAATAACAGACCAGAAAAGCAAAGGTCACAGAGGTCTAAAAACATATCAAACTTAACAAAAGTATAACAGTTCAAATATTTGATGAGCTTAAGCTTATCAAAGACGTGTCCGATATTTGAAAAGGAATATTGATTTAAGCTTGAGAGTTAAATCCATAAATGATGCTGGACAGATCATAACAGTGATATGCTAATCTAGCGTCATGTTCATATTATAATTATTATTAACATTATTATTAATACAAATTAAAATTATTGAGACAAAAGTTTCTGCTCTTTTATAGTTTGTAGCCATGATGTTAAAAAACGCTTGATTATATCGAGTTTGAAATCATACAGATAGGAATCTATGAATCGAATACGTCCTCGAACGTGCCCTTGGGTTGAATCCCACTCGTTTACATTTGAACTCATTTGCATTTCATTTTATTTAGCCAAATTAAAATGCTTTTATTAAAATAAAGGGCCTTTTGAGCAAAAGAAAACTAAAATGGCATCTTACATCAGTTTGCTATTTTTGATGACATGGTAATGCTCGGGAATAAATTATCCAAAACATTCTAGATGTATGGACACATTCAAATGAACAGGCATGCATGTGAGCTCTGATATTGTTATTATTACATCGGTATAAAACAAAAAAATGTAAATCACAAATTATTATAGATTTTATAAACGACATGTAAATTTACATTACATTTACATGCATTTGGCAGCTTTTGTCCATTGCTTTATACCATACATTTGTTTCTGAGCAAGTGCGAATGTGAAGTATGTGTGTGTGTGTGTGTGTGTTGAGGGGGCAGAGCCATGCCATAGCTATGTAAACCGTATGTCATGCACACTTTTAAGTTTACCTTCTCCGGGTTATTAAACTATTTATCCACAATAAGAAGGCATATTGTTTAAAAGGCCTAAATCAAACTTTTAATCGATAACACCCTTAACATCCATAGATTTACTGTTGATTCTGTCAAATGATATTTGTTCATGTAGCCTAGATGAAAACTCCAGAGGACTCCGAAATCTTAAGAACGCATGACGTATTACGCATGATGTATTACAAAATAATATTACTGAATATCAATAACACGTCGGTTTGTTACACCCTCTGCATTGATAGTGAAAGAAAGAAAGAAAGAAAGAAAGAAAGAAAGAAAGACAGAAAGAAAGAAAGAAAGAAAGAAAGAAAGAAAGAAAGAAAGAAAGAAAGAAAGAAAGAAAGAAAGAAAGAAAGAAAGAAAGAAAGAAAGATTTTTGAAGTTCAAGATTAAGGGTCTTGTACTTACTCGGTGTGCCCTCCCTCAGGGTGAGGGACAGATGCTGTGGGTTGCCTTGCTTGCGTCGGGACATTGCCCCAGCATTTACAGCATCATCCCACGGCCACTCGGACTGATGTGCGCGCAAATCCCGCCGCTCTCCAAACTTTCCTTATTTACTCGCGCTCGCGGTAAACACCAACACGTGTCCTCTCTGTACGGACTCGGTTTGTCCTTAACTGTGAGATGACCTGAGACAGCGAGGCGTAAAAATCTCCGGTTCAGTCTCGCTGGGTTCCAAAGTACTCTATAAATGAAACTACTTTTGAAAAGATTAAAAAAGCCCTCAAACGAAACAATTAAAAGCTGCCGTCCTGCCGTTATGGGAATCCAAAGTCCGTGAACGGCGGGCTCGCCAGGTGAGAAGAGTCTTTGGCACAGTCCTCCACGTGCGCTTTGGCATCAGAGCGCGGAATGGCTCAACTCTCCTGCGGTCCCTGTGAAGACAACACCTCCTTTCCAGATCAATCAGGACCCGTGCTATTACGTCTCGCCTTCACGTCCGACAAGCCCCTCTCAGGGAGGACCCTGTAAGTCTCTCTGTGTGTGTGCGTGTGTGTGGCAGGGGTTGCCTCTAAAGAATAGAATGGCATTCAAGTTCAAGTACGGACGTGACGTGAGGTCCACGATGTGCAGCACCGGAGCGCTGGGGGCGACTAGTGGTGGCATTTTGGGTACAGAGGGGTCTCCGTGCGCAACGATGGGGTCGGCGTGGGACATTGTTTTGGTGACGAGCTGTGGCCGATTGTTTTCTTCTTAAAACGGTTTTGCGATCTATTCTTGCTCAACCCTTATACGTTTTGCTTCCCATACGTTGCCTATTGCATATGTCATCCCTGTTATCAAAAGAAAAAAAGTTTACGGAGATCCCATGTTTGTTTAAAGATATTTTAAATCAGTAATACATATATAATCTATGATATTTTGGCGAGAAGTGTACTTGTGGTACACTGCATTTGAATTCCTTTATAAAAAGTTGAACACGATGGAAATATGTTAAACGTCTACACGCATTTCCAGCACGTAGGTCGCCTTTTGTCCAGCATTAAAAATCGATCATTTACGAAGCACTTTTTAGTTTTATTTGAGGTTTTAGTGACGCGCTCGGATCCGTAGGCCGACTTCACAAACCGGGATTAAGCTCATATCGCCACCTACCGGCTAAATAGCTTTTTAAGGGGTTAAGAATTGGACATGATCAAGACCCGCTTCAGTTTCAATTTCAATTTCATACAAGGGCCAAATCTTAAAAACAACAGTAAAACAAGCTTTTGTTGGCCAAAAATTATTTTGCACTGTGTATTCAAACAGTTTAAAATGTTCACAAATGGGACTGTCTGAATCCTAAACTTAAATTTCGGTACAGGCCATATTAAATAATCTGATGGGTAAACAAGTTGACAGAATAAACACATGTGTAGGTTGTTCTGAAGGATATAATATCAGGTTTGGGCACACTGTCCTGTGTTTTATATGTAGCCTAACATTGGCATGACGTTTAATTCACTTTTTCCAATTTGATAAATTGTGATCTTTAAATTTTATTCAAAGATTTTAAACAGCTGAAAATGTATCTTTTCAGACTAGTTTTAATTTAATTCATTCAATGTTCCAGAAAATGTATTTCCTCTGTTTATATACAGCCGATGTTCAGTATGTCTGTCGATCTGAGAAGTGTTACGTCTTTCTCATGAAAAACTTTCTTTAAATGAATTAATGAAATAATAAAAACATAGATTATCCAACATAGACCAAAATATACAATTCATCAATAGATAAAGAAATGAGAGGGGCTGACTTCTGTTTACATTTGAAGAAAAATACAGTTTTTGGGTGAAATGACTCTAAATTTCCTATAAATGATAACACATAAATCCATTGAATTTAACGGTTTAACTGTACATTTTGCTTATTGGCTGTAACTAAACATCTGAGATCGTTTTAGTTCTAACGCTTCACCAACAACGAAGTTCAATGACATTATTTATTGTTTATTTTCACAATTATATTATTATGATTATTTACAGATGTTTAATATTCTAGAATTATTTCCTGATGATTTAAAGTGAAATGTCGACAGTATGAAGTAGGCTACTGTATGATTAGCTGAAGTGTGATGTAAATAACAGTCAATTGCGCCATCTAGTGGATTAATTGACAAAACTCCATCTTCATCATTTACAGTCCTGGGCTGCGTTTCCCGATAACTTTGTCTCGTATCTTATACCTGTATGTCTTAACTACAGGTATTTATTTCTACGTGTGTCTCCCGAACTATACCTGAGGAGGTTACTCTCCTACGTGCCACGTCACCAGGTGCTGTCCACGGCGGTGGTGCTGAATTGACGGATGTCGATCGCTCGAGAATCAATGATTCACTCTATACAGACGCGTCGTTCTTTATAAAGTAAGCTCTTTAGAAATAGTTGAAGTTGCATTTAATAGGACCCATGGGATAAAAATAAACCAAATTACAAACTAAATCCAACCATGGATTTTATTTAATTGTGAAATCAACGTGCGATCCCACAATCTCATGCCCAAATGTCTCAAAACGCTACACTAACTGGCACTGTGGTTATTTATGTCAAAGCTTCTCCAACTTTGGTTTATAAGGAGGGTCACGCAAAGCCACTTGCTGTTTATTCAAGCAACTAACAATTACACTTGTATAGTTCACACGTTTATTGCGCTTGCTCACTGGATGCTCAATTGGTGTGTTTACAGCATGTAGCTTTATTAAAATATAATCAACATTATGAATCACACTTACAATATCAAGAGGAATGATATCAACAAGTATGCCATAATTGCTCAGCCCTAAAATGTGGTATTTTTGATATTGCAATTAAATGTTTTATTCATGTCAAGAAAAATAAAAATACTAAAAGGGAGCGATTGTGTGTTTTTTCAGTATTTTCTCATTTAAAAGTGTGCCATGAGATACCTTTCATTATAGCTGTGTTTGGAAGCACCTGGTTTATATTATCATAATACAGTATATGTTAAAACTGAATTGGAAATGAAAAACAGCTGAATTTAGGGGCTGCTCCCTTGAGTTTGTCTCGAGTTAGACCAACAAGCCAATCTAAAAGCTGGTGAATTTTGCTCCCGTGGCAGGTGACATCTTTGTAGACTAGCCAGGGGACTAAAATGTTATCTTAAGAAATAATGCACATACAGTAACTGGCTTCGCGGACGGCGGCGTCTCTGATTTAGGACAACTATTCCAGTCTCGCTACCATAGTTTAACCAAACTCCCCATAACATTCATTCCCTTATAGACTCCGATGCCTTTACTGTAAAATCATTTGCTAGCTGATGTGCCTTGGGATGATAGGCTATAATAAAAAAAGCCAACAACCATCAGTGTATGGCTATTTTATGAATGAAAATACTTCAATTCACTGGTTGTATTACAACTTGAGTATTTTATTTGTAAAAATTTAAACCAAGTTAAATTAAGTGTATAATAATAAATTTATAATAAATCAAATGTTATATTCAATTGTATGTGTGAAATTAAACTGCGATGTAGAATGAACCATCAATAGTGATACGGTATAGCTAAGAGCGGTCCAGTCCAACCTTTAGAAAGTATGACGTACAGAAGATATACTTAACTAAGAAGGTTTCGGGAAACACATATAAACGATAAGACACAGTTTAAGGTATAACTTAAGAACGACGTAGCGATAAGAAGGTTTTGTGAATCGCAGCCCAGAAGCTTTTGACACACAAGAATGTTCGCATCCAATTCACGAAGAAGCACATTTGTTTATTATTTTACCTTTTTATTCATTCACACTCTCATTTTATTCAAACATGCAATGCCCATACTGTCAATTTTATGTTCTAAAACAGCTTTTATACTGGGTCAGTTAAAAATTATCCAATGCAGCAGTGTATTCTGTCCAATATTTACCCAACCCAGCAGAGTAATGATGTTTAGGTGCTATTTGTATTCTATTTGTTTCTGTTAAAAAAAAGGAAATGCATGATTTTAGTCTTTCCATAGTCTCTAGTTGGTAAATATATACCACATCTCTGTGTTAATGTACACACACACACGCACATACACATACACAAACTGAATTGCAAAGCTATTACCACTGAGCAAGATTATAGAATCAATGGGGGAAAAAATGAAAGCCTTTTGGTTTGTTGAGGTATACAGAAGTTTCTGGCACCATAGCAACCAACGGGAAACCTTAAGTGTTGATTTTAAATCCATACACTTTGGACATGGAAATATAAAAAAAATCGAAATATTCTATACGTCATTAGTTACATCACCTTTAAAAGAAAACTGAAAGGAGCACAAAGCACAAAGTGATCTGACTGTTGACTGATCAAATAAAAGGTTGAAGAAAACTAGTAAAGGGTGTCAGCAGCACCCCTGCTGTTTTAATGACAAACTTCAAACACTGCAATATTTCATGTATGGACATGACAAACACGTTTGAATAAAATGTTTGAATCACTGTGATGTGCCATTGTGTCATTGACCAATATTTCGCTATAAACAGTATATAAAAATGTAAATGTAAACTTATTTTGCCAATACTATATGGGAATATTAGTTATTACGGATTTTTTGAGTTCCTGTAGCTCAATTGGTACAACATATCGCTAACAATGCAATGGTTGCAGGTTCCACCCAGTGAACAAAAATTGGGACAATACGTCGTAGATCCAGTATAAAGAATTGAAGATGGCTCAGCATAAGCCTTGCAGGTTCCGAAGAACAAGAAGGTGAATGAATGGGCAGTATAATCGGAAGATAGGTTCTCTTGTCAAACTCCAGTCAGTCAGTCTCGACACAACAACACAACGTAAATGAGGTAAATTATTATAGACTGATTTCACCACCATGTTGAAAGCGAGTCAGAGACACCGGGAAGAATACCGGAAGGACAGATAGACTGCAATGGTTTGGACAACCAACCTGGAGTTAATAAAATGATTTATGATCTTAAGTTAAGGACATACTGGCAGAAGAGACTTTGCTTTATATAAAGCAAGAGAGAAGCAATTTCACTTGTTTCCTGCCCTCACTTACTATACTTGCATGCTTTGTCAGCATAGGAGACGCGATTGTCATCGTAAAATACCTTGAAATACCTTGACATTAATCTTAAATCCACGTAAAATAAAAGCCGACTCTTTAATTACTTTTGGGGTGAACAAATATTTTGTCAACCCACACAGAAAAAAGATTTTTTATTGAAAATCTAAAAACATGCCTGGTCGTCTGCCTCAAACTCCATATCTGAATTAAATCTAACCGATGGTGTATATTTTATTTCAAATATGTATATTTCAAATATATTTATTGTAAATATGAAAACGTAAATGGAGAAGGCTATTTCTGAAACATACTGACGCAATTGTTAGTTGGCTACCAGAGTGCGCTGTTTCCCTGCTTTTCTTAAGCCATTCAACCGGAGGAAAAGAAAGACAATATAGCTTGTAAAAATATTTTCGTTTTACTGAACATTGGATGTCGGTGGAGAACATTTAAAGAGTGTACCATGGTCCTATTAGGAGGCCCCTAAACAATGGTCTGAGTGCTTTATTTATCTGACAGTGCAGCGATTTCATCTGTGGTTATAATTAAAATCTGGTTGAAGAGCCTTATAGAAAAGCATCTTCCATTCAGGCGTAAGATTAACCTCTTTGAAAGCTCTTTAACTACTCAAACTCTTCTGTTGTCATAGTTACTACCGTTAATATTAGATTACAATCGTTTAAGTGTTTAGAGCATGTACATGTGCGAACGCAAAATTGGACATTACGTAGCCTATGACACAGCTGCATTTCATAGAGACACATGCTTTAGAAATTATGTTTGTTTTAAGGAGCCAGACCAATTTCCTGGGAAATTCGTGGTGACAATTTTATGGGTCTCCACATCGTTGCACATATTTCAAAATTGTGTTCCATCTGCTTTCTCCCAGACCTCATGAGAGAGACAATTAATGGACATCTTAACTTTCAAACAATGCATCTCTACTAAATGAGCCTTAAATGAGAAACCCACACATCATTATTGATCCGTCCGCTAAATGAAGGATTACACTGTCAAACTTTTCGCTGTAAGTTTACAGTAAAATACTGGCAGCTGGGTTGCCAGCCACATTCTGTATTTTTTTCAGAACTTCATTAAAAAAAATTACAGTACTGGACTGTATTAACCAAATACAGTATCATACTGTTGTCCAACAGTAACCCATTTAATTTTACAGTATTATACTACAAAATTAGCAATATATTGTATTTTTGCCTGGCTTAGTGTAATTATTACTTTTAATACTGTAATTTAAGATTGAATAATCATTTTATACATTATACTTTTATTTTTCATAACATTTGTCCAAAATACTACAAATAAACACCACATACTCAGTACTGAAACTTTTTTTAAAAAGCAAATGTCAGAAAAATGCCATTCATGAGCGTGTTAGCTAAAATGCCAGCAGACATTTTTTTATAACAAAACATTTAAGGTGCAGTAAACAGTTTTAAATGAGGGTAAAAGTTCACCCCTTAAATGAAAATGACTCCATAATTTACTCATCCTCTTGACACCCTAGGTGTATATGGCTTCCTTTCTTCAAGAATATAAATTAAATAATATAATTGTTCTTAGTTTTGTAATGCCATGAACAGGATGTCTATTAATGTCATCATACATGTGTATGCAACATAATAAGGACTAAATAAACTCAAAATATTAATTATTTACTCACTTGGAAGACATGTATTAACCCCTTGGAGTCTCGTGGATTACTTTTATGACGGATAGATGTGCTTTTTGGAGCTTCACAACAAATAGGCCCGATAGGTGGCATATCAAAAATCGAAGATTATTTCGCAAATAAATCGCAATATTATTTGTTGTATCTCTGTGTTTGGCTGAAGAAAGTAAGTCATATACACACTAGATGGCATGAGGGTGAATCAATTATGAAGTTATTTTCATTTCTTGGTAAACTATCTCTTTAACATTGACACACTGAAACACTGAAAGCCCGGAAAACATCACATTTTCACAGAGGAGAGGAAACCTGTGGGTTCAGTTCTTTTTGTACAACATGGCCAGTCTTCTTGGAAGTCGCTTTCCCTTTCTTGCCTTTTGATTCACCCCGGGACTGATATCAATAAATCATCTAAAAAGAGAAGTAAATGTTATATACATTTTTCATATTTATTTTAGATAATAACCAGATAGTTATATTAATTCATGAATAGTGCAAATGAAGTTTTATATTGCACATAATGGTGCTCCTTGTCACAAGCTCAGTTCCCCGATCGACCCCGGCCTCTTCTCAGCTTGATGTCATTGAATAGTGTCCTATTTTTTTGAAGCTGAGAAATGCACACGTATCCATCATAAATGTTATTCATAATACTGAAGGGGGTCGATCTGTACGAGATTGCGTGTGCATCTTAACATGTTCAAAATATGAATTGTTATTAGTCACAATCTTGTTGTTTTGCTTCAGAAGACATTTATTAACCCCATAGAGTTGTATGGATTACTTTTGTTATAGATATGCCTGTATGCATTTTTATAGTTTCACAAAATGGGTTACTTCAGTGCCATTACCACATCCTTTAACACCGCTGGTTGCTTAGAGATTGACCCTGAAAATGATAACAAAAAGCAATACATAGAGAATAAATACAGATAGATTATTGTTGTTCTGCTGTGGTTCTATTTAAATGTTTAAATTAAAAACAATTTTTCTACGTAATTGTGAAAAGAACTCTGAAATCTATGCAGGGACATCGCCATTGATCAGCATTAGAAACATGAGCATGCATTAATTTTCATATGCCGGAATTACACTCAAAAGTACTATCACAGAACTGACATGAACAACTTAGGTTAGCACAGGAAATTCATCGCATTATTCATCCTAAAATGACAAAAATAAATCATTAAAAGTAGATCGTTTGAAAGATATGCTACAATTTGTTGTCAAATGCGAAGTACTTAAGTTATTTAGTGAAGAGACAAATTGTTTGCTTGAGACATTTATGAAAACTATATCGAGGGCACGGAACAGGAGATTGACAGACGGATCGAAGGTGCAGCTTCTGCAGTAATGCGGTCGATGTACCGGTCCGTCGTGGTGAAGAAAGAGCTGAGCCGCAAGGCGAAGCTCTCAATTTACCGGTCAATCTACGTTCCTACTCTCACCTATGGTCATGAGCTTTGGGTCATGACCGAAAGGACAAGATCCCGGATACAGGCGGCCGAAATGAGCTTCCTCCGCAGGGTGGCTGGGCGATCCCTTAGAGATAGGGTGAGAAGCTCGGTCACCCGGGAGGAGCTCGGAGTAGAGCCGCTGCTCCTCCGCATCGAGAGGGGTCAGCTGAGGTGGCTTGGGCATCTGTTCCGGATGCCTACTGGACGCCTTCCCCTGAAGGTATTCCGGGCCCGTCCGACCGGGAGGAGACCCCGGGAACGCCTCGGTGTCCCCCGGAAGAGCTAGAGGAAGTGTCTAGCATGCTGGGCATCTCTGCTTAGAATGCTGGCCCCGCGACCCGGATAAGCGGAAGAAAATGGATAGATGGATGGATATATCGAAGGCTATAGACTTGCAAGCAAAATAAAGATTGGCTTACCGTTTCAATACTCTGAAGCATGAGAAATCGGATAAATAGCTTGACAGAGTACATTTTTAATCATCAACTTAGGTTATTCGGATGACAAATATTTTCCCCGTCGTCCCACGCAGTGTTGTCCGTCTCTTTCTGCATCACGATGCATCTAATAAAACGAATAATTATTTGTCGGTTTTGTTTGATAAAATCCCGCTGACAACCCGTTGATTTTGTTTCGAGCATTTTAACATCATCCCAGCAAACTGAGTGCGAAATAACTCCCATGATGCAATGCTTCTACAGTATAATACTCTATTACAAAGCAAATGGGATGCAAACAGAAAAACGCTATATATTTACAGTCATACAGTAAACGATACAGCCTACTGCTTTATGGAAATACAGTATAATACTGTTAGAACAAATCGCGGCAGCAATTTTTGTTACATTTCTTGAATTTCTGTAATACTTTCTCAAACTCAAGGCAGGGGGAATGAGGCCACTCGATAACAGCTCAAGAGCTCACGATGGTGCCTTCCTCCCTGCCGTGTTTTCTCTCAGACTGTGGATAAGACCACCGGGAGGTATGAAACTGAGACGCTTTGAGACTGATTGTAATTGGACGGTAAGCTCTCTCTCACGGCAATACATACTTGTGTAATCCGTCAACTAAGAAGAGGACTATAATCTAACCCTAAACATCAAACCCCAGACTACTGATATGGCTACAGAGAGGTGAACTTTCTTTCTGGAGAGCACACAAAGGGTCCAGGTGAGTTTCGTCTCATCTCTGCACTTCTGGACCTTTGTTGTGCACTTTTGGTATTGCCACAGAGAAAAGAACAAAGGCATTAAAATAGGAGTTGTTTGGAATCCCATTTCTGCTGCTGCTAATTTGTGTTCAAGCTGAAAACACTCATGTATTCAGGAAGTTCAAGGGCCGAACTGGCCCTGTTTCAAGTAATTCAGTTCAGCATGTGAAAGGGTCAAGAACAGTTTATGGAGAAATAAAGAAGCCTAGTTGTACTCAAAAAGCAGTGTTGATGTGAACAATTTCACTGATTCGCTGTTGGACTGTATATTGCCTCAGAAACTCTATGGCCGGGTGTTAGTTAGGAAGATTTATTTGGAATATCAACAGAGGACAAATCACGGATTGGAAACGCAGGCAAGAATGTAACAGAGGTTACTTTGTAAAAGATCTCATTGGTTTAACCCGCCCTGACATCCAGGACGTTTACAGAAGATAAAAGCAGGCGTCCAAAATCTGACACCACTAGAGAAAATGCTTAAACTCAGTCTGTTTTTCCACTTTAATTAAAACGTTTTATAGAAAATTATATTACCAGAATAATATTGTAAGTGTACATTTTATGTCTCCTACATTTACTCACCCTCAAGTAACAAAATTGTTTTGTTCCGATGAACACAGAGAAAGATATTTGGAAGAATGCTTGTAACCGAACGGTTTTTGGCCACCATTGACTACCATAGTAGGAAAAATGGCTTTATGAATTGAAAACACAAAATTATATATTTTGAAGAATGTAGAAAAGCAGACACTTCTGGGACACTTTTGAATACCATTGTCATTACTATGGTAGAACAAGCATTCTTCCAAATATCTTTCTCCGTGTTTAACCGGGATGTAGGTGTACCGGGGTAACGATAGCATCGCAAGGCTTAAGCTTAAAAAATTACCGCAATGCCGCTCTGTTTTTAAAGGGTAGCATCGAAGTGCCACAACTAACTCGGGCGGGGTGTCCGATTTTTATTAGCCGTTGTTGATGTTCAAATTACCAAAACAAACACACCCCTACCCCCATCTCACGCTTTCGTCAGCGCTCGGCTCGACCAATGTCCGTCCGGTGAACCTTATTGCTGATCGGCTACAAGATTGTTTTGATACGCGGCACGACGTTGTCTTAAGAAGGGTTATTCTGAAATCGGACACCCCGCATTTGAACACTTAAATCGTTTTTTGTTGTTGTTGCGGTGCTTCTCTTCTACATTTATACAGTCCACTAAATACAACTTGTTTCATTTAGATCCGTGTATTAAGGAATTCTGGTCTATTTTGTAGATTTGAATTATGAATTATGACCCAGCAATACTACTCGGTTTTGTGATATTTCAGCTGGTATAGTATTATGTTTGTGGTACCGTGACAACCCTACTGTGTTATCTAATCTTCATTTTGTGTTCGAAAGCAAAAATGTATTTTGTGTTAAAAACAGTCTACAGGTGTGACAGCATTCAAAACATAGTCACCAATAAGACACACATGGGTGTTGGATATTAAAGAGTTTTCCATCTGCATTTCTTGGAACTGATCTGGTTAAAATATTAACCAGATGTTTAACATATTCTACGAGAGAGTGCAAGCTATTATCATTTCCTTGCCTTCTGTTCATATCAGACATAAGATTTCTTACAAGCAATGTTCTAAAGACACCTACAGTATAGCTGGTGAGAAAATAGAGCTTGATACTTTAAGGTGGATCACTTAAAGGGGATGTGCAACACTGTTTCATGCATTCTAACTTCTTTACAGTGTTTAACACGTGCTGTCTTCTCATGCTTGACATGGTCAACTTGTCAGAAAACGCCCCACACGTCTTATGTTTTCGGGAAATAATCGTACAGCTGGATCTGTCTTTTAAAAATGTGATCAAACTTAAGACTCTATTGATATTTGAAGGGTGCGATACTATTCTCTAAGTACATCAAATATGCAGAAACTGTCTGAGTTATGGCCACTTTAAAAACATAATATAACTCTTTTGTAAAATGCCTATTTTGTGTTCTTTTAGTGAAAGAAGTTTTTAATTCTTCTTCTGTTTTTGGAATTCTGTTAAACAAAAAAAAAAGTCAGTAACAACTGTAATGAATGCCTGGAGTCTGCTGTTCAACTAATGATCTCTGCCAAAATAACAAAACATTTTTTAAAGAGCTTATTTCTTTATTTCGTGAGTTGAAAGAAAGCTATTTAAAGGTCCAGTGTATGAACTGTAGTCGCATCTAGTGGTGAGGTTGCGAATTGCAACATACTGCTCACTTCAATGCTCACCCCTTCGTTTTGAAGCACTACGGTGGCTGACACAAGATTAAGATTAAGTCTTCACATTTTTGCCGATAATATATTTATGAAATGCGCTCTGTGGAGCAGATTGCGCGTTTAGGGTCCGTTCACATGGTGAATTCCAAGCAAGGGGACTTGCTGTATATGTAAATGCCTTATTCTTAGGTATACATAAAGCTTCATTACACAAAGTTATGTTTATCATATTGCATTTTTTTCCAAATAAATTACACACTGGACCTTTATACAACGATTGACCCAACAACTCGCTGTTACTTTCATTTATTGACAGTTGTAACTTTGACAGTGTAAAGAGTTGTTGCTCTCTGGCAATATTTAATCATGCACAACATAATTCAACCAATGAAGTGAGTTTGGGGCGGGGCTATCAGTGGTGGCACATAAAATCTGTGAGCAGTCCTGTAAAGAATTCATCATATTTTTTTCATTATGGTTTTATTTTTAGTCTCTGTTTTTATGTTGCCTTAAAACACACAATGAATTATACAGTATGTAAAAATATTCAACATCAAAAACCACACCCACATTTAAATGATCTATTATGTAAGAACATGCTCTGGAACATAGACATAACATACTCCAGGTCCCCCATTTTAACAAACTAAGTGCATGGTCTAAAGCGCACGGCGCAGGTGGACTCAGAGCGTGCCCGAATCGGCGACTCCGGGCGCATGGTCTAAACGGGTTGTCTTGATTCTCTTAATGAGTAATGGGTATTTTTTGGGCGTCATTTGCAATAAACCAATTAGAGGGTCATCTCCCGTTCCATTTAAGAGGCAGTTGCGATCTCGCTATGGCGCAACGGTATTTCCATGGCATAGATTAATGGTGGCAAAGCTGAACTTCTCAAGCGAAAAAAACTGATTTGCACGTGCGCAAAGTTAAAGCGCACCAGCAGATCATCTGAATCCAGACAAGCGGGAATCCACCAAAGCTTCCCGAGGGGACATGTAGGTATTTTTATATTTATGTACACAATACTAACCTTTTACATTTTAATCTTTTATTGATTCATATTTTAAAATGTTTGTGTGCAGCTGCGCTTCTCTGTGTGTATTAAAAGCACACATTTTCTACTAACGAGGTCTTTAAATAATAAAAAATGATTGGGCCATTGTCTTTAGAAGTTAGACCAGGTTTGAGTTTGGTCTATGGCCAGTTCCTCAAAATAGCAGCACCCCAATAATGTGCCTGAAAACAGCTCTTTTTTAGACCAACAAATGGCCACAAATGTTTTTGCTAATGAAACAGGAAAATGAGAACTGCATCGGGCTGAAACTAGCAAAAACAGTCATACGCTAGGTGTACGAAAGGGCCCATAATCTGATGCATAAAACAAAAGCTTACAGTACGTCAATTATCTTCTCAAATTAAAGGCAGCATGTAAATGGTTTAAAGAATGCTTTAAAACCTGCAAACTCACAGCATAACATAGAATTTCTATAGATGTTAAGTCCATTATTTAAAAGGAGATCCTTCAATTGATAAATGTGCTTTGTGTCGTCTTTGCTGCACCGCAATCTAACGACTCCGATCCAGCTGGATGTCCACACTTTAGTCCTTGTGTTGTGTCACGTCCTACCCATCACTGTCATCCTGCTTTTGCAAGGCTGACTGGTTACCAGGGTAAGCCAGAAGAGAGATGGGGGTATCCTTACCTCCGGTCTGCTCCCTCTCACGTCTACTGCTCGCTTTAAAGGATACGGTCTGACCTCGAAACATTTGGGCCTGTTGTTGACAGAGCCCTACTTTGCTAAGCAGAATAAAGACGTCTCCTTGAAAGGCCTTGGTGAAGATGGCGTAGAGGAAAGGGTTGGCGCAGGAGTTCAGTGGGTAAAAGAGCACTAACAGGATCTTGGAGTTTGAAACTGTGATGAGCGGGTGGTCCAACGCAGCCGTCATGGCATACAGCGATATGGGTGCCATGCAGAGAAAGTCGGTGAAGATGAGAACAGCCATCCGCTTGGCGATGCTGGTGTCCTTGTTGGCAGAACGATGGCTGGGGTTGTGCACGGCGCAGTAGATCTTGATGTAACATCCACAGATGACCACGAAAGCAAGGATGTTAAGAACAAGCACGAAAAGGATGTAGACCTGGTCCAAAAG
The DNA here is from genome assembly GCF_947034865.1 of Barbatula barbatula. NCBI lineage: Eukaryota > Metazoa > Chordata > Actinopteri > Cypriniformes > Nemacheilidae > Barbatula > Barbatula barbatula. The sequence continues at coordinate 20,623,818 of NC_136778.1, read as the reverse complement.
CTTCTGTGTGTCCATGGGCAGACATATGCTGACTTTCTGGTAGCTGCTGACACCCATGAGAGGCATGAGGGCCAACAGGAGGCAGAAGACCCAACCCAGCACCATGATGATGGAGGCGTGGGACAGACGCAACTTGCGGTCCAACCTCATGGCAAAGGTGATGGCGTACCAGCGCTCCAGGGTAATAGTGGTCAACGTGTAGACAGACAGCTCGCTAGCGAAGACACAAAAGAACCCAGCCAGGTTGCAACCCGGACCAGTCTGCCAGTCGATCGCATGATTGTAGTATTCAGAACGTGTGTGGAGGTCGACAGAAGCGATGAGCAACAGGTAAATGCCCATGCAGAGGTCGGCGAAGGCCAGGTGGCACATTAGAAACCGGGAAACGGACAGTTTGTAATGACTGGTGAGCAGCACCAACAGCACGACTAGGTTTCCCAACACAGCCAGCAAACTGACAAACCATACGGACACTCTCAAAAAGCCAAAACCCATTATGTCCTCGCAAGGGTTGAACTCGTCAGGAGCAGGGTAACAGGCAACCTCCTCACCCTCCTCGCACACGATGTAGTCGTAACGACTGTCAAACTCATGGCTGGTGTCTTCCTGGGGGTTTTTTAGCGTCTCGCCGAAACCCACATCATCATCCGGGTGCCCCCCGAAAAAGGTGTGGTAATGCAGGCTGCTGTAGAAGTCCTGGTGGTCATAGGTGTCTATGAAGAGGTTATCGCCCAGGTCAACCCCAGGTTCCATGCTGCTGCGTAGGCCAGGAGTCATGAAAGTGCCCACGGATCTTTTTTGGAGTTGATTATACCTGGCTGTCAAGTTACAAATGATGTCTTCCAAGAACCTGCGGTTTAAAGAACACCGTTCCATAAAATAAACAGCTACGTGCTAAAAAGACCAACTGTAGTTTTGGTTCTGTACAATTGGATTGAAAATGTTACAAACCCCCTTTTCTTCTTCAAGTTCTTGAATGCACAGCAATGGCTGGGGTAGGTCAAGTCTGCTGTAACCAGGTGTCTGAAGGTTTTAATCGGTGGCAGTTTTTTTAGGGTCCAGACGTTCCGAGCGCAGAGTTCTCGAAGCGACTCTAAGCCTCTGGTTGGAAGGGAAGTGATAGTCGATTCTGAAACATCCCTAAAGAGAAAAAAGGACATTTCGGAGAAAGGTTATACTATAATGCCAGTTGGTATTATATTCAGGCAAACATCTCCAGATAGCTGGAGTTTCACATGCTGAATCCTAAACCTGAGGAATGTTCTTTGTCTTTCAAGCCATTGGTGTCAGAAGGTAAAACTTCAATTTATCGCAGCAAAATGGAAATGTAATGTAATTGTAGCATCCATTAGCAGGAGATAGGTGCAGATGCCAACAAGTGATGCCTTGATCTATGTGCCTTGAAGATGAAAAGTGTGTCTTAGAGCATCAGCATACAGAAAATAAAATGGATTAAGAGACACAATTCAGAACCCTTGCCAGCAGCGTAATTTTCCCTCTTTACAAAAAGATCATAACAAACTTAGAGGCAAACATATCTATTACAATGTGAACTTGTAGTTGTTTTTATAAAGCAATCTTCCAAAAAGCCTATATTGTGCAACAATAGCAGGCTGCTTGTGTCTGATTTTGTCATTTTGAGATGCTTAGCCGGTGACCTCATAGCAATGATTTCACACCGGCCTGACTCCTGAGAGGGTAGCTTAAAGGCCACATTTATTAACTTAATAAAAAACTATGATTTCAGCTGATCCATATTAGCAGGCAGATAAGCCATATGGTTAGTTTATACAGGCAAACATGGGTTTCCACTAGGGTTGGGTACCGGACGCTGTACTTTTAAGGGCACTGACCGAGTTATGTCGGTACTACCGAGTAACAGTTAATATTAAATCAATTGGTGAGAGAGAGAGAGAGAATAATTTACTTCACGCAAATAGGGAAATAAAACCTCTAATAAAGTAGGATGTCCTAATCAACATAAATAAAGAAAATAAACACTCGACCCTACAAACAGTGTGGTTATCATATTTATATTATTTATTTCACTTGTTCTTGTTTAGAAAATTAAGCATACGCTCATGTTAAGGAAAGCACGCACACACATAACACTGCTCTGAACATTTAAGTTTGTCAAGGCGCTTTATATTTTCTGTCCGCCAATGAAAAAAATTATCTCATGAAGTCCCGAAACAAAGTTATTAGTGATTGATTGGAGCCGTCGATGGAAAGAGGTGAGTTAGGCCATCAGGGTTGCAGTTTGAAGCTGTGAACAGTGCACCAGGAGACTGATGCACATTTACATTATGTATTATTGTATGGTCAACATTATATATATATGTAATTCTTTCAGTATCTCTGAAAAAAAATTATATTACAATCAATGTTATTTTCAGTAATGATGCTGTTAAACATATTTTTGTAGACTTTTCAGGTTTCGTTTTTCTATATTATCTTATGGTCTGTTAAAGGTGTAGGCCACGACGCCAGGGTGGCCTTTTTGGTCACGGCAGATGTCGCAGATCGCACGACGCCTCCTCCTCCGCAGTCAGCAGTGGTGCCCCTCAGCACGTACATGCCTACAAGTGGTGCCTCTTCTCGTCCTGGTGCGCTTCCCGCTGGGAATTCTCGCAGAGTTGTGCGGTCAGTGTCATTCTCCAGAATGGGGTTGGAGAGCAATCTCCATCAGGGAACTGAGATAACATCCGTAACCAAGACGTTTTTTTAATCTTAACTGTTATGATGTGAAATGAGGGCATTTTTTATGATTGTTTCTGTTCAGTCCGCTTGTTTTATTGTGTTTAAATACAGCTGTCGTCAGTGTTTTTGTTATGCAAATGAAGCAGGTATGTCTTAAAATATCAAAATGGAGACTGTATTCTGATGAAATTTTAAACTCCTTATGTAGCCAAATCTGTGCTGTCCAGTCTGTTACTGCGATTAAGTGCTTTTTACATCCACATTATTTACATTATTTATATGCACCTCCAGTGCAGATCTAAAATCAGACACACTTTATAATTTAACGATTAACGATTATCATTACATCGCACCTGTGCTGGAAGTGCTGTATAAGTTTGGGGGTTTCGTTGGGGTGAAGATTATGACTTAAAATTCAAAGTTCTTTACTTTTCTCACACAAAGACTGTGTCTCATATTAGAATGTACCACATTCATATGCACCATTCATATGGAGCTTCTCAGTTTGTGGTCATCAACTGCTCTTGTTTGGAAAATACCTGGTGGTCTTTTTCACTGGATATCTCCAAAATACAACCACCTCATTCATGAAACAGTGCAGCGAGTCTTAAGCATGGAAGCATAAAAGCACTTACCACAGACACTGACTCTCAAGTGCTTTTAGAAAAAACAAAAGACACTTACAGGAGCATTGGGCCACTGCTGGTCCCCGCAAACATTCTCTCGTCCAACCACTTCAGCTGTTTGTTTCTGTGCAGGTACCTTTTGAAGTAAACAAGTAAGATGTTTAGATTAATGATGATAAGTGATAATATATGTTGATGAAATTACTCTTGTTAAAATCTCATGTCTATTAACTCCCTCATCTTGCTGATTTTGACTTTATAGAAGTATGATCTTTTTTGCTGGACCAAAAACACCCACACAGGCAATCGGCATGCCCATTTTCTTTGAGACTTTAAGAAATATTCTAAATAAACTGTATGCTGTACTATTAAAAACAGCCACACCGTTAGTCCGATTCAAAATGACACAAATTTAATCGTGCTGGATGAAATCTCAAATGCAACTCAACAGCCCAGTGAACCATGCTAAGGGACAATACATCCCCAAGACATTTTACAATCCTAAAATTAAATTCTGCTATGGGATTTTTAGCAGCTGCTTTTCTCTGGTTTAGCATTCCAATGTAAACACATGCAAAAACATTAGCGAGAAGTCACAATCGAGAGGGGCGAGGGGGGCTAACATGAATAATTTAATATCCTGAGCAAAATACTCTTGGGAGCGGAGTTTAATGAGAGGGAAACAAGTATCCAGACTTGCGAAACTGCAACAATAATAATGGCCTCTAAGTGTAGAGACATTCGGGAATAATGAAGGTTTTGTTAAAGCTGCAATCTGTACCTTTATCAGTCAGTAATCGAGCAAGTACCTAAACCATCAATGTACCACTATTCAGAACGGTAAACTTATAATAATGATATATATTTTGAGCTGTCTGGTCTGATTTCGCTGTGGAAAAAAGTTTTTTTTAACACACATAAAGATACGCAAGTACAGTTTTATTCAAACAGAGAGGCAAACGCTACAGATTGTCGCACTAAAGGAACAGTTCACCCAAAAAAAATATACTGTCATCATTTACTTACCTTCAGATTCACGTCTAATTCCCCCCCCCCCAATTTTTTTTTACATAAATATATGGCTTGCACTGCCTCGGAGTGCCTGCAGCAAACGCCCCTTTTTGGGAGACACGTGTCGTGTGGAGTAACCAGAGACTCGCAGTGCTAAGACAAGTGCGAGAATAAACAAACCTAAAGACAGAGTGTCACAACAAACTAAATATTATGGCTGAACGATTTAGAAAAATCGTTTTTTTTATGCTTTTGAGATGGTACTGGTCAGCTCCGAGCAGGGTCGCATCACACTGTGCATCCACATAATTTATCGTTCAGCCCTACTAAATATGTGCATCTAATAGAGAGTACAGGGCGATGACCTACAGTACAGACCCCATGAACACAAGTTTATAACACCAATCGTATAGTGTACTCATTGTTTGTGCATTCATACTTCAATGTTATACATCTTGCATCTTGGCATCTTCCTACTGTATATATGATATAGCCAGAAGATAAATAAGTAATAAATCTCATCATCAGAATTTAATTTGATATCTTTAGTACATTTTCATAACTTGCCTACATTATAACTATGGTGATTATTCAAATGAACTGTAATAAATAAATAAATAAATAATGTAAATCTAAGAAGAAATAGGTATAAGATGTATAATTATAACAGGAGATTGTTACCGAGAAATATATTGTTACCGTGAAATATAATTACTCATTCCGTGAACTAGATTTTTGGTCATTCTGCCAACCCTAGCGTGACCTAAGTGGAAGTTACGCCCCAGTGCCCAAGAGCCCGTTCCTGAGCCAAGTCCAGTCAAAGAGTTTGTTCCCGGGTCTGATCAAGTCCAAGAGTCTATTCCGCCAAAGCCACTAGGGGCTCCACCCAAACCGCCACCACCTGCTGGAAAGTCTACTCCACCCACTCTGCCTTTACTCTGGTCGCCACCCTCTGTTCTGCCTCTTCCACAATGGCCGTCGCCTTCAACTCAGTCAGGTCTACCCGCTCCGCCCCTGGCTTTCTCCTCCAGCCCATCCGCCTCTGCTCCACGACCCAGGTCCCGTACCCCTACATGGGCCTGACCCTCTGTTCCGCCTATTACTCCACCACCTATGTGACATCATCAATTATGTTGTTGAACAACGCGGTTCAAACGACAGATGTGCAAAAAAACAAAATTTGTTCAAATGACTGATGTGCAACAAAGTTACTTTGTTTTTTGGAAACAGTCGTGAGTAGCAAGTTAGTTTTTCAAACGATGCATCGTACTATATTGGTTAACCAGCGAGTTATATGGTTGTAAAGGAAATTCACCTTAGAGTAGAGTGGGCATTTAAGGAGGGGGATTTAAAGAGACAGGAGCTTTAACTGGCTGTTCTATCAGAGTGTAATGGGCGAGTAAGTTACAAACAAAGTCAATGCAAAGACGCAAAAAGATGCGACCGCCCATAAATCTCTTCTTCCACGCAAGTTGAAAATATTTGTCAGTTCGTGTCACTCACTCAAAAAGAACTAACTTTTCCCATGAGTAAATAAGAGCGTGGAACAAAATAAAATAAAATAAAAGTAGGCACTGCAAAAATTTACATTATGAGAAGGGTATTGAGTTTTTAAATCACACAAATGCATTCGAGCACACCCCAGCAATAAAATAATGTGATAATGTAAGGTTTTTCTAAGGATACAAATTTTAATTTAGGTCTTTTCATCACACAAATCTATTTTTTAAGAACTGTAAGTCTCCTAACCATTTTACAATACTTCTATTGAGCTTATTTGATGTTTTTCTTCCTTTTGCATCCCATTGTCACTATTAGAAAAACTGGGTGAACTGTTACTTTAACGAACAACCAAAATCATGTATTTCGATTATTGTGAAAAATATATTATTTGTGTGAAAAGTCTTTATAATAAAGAACCTTACACTGAGTCCAGCCTTGTCCCGTTAAAAGCATGATTTTGGATGCTCCTAAAGCCATTACTGTACAGCCTACTGTAAAAAGGAAAAAAGGAATTAAATTGCTTTGGATAAAAGATTCTGTCAAATGCATACATGTAAACAAAACACTTGAAAATTTGAATAAAAAAGCTGTAAGACTGTTGTGAGTCTTTTACCTTTTATTTAAAATGCAAAAATGAAAGTTACACATTTTTAATCTTTGTATATTCTGGATGTCAATATTCTTCGATCAAATGAATTATGTGTCATGCAGATTCTTTGATCTAATTCATCACAGTGTCAATATTTCTTGAAGAGCAAGTTCACCCAAAAAGGAAACTTCTGTCATCATTTACTCTCCCTCATGCATAAGGATGACAGAAATGTGACACTGGACTTACACTGTCAGAATGTCATTGGTAATACCAAGGAACGCATTAGCTGGAATTTCGGCAATGTAGGGATTATCACTTATCTCTCTGCAAAAGAGCAAAAACAAATAAGAATCATTTCACAAACACACACGTGTAAACCAGCGCTGGAATGCTCCTCACAGCAGGAAGTATGAATCCTCAGCGTGGATGTTGGTAAGATCAGGGAAAATGCTGAGACCCGTGTTGAATAAGCCCCTGTAAACACAACACCTCTCAGATCAAAGTTTTTTTCATAAAGTGCGTTGAGAATAGTTGAAAATGTATTTTATTTAATCCTAACACATTGTATAAATGACACAAAGGAAGGAGCAGAATGTGGCGGGGTTGGGCAAAGTTCAGAATTTAAAAACTGTCTCCCTTTCGATTCAGATTGTGAACATGAATTCATCATTTACACATTGGTCACAATCAACATCTGTTTTATGGATAATTCACATTACGGACAAATACATGTCTATAAAAAAGCTGATGTTAATGAATTTCATTCCAATACTACCTTACATTTTAAATGTTTAAACTCCTGTTTGCAACCCCAATTCAATTTCAGGGGTTGAATTAAAATGGCATTCTCAGTTTAATTCTGAAAGGTGCACAACCCAGGTGTGTGGAACAGTGTTTTGCTCACAAATACTGTAGATCAGGGAGATTCTTAAACGCCTCTGGATGGATGAATGTCAGATTTCTCGTGTTCCTGATTTCTCTTGAAAAAACAGAGAGACAATTTTGTAAATATTCAAACTAAAAGATTTTGGTAAACATTTGGAGGCCGTTTACACGAGACTGCAAAATGCAAAAAAATCTACGCGTTTAGGCTGTTCGTTTACATGGAAATGGCGTTTTAGGGGACTGATAATGCAAACGTATGAAAACAGGTCTCAAAGTGCAACTTTTTGAAAATGCTGTGCCGTTTTCGTTTCCATGTAAACTGCAAGACAGAACTTTTTGAAAACGATGACGTCACGCACATGCGTATTACGCGCTCAGTGGCGTGAGTATAGCCAAACCAATATGGCGGTCTCCTGTAATGTGAGCTCTTGCTGCTTGACTATTTATGATTGGTTCCCTTGGAAAATGTGGATTTGCTGCACCAATAAGACCAGCGGAGACACACTATTTACATTCGCCAGACTTTAAACACACATATACATCGACTAACGGTATTAAAAAGCACTTTTGGCTCATAACTGTGCATTTGTATATGTGCTAAGGCAACATCATCGCCATCCACTGGCCTGGCATGCATACTACAGCGTTTATATCCATTTTTATGGATCCATTTAAATGCAGACTGTTTTGATAACTCTATCATTTGTACGGTAATTCTTTTTTAAACGCAAAGGAAAAACTTTTTTGTTTTCATCGTGTACACGTGGCCTTAAACACCTTTTGTACTTCATGATCCATGCATCTCTGCACTTTGTGAAAGATGAACATGAAAGAGGACTTTTAACGCTGTCCCCATCAACTTTTTTTATATAGTTGCCAGCCAACGCAAGCACTTTTTAAATTATTTTCACAAAGATGTCATGGCCCCCAGAATATTTTCTTCTATCAATATAATATGAACATGATGTTGATACATTTGATGTTGATCAAGGTAACGAATTGTTTGCTTTAAAACAAGCAAAACTTATTGTTATCTTCATATGTTTGTTTCATATGCATCCGAAACAAAAAAAATTGTATTAAACATAAATATTTTCGCAAGACAAGGAAAAAATAGAAACTATTAAAGACAGCAGCGTGATAAAGCTTCTATTCACACTGGCATTTTTAGTAAAACTAAATGTAGTAAATAAGTGGAACTGAATGCAGGTGTCTAACTTTATAAATATTTATTTTACACTCCCTAATCAGGGCTCGCAAAATCCCTAGTAGTCCTTTGGGCAGGCACTCTTTAGATTTTGGTAGCCTGACATTAAATAAAGCATACGGTAAATGTATTGCGCTAAATGTAATTGTATTGCGCTAAACTTCAATGGGACAAATCGGCATGATTCAAATTTTTGTTTTCCTTCAGATAACAAGTCAAGAGACTTAACAGCGCAAATGAATGACGGAATTTATTAGACTATTTCAAAATGCTGAAATAAAGTTTTCTTTTTACTCTGGCTTACATATGAGTAATCCTCTTCAGGCTGTAGAAAGAATGCTTCTCTAACCTACTCAGAGAGACATCCACGGAAAGATAGCTGCGGAAATAATAAATGTGTTAAAACATTTCCAGTGTTTTTTTTTTATTGACTTTTACCTGTAATTTTGTGGACACACATACAAATTTACAAACTTGAATGTTGTGTTTATGAACCGTATTTTATAATCCTACAGAGTGTGCCAACCTGTTAACTGTCACCGTTCTACCGGTAGAATGCTTAAGTTTACTTTAAAATTTCACAATTGAATTCCATCCTAACCTCTTCTCCACCAGTGGAGCACAGAGGTTTATTTCAATATTTTGCAATAAACTTCCATCCTAATCATTACAAAGTTTCTAAGGTCTGAGCCTCTTGAGTACAAATCTGACCAGTGTTTGACAGTTTGTAGTTTTATTTTTCAAATTTATGTTTCAGTTCTCTAAAATGATTTCTTTTCTCTATTTAAAAAATCCTTTTATGATACATTTGTGTTTTATTCATTGGGTTTGTGTATGAGAACGTAATAAAAGCTTCTCAGTATGTGTTGTAGTTTTTAGAAAGTACCATTGAAGTATTCATGTCCCCCAAGTGGACATTTGCGGTACAGGAGCTAAAAATGTAACATGGATCTCAAATTCAGAACACAATTTGGTTACATTTGGCTTGAATTTCATTTTTTTGTGCTGAAACAAATATGTATTTACATAAATATATATTTTAACTATACAATTTAACTTAAAAACATTTTTCATTTTTTTTATTTAACTGATTCCTCTTCAGCAATAATCTGCTAAATGTATTTTTTCAAACAAGACCAACCTTAGGTCCGTACTCCAAATCATTCATGATTTATATTTTTATATTTATACATTTTAGTTTTGATTGTGTATTTTCATGTGTATGCTTACAAAGGGCAATGACAGGTTGACAGTTAACAGGTTGAGTGGTTCTGTCATTATTTACTCACCCTCTTGTCATTTCAAACCTATTTGTCTTGTTTCTTCTACAGAACACAAAAGAAGAGATATTGAACAATTTTGATAAGAGCACAGCCCCCCATTCACTGCTACTATAACATTCTTCAAAATATCTTCATTCGTGTTCTGCGGAAGAAAGTCATGCAGGTTTGAAATGAAAAAATGGTAAGTAAACGACGACAGAATTGTTCATTTTGAAGGTGAACTACTCCTTTAACGTCAAGCGGGCCCATCATCTTAATAATAATAAAAAACTTTACTCACATTCTTGAGATATTGACCAAACTTGCAAAGGCATCTTGACGAATTGTGGTCAGGCTTGTCTCATAGAGGCTTCTGGAAATGAAGATCATCACAAACACTTAACAACTTAACATATTAATAAGTATAACAAACTCTTTATTTGTTCGACGTTGTGGTTAGACTGACAGAATGGGGTTTGACTTGATAACCTATCATCTCCAATTGTTCTTTTAAAAAGGTCAATGAACTTGGCAAATGGGACGTGACGCCTGCCCCGTACATACGAGTATAAAAGGGAAGATAGCGTGTCCATTCATTCACCTTTTTGACCCCAGATCGAGCAGGTTGTGGACTTATTTCATTTTTCTAAGAAGCCTTGTTTCATTGTGTCCCCCTCGTGGGAAGTGTTTGTCTGCTTGTTTTTTGTTCAGGTTTTCCCCTTTGTGGGTTCTTCATTTAATAAAAGTTTTTTATTAACCCTACGTCTGCCTGCATCTGGGTTCTGTCCATCCATTCCGTGACAGCATGCTCTCTATGAGTGAATGCACAAATGCGTCATGTCTTTACAAAGTGCATATTGTTTTGATAATAACATGTTAAAGTGCATTTTCCAGATTAGGGAGGCTTTAAGTTAGTTAAAAACATTTATTTAAAGGAGAGTGGTTACATGATTTCTTTGTTTACGACTGAGTAATCAGGGAATATGGGCGGGACCTTGATACTTGATACCATATCTCAGACATTTTGGCTTACTTTTTTTACAGTGGAAGTAAATTTGAATGCGCCTTTTCTATGGTCTATGCTCGCCCTCTTTTCTCCACCATCACGAGAGGACCTGCCCCTAATGCTGATTGACTCTAAGATTGTTATTGACTCTAATTACGTAGCAAGGTCTTCTGAGTGTGTCACCACACACACAGAACCGACCAACAGCAAATAATGAGAACGATTTGTCTAGTTGTTGATTTAAATTTTGAACAAAGTTTCTTCTCAGAACTCACTTACTGTACCTTTAATACGGTTGCGGTCACAACCAGTTTAGTTATTTGCAACTGCATTTTGTAACCAAAGTCCCCTGTAAAATTTGATGACTGTATGTATGACTGAGTATGTACATGTATTACGTGCCAAACTTTTACATTGATATAATTCTTGTTGAGGGGGAGTGAAGCCTACATATGTAGACGTATATGCACACAGATTAAAACAAACTACTTGTTGTTAATTGATTGAGTAAATAGATGTTATTTGAGGCAGACTGACATGCATACTGGCGCTGGACCTTGAATAGGAAATACCCGTCTATTTTGGCCAATGTTTCCAAAGTCTCTTTTATTTGTCCCTCTCCTGTCAAGCGAGCACTATGAAGAGTAAAGAATGTGGCGGGCAAAGCCAAGCGGTGGCCTGAATTGGCGCACTGATTTGGGTGTAATTTTATGTGATGGTGCCTGATGAGGCGAGAAGGAAAAATAATCTAAACAGACTAGCCATAGAGGAATGTTTCTGAAGAGCTAAACTAATTTACAGATTGTGTGGATTAGAGTGTGGCACGAGGCACCAGTCAAACAGGGACAAACCAACCACCCATTAACCCATAATGAGTTATATAAACCCAAAATATGAACATTCTCTGGATTTCATTTGAAGAAGTGGAGTGGAACACACAGTGGAGGGCTGTTCAACGTTTAATCGTAATTAATGGCATCCAGAATAAAACTAAAATACGTGCGCACACATTGCCAAGAAAACACAGACATCACTTTCACTCATCGCGTGCGGTTCATGTCCCGCATCTTAAATTGCTGGGACCACCACTCCATCTATCAGTTTCTAACAATCTCCAAAACCAGAGTTATATCCACCGTTAATATAACATTTATCACCCAAAAGCAGCGAACAAACAACGCAGCTGAACTCCGCGAACGTAGTGCTCTCTCTCTCTCCTGCACACAAGTGAAAGTTACTTGTGCGCATTAGGGATGGGTGATATGGCCTAAAAAAAATGATCCCGATAATTTCAGGTATTTATTGCGATAACGATAACAATGACGATAATATATATACATTTATATATTATTATTATTATTATTCATTATTTTCTTCTGTAAAAAACTAATTGTAAAACAAATTGTCAAAAAGTAACGAAGTCTTCAGATTAAATAAAAAATCAAATCAATAAAAAAAATTTGACGATGTAGTGAGGTAGGCAGGACGAGAACCGGGATGCGAGGCCTGTACACGCACCGGTCTCGTATCACGGAGGAGATTTTTGTTATGGTTTGTGTGTGTGTCCCGGGAGTCGCCCTTCTATTTACGTTGCTTTTATTAATTAAAAGTCATTTTATGTTCGGCAGGTCCCGTCTCCTTCCTTCCTTTTATGGATTGTATTACAAACGTCAATTCGTTCCATCGTTTACTTTGCTTATCACAAGAGACGCAAATAGCAAATGCGCTGGCAATTTTCATCTGGGTGGGAATTATATTACCCCTAGGTTCATGTGTAGTTGTTGCATTACGTAGCTTCAAACTTTCTTCGTACTCTGGTTTGTGTTTTAGATGGTGGAACAAATTGGACGGGTTTCCACTCTTTGTAACCACAGTTTTTCTGCAAACCTCACATATTATGGTAGTTTGCTCCGCATCTGATTTTCTATAACCAAACCAGTTCCAAATTGTAGCGGTAGCTCTTCGCTTAACAACAAGCTCCTTCTCAACCTCAAGTCCACCTTCCGCTATGCCTGTTTTCACTCCGCACGTGAACAGTGAGTCAGTCGCGCACGAAACTACATCATCAACTAGACTTATCGTTATTATCGCGATGAGACAAATTTTTCCCGCAATGATAATTTTTCTACGGTATATCGCAAACGATAATATATCGCCCATCTCTAGTGCGCATGCTCCTTCTCCCGCTCTCCGTGGTTGAAGCTTGGTGTGCCGTGTGCTTTCCCGGGAGAATTGTCCAATAAGGGACTAAGAGAAGTTGTTGCATAATGATTTTTCCATGTTCAAAACACCGGGGGAGTGTATCGAGCACAGGAATACTACGTAATACGTCCAACAAATTTTTTGACAAGTTGACCATATTAAGCATGAGAAGACAGCACGTTTAACATTGTAAAGAAGTCAGAATGCATGGCATACCGTTGCACCACCCCTTTAAAGAAATGATGTACATATTCAAACAACCAGTTATTTTTGTCCTTTGCATTGCAATCACACATAGACAGTCCAACATGTGTGCAGTGCTTAATTCACAATAGACACTTGGTGGAGGTCTAGTCAAGTAGGCATGCATGGGCCGAATACTGGTTTCAAGTTATACCGAGGTTTAAAAGAGTAAAGGTTTCAAAACCACTAAAACTTTCTGTGATACCGTTTCTAAGGTATGAGCTGTGTTAATAAATTATGTAACTCAACGTTTGATGTTTGAATTACCCGTCAATAGATCCAGCAAAATAATGACACACTGTACCTTTAACTTGTTAACGTTAGTTAAAAACCAACACATTGTTTGTTTATGTTAGAATCCTGTGCACTACACTCTGGAATTTTTAATTTAACTAAGATTAATAAATGCAGCGGCAGAATTCTTTGCTATATTTGTTTAACAACTTAAATAAACAGACGGGGGCTAGTTGTCACCTTTGTGTGGGTTTAAGGTTAAGGCAACCATTCACACACTCCATAGTCAAATGGCAGTGGTGTAGTGTTGGTTTTAAACGTCCTACTTCAAAACCTCCTTACAGTAAAACGATCTTTTTGTAATAGCGTGTATGATACATTAGTGGGCAAAATGAAATCACACTGGCATACATTCAAGCAAGGGTTTAGTACTTTATAAAGGTGGATTTTAGTCAAAAAGGTTTATATGTGTTTTTTCTAAATGTGTTTGATAATATCATTGCTATCACATTTTTTGCTGAGGCAGAAGGACAGATGCCAAACTGCATTTATTAAATACAATTGTTTTGAAGTAAGTGTAACGTTACTTTTATTTGTAGCTAAGACTTTGTGCCTATAGTATACACACAGAAACGGACCTTTAAACCAAAACCCGCTATGGATGAATATTTTAATTTAATATACTGTGTCAAGTGTTATGGCATTTCATTTAACAAATTAAACAAGTGCACGTGAAACATAATCTGTAATATAAAAATAAAGACAGGATTTAGAAATATATTTCATGGAGAAATATAAACACCGCGTTTAGCGTCTTACTTTTCAAATATCGATCTGCCTTTTTATGTAACTGCCTTAAAGAAGTTATGACAAATCTTGAAGAAAAAAAGTAGGTGACTAACATGTAAGACTGCAGTTTATGCAGCCCATGTTGTGTAATAAATATGCATACTTACAATGTTTCTGTATTTGAGGGAAACGTGGGAATAACGTCAATGTCCATGCATGAGACAGAGAAAACTCTCCATTGGGAACACTCGCATCCGCGAGGACATGAGTTGAAATGTCCGGTTACAAACATAGGTGACATCATCAACACTAAATATAACAGCGCGCTTGTCTTCATGATTTTACCAATACAACTCTCTTTGTCCGACTAAAAAACTATAACAGAACCTTGAAAGCGCCCCGCTGTGCCTGTACACAAAAATAATGCCACAAACTTGACTAACACTTAGAGCTCAAACCTTGAGTGGAAGAGCACTAAACAGAGTGAGAGAGCCCATGTGTGAGGCGGGCTGCTGAGGCGCTCTTGCGGTTGCTATGGGAACTATAAAGTAAAGTTAAGTCTCGAGGATATAAACAATTAACGAAATCTATACACTTGTGGGTCTTAATACATATTTACTGTAATTATGATGATGAATGTCAAGTGTCCCAATTTGCCTAAAAAAATCACTTTTATTGATACTGGCATAGACGACTTTATACAGCGCCCTCTACTGTACCGCGCATGCGCGGTTCAGATCTTATAGATCAAGACGTACATATTCGTATATCCTAAATAAGAATTGCTAAATGCTCCATTTCTTAATGTGAGGTAACTAGATAAGTTAATAAATTAATAATAAGTAATACATTCATAATCACAATTGTTTTTATTATTGTTAATTGTTATTAATGTTAACATTTTTATATTTATCATGACCTTAGTATCATAATGCAGTCATCATACTTGTACATTCCAATAAAAATCTGTTTTAAAAATCTGTTTTGTGAAAATTACAGCGCGGGTGTGCCGCCGGTGGGAAAACTACGTCTCCCATGATCCCTTGCGTTTGTTGTATTCCTGTTAGGCGGCCAGTTCAAGTTGCCATAGCAAAAATGGCGGTGCCTTACACTCATCATACACGTTAACTGTCATTTTCCTGGCCACACGGGTATGTGCCGCTTCATTTACTGTATTTTGACGTTTATCTTGTAATGTTATGTAAAGTAATACACAAGCAGAAATTACTCTACAACTCGGGAAGAAGAGAGTTAGCTAGAATCATAGCCTGATAGTTTAAAGTAAACTCACTGTACCAAGACACCCGAAGGGTAGTTTGTTATGAAAAGATCATTATTTAATATGAGCTATCAACACTGGAAACGGGGGATAAATAATACCAATACGCGAGTATCGTAACAGGCAAATCTGATTTCACAGTTCAGGTACTCTGGTTTATTTCCAGCCTCCGGCTCATGGCAGCATGGACTCCTCCAGTGAAACTGACACCTATGACAGACCCAGAAGGCATCGCTCCCGGGTCAGAGAGAGCCGAATGAGACCTGACAGCAGGTATCCCAGGGATACAAATGTTTCTGAAATATCAGATAAAATCGAAACTCTGGCAAACACTCTACAGGTAAACTGCACCCATTCACTGAACGAGGACATCAGATATGTTGTGTACGTGTGGTATTGCTGGGGTCTTTTGACTTAACAGCTTCTGCTTTGGTGCAGGACACAAGTCGAAACCTAAACAAAGTAGATCGGATGTTGGGCCAATACAGAGAACACACAGATGACCAAACTGAATCCATGGCGACAGTGAGTATTGCTGTTCATATGTGTCTCTGATTTCAGATAAAGTTTTGTTTTGAGAGCATGGCTTGTGTTCTAGCTGAGGGAGAGCTTAGAGGAATCCATCCAACAGCTGCAGGGCCAGCGACTGAGAAGGTCCAGGGGAGGACGGAGCGCCTCCCTCTCCACGCTGCACACCAGTGATCTGGAGGATGGTAACTCTTCGGGTATGGCAAGACTGTAACCTCCTGTATTAATGGAACGAAAGTAATAGTGTGGTCATGACAATAGATGGTGGAAATATTATTTCTTCGCCTTGAAGCTAAACTTTATAATGAATGTTTCCAAAAAAAAACACGACACTGTCAATGTTATGTAGTGTGCAATGTGCCGTAAGATGAGTGTTACCTCTTCATCTTTCTTTTGTTCATGTAGAAAGGAGGCGGTACTTGCCCACGTCCCCTCTGAAGGATTATGGGAGTGTGGACACAGGTAACAGAAGACGATCTAGATCTGTTGCGGTGCGTTTCCAAGACTCGGCTCGATCTGAAGAGCAGGTATGACTGTGCACCTGAGACCCTAGACCTGTTTCAATTACATGGTTGAGATAGTGTGCGGTGGGCAGAATTCGAATATACACTCACCTAAAGGATTATTAGGAACACCTGTTCAATTTCTCATTAATGCAATTATCTAATCAACCAATCACATGGCAGTTGCTTCAATGCATTTAGGGTTGTGATCCTGGTCAAGACAATCTCCTGAACTCCAAACTGAATGTCAGAATGGTAAAGAAAGGTGATTTAAGCAATTTTGAGCGTGGCATGGTTGTTGGTGCCAGACGGGCCGGTCTGACTATTTCACAATCTGCTCAATTACTAGGAATTTTTACGCACAACCATTTCTAGTGTTTACAAAGAATGGTGTGAAAAGGGAAAAACATCCAGTATGCGGCAGTCCTATGGGCAAATATGCATCGTTACAACCGAGGTATGCAGCAAAGCATTTTTGAAGCCACAACACACACAACCTTGAGGCGGATGGGCTACAACAGCAGAAGACCCCCCCGGGTACCACTCATCTCCACTACAAATAGGAAAAAGAGGCTACAATTTGCACGAGCTAACCAAAATTGGACCGTTGAAGACTGAAAAAATGTTGCCTGGTCTGATGAGTCTCGATTTCTGTTGAGACATTCAGATGGTAGAGTCCGAATTTGGCGTAAACAGAATGAGATCCATCATGCCTTGTTACCACTGTGCAGGCTGGTGGTGGTGGTGTAATGGTGTGGGGGATGTTTTCTTGGCACACTTAAGGCCCCTTAGTGCCAATTGGGCATCGTTTAAATGCCACAGCCTACCTGAGCATTGTTTCTGACCATGTCCATCCCTTAATGACCACCAGGTACCCATCCTCTGATGGCTACTTCCAGCAGGATAATGCACCATGTCACAAAGCTCGAATCATTTCAAATTGGTTTCTTGAACATGACAATGAGTTCACTGTACTAAAATGGCCCCCACAGTCACCAGATCTCAACCCAATAGAGCATCTTTGGGATGTGGTGGAACGGGAGCTTCGTGGCCCTTCGTGCATCCCACAAATCTCCATCAACTGCAAGATGCTATGCTATCAATATGGGCCAACATTTCTAAAGAATGCTTTCAGCACCTTGTTGAATCAACGCCACGTAGAATTAAGGCCGCTCTGATGTCGAAAGGGGTCAAACACAGTATTAGTATGGTGTTCCTAATAATCCTTTAGGTGAGTGTATAATGGTAGTTTATATCACGGTAATGATATATACACCGTAATTATCATTTGACTGGAAATTACATAAAAAAGCATTATATTACCACACAGAAATTCCTAATGTTTTTAGTCCACCAAGTGAAATTATTACTTTGCAATAGAAAGGTACATTATTTAATTATTTTATGGACTCCAAGTAATGATAACATTGTTATTAAATAAATGGAAAGAAAGTGCAACAACAAAGACTCGTTCAAAGAGATTTTCGTGAACTGTGAATTATTCCTAGACCTCATCTCGCACATTTGTGCTATTGACCTAATAACAAATTGTCCAGCTTTCCTTTATAAAGTAAAAGACAGAGATATCAGACATCTGTGACTGGTTGGTGATAAAAAGCATATATTTAGAATGAATTAGGAGACTAATTCTTATCTAGAGACTGGAATTATGTTCAAGCCAACCGAAACACCCTAGCTATTGCATAGCAACATACTAACAACCACTTAAAGCGCCTTAGAAACTGCATAACAATTACTATCACAACCACCCACAACACTTTAGATTTAAGGCTTGCATCAGTTGTGTTTCATGGCAAGCACTCCAAACTGCACTCCGATCTGAGCTACGGGAACACTGTGCATCCAAACGTTTTCCAAAACCATGTCAAAATAAATGTTTTGTTTCCAAGATTCACTCATTGCATCAGTCGCTCAGAGACCTGCGGAGTGATCAACTTCGAATGGAGGATGACATTGACAGGGAGATCAGCAGAAGAAACAGGTTGCAACACATTTTTTGTCTTGTGTCGGCATCGATAGCCCTGGGGTTAGCACGACCTGAGTTTGATTCCCATTTCAAGAGTCCTTTGCCAATTCCGCTCCCCAATCCTTGTCCAACGCTTTCCTGTCAGCTTTACTTTCCTGTCTTAATAATGGCAAAAAAATATAATTTTGAAAAATAAATGTAGCCTGTCGATTTTTAAACACCTGGTCTTGCCATCTTTGTTTAGTTGTATTTTTTAAAATCCGTATTGTGATTTGTCTTTTGTGTCCCTCGAAGGAAGGACATTGAAACCAGGAAAACATTTGAGAATCTTGCAGGTCATATCCAAGCTTCACCGAGAGAAGAACCTGTAAGTGTTGCCAATAATTACGCCGCATTTATGCTACACGTTTTCTCTTTCTTGTGCTTTTACTTGAGTTACTACTTTTCTACACAGGAGTGGTTCTCAACTGGTTGTGTTTTACAACCCAGTTTTTACATTGGACCAACATGAATGGCAAAATTGCATAGTAAAAACAATCAAAAATGTACCTCAATTTCTCAGCCACCAAATATCTAACGCTGCAATCCGTAACTTTTGCCTCTAAATCACCATTTCTATTTTAAACATGAAATTGGAGGTTATTTTATATATTTATCTTTACGAGGGCTAAAATCAGATACATGTCCCACAAAAAAATCATACCCGACAGCTCAAGTTATACACGAGGAAAGGGCATGAGTTCTGCACCATTCCTTTTTATGTACTGTACTGAATTTAATTTGTAACCTAAAAAACCTAGGTTGCATGTTCTCAGTTAATAGTCGGACAGTGATAGCCTGACGAAACAGCACATGTCGAATCAGTTTTAATGTGTATGATGTTTCGCAGGTCTCGTTACGGGTGGAGAGACGTCTACAAGAGATCGAGGATGAGATGCGCTCCGGGCGACAGCTGCTATCTGAAACACGTCACAGAGAGAAAACAAAACAAATGTCTGGAGAGCTGCAGGAGGTAAATTATAAATCTAATGTAAACGGCATGTTGTTATTTAAAGGGACAGTTAACCCAAATATGAAAATTCTGTCAGTTGTTCCAAGCATGTATACATTTCTTTGTTCTGTTGAACACAGAATAAGATATTTGTAAGAATTTAGGAACGCAAACAGTTCTGGGGCACCTTTGACTACAATTTAAAATGTTGCTAGTATGGTAGAGGAAGAACTGGAAATTGCAAACATTCTTCAAAATATCTTGCTTTGTGTTCAGCATAACAAAGTAATTTATACTTGTTTGGAACATTTTGATGTCAAGTAAATGTTGTTACTGCACTTAATAAAATCATGGTTCATTTTTGTAAGGGCTGGTCTAAAAAGAGCATTTATTTCAACTAAGCTGCTTATGTGTACAACCACATGTTCCACATTTGCACAGTAGTGATGCTTATTAGGTGTTCACTTCAAACTAGTGTTGAACCAAGTGAAAAAAAGGGTTTTGCTTGCTCCTACCAGCAGAGAGCAGTATCTGCCTATGTTTGGCTTCCAGTAACAATGCTGCCCCATTTATTCGAAGGCAAACTGATGAAGAAAGCATTCATATATCTTCTCTCCATAGCAGCTTGTTAATTTAAAGACAGCATCAGCCTCAGGCCTAGAAAATAACACATTTGTTATAAAATTACAAGCAACACTTGCAAATCAGTACAGGAAATAAAGTCATCAAAGAGCTGTCGTTCTTTTACACCCATATGATCTGAACTGCCATTAAAGCTGTGAACAAGGTCATTATAATATTCCATGAAGTCATTTTAAATGTAAGTAATTTTTTTCTGTTTATTTCTGAAATTATGTGACATTTCTGAAATTTGATTCAGACAAATTTGTGTGTGAAATCTGCTTATGAACATCTTCACGAACAAAGCATGATTCACCAAAAACGTTCATACTTAAATGTATTCCAAACATGAAAAGAAATCATTAAACCACATGCATAATACTGTATTTTCATGGCACTTGTTACATTCTGGTTGAATAAGTGGCACCTTAAGTACAATATTAAATATTAATCTAAATCATTTATTAAATATACATTTTAAACATTATTTTGAGGTCCTGTGTCTTTTAGGATGATGCGAACATTACATGTTTCTTACATGACACGATTCTATACTTGTGCATGTTATCGTGTAGTCTGTCACTCTGAGGATAAATAACACTCAATCCAGCTGTTTCTTACGAAAAACATCATTTTGTGCTCCACACATGCTGGCTTATCGCATTAAATGAAGGCATGTGGCACGTTACCCTTCAGTTAGCATTACCGTTGCAAAAGAGTTTTTGTTTTCGGAATTAAGTTGAATTATATGTGATCCAGAATAACATTTCTCCCACTGTTTGTTAAATTCATTCCAAACATTTTCGTACATTACAGCTTCATTATGTGCATTAACTCTGTGGTCTATAAAAAAATGGCACTCAGGGAGTGTTTTAATTCATTTTGTTTTTCGCTCTGCCTCAAACTTTGATATATTTTTCTTCTACAAATTACAAGTACTTTTACAAAATAAATGAATGAGTAAAAAGTGCGTTCTTGTTATAACCTTGCATGTGACAGACATGTGTTAGGGTTAGTCTCGCTGATTCAAACGATTTTATTTCTGTTGTTTTAACAATAATTGTCATGATAGCACGGGGCCATAAAAATAGTCTATTGAACATACACTCACCTAAAGGATTATTAGGAACACCTGTTCAATTTCTCATTAATGCAATTATCTAATCAACCAATCACATGGCAGTTGCTTCAATGCATTTAGGGGTGTGGTCCTGGTCAAGACAATCCCCTGAACTCCAAACTGAATGTCAGAATGGGAAAGAAAGGTGATTTAAGCAATTTTGAGTGTGGCATGGTTGCTGGTGCCAGACGGGCCGGTCTGAGTATTTCACAATCTGCTCAGTTACTGGGAGTCCGAATTTGGTGTAAACAGAATGAGAACATGGATCCATCATGCCTTGTTACCACTGTGCAGGCTGATGGTGGTGTAATGGTGTGGGGGATGTTTTCTTGGCACACTTTAGGCCCCTTAGTGCCAATTGGGCATCGTTTAAATGCCACGGCCTACCTGAGCATTGTTTCTGACCATGTCCATCCCTTTATGACCACCATTTACCCATCCTCTGATGGCTACTTCCAGCAGGATAATGCACCATGTCACAAAGCTCGAATCATATCAAATTGGTTTCTTGAACATGACAATGAGTTCACTGTACTAAAATGGCCCCCACAGTCACCAGATCTCAACCCAATAGAGCATCTTTGGGATGTGGTGAAACGGGAGCTTCGTGCCCTGAATGTGCATCCCACAAATCTCCATCAACTGCAAGATGCTATGCTATCAATATGGGCCAACATTTCTAAAAAATGCTTTCAGCACCTTGTTGAATCAATGCCACGTAGAATTAAGGCCGTTCTGACGTCGAAAGGGGGCCAAACACAGTATTAGTATGGTGTTCCTAATAATCCTTCAGATGAGTGTATAGTCACTGACTAGCAATTAGTAAGGACTAATAAGTCTTACTTTTTAGATTTGAATTGGACCAATCTATCTTTTTATGTGACTGACTTACAGGGAACTCAGTGTATAGAGTGATGTATGGCTTAATGCGTTGTAATAGCCTTACACTAGCCTTACTAGCATTAGAAACACATCAAATATTTTCAATTCTTAAAACGAAACAAAATTTTATACTCCTTTTAACCTAAGGAGGCAGCCATGTTCTTTTTCGATGATGTAAACTGGTTGCTCGCACAGCTAGGCAGCCAAACTAAACACAGACACATTAATCAGTTCTTCAGTAAATATAAGGTTCTGTAGGATTTTATATATATATATATATATAAAGAAAATAAAAAAAACTATTTGGTTTATTTTTATAAATTTTAATATTGTTTGTCAGAAACAAACAAACATGCATATTAATAACAACATAATTTCGAATTTATTATATACAAGATGTTTTAGCCGTTATACAATTATATAGCCATTATATTTTATTCAGAATCTGACTTTTTGATGTTGATTTATCAACATCAGTAGCCTGACCTTATTGTCTTCTCTCCCTCAGTCATTAGCTGACGGGGCTAATATTCACGTGTGCTCTAATACAGAATAAATAACCAAACCGCAAGTATCGTATCATCTAGTTTATCAGTATATTCTCATAATGTATAAAGTATACGATTATGGTGGACGCTGATGTCTTAAATGGTCTAAAATTTCTTAAAGGCAGTAGTTTAAAGCTATGATTTAATGCACGCTTACCTTGAACATACGCTTGCTGATACTGAACGCGTTCTTCTTTTATGGAAGGCAGGCTGGCTTGTGTGAAGAGGTCATACCGCCACCTACTGTCCCTGTGTGATTATATATCTGATCTTATGTTTAACGTGTCATATTTTACTGTTATAAATGGAAAACGTGTGTGCTTCGCTTTTGCGATAGATAACAGGTTTAGGTTGCAACCATTTGACATCACAGATTTTGATGCTAAAAAAATGGCCTCCATAGTAAAATATTTATTTTTAAAGTTTATGAATACTTTATAATTTCACAATTATGAAGTCAACGCCATTGTTCATATATTAAGCCATACATCGCTCTATACCCAAGGATCCTTTTAAAGAAGTTATGACCAGTTTTGATTTAATTTGTCTATGCAGTTTATGCAACCGGCCCATGATCAAGAGGTGTCTTTTTAAAACTAAATTTTTGCGTTTTATGCTTGCGACATTTATCAGTACAATAAGCAACTTTAATACACATTACACCTGTATGTGTGTGCAGACACCAAAGCAATTTACCTGACAGTGTGTTTTTACTGTAAGTACTAAAGCTAAAACTCTAGTGGTGATAAAAATGCCAGTGCGCGTGCAAACATCCAGCCGAGGTCATTGCAAATGCTTGATAGATGTACAAAGACAAAATCAGATGTATTACAGCTGAACAGAAAAGCACAGCACAAGTGCTGAATTTCCGCTCAGGGATCAAATAAAGCCATCTGTTGCAGTGCTAGTTAGTGGAGTATAGGAGGTTAGCAGAAAGGCCGCTAATCTTTTTTTCTTGTCGACTTGACTCTATGTCCTCAAAGGCTTTGAGAAGACATGACGCCCAGTCCCCGGAGGCTGATGAGACCTTCAGAAATAGACTGCAGAGATCAGAGACGGAGAAAAGCAAGGTGTGTGTCTTTGATATTGACTCGGCATGTGTGCAAATGGAATAAATGTATTATTAACCTCGGCGCCTCATATGGTATTCAGCCCATGGCTTATGCAAGCAGTGATTACAGCTGGAAGTGGTCTGTAAGTTCAAAACTAAACAATTTTGTACATTTTCGAGGTTTTTTCTGTGTTAGTACACGTACGATTGCAAGGTTTATTTTCTGCAAAGTTTCTTTGGAATTGCTTGATTCCATTTATTACCCATAGAAATCTACATGGTGTCACAATTACACACAAACACAGGCTAACTAGTAAACTTAACACAAACAATACTTTTGACTAGGGATGCACCGATACCAGTATCTGTATCGGGCCCGATACTAAGCTCACGTACTTGTAAAAATGCACCGAGGCCAATGGCCGATACTTCTTGTGACATAATTGACAGAAATTTGTTGTGAAATTTGCTTTGAGAATTTGTGAAAAGCTCATAAAATCGTTTTCATAATGTGTTTAAGGTGGAGTTGTTTGTAATTTTATTCTATTCTATATAATTCTATTCTATTTTTATTAGTCTCACTGTGTCCAGACACAGAAGCAACATTTTCCCCAGGCAATCGTCCTCTTAAACAGATAACAGAAATTCCTCTTTCACTACTCCTATAGTGTGCACTACAGTGCCTTATTATATGTACATTTTATTTCTACATCTATATAACACTACTCACAACATTATCCATTTGCACAAGTGTACATAAAACCTGTTAATATGTATATTCTACTATATATTACCCTGTACAATGTCTCTTATATGTTATTATCCCCCATTTTCTGTACAATAGTCTTTTATTTTATGTATGTAAAAGTCTTATTATAGTTGTATTGTCGTTGTGTTGAATGTCTGTACTGGAAGCTTCCAACACCAAAGAAAATTTTGTGTGTGTGCAAGCACACTTGGAAATAAAGCTCTTTTGATTCTGTGTTGTGAAAAGGTACAAGCATCGGTATCGGCGTGTACCAGAAAAAGATTTCGGTACTCATACTCTGCCTTAAAACTAGGGATGCACCGACCCCCTTTTTTAGGGGATTTTTTTTATTTCTTCTCTTTCTCTTAAAGGGAAGTTTTCTTTCTAAATGAAAAGCCTGTCATCATTTACTCACCCTCTTGTCATTTTAGACCTGTGTGATTTTGTTTCTTCTGCAAAACACAAAAGAAAATATTTAGAAAAACCATTGGTCCACATTGACTTCTATTAAATTTACACAAAACCAATGCCATCCCAGGGGATTGTACATAGTCAAAAACAATGTATATTGCAATGCAATGTAAGTCACTTTGGATAAAAGCGTCTGCCAAATGCAAAAATGTAATGTAAATGTAAGTCAATCA
This sequence comes from Barbatula barbatula, assembly GCF_947034865.1. Taxonomy (NCBI): domain Eukaryota; kingdom Metazoa; phylum Chordata; class Actinopteri; order Cypriniformes; family Nemacheilidae; genus Barbatula; species Barbatula barbatula. Next base: position 20,598,656 of record NC_136778.1, on the reverse strand, counting down.
GAACCGACGGTTTTCTCCCACCAACATTTTTCACATATTTTGTGTTTTGCAGAAGTAGGAAAGCCTTACAGGTTTCAAATGACAAGAGGGCGTGTAAATATTGGCAGCATTTTTATTTTGAAGGTGAACTACTCCTTTAAGCTTCAGGTCAACCTCTGCGCTTACATTCTCCTGTAAAATGTCTAGCTACACTTTTGAATTCATTGTTCAGTGATTGTAAAGCATCCAGAGGCAGCAAAGCAGCCCCTAAATAAAATGCTTCAAAGTTGGGTTGAGGTTTTAGTGTTGGTGTGCGCTGCCCGTTTACTTTCACACATTTTCTTTTTGTCCTGGCATGAACACCATTCTTGTTCAGGGACTTTCTGGTGGTGGACAAATAAATAGACTTTAGTTTGTTTCGTTTTGTGGAGGTTTTTTCGCTGTTACCCTTGGGTTCTTCCCTTTATAAAAAAAAGCTAGGTTATACAAGCATGGTGCACACTAACCAATCTTCCTTAAGAAGAACAGATTTGTCATTAACTAGGCTTTGTGTGCCTGTCTTTACAAAGAAGAACTCCTGTGCAACCCACACGTCCAATCCCAACTCATTATTTAGACACCTGATTCCAGACAACTTTGGAGTTGGAGTTAGAAACGCAGACATTCACCTTTTGCCACTCTTCACTGTGAATGAATTACTTTGTGTTTTCTTTAAAATTTTGTGTTAGTATTAGTGTAGTCAGATTGTGTTTGATTCTTTAGGAAATCAATGCAGAAATTCAGATCATTATTTGGTCGTATAAAGTATTTTACAAGCATTATGCTAATATGAACAACTGAATTTTCATTGGTGAACTAATCCTTTACACTGGAGAAACATTGATGTTGCAAAGTATGAAGTTAAAGAAAAGTCTCTGTTCTGGCTTTGTTGTGTAAGTTGTAATGCGACGCACAAATCTTCTTTATACTTGATTAAAGGAAAAATAAATAAATACATTGAATTACCCTATATTTTACATGGATTTTTTCATCACTGTGGGAGTATTTGATTTTTGGAGCTTCAACATTTTGGGACTTAAATATCAAAAGTCCCAAATATTTTGTATAGACCACTTCGGAAAATACAATCAACGAGTGCCAAAAGAACCCTCTGTTTCAGTTTTTTAACACTTTACGAACATTTAAACAAAATAAATCTAACAGAACATTATAACAGAATGCAAATGTTTAAGGAATATCTTCAAGATTTGATTATATGCGTTAGTTGAACTTGAAGTTCTTCTGGACCAGTGTTTACATCTTGCAAAGTGGTCCACAGAATATTAAGAGTTAATTATGAGACCATTTCCTTTTTTTGAGGGAACTTTAGGTATGCGTTTCTTGGCCAGAATAAGACTAGCGTCACTACATTCACTCTTTCTTTACAGATAGAGCAGGAGTTAAACAGACTTAGAAGGCAGCTTGACCAGTCAGAGGGTGGACGAGACACTCTTCTCCAGCAGGTGAACTATTCCCGGTTTCATGTCAACTGTCAATTCTGTCATTTTATTTGAGACATGAGTCTGTTGTTCTGCAGATGGACGACATGCGTTCACAGCTCCTGAGAACGGAGAGAGAGGGTGTAGACCTGCAGAGGCAGTTGTCTTTACTCCAGTCTCAGCAGCAGAAGAACACAGGAGGACATCAGGAGAGAGAGGTCACCGGACACGGCCGTGGTATTATATCTTGACGGGGGTGAGGTCAAGCTGTTTTGTAGGTCGTGCACTGTTTTACCACTCTGTGTGTGTGTGTTCCTTTCAGAACGGACAGAGCTGGAGAGAGAGATTGAAGACCTGAGGGTGCAGCTCGGCAGAATCGGTGCCTCCAGTGAGGTGGAAGAACTGAGACAAACTGCAGAGCGAAAAGAGAGAGAGAAAAATCAGCTCGCTTTCAGGGTCGAGGTGCGCGTTTTGATATTGTTTTGCGGCAGGGCTCAACAGGTTCGATTTCTCTGGTAAACTTTCATTTTTCAAAATGGTTTCATTCAAGTCTAGTGAGGAAGGAAGCGTAGAGGAACTCTGTTTATGTCCCAGAGCACATATCACTCTATTCAGACACTACAGAGAGAGCAGAGATACAGCCGCAGGCCCCCACTAAACACTCTGCCTACTTGCGAAATAATAAAAAAACCCGCTAAGGATGAAGAATAGTTTTCTTATTGAATAAAAGGAAACCGTTTGGAGACGGTTGTGGTATTTGATCATGGGTGTTTAGAATTGCATGTCTCTGTCGAGGCAGCAGGCAGTGTTTTGATATACCTTTCTGTCTATCTTTCGAAATTTCAGCTACCGAAAATGCGAAAATTATCGATTTCGGCCGAAACAAAAAAATGGCCGAAATAAGAGCCGAAATATCTGGTACCCCGCCTCTCCCTTCAATGCTCATACTCACTCTAGCTGTTTTCAAAGGACGACCATGTAAGCGTGCCATAACAAAGGCTAAAACTAATAAATATAACTAGAAAAGCTCAAAACCAGCGGACAGAAAACGACACGCAACACAAACGTATAGTGAATCAACAGTAATGCAGGGATAACGCCATGATGTCTTGTGTGCTCGTGCTGTAGTTCCGCCGAAAAACTAACGTTACTGAACAACACACAGTCAAACCCAAGTGTCTATTGTAGGAGCGTCTTCACGACGACCCACCAAAATAAATCACCGGTAAACCGTTAATGCTCGAATTAAAAATATCTGCAGTTTTCTATAGTATTTGATTTAGCAAATTGTGGTATTCTTGTTGTAAATTGATAAACTGTAGTGTACTTTAATATTTACTGTAGTAAGGTTCAAAACCAACTAAATATGTTAAGAAGATTGTGATATGCTTTTTGGGGAATATCGCCCTACACTACTGTATATGAGATCGGCAGAAACTGCGTGTGTTACCTCATCTTTAAATGCAACCGACTCTTCACATGTGAATGGTCAGCGGAACGATCTGTCAGTAACTGATGATTTAGCTCATGTGGATTGTCATCCGGCAGGTGCTGATATCACTGAAGCTTATTTTAAGCCTGTTTACCTGACCAGACTCACTGCACCATATAAAGTATAAACTTCTCGTATTAGCATGAGCTTCTGAGTTAGACTATAACCTGACTACTGTTATGCATATAACAATTAGAAAGTGAAATAGTAACAAAAAGCGAAGTGACATGTGGCCAGGTATGGTGTTCCATACTCAGAACTACACCTACAATCACTGCTGGGGCTGAGGCTCGAACCAGAAACCTTTGGGTTACAAGTCCGAGTCTCTAACCATGAGTCCACAGTTATTAGCCATCCTGAGTCCCATCCTGGAAGTCAGCTAGGCACCCTTGTGGGCTCCGGCCCCCCTGTTGAGAACCACTGCTTTAGTAAAAGAAAAGTTGATTAAGAAATGAAATTATATTTTGTATTGTTTTAAAATATGTTCTCCTTGTGTAACTAACACAGGTAAATAAAAACTGTTTCCAAAATAATTTCCAAGTAATTTTCTGTTTCCGTATCGGTTTTCATTTCAGTCCATCGCTAATTTCTTTCTTCTGTCCTTTTTTGTTTATTTGTTCCTTTATTTAATTTTTTCTTGTTCATCTTTAATATATTTTTTGGTTCATTCTGTCTGTCTCTCGTTAGTTATATTCTGTCTCTTTTCCGTTCTTATTTTTTCACCTTGTTGTTGTCTTTCAGTTTTTTGTTGGTTATTTAAGTGATATTTCACCCAAAAATTCTGTCCAACATTCTTCCAAATATCGTTTTTTGAGTTCAACAGAACAATGCAGGTTTGAAATAACTTGAGTGTGAGTAAATCATGATGCAATTTTTATTTTTGGGTGAACTATCTGTATTTTCATTCTTGCTTTGCATTTCGTTTGTTCTGTTAAATCTGTCCACTTCCTTAATTCGTTTTCTTATTCGTCCATTTTGTCTGTTTTTTATTCTTTATTCTTTTTTGTATCGAGCGAGACGTAATTAGACCACACTTTCTTTTTCTCCAGGCTCTCTCTGCAGATCTGGAGCGGCGTGAGCAGCAGCAGTTGAAGATGTTGGCCCAGCTGAAGGAGATCCAGTCTCGTTCGGAGGAAAGCGGAGCGGATCGCGCCCGTCTGGAGGCGCAAATCACAGAGAGCGAGAGGAGGAGAGAGGAGCTGCGCTCCAAAGCTCAGGAGGCTATCCGACAGTGGAAGGCCAAGTGCAGGAGACAGGAGCGAGAGCTTCAGGAACTAAAGGATGAAAGCAGATGCGACTCTGATAAAGCTAGACGGGTGAGATGTCACAAGTTGTTGTTATGTGATTGGTTACTGGTTTTGTAGGTTGCTTAGTGCCTTAGGTGATGTGGTGAAGGCATACGAAGATATTTTTAAATTTCAATTGTTATTTTGTTATTCATGTGTCATTCATCCGTTCAGATTAAAGAGAGAGAAAGCGTTCTCAACCAGCAGACGGAAGCGGCACGGCGACAGCTCGCGGATGCTCTCGGACGCCTCGCTCAGCGTGAGGAGGACGTACGCCGCTGTGACGTGGATCTCGCTGAAGCTCGTTCGCGTCTCACAGCTTTAGAACAAGATCTGCGAGAAGCTCGGGAAACCTCTCGAGGCCTAGAAGAGGAGGTGCAGACACAGATCTCCCTGCAGGGCCGTCTGAGAGAGGAAAACGTCAGGCTACAGGAACGTGTGGAGATTCTGGAACAGAGGAGGGATGAAGAGCAGAAATCTCTGCTGGATCTTCAGGGCTCGGTCAAGAACCTAAGTGTGGCAAGAGCAGACCTCACTGCCAAATTGGCCGAAGCGGAGAGCTCCAGGAAGGAGCTGGAGAAACAGTACGCGGCGACTCGGGATGAAATCTCATCTCTGGGGAGACAGTTGGAACGGGTGAAGGAGGTGCATCAAAAGGAACTGACACACGTCAGAACGGTCCATAGAGAGGACAAAGCCAAACAAGACAAGGATCTACACGACATGCTGAGATTATACCAGCGAGAGCGAGAAGAGCTGGATGCTCTCGTCAGAGACCTTAAGGTTCGAAGCCTTATGAAAGATTATTTACCGCACAAGAGCACTTACAATACATTTTTAGTGAAAGGGATTGTTGTTGTAACTAAACATTTCTGGGTCACTGTTGACTACCATAGTAGAAAAAACTAGTATGGTCGTCATCAATGGTGCCCCAGAACTATTTGTTGTGTTTACTTGAACAAAGAAATTTACAGATGTATTTAGGTGAAGTATTCCTTAACACCAGCCTTATAAGAGCAGATTTCACCCTCATTTGTGAGACTAAGGGGCGATTCACATTTCGCGTCTTAAACCGTACGGAAAACTCAGTGAGCCTAATACGTGTCTTCTTTTAAAATAACAAACTTGCGCTCTCAAAATACACGAAATGTGAAGCACCCCTAAAGTAGTTTTGCTTTATGAAAAGAAAATCAATCTCCCTGTAGTAGGCTTGAATTTTTATACCTGTTGTATCGTTCAGGTCTTCTAAAGAATAATATGAGAAAGTTTTCAGCTGAGAGCAAGATAACGCCCAAAGGGATCTGATAACATGTTTGACATGGTTTTCTTTCTCATAGGAGTACGTCACGCTTCTTTCCTCCAAGCTAGTGAAATGTAGCATGTGGGAAGAAAACAACAGGGGTGGGAATCTGTAGGCCCCTCATGATTTGATTCTGATTGAGGAAATTACAATTTACATTCCCAAATGATTTGCAACACATACATATTGATTTTTCAGCAACAGCGCAAAGAAAGGCAGGCAATCAGTGTTCCAGTGTTTTTATTAAATATCAGCACTCTGTCCGGACCAGAATTTAAACGGGTATATAATGCAAATATTTATTTCCCACCTTGGTTCTGAGGCTTGGTATACTGTTGATTGCAAACCTTTTTTAGCCTTCAGTTTTGCTGTGCATATAAGTAACCTATTTTCTGTGTCTTAATCATAATTATTTAAAAAAAATAAAGTTTGACGACAAACTTAATGTTAGCATGACAAACCTTGGCATAAAAACTTGTGACATTTCTAACATGATCGTAAAACACTGATAGCACTGTTAAATTTATCTGATCTCTGAGATGTTCTAGTCTGACATCTTTGAGATTTTGTGGTGAGCAGGGCGGGACGTGAGCCGGAGGGACCGGTGCAAGTGACACAAGTGATAATGCGCGTGCACCGGTCTCGCATCTCTCACAGAGGATCTCCGGAAGCATAAGAGAGGAGGGCCAACAGGGAAGGGCAAAAGAGGACCAGGCCTGGACTTTATGTTCTGTTTTATTAGGTTTGTGTGGCCGGCAGTCTACCGTGTGGGAGCTGACTGCATTTTACTTTTGTTTTGTTTATTTATTTATTTTATCAAAAGTTGTGTTACGTTCGCCAGTTCCGGCCTCCTCCCTTCCTTTATTGAACTTTGCTACATTCCTAATAAAACAGAACATAATGTCCTGGCCTGGTCCTCTCTCGCCCTTCCCTGTTGTCCTCTCATGCTTCCAGATATATAAGATGTCCTGTAGCTCAGTGGTAAGAGCAACGCAAGGTTGTGGGTTCGATCCCAGTGGATTGGGTATTGCAGGGACCTATGTAAAATGTATAGTATAATCCAATGTAATGCAATGCCAAATGCTTAAATGATTCACAACCCTGTTGAAAAAAACAGCATATACTGGGTTAGGTATTTTTTGATGTTGGTTTGCTGGTATAAGCTGGTCATGTGGTGGTTCCTTTCCATTTAAAGAAGCACATGACCAGCTTAAACCAGCATTAAAACACACCTACCCAGCACATGCTGGTTTTCTCAACAGGGAATATATTCAAAACTGCCTTTTCTAAGATGTTTAACAGATGTTTTTACACAGCAGATGTTTTTCAGATCTCCAGACCTTTAGCAGCCATCTTACAGACGTTCCTGTGCTATCTGGGATATTCAGCATAATGCTGCCACAATTTAACATGTTAGCACATTCAAGCATGTTGTTAACACTTTATAGCGTTGCATTTGCACATTTTAGCTTGACGTTAGCATGATGCTAACATGTTTAAGCATGATTCGATTGCTAGGGTTTTGCTATGCGTGTACTAAGGTACTAGGGGTGGATGCTAGTTGGTCTTGCGGGAATGTTGCAATTCAGTTACTAAGCGGTTGCTAGGGTACCTGGGGTTGTTGCTAGGGTACCAGAATCAGTTTTTGCTGATATGGTGCTGATATTGTTTCTCTGTCTGTGTACAGTCAGAGGCCGTGGCGGATAATGAACTGCAGAGAGCTTTACAGCTGAAGCTGGACAAGATGAAGACAGAATGTGACAAACTGACAGAGCAGCTGAGCACCAGCGAGGACCGTCACGCCCAGCTCCTCCGCAAATTCCACACCCTCAGAAAAGAACTGGACGTGAAGGTATTACTGATGTCCTCACAGTGTCACCATGTAACATCAACACACTTCATGTGATGTAAACAGCCACTGCACATGTAATGCTGTATTCATCACATATCCGATGTCTTGTTAATATTTCCTGTAGGTGAAGCTGTCAGAGAGGGCTGAGGAGAAAAGACAAACTGCAGAGGACTCTACGGCAGAGCTGCGTGAGAGGGTCACGGGCCTCCAGACGGAGCAGGAGTCTATCCTTCACGCCATAGGGGCTCAGATTGACTCAGCCTGCCAGTTCCTGTCAAAAGACTCAGACGCCAAGCTTCAAGTACCCACATACACTCGCACATACCACATTCAATCACTTCATACATATGGATGTAAGCCTCCAAGCTTGTCTAATCCTGCTCCACAAATAGGCTCATCTATTTATGGAATTTCCAATATGCGCAACCATGTCATACTACAGGAAATGTTTTTGTGATTTCCAATTGTGTCTGTGGTGATGGTGTGTGTCAGTTCTTATGAAAATGAGTTAAATCATTAACTGTCAAATGAATCAGAAATAGAAGCCTTGTTCGTGAATTTTCTAGATTACCACAGATTGCCCATTTGTAACGGCGTGAATGTGAATAGTCCTCACAAATAGCTTCTGTTGTGATCGTTGAAGTTGTCTGTACACCAGTATTGACAGTAACCGTGAATTTTGATGTCAATTCCACAAAAAAGACAAATATATGTTATATTAAAGCTCTGATAGTGCTTAGTGTTCCCGCCAGAGGAACACAAGAATGTTTTCCAAACCGTGAACTCTCTCCCTGCTTTTTGCAGACTGTCTGTACTCACAACTCCAGTTGTCACCATACACCTTTCATTCCACTTTAAGGCCTTCGCACCTTTTTATCTGCTGCCGGCAGCCACCTTTGATCGTTCGGGGGGAAAAAGTGCCAAAATGGCTTCCCTCCCCCGTCATGTGTTTGTGTCAGCAGTCTAAAGATATACGGCTGTGTTCAAACGACATCCAACATAACAGGCAAGAGCTGTCGGGGGAACACAATCCACCCACACACTCATTTTTTTTTCAAAAGGTGACAGAACTCCTCCCGTGCACGCTCGCTGTGAAGGCGTAAAACGTAAATGACAAATTTGTAAATCTGCTCGTTTTGTTTGGCAAAATGATTTGAGCGTGCGTTGGGGGGTTTCCCACAGAGCCAAAGATCAGGGAGGTTTTCGGCCTCTGGCGGCGCAGCCGAGGAGGCTGGTGGTGAGCAATTTGGAATATTTCACAGTTTAAACTTCTACGTTTTCTACATTCACGCATAATTTGCACAGATGTGTTAAAGCCTTGTAATAATGTCAGCATGAAGTACTTTTAGATGTGTTGATACAACATTTTTCCTCCGATGCCAATTATTCAGGGGAATTTCTGCCGATACCGATTCACAACTTTTAAAGATATGCTTAAAGATAAGGTCAGATGATGCGATTTCGTGTTTTCCTGTATCTTTGGTGTGTTACAACAAGTTGTTGCATATATTGCAACATACATATATTAGACACGGAAAATTGCAAAAATGGAAGTTTCAAACCTAAGGAGATGTTTCGATGTTTTCGAAAAAAGTATGTCCCTGCTGGATGCAACAAATGCCTTGTTTATAATATGTTTTATTGACATTGTCACGTTGTGTCGAGACACAGCGTCAAAGGCAGCTCAAGAAGTTCGCTATAGTTAACTTATTGTTCACGAAAATATAACCTTACCGATCTGTTACGCTCTGCTGGCTTAGTCGTGCTGGCAGAGTTGATTAATCTGCTTGGTCAAATGCATTTTCTGGATCATATTCAGGCTTGAACTCACACGCTTAGCGGTGACATTGTCAGCTGTCAATATGCTTTGTCGGCTGATGTTCCGTATATGATAATGGCCGTTACATTTCCGCCACATGCTTGAGGTATTCGGCCAATCACAGCGCACTGGGTAACTGGCGAATCAGAGCACACAGTGCTTTTCACAGCATGAGCTTTGTTAAAATCGAGGCGTTTCAGAAAGGCGGGGCATAGAGGAGCAACAGTAATGCAGGATATGTGAAAACGACAAAAGTACACACAATAATGTCCGTTTTAGCGAACTTTTGATTTTCTGATTAAGAATTACCGATTATTGGCCGATATATCGGTGCATCTCGACATACATTGTGAACAAGATCTGCAATAGATCAACGATCCTGGACCAATTTAAAATCAACACAAACATTTGTAAAACATTTGAGGAACACTTTGATATTTTTCCCTTTATTTTTGCTCAACATGTTTCCTGAGCCACATTCGTTGTGCTATAGCAAATCTTTCTGACAGGGCATACGCTGGCTTCAGAAGCTGCTTTTGTCTTTGCCATGTGAAATAATTGCAACGATTAATCCCTTTCTACTACAGACATAACCTCTGTCACATTGAAAGTCCCCTAATAGACCTTGGCGTGAATAGACCTTTTGTTGGCAATTTATTTCCCATTTACATTGAACGCTTTACTGTGTTTCTGTATTGTAGGCCATTACACTAACTCCAGGAGTGCAGAAGGATCCTCATCGCTGGCTCGCTGAGGCTAAGGTACGTTCTTGAACACAGGTCACAGTGGTCATTTTCTAGCAGACACGGTTCATCTTAACACAGCTCCTGTTCTTTACTGTCTCAGATAGACTGATGGAAACATCTTCCAGCTCTCAGGGACTTAATCTCATGTTTGATCAGGTTTCATTTTCTAAAATGTTTGTGACACCTTTAGATGTGCATGTTGCTAGTTTGTTGCTGTGTGTTTGTCGTTATTCGAACAAGGTTTCTCGATCCTTTCCTACAGCACGCTCTCAGAACACATTTTAGGTTGCAGTCAGAAATCAGGTTTGCTAGATAAGGGAGATGTGCAGAGGAACGTATTGAGACATCTTGATTGAATAAATTGAATCGATGCATTTAAAGACCCCCTGATATGGCTTGGCAAGTGCAGTTTCATTTGCTCTGGTGGTGTATTGAAACAGAAAGTTTGTCCAATGTTGGTCAAAGTTTGGTATGGGATTTCTAATAAGAGTCAGATGATAATGGCGAAGGGTATATTGCTATTTTTATAAATCATTTGATTGAACCAAAATGTAAAGATGCAGAGAATTTTTTTGTTTGTTGATGGTTTTATTCACTGTGTCTTTAAAGTACGTTTGTGGATAGTTTTTGGTGTTCAAATGATGGTTAAACCAAAAGTTGCAAGTATTATTATTATTTATAAATGCACATGTGTTGACTTTCACAATTATTTATTTTGTTTCAAATTATTAGTTTTCTATATTTAACTTTTCACCCTTAAACTTGTTTGGTTGTTTTCTAATTTGATGGTATTATTTACAAAATACACAATAATCTTAGAATCATAATTTTCCCACTTGAAGGGATAGTTCACCCAAAAATAAATATTCTGTTATTTATTCACCCGTATATCATCCAAAACTGTTTATTTCTTTTGGGATCACAAAAGAAGATATTTTGAGAAATGTTTCATTGACGTTGTGTCCATACAATGGTAGTGAACGGGGCTGTTTGGTTACCAAACAGAAATAATGAATGTGGAAAATATGTGGAATGTGGAAAATAAAATCATGAAATTATTTTGGGTGAAGTGTCCCTTTGGGTTTATTCTGGTAAAAAATTCTTAGTAAAGCGCATCGACATGTACCTTTTAAAGGCACAATATAAAACTAAAGTTGATTTATATTAATATTATCATACAAATATTTGTACAAATGTATATGTGTCATAGATATTGGAATCCGCCTATTTTAAACAAATGAAGGCATGTGTTTAGTTTTTTCTTTGTGGAAAATCTGAAAACCTCCTCATAAAGAAATCACCAAACTGTTGATTTGTGGAATTTGCTAAACTTATTATTTTAGTGAACTAAATAATTTTTAATGTTAGCCTTTACTGTTCATGTATTCTGCTATTCCCAATCGTACCTTTAAAACTTTATAGTTTATACCTAAGAAGCTACGTGGTGTAAAATAAGTAAAATTATTTAACCTTCTAAAAAGTCACTGAGCAAACATGCAAATATTTGATATTAATGTACACGTATGATATCCGGTCCGGTCAACAACATCTCTCACAAACTTCAAAAAACGACTTAAAACCCATCTCTTCTGTGAATACTTGACAGACGAATGAAAAAAGAAAAAAACGATGTACACTAACTCTCTCTCTTTCTCTCAACAGGTAGTGGTCTAGCTTTTGTTAAAACTTTGTATTAGCACCTATTGTATTATTGCTCCTGTATGACATATCGCTTATTGCTCCCTGAATTCTTTGTAAGTCGCTTTGGATAAAAGCATCTGCTAAATGACTAAATGTAAATGATATATTCAGACTTGAGGTACTGTGATATCTATCAAATACGTATAGCCTCACCTTTTAACATATTCATTATAAATATTGATTGTTTGACACATTCGTATTCAACACGTATTAGTAATACCAAATAATTGTAGGAATAGCTCATTTCAGCAAGAACAACAGATTCGCTTAATAGGACTCGGTGTTGTAATCCCACTATTCAGCACAGTTGAATTGCCCAATAGGACATTTCCCACACCTTATGCATGACAGAGGGAGCAGTCAAGAATTTGAATTCAGGAAAAGGAGGTCTGAGGGTTCGCTGCGTTCGTCGGGTAGACATCCTCTGTGTTCGGGGGATAAATGATTATAGAAATACATACTTGCTTTTGCTTGCTATTATCAGAGAGACATCACATGAGTTGTGATCCCACTTTCATCACATCCATCATCCTGGGTTAAAGGTGCCTTTTGGTGAGGTGCTGCTGATAATGTCCTTTGTATGGTTGCCAGAAACATCTTTACAAGTCATGTCATATGAATGAGTGATTTCCACAGGTGGTAGCCGGTGGAAAAGAAAAAGTGTGACGTTTTTATTTTAATTACTAAATATTCGTTACACATTTGACACTACATCTTAAAGATCCAACCACTTAGAACCATTCTTTTCTCTTTAGCTTGTATAAAGCTTGCAGTGTTTGTCAATGCACCTCAACCTTTTTCTTTCTTTTTTTTAAGAAGAGCCCCATCTTGTCCTCCAATTATTCTTACTGATACAAACGCTTACTCATATCAGGGATTTTATAACTTCATGAGGGCTTGTAAAAAGTCTAGAATGCTATATTATAGATAATGTTTCTTTTTTTCGCAGTCTGTTAGACTCTTTTCTAATGTTGCTCTTTCTCACCTTCTCAAATGTGTTTGTTTTTAGCGCAGGTGTGGTGTGACAACATTTGCATATCGAGTTAGTGCTTTAAAGAATTTTGCAACTTTTTGCAACAGCTTTCAGAATCAGAATAGATTCTGTCATGTGCACACTGAACTCAAGTAGTTCGGTGTAATCTCGGGCAAATAAAAAAACGATTGTCCCATTAAAGTTATAGATTTATAAATTCTGTCATTTTTTACTCATCCTCATGTCATTCAAAACCCTTAAGATTATTTTTCTCCACAACCAAAATAAAGATATTTGGAAGACAATGATAACCGCACAACATTGAACCACATTACATTGTATGGACACAAAACCACTGAGATGTTTCTCAAAATATCTACTCTCGCATTCCACAGAAGAATCGCATACAGGTTTTGAACGACATAAGGGCGAATAAATGATCTCAGAATTTGTATTCAAGTAATGAAAGGTATTGTTTGGTATTTGGTGATATTCATCATTTTTTCAGCGGCTTTGTTACAGTCCCACATGCAGACGTGAGTTCAGTGTGTCTGTATGTGTTTTCAGACGAAGCTCCACTGGCTTTGTGAGGAGGTGCGTGAGCGAGAGGCAAGCGGGAGTAGGCTAAAGAGGACGCTACAGCAGCAGAGGGAGCAAACTAAAACTTTGAAACAAAGCAGAGACTCCGAACAGCAGAGCCTCCTGGACCGTATTGCCCAACAGGACCGCCTCCTTCAAGACATCCAATCAGAGAAGAGAGGTACTGACTGCAGATTTGTGTCATGTCAAGTCAGCTTTATTTATATAGCGCTTTTTACTAGGGATGCACCGATACCAGTATCGGTATCGGTCCCGATACCAAGCTCATGTACTCATGTACCCGATACCTCACGTGACGTAATTGACAGAACGTTCCAGTGCACACAGAGACACCTGCCGTAGCAGACACAATGTCATAGAGTGTTCACACCTAAATCGCGCTATTCGTGTGTAGTTGGACGCTTCAAACATTTTGAGTTTACTCGCTTCATTCGGGCATGGATTCGCTTCATTCGCGAGTGAAATTTTCGTCATGGGAGGGGCTTCTGGCAGGCGGCTCCAGTCTTGTTGCGAAATGGCGGACATGGATTTTGTTGAGCAGGTAGCTGCGCATTATGTGCTACGGAAGGCTGAAGATAGACGTAGACCATGTCTGGGTCCATCAGATCCTTCAGAGGCGCAGTCCTTCATTGTTGTTTCAGATTTCTACCTCCACTCGCTATGTCATAATCACGTCACTACTAGAGCAAGCTCCTGACAGATTTTTCAACACTTTTCATTGTTACAAAGCAGCTGTACAAGAAAACATTGACTATAAGCAAAACATATAAGGTTAGTCAAAAGTCAAAACACAGGTCAAATATCAGAGAGAGTATAAATTCCTATATGCAGTGTTAATTAAATAAAACTACAAAATTCTGTAATTCATGTCATTTTTTTCAAAAAGGTGATAAAAAATGCTTACCGATGATTTAATAAAACCAGACTATCCAACAAGGACTGAAAGTACAAACATTTCAAACGATATGATGAGATTTGTGTCATAAATCACATACCAGTGGTTCTCAAACTGGGGACCCCAAGATGACGGGGCCACAGATTTTGTGGCATTTTGGGAAATATTGAAATTGTTATGTATTTTATGCAATCATACATAAGAAATATCACCAACCAAAATAATTGATGTTCCAGTATTGTGTTACCGATTGTTTTTGGTTTAATTCAAATCCTCAGTTTAAGTCTTTATTTGGGGGGCCACAAAGCGATGCACCCTACACAAAACAGCAAAAACGTTTGAGAACCACACTGTTCCAGACATCATTAGATCTTTGGAAAGACCAGGACATCACACAAATGTCTCAATTACAGAGATCTAAGCTCAGTTCAGATTTGCTAAGACTAATCAAAAGTCGATATATCAATGTGAAATTGTATTTTAACAGTTTTCCCATTTGTTTTCTTAAAATGTCAACATTTTCATCTAGGTAGACCAAATAAAGGACCAAGTAGGTCTCATGAAATTCATCATTTCCTTACATCCTTCAGGCCAAATTTGGCCATAGCTGTAGAAACCGTACAGTAAGACCCTTATACAAGATCAAATCAAAAACAGATTGAAACCTTAACAGTCACAGTTAGACCTGAACCACTTTTGAATGATGACCTTAACAACTCTGTCAATTGTTTTTATTCTCCTGACATTGAAGACATCATAACAAATGTCCAGACATCCCTCACCTCAAATGTACTCTCTCGGTTCACGTCCACTAAATCTGGTGCCTTTCCTCCGGAGCTGATGAGAGCTCTGAATTGCTTCAGTTGCGACATCAAGTGTCTTTGCTCTTCTGCGGTTAGGTCTGTTCAATCCAGGACGAAAAGAGAAAAGATGTAGGCAATCACAGCTGAAGAGATATTGCTTATAGGCTCTACACTCGTGATAGAAACAGGGCCGGAAGAGATTGCCGTCAGTGATGTTATGCTAATATTTACTTTCACTCTGCTGCTCGGGGTGCATTTTTTCTTTGACCGCACTTTTCAGACGGATTTTTCCTCTACTTGATTTGTGTCTGAAAATATAGAAAAAAACTGCTTTAAATATTCTTTTGAGCTTGTGACTGGTGTAGTAGCAAAGACTGAATCATTCAAATCTGATCTGACGTTATTAATGGATTGACTCTCCCCGGAAATGTTATATCTGTCAACATTATTTCTTTATATAAAGTTTTCCCAAAGTAAAGATAATGTCAACATATATTCAGTAGGAATGTCCACTAAGATTAAGATATGGGAGCAAAAATATCTGAACTCACATTTATAATGTATGTTATGATATATCCACAAGTTTACACCCTGTGACGCTTAACACGAAAGATGGAGAAACTTTCGGTTCAATGTAAACAAACGCAGTATTTCACGTCATTCGTTTATAGCAGAATGTGTAAACACAGACAGCATTTATGAACTACAGCAGCATTCTGTCCACTACTTTATGTAGATGTACACAGGGATGTTGATTTTAATTCTCGACGGCGGATATTTAGCAATTTGATTGATTAAGTTGTTGTGACAGTAAACCAATGAACCAAGTTATGAATGGTTTTTAAATCTTTTCATAATGTTGATTGTGTGCTATTTAAAGATGTGGTATATAATAATTTTGTATTTAAAAGCCGACTGCAAGTGTTAAGGCTATTGGACATTGAGTCCGAAATATCTGCACGTAAAAAAATATATATGACCTCACTTTGTGTCAATTTACACCGATATTTTCGTCCGTCATAAAAAACTCGGAATGGGTTTGATTTACTGCGTTTTTCGCATCCTTAGCAAGCATTTTGAGAGGCGTTTTGACAAATTATTTCGAACACTACAAAAGCACCAAATACGAAAATCGCATACGAAGATTTCGGACTATTCTGTATGCAAAGACCTTAACACGGGCCACGTGCACATATCATAAAGCTGCTTTATCGTCAGCCGGCCATTAATCTGATAAACATAATACTAAAGATCATGTGCAAAAGCTTTTCTGAATCTGGCAAAGCATTTACTTAAAATCTGAATGAATCGGCCGTTTGAACAAATTAAATAAATGAATGACTCAAATACTTAATCATTACAACATGTACTGCCTCCTAGTTGCGATTTTAGTGTATCATTTAGAATATAATTTCAATAAAATAATTGTATATTTCCATCTAAATGAAAAACCTTAGGTGTAGAAAAGAAATTCGGTCATCATTTACTCAACCCAATGGTCCAGTGCGTTTGTTAAGCCTGACGTCATATATGGAAGGTCATATAGCATTTCCAGGTCTCTATCAGATGCCATAGGACAATACAGAAACATTTATTTTTACAATTTTTTAAAATATGTACACTGTGTACACTGAGTTTATAAAAGTCTGTTTAAATAGAACCCTCACTTGAAATAAGTGGAGACTTGGAACGGTAAACGGTATTCTTACCTTAAAAAGTGGATGGTCTCATGTTTATGTGTAATAAATTCTTTGTTAAATCCTAAATGTTTTGGAAGCTATGTCTCTTTGGTTTACATACTACATTTTTGTGGGGTCATTTCTTAGCAATTTGCGATAATTAATTGCCACATTATGTAGATGATCAAATAAAAAAATGAAATAGTTTAACAGCCTTTGTATAAATGTGTAAATCTGGGTTAACCATTAATATTATCTTTTAGATCTTCTTGAGAAAAGCCGCAGGAGAGAAGAGGGAGAGAGAAATCTTCAGGTCAGTAAAAAGAAGATGAAAGTCAATTTAGCGAAATAAACGTAAAATTCCCTTCTCGTAAAACTGTAATGAAGAATCATTCTACACGTGCTCTCCAAAGTGTATACCGATGGTGCGATTCCATAACCTTACCGCGTACCCAAGCATGTTTTTGGCGGGTTACGTTTCCATCTCACCCTGCTTGTCTTGTATGCTTGAAAACATATATGTTCTGGAACACCTGCCATCCTTTATTATGAATCTGTCCCGCGATAGAAGAAACCAGCAGCATGCAGCCAGACAATAGAAGCAGCTTCAGTAATTACACCTGGCCCTGGATTTCTCCCAGGTGTTGCTTTTGACTGACAGTGTAAAAATATGTTCTCTCGAACAACACTTTCGGTGTCTACTCAGTCACCTCTGTTTCTGTTGGGTTTTTTCTAGGATCGAATTGCTGATCTTGAAACGGTAGGATATTTAGCTTTTCACTGTAAATGTATTTCAGATTCTGATAAATTTGTATCCTACTATTCTCCAACATTTTTATCCTGAAACACCAATGTTATTTAAATTCTTTAGTTGTATTGTATTCTTTTGTCAACTTTTACACCCTTAAAAGTTATTTAATCCGGGGTTTTTTTTAGAAACAAATTAAATTAACGCTCAAAAAGTTGAGTACATTTTGAAGCTGTCAAATCAATATAATGTTTTCATTTAAATAGAGTGAAAGGAAAAACTTATTAAATTATTAAAAATGAGTGACTAAAATATTTGAATGTGGAATTCGCTCAAAATATTAAGGGTAATTTGTTGGTTACATTTATTTTCATTAAATAAACTTAAATAATATATGTAGATTTGTTGGATTTTTTATCATTTTTATGTGTCTCACTTTAAAAAAAAGTAACTTAGAAAAGATATTTATGACGTTTATATTGTTTTATTTTTTTGTGATATTTATTAAGCCACTGTATCATTTTTAGAGGCGAGGAGAGCATTATATACACCGAAGATCCAGTCAGTATGGTTTTTGCTATGGCTGTCAAATCGATTAATCTCGATTAATCAATTCCGAAATAAACGTTTATGTTCATATCACATACCATTCATTGTATGTGTGTGTGGTGTGTAAATACTGTATCTGATTATATATGCTTGTATGTGTGTGGGTTCACGCTCATGTTTTGTATAAACACGGTTATTTTGGAATCGAATAATCGTGATTAATCGATTTGCGGGTACTAGTTTTTGCCTGACCTTTTACAAGTGTTTTTACATCCAAAATAATTGTCCTTGTTAACTTAATACATTTCCTTACATACAGCGAAGCGACTTTGAATCGCCATTTTATTTACACACAACCACAACCTCAAATAACCTTAAATGTAACCAAAACTTTGTGCTCTTCAAGCAATATAATGCAAACTAGTTTGCATTATGAACCTTATTTACCCAGACCTTTTTTGTGCTTTGGTTGAGAATATTCGATCTTAAGTTAAAAAGCCGAAATGTTCCACACCTCAGTACACTATTCTTCAAAGCGTAACGATTTCTGTTAAATGTCTGAATTACTAATCATTATTCGGCTAGGAAGTATGCCGCCGTTTGTTAAAGGTATTGACGCCTGTATTGACCCGGCAGTATTTATGCAGGTTGAAAAATAAGCTATTTGACAGCCAGCCCATCAATCACCATTATGTGTTACGGCTGGCTGACGAACATTTAATTAGCTCCTGAAAACCTTCTGAGCTCCGACTATTTACATCATTTTGTTTGGTCCAACAACAACACTCGGGTGTCAGGAATGAACCCCCGTCTCTTATAGGAGATGCACTCATTCAAGCGGCTCATAGGCTAGAATATTTCTGTGGTTAAAAACTTTATTTTGTAGAGCACCAGGCTGGCCTTGGATCATCTGGAGTCGGTTCCTGAGAAACTCAGTCTGCTGGAGAACTTCAAGGATCTTGAGGTTAGATGATAGGTGATGTTGGGATAAACATGACTAATTGGGATTAAAATGAAAGTCATAGTTGTTTATCTGGTTTCAGGAATCACAGAGGCAGAGAGAAATGGTGGAGCAACGTTACGCCAAATATAAAGAAATAGTCGGGAACCTCCAGCATCAGCTTGAGGAATCTAAGAGGAGGATTCAGGAGTACAGGGTATAGAAAACATTCAAGCAAAGTCACACATACACTCACAGATCACATCAACTCATATTTACACCCAAAAGTAAGATACTTAGTGTTGTCTTATCAAAGAAAGTATACAAATTAAGTTTAAGGTACTTAAGAAAAAGATAAAAGTCAAAACGAATAGTTCAAAATGAAAATTCTGTCATCATTTACACACCCTCTTGTCTTTTCAACCCTGTATGACATTCTTTCTTCTTCAAAACACAAAAGAAGATATTAAGAAAAATGTTGGTACAACAAAACAACACAGCCCCCTCATGACTTCTATTGTAACCAATGCAAGTGTAAACAATATCTTCTTTTGTGTTCTCCGGAAGAAAGTCATACAGGCTTGAAATGGCAAGAGGGTGAGTAAATTTGGACAGCGTTTTCATTTCGAAGGTGAACTACTTGAATTCAAGTTTATTTTTCTTACCCACCTTACCTTGTTTTAAACCAAAACTTACTTTATTTTTATATATTTTCTTTCATGAAACAAGAATACATTTCTCAAGCGTTTTCACTTGTCAAGTAAATGTATCTCGGTTTTTGTTTAGATATTTTTAGTATTGAAAATATAGACAATAATTCTTAAATATGTAGGAAATGCAGTCTACAATGTTATCATAAGAAAGGCATTATATGCACACAACTTTTCACACATAAAGATAGTAGAATATTTTACAAGTTAACATACACTGAACAAAGTTCATTTTTCCCATTTTTCATGAGCTGAACTCAAAGATCTAAGAATTTCCATGTACACAAAAGGCCTATTTCTTTCAAATAATGTTCAACGTTGTCCATAACATACGCCTTCCCATACCATAACCCCACCACTACCATGGGCCACTCGATCCACAACATTGACATCAGCAAACTGTTCACCCACACGACGCCATACACGCTGTCTTCCATCTGCCCTGTACTTTGAAAATCCATCCGTGAAGAGAACACCTCTCCAAAGTGCCAGACGCTATCAAAGCATTTGCCCACTCAAGTTGGTTGCGACGACAAACTGCGTCAGGACGAGCCACCGATAAGAACGACGAGCATGCAGATGAGCTTCTTTGAGATGGTTTCTGACAGTTTGTGCAAAAATTTTTTGGTTATTCAAACCGATTGTTGTAGCAGCTGTCCGGGTGGCTAGTCTCAGACGATCTTGGAGGTAAAAATGTTGGATGTGGAGGTCCTGGGCTGGTGTGGTTACACGTGGTCTGCGGTTGTGATGCCGGTTGGATGTACTGCCAAATTCTCTGAAACGCCATTGGCGAACGGGTGGACAGCTCTGGTGGACATTCCTGCAGTCAGCAGGCCAATTGCACGCTCCCTCGATACTTGCGACATCTGTGGCATTGTGCTGTGTGATGAAACTGCACATTTTAGAGTGGCCTTTTATTGTGGCCAGCCTAAGGCACACCTGTGCAATAATCATGTTGTCTAATCAGCATCTTGATATGCCAAACCTGTGAGGTGGATGGATTCTCTCGGCAAAGGAGAAGTGCTCACTAACACAGATTTGTGAACAATATCTGAGAGAAATAGGCCTTTTGTGTACACGGAAAAAGTCTTAGATCTTTGAGTTCAGCTCATGAAACATGGGGGCAAAAACAAAGTGTTGCATTTATAATTTTGATCAGTGTAAATAATGCATAATAAAATTAAAATAATATATAAAGTAAAATATTTTTGCAGCAATGAAATGTCTATATGACCATATGTCATGAGCTGAATAAATAAGCTTTCCATTGGTGTGTGGTTTGTTATGATAGGACAATATTTGATTGAGATACAACTATTTAAAATCTGGAACCTGAGGATGCAAAACAATCTAAATATTGAGAAAATGGCCTTTAAAGACGTCCATCAGAGGTGTTGAAGCAGGCCGTTGCTAAGAAGAAACATGTTTGTTTTAAAGCTCTCTAGGGCTTACCGCTGTAATGACGTTGTGGAGAGTAGATGAACCTGAAAGGTGAAATTCTAAACTTTACATAGATACCACACTTGAGTGGGTAATTCCCTAAGGGCGAGCAGCGAGTGAGTTTGTAGGCATGTTTCCAGCCATTTTTGTTCACAATTTTGCTGCATCCACATCCGCAAAAATAAAGTTTTTATAGATTTACGTGAGGAAATTTACAAAATATCTTCATGGACATGATCTTTACTTATAAACCTAATGATTTTTTATATAATAGAAAAATCTATAATTCTGATCCATAATATGTTTTGCTGGCTATTGCTACAACGCGGCACTCAATATGGCCGCTCTAGCAAAATAAGTTCCGTCTTCCAGTAAAAAAAGCCAATCGTCAATCGTTAAATACTGATGATTCTCTGAGGTGGGTCTCTCGTAAGCCCAATAGCTGAAAGAAAAACCTCGAATAAGGTGTAGCTGCCCGGAGGCTTTGCAAACATGGCCGCCGTGTGGCATGACTTCCTTGAGTGGATTTTGACCCGACTCAAGAGATTTTAAACAAGTCTTTTTTAAATTTCAGTTAGCTATGGTTTGAAAACTGCTGGCACTGTTCCAGTATACTTTGTTGTTGGGTAATGGTTAGCATTAGCAGCCTTCATTTGTCAGGCATGAATGCAGTTAGCAGCTAATAACCCTGCAGCTCCAACACTAATTAAAAAATAATAAGATTATCCCACTGGTTGGAGACGTGACTTTGTGTTTAACAGGAATCTATTACATTACACCTCTAGCCACACAGACTTTGCATGCATCTTCTGCACTGATCGAGGGGTGGGATTGTATAAAGTGGATGTAAATGTGCTAAACAGAGCTGAGAATAGAGAGGCTCAGAGATGACGTATTTTTGTGTGCAAACCCCGGAAGCGAGTTAGCATTTTAGGATCTCTGGTTAACAAAACCTCTAAATATATTCACGTTTTATTCTATGACATCAAAAACACAAATTTTTACCTGCTTGTGATTTTTAAAGCCTTATTTTCTTAAAAACGGCGGTTGCTAAAAAGTTGGTAAAAGCGACTACTTCCATTGGCGGGGACGTAAGACGTCATCGTGCGTATAAAGCTCACAAATAATACAACATGGGCACAAATCTCTTAAAACGTAGATGTGGATTCATTCACGGAGTAATTTCCAGGGAACACATTTTTTATAAAGTTTGAAAGAGTTGTCAGAGGCGACCTTAAGTGTAGTCTGTTTATAGCATCGTGTTAGCTTTTACTTCTGCCGATTGTATTTCGCCTTAAAAAGTAACAAATGTTGTGTTCATTTGTAAAGATTATCTTGACATCATTTATCACGGAGCTTTAATTTGCGATCATCCAAAAGTCTCTGGGAAAAATGCATAGGCTTTCGGTTGAGGGAACTTCTGGATAAGCCTACAAATATAAGGCATCTCCGAGCCTCTCCATAACAATCATATTAGTATCTGAAAGCATTACCATTACTAAAATATAAATACACGTGCAGTCTAGAATGAGGGTTTGTAGGTTTAAAGCCACACTGCATATTAAAGACACACTTCCTTTAATATTGTCATCATGGTTAAGTTCAATGAATAGATTCGTAGGCCTGCTTCAAAATAATTTGGTGTAGGACAACAGATTTTTTTATGTACACATACAAAAACATTTATAAGTCATGATACTGTCTTTCTGTGAGTGCAAAACTGTTTGATGCTTCCATTTATAATAAAGAAAGCTGTCTAGCTCAAATTCACATGCGTCTATGTTTTGTTAACTAGTTTTTTTAGCATCGCAAGGCTAATTGGGAGTTACATCATCTACAAGGCAATCTCACAAATCCTAAATATTTCCAAATTATACTTTTTAAATTGTTCCAAACGCTTCTTTTTGTCCAGCCCGAGCGCTCAAAACATGTACAAAAGCATATCATTCCTTCATTAGGTCTGGTTGTCAGTACTGAAAGGCCTATAAACTTATTTTTACGCTTCCACTTCGCCTTTGCTCGCAATTTGTACGATGCTGAACCAATGAAAAGAATGGAAATACAAAAAGTAGTTTCAGGTAGATTGAAATTGAACGCTGTGTTTGTCACTTTTCATAATAAGCTGAATCTTATTTATAACATCAAACAGCCCGAATACTGAAATACAGTATACTGATAATGTAATATTGCTTTTATTATTGTGATCTGACTACGATCTTTAAGAATCTTTTTCTCAGTAAGTAATGCACATTTTATCTACATTTTATTGCTCATTTTAATGTACTGTATATAATATTTTGGGTTATCCTTAGGTTCTTGTCTTACAGACAGTTATGTTTTCCAGTTAGTATTATTCATATACAGTTAATGAAAATTCATTACACTTTCTTAAGTTTACTAAAAATAGACTGGATCAATTACAAACTTAGTCATTTTTTATTTCGTTTTTGAATACAACTGTACATTATGTACAGTATCCATGTATTTAACAATGTCATGCTTTGTACTTTTGGCACTGCTATCTGTATTAATATTATACATCTGTGGAAATTAAGAGACCATTCCAGCATTTTCTGGCCATTCCAGACCAGTGTCTGTTGAATTTCAACAAAATCAAACCTCAGGTGTCATTCAACAGCAATGTGAAAGACCAACTGCGTGATAAAAGGTTATCACATACATTTGTTTTAAGTTTTCCTAAATACATGTAGAAATGTTACCGTCGTGTTGCTTATGAGTGAATATGAAGTTGTTTTCTTTGCAGTATTCAAGGTCTGTAAAACTGCAGAGCATCCTTTCTGTTATCTTAACCTGTTTCCATGTTCTGCAAATAAATGCAAATAGAAACAATATTTCTTTTTGAAAAACCTAATTATTTGAAATGTGCACCTGAACACATACCAAACACAAAAACTTGTTTTGAATTGGTCTCTTAATTTTTTCGGTGTCTGTATATGTTTACTGTAAGGATGCCTTTTTAAAGCTCTTTAAAATGTAATACAAATCTGAACTCAGACTGTGGAATTTGAACTAGTTTTATTGTTTTTAGGATGACAAGTTGGATGCTGCGTGTCACAGTCTTCATCTTACTGGTTTGACATCATCCCTGCGCAGCCAAAGTCATTTCATGACCAGCACCACACTGTTTAACCCTACCTGTAAGTACAAGAGGAAAAATATGAGTCTTTTATTGCTTGGCTGCAACTATCATTTTATAAATATTTGTTCTGCTTTTTAAGGAACAGGCCAATAATCACATCTCACTATGATACTGTATGTCTACCAACCTCCTCACATACATCTGTGTATTTTCTTCTTTAAGCGCGGCACAAGTATCTTGGCAGTGCAGATTTGGACACCAGTGTCACGCAACAGCACTATTCCCCTGTCAACGGAGCGACCTCTGAAAACACAAGCATGTAGCCTGTGTGAAAACTCAACACTACCTCAAATGCACTGATGCCCACAAACGCCTTACATTCAGACCTGTCGCTGTTACTGAGAAGACGTGTTTGTAGTGCTTTGAGTTTATTATTATCTACTGTGTCATTATACAGTTCTCATGTAGCGTCTGGACACAGTCTGCTTTCAGTTCATTGAGCCAATAACTGCTTGACTTGGTGAATACGGTGCTTCTTACACTGTGGTATTAACTTGAAATATTCAGAGAAAGCACGTCTTATATTTATTTTATGATTTTTATCCAGATATACTGTATTGTCACCAGTACCGTAATGAAGCAATAGTTTTAGACAAATGCGGACAAACTATTTTGATTGAATATTGATTATATAATAGTTTTCAGTTTTTATACAGTAAATCATAATTTGCTAAAGTACAGTGCCTTTTTATGTGCATTTGTATTTTATACATTTTATTTATGCTAGTTTATACAATAATTGTTATTTACAATAATAATGAACAAAATTCATGTTTTTTATAGTTGAAGAAAATCACTAAAGCACACTATTCTAGTTTGTTTCAATAAGGGATGCAGACAACACACTGATATTTGGGACTGGTGTTCTTACCTGGTTTACCCAGTTTACTTGTATGATGTCAATGTTAAACCAATTAAAAACATTATCCCTGATACCTAATTGTGTTGTGATTTCAGCTGAAAAGCCCATAAGAAAATCATCAGAGATCATTTTAATTCCCTCAGATTTCTCTTAGACATGAATGAGATTAAATGTAGTACGCAAAGCCTTCTATGCGTTCTCTAAATCCTGATGGGAAAAGACTCGAACATCTCACAAATGTCTCTTGAAGAGACCTTCGCAATGTCTGACCTCAGATTTGTCAAGTCTGCAATCCACAATCAATATCATTGAAGATCTCAATATGAACTCAAACATTTCTCATCAAATGTAGATTTACCATGGATTTGAACAATTATAGTCTCATTTGTTCCTTTTTATTTCGACCGAGCAATTTAATGATAAACATCTGAGGCAGAGTTGATACTTAATTACAGTGAAC
Source organism: Barbatula barbatula (assembly GCF_947034865.1). Taxonomy (NCBI): domain Eukaryota; kingdom Metazoa; phylum Chordata; class Actinopteri; order Cypriniformes; family Nemacheilidae; genus Barbatula; species Barbatula barbatula. Next base: position 20,573,184 of record NC_136778.1, on the reverse strand, counting down.
TCCATCAAAATGTCCAAGATATAAAAAGCAACATCTGGAATATTTTGGCCGGGATGATTTGTCTCAAGAAACAACATTGGGTGTTCAGAACATGGGTTGCATTTTTGTGTACAAAAAGCTACATGTCCATGTGTGCACATTCCAGAAAGGAAAATTTTACATTTATACACAAACTTTCATCTGTCTTGTCATTTCTTTTTCAGATCATTCATTTAGTGTTTTTTTGTCTTACATTTACATGTATGCATTTGGAAGACGTAACGCCATGCTCTTACTGCTGAGCTACAGGAAAGCTGTGTAGCGCAGGCTGTGAATGAGGTAGGGGGCAGCAAAGGTAAAAAGATTTTCGTCAGTCTTGTGGCTAATAGACTCAGAATTTCTGAAGAGTAAAAACTACATCGACACGTCAGTGCAGAAGGCAGGCATAGGGGCTTTCTCTGGATGTTTGGAACATGCTTAGATCATCTGGCAGCAGTTGCAAATGTCAAAAAGGAAGAAGAAAGTCCTGCATGTGGTTTCTTGCCAATGCTTTTGAATCAGTGCCACATAAACTGCTGTGGACAGCCTTTGACTTCTTCCACGTTCCAGGGCATATAACAAAGCTGATTAAGGCATATTTTCATTTTGGTATCACCACACAGGACAGTACCACCTCGTGGCAACAGCTGGAGGTTGGCATAATGGCAGGTTGCACAATTTCACCACTGGTTTTCACAATGGAAATGGAAATAATAATCCAGGAATCATGTTGGGTGCTAGTCAAGTCAAGTCAGCTTTATTTATATAGCGCTTTTTACAATTTTCATTGTTACAAAGCAGCTGTACAAGAAAAAAATGACTATAAGTAAAACATAAAAGGTTATGGAATTAAAACACAGGTAAAATATCAGACACACAATAAATTCCTATATGCAGTGTTAATTAAATAAGACAACCAAATTCTAGCAGCCCCCCCGGCCAGGCAAAACAGTGCAAAACAGTATGCAAACGGTGGCGAGGAACCCAAAACTCCATTGGAGGAGAAAAAAAACCTCGGAGGGAAAACAGGCCTAACCAGGGGATTCCAGTTCCCCTCTGGCAAAAACTGCAGCCTCTGCACAAGCTCAACAGTGCTTGCACAACAAGGCGAAAATAAAAAAAAATTAGATTTAAAATTATCATTAATAATCTAATAGTGGCTGAAGTTTTGTAGGGACGTCACTTCCTTCGTCCAGCATTTGTCAGGTCTAGGAATGGATTGCGCCCTGCCCGCTCCGCTCTTGGAACCTTGGAACAATGAGACAAGACTGGCTGAGAGTAGAGTACTGTTCTGCACTCTTTGATGCAACAAATGCATCAGTTGTTATTGGAAGTGTCCCTGGTTCCGGTTGATCTAACTAGTGCAGCCTAGATCTTTGAAATACATGTATTATGATAATCTAGTGTATGCAAGATTAAAAAGATGCGTCTTTAGTCTAGATTTAAACTGACAGAGTGTGTCCGCCTCCCGGACATTGCAGGGAAGACTGTTCCAAAGTTTAGGCGCTAGATAAGAAAAGGATCTGCCGCCAGCACTTGATTTTGAAATTCTAGGTATTACCAACTGACCTGACGCCTGAGAGCGTAGTGCGCGTGATGGACTATAATACGTAAGAAGTTCTCTCAAGTAGTGAGGAGCTAAACCATGCAAGGCTTTATAGGTAATAAGCAAGATTTTAAAATTTATGCGATGCTTTATAGGTAACCAGTGCAAGGTTGACAGAACCGGGCTAATATGCTCATACTTTTTTGTACGTGTAAGAACTCGAGCTGCCGCATTTTGGACCAGTTGGAGTTTTTGTAATAGGCCTGCAGGGCAACCACCTAATAGTGCATTACAGTAATCTAGTCTTGATGTCATAAAGGCATGTATAAGCTTCTCCGCATCTGATGATGACAGCATATGACGTAATTTAGATATATTTTTAAGATGGAAAAACGCAATCTTACAGGTGTTGGCGACCTGGTTCTCAAATGACAGAGTACTATCGAATATAAAGCCAAGATTCTTAGCTGAAGATGAGGGTTTTATGGAACATCCATCAATAGTTAAGCAGTATTCTTGGTTGTTACGTAGGGCGGTTTTCGGTCCGATAAGTAACACTTCAGTTTTGTCCGAGTTCAGTAATAAAAAATTGCTACTCATCCACTTTTTTATATCGACAATGCATTCCACTATTCGATGGAATTGCTGTGTTTCGTGAGGCTTCGAGGAAATATAAAGTTGCGTATCATCAGCATAGCAGTGAAAGCTTATTCCGTGTCGCTTTATTATATCTCCTAGGGGTAACATGTATAATGCGAAGAGCATAGGCCCTAGTACTGAGCCCTGTGGTACACCGTACTGGACTTGCGATTTGCGTGATACCTCATTGTTTATTTTTACATATTAGAAACGGTCGCATAAATAAGATCTAAGCCATTTCAAAGCTATTTCCTTAATACCGACATCATTTTCAAGTCTATGTAGGAGCATGCTGTGGTCAATGGTGTCGAATGCAGCACTAAGATCTAGCAGCACCAATAAGGAGATACAACCTCGGTCGGACGCCATAAGCAGATCATTTGTAACTCTAATCAGAGCAGTCTCTGTACTGTGATGTGCTCTAAATCCAGACTGGAAATCTTCATTAATCTCATTCCTTTGGAGGAAGGAGCATATTTGAGCTGAGACTACTTTTTCCAGAACCTTAGATAAGAAAGGTAGATTCGAAATAGGTCTATAGTTAACTAGTTCTCCAGGGTCCAGATGGGGTTTTTTGACAAGGGGCCTTATAACAGCCACTTTATATGCTTTAGGCACATGTCCTAATGTCAGAGATGAGTTAATAATGCTAAGTAGAGGATCTATAATTTCTGGGAGCATCTCTTTCAGAAGATTTGTAGGTATAGGGTCTAGCATGCATGTAGTCGATTTAGATGATCTAATGATTTTCGATAGTTCATCGTGATCTATAGTAGAAAATAAACATAATTTCTCCTTAGGGGTGCTGTAGTAAGTCGTTTGTTCAGCGGGTTTCGCATCTGGTTGCATAGTTATAATTTTCTCTCGAATATCTTGGATTTTATTTGTGAAATAGTTCATAAAATCATCACTGCTATGCTGGTATACAGCATCAGAAGTCGCTGACAATTTACTTTTGGTTAATTTAGCCACTGTATCAAATAAAAACCTAGGGTTATTTTGGTTTTCTTCTATTAATGATGAAATGTAGGCGGATCGAGACGTTTTTAGGGCTTTCCTGTATTTTTTTGTACTATCCTTCCAGGCAGTACGAAATACCTCTAATTTAGTATTTTTAAAGTTGCGCTCCATTTTTCGTGCCGCTTTCTTTAGAGCCTGAGTGTGTTCATTTTTCCACGGTGTCGGTCTGTCATTTTTAATCTTCTTTAAGCGCAAGGGAGCAACTATGTCTAGCGTTTCCGAGAAGGTGGCATTAATATTTTCAATAGTAAAGTCAAGATCTTCAACGTTATTACTCATGCTAGAGATTTGAGACAATTCAGGCAAATTATCAAGAAACGCACCTTTTGTAGTCGAAGTTATTGTTCTACAATATTTGTAACTTGGAGTTTGATTTGCCACCATTGGGTATTGAAGCAAGCATGATACCAGATAATGATCTGAGATGTCTTCGCTCTGCTGAAGGATTTTAACATCGACCACGTTTATACCGCAAGACAAAATTAAATCTAAAGTATGATTACGAAGGTGAGTAGGTCCTGACACATGTTGACTAACGCCCATGGAGTTAAGAGTGTCTTTAAAAGCCATTCCTAAAGCATCTGTATCATTATCTACATGAATGTTAAAGTCCCCGGCAACAAGGACTCTGTCTGCAGCCAGTACTAGTTCTGATAAGAACCCACCAAATTCTTTAATAAAATCTGTGTGGTGCCCTGGAGGCCTATATACAATAGCCAGAATAAATTTTAAAGATGTTTTGTCCTTAGTATTAGGTATTGATGCATCAAGTACCATGACTTCAAAAGAATTGTATTTAGGATTAGACTTCTGGGAAATGCTAAAAGAGTTACGGTAAAGTGCAGCAACACCTCCCCCTCTGCCTTTTAGGCGAGGCTCGTGTTTATAATAATAATCTTGGGGGACAGACTCATTTAACGCAATATAATCATCTGGCTTTAGCCATGTTTCTGTGAGACAGAGCATGTCTATTTTATGATCTGTTATCATATCATTAACAAAAAGTGCTTTATTAGAGAGAGATCTAATATTAAGCAATCCGAGTCGTAACAGTTGATTATCTGTGTTATGTTCATGTTTAGTTAGTTTAACGTTAACTAAATTACCTTTGAGAGGTTTACGCTTTATTTTATGTTTACTAATCCGGGGGACAGACACAGTCTCTATTTTATGGTGTTTGGGAGAAAGTATTATCGCATGTTGTGTATTTAGTGTGTTCTGCAACGTGAGACGGCAAGCAGACCGTTGGTTAAGCCATTCAGTCTGCTCCCTGACCTGGGCCCCAGTGAGTCAAGTTTTAGCATTAAGACTATGTGCCATATTTCTAGAGAGTAGAGAAGCTCCAGCCCAGGACGGGTGGAGACCATCTCTTTTAAACAGGTCAGGTCTGCCCTCAAAACTCTTCCAGTTATTTATAAAAACAATATCATTCTGCAGGCACCACTCAGACAACCAGCCATTTAGTGATGATACTCTGCTATGTATCTCATCACCACGATAAGTGGGGAGGGGGCCAGAGAATATTACAGTTTGAGAATTGAGAATATTACAATATGCTAGGAGGAGAGAGTTTGAAAAATATGCCTCCCTCCAATCAGGGCATACATGGATGTCATGACAACCACCACAACAACCAATGCATGTACAAAGCGACTGCTGGATAAGCTCCAGGAGAACATTAGTTGGGCACAAAAGGAGGTCAAGCCCAGAAAATCCTGCATCATTTCTACTTTCAAGGGCCGTCTTTCCAATGACAGTTTCTGTATAAAGGGTGAGTCTATACCACCGGTCACGAAGAAGTCCACCAAAAGCCTTGGACGGTGAACAACTCAGGCAAGAGAGCCAGTGGACTCGAGAAAATCACAACAGCTCTTCCTGGGAAGCTTAAACTCTGGTATTTTCAATTTGGTTTGTTGCCATGCCTGATATGGCTAATTTCAACGTATGAGCTCACAGTGTTTCATGCCAGGAACCTGGAAAGATTTGCAAGTACAAATGTGAGGAAATTGCTTGGGCTACCAAGATGCCTTAGCAACAACGGACTAAGTCTTGTGAAGGAATATAAATGCACCAAACAAGGCTGAGATCAAGAATCCTGTGATCACTGTTTAAGAGATGCTGCTCCAACAGTAGCGACAGGGAGGAAATGGAACCCAGCAACAGCAGTTGCAGATGCGAAGGCAGCCCTGAGACATAGGGACATCGTGGGACAAGTTCAATATGGCAGAGGGGGACTTGGTCTGGGATCAACCACACCCACACGGCGAAAAGCAAAACAAAAGGCTCTACTTTCTGGTGAAGGATGTTCAGCATCAAGAGGGAGAAAGTAAATGCGCCAGAGCAGTCTCTCAAGCCCAACAAGCATTGAACGGCGCCAAATCACTTGGAGTGAGCTGTGGAGTATGGAAACAAGCAGGCTAAGTTTTATCATTAGAGCTACATATGATCTGCATGTTTGGTATGGACAGGATCCAGCCTGCCACCTATGTGCAGCTCCAGCAAACCTTAAACATTTTCTTGTGGGTTGTAAGAAGAGCTTGACACAGCGGAGATAGACATGGCGCCACAATCAAGTACTTAAGTGCCTGGATACAGCAGTAGAGACCAAGAGAGTGGCAGCGAAAGCCATGCACCAAATCGCCCAGGCTAACTCGCTAAAAAGGCAACCCTTTATTCGGGAGCGGCAGGAAACGCGGGCAAAAGCCCTTATCCCCAGATTTAGGTCTCCTGAGTATAGCCGGGGATTGGGAAATGTGAGTTGATTTAAACCATAGACTTACTTTCCCCTTGGAAATCACAGCGACCAATCTGCGGCCGGACATGGTTCTGTGGTCCAGCTCCAAGAGCACAGTCCTCATAGTTGAGTTGACTGTACCTTGGAAATGAGGCCATTAAGGAAGCATTTGAAAGAAAGAATCTCCAGTATGCCAATTTGGCAGCGGAGGCTGAAGATCAGGGATGGACAGGGAATGTGTTCACGGTGGAAGTGGGCTGTAGGGGCTTTGTTTCCAATTCCACTGCAAGGCTGCTTAAGGAAGTAGAGATCAGAGCACAGGCCCAACGGAAAGTAGTCAAAGATCTTGCCACTGTTGCTAAGAGAAGGTTGAAACGGAAGGACACGATATGGTCATGCATAAAGTGTGGGGAATGTCCTATTGGGCAATTCAACTGTGCAGAAATAGTGGGATTATAACACCTAGTCTTATTAAGCGAATAAATTAGGTTAATGTCGCAGTTTCGTTTAACAGATTTAAATGCCAATTTTAGTCAGTTTTATCTGGTAAACAGCAATTAGATGTTTTTACATGATGAAATGCTAGAGCTGTAATTGACTATTATTGATTCCTGGGGATTATTAGGCTGTAAATAGCTAATTTCAGTTCCATGTATCTCTTATGCTGTGCAAAAAAACAACAACACTATACTCCTTCAAAACATGGTCAAATGCATTCAAATAAGATTCAATGAAATACAGAAGAGTCATTTTCAAATCACTGTACCATGAAAGATAAAACAGCCACTCTGTGTCCTCAGATTTTCCTCCTGTATTTGGGTCGCTCTGGTTTGTACGATCCCAGAAATGAGTCACAGATTATTTCGTACAAAACACAAACACCTCGCGCTATATAAACTTCTCAAATATACTGCATTTATTTTGCTGTATTTATTCAAATCTAGAAGTTAAATATCTACGTTCCATGTGAAGTACTTGGATGTATTCCGTGCTGGAGTTCTTTGAAGCTGTATAGAAGCAGCTGCATGCATCCTGATGCTAGCGGGTGGACGTGTTATTACAGCGGCTCCCACTGTGATAACGTATTTCCATCGCCCGAGCCCGAAATCAACAGTGACTGATTTCCGTACCAGGGGAGTGTTCGCCTGCAATTGGGATTCTCATTGGATCCAATCAAACCACAGAATGCCATACAGCAGCCTCCCAGACAAAATACATCACTGTCAATGCCTTCACGTCAGAGCCGTGCCACAGCGAGAGCTTGGGTTGCTTGGGTTGTCATCTCGCCTTTCCCCTCTTCATCTTTTTATGTTCACAAGAGCAAAGGGGATGACGTCTAGATGTAAATTTTGTCAACATGTTTCTATCAAATTGAATGTGCGACTATCCCAGCAATGCACTGATATTGTATTATATTATATTATATTATATTATATTGTATTATATTTTTACTGTCACACCATTGGACACATTTAACGGTTTATTTGTCAACTCCAGACGTACACGCATAGCTGGTGAAACCTGTTATTGAAATTCGGTACTGTGATATTGCTCATCCATTCATTTGATTAAAATTCTGTTTAAGGCATTTGAATGCTTTGGAAAGATTTTCATGTTTTTAATTGATTTTCAGAATAAATATTTTACATTATAAGTATTTTGAAACATCTAAAAAGATAAAAAAAACACTGAAACTTCAAAATCTGCATTTTGATCTTTTGATTTATGGGTCATTAGATTAATTTAGCAGGATTGATTTAAGTACATTTACTTAAAAAAATAAGTGAAAATTTAAACTTAAAATTGTACATAAAACAACTGTGTGGAAAAAGTAAGCTAATGAACACAATAAAACGCACAAAAAATCTATTCCTGTACATCCCCCTTTCAGTGTACTATTTTTTGCAATGCCACTTTTACCGACCAGCTGTAGCTCTAAGAGCATCTTCTGCTCATTTATGTCAGATTTATTTGGCGAGCATGTACTCTGCTCAGAATCTTTTGTATCGGGATCTTTTAAATGCAGGCGGCTCCAGGTTGCCAACATTATTGGTGGTGGATATCTCCGTCTATAGACTGCAGGTCTTTGACCTTTTTACATGTCACCAGGTCATCAACCTCCACATTTTATCTGTCACCTTTGATCAACTCACTCATCTATAACAGCTGCTCACGCTTGGAATGATGCCTTTGTTACAGAAAAGACAAAATTGTTCTTGGAAGCACCGTTGACCATTTAGGTGTCTTTAACAACATGCAATTTGAAAGAGAAAAGCTGTCGGGTACATTTCAGAGAAAGAAACTTTGAACAAGCTTGTTATTGGCAGATAGCAAGTATGCCTTAAAATAAAGTCTGTTTGACAGTTGCAGGTGTTTCTACAGATGTGTGAAGAAATGCACATCACAAATTTAAAATCAACCAATTTACCTGCCGATGTTTCTTTAAGATTATTTCTAGGATGTTCTGACATGAATAAAGTATCTTTTAATTTTCAAAATCATGACCATCATGCCAGGTATTTAAGAAGCGTGTTATTCAAATAAAAATATTGTTTCTATTTGCAGAAAATGAAAACCGGACCTGTAACAGGTGAAAGTAACAGAAAATATGCTCTGTATTTTTAAGACGTCAAAAACAATTTCATATTCCCTTTTAAGCAATACAACAGTCATGTTTCTACGCATATTTTATAAATATATCGATTTTATCACAGTTTTCATGTGTCTTGTCATGCTGTCGTTGGAGAGTTAATGTCACTCCTGAGGTTTGGTTGTGTTAAAATTCAACACACACTGGACTCAAATAACCACAATCTATACACGCTGATTCAATGAACATTTGAAATGATCTCATTGTTTTGTGTTGCTCACATATTTGCAAATATAGTTTTATTAAATTATTTACTGTTTTGAAACTTGTCAGCCAAGTATGATTTTTGTAATCGACAGACAAAAATCAGTGTAGAATAATCTTGTAAACTTCAAGTAAATATCAGTCTTTATTTCCACCTCTTTTTGTAAAATAGTGCTGTCAAATTGATTTATCGATTCCAAAATAATTCTATTTTCAAATAAAATGCATATTTTATTTAAATATAAATACATACTAAACAAATTTCTTAAATATACACAGGTTTGTTTGTGTATTTCTTTTTTTACATATAAATAATCATGCCACGTGCACATTTGAACTCAAACATTTGTTTTGTTATTGATTAATCGCAATTAAGCTTCTTAACTTTTTTCGTTTTGCAGCTCGTTTTGTTTCAATACTCAGGAATCTGCAACAAATTTCATTAGTTTTTTTGGGGAACAAAATGATTGGCTAAACTCGTCAATCTGAGGTGTCATTGACTCGGTGCTCGTAATTGCAGCTTCCCACAATTCCGTCTGGCTCTCGTGAAACGGACGTTTATTAGCGGTGCTGAGAGCTCATCAAACGCTTCATTTGGGCTCCAGCTGCAGCATGATGAGGGCTGATTGCATGCTCTCGTTTCATTAATCAACATTAACCACAACACTGATCTGATACAACCCAACATCACATTATGCACTGGCCATGTTTCATTTAATAATGCAGTGGGACGGTCAAATAAATGAGCAGATAATGAAAGTGGGAAGAATATAATTGTCCATTGCCACGTTTCCACTTGGGGTGTGTAAGGCTTCTGAATGACACCTTGCTGTCTACACTAAGTCACTTACAATAGACCCTGAATAACTGCTATAGACACTGATAGCATTATTGATTATTGAGCTGTCGTTGGTGTGCCATCAGTAATGTGGTCAGTAAAGTTACTTAACCAGTCAATAGAGATGGAGTTGTAAACCATTACTACTTTCTACTGTTCTCATCACAATATACGATATGCATTACAATGTCATAATCCCATTAGAGCCTCTTCTCCAAAGCATGAGTGGCCGGCCGTTTTCGGTGGTCTTGGTTGTTGAACTTTAGATTTTATGCAAAAGTGCTCCAATAAGAAGAACCGATGTAAAAATACTGGATTATAGGACAGCATCTGGATTTGTGCAGGCTACAGGTCAGGGATTGAAACTATCGGCATCAAGTGTGAGTCCCTGGTCTGCTGTTCATGTAAATCCATAATAAACATCCATGTCAGTAAAAATAGTTTTCTAATTCTGCAAATACATTCAAACTGTTTCTGTAAAACATTAAATAGTCTGTGTATGCACATTATATTTGCCACATTGATGCAGCTTCTGCGTGGAGCAACATCTCCCAAATAGGCCAATTTAAAAGTAATAGACAAGTGGTCCCACATAAAGATGAAGCCCACAGTCTTGCATGCCAGTAAGGGATATATAGCCAATAAAGATCTGACAACTCTTTATGCAGAAGACAGGGTTACATGAACAAATCTGTTATTAAACATCAAATGACCGATGTCTTGAAATGGTTGGTTCGTACATGTATTTTAAGAGAACAGATGAAGGAAAGAGGACAGCACGAGGAACCAATGAGGGTCATTTCTCAATAATACTAAACAGATTCAATATACAAAACAATCTGTGAAAATCTGGTTCATTCCGGATGTTTCATTTTGTTAGTGGAACTTTTGAAACTTAAAAGTTTGGTTGCCAAATAGTTTGGTGTGTAAAACCTGAAAGTAATACATTTAAAATGATTGTAAAACATTTACCAAAAATAACACCAGAGTCTAGACTCATCATTGCATTACTCGCAAGGCTTCAGTGGAAGTGGGCAGGTACACATTTCATACGATTCCCATTTCCATGGTAACAGCACCTAGATTCACTGCAGTTTATTGAAGTTTGATATATATATATACAGTATTAGACCTTTTTATATTTTATATTAACTTTGAAAACTGAGAATGTGGTCTTGGAAGGTTTATACATTATTGGTAAACTTTTTTTTAGCTGAGAACCAATAAATGAAATTTTCACTTCTACAACCGTATACACTCTTTTAATCTGTAATTTCAGTGACAGTTTATTAAGAAACGGCAAACAACAGCGTTGAAAACAATTGGGAACATTTTATTGCTGGACATAGCTGAAAGTCAAGAGTGAAAACAATAATTGACGAACCGAGAAACGAAGAACACAAAATGATGGCGCACAAATCTGAGTGCCGCGATAACAAAACAAGAAATAAACATGAGTAGAAAAGATGATAAATTCCAACTACTGCCAGCACAAACGGTCATAAATCAACAAACCTAAAGACTGCACAATGACAGCGGAACATGATGAAAAATCATAAATACACCGAACGAAACAAAAACAAAAAACAAATCATCCTCAGCTCCATGTGGCAGCAGTGTGAATCCATCACCCACCTTTATTATGGGAGCTCTTGTAACCTTGTTTAAATTGAAAAAAAGAACCGGGAGTAAAATAACCAGCAACATGGAGCCTGGATACAAGTGAGGAGGGCAATTTCTATCCGTTGACGTCTTCCAGTTTTACTAATACTCATGTGACTTATAAAAAACCTTCAAGATGGATTGACCCAACAATACTCTTTCATAACACTTTCTCAATGTGCAGTGGGGTTCAAACGTCTGAGAACACCAGTGGAAATTATTTTCAAATTTAAAACAAATTATTTTGTTTGAGTAATTTGAGTAAAATTTGAACAAATGTGTTAGTATTTGGTATTTCTGCTTTTGCATTATTGATAGCATGCACTCAAGCTGGCATGGATAACATTAACATGCATTTATGAAAACGGTTTATTCCAGGGTCTTTGCACAAAGTAGCATTTCAAAAATGAAAAGTTGGAAGATTTCATGTAAACAAAATAAGGCTGATTTTTAAACATATTTTTATTCTCTAAAATTGTGAACGAATCGATTGAATGACCTACTGGCTGTTTTAGTTTCTGTAAAGCCTTGCATTTGTTCAAACATGTAAAAAAAACAATTTTACAGAATTTCATTGATTTGTTTTTTTTTGGGTACAGATTTTTCCACATATACTGTCCAAAAACATTACATTTTAAGTTGCCTTGCATTTGCTCAAACATCCACTGTAAATAAAACATATTTGACAGAATTGTATTGTATTTTTACAGATTTTTCCACATAAAATGTCCTAATTTTTTTAATTTTGCATTGCCTTGCATTTGTTCAAACATTCAAAATTAAAATAAAAACTGTCAAATTACAGAAAACGACTGCGAATTTATAAGAAAAACAGGGTAAACCATGTAATTTTACAGGAATAACTATTATTTAACTATTAACTATTATTAAGTTATTTTACGTAATAATCTTTTATCACGATGTTGCTGTATAGTTGAAATGTTGTACATTCTATTTGTTCCCACATGAAAAACATTTGTAGTATACTTATGTATTTACGATTGTAAACTGTAGTTAAGTGTTTTAGTCTAACCACAGTATTAAAGTACACCAGAATATTTACTACAGTTTATCCAATTACTTTAAAGTATACAACAAGAAGTGAAGTAATACTGTACTAGAGTACTACAGTTCACTATAGTAAGTATTAAAGTATACTGCAGTATTTTATAAGTGGATTGCTTCATCCCATTTGTATGTATTGCCTTGTATTTTATCATATGAAAGTATTCAAAACCGGGATTGATTCATCTAGATATGTTTTTAGTTCCTTTTGGTTCATTTTGTAGATTTTAATTAGGAATCACCAGAACAGGGCACAGTATCAGGATAATATATGGTACCGTGATACTTCAGCTGGTATAGTATTTTAAGATATGTTTATGGTTTTGTGACAACACTACGAGGTAGACACGGGAGTCACATGGTTAGGGAGTAAGATAACGAAACCACACGGTTAAAGGAAACTCTGTAGGGAAGGTAGAAGAAACCTTGTTACTGACTAAACCGCATGTATATTGGGGTTGAAAGTAAGCTGCCAACAGAGTGCATGTACTGTCAATGCAAATTTCGTTTTGGTGTCCATGTAGTCATAGGCTGCACCATCCTCAGCATAATTTCAAAGCTTATATTTGACTTTTTCATTCATATTATTAGTGGTCGTAAACTTTTGCACCCCACCGTCCGACCTACAATAAACTAAACTAAATGTTCAATAAGTACAGAAAGAGTACGAAAATATCAAAATCAAATCATGTAGAATAATGAGCTACAAAGTACAACGGTTATGATGTAACAAAATATGTAAACATATTTATTGTTTGACACAGTTGACTGTGACATGAAATATACACTTGTTCACATTGGATTTAGCTTCAGAAAATCAATTCCAGCCCTCTGTCGTGCATTGCTTCACTCACAATTGCTCCATATGGTATGAAATGTGTTAAGCAAATGACTTGAGCATTTATGACAGAAATTTATGATGTACTACAGAATGTCTAATATTCCATTCGTAAGGTGAATCTGGCTACACATGACAGAGCTCAATCAGAACGTGAGTGCGAGTCTGTTTTTTGACAGACACCTAAAGAGAAAATGACAAAGAAATTAAAGGAAAAATGAGAATGCTAAAGGAGGACAAAAATGTTGATAAAAACTAGAAAAAGTAAATCTGTCCTTTTCCACGGTAAACCCCTGAAACACACATTCCAACACAATTTAAAAACACCATTTGTCTAATGGATCGTTTCTCCTCCAGCGTGGGTTAAGAAAGTACTGCGTTTCATGGCAAATTTCCCCACTTGGTCTCCACAACAACTCATCCTCCCAATCTCATCTTTGCAAAGATATCAGTACTACATCACACACGTCACATGCATGCCCAAAATCATGACCATGATCATTGTCGTTTTGTACAGGATTACGATGGACAAGGGTTGCTTTGTTTTTTTTTTCTTTCCTCTTTTTTTACACCAAGGATTTTCGTACCTCCGAAAGTCACTTGAGGGGTAGCAATGTAAAGATGAGATATTTTACACTGGTACTGTCCCACAACCCCAGAGTCCTTCTCCCTACGTTTACCGTTTTAAGTGTGCTTCAAATCACAGAACTTGGAAATGGGTCCATTTCGACTCAGCGCGATTGAGTTCTTAAAGCATTTTCGGTGCGAAATGACTGCTCCCAGTCCAATATTTCTCAAATGTTTATCTATGGGATTTTGTTTTATACATAGTATTCCTTGTCTTTATCTTTGGGTCTCTTGTTGCCGGCACCCTTAGTGCTGGGTTGTTTGTCTTTCACCACAGTGCCGTTGTTCTGTGCTGAATTGCTGATGTAGTTCCTCTGTTCATCTACCTGATACGAGCCCTCGTCCCTGTTCCTGTATTTGTACATGGCATAGAGGAGGATGAGGATGCACAGGGCGGCAGCGGAGATGATGCCCACCACCATACCCGTTGTGCTGCTGGACTCTCGTATCACCTCCGAGGCACCAGGGGGCACTCTCCTGATACCTGGAACTGTGGGCAGGGCGCTGGGGATAGTGCGTAACATGGGCTGGGTGATGTACGGCCCTCTTGGTTTGGTGCCGTCTGGGTCGTAAGCCGTGGGGAGCGGTAGCAACACTATGTCCGGTTGGGGTTTGATCTCGCGGTTGTTCATTTTCCCGGCGGGGATTTTGGGCGCAGTCCCAGGCGTGACAGGCGACGATGCCGAGCTTCTGAGGTCAGGCAGAGGTGGGACAACCGTAGTCCTGCCTGCCTCAGAGGCCTTGCTAGGCTTAAAGTCCTTTACTTCCCACTTGGGCGCGAGAGCTTTGTAGCCGCCTTCGTAGGTCGACGTGGTCAAGATCTTATCTGTTACCAGGGAGAAGGTGGTGTAAAAATCTTCATCGTCAGTGGGGGGGAGGCTCGAGTCGAAGGCCTCCCCTGAGCCAAAACCCGATATAACCAAGCCATCACCATCATCATCATCATCATCACCATCATCATCACAATCATCGCTGCCTCGGTCCGACAAGCAAGGTACCCCCGCTTCGGTGGCAATTGACAGGGACTCTTTGGTGGTTTCAATAATGGTGAGGACGGGGTGAAGGGTTGGGGGAAAAGGGATGTAAGGGGCTCGAGTGGAAATGGGAGGGATGTCTATGGGATCCTCAACTAGAATGGGGATGACTAACTCCCCTCCTGGGAAGCAAAAAAGAAGAGAGGAAATTAGAGTCCGTTCAAGAAAACTCTATGCTGCTCACAAAGAGTCAATTGCACATGACCAAGTAGAGCAAAGCAAGAAATTTTGAAAAACAATATGACAAAAACACTCATCTATATCAATGGTCAAATAAATCAAGATGAAAAAAGAACTGAAAGAGATCATGGAAATGTAAGGTTCGTTGTGTCAAAAGGCTTGAAGGGACATGCAGGGCTTTGAGCTTTTCTATTGGCTTATTCAACTGACCCTTTTCAAAAGGGACACATTCACAAAATTAGACTAAATTGTTAAATTTTTGGAATCAGAGGGGATCAATGACCCCTATAAGGCCCTAAGAGAGGTCCCTCAGATACATTTATTTTTGAAAAATAATGTCAAATCTAAGGTTTCTGGAAATACCACATTTAGCCTCAGCCATTCTATGCTTTATCTGCTGTTTTCATAAAAACAGGCTACAGAGTTCAATACTTCAATACTTCATTATAGTATTCTGGAACTAAACATTATTTGGATAAGTAGTAGGGCCGTCAAACAATAAATCGCGATTAATCACATCCAGAATAAAAGTTTGTGTTTATATAATATATGTCTAGTACTGCTCATATTCATTTTGTATTCATAAACACAAATGCATACATGCATATATTTATGAAAAATAGAACGATTAGTAAACGTTTATATTTCATTTCAATTAATAGAAAATGTGATTTTTTTGTTTGTTGAATACAAAATTAATATGCAGAGTACACATACATATATTATGTAAACACAAAAAAATTATTCTGAATGCGATTAAACGCGATTAATCATTTGACAGCCTCCAATAAACAGTAAAACATTTGATTCTGTTGCACTGAACTGAATATAATTAGTATCATTTTTCCATATTTTATTAACAACATTTTATATAAATTGTTTTGCCTTTTGGTCCAGTTGCAAGACACCCCTCAAGTTAAGAAAACCCTTAATTCTAATCGTAACAGTATTGCCACTAAGGGTTTTCCTATCTTAAGGGGTTTCTTGCAACCGGTCCTTGGTCCCCCTATAAAAACAACATCTTTTAGTGGGCACCCCTGTTAGACATGATTGAACTCCTTTATCTTGTTTATTACCTGCCTGCAAGCCAAACGAAAAAGACACTAAATGTGCGGAGAAAACTCTTTCGGAATTTACATTTAAAGTAAATACCTTTAGCATATATGTGTTTACTCTCTATTTAAACAAGGCTTATTAAGCATATTATTCTCAAAAAGCCAGGCGCTTTTTGCCTGGCTCAATTAATTAATATCCAGACGAATGGTGTAGTTGAGCGCACTTTAACGTCTTCCACAACCCAACAAACTTTACGATCAGGAACTGTTACCTGTTTTGCATGAATCAGGCCCAAAAACGTAAAAGATACATGTGCAAGTCTCAACAAGTTTCTAGTCTTTATATTAAGTATTATAATATATAGTAATGTAGAGATAAGTGAAATGTCTAATTCATTTAGGTTTGGTAAATTTGGTGTCTTGTTAAACTGACGAACATCAGACCAATGGAGAGAGTAATATATGGAGCAATTACGAAAAATACAATTATTGCACCGAGATTTCTAATTTTCAGTGCGGCTTATGGAAACTGTGGAAAAATCGCCGTTTTACTTGTCTCCTCTTTTGAGTCTGTCACGCTTGAGATGAAAGCCAATTGCCTTTTGACAGTTTCTATGAAACTGGCACAATGGCACAAGTCACAGATTCAACAACACCTGAATGTGCAGTACTGTATATACGGATGGATCTCGAGGATGTCATTTTAACACACTGCGCAGGTCGTTGAATAAAATGATCAGGACAAACGTGACTATAAATTGTTCGTAAAACGATCTAATGGAAATTTGGTTAGATTAATGAACCACCAGCAGAACGAATTGGCTGTCAAACAATACGCAAACCTTCAGTTTACGAACAATAGATTGGTTCTGCTTGTGTTTCAAGAATGAGGTCCATTATGACAACAATAATAATCCTTTTATTGTAAAGCAAGAATCATCCAGATGTTGGTAAAAACTGCTTGAACTCATGCCAGGGTGGCTTTGCCGATTACATTGCAGACTTACAAACAACAAAGGGCACTGTAAGGCAACGCAGGTCTCAAACAACGAACCAAAAGAAAAGTACAGGAAAGAAAAGTGAAAAAGCAATGCAAACAATTGGTAAATGGTAAGATCAAAAACACCAGAAACATTCGCAAACCAAAGGCACAAAGAGTTGAGTAGTAGGTACAGAAAAAGAAAATGAAATTAGTCTGAAACAATGGTAAGCCTTTAAAATAAAGTCATCAAAGTGTGGAAGCATAGCAACAGTTCTTTGACTTACATCAACAAATTGCCCGCATGAATTTGGCAGGAAGAAAAAAATGTACAAAAGAAAGTTGTGTAAGAATGCTTGGGGTTAATCCGACAAGATTCAAGCAATCAATTTATCCTACGATCTGATATATCAGAATTTTTTCTTAGACAAGATGGTACAGGAAGGCAACGACACATACATTCACACACCATGACATGAAAATAAATGTCACCGTTCTGCTCATTCTTGATAAATAAATCCTTTTTCTCTACAAAAGAAAACTGTACATCATTGCATTACATTTCTTTTAGATCATTTTGTTTTATCTGCGTCTTTTTTTTGTTACATATGAATGCTTGAACGACTGAATGACTGTACATACTCTACCGTTTTTAAGAGAAGGGGAGGGGCAAGAGAAAGAGAAGGAGGGGTCTATGAACAGACTAGGTAGGAAATGACATAGATGGAAGTGAACGTGAACGTCAGTTGCCATGTCCATGTAAGGGTGGTACGAAGCGGTCGGGCGGCAATAGAGCTTTGGGCTGTAAGGAAGGGATGGGGATATACAAACAATGAGCATATACATGCCCATCTACCAGATCAAATAGCACTCAAGACTGACACTCTTACAGACCCTAAGCTGCAACTTCTGTCCCATGCAGTTTCACAATTTGCCCGGGTTGACCAGTGCCGAATTGACGGGCTGGGATTAGTTTTTTTTATATCTGTGAGAAATTATAATCTTGTTTTTTCCTTGACAAACAAATATAAATGTATACGTAGCAATATATACACGCGTTACTAACATAGTCCTATAGCAATTCGTTTTGATACTGACCAACTAATCCAGAAAAAAGTAACTAAACAAGAAACAAGAATGAAAATAAAAGTCAAAGTTTTGATACTTATATACTACTATATATTGTTATTTGAACAAAGAGAATTCCATCCAAAAATAATTTAACTTCGCCAATGAAGCGCCAATGAATCACTTCATTACTAAACATGGCTCACTTTAACATTTCTACAAACTATACACAACTCTACGCAAAAACAGCATTTTGGATAGAATTCTGTTTTGGATAAGCAAACTATATACATACACACACATATATACTGTACACATACAAATAAATGGAGAACATTTATGTACGGTATATACAACTGTATATGTATACATGTGTAAGCAAACAAAAAGCATTAAAAGGAAAAAATAACAGATAAATAAACAAACAAACAATTGGACATCAAAATTCTCACACTGTAAAAGCACATTCTGAGGAGGGACATCATACAGTCACCACCTTTCCAACTAATAATACCATTATTAGTTTTGCTTCTGTCAATCTGTTGTTAGTAGCTTGACAGCGCAAAGGCGGTTGGTTTTGGGAAAAGGAGGAAAATCACTTTTTGGTTTTAGTTCGTACTGCAAGGTGAAGTCATGCTTTTAACAAGTTGCATTTAGGGAAAGTAGAATCACAGCACTGCAAGCTGGGATCAGGAGAGCTCATCTAGAGAAACACATGGGCCGAAGGCTGTGGGATACTGGATGAACACAGATCAATTGAATCTCATCAGCACCGCATACATAAACACAGTGTCTTTTAATAAAATATTGGTCATTTAGAATGTAGATTTTGTGCAGAAATCATCGTGTAACCAACAGCCGTTCGCTCAACATTAATGACAGTAAACGCCGGGAATTCCACAAAAAGGCATCTGAGCTGAACAGATCACAATATTTCTCTCCCAGGTGTTTTTTCAGTACATTTTCAACATTAGGACTTTGGAAAATTTAAGTCTTATAATTGAACCGAGTATTGCCGTTTAATAAAGTTTTGTGGAGTGGGATTTAGGACCAATGAGATTTCTTTGTGGGTGGGGCTATATAGTCTGACGCAACAAACGCTATATGAACGTACACTTGTCGCAGATGGAGCTTATTATATAGGACTTAAAAAGCCTGTCTGCAATACAATTTAATGGCTACGCTTGAGGAAACCGCCAAATGATATTAAACGACCAGTGAATTCACACCAAATTAGCCATTTCTGGCCAAAATTCACCGACAGTGATGTTTCAAAGATTTCCATAATATAATTCACAAGAATAGGCAATAGTTTTACCTACAACTATTTCATACGAGTACGCAGCCACAAAGTGCAGAGAGATGAATACATTCAGTAACATAAAAGGCAAATTACTTATACGTTAATTGAACTACAATCGTTGTATCTCAGACGTCTTTAATACGTCTCAGTGATTCCCTAGGCCGTCCTGAGCTAATGGGTTCATTTTGGGATGATCAAGATGAAAGCATCTACCCGAACCACAGGCATAAAGAATGCGCCACGGAGGACAACCCCGTGTCTCAGTAAATACATTAATCTCGCATTAGCGATTAACAAGCAACGATAATTTTCACAGTGTAATAATTCAGCGCAAACACTGCGTGCTTGTCTCAGGGGACTATGTTTGTTTTAAAGAAGGGAGGAAATGTTCTCTGGGCTGAGCTCCATTACATAGCAAACACTTCCATACTGCATTAAGCCTTAAGCTTCGCCAGATTGCGGTGTTCTCTCCGTGTGCTTACAGAAGCTAATTCTTGTAAACAAATCTGAGGTGCCACCCTCTTTCTTAGCGTTCTCAAGACTTCAAAAGCACCGTCAGAGCAACATTTCACCGTTCAGTGCAACTTTCCGAGGATGCAAAACAAACTAAATGGAGCGTAACAGCTGACATTCACAGCAGTCCTCTCTTTCGCAGGGCAAATCAAATCTGGCTGTCAGATATCTGTGCCCAACCTCCGTGACCATCCTGCTTTCGCTGAGTCTACGCAAACGGTGATGAATGCCGCAGGTGCGCGGGGCTAAACCTGCCTGATCCCCTGAAAGAGAAGGCTGCCTGAGCCGGCCCCCGCGCTTCAGAAGGAGCGCCGCAGCCAAATCCTTTTGTGTGGCGCGGCCGCTGCGGTTCTCCTCACCTCTGCTAACTCATCAGTAGCGCACAGAATAGAAATCGGGAAATGAGAAGGGCACGAAGAATGCTGAGGTAAACAATCACGCAGTATCTATCCACACAAACGGAGACAAAAACTGGCCCCCATTCAGTATTTGCACTTATTTCATTTTTTCTTCAAAAAGTTGTTAAATTAAAGTAAAATTCTGTTTTGTTAAATTTGGATTAACACAGTTAATTTATACGAGAAAACCCCCATATCACTGCTATCCTCCTGAAACCTTGATCTCCATATTTTATGATTTTACTTTTTTGCCAAAGTCATTGTGGGGTCATTTCTGTAAAATTTCATATAAAGAACCACTGAAGCACGTCGCTTTGTTTGATGTGTTAACATCATTTTTCGTGAGGGGTGGAACATCTTTTTCAAATAGCCAATAGCTTTTCATTCACATCACAGTTTGGAATCTGATGAAAAGTCAAACGTATGTTTTTTGAATACTTGTATCTTCTAAATGCAAATTCTCTCAGTGTTTTGGACTGTAAGACATTTTTAAGGCTAAATATTTTGATTTTATCACAGGACCTTCATAGCCTTATCCCATATAGCACATGTATGTCTGTAATATGTCTGCTAAAGATCTGGAAAACATCTGCGGCATAAAAATATCTTAAAAAAGGCAGTTTTACATACATTCTTAAAGATGTCTATATGACATCTGACAGGAGACGTCTGAGATGTATTGCCGATGAGAAAACAATAAAAAATAAACGTCTTGAAGATGTAAATGCAGATATTAAATAGTCATCTCCGAGCTGTACGTGTACTATTAGGGATACTTGAAATTGTCAAAAAACTCACAAGGTGACACAGTGGCAAAAAGCAGTTGCTAGTGCAGGCCTGGTCGATGTTTTTAAGACGAGGCTACGCAAGGGGTCAACTAAATCGGACTTTTCCGGCTGTAGTCTTTAGTGGCCATGACAAGCTTCTCGTGGCTGCCTATTGGTTTTGTTTCCTCCGGTTTGTTTATATGTCTCACTTGGGGATCTCGTGCCCTGGCATGTCACAGATTGCTGCTAATCCTTCATATCCCCGTGCGACCCCAGGTGTCAAATTGACACCATCAGCCGAAGGCATGTGACTGCTGTTTGACGCTCGATTTGTTGTATGGCCATTAAGCTAACCTTCTTGCAAGCTCGACTTGTCAACTAAATAACCTTTAAGAGCTGTTCCAAAGTGACAACCAGCCCAACGGGGCCTGACTACATGGAAACTGTGCCAGAGACGATCTAGGTACCACATCTTGGTGCTCGCCTGACTAATGCTACGCTTTGAGGACAGGCTTTCTGTCTTAATCACCTGATGTGCATGACAGCAAGATGAAAACTTCAGGGATCTTACTGACACAACATCATTTTAGCATTAAAGCGGGCCATTTCTTCTTGTGAACGACACTAGTGGGAGATCTTCTCCTTTTTGATTCAAACATCAAGGATCTTCTGTCAAAACCGTGTCAGTTGTCTTTTGTCGGCTGGGTTTATTTTTAGTCTTCAAACAGAGAGTTGGCTCTTGTGATCTTGTCAAACATGAATGATGCTTATTTGTAGGCTGAAGGGTTTCAGCATTTCTGCTTCACTAGCATCCACAGAAAAAATTATTTGCAAACAGGTTTTCGTAACACTGTCCTTATGTGCCAATGGTTGCAATATGTAGTTGACTCTTTAGTGTTTACACACTTTTGGGAAAATAACCTAAGAATGATTCTTTGCGTATTAGCCTGGGATAAAAGAAATCATTTGGACATAGAAGAAATAGACACACGTCACTCTCGGATTTGTTTGTCATTGGCCGTATTGTGGAATTCCCATGGGTTCAAACATGTTCCAAAGTTTCACAAAACATAGAGCGAAATCACAAGAATCAGCAAGACATCAGACAGACATACGTAACATACACAAAGACAAAGACAGCAGCACATATACAGATGATATGCACAACAGCCTGTTAGCACACTCATGGGTGGAGAAGCATGCCAAATGAAGCCAGTCACATCCATGCTAGAGTTGATGGGGACCTCCTGCCGGGGGTCGGTTAGTTTGCACTCAACGCATGCCACAAACGCGACTGATCGGTAGCAACAAATAGAATAGAAAAACAGATATACTTTGTGGCAATAAAACTCTTTTTATGCCATCTGCATTCCAACGGACATGTGTATGCAGAAAGGCACAGAAATAAAGATGACAAGGGAAATGGAGGGGTGGGGAGGGCGGTCATTCTTTCACACACAACTTTCTTCAGACAGAATGGGGGTTGCCTGTACGGGGCATGAATAAATATCTATATAAATATATATATATATGATGGCAAGAAAAGATTTTGTTGCCTTTCATTTCCTGTCGTTCAGAATGTGGGGATGTTTCATTTCAGCCATATGGCACAAAACGTAACAAAACATGAGGAGAATTCGATTTTTTTCAACCACCAAAATTCCATGCGGCACAAGATGAGACGAAACAAGAGGATACGATTTAATCCTGGAAAATGGGGGGATGAGGACATCAACGAAAAATCTAAACCCAAAAAAATAAATCTCTAGGAAATAAGGCAAATAAAGCACATGAACGGAGATGTCAAAGAGAGGATACGGTAGGAAGATGATTTCCACATGGAAAAAGGTTCAACCAAAACAGAAATGTATCATGCCACGAAATGAGATGGGAAGGTCAGACTGAAAACGTGAATTTCTGTGTCGACATGAAATCGTATGAGCGTGGTGGTTTGTGGCTAAGTGTACACGTATCGAATGTCGGATGAGAACAGATGAAAGATAAAACTGCAAACTGTCCCATAGCGAACTTCCTGTTGCCGAGGACTTTGGGCTGGTATTAGGTTTAACACAGTTATGGAGCATTTATCGAAACAAAACTGTCTGCTGTCAGGTTTGCTATCGGCTAGCACTTGGTGAACATTTTCTAAAATGAGCAGAGTGACCTTGTAAGTTGGCGGAAAATAAATGTCGTTAAATAAACAACTAAACAAGGGCCATCTGTAAAGTCAAAGGTAATGACGGACCATATGGACGCTAGCCTGTGAGGTAAGTGTGCGTGACACGCTCAAAAATGTGGAAAACACAATTAGATATTGTACAAAAATACAAACGAAACGCAATAGCGGCTAACGTGGTTTTAATTGGTATAATTGTGAGTGGAGGGTTCAAATGTAGTCGGCGCAGGTCATTTGCGTAGTATGAAGCTGAGTGCAGTTTGAAGTAAATTCATGGGCATTAATTACTGCAACGAAGGCCTTTTGAATCAATTAAAGGTCTTTTGGTTGAAAGGTGCACGCATGGGGCGGCAAGCCAACCACTTAAGTTTCATAAACCAAACAAGACTTGCATCCATAATGGACTAGTAAGCAATAAAATCAACAGCAGGGTTTCGTCTCAACTGGCGGTGAGGGTCTGAAAATTACAGCCAAGCCCAAGTTCTTTAAAACAGTGGTTCTCAACTGGCTTTGGATCCCAGATTTGACATTGGACGTCAATCCAACACAGCATCAAAGGTTAACAAAGATATTCTTGAAGTGCAGGTTTTTTAGTCAGGGTTAGATATTGCTGTAAACGAAAAATTTTTTGGCTTGTGACCCACTAGTTGAGGACCACTGCTCCAAAATGCTAACACGGATTAGCTCGACCACATTAACGTATGCATCGCGGTTCATCTTTTTAAGCGGGGTAAAGCTTGTCTAACCTTGAGGCTACGGTATGTGTGGAGAAGGATGAGCACAGAAATTCGAGGATATCTGTTCTCTATTAGAATGCTTTAACGTAAGGCAAGCCTTCAAAGTGAGGAAACAAAGGAACAAACAGGAAGGAAAAATAGTTTCCGTTGCAGTTAGTTCAGCTACACATCAGAAATCGTTATGCCGAAAGCATTGTTTTTGTTGATTTGTAAACGTGTCAAAATGTATCATCTGTCAAAGACGCACGACCACACACGCACTGCAATAAACCCATCGTGTACAGTACTGATACATTTTGAAGCATCACAGTGAACAACATGGAGTTTGATACTAATTTTGTACCTTTTTCGTAAAGTTTGACTCTCAGTTCATTGCTGAGAGGACAAAATTAGTATAATGCACAACCATGCTAGTGATGTTCAGCCCCATAATCACGTGTAACCATGATAAGCCCAACGTTTCCAGATTTATAGGATTTTATCATATAAAGAGTAATAGGCACTTTTTGGACACTAAGTGACACTAACATCTCAAGGTCATTGCTTTAGATCAAATATTCATCTCTGACACTTGCTATTTTAAGAAAATTTCAAGTAAAAACATATTTTTCATTGTTAACGTGATAAGTTACACACGGTTGCTCGGCCTCTGTACATTAAAAACACAGAGTTAGCCTGAGAACAGCTATAACAGCAATTTTCGATTTTAAATGCCTTTATATTTTTAATGTAAAGCTTCGTCTCCAAATGAACAATTCAAGTTTCCAATTTAACCTCCTGAGCTTCAGGAATCAATATCTTAGACAGCAATGCAATGAAATTAGGCAATGGAATTTAAAGAATTCATTTTCACATTGGTAGGCACAATACCCACCTCCAAAATATTGTGAATCTTATTTACTCAAAATTGTAAATTCAGATTTGTCCAGACTATAATCACAAATAATCAATTCAGTACGCTGCCTGGCAGCTTTAGATAAAATAGAACAGAATATCAAGCGAACTTTAATGGGATTCCTGCTTAAATACACTCTTAAGCTCTGCTATAACTAGTAAAATAAGAAATTCTACGACAAAAATGATGAAAAAATGTTTGTTGCAGCCTAGCACCATTTGTTTTGTATGTCATGTCTTATGCAATGACATCAAGGCATTTAAGGTGTCACTAAGGTGTCCAAATGCTTTTTGCATCACTTGAGTTTTGCGTCACGTAATGCTTTTGGAGCTTGAAACATTGAAATTTTGGAGTTACACAGTGTTGTCATGGGGTGATGCTTTGAGAGGGGGAACCCTCGGTTGCAACTCAAAGAGGAGAGATAGATTAAAGCAAGCACAATAATAACACAGCCATCCCACCTGTGTGTCCCCCATCACACTCCTCCAGGTCCTCGTCATCACTGGAACATTCTGCCGAGGACACAATGTCGTCCGTCGTCTGCGGCAGGTGAAGACAAAACAAAAAGAACAAATGTTTAAATGACGGCGAGTCCGCCAACACAGATGGTCATGGGTAAAAACCAATGAAAACACATCATCTCAACAGGCATTATATTTTACTTCCTTCCCTCGTTTCTCAAGGGAAGCGGACCGAGGACTGAAATGTCAGCTTTGTTTTTTTATCTGGGTTTATTTATGGTAGCTGACTACTCATACATCTTCTACCATCTTCAGCTTCTCATGGGCCGTCACAGATCATCACTGTTTCAGGACGCTCGCCTTCTGCTGGCTCATCAGCACCTTCCAGTATCCCACAATTCTGATTTATGAGCACCCTTGCCCCCGCCTTCCCCAGCCCGGACTCACTGTCGCGGTGTTGTATTTCACCCCTGTGTGTGCGCACCGTACGTTAATCGGAGTGGATGGGCGCTCTGATAAAATAAACCCTGTCACAAAGCAAGGTTTATGAAATCATAGCGCTGATTGAGTTTGCAGTGCCGGGTGAGAGGACCGGGTTCTAACAATTATTGAGTTTGACAGGCTAATGAAACAGTGCTCGGCTGGAGCCTGGATGAATGCCGGCGTGCAAGGGTGGAGAGGATGTTGTCTGGTGGAGAAGTCCATTTGTAATAATAGTTTGAAGGTGGAAACATCTTAAAGTGAATTCGCACAGATTGCTGTCTTCGCCACTCTTCGTTGATGTTGTATTACAGTATATATTCAATGAAAGTTGGCCAGCTTGTTGTGTGTTGTTAAGGATGTGTGCGCGCAACCAGGTTTCTTCAGAGTCCCAGAGTGGATCAACATCTACATTTTATATTTGGGTTGAGCATGTGGGCTAGGGAAAGCTTTAGAGATGTGGTTTAAGGTTGAGGATTAAGGATGGTTACATGACCGAGGTTTTGGGACTGGGGTTAGGAACAGGGTTAGAGGCTTTATCAGTGTGTTATTAACTCATCATTCCCTCTGAGTTCTAGGGCTAATGAATTTTAGCAATATACTATATAGTACTCAACAAAATCTTGGCCAAAACAGCTGAGCAGCTTTCCTATCCGTGTTGTGCTTGTAAAAGAAACAAAACTACACTGTAAGAAATGTAAATATAGGTAAAAACATTAATATTCCGAGCCAGATCTAGAGCAGCAGAAAATATATAAATGTTTTGTTTGTAAAGTAAAGAAGTTTTTCCTGTTATTTTACATTTAAAAAAGCGAAATTTTACAGGATTACAGCATATAATGTCCATTAAAACTTGAACTATACAGAATTTAAGAAAATGTTATATTATATGTTATTTTACAGGAAATCCTGTTATTTTACGGTAGAATTCTGTAAATTACAGTGAAGTCCACCAGCTACACCAGCACAAAATTCTGGGGATCGGGTAACGCTCAAAACAACAGCAGACCAGCCAAGCCGACAGACAGTTAACTCTATCTCCGCCATTGACGAGTTATCTCGTCATTTAAAATGCAATGGTTCCCTGCCAAAAGACGAGTTATCACGGCAATCTCTGAATCTAGAACGTATAAATTTGATCTGTTTTTTGGGTAAACATTTCATCTGTATTTAATCATTGTTCTGAGTCTAATCTGGATGGAGTCTTGACAGTTTTGGAAGAAACCTGGCCACATTTGAGAGGTGATAAACAATAAAAATATGAAGATAGAAGAACACGGTTTCTTTTGTTTAAAAGCAAAGACTTGGTATATTGTTTGTCCATATTTTAATTACAGAAAATGTACTGTGGGCCATCAAATTTGAGCGAAAATGTTCAAAAAGGCTGGCGCTTATTGGCAACTTAAAGAAAAGGCTGGCGGGGAATGAGTTAACAAAGATGTGATACTGTCACATTACCAGCACATGTGGAATTGGTGGACCCGTGAAAGCGGACGGTCAATACCTCCCATAGTTCCTCACTGCTGTTCACTGTATGTGGAGTGTGAAATCACAGCAGAGCCTGACCGATGTGTCTGTGCATGACTAGCCACAGAAGTGGTGTCAGAGGACAGGCCAGTCCAGTCTGTAACACCTCAAAGAGATGCCACTAATGTCTCATCATCTATTGTCTTTGAACATAGCAAAACCACGAGGGCAAACTCGAGCATTTCGGATTGGCGACAAACAGCTACTTAGGTACGGGAAAGCAACGGATATTATTTGTGTTCAAATAAAAATTATATAATGTTGGTTATGTGATAAGCTATACGGTACAGTATGCTAAAAACAGTCGACAAGGGAAATGCAAAAATTCATGCAAACAAACAATAAATCTAACTTGAAAACAAAAATGCAAGCTGGATATAACCTAGCATCTCATTAGTGACTGTGCTAGAGGGCATGAAATCATTTCATGAGATCAACTAAATGGAGCCATTGGAGTGAATAGCAAAATCTTTAGTCTGGGAATCTGGGAATTGTATTGTGTCGAAAACATTCCCTGACACAAAGAAAGTGCCGTGTTTTCCTAAATATACCACAACACTGTCAATAAAAAGCTGCAAAGAGAATGTACAGCGTATACTTTATATAATGGGAAGTTATTGAGTAATAACAATTATAGAATACACAGCACGTTTAAGTCTGTTATTTTAGCAGCAACATCAAATCTATGGTCCCTGGCTGGTGGGCTTTATAAAAAATTATTTCACAGCTGGCTCCAAATTCGTCAAAAAATCTCCATGCCAAACAAAACTTAATTTTGGGAGCATATAATTTCCATTTTGTGTGAGAATCATTGTCCATGCATTTCCCCTTTCACTCACAGAACCGACAAAGAATAGAATCTTGAGAGACTAGACACGAGCTGTGTGCTGAGGTGATAGAGAATGTACAGCCGCTTGGCGAAGAGGTCACGTCATCTTTGATAGCCGCAATGACCCATAATAGAGGCATCCCGGTCAGCAGCATGACCTCGGCAGTTCAAGCCAGTGTTTTAAAAATGTTCTCGTATTTCTCTAACACTCCAATTTCTGAAAGAAGGTTGACAAGAGCGTGCAGGATATAAGACGACTTTCACCACTACAATCTGAAAGCTTCCAGAAACAACCATTCGCTCTCTCGCTCTACTTCACCCTTCTGTCATTCCATTCCTACCAAGATAGCCATCGCGGCTTCGGAAGTGTACGTTTCGATCGGGTCACTTCTGATCTGCATTATCATGTCAGATCTTGGCTTTGACAGAGAGACACGAGAAAAGCTTGTATTACACAGAATCGATGGCGTAAGGCCCTATCCTTGTCAACGGCCTGCCAAAGGTCTTTCTGTTCAAACCCGTTGTCTGGGATGGTCGGAAAGAAAAAGCAAGATCGGAATGATATTGTTGTCTGGTTAATGTCACCTTCGCTGAGTGTCCTACAGGAGTCTGGGGTGAAGGATAGTATCGCAGATCTCCTTGATGAACACAAGCAATGTTTTCTGTTTATATGAAGCAGTTTGTACTTAAAGTGACAGTTCACAGTTGACTAGATCTGCTAGGGAAAACGTAATTGCTTCACGAGGTGGTGATCTCGCATGAATTCCTATCGCACATTCTTACTGTACAAACATCCCGTAAAAAACTGTTTTTCACCCAACTTGTAAATTAGCAGTTTATTTGTGTAATTTAACTTTTTTTTACAGCCTGTAGAATTACATCATCATACCGTGGTCTGTTTATATACTTGATTCTGATTGGCTGGAAGGTGTGCATTAAACCGTTTCATGCATGGGTAGTTCCAGTCAGTTAGATCAACATTTGAAAAAAAACTGACAAAGATTGTTATTGGCACTGTTACTGTTATTTTCACCTGTCTGGTCAAAAATGACACTGTAAATAATGACCATGGTATAAGCGGGATAATCCACGGCAGCTTCGCGTCGGGTGGTTCTTGGTCTCAACGTCGTGCATTCAGATACTTCAATATCACTGCTAGCCATGCACAGTATTATCCCTTACTTAGAGTGAAAGTGGATCAATCTAAAAATTCATTCGAATTTACCGGGTGGCAAAACATTTATGAATAATTCAGGCAAAGAAAATGATATGTAGGCCTACATAACAAGACTTTGTGGTCGCGCATGTGTTTCTCTACACCTCTATGATCATATAAATAAACTAGGGCATCTAGAAACAAATTTTATGTTTACATGTCAGTGTATAAAGATGAATTTATTTATATTTAACAAAAATTGTATATTGTATATTTTTCTTAAATATGTGCATGTATGTGTTTATAAATAAAC
Source organism: Barbatula barbatula (assembly GCF_947034865.1). Classification (NCBI taxonomy): domain Eukaryota; kingdom Metazoa; phylum Chordata; class Actinopteri; order Cypriniformes; family Nemacheilidae; genus Barbatula; species Barbatula barbatula. The sequence goes on along the minus strand of NC_136778.1, from coordinate 20,543,472 downwards.
AATTAAACGCACAGTACCCAGATCACTGATTCATGTAAATGACTGGATTGTTCATGATGTCATTACACTGAAGCTACCGCGCACGAAGCTTTATGTCTAAACATTTACACATGTGCCATTACAACAGTGTGCAATACACACTCACCTTTTATATATTGAGTTCTATACATCGCTGTTCTGCCCAAAATAAACTCAAACGTTGGAAAAAAGTGATTTAAACACACCTGTGAACAAAATGCTTATCGTGCGGCTAATACGCTGAAAAACTTGTTATTTTAGATTTTTGTAAATGGATGGCGCTCTCTGTCAGTTGGGCATTCACCACCTGCTGTTGGTTTAGCGTTCTAGGCGCAATCCAGTCATTTACATAGATCAGTGACCCAGACATATACTGTATTATGTAAACATAAACTTTTATGTTGGATGCGATTAATCACAATTAAACGTTGGAAAGCCCTAAAATAAACAGAACAATAAAAATAAATAAACATGCTACTGTCACTTGTCTGCTCCAACCTGTGGACCCATGTTCAATGGTTTAATAACATATGGTCAGAATATTGTAATATAATTGGGGCAGAATGTGTATTTGTGCACCTTCTTTGGTACACTTTGCCGACCCTGGCTCTCCTCAGCACACTCTAATTGTCTCGGGCCATAGCAGGCAGTTTCAAACAGGGCCATTTATCTTCCGGAGCAAAGGAAATGGTCTTTGGCCTTGATCTTTAATCACTCCCCTGCCGCAGTGTGCAAGGTCATCAGGGAAGTGGTGACAAACAGTCCCATAGAACTACCCTCCACAAGCTGAGACTCGCTAGCTAAAATTAGAGAGCGACACAGGCCCAACAGGATGTTTCAATTACAGCCGTGGATCAGGACCGGAAAAAATGAAGCGTCCAGTTACTGTGTGTGGCTTTGTGTGTAATGGAGATGCTGAGGGAAGACTGGACAGAGACCCGCAGGGCGCGGAAAGGACCGAGGGGCAGAGGGTCATTTAGATTGGGACTTCATAGAAATCTGCTGTCCTGGAAGGAGATTATATGGGATTTCACTGCCAACGCCGAACTCTGGCTGATCGATCTGAGACAACTTTCTGAAAAGGGCAATGTCAGGACAAGCTGATGTTTGCATGGTTGTGGGACGTACTGAAAAATGAAGATGACTGTACGGTTATTTTGTCCAAAAATATGTGTGCTGTAATGTAAGACTTGTTCCCGAGGAACACAAAGAATTCAAACAAGTTCTCACTGATACCGATTTATTTCTTTAAAGGGATAGTTCACCAAACAGTGAAAATGAATACGTCACCCTTGAGTTGCTCCAAACCAATTTAAATGCCTTTTTTTCTGTTTAACAAAAGAAAGATATTTGGAAGAATGTTAGCAACTGAAATTTCTGGTGCACCATTGACTACGATAGTAGAAAGAAGTTTTTTTGGAGGGGTTTTGTTACACAGAAGAAATTTAAGAAAGCAAACCGTTCTGGGGCACATTTCACAACCATTTAATGGTAGTCAATGATGCCCCAGAAATATCAGTTCCTTACATTCTTCCAAATAATTCCAAAAATTTTATATTTCAATGATCAAAGATTTTTAAGGGTCAAAATGATGGACTACAGGGGGACTTTAATAAATACATAAAAATAATCAAAATCCAATGAAAGGCATTGCAATATTTCATTCGAGTTAGCTTTTAAACATTAAAAAGAATGCATCGTCTCTTTCCATACAAATCTAAATGTCAAACACTCCGAACGCAGCCTGTCAGTCTGCCCAGCCGCAAACACAGTCTGAGTTATCCAGGAAGCGACTCTTTCATTATCAGATTGAGCCGAACATACGCCAGCTTCTGCCGAAGGGTTGACTCATCGTCCAGACAGCAGCGTTCATACAATAAATCACTCCTGAGATGTTTCATTACAGCATCAGAAAGAGCCTGCTGTGTGTTCATCCAGTGCTTATTTACTCACTGTCATCCTGTGGCTAAATGTGAGCAGTGCTGATTTGAATACCGATCTTGCGGGGTCTGAGCTCTCAAAGTGAACCAAGATTCAATCCTCTACAGCTGTAAATCACGTCTCGTCCCGCTGAGCCACAAAACTACATTAAATGCATTATGTAGCTTATAGAAACGCGCTATCCATCCCAACTCTGCAGCGTACACAAGCTGTTGTGATGGACTGGGTGGAACACGCTCAAAGTAGCGCCACTATTTGTTTTTGTAATACCTTTCATTAGCTTTTCAGTCTCAGGGGATCTGCCATATATTGGGGGGATTGTGCGTGCTCATGGAGAGGAGGATAGTGCAGCTTCAGTGGGCTGCGTGTTGACGCTCGTCCCCTGGATGCTTGCTTCTAATGAGCCCTTCGCCACGGGAGCCCCCCATCCATCTGCCACCTCAGTATAATTGGGACCACCAAGCATTCCAGGGCACCCCGGCATCCATCTCTCAGTGTTTGCGGCTCCAGAACAAGAGCGCAGTCAAATTAACACATGAATCACAAATCAGCACCACGCCACTGCTGAGTCTGACCTTTACACTAATCTAACATACCCGTAAGTACAGTCTCCGTAGTCCTCGCTCATCTGCAGAGCCGTGGATCGGTGAGGTCCCGGCCTCACGAGACAAGTGAACAGCCTGAGATAATGCCGTAGACCACGGGGGAACGTGAGGACTCGTCTTGATCAGAGACACAAGCCATTGGAGCATTTCCTCATGTAGGAGAATTCCCGGGCCATTGAACGAACACCTGTGCAAAACATCAGCTAAAATCTACTGTGTTTTGCACTACATTCAAGGTCTACAGTATAGGGAAAGCGTACTGTATTTTTAGCCATATACATTCTTTTTTGCACTTTGGGAAACACTGCAGCTCTTCTGCGTACCTCAGCGTGTCCAATACACTCTAGGGCTGTCAAATGATTATTTGCGATTAATTGTATGCAAAATTAAATATTTTGTTTACATAATATATGTGTGTAGTGTGTATAATAATTAACTATATATAGTAAATCACACACATGTGTATATTTAAGATTTATAATAATAGTAATATTAAATGTATTTTTTTCTTAAAATAATACATTTGTGAATTATGAATTATGACATTATAAATGAGCGACTTAAGTTAGTGGTTGTCAAACTGGGGGGCCCCTATATGTATCCAAGGGGGTATCGTTTTTGTGAAAGTGTGGGGTGGGTGATGTTTCTGTTTTCCCTGTATCTGTATCTTTTCGTTGTTATAAAAGTTCAAGTTATGCCTTTATTTAGGGGCCACACAGCGGTCAAAGTTTGAGAACAATTAATTTAAGGGACTGCCATGTAAATATCTGTGATTATGTGAAAATCCTCAGCATTCAGCGAACTGGTGGTGAACAAAACAGCAAAGTTTCTTTACATTCTGTCCGAAACGTAGCCACGGTTGTTTATTTATTAGGACCAGTTCGGCATGGACACATTCTTGCATTCAAATAAGCCAGACAGAGCTCAAAGCAAGAGATCTTAATGTGTTTTAAAAAGTTTAACTTGACACCGCATCTTAAAAACACGTAGCTTGTGGTGCGAGACTGAATAAACAGCGTCCAAAGGCATCCCGTCTCTCATCCTGACATGCAGTCTGATGCATCCGTACAAAGACAAACAATTGGAAAAAAGCATAGATAGAATGCAGATGGTATTTCTCGCCACGCTAGGAGAGGTCTCTGTGTTTACGGGGCGGATTATTGGATGTCTGTTTTTTTGCTTGTTTTTGTTTCGCATCTCCTCACAATCCGACAAATCATCTCTGTTCTGCGTCTAGCTTCTGCCTGACTGCCTCTTTCTTCTCTTTCCTCCACGCAACACTTAAACAGCAATCATGTTGCTGGATATATAAAGTACAGTAATGGAGATCATCGGAAGACTTATTTCTTCCGAACTCCCATCACTACATTATTTAAGTGCAACGCTTCCACTATAAGATAACTCCGTCCTCAACAGATGTGTTTGATGCAGCTCTGATGGATTATTCGTCTGGTGCGTGTAATTCTCGTGAGACTAGCCGTGACTCACCCATCATTAAAACAGCATGAGCATGGAGCTGAAATCACTGGAATTAGTCATTCAACTTGGAGGCGGACGATATGAGGTGACGTAAAAGAGCTCAAGAGCTGGAATCAGGCAGAATGCAAACGCAGATAAATACTGTGATATGTTCTGCATCTGTCAGCAAGTGTCCGGTGATTAAAGGCGCCTGCACATTCGAGTCTGCGCTGGGTCAGTGAACGCTGCACAATGTTTTTAATGAGGGAGGTGCATCACATGGGATGTCGAGGAAAAAGGGTTTTGCATAAAAGTGTCTCCGAGTAAAAAGTCGAACATTTGGCAAGACACTTTCATTTAGCCGGCTGTCAGGGGACTTTAAAATAATCTTTGTAAAAATCATATTTACAGTTGGGATCATTAATTCATATACGCCTTGAAGAATCCGGAAAATATGAACAATTATAAAAAATGAAAGGAATTATAATTTACACACATATATATATATATATATATATATATATATATATATATATATTTTTTTTTTTTTTTTTTTACATACGGTACACTTCTTATATTATACTGTGTGTGGTACCTGGATGATCAATGATGTTTTCTATTTTGTAATAGGTGTTACGAGTCTTGTTTGTCCTGACATTTTCTATGAATAATTATCTTCTGAATGCTTGACCCCTTTTCAACTATGATGTTAATGATGTTGAAATCTTCCACACCAAGGACATTTAAAGGGATAGTTCACCATAAAAAATCATATAACACCTGTTTGACTTTTTTTCTTCTTCAGAACAAAAAAGAAGATATTTTGAAGAATGTTGGCAAACGGACAACTGCGGTACGGCTACTGTACGATCACAAAACCAGTGCAAGTCAATGGATACGGCCGTTGTTCGGTTACCAAACATTCTTTAAAATAGGGCTGGTTTTGAGAACATTTTGGCGATTGGATTCTTATTTACATTGTTTCAATTTGATTACATTTCGATTCGATTCAATATAGATTAGTCAACTGTATTTCATTTAAACTATTCGTTTCGCAGACATGAAATCCATATTTATTATAAAGGCTGGTAACTGAAACCCCCCTACTTGGATAAAGTTATGAAACATGTTTAAGAAATAAAATAGATTTCAAAATTCAACTTGAATAATGGCGCAATCCTCCGGAATAGAGGCAAAATACAGATAACATTCCCTGAGGCACGTGCATTAGGAATCCGGGAAGAATTCTGTGATTTCCCGTATCGATATTGTTTCTTTTAATTAAAGATCGATTCAAATAGAAGATTCTTTAAAATATCTTCTTTTGTGTTCTGCAGAAGAAAGAAAGTCGTATGTGTTTGAAATGACACCAGAGTGACCAAATGATGACAGAATTATAATTTTTGGGGTGAACTGTCACTTTAAGAGACGCATCTATTACAAATGTTACAGTCAAATCTTTCACCGATGCACACAGAGGGAATGCGCTTAAGCGCCAGTATAACTGTATGTAAACTTACACATGATCTGTGAAAATTGATTAAATTTAGAATGTTGCCTTGCCCTGGTTTCATACCGACACCTTATTTCACACACTCAAAATAAATGTAATGCATTCCTAACACCTGAGAACCGAAGCAGTACTTGTGTTCAAAGGGTTTGGAGAGGTGACGCATCACAACTCAAAAAACCTCAATAACAGGACAAGAATCAGTTTGGAAGGGCGCTAATGCAGAGACTCTGACCTCTACTTCTAGGCTAGCATGTCCCTGAGACACCCTTGTTGAGAAAAAATGCTCTAAAAAATAAATAAAAAAACAGTACGGAGCACAATTGCTTGCAGCTATTAGTATTGATGCTCCTATTATGGTTTTGTCAAGGGCATTGATTAAACTCGACGAAAACAGCCACCGCCACCGAACGACATGTCGCCGCGTGTGTTTTTGTTGACATGCACAGCATGGTCTTCGGTCATTGCTACAATGCCTTTTGCCTTTGTTGTTCCCTGGTGCGTAGAAGCATCATTGAGCAGACAGAAGCCTGAGGCGCAGCGAACAGTCCTCGCCGGAGATGAATGGCCACGGCGGTGAAAACTCACGCCCCCCTGCCTCCGCCTTGACATCCTTAGACTCGTCGCCTACCAGAGATCAAGCATGAGGCAACACCTCTCCCAGGGGTCCCATCATTAATTAAGCGTGAGATTGTTTCATCACCCCTGCCCGCTTCGGTTTCTCCATCTATGGATGACATACGATCACACGTCCCTCACCTCTCCGGCCCTGTGAGGCGTGCACGGGTGGGGAGTCAGAGGGCCAAAATAACGCCAATGCGAGAGCAGGTGTTCGGGCCCGAACCATTCAGAACGACCCGACATCGGTCACAGCCCGTGCCCCTCGGGGGACGGCGAACCTGCCAGCTTCTACAGGTCCTTTTCTTGCCATCTATGTTGACAAGCAGCAAGGGAGCAGTAAAAGTGAAACCTATGGAAAATGAATTTGTGGGCACAGCATGAATCAAACTGCCTGAGGCCCTGGAAATTGATCTGGGAGAGCTTGTCTTTCAAAAGAAAAAAAAGAAGCAATTTAAAACAACAGCAAAACAGAGCTCTTGTTGAGAAGAGAATGCTCTCATAAAGATCTTTTGATATCATTTATTATGAATGTTGTTACTGATTCGCCCAATATAACTTTTTATGTAAGTCTGTCATACAAATTTCGCAGATCAAAGCAGGAATGTGATTTGTAGTGCTGCTACAATGCACTACTGTATAAATGATATAAAGCTTGCCAGGTAGAAAAAGAACTGCTCTAACCCTATTACCAATGACTGTCCATACTGAACACTGCTGATGATTCATGTATAGTTATGATGGGCAGAGTTACAAAGCGCAATGTCAACCAAGGAAATTGAAAACCAACAATCGACAAAATGTCCTGTTTTGCAACTGTCGCACAGTCTATGGTTACAGTTAAAGGGGTAGTTCACCCAAAAACGAAAATTCTGTCATCATTAATTCACACACAAGATATATGTATATATATTTTTTACTTTTTAAAATTTTGTTAGTGAGTTGCAAAGCCGTTGCGTATAAACAACATCTGCCAAGTAGCAATGCTCAAAGCTCACGGAAAAGAAAGATATTTTCTTTAACAGAAATCACTTTTAGTGACATCATAAATCCCCAAATTTTATTGACCCCGCCTCTGACACAGGGATAGTGGTAGGGCTGAGTCGTTGAGAGAGAAAGAGAGTCGCCACATTGGAAGTTCAAAATTTCCCCGTGTCACGTGATTCATGGAGCCTTCAGATAGTTCCAGAAGGTTACTTTCTCACTAAATGTTTATTTCTTTAATTTAGTATTCATTAAATGACATCTGTATTTAAATAGGTTAAAACTTCATCACAGTCGGTCTGCTTTGCTGCAGCCTCATGCTTTACTAGAAACTTCTGGGAACTATTGATAGGCTTCAGGAGCCACCATTGGTGTAAAAAAACTGTTCCATTGGAGTCAACAAAGTTGACGCAGCTCTCTATCTCAACGGCTCTGCGATAGGGAACTGGACGGGACATCTCAACACACTCATCTTGACCATTCAGAGGGTTTCGGAAAGAAGGACTTCATAGAACCAGGAACTCAACAGCACGTTTTCTGACAATCGAAATGACAAAGAGCATTATTTTGTTCAAAACATGAACACCTATTGTTTAGCACATCATAAATAGGACAAAATAGGACCCCTTTAAGACAAAAACGTATTTGTCAACAAGTTTAAACGACTCTTAGCAAATCATCAACTACCTTTTAAACCAGAATGAAAACAATTAGCTGGTCACAATGTTTTACAGCACCTAACTATTACCCTGACTTTTTACAATTGCTACAATTTGATTGGTTGTTCCAGGACCAAAAAGGATATCACACAAAGAACATAACCTACTTCAAAAACCGCAGCAAATGAATATTTTTACTGTTCATTTGACCTGCATAAAAGAGGACGACATTCTAACCCAAATATCTGAGCCTTTGTTTGAAACTTCCCAAGAGAACTTAGTTATAACTGATTTCATTTTACAATATGTAACGCTTATACAACTCTCAAATAACTCTCATCAGAGTTAAGTCATGAGAACCATGAGAACCATGGGTTAAAATCTGGTTAATGTTCCCCCCCTTCCAATATTTTATACAATGCAAATATAGATTTCAAAAGACCAAACAAATAACCAAGTCTTTATCCTTTGAAATGTTTGCCTGTGAGTTTTAGCGACGGACGGGTTGCTGGCACACTGATGAAGTCATGCTGCAGTCAACACTGACATGAGAGGTTATTATTTTGCTGTGGTTGATCTGTTTAAAGGTGAGGAGGAGATACGTCTTCTCGGCCTGTCGCTGAGCAATGCCCTGGGGAGAGTTATGGCTTTAATATGAAGAGTGCTGCTCCAATTTTTCCTCTGGCATCAATGAAATGGTCAGTGTGATTACTTTTCCTGAGAACAAAAGCCATTCATTGGCTTCGTGTCAGAATGTGTTAGAGAAGGCATTCTGTTAATCGACATAGGGCACGAGGCATCTAAATAGTGCAAGAAACACACCAAAAATGGGTGGTTTTCTAGAATCTTGTCTGCTGTGGCTCTCTAATCAAATTTCTGCTGGTGATCAATTAAAACACCACCATGAAAAACCGCTAAACTCAACCGAGGTTATCCCGTTAAGGCCGGATCTCACGATCTCATGAATATGACAAATGCAGCTGATTCAAATACATAAAGTAAACCAAGGATCCTACCTGAATAGTGGGTGGAGAGCGCTGTTTTCTGGTAGTGGTGGTCGACAGGGTGGTGGTGGTCTCGATGAAAGTGGTGGACATCTCGGGTGGCATGGAGGTGGTGGTGCGTGAGGGGCTCCTGCTAGTGGGCACGTCCCCCACCAACCTCACGCTGCCATTAATCTTGATGTTGGCATGCCCTTCAGCTGCCATGTTGAGAACCTTCAGGCCATTGTAATAGAGCCCCGAAAGCTGGCCTTGATACGGGCGCTTGCGGTCATTGCCGCCTATCGAGATGGTGGCTTGGGTGTTAAAAATGGTCAGCTGACGACCTGAGGGAAAGAGCAGCGAGGAAAGACGCAGTCAGAAAGGTTTGCGTTCGCGTTCCATTCGCTTACTTCACGTCCTGTTTAGCTATTTAATGAACTGCGTGACGGACGTGTGAGCTTTTAAAGTAACCAAAGCATTACATTTGAAGAGTAGTGTTTCTTTACTGGAGTTCTGTCCTGAATCCGTAGCGTCTTCACTGTGAGATGCCTTCTCATGCAAATGTTTTGGGGCCAATTCCAAATGGCTTTTCATGACTCAACGGTAAGGAATATAAATGGTGAAAATTCACATAACTGCAGGCCGATTAAAGCTATGACACATTTACAATTTTACATTGCAGTGGGAATGGAGAAAAGCCATTCATATCAAAGAAATATCATGTTGATTCATGCATGTAGAACCACTAATGGGATTTCAAAGTGGCTTTAGACAGTGTTAAAGGGACTTTATAATCATCTTATGTAGTTTAGGCAATGACCTTTAAACGCATTTAATAATCCTAGTGTTATAATGCAAAGGACTTTAATGGTCATTTTGATAAACGGTACACTCCACCCTTTCATCTTTCTTCAATGAAAATGAAGAATTGTCGATCGATTTTATCACCGCCTTTGCACACAATTAAGTCAACAAATGCTCTGCTGACAATTTGTTATCTTGGGAATCGTGATGCGTTAAGACTTCCGATTTTGCACTATACGAACACCAACATAGAAGACATAGGACAATGAAAAGTTACTAAAGATGCACCGATACTAAATTTCTCCACCTATTATTCAGAGTGAAATCTGCCAATACCAATTCTGAAATTATAATTATATTTCTTCACTTCCTGAATTTTATTAATTCAAAATCGAACTGGTGATGTTTCTTAACGTTTTCTATTTACAGAGCACCAATGAATAGAATTTTCCTGTCCTCTTTTGATTGACAAGAAATATTGGCCCTGATCATCTGCCTTTTTTAACTATCGGCTGATACTGATACCGATTATTGGCCGATATATCGGTGCATCTCTAAAATTTTCAAGCAAACAGTCTGGCTGCCGCTGAGTTTTGTGAAGGAGTTTGAGTAGAATTCGAGTAGCTTTTCTTAGTTCCCAGTCCCTTTAACTGGTCAATGAACAGATGGAATAACCAAAGAGGATCACAATCCACAAACAAAATAATACTCAACGAAAAATATTACGTAATGGGGGGGGGGTAAATTATGAAAGTTTAGGTTAATTAGGGCAGAGTTCAGAACTGCTTGGACAAGCATATAATGAAACGGCATGACAAGGAGTATATGAACTCAAACTTAAAGCAACGAAAACAAATCAACACTGAAGGGTTTTGTGAGGGTTACCTTTCTCATGTAGCCAATCTTCGACCGGCCGGGTATATTTGAACGGGATTTTCTTATTAGCCATTTGATAACGCTCAATGTCGCTGTTGCCTTTAAAGTTTGAAAGACATCTTAGCACATTTCACATTTATACACTGTTTAAAAAGGTTTAGCCCTGTTTAAGATGATTTAGATCTTGTTATCATAGGCAGTTTAGGTTTCATTCTAAGGTTAACGACAGTTATAAAGCATTTTTAGCAATTAGTAACTCAAACAGGTTAACACAGACAACATTGTAAGAAGAATCACACGTCACATTAAAATTGTGGGTTTCATTCACTAACTGTGAATTGTACTGAAGACGTTGTGTGGAGCATCCTTATATTTACTGTAGATGGTTTGTGTGCTTATTATGCCAACTAGATATGCAAATAAAAATCTGTGAGCCTCTATTCAGATTCAGAATGACAGTACAGCCAAATGATGTGCATATACACCTGTTTAAACACTCGTGTGCAATTATTAGTGAATGAGACCCATTCTGACAGTATATAGACAGTGTTACATTTCAAAGCCATTCTATAAATTCAACTGAAACACAAATCCCACAGCTCAGCCGTAAGAGGACGATCTCCTGTGCAGCAATCTTTAAAATTGGGTGTTAATCTGTTCCCACTGGATATCACATGCTTTCGCATTTCAAGGGGCTGAAGAACGCTTCGCCAAGTATTTGTAAGGGAAAGAGAGAAAGAGGTTGACTGAGAGACAGTGAGAAAGAGATAAAAAGAGATAATGTGTAGGAGCTCTAAACCAGCTGGGAAATAAGGCTTGTGATGACACAGATTTGAAGAAGATACTGCATACAGATGAGATCATTACCAGCCTGGTGCGAAGCCTGCTGTTGCTGCCGCCGCTGGGGTCCATGCGAACCCTCGGAGACACCGGGCCACTGCTATATTCTCACATTATGTGGACTTTCTTATATCTCTTTGTCTGACTGGAGTGAGGTTTCTGGCCTGTTTGAAGGAACTGAACATCTGCATTCCTGGGTTTTGTTCATTTGAATACATGAGTCATGCTACAGAAGTGATGCAAAGTCCGCCCCCTATACATACACTGAAAAAAACCTGGAAATGTCCTCGCAGCTGAGGTGTCAGAAATATTCCATAAAATAAGAGGTTTTCATGTAGAATGATACGTTTGCCTTGTTTTTCTTGTACATTTGCAGTCTTTTTGTGCAATTGACGTTTTTTGACCGTAAAAAAATACCTTTTCATTTTTTTTTCTCCATGAATATTTTCCTATTCTCCATAAAATTTTGCAGTCTTTTTGTAATGTGACGGTTTTTGACCCAATTTAAAAAATATGTGAAAACTGTAAAAAATAACAGTAGAATTCTGTAAAATTACGTTTTACAGTGTAAGTATCATTAAAAAGACATATATAGACAACCGAGACATATTTGCACAAATCAAGAGAGAGGATAAAGATTCATGTCAACATATTTAAATGTTGTGGTTTATGTGTTCTTCTCTATTGAATGGCATTCAACTGTAATAGCAATAGCAGAATGAGAGTATAAAACATGTAAAAAGGACTTCAAAAGAGCAAAGTTACTCAACACTAAGCTAAATAAGCCAATGAGCGCTGAGTCACGGCACACTTTTTCAGAACTTCAGAAAAAGAGAAAGAAAGTCCACAGAATGGAAGTGCTATTCAGAAACACAAAGCTTCCATAGTGACAGGGATGTTAAATATATGAGGCCGTTGGCGATATGAGGTCCTGCTTTTCTTCAGCTTTCCTATTTAAATAGGCAGAAAAGGGGCTTCAAAGCAGCAGGTTAGTGCTGGCTGAGAACAGGGGACGTGGGCGAGGTAAAGGCTGGCGGGGGGGGGGGGGGACGGGGGGGTAATAAGTAGCTTGCAGGGCTGCAGATGTCTTTGATCCAAATGGGTGGCGTGTGCGAGCCCGGGGCTGGAGTGGCTTTCCTGGATGGAGGCTTACATATAGGAGAGAACCAGGAGAGCTTGAGGGCTAGACTCATTTTCGAGATCAGATGCTTCGCCAGCGCTCGCTCTGTCTCGTATTAATGTGAACACATATCATGATGGCCTTAATAGTGCTGGTTTTAACCTTCAAACAAGGTTAAGATAAAATGGCAATACCCTCCCCAAATATTTCACATATGTAAGTTTCGCTTCATAAAAGTATTTCGCAAAGAGATCACGTACAGGCATTGTGATGTCAATATTTTTATAAAGTCTGTTTTTGTAAAATCATTTAGTCTCATTTGAAATATAAAAGTATTCTACATATCAATTCATTTTCACAATTAATGATATCATATAATTCACATAACTAATAATAATCCTCTCCTGAGTTTTGAGTTCGTCATTCCATTTCAAATCACACATCATGTGGTATGTGACCATTTCTTCAATTCTATATTTTTCCCAATACAGCCCCGGAGTGTCCCATTTTTTTTTTCTAAAAGCTCACGGCCACCGAAGAGCTCAGATCAGCAAGAAATCCAACAAGCCAACTACCAATCTATCAACGCGTTTGTGTAGGTTTCCCGCTTGAACAATATCTGAATCACTCCCCTCAGATGGCACCGCTTTAGTCAAAACAAATGTTGGCGAGGTGTCAGTTCCTCCTCTGTCAGTGCCAGGGACTTGCGGCAAGGGGCCATCAACAGATGCTGGAAGCATACAAACAATGTTAGAATCGCTTCTGTTGCCAATTCATTGTGGCTCTACGGAAGTCTGTCGTAACATGGAAGTATGTCCCACATCGGGGAATGTCCATCCTCAGTGGAGCACAACGTAACCTTCGCTACAAGGCTCTTGTTTGGACAATTCTAAAGCCAACCTCAATCTCCGTGTTTGTGGAATTAACACGGCAGAAGAGATTGTGTTCCTTAGTTGCGTAATTGTATTTTGGCAACAACAACGTGCAAAATTTGCTGTGGTCTCCGTATCCGGCTGAGGTTTTTGCTGGAGAATTTGTTATGGCTTTACTTTATCAGCGGGATATTCGTATGGGTGTGCGCTATTTATCTTCTAAACCCCACCACCACCATTTTTAGTGTTCTGAAAAAAACAACAGGAGGATTTGTGATTCATCTAGCACAATAAAAATTGAACAGTAATAAATAATTCAGACCCAAATATTTGGAAAAAATACCATTTTACAGGACTTTATGAGTTGATAAACAAAGCATTAAGTGCTACAACACTCCTAAAAATAAAGGTTCTCCACGATGCCATAGAAGAACCTTTTTTGTTTTTACAATTCCACAAAGAACCTTTAACTTTAGAAGAACCTTTTTGTTTCAAAAAAGGTGGCGAAAAAAGGTTCTTTAGATTATAAAAAGGTAAGAATCCCTTTCTCGCTTATTCTCCTTCACAACTCCTTCCTGGTGGAACATTCTTCCCAATGCGGTCCGGTCAACCACATCTCTCACAACCTTCAAAAAACAACTTAAAACACACCTCTTTGTGAATACTTGACAGACAAATAAAAAAAAAAAAGAAAAACGTACACTAACCCTCTTTCTCTCAACAGGTAGTGGTCTAGCTTTTGTTGAAACTAGTAACTTTCTATTAGCACCTATTGTACTATTGCTCTTTGTATGAAATATCGCTTATTGCTCTGAATAATGGTCTATTGATATCGGTGCATCTCCATATCAGATACACATACAACATGTCATTGCTACATCTCTGATTAAATTGTAGGGAAAGCCTAGTCGCCCGTGTGTTCCTAAAGCAACCGATAGCGTGATCATAGCATCACCTACTCAACAGACAGCCAATGAAGTACTGATGGCTTCATGGAAAAATAATAGAGTTATTGAGAGAGGCAAAAGAATTCCCAGCGACCCAATGGAGGTCCATGACCTCTGCCCTTCTATTAGCTCGCCTGCCACCTGTTTCTTTAGAGTAAAGTTTCTTTAGAGTAAACGCACACACCAGCCAGTCCATCAACCGAATCTGTGTTCTGTACACAGTGACGTAAGCACCTGGAGCTTTGTTGCCTTTGTGGATCTGCCTCATTCACCAAAAAGAACAATCTTAAGAATTGTCTCACAATTTAAGCTTAAAAATGTATTTGACTATAGCTTTATTCAGAAATCCCATAATGCTTTATGTTGAACGTGTATGCATTAGATATTTCTAGTAGCGCCATTGGCATTGGCTAATCTAGGGAATCATGGGCCTGCTGAAAGTTCTCACACCGTGCCATGAAAACACAGCTGCGTGGATAGGGTAACGGTTTATTGAGCGGAGCGAGAATGCCGAGAATCACTGACGTGAAGCATTTCAAGTGCTATTCAGTCGAGGAGTCTGAATCCTAGCCTGTAATTACTCGAGAGATGGCACAGCCTTTAACTGAGAAACTGAAATCAATAATTGTCAAATTACAACCACTGAAGTCCTCCGTATTACAAGCGTATGAGCGCGTGTATGCGAACGCAAGAGAGACGGTGTGAAATAATGAGCAAAGAGGAAATTACCAAATCTGCAATTGAAAAATGGATGGAGGGAGCTGAGGATCGGCACAAAAGACTAAACGTCATCCGAGGTAGCGCTTTAATGAAAATTTGAGTCAAATTCATTGGCCTTTTAATAAGCATTGACTCCGTGTTTAACTCGCGGCGGTGGCGTGTAACTGAGGCCAATATGAAACATCATTGATTGAACTGAAAGGGGCGATACGTCCTGATGATCTCATAGAGTAATGTTGACTACAGACGTGCAGGGTGCATGCAAGAAGACCGTGTGGAATAATGTAAGCCGCCTATACGGTGCGCTTACATTGTGACATTGACAAATGGACTGGATGCAATAATAGTCACAATTTTTACATATGTGCCAAAAGCAGAGTTATTTTTACTCAGAATTCGATTATCGAGGCAAATTATCTTTACTCATGGTGTATTATCTGCCACTGCTGATCATGCATATGACACGGTGAGGTCATGTGACAATGTAGAATACTATGGGTTTAAAAGACTTCTTGAAGTCTGCGTCTCGTATAACTTTTTTTTAATAGTAGGTAGTATGCACTGGAAACTGCTAGAGTGTACTTGCTAGTATTCTAATAAGAATAGGTGGTTTGTGTAGGATGCTAGCTAATGTATTACTTCAGTGGTTCTCACCCATTTAAAAAAAGCTATATAATGAAAGCAAATATATCATTATTGAAAATGCTTACAGCAAAAAGCCTACAGGATTTGAAATGTTAAATGTTTCTATTGAACAGCTGTCATAAACATAAATTGCATCGTTTTGTGATGAATCACTTGCATTTAATAACAAATCATCTAAATAGCATGTTCAGCTTTGTTTCCTCTCTTCAACCGTAAATAAAAAAAAATTCTGATTAAAATAGCTCTTACCCCAAACTATAAAGAAAGAAATATAGTTTTAAAATAAAAAGTAATACTGCTTTACAGGAGCAATATAAAAGAAACAGTTTGCCCAAAAGCAAAATCCCGTCTTCATTATTCACCCTAAGGTCGCTTCAGAGCCGTATTACTTTTTGTGCAAAACACGATGTGAAATGAGATGATGGTGATTGTAACTGTCAAACTACAAAACGCATATAAATTACCATAAAAAGTAGTCTGTATGATTTGTGTTCTCCTTTACGAGTCTTTGTGTGAAAGCTTTGCGTGAAAAACAGACATTGAAATTTAAGTCAGGATTCACTCGCAATTGTAACATGACAAGCATCGTTTGACAGACGCGCAGAAAAGCTTCGCGAGCACATTTGCCACCATAAAGGGAAAGAAACAGTGGAGTAAAAGAAATGACATTAGTTCTGGCGTATATTGTTATTGCGGTAGATGCGTAAAGATGAACTACTGCAGATTTGATTACTGAAGATAGAGATGCAAATACATTTTCTATCCTATCGGCTGATCCATGATCAGAGCCAATATGTCCAGTCAATCAAAAGAAGACAGGAAAATGCAATGATTTTCTGAAAATGTTCAGATATGTCACCAGTTTGATGTTCAATATTATTAGTCAATATATGAATGAATAACATTCAGAAAGTTAAGAAATATGAATTTAATCTTCAGAATTGGTATCAGAAGATTTCACTCTGAATAATGGGCTATTGGTATCGGTGGAGAATTTTAGACAATAAAGTGTCAAAGAAAAACGGATGGATCAATGGATGGATGGATAGATGTGATCAAAATAAACCCTCAAATTCTTCTGAAACATCCCCAACTCCGTTCTAGGTAATTTGCAAATTCCCATCGCGTTTGAACAAAATACAACACAGAAACAAATATCTGGTAATCCAATGCTGGGTTATTTGATCACAACAGCTTTCTTCAGGACAAAACATGGTTATATTCTCTATTGCGGTCGACTCACACACACACAACAACTAGCAGCGCTTCTGTACACATCCTCAAACCTGTGTAAAAATAGCTCACCATTTAAAAATACTGCCATAAGGAATGTGTCCTGGATGAACGTTTCACATTGACTACATCATTTTACGATTACATCATATCTCTGAGATGGAATGATGCAAGAGCTCCAGTCGCTGGCATCAGTTTGTGCAGCGTTATTATTTACATATACAGTATGTATAGACGAAACTGAATTTCTAGATGGTATATTTAGCTTTGAGACCTAAGGCAATGGCTTTTTCCTAACACATCCCGTTGGAATTGAATTGACTTGTCGTAGCAGCGTTAGCCTGAATGGTCCTGGCTTTCCCCCACGCACCGTGTGTTGGTCATTTTACAGCACTCTGTCTTTTGAAAGGCCTGCCTTTGAATACAGCTCTAGTAACCCAGACGAGAGCCGCTTTCTAATTGGACGAGAAAGGGCCAGATATCCCGTGGAGGGTGCCGAAGCAACAGAGACATCAAAGTGGGGGACAGAGAACCCATATTAATTGAGTGTGAAGGGTTTTCGAGAGGAAGCATTTTTTTTAGGTCGGTATTTCAGTGTGCCCTAGGAAGCGCACCGGCTCCTACACCGAACCCCTGCTGCATTTGATGAACTCATTTGTATTCGTTCGTCATCGCTGACTTCCTGAGTCTGGGAGTCACAGATACATAAAGGTCTGGGGCTGGTTCTCCCACAGCTGCCACGATGCCGCCCGAAACCCACTGCCTGCCCTCCCTTCGCCTTTCAAAGCCTCTGGAAAGCAGCTGGCCAGATGTCATGGAGCTAATCGCGGGGACAAAAGCAGTGGCATTGTGAGCAGACCAGGTGCCCAGGCTTGATTGCTCTCACATATGGACGTTTCGGAGGACAATTATGAAAGAAACACAAGCCAAGTAGATCGAGAGCTAAGTGGTGTTGGCTTTTCTCTTCGTTGGGTTCGTTCGGTTTTTTTGACGTTCCCGCGATTAGGAGGATATCGGTGTTGTAATTACGAACACCTGTTTCCATTTTTGGAAATTTGCATGCCTTGAAACATGCAGATTAGAAATTGCACATGCAGAAAGTGTGTGGAAAAGTGATGTCGTTCCCTGCGTTACAACCCTTGATTTCTTTGAGAGCAGGTGATATCCAGTGGGTTTGATATCTCAACAAAATACAAAAAAATATTTCTCTATGGCATTTTCTACCCATCGTGTAGTTCCAAACTTGTGTGGCTTAGGAACATGAAAGGAGACATTTCATATAATGTACTGATGGCTCCTTAAACTGCATTACAATGGGACTTTAAGACTATTATACGAACAGAAAATCCTCATAGAAGTATCACAATAGTAGTCCACATGATTTCAGATTCGTAACAAAATAATTCAGACTGGTTTCGTGAATTATATCAACCAACAGCTTAAAGTATCTTGGTATTGCAATTACTTATATTTCGTTCATCCAGTACAAGGTGAAAATAAAAATAATTAATACTAAAAACTCAAAAGTTACAAAACTCACGTTTGGGAACACCTGACTTTGAATGTAAGAACTAGAATGTAATGACTGAGAATATTGTTATATGTTTTATGATGCATTTGAGTGCATTTTGCATGCTTGAAATCTCATTATAATGCAGGAAATAGACCAACCATCCCATTTGTTCCTCAAGGCTTGTTTTGTGTTCCACGAAAATGGATACAGGTTTGGAACAACACGAGGGTTGGGTAAACCTTGACAGAATTTACATTTTTGGCGAGCTATTACATTAAACAACCATAACTCACATTTTTTTGAGGAACTTCACAACTCAGAAAGCCACAAATGTTACCTGATGGAAAGTGCTCGTTGATTGGCCAGTTGTCCACCTGTAATGTGGCGTTCCCCCCATTTCTAGTGAAGCGCACCACGTGATATTTCCCATCGTTGACGTCTGTAGACATCTCTTTGACGCTGATGTCCACAGTGCCGATGTTGAAGGTTACCCCCACCTTTCCTTCCTCCTGGAATAGAAACGACAGATACAATTTCGTCAGTGGAGAAACACCAAACGGCTCATACGACTCGCTGTGCGAGGACGAAGGTGCTAGCCTAAATAACAGTGAAAGATTTCCATGTTAAAGCGATCCGCTTTTAGAAACCTCCGCACAGACGGTTCCAACGTGAACACACGAATGTATCTGGATGCCAAGACTGCTGCATTTTAAAATCCCGTTGATAAGAAAAAGCTGCCAACAGAAATGTGGGACACGAGCGTAACAATGACTAATGCGCTTCGCACCAACCCACTGCAAACCCGTCGACAGATGCTCCTCCACCTTTCACATATGTATCCCATATGGCTCCTGTAAGAGACTCTCAGCTAGCATTACTTCCAGCTAGCATGCTAGCCACAAACCCCATTTCATTTTCAATGTTCACACTCACACAGACGTCACGAAGGGTCTGGGACATGCCAGACTCGATGGAGTACATTGCTTTTCTCGTGTCGTTTGTTTAAATCCCCATCAGGACTCTTGAAGGTGTAATTACTTGTCCTCGAGGCATGGGACACAGGAAGCCATTTTTCAAACAAAAGGGAAGGTAAATAAACACGTTGATGTTATGTCCCGAAGTGCGTGATAAATTAATCTGCCACCGCACACTGCAGCCCGTTTCTCAACGTTCTCTCAGGGCTTCCCAAGACTCCCAGCATGTTCCACTTTTAACAAACGTCACCCAGGACCTGCCGGTGAGAGCTCAACTCTTGCAATTACCAGTTAAAGTGGAGGTGCGTGCCATGTTTTAATTAACGGTGTATTATGAATGATATTTGGCTAAAAACCGAAGACTACTACATTGGGATTGTGTTTGTGCTGTCTGTTGGTGCCACAGAAAGGTGTGAAGTACAGTACATAGAGGGCCCTACACAAACATTTTTATTGAAGTGCACTCTCTTTAGGGATTGTAAGAGGAACGTTGAATGATCTACAGTATATTGGAGGGCTTAAGAGATCAGTAATTTATGAACCATGGAATCTAATTATGATTTTCATTAATCCATCATTGTATTTGAAAAGATTTGTTTGTTAATCATTTATATATGGTATAAAAGTTCATTAATCTTAATATTATTTTTACAGCCTATATACGTATTTACGCACCGATATATCGGCCAATAATTGGAACCGGTTGATAAAAGTAATATTTTACACTATCGGCTATCGACAGATAGTGTAATGAGCAGGGTCGATAATGTCATTTTTACATTTACATTTACGGTTTTATCCTAAGCGACTTACAGGAAACAAAACAGGACATGAAATGTCAATGAATTTGTGCATTACCAATTTGATGTTTAAAATTAATGTCATTATATGCATTAATAACATTCAATTTAGAGAAATGTAGTATCAGTGCATCTACGCTTTTTTACTAGACAAAGGCATTGCCAAGATTGGTTTAGTTATAGTTGCAATCTGTAATTTTAGTCTCTCTATCGCCATCTGTGTTTAAACATAAAATTGCAGGTTACTTTTTCATATTTAATATAATAAGGATTTTTTTAAAGAATAAAAAGTAATTTCAACTTACTTTTTTAACCTGTTTTACAATTTTCTTTTTGTCCTGTTTTAACCAGAAGTGAGTTGATGTAACTTAAAAGATAAGTTTAAATGGCTAAACGTATTTTGACATGTTGATGTCAAATGTAAAAAAGCTGAAATGACTTGTAGAGGTAAATTCTTACAGTCATAACCTAATCCAAACTAGCCCGATAACCCGATGATTTTTTTAATCCACAAATATCTTGATTGCATTGCATTAAGTAGAGCTAACTTACTACCAGAAATGGTTTATGAATATTCAATAAACTGCTTGTCTAGACACTACCTAAAAGTTAAGAAACAACATCTGCATAACCTATTAACATCCCTGTGATATTGGGGTGTCCAAATAGGATCTATCATTTCCTCCGATCTATCTGGGAGTTTTTCCATCAAAATTTGTGCATTTTAACGGGTGTCAAGCATCTCTTGCACCGGTGCACCCAAATCATTTTTCACCATCGTGCACAGTAATTTTCTTTTGCAAGTGCACTGTAGGGCCCTGACGCAGCAACTCGAGTTGGTTTAAGCTCTCTGATTACAGCTGCTCTGGACCCGGCAGAGCCTGAGATCTGCTAACTCCTATGAAGTAATGGCTGGATGGGCAGCACCATCTGATCATTAGATTTCTAAGTTCAGACAGTTTCCACTGTGAGGGTTGAAATGATAACAAATGGGAAGGAGACAGAAAGTTTCACCGGGGGCCTTGCTGAAGAATCTCTCTCCCTGTAGCTCTTCAATTCAAGCAACACAGTCCGGCTCGGAATCTAACCTTGCATATCCAAGCTGGTGAGATTGACATTTTCAATTACATTACATTGGCCCACAGCACTTCATTTTCTTTTCAGACCTTAGAACTGTAAAGCCAAATTGTAATAAAACAATTCCTTGTGATAATAAAGATTGTCCATTGTATATGCTATCATGGTCCATTCACATATTTAAGCTTTTAAGCAGCATTAGCATGGAATCGGAAGGCAGCAGCGAAATATCGTTTTTTTTCATTAAAGAGGGAACGGCAGACAAGATTGATGTTTGTTGAACATTGCACTTTCTCTTATATAAAACCTGATGCAGAGTTTCCCAGATGGCGACAAACATTTACAAGGTTATTGCTGAATTTTGTTGCGACTGAGAGCGTAATGTCTGGCGTCGCTCCGCCGT
This sequence comes from Barbatula barbatula, assembly GCF_947034865.1. Taxonomy (NCBI): domain Eukaryota; kingdom Metazoa; phylum Chordata; class Actinopteri; order Cypriniformes; family Nemacheilidae; genus Barbatula; species Barbatula barbatula. The sequence continues at coordinate 20,521,872 of NC_136778.1, read as the reverse complement.
GGGTGGTAACGGGGTAACCAAGAGTGATAAAAGTAATTTGAGTTGCAGCAGGGGCCTGTGCTGATGCAGAAGGGCTCTATCTCTCCCACATGCAATGTTCGCTGACACCAGTAATACACTACACAATCCAATTCCGTCCCTCCGATCAATGGCTCCAACACAAAGTCAGCCCCAGGCATCAAATCTCTCCCAGAAAGCCTCTATCTCTGCGGCAGCCTGCAGACAGCAGCGCACTACCTTGATCTCTTGGCAAGGGACTGAAATATATGCAGCAACCATCATCAGTGAAAACACAACAATAGTTACCCACTGTCCAGCAGCAAACGTTTAGGCTTGATTAGGCTAGTTTTGATCGTTTGGTCCGAATCCCAGTTAGATTCAAGTTCTGTCTTCACATTTAATTGTCTGGCTACAAACCACAGTCATTTGCGTCGTCACCGCGAGTACATTATGCCATCTGTTTACGCTGTAGCTAGGTTGAGATCCACATGCCAGCTTCAGTCTTCACCAAGTATCTTGTCCTTTCGGCTATACTAGAGCAACGCCATGCGCGCGGTACGAAAATCACGAATGCAGTGCAAAGAATGCAAGCTGCTCACTAAAAGCACTTTCTGCAAGGACGAGTAATAATGTGAAATAGATCAGACAATTTTATCTCGAAGAAATACACGTTTAGTTAAGTAAGGCTTAATTGCTAAATGCATGCCAACAACAAGCCATTACTATTGGCGACTTTGCACTACTATATAATGAAAGTATGATTTGATTATACAATATTTTTAACAGTTACTTCTGCTAATAAACATCTTATGGACAATTTGCAATAGTATGATTCATTATACAATGCAATGACTTGATTTTACAGTGCTGTGAAATCGATTAATCACAATTAATCGGTTCTAAAGTAAATAATTTTTACTTTACGTGTTTATATAAAAATAAGTGTATGGTGTATCTATTTATAGGTATTTATAACTACAAAGACACGCATGAATATATTTACTAAAAATAATATACTGGTACACCCAAATATTTACTTTTGAACCGATTAATCGATTTGACAGTACTACATATTTTCCTGTTTATTTTTGTACAGTCTCTACTGCTAAAATCTATTTCCTGTAAAGTTGCGACAATGCAAAACTGCGACAAGTGCAATATACCTACATTTGGACTTGAATTCAATAACATTTTAAGGAGATTGTGAGATCGATGTCAGAAAACATCAGCACTTCCAAGTAGCTGATCAAAATGAGTACGCTATCCTTTCTATTCAGTCCTCATCGGCATAATATATCAATATATGAAAGCTCAGGTCGGCCCGAGGGATTTAGATATGAGTAAAAATACTTGTGGCTTCAAACAACCACGCGACCCCTGATCGGGGCATCGAGTATCAAATGCATCACTGATCTTTGCGTATAGGTTTACATAGAACATCTACATGACCTAAGAGGTAAATTTAGCGTGAGGTTAGAGCTCATCAAAACTGCATCACAGAACATGCAGGAGATGAATCGATTGGATGAGATTGATGTCCTCCCGTTTGAGTCGAGGCCAAAGCACTGAGGGCCCCTTCCGCCAGTCAGCCGTGAAATGCTAGAGTGATTTCGTGATATTTGGAGGGTGGCAGAGAACATTTGTAGCGTTTGGAGGTCTGCAGGGCTCTCATCATTAGGAAAAGTGATGGCCCTGTCAAGACCCTCCTGCTAACTTAATTCCAACATTAATATCGCAGCATGAATGGAATGGGAACACGGCTGAATATTTAAAGTAGATACACACTTGCACAATCGCAGATAATGAGTATAAATGCGTCTTGACTATGGACCGTATAGCGCAGACAAAAGTGTACATCAGAGGGTGGTATTATTCACCTGTTGATTTGAAATTAAATCATTTTGGTGCATATAACATCAGTGCTCCATTTCGGAATATGGGTTAGATGTCAGATTCAGTGGAGGGGGGAAATATAATAAACACTTTAACATAGTGTCCTTTCAAAATACTATATTACAAGCTTTAAAAATGTTTAATATAGTAAGTGGGAGTAGTTTTAATAAATTACTTAAAACACAATTCATTATATGCATTTTCCAACTTCCTTAGCAACAGACTGCTCGCATGATTCCTCTGTCTATTAATGTGGGGAGCAGTCTTAGTGCTGTGAGTCACATTCCCATTACCGCATGCTCATTCTAAGCAGAAAAAAACTTCAATACATATTCATACTGGTCTCTTCATTAACTCAATCCCAAAACGAGTGGAGAGGCAGGTCGAATTTTTTGCAGTTTTTCCAAATGTTGCCGGCAGTTTGCCATTCCCTTATTCACTGATTCTAAGAAAATATTTATTTATTTAACACTAAATAATTAAAGCCCATTACAGGATGGGAAAATGTGCAGTAATGTACCTAAACGTTGCCTTCAACCCTTGGACGCATTTATAAAAATCTTATACAACATAGGCCCTAAATATTATTTGATAAAAAACTGAATGAACATTAGAAATGTTGCAATAAAGAGAAATAAGTTTTACGCTGAGGCACAAATTCTTAACAGGAACTAAATAAAAACTTAATGAAACCGAATTAAACCTATAGCTAAACTAAAACATTTATATCAATAGCACATAATAAAATTGAGAAACTATTATTAATATAGTAAATATAGAAAAAAAAGGACTTTTTAAATATTGTATTATAATATAAAATAATTATTACTACAATTAATAACAATTTTAGCCAATCAAATTGTTTTATTTATATCTGATGGGTGGAGTTTATTAGTGTATACATGCGTTGGATGTCATAACCAGGACCTACAAAAAACATGAAGTCAGGTTTGCTTATATTTAACAGTTACTTAACTGTGAAAAAAAATCTCTAAAATTGCCTCATAATAAAGGTATAACATTTCATTAATTCATCATTTGATATTTTGTACAGACTATGCAGAATGAGAATTTAATATCATACATTTGTTATTACATGTCTGTCTGTCTAAGTTCGTGAGCGCTTAGAAATATTATTTTTGGTACTAATGTAATTTATGGTTTCTATAAGCTTTTATATTCACTATGAAAGAGATTTTTGTTCTTAATGGCATGAATCATGCTAAAGGCCATTACTTAAAATGCACAGTCCTGCACTGTGAAAAGAAAAGCAAATGCAAACTGAATGTAGACTTGAGCACTATTGTGAAGGGTAACGGCTTTGACTCGGTCTTCCCTCAAAGTCAAACACTTCACTTTGATCCTCTTCTTTACTCTGGGTCAGAGTTATTAAATATTTACCTTGCATTGCCTGTTGTTGGTGTTGCATGCAAACGGGGAAAACTCTTGGAAACGTTTTGGCATGCCGAAGAGCTAACTAAAATATAACTTTTTGATCATGCTAAGACTAAATGCTCTGATAAGAAATCTACATCATTTATGTGTATGTGCAGTAAAAGATGAAAAACATTAACAATGTCATTATTGTCAATTATATTTTTAAGTTTGGCATCAAGTCTATGATATCTGGTGAAAATTCTTTTAATTTGCATTATTTTCTACTTTCATACATTACATACAGAATAATATTATGACTAATACAAGAAGATTTTCTACTAAATGTTTCAAATAACAAAAACAACAAAAAATATGAAATATTCATGTATAATGAAAATGAAGAAAGTAGTTAACATTTACAAATGCTACACATATAATTTTCTAGTTTAAGTATTATTGATTAACGTCTCATTATGTATGATTAATAAAAAACTTGCTTTGGCATCATAGCTTTGCTTTTTTTTGCAAAACATGTATTAAAAAGCAACAGTAATGAGAATTTCTGAGGGCTTTTATTGTGGAAAATCGTGTTAAACCGGCTGAAATATACACATTATAAACACATCATACATTGTGTTTAATGAATAAAAGGAAATTTGTTGATGCGGGTGTCATGTTTGACATCTTGAAACCAAGATTTATCAAGTTATAGGCATGTATATGAACATGTACTGTACACCCAGAGTGCTGGTGCTTTAAATTGATCAGTTTTAAACACAAGACACTTAAAACATTAAACTATGTTTCAACAGCATCACTGTAACAAGTCATATGACTAAATTAGGGACCCTATAATAAAGGCAAAGATAGCAGCAACAGGTTAGGTAGTTTCGGGATGGATCCCATGCCAGCAAAGAAAATGCTGAGATGAATGCCACACATATCTCTCTCCAGGTATCACAGACCTCTTTGAAAGTTAAACACATTATTGCCACCTCTACGAATGATCAGACAATATTGAATTCTCCATTACAGTTCAACGGCTACTGCAGCAAACTCAATGATGCCCTTTGAGTTGGTTTGGGACATAACAGACATTTCAATTACCCTCTCAAACAAATCAAGCTGTGCACGGCGCGATGATTTATGAGCTGCCTGTAACACACTTAAGCGCAGAGAACAGACTAAATGATTGGGCTTCCTTTTGAGAACAGGGCCACAGCAGTACGGCCGTAATGACCTCCAGTGAGGTTTCAGTCGACGTGGTCCTTGTTTCTCTGTCTTTCTTGATATAAATCAATCATTGTAGCATTGTAGGTATACACTGGCTACAGGATAATGAGGGAAATAGTGTTGTTTTATCAAAGAAATGAATATGCCAGGAGAATGGAAGTTTTAGGCTGTTGCTGAAAGCTGGGTGTCATTTTTAAGGGATGTTGGCCGCGTGGTTGGGGGTTGCACAACAGACACGTCTGGTGGATGACACGCCACACCCATCTACACCAAGCTCAAAATCATGCCAAACACAAAGTGTTTTACTCACATATCTGTTTTATATAAAATGGCTAGAACAGTGGTTCTCACACTTTTTTGCCCTTTGTGTCGAGGGCATCGCTTTGCAGCCCCCCAAAGTAAAAACGTATAATCTTAAACGTATCATTTTAATAAACCAAAAACTGTAAGACAATGCTGGAACATCAATACATTTAGTTGGTGGTCTTGTTTTCTTGATGTTTGACTGCATAAAATGTATGATACATTTCTAAATATCATATAAAGCCACAAAATCTGTGCCCCTCCCTGGATCCATCTTGGGGCCCCCAAAGTAAAAAGGTTTTATTTGCCTTCTCACAACTTAATTGAAGACATCATGTTTTGAAGATTTCATAAGCCAACATGCCCGTTCTTTTTTGTAAGTAGTACATTTTGTGGTCAAAGCCACAACACAATTGTGTAGATTCTCACCCAGTGTTTAACATGTTTAAAAAGCTTTATTTAAACAAGTCATAAATAAGATATAGGTAAACTTTCAAAATACATTAAGGCTTATTTTAACAGATTACATCTTGAATTTTCTCATCCTGCTGCTTGTTTTTAAATATAAACCTCACTAAACTATGGGTTAGATTTACGCTTTGAATCGTTCGGCTGGGGTTCATTAAAGAAAGGCAATGTAAACGTACTGGGTAGTACAGAGCTGTGAAAGTCCATTAGGGATTTAGTTAATGAAATTGAAACAGCTTTGTAATCAAATTGGAATCCGCGCTGTAGATATTTAATTTAAATGTGTTTGCGAATTAAAGCCGTTTCAATTTGGACCACGGTTAAAACTGTGCTACATAAATTAATCAGAGTCAAATCTATTCTTTGTTTCTTTATCTTCCTAATGAAGGGCCATTAAACTGTGTATTGTAACACACTTTTATGGAATCAAAATGATATTGCAGCTTGAGACACTTTTTGTAAAAACAGAGGCATGCATAACCTAACCTATAGCTAGCCACAGATGCTGTGTGAAGTTCAGCAAGCACCGATGACGGACGGCGAGCTTCGAGTTGCCATGGTTACGCAAATCTAAGTTTTGCCTTTCCTTTTCTGGTAGAGAGCGCGAATAACAAGCGATGAACAATTTACCATCACCTGCTCCTGAAAGTTAGATGAGCAATATGACAGGTATTACAGTTAATCTGGGCTGATTCCGGGTGGAATACTTTTACAAACAACCTGCTACTGACGGGCAATGCACAAACGCCCTGGTGTGGGAGGCAGAGTGCCAGGTAAAGGACAAACAAGAAAGGGAAGAGTATAACAAGAAGATCTGGACCTACTCCATCCAGCCAGAGCTGCCTTCCTGGACACCTGCTAGGCTTCCTTTAAATGTCAAGATCACAACCGCAGACCGAGGATTGTTGATATACTGTATCAAATATTTAACACATCCTGAATAATACTGCTGGCGAAAACAAATAGAAAAATATTTGGAAGAATGCTTGTAACCAAACAGTTCTTGGCCACCATCGACTAGCATAATAGAAATATTTCCAATGGAAGTTTGCTTACATTCTTCAAAATATCTTATTTTGTGTTCAACAGAACAAAGACATTTATAAAGCACTACTATGGTGGCCAAAAACTGGTTACAAGCGTTCACCCAAATATTTTTATTGTATTCATCGGAACAAAGAGATTTATACAGATTCGCAACAACTCGAGGGTAAGTAAATGATGACAGAATGGTCAATTTTGGGTGAACTGTGAAATGTTATTGTAAAGACAAATTGTATTTCTTACCACAGTTAGAATAATGAATGTCAAAATTGAGTTTAGTGTGTACTTCTTTGGTTTAGTAAATTACTTTCATTCCATATTCTGAATTATAATGGGAACAAGTTTATTTAATCAGTCAAGCACCATTAGTTTATTTGGCTTTTTGGTGCAGAATGTTTTATGTGAATGAATGATTTTGAGTTATGTGATAAAAACCCATTTAAGAAAAATGCCTAATTTTAACTTGATTTGTCTACTGCCATCTCATGTCATTCATTCTTCTGCGGAACCCAAAAAGAGGACTGTGGTGAGGAAGGTCGGACGAGAGCCGTGAGGCGGGGCCGGTGGCGTGAGTGATAGTTGGAATCAGCTGTGCGCGCATCTCACGGAGGAGAACGGGAGCTTAGGACAAGCTGCAGGACTGTTGACGAGAGAGGAACGGGCCCGAACATTTGTGAAGTTTGTGTTTTATGGCCGGCAGTCTACCGTGAGGTGGCTGTCGGTCTTTTACTTCTGTGTTTATTGTTGTTTCATTTGATTAAAGTTTTGTTAAATGTTCACCAGTTCCTGCCTCCTTCCTTCCCTTTTATGGAACTTAAGGACATGTTGTTGGTAACCAAACAATCATTGACTTCCATTATGTATGTACAAAAGCACTCATACATTTCTCAAAATATATTTTGTGTTCCACAGAAGAAAGAGTCATATACATGTATCGAATGACATGAGAGTAAACAAATGATGAGATTTTTTGGGGGGTCCCACTAATACAAGATTAAAGTAAAACCCAGCACTGCTTCACCCCAATAATGATGCTTAAGACGTCCCTTGCAGGGTTCTTATTAAGCTTAACCAGAAATTCCCCCCTCGGTTAACTAGCTTAATATTTGGCTGACCAACAACGTGGCTACACTGCAAAATTCATAAGCATGTAGTCCATGCTGGTCTAAACTGGTCTTTTTACAGCAGGCTGCAACATGCTAATGCCTGGGAGGAGGGCCCCAAAACCTACAGTTAAATTGCAAGGATGTTTTCCAGCTACGGAGGCTTACGGAGATGTTAGGCGTGCTGATAAAGCACAAAAATGGGCCTCTTCATTCTCCGACAGGCGCAGATTTGCTCGCCAAAGCATCAAAAGACTGCAGACACAAGCAGCTGTCTGGCCAGCACTAATCTGAGTTAAACTCCAGCGAAATAAACAAGTCTGAGAGAAAGGGGCTGTAATGTAATGGAGGAAAGTGCTGTGAAAACCAGAGATAAATGGTTCCTTGCTGTCTAAACAAGATGAGAGAATCTTTCACGGAGTGGTCCTCCTGTGATTTGCGGCGGTTTCTTTGTCACAGGTCATAGCGCGCTAATGCGCATTTATTTCTCATGACCAGACCCTCCAGAGCATGGCCAAATCAAAACCAGTCCTCGCAGTACGACACCATTACCATATGAAGATCTCATCTTTCCGCGATCGTAACCGCCCTCCCTGCTGCGATGAGCACCGCTAATATGCTTCACCGTAATCAATGGATCCCCAACTAGTTTTTAGCAATGATCAATGGCAAGAGAAGAAAATGAATCCGAAATGAAGCAATGATTTAAATCCAAGGTTGTACATGAAAACCGTCAGAAAAAAGCTTCATGATTTCTAATGCACAAGGACCCCGTGCTGTGAACCAGCCAAGACAGGTTTTTAATGCGGTCCACCGCCCTGGGAAAAATGCCCGCTGACTTTCCATCAGAGGAGACAGGAAGGTGACATGTGGCCAACCGGCCAGATGTTTCCCAGGTAAGATGGATTGAGAAAGATTGCTCTGGATCTCGGTGACGGAGGAGGGGACGAATGAGAATAGGTAAAATGGTTTGATAAATAGAAGAGGGAATCTAGGTCGCCTGTCTACTTCTTGGAATAGCATAATGGCATGATCATTGTGAGTGGCCTAGTTTTTTGGTGCACTGGACACTTTGATAGCAAGCCATCTCGGAGACTTCACTTGCATATTAGGAGCATGACCATGAAATCAGATGATCAAAAAACATCAAAGAACGAACCTATGGAATAACTGTCAACTGTCTAAGTGTGGGCTTACACCTCTGTGAGTGAATCTGACTGGTGATATTTAAGAATTTATTTAAGAAGCTCATTGTCATTCCTCTCTGCAGTCACTGAAGCGGGGTTACAACATGGGATTAGGGGGGAAATTCACTGAAATTGAGTTGCACCAGTTTGTTTATTTGCACAATCTGTCTGCTTTGTCTTAACACCTGATTTACTAAAGGAATTATGCAAATCAGACAAAAGAGCAAATGAGATAAGACAATACGTTCTGAATGCAATCTGCACAGCACATTCTTAAACTTTAGGTGGTTGGTTCTAACCACCACTATAAATTGTGGATGATGCACATACACTTACAAAATAAGTTGTCGCTTTTTCTTGGTTCAACTTAAAAAAGTAAGTTTCCTGGTTGCCTTAAAATGTTAAGTTCATTCAACATAAGTTGAATTAAAGGGATATTTCACAGGCAAAACAAAATGTCCCCATGATTTACTCAACCACAAGGCATCCTGACTGAATATGACTTTCTTCTTGAAGAATAATGCAGTCAGAGTTATCCCTCTGAGACAACATCCTATTGGAACAAAACTAAAAATCCCGCATTCGTCACCAGAATTTACAACACGCTTAGTTAGTTTGCCGGACAAACAAGCCTCAGGTTCACACGCAGCCGAGGGATAACGGAAGCTAGACATCAACATTAACAGTGCTTTCAATATAGATATTTGTCTTAAAAAACACATCGATTCGCGCCAGAGTCGGCGCCAGAGAACACTTAACGGGAGGGCAAGTGGCTCGCAACGGGAGGGAATAATAAATAGTATAGCATTATAAATATAAAATGGGTCCAACATCTGTGCAAGGACACACTTAAACAACTTGAACAGGACAACGGCTAATTTTTCGTACATACAAACAAATTAAACGTTATTATTACAGTCAACGAAAACAACAGGTTGACAATTATATAGCATTCAGGCTTGCAAAAATGGTAGAAATACATAAAGTAAATTTTTTTAAAAGCTGAATGCGCCACGTGCATATATTAAACCTCATTAAAATTGTGTCCTTCCATTTGGTTGTTCATTTGCAAATTTCTAGCGGGTTCTTCACTCTGACTCCGCGCGTATGCATTAATACGTTCACGTTCGTAAATTCGTCTTTTTTAAACCAAAATAAACACACCACGGCTACCATTTTTTTTTGTATTACTATTTGTTTAAAATTATTTCAATGTTAAAAGATTTTTATTAATTATTTTCAGTAGGTATCACATTAATTTATAACTGTTGTTGTGTGGGGGCCCCGTGGCGCCGGCACTGTTCCGAAGACCTTTATTAAGACCACACAGCTATGTCGAGCACTTCTTTGATCGACGGATGTACTTCTTGGAGCATCAAAAAAGTTGACGCCTATTCACTCCCATTCTACCTCTTGGAAGTAAAATGATATGACTTTGACTGCATTATTCTTCAAGAAGAAAGTCATGTTCAATCAGGATGCCTTGAGGGTGAGCGAAACATGGGGAAATTTTGATTTGCCTGTTAAATATCCGTTTAACAAAAATGTTTAGGCTACCAGGTAACCTATTATTTACATTTACATTAAATTGCATTCTTTCCAAATCGACTTACATTGCATAGTACTATACATTTGATTTTTAAGTATGTGGGCTTAAAACCAACATTTTTTACAGTGTACTTTATTGAATGATCTGAAAATGATAAATGTATTTAAATGTACCTGCATCTGCATCAGCTCTTTCAACAAATTCAATTCAATATACAGTAGAGTTGGTTTACACATGCAAGTGACTAAGCAGATAGCAGAATCCTAGCAGACTTGGACAACAGTGATTATTTATTCAAAAACACAATTTTCTCCATGTCGTAACAGTAGCAGTTTGGGACATACAAGGTTTCTATGACCAGAATATTAAAATAGTTTATTGTGAAAACACTGGACTCTCAATTAAATATGCAGGGACGACATTTTCACAGAAAACAGCAAAAAGTACTTTACCAGCTTCTCTGCCATCTATTCAACACACAAAACTGCCACTTTATGACTAGGGTTTGTTATTCAGAATGGTATTGAAATCTTTCTCTTTCTAATATAGTTAAAAATAGATAAAAAGGAGTGATCACACGTGCGCAGTTGTAATATTTTGATCTCACGGCTCTAAAAACAAAGTGTGATTTTTATGCTACATGGGTGATTTGAAGATGACAGAAATGCGCAGGATTTTCACAGGGCTTGGGTTGAAAACTCTTTGGAGAGATTTTTAAGGGGTTCACAATATATTCTCTGAAAACTTTTATCTCTATAAGAGGGTTTAATTGAAAGCGAACCCCAGACTGCCATGTTCAGACACTCTCCTAATAAAGCCACCCAAAACACAATTTTCTTTTCATTCCGTACAAGAGAAACCATCTAAGATTGTTCCATACAGTCACCCGGGTCACTCTTATCCCCCCGGGAGAGCTGAACCCCAGAAACCCTCACAAAAGAAACATCTGCAAACCCACTCTGATCAACATTAACCCTTTCATCCCCTGACCTGCCACTACATTTGTAGTATCTCAAGGCAACACCCACAAGGCTCATGTCAGCCTTCAGTTCCACAATACACGAAAGCACCTTCAAGGCAGACAGAACAGAAGCTTCCGTGACAGCCGCTTCTTCCAGAAATCTGAGGAGACGTAAGGGTAGTGATATCTCGCAGTGGACTGTGGGTCTTAATGAGTCTCCAGGTTGATGGGTTCTAGCGGAAGAAGAGTAAGAGAGAGAAGCTCACAGGAACGTATGTCGGGTATGTGCGAACTCATGCGGCGTGACTGACGGCTGCTGCTGGGCCCAGAATACATAGCACGGGGAATTTAGTTGAATGACGCACTTCGATGTCAAGATTATTTCTCGGCACTGCGCTGGACTGTCAAAATCAGCAAGGAGACGGGTTTGAGGGAACTCCAGGAACAAACTGTACGGAATGGCGGATGAATAAAAGATGATCTGTTGTGTCACATACTATATCTCTGGCCGTCAAAATGGCACTGCAACGCTACGAATGCTGTTAAGTATTTACAATTGTGCGACACCTTAAAGGTACAGCTGACTCAAAAATGAAACTTTCTGTCACTATTTACTTTACTTGCGCTAGTGTTTTGTTACATTTTTTATATACTGTAACATATATAGTAGATGTGTATCGATATGCTTAGATCACGATTCAATACACGATACTGGGGTGGCTATTGCATCAGGGTATTTGTGAATAAAATAAATATGAAACTGACACTTAAATGACTGATTTTCCCCCAAAACATGAACAATTTTAGTAACATTTGTTGTTTTGTTTAAAGAATTGACAGCATTCAAGGTGTAATTAAACCATTTTTATGTTAACTAGTTCATTAAGAATGCACGACACGGATTGCCCATATTTGGTCGAGAATTGGTCACTTTTAATGTAAAATCTAGCCCGATATATTAAAGCTGATAAATCAATCATTTCTACTGTACAGCACTGTCTTTAACAAAAAAACATTGATGATGTAGGTACAGTGTGTACAGATACAGTATTTATAAATGTATAATTTTAGGAACAAAAGCATATTGTTTGAATCAGACTGCCGTCTGAAGGCTTTCTGTCTTGAGACCTCTCAGACGCGTGGCTATTAAGAACATTTTTCTGGGTTGCTCTGGAACATCTGTCATTTGATAATAAACTAAAAAATATGCTAGAAAAGTTTGAAGGTTAAAGAACCGTTAACTTGTGTAAAGTAGGCTTGGTACTTGATTTTCAGGGGGGAAAGAGAACTATTGGTCACAATGAAGTCAATGTTTTCAAATAAAAGTAGTCGTCCACTCTTAGCCTTTTGTTTCAGTCTGAGAGAATTTTATATTAATATTTAGATACTGTGTATCGGCCAATATATCGGATTATCGACCAAAATGTACATATTGGTGCATCCCTATAATAAATACCAAAACAATTTGTCACTGAAAATTATATATATATAGATACATTATATTTTATAATTAAAATAAAATGATATACAGTATATATAAAATATATTGCCATAGCTCTACGATACATATCTTAATGTTTTTGTATTGCGAAATGCGATGCTTCGATATATTGTTACACCCCTAATATATAGGGTAAAGAATTTATATAAATACTACAAAAAAAAAAAATAATACTAAATAAATACTGTCTTTAACACATAATTCCCCTTAAACATATGTAATTTACTGGCAGGCCAGTTTTTACAGCTATAGAGAGAAATGACATATTTGCGTACAACAAAATAAAAAGTATAAAAAGGGTGTTGCTATATTGTATTTTTAGATCTAATAGATGCATCACAGTTCAAGAGGTTTCGTTATTCCCACATACTGAAGCATCGCAGCACACCGTTGTTTCACAGGCTCCAGCACTAACACGCTTTACTAGTCTCTTTCAACTTCAGGTGATGTGGTGAAATATCTCGCTGAAGAGGAGAAATAGTGAATTGGTTTCAGTCTGTGTTTACCTGCCAATCGTCGTGGAGCGGAAAGCTTTGAAAACCTGATGCGCCTGAGATTTTTTGAAGACACTGTACATAGTAATGTTCTAAAAAATGTCTTCTGTGTCTGAAAACGTCTGGATTTGAAAAGCTTTGTGTGGACACTTATTTAAGCGGCGCTTCGGGAACCAGGCGACCGTGGCGGTTGTATAAACAAGTAAGCGTAAACAGGCGAGCTGCCTTATTTCAAATCTGAAGTATGTCATTAAGCCAAGTGCAAATAGTCCACAGAAATCAAGCAACAAAACATCTGACACAATGTCTTGTCACGGCTGTTTTAAACACAAATTTGGATTACCACGGAGGAGATGTCACAGAAAAGTTTACACCGCCGACATTCTGCATTTTAGAGACACTGTACGGTGAGATTTGTCTAGAGGATAAGGGCAACATTAATAAGACAAGCTGTATGATAATATCCTCCACAGAATTCCAATGCATCTGCTTCGCCGGTTTCGTTTGATCTCTCTGCTCTATTTTGTTGGAAAGAAAGAAACTTCTCGCTGTTTGAGACAGCAGGAGCTTAATCCTAAATGAATACATTCAGCGGGAGTCAATCTCTCTCCCCGCTGACGGTATCGTTGTTTTGTCCTTTTCTTCCAGAAGATTAATTCCCAGCATTGAGGTTTATCACATGAACGAGCCAGTTAACACTTTCTTTAACCATTTGAGAGATGTGTGCAAAGAAAAATGATGTATCAGTTTTATAAACCCATTCGTGAACTTCAACGCAACTTTAGAAGAAAAGATGGATAAAAACGTGATTTCACCATCGCACATGGAAATATGTCAAAGAGTGAAACAAGGTCGGAGCCCCGGGAGAACAGCCCATTAAATGCCACTGTTTGTCTGTTTACATCTGACGTTTCTTTCGTCTGTTCTCCATCTCTCTCTCTCTCTCTCTCTCTCTCTCTCTCTCGGCTGTGTATTCTGGCTGTTTGCGTTGACTTGATAAAACAGCCATCAATGCTCTAGCATATGATTGACAGGCCATATTTCTCTTCCTTGCTCACACAAGATGTTTGGATTGTCAGATCGTGGGATTCGGAATTCTCCTGACACACTCGCGAAGAGCTTCAGGCTTCGGATAAACATGTCTTAAAGCCACCGAAGCAATATAAGTACACATTCAAGGTTAACGCTTCTCCTTTTAAGTAATAGGATTTAAGGATTTTAAACACTAAAGGGATATCTCAGACACATTTGCTAATGATAACCATAAACACTGTAAAAACGATTTACAGATTTTCCTGTATTTTTAAAACGGCAAAAATATTTAAATTACAGAAATATATTGCAAATTTACAAGATGGGTGTAAAACAACATGAAAAACATGTCATTTTACTTGATTTTTTACCCCAGCTGCCAAAATAGTACTGTTTTTACAGTGATATTGCCAAACTACGAAAATAAATTGTGCACACAATTTTACAATATGTTCCAGAATAGTCAAGTATACGGTGGCTAGGTGTCAACGCACTATAATGGAAGAAAAAACATCCACGACATGTGCCCTGCAAATACTCGCAACACGAACAACACAGAAACAGGTCGACAGGTGGCACAAACAACAAAGGAAGTGCTTCCAAGGGGGCTCAAAAAACTGATGCACCATGGCTGGTACGCACTTCGTTTCACTGTTTCATTATTCGAAGGATGAGTTATCAACAAAGAACTTATATTGGTGTCCTATTTTGTTTTGTTGTTGACCATGTTACATGTACTTAATAATTGTATAAACAAAATGAAGATTTTTTAGGCCTTCCACTTTAGTAACACTTTAGTGAAAGCACGTCGGGCGGCTAAAACTACGTTTCATAGTTTATTTAGTTACATTTTCAAATCGTCAGGCTAGAATAGAAAAATGCATAAAAACTGTGTTTAAACAGAACGGACAAGACATAATGTTTATTGACAGTCTGTGGTATATGGTTATCTTATGTATTTTGTTTACATGTTCCTAATAAGTAAAAACAAGCGTAAAGGCCTTTTTTACTCTGGGAAGTCTGTTACTCAGCCTGTAACAGTAAAGCCAACAGCGGAGAAGACTCGCTGTTGTTCCTTTGCTATTCACAGTGTACAGTGTTTTTCCATTTATAATCTTGATAAAATATATAAAAAAAACGTTATAAACTTCTAGCGATGAAATGTAAATGTTCCCTTATTCCCTAACAGTTACTCCGTTCACAGTGCCCTTCAAACTGAACATGCTCTCTCACGTCTGATTGGAATCTCACCGAAATGACGCCATGGTGCATCAGTTTGGAGTCTTCTGGAAACACGTATGTTGTCGTCAGTGGCGCTTGCAGCGCGTTTCTGTGTATTTGCAGGGCATGCGTCGCCAAACTAATGAATATGCTTTCTGAACGTGCTTCTATTTGCATGTGTTTACTTCCATTTCAGCGCGGTGGCACAGCAGCTTCCGTTGAAGTATTTCACAAAAGTGGACGGTTTCTTCCCAGACCCTGAATACATAAGAAAAGCTTGTATTCTTCCTAAATTCCTAGAAAAAAATGGATTTCACAGTAGCAATCAAATACTAAATTACATTTTCTATCAAGGAGACCTGACACTTTATCGTTGACTTTCTATCTCTCATTCAAACTCTGATTTAAAGTAGAAAGGATCAAGCAGTTAAAAGGGTTCATTGTCGACATCAGAGCTTTTAAAAGCTCAGACCTCTCTGCTTTGTCCATAGCGTCTCCCTGGTTACAGGGATGTAATTACCGTGCATTAACCTGTCCAGAAACTATGTTCATTGGAACCGAGAGGTCAAGATTTGACTGGTTAGTATGAACAGTCAACCCCTGCTGGTAAATGCCATACAGCTGCACCATTCTGAGGGCCAAAGGCACATTCGGCAAGTTATGGTCATTTTAAAGTAGCGTGTATGCTGACAGAAAACAATGTCTTGGCAGTGGCGGATTTTAGAGAGGGCTCTTAAATATATGATATGCTTGTCGGGGCCAATAGACAAGTGGGCTGCCCATATTGCGCAATAGCACTTCAAATCGACCCTAGTTTGAGACCCGGTTTTTTGTCATTTCGAATTGTATTCCTTTCGCTCACCCTATCAGTTTCCCATTTATCCACTGTCATGTAAGAAATATTCAAAGTCTGACATTACTTCTGACATCACCGCCTTCTAAAACGTCCATGGCCAGAACATGGATTGATGGATGGATTATGTAACCAATTGCCATCGATCACCTCTTCAGGTATTGAAGACCTTCCTACATGATGCTACTGTAAATAACATATAAGTGCAACACAAGATGAGCACAAATGACAAACTGGCCAAGTTGATAAAACAAAGTTTCCTTTAATAAATTGAAAAAAGCCTTTTGTGTAGTAACAGGCCACAAATGAGCAGTTTCTTCATTAAAAGAGACAGACTTAACATGAACACAGCGAAAGAAAAAGACATAATGGGTTTATTAGATGAGAGCAGATGTCTTTCTGTCCTAGCGGTCGTGTTCTGAGGCCACACGGTGACTCATTAATTCGAATTAACATTTCGTCGTGGTCGTGTGACAGACATAGCAGCCACTAACAGATGGAAAAGGGTGTGATAGAAAATAGAAAAAGAAAAGAAAAACATGACTGGAATGTATTAAATAAAACGCGTGTAGAGTCTTGCCCCTCAGTTTGTTGAAACAAAACAGAAACCTGTTATAAACCTGAAATTCTTAAGTGATCAGGTTTATAGGCAATTGTATGACCTAAAGCGAGATAAACAAGCAATGTTATCGCACTATGATAGGACACAATGTTTAAGATTTTAGGCTTTTAAACTGGTTTTCAAAGCACACATTTTAAGCGCATTAGTGTCGCTTCATGAACGCAATGCCATTTGTTTGCCAGTAGAGTAATCCACAGGAGCGGCTGCTAGTGTTAGATCCAAACTATTCTATTCCAAATACATCATCAGATTCAAATCAGACATATGTGCTAATATTCCTGTTTACAGCAACTGTGAAATTGACTTGAAGTTTAAGCTCTTTCAACGCCTCATTAGCCCAGCAATGGAACAACTCATTATGACTCGAGTTTCCTCTGGGACTTGACAACGAAAAAGGAGGGAACGTGAGTAAATTAAAACTCTGAATCTCACAATAATCCTCGTCCTCGTTTTGTTGGGAAGAATATTGATTGGGCAATTAAAACATATAGAAATATGGAAATATAAACTATGGGGAAAAATGCACAACAGGGATTTTAAAAGTCATGTACCGCACCTGAACACTTACAGCGGCAATCCCTAACTTTTAGCTCTCAATCGCCATCTCTGTTTGAAATATAAAAATGCAGGTTCTTTTACGTACTTTACTTTACTCAAATGGACGTCAAACTGACATTTTCTTTGAAATCAACTCAAATGAGAAAATGATTACCGTTTCAATGAAGGTACGGAGATGGCGATTTTGTGACGTCCTTTGGGTATGTACTTGAACTCTTCATTTGTTATGTACTTGCTTAGTGTTTGACTTTAAAGAAAAGTTACAATTGCACACTGTAAACATTTTACAGAATTTTAATGCTTTATTTGAACATGTTTATGAAAAAAATGGTCAAATTACAGAAATTAAACATAACAATTGACAAAATTTACGATTTAAGATAACAAAGAATTTGTCGATTTGTGTCAATGTGCCAGCTGTTGGAATATTACCGTTTTTTACTGGAGTGCAGCAAATTTTTTTATTTATGCAAACAACAACCACATTCTAGAAAATGCAGGTAGTGACAACTGCGTTCATATTGTACGTATGGCAAACAACCTGCATTGTTAGTTGTTTACAGCACTTACTCATTGTTGCCCTTTCGTATTAATTTGATCGCATTTATTGCCTTATTTGTGATCCGCGGTGTGAATCCGACAGGTGAAAGGTTACTCTCAATGTTTGACTGAAACGTTCATAAATGAGATGTTTGGCAGGAGCATTAGCTGATGAAAAGAGCTCACTGTTGAATCCCAGGACGTCTCACTTTTTCCTAAGTTTAAATTCAGTGAGTTAATTTGCAATTTGAAGCCTCTCCGTGGGACGTTGGTAATCTTTAGCATGTATGTGTGTCTAGATGAGTATAGAGTCTCATGGTGCACATAAGCTCATAGTGCTGGTCCAATCAGAACTCTGAATTGATGGGATATTGAGTGTTGTCTTTCCTGCTGCGTGCTGTTGAGTGGGATTTGATGATATTATTAGGCTGCTCTTCATCATTTGGGCTGAAACACAGTATGAGCAATGGTAACACGATTTTAATTTCTACTCAGATTCATTTAAAATCGATATCATCACTCAGAACAGCATATATTTGTCCTTTATAACAAAAGTTCTGTTACCCAGAAACTGGTTGCAGGTCTCTTATGACCTATTCAAACTCAAATCACACTCTGTGTTTTGATGCAAATTCATCAATTATTTGCTTAAAGTTTGCACAAAGAGGTCATGCGAAGTGTCCTCATCCGCATTAAACATTTTTACCGTTCAATATGGTTAATACAACAGAATATTATAGTATACATTGGCAAAGTGTAGTGATAAACAATAATGCATGGATAATAATGGATAATATACTACAGCATACTGCAGTTTACTATAGTAAATACAGAAGTATAGTATGTATGTAATCAACTGATTGTAGTTAATATTACAAAGTATTTGTAATAATATTATTTAATACAATATTTTCCAGTGGCCTTCCTAAAAAAAAAAAATCACGAACAAAACACTTCAAGGTCAAAGAAAATATGACCCAGACTATATAAAAGGCACTTTCACATTTTTGGTGCAGACCCAAGTCAGCTTTGTTTGTTTCAAATTAATTTGCGCACCAGTGAGCCTCACTCAACCCACTTGAAAATGTGGTCTGGCATACGGTTCATGTGAACTCGGCTCAGTTTGCCGCCTGCATGAAAGCAATTCGTCCAAGCCCGCATAAGCACTACCGACGACGTCTAATATACTCTGCATGCTCCTGTGACACTTTTTAGTGTAAAGTGCTCCAAATAAATTGCCTTCAGGACAGCAGCACGTATCTCCGCATCTCTACGGCGGTCGCACGTAAATCAGCGTTTCAAATCAATTAAACACACACACTGAGCACCTACTGTACACCGGAGGTCAAAAACATGTCTCTCATCTGAGTGAGCTATAGCCTTTCTCACCTCCACTTAAAGTAAGATGCCTGGCTGCTGTTCCTCAGAACAGATGGTCTGTGAGCACATTACCTCTCCTCAGAGACTTTAAGGAGAAAAAGACT
The DNA here is from genome assembly GCF_947034865.1 of Barbatula barbatula. Classification (NCBI taxonomy): domain Eukaryota; kingdom Metazoa; phylum Chordata; class Actinopteri; order Cypriniformes; family Nemacheilidae; genus Barbatula; species Barbatula barbatula. The sequence continues at coordinate 20,502,449 of NC_136778.1, read as the reverse complement.
TTCAATCTGTTGGTTGATGTCTGGCTTTGTTTCAGACATCATCGCCATTTTCTTGCATCAGCAGATTCCCCAACAAACATATCGATGGTTTCCAGCAGGGTTACATTAGCGCCTGGCTTTGTTGCGTTTGAGGTCACAGCGTACACCAAAAGCTCCTTTGAGGATCTTATTGTAATAAATGCGTCTAATTATGATTCACCTACACAGTAAATAAGACACAAAACAGCATTCAGATGCATCATTCCCTGTTGAAAGAAACAGCCTGAACTCACTGAAGTGTCTAGTCTTAACTGGTCTCCTAGGCTTTAGGCTGGACTGGTTTGATGGTTTTAGAGGGTTTTGGGTCATATATCTGCTAGAGAGCAGCTAAACCAGCTAAACACCAGCTTGGCCAGTATGGAAGACCAAATAGGCCAGAATAAAACTGAAAGCTGAAATCTTAATCAAATTAGCAACCAAAAGCTTTTCAAATGTATATTAAGACAGTAAATTCTTTAACTTTGTTAGGATACCAGACTTAAAAATGTTTTTTCATGTCACTGTTGACACGATGTAACGGCGATAAGGATAAACGCTTTCCTATATATATGATATGATGGAATACATGGCAAAACACAGCCGTGTGGTATACAAATGAAGGAAAATTGGACTTACGATATGAAGCATGATGTAGTCTCCTAGTCTGGGGGCGCTGTCGATGCGGACCAGAATCCCGTCCTTGATGGTGGAGCTGAAGCCCACCGCCAGCCTGTCGGTTCGAGTGCTGGGTCTCTCGTTATTGGGCCATGTGTATGTGATAAGTCCTCCGCCTTTTCCAAAGATGTACGTCGCTCCCGCTACAGGGAAGAAAAACAATTAATGTTGGTTTGCGAATCAATATAGAACGACACAAGCAGTAGTTACTGTTTTGACAATATCAAATGTTGTCAGTGGAACACTTCCAATAACAACTAATGCATTTGTTGCATCAAAGAGTGCAGAACAGTACTCTACTCTCAGCCAGTCTTGTCTCATTGTTCCGAGGTTACTAGAGCGGGCAGGACGCAGTCCAAGGTTACCAGAGCGGGCAGGACTGATAAATGCTGTGATGATGGAGCTGGACAAAGGCTGCAGCTTTTGTCAGGGGAAACTGGAATCCCCTGGTTAGGCCTGGTTTCCCTCTGAGGTTTTTTCTCCTCCAATGGAGTTTTGGGTTCCTCACCACCATTTGCATACTGTTTTGCACTGTTTGCCCGGCAGGGGGGGGCTGCTAGAATTGTAGTTTTATTCTGCATATAGGAATTAATACTCTTTCTGATATTTGACCTGTGTTTTGACTTGCATAACCTTAGATGTTTTGCTTATAGTCAATGTTTTCTTGTACAGCTGCTTTGTAACAATGCGCTATATAAATTAAGCGGACTTGACAATCGTAGCTGTCAATGTTAAGGTCAATTCTATAATCTGTGGTAATGAGTAACAACCTGATATGGTACTCAAGTTCTGTCTGACTGACAGGTGGAGGTCTTTTCAATGCGTTTGTGCTTGTGCCTCAGGGAAAGGCAACTGTTTGCAAGGAAAAGCAAAAGTGATTCTTGGTCAGGTGGGGCTAAATTCAGTCAGTTATGTTTTAAGAAAATGTAAAAAATGATTTGTCTCTGTTTAAACAAAAGCGGAAACACCCACAGATTTTGAATTGTATTATCACTGAACCGATACAAATGTTGGGAAGAAAGACACCGTACAGAAAATTTGCAGACAACTCTAAGAGCATTAAATCAATATTAATAATCAGTCAGTAATTGACGCAGTTTGAGTTGTCATCTGTTATTTTATCGGTTTCTAAATGAATTTACTTTAATATCTTATGCTGCTGTTAGACAGTGATTTCCAAGCACAAATTACTACATTTTTATCCTTATTCTTTTGTTTTGCTTTGTTCTACTGCTTTCAAAATCTTTGTTCTTCATGTTTTGTCTTAAATCATTTCACAAAAAAGACTAGCGACACTTACACAATTAAGAATGAAATGAAAGCCACAAGCCGCTCTCTTATTTAAATTTAAATATTCATTTTTAATATAGAGAAGTTATATGTATATTATATCGGGCATAGTATTGAGAATCATAAAAACTGATTGTGTAGTGACTACCACAATTTTTATATCATGACAGCTCTGGTTAGGATCTGACAGTCAGATATACCAAACACCCTTCAATGTCAATACCAGTATTTTTATAGCTTTTTTACGACCAAAACTAAATAAATACATCTCGCAGATTGAATTGTATTTTGAAGCATCATTGCTTGCTGGATTCGGGTTTATGTTGCACAGGATACCCGTTTCAAGACGACGTTTTAATTTTCTATGCATGTTCAGTATTCATTCAATTATGTCCATGTAAAATCAACAAGAAGCGGATTCGAGATCGAAATGATCGAAATGTGCATATCATTGAATGCTCATTTCATAGAGTCCTCATTTTTATGACAACTCTTAGACCTTGGCTCGAGTGTCCAGTCCTTGAGCTGAGTTCTGGGATCAACGCTCGGCCCTCAAGCCTCTTAAACAGGGAAAGCTCAGAGAGCTGGCAAAAAAAAGCGTGAGACTCACAATCCTCATCCATTATACATGAACCTGCAACCAGAGAACAAAAGCGAGCAGAGAAATAAAATCGAACAACCTTTTCTAAGTTTAATTTGACAAACGGCGGCCGTAAAAGGGCACGGAAAATAAGGTGGACCTTGCCTCTTCAGGAAGTGCTATCATTAAGCTTTCAGATCACAGTCGACACAAAAGATATAACGAGTGCCTGAATTCTAGAAAGTTCCTTTGAATCACAGTAATTACACCTCACAATTCAGCAACATTTCACAAATGTCTGAACATGCGTGTAATCTATTGCATCCAGGTCTGGGAAACAGAGGAATTAAAAACATCACAGTTTATCAGAATCAAGCTATAAAGATAATGTGGCTAAAGCTACAGCCGTTTTTAAACAGAAACCTAACATTCATGCAACCTTGAACACAAAGTATACAACTGTTGTAACAAGATGCACATCAGTAATGTCATTTTGAGAATACATTTTTCAATATCTCAGTTTAGCGAAGGCCCTGTCCTGGCTTAAAGTGGTAGTTCACCCAAAAATTCTGTCATCATTAATTCACCCTCTTGTCATTTCAAACCTGTATGACTTTCTTCCATTTTGAAAAAAGTTGTTGACCGAACAGCGATGGCAGCCATTCACTTGGATTTGTTTTGTGTCCGCACAATAGTTCATTTATCAGTCTATTACTGAAATGTACACATTTCTTTTTACAGTGAAGTTTTTCTCGCTTTGTCCGCCACCTTAAATTCGTCACGTTCCTATCCAAATGCATCAGGACTGGCGTCCCAGAAATGGTATATGAAGAGTCTTAAATCAGAAGCACCACTACAAGTTGCCTCTGTATGCAAAACATTTAAATCAGCAATAAATGCAAACGCAGAAGCTGCTGAGAACAAACCGACAGATGAAGAAGCGCCTATTTGGTTTTTAGATACGGTACAGAGGGAACGCAGGTGCACCTTCGGTTTTTTTGCGGTCGTTGGCATTTTCTCCACCATTCGTTGGTTATCAAGATCGTACCATCTCATTTGCACATCTGGGCCTGATGACCCAACTGGTTAACATTCCTTAAGGAGAAGAGACATCAGGCCAAGCGCATGGGGTTGAGTCCCAGGAGACAGAAAGACATATGGGAGTGAGATGAAAGAGAATGTACTGCATATAGACAAGACCCGCGCTGGGTCAACCTACCTTGTCCTGAACTAATGTTTCTGTGCTAGGTCATCCCTCTCTCTTATTAGATAAATGACGTGCTCGAGCGGCGTAGTAAAAACTTGACCCATGGGAAACTAAACCAGGGGATTCCTCAGCGTACCGCACCGATCTCCAACCGTAGTGCTCAAGAGAACCACTACGGATTTGAGCTCAGTCTTCTGGGAATCGTCCTTATCGCTGCTGTAGGATGCCATAAAATCATCCATCTGCACTGCACCCCAGGGAGCCAATTATCCCACTCAGTGGATTTACTAAGTAACAAGAGACACCATTCAATCTTTACAACACCTAATTTTGAATGGAACCTGCATGGGTTGGCTTAGCAAATGCCTGCGTTGAAAAAAGCTATTTACCAAATTTAATCGCATCAAGCGATTGCACATGTCCATTTAAATGCCGTGGAATTGGCAGGTAGACTGAGAATTACTCGCAGGGCCAGTGTTGATAGGCCGTGGCGGTGTTTTGCATTTAAGCAGCGGTGTTAAGAAAAAGGCTAAAAGGAAGTGAGATTGTAATTATGCCACAAATGGACTGCTTTTAATGAATACTCAAAGCTTTTGAAAGTTTGGTGTTTTATGCATGAATTCATTATGGCTAAATTGCATCTTCTGGAGCAATACGTACCGCGGTTTGCCTCTTCTTAATGGAATTTCAGAGCTGGTGAAAACTTCATTAAAAAACTTCATTACAGAAACGTGCTGATAAAGGGTGATGCGTGGCAAACGGATTCAACTTAGCGTACAATAAACAAAAACAAGGGGAGGAAAAGCTTGTTTTTGCTTCTTTACATCTGCTCGATGCATACGGTAGGTAAAAACTATAATTATGCCGCTAATGCAGATAACTGGCTTTGAGGAAATGTCTGAATTAATATAATTCATAGTTTTTGCATGACGAATGAGCAGAAAAAATAATCAATGCATAAAATACAACAAACCTCAGCAAAAAGTCTGTTAGCACCAGCTGAAATGCATTTCTAGAGGAGAAACTTGTAGAAACATCAGCAAATGGAAGACTTGCCTTTGTTAAGCACAATAAGGATATCAGAATGTCACATAGACTCCCGGATGATGTCCAGTAAGCCCAGCTACTGCTTTTTTAAACACATCTGTGAGTCAAACACTCCTCGTTCATTGTCCAAGCAAATATGTCACCATGGACTACAAAGGGCTCATTTTAGGGGTCGACTTTATGACAAAAAAAAGCTTTCCATTTATGTATGGTTTGTTAGTATTTGGCGGAGATACAAATATTTGAAAATCGGGAATCTGGGGGGAGCAAAGGGTACACATTTATTTGAAGCAATTTTGCATTGTAAACACATTACTTGATTTCAAAGTATAAATCTTAGATCTTAGATTAAGTGTTTTTAATGGACAAAAGATTTAAACAGATTTTGAATGACGATATTGCCAAAGAGATAGGAATTTATTTAAGATGAACAAAAGGTACGTTCTCTAAAAACAATAATTATTTTGCTTCACGCTCATTATTCTTGTTAATGGATGTTGATCGGATCAGTTAACCAACCTATCTGTAATCCCCCCTGTATACATTCTTGTTCTTGTAATTATGTGGTCAAAAGCCAAAACAAACACAGATTTGAAAATCACATGCAGCGCTAGTTTCTCATTAGTTTTCTGCATGTGACATTTTTGTTGCAGAACCGACTGCGTGCATGTGCAGCTAGGACCTTTAATCATAACAGACCTCCATTAGTGGATGCTCAACATGGGCAGCATCTCTGTGTACTAGAGATGTACCAATACCACATTTATCCACCATTACCGATAACCGATTATTCATGGGGATATCTGCCGATACAGGTTTGGAAGATGGAATTCATATTTCTTAACTTAATTCAAATAATGACTGTTCATATTGACCATCAAACTGGTGATAGTTCTAACCATTTATAAACATAGAGCACAAATGCATTTTTCTGTCCTCTTTTGATTGACAGTTTATATCATCTGCTGTTGAAAATGTGCTTTTATCAACCGATTTCAATTATCGGCCAATAATTGGTAAATCTCTACTGTGGATCATACCAAAAGCACTTCTCATGTGAAGCTTTTTAAGTTGTTGTTTAGTTAAATACATGAATACCGATCGGATTGTAATATAGATGTAACTTTTCTTTTCAAAATAAATGTTTCATTATGGAAAGAATAATAGCTATAATCAATGCCATCTTGAGAAATATGTACAAGCTTTCTATCAATCCGGACAAACGAAGTTATCCTGCCTTCTTTTTCTTGCCTACATGCTCACGATGCTTTAAAATGCAAATATCTTGAAATGAAAAGACATTTGAGGATAAATTTGAGTGACATGCAGTCCCACTTACATTACCATTAGACTTCATTACTGCAAATGTTGTTGAGTTGAGTTTTATTTAAGTGTGTTGATATATCATTTTTATAGCATGAGGTAAATAAATGATTATGGACCCTTAATGCAACATGACAAATGACTTCTGGGCTTCCACACACTGTTTGGTGTCTCTCAGCTGGAAAAATGTCTCTGATGGGTTGCCAGCGGATATATTATAGTAAAAAGAAAGCACATGTCAAAAATTAATAGAATGAATCACAACGGGAATATGGTGGCTATAGAAGAAAGTCCCGCCTTTCACTTTAAACAGCCAATCAGAGTCGCTGCCTATGTAGAGCTCTAAATCAGTCACTTCAGTAAGGTTCTATTGCACATGTCCGTCGAAGACAGAAATTGACTGTCAACCCCCTACCGGTTTAAAGAAAATCATTTCTGACTTTGCTATCGGTTCAACAAAATAATTGAGTTCTCTGCGTAGGTGTGTGATGTCATCACCATTAACGTCAGGCAAATCTGCAACGACATTTGAAGGTGTTCTCAAAGACCTTCTTTAAAGTAAGACGAGTCAGAGTCCAGCCACATTCACACACACAAACCCCGGCTCTAACACACTCTTTGTTGCCGGCGTATAGAGCTGCTGTTTTCATTTCAGTTTTCAGTAGTTATCCTCTGAGGGCTGCATGATGGTGGAGGTGTTTGGGAAATGTATGCAGCACAGAGCCACAGCTCCAGCCTCTCCTTTTCTCGATCCCCCTTCGCTCTCCTCTGAAAGCCGTCAATCTCACGCTTCACCGTAGAATTTTTGATGGAGGAGCAAAACAAAGACTCGATAAAATGAAAAATATAATAGGGTTAATCTCAGCGGGTGTTCACTGATACAGGGCGTTTATAATAATAAATGTCTGTGCAAGGTTAACTTTGTATTCATAAACAAATACACATACATGTATTTACTTTTTTTATTTACTGAATACGTATGCACAGATATATGTTAGGTAAACGCAAAACTTTTATTCTGGATGCGATTAATCACGATTAATCGTTGAAAGAGCAAATGAGTGGTGTTGCGAGGTGAACGGTGATTCATGAAATATATACTGTACGTATAATAAAGGAATCATCATGTTTTAAAGCTGTCATGAATTAAGAAATCCATTTGAACGTGAGCTTTTGATATATAAAAGCTCATCGTATTCAAGCGAACATCCTGTAAGTGTCAGAACTGAAGACGTCCTGGTTACTGAAATGACAATAAAAGCTTCTATTGACACCAGGCCCAGCGAACGCCAGGTCCTGGAATCTACCCATCAATGACGTCATTGTACACACTCCCGCATTTGTGATGACTGACAAACTGGTAACCATAGCGACATATTTTTCTACAAAATGTTCGTTTTGTCTAAACCGCTGATACGCGCTGTGTTGAGTTTATGATCTGAAGGCTGCATCACACAGCGCTCTTTTGCAGTGTTGTCATGTTCATTATAAATAAGCGCTTTTATGCTTGTTTGCGTGGTCTTAGATCAAAAAGCCTCAGCACTGAGATTTTTTAATCTTATCAAATACATAAACAATTTGCATTTTAAGGTTTGCGAAGGGCTCTCAATATGTGCAAAGGTAAGGACTTCTTTCAGTGTTTTATTTATTTAGAGCGACGAAGCAACAAGCAGGCAACATATTGTGGTCGTGGAAGAACACGGTCGCTTCCTTGGGATGCTGATATTAGGAATGCGTGGTTGAGGTTTATTTTTAAAGACGTTTCTGCTCACGTGTGTAAAACATTGAGTGTTTGTTCGCTTCATTTCACCGTGGGCTCCTTTGTAAACAAGACTCATGTCGATGCTGGATTTGCAGAGAAAAGCAATGCCGTGTAGTCAATGTGAGTTCAACTATATGTCACTTTTGCTTTTTTAGAGATCGTTTTATATGTCCTGATTATGTGTACCCAACATGTCTAACCAAGTTTAAAGAAGGCTCCAAACTAAGCACATAGCTTGTCAAAAAGACACCTAGAAATGTACATCTCAGGGCACACTGATGAACAGTTATCCAATCACAGCAGTCGGCGTTTACTTCCAAGTCTTCAATGCGGCCCACAACTAAAAAACAGAGCGTTTCTTGAGACGGCCTCAAAACAAGGGTAGAAAATTGTCTATTACCTATTGATTTTGATGTATTGAATGTAAAACCACGCAAACGTCATAAGTACAACAGTATAAAATAAAAAAGGCCAGTTCAGCACACCTTAATGATATATTTTGCCCCTAAGTTCTCATTGCTGTAATGCAAAGTAGTAGTTATAAATATAAAAAAATATATATTTATAAAATAATGATAACGATAATAATAATAATAATAATGATTACAAATAAATAACAGTAATTTCTCAATTCATTTTTGGAATGTTCTTGACAGTTTCTGTTAAACAGGCACTACAGCAAGAGAAAGCGGATAGAATAACTAAAGCTGTCCACGATGCTTAGGATAAATATTTAACAATTCCTCAAATTCTAAGTTCACAAAAGTCAAATTCTAAAGTCAGACTCCTCAACCCATTCATCATATCACGGACGTCAGGCGGTGCATCAGAAGACCCTCGGAGAGAGAGGATGCACCATTAGAAAGAATAAGCCATCCAAAGACGGCTGCAAGTGAAGTCTCATTCATAATTCAGTCATCTCTAGGGAGAAACTCCTGCCTTCTTGGCATTCGGAAGACTTGCAGTGCCGAACAGCCCGTGTGCTTGAGGAAACCAGGTACAAAGAAACAACGTCATCAGCATTTGAACATATTTCCCAAACGAATATATCATCCAGATCAGAAACAGCACTCTGTATTTTAGAATAAAACTGAGAAAATACAGATGTGATTATCAATTCATTACACAAGTGGCACAAGAGGTGCTCTTTTACAGTTATTCAAGGATAACCCTGTAGACTAGATTTTCTGTAGGCATAGAATGGCCAGATGATCTGTGTAAATGTTTAGCATACAACCAAAGCGCACAAAATGTGTTCAACTTGATCTTCCTTGAGTCTTCTGATGAAAGTATAAATAAAGTATATTTTTTCATCGTAAAATTACATGTTTTTCTTGTAAATTTGCCGTCTTTTTCTGAAATATTATGTTTCATATTTCAAATCATAAAACTTTACCAAAATTCCGTAAAAGTACAGTTTTTTGGACATACATGAAAGATCTGTAAACAAATAACAATAAAATTAAGTTTTTTGATTTGTTTATTTTTAACCAAAAAAAGTTCTTCTGACTGCTTAGAGCAAATTGATTTTGTCACTATTTTCGAACTGCCAAAATATTTTGGGACCCAGAGAATATTTTTATTTTCTTCCACCATCAGGACCCCATCTGCCGTGTCATAAACTGTCATAGCGTGATTCAGGACACAGCCAATAGTGCAAAAAAATTGCTGCTGTTGCCATGGCAAACAGCTATCAATGAAGACACACTCGAGGAGATCAAATCTTAACAACACCTAGCAGTCTCGAGCTCGGACCCGTATCTGTACAGTAAACTCAAGGACAGTAATGTACAGTTCAATTGGCTTTGATATCTCTTCAGAGGACAAAGATGTCAGTGCTCGACAGCATTGTCAGTGCTCTTACATAAGTGCTCATACAGGTCAGTGCTCTTACATAACTGCATGGCTCTCTTAGCAAAATGCTTGAAAAGCCAGGACACGGTTTACTCTGCCGTGATGATCTAGACAGGATATTTACAGCTAATGAAAGATGTAAACAAAACATGTGGTAATACTGACCACTAAGTAACTACCTCAAGGGCAACACGATAGCAATGTAAACCTTAAAGGAAGTTGCTATCGTTTTTACTTCCGTATTTTGATGCATTTCTGAGTAAAATTTCTAATGAGAAAAATAGTGGGCGTGGCTTTATTCTTTCTCTGTGATTTGATTTGATTGGATTTTATAAAACAGCCGATGCATTTTGAAATTTAACTGGCAGCAGACTGACAGTTGAAGGGGAGGAGTTAACGGATGCTCCACCCAAGCCGTCTAACATATGTCATTTAAGATTGATAGTCATTACAGGAACGAAGTGCATTTTCAGATTTTAACAGAAGATTATGAGGGCACACGAATTTAAAAAAAGAGAATGTCCCACATTGATAAACTATTTACAATATCAATTTCACAAAAAGATATTTCACTGGGACTTTAAGATAAATAGTTTTACCATAAGGTTTCACCATATTAATAGGCAGACGTCCATATTTTGTGGTTTATAGTTTTCTATAGTCAGGTAAGTGAATTGTCACATCCATAACTGTCCAAATTCCTCATGAATGGACTTTTAATGTATATGTCAAATGTTAACTGAAAATGTCACATCCGTAACTCTTGCTAGCAAGATCTAAAAAACACTCTTGCATGGGCATTGGTAATATATATACATTTTTCAGAACAAGCTTGAACCGTACACCATATCACTGTGTACTTACAAACCCTATAGTTTATCAGAAACGTGACCAAGAAGTTGCACATGCTCCGATGCTTGGGCGGGTGGCGCAAACAAGGCTTTGCATGCATCATTTCCCAACCATCTTCATCTTATTTTCTGTCTTTTCAGTTCTCATCAGTAAAGCAGCAATGGGCCAAAAACATTAAAAGGGCACTAGTTGCAGCACTCAGAAAATGTATTTCTGCAGAATACAGGTATGAAACCATTACTGGTACTGAACATAACAACTACTGAAATAAAAACTTGTATGAGAAATGCACTCCTAAGACCATCCATCAACCAGACCTGTCAGGAACATTAAATATTACTACGGTTAAGAGAAGCTTGTATTATTGTATGCTTTGAGTCTATGAAGCTTTGAGTTGAGCTCTTTCCGTATGATCTTCAGAAGTCTCATTCTATCCACACACTTTGATGCCTTCTTGCTGAACGTGTGCAATTTAACACACCTAGAGGCACTTGAACGTCCTCTATTTATCCAAGAGCTCTCAGGGAGATGATGAATTTGTTGCCGGGTAAGACATCGGGGGATGTGGGCTCTAACTCTGTTCAACCCTCGGTGAATGATTTATGGCTGGGGTGTGTCTCCAGAATCAACACAATCATCACCTAACATGAGGTGAGAACCACAGAGGAATTCTGGATGAAACGCAGCCACACACCAACATGTGCATGTTTACAACATACACCGTGAAAACACAAAGTGACCTTACGCAGTGGTCCTAACCAGTGCTACCAGTGACAAGCAATTTGTCTGTCCACGGTGGAAGCAAAAGTAGTTCATATGGCCATGTTGATGCTTTATGTGGTATTTGGGGCCAATGCGAATTTTCATTTAGAAACAAAATGTTCTCTTGCAGAATGTTTGTGCATTCATGCACAAAATTTTGTATCACGTCTAAACGAAGTTATCAAAGAGCAATCTTGCAGTGATGCTAAAGGAGCACGTCATAAACATAATGTTTCGTAATGTTGTAAACATTCTAAAACGTTGCTATGAAAATGTTATTCTTAAATTAGTGGAACCTTTGAAACATTCAGAAATAATGTTTCATACCCCATAATGGGGTTCTTATATTTTTGTTAGCCTGTAATCAATATTACAAAAAAATCACAATAATTAACATGCACAATATCGTTATCGTGCAAACTTGAAAATACATTGAATATTATCTGAATCTCAAGATTTCCAGAAAGCAAACTAGTTTTTTATAAAGTGGTTAAAATTCACACTGCGTGTAAGTGAACGCTTACAGTTTGAGAATAAATGAGAAAAAGCATTACTTGTCATGATCCTGCCTCTCCTTGTCTTGGTTTTCGAGTCTTGTGGCAGGATCATGACAGTCCCATATGTTTTGTGTGGAGAAAGAGCATTGTTTTGGTTTAAGAAGCCATGCTCTCTCTCCAGTGTCGCGTCCTTTAGTCCCGCCCCCTTGTTTCCCCGGTTAGCGGTCCATTAGTGTTAGTCTTGTCTCCAGCCCTGATCCATCTTTCCCTTAGTGTTTCAGTCCCCTCACCTGCCTTGTGCAATCCTCCTGTTAGCTTTCCCTTAGTGTTTCATCCATGTCACCTGCCGCCACTCTCCCTGTGTCATCAGTCCTTGTTAGTGTTTCCCCTTATCAAGCCCCAGTTTCCCTCTGTCTCTTGTCGGTTCATTTTGCATTTTGCACACTTTGGACACTTACCCTTCGTCTGTCTGGATTACCCGTGTTCCTGTTCCCTGGACTCAAGTTTGTGGACTTAGTATGTTATTTTTAAGACCTTGTTTGTTTTGTCCCCCTTGTGGGAAGTTTTAGTTTTCAGTCTTGTTTGTGGTCATGTTTTCCCCATCGAGGGTCTTTGTTTTGAAATAAAGTCTTGTTGTTCGACACATGTCTGCCTGCGCTTGGGTTCTGTCCACAACCATAACATTACTAAGAGTAACTAAAACCAAACAAAATCATTATGTTCTAGTAAAGCAAGTTGAATATAAAAAAAAATATCTGAAGTAAAACCCAGAAAATATTGGCTGAACCAGTTTTTTCTTGAAAGCGTGATAAAAGAGTATACATTGACAACATTTTAAGCAATTATATTATGATATTAAAAATTAAGAATGTCAGGTGCGTGTAGTCTATGCAAAATTTGATTTCAAGTAGCCATCAGGTCCCACATAACTTCATTGTGAGGTCTGCATTTGGCGAATTACTTTTAGGGGGAAAAAAATGTAATCTTAGTTTTGTGGCAGCCGCCGTATTGCTTTGAAAGGGAGTGGAGGAGTGAGCCGCTAGATATCACGTAATTGCATGCACTGGCCCTTTAAAGTTATTTTAGGGGGATCTATTTGCGCTAATACAAAAACATTAATTATAACTGTGGCCCTGTTAGACGTGAATTCAAATGTCTAAAGTAAGTCAGCTGAAAAAGCTGCAAAGAGATACTTCCAGCAGTGGCTCAGGTCACTAGGAGGCGCCGCTCCACCAAATTATCCAGAGAAGATGAACATATACAAACATAACATATGTTCAACGTATATTATAAATTGATAAATAATTTGGAAATAAATAGATTTATTCACACTATATTTGCCAGGTAGTAGTTATTATTTAAAATTGTATTTGGTCAATTACATACCCTGATAGCACAATCCATCTGGCTTACATCTATTTGACGTCTGCATTTGCGTCTGCAAGACATCTTAAATACATAGTTTGCTCACCTGCAATACGTCAGTTTGACTGGCACCTTATTACTGTTAATAAACACCATTAAATACTTTCATACTTAAACCTTTTTTTCAGCTAAGCAGTGATGATACGTTTACATCACATGTCAAATGGTTCGGTGCATCCCCTCCAAACAATGGTGCAACGGCCGCCACTTACTGCCACACTACAAATAACAGTAATGGTTAGCGTCACTGTGTTTTAGTTCTTCCTCAACACTGCTGTTATGCTAATATGCTAATTGTGAATCACATTCACTGCATACAGTAGTTTCACCTCAGGGTACAGCTAAAGTTATCCAGCCCCATCTCAACAATTCCTCCTTGAGATGTCATTGCCTGTCTCAGTCAATGACATCCCTTTCCAGGGAGTCTCGGAGGTGTAAACAAAAAGAAAGACGTGTGAAGCCACTGAGAGGACAGGTGATTCATCTCCTTTGTGAGCCATTGAACTGGGCGGCAGAGGTCTGTCCGTTATCTGTTTTCAATCCTTATCAAATGCTAAACGAGTCTCACAAATGCCCTCGGAGAGGCCGACCTGCTCCCCATCTGCGAAACAGATGAGAGGTGGAGAAGAATCGATGGGAGGTGTCTTCCGCGCGGATAAAATTAAGAGAATTCTTCAAATCAGCTGACAGATTGATGGAAACGTTGAGATGCAAGTGATCAGAAATGTGAGTATATTTGTTTTAAGATATCTTTATAAAATCTCTCATAAACAAAGGACTTTGGTCACTTGGGGTCGAGGACTTAACAAAGCGTCTTTCAAATGAGTGGGTTTGCAGATATGGATGCAGGACTTTTATTTGTGAAGCAGAGCCACAGTAGTCTTCTTCAGCCCTTCTCTGTTGGCTTTTCATTCTCATCCAGATTTTTTCTCTCCTCACTTTGAAGATGTGCTTAGCCGAACTGATGAGAAATTTCAGGGCGAGAACAGAGGCTTTCAGGACCTGCATGAAAGGCAATGGACGAGCTGGCGTCTTGAGTTAGCGAAACACGAGCAAACAAATGGAGGGCGAAATGAACACCGGCCATGCCAATAACAGAAAACCAATAAACAGCAAACGTGACCACTGAGAAACAGCACATTGATTCAGAAACTCAAACTTACTTTTCTGTCAAATGCTACCCGGGTCGTTTGGAATTACCTCTTTTATTTAGCATGAGATGGGAATTTTTTTGTTTAAACTTGACTAATCTTCATTTTGCACATCAGTCGGTTACAGGCAGAATTTAGAATACCACATTGGACCAAATTTCTTTAAAAGTCCATTGGAAAAAAATACAATCATTACTCTAAACCAGTTCTCAACTGTTTTCCTTGAAAGGCCCCCTTTGTGTAGGATACATCGCTTTGTGAGCCCCCTCAAATAGAGGATGTATAATCTTAAACCAAAAACATATTCAGTTATACAATGCTGGAAAATAAATTCTTATGGTTGGTGGTCTTATATTTTTATGTTTGATTGCATTAAATGTAACACATTTCTATATTTCATAAAATGATTTCTTTTAGCCAGCGTTCACAAATGTGTAACTGTTACACCACTAATAAACACAGCAAACAAACTAACATTTACACAGGACAAATGATTTCAGTTGACCTGACAAAATACACCTTTGAGGGTTCTTCAAATTAGCATTTTAAAATGGCTGTCCTAAAGTGTGTCAACACAACGGTGTGTTCTCAAAAGTCAGATTTGCGGAGACGCAAAGTAGGAGGGCTGATTTCATGACAGTCCTCCACCGAAGAGTCTAATAGATGCTGACAGGAAGATGGATTGCTTTACTAATGCCTGAACAAATTTATAGGATAGGATGATACTAAGCGTTAGTTATCTTCCTGTACTGTAGTCTAACAGCACTTTGTTTTATTACTAACAAAAAATAATTATATTCATAAAATGCTGATGTGTTTAGACATGTTACCTTGGTATGATGATGTCTCAATGTACAGTACATTTTGCTATATAAGGGAGAGTTCACCCAATAATGTCATTTAATGTCAATAATCATTTACTCCCCCTCTTGTATTTCAAACCTACGACGTTCTTTCTTCTGCAATACACAAGGAAAGATGTTTCGAAGAATGTTGGTAAGCAAACAATGGCGGTAGCCATTCTATTTCATACAATAGAAGTGAATGGGCATCACCAGTGTTCACCACTCTTCAAAATATCTTCTTTTGTGTTCTGCTGAAGAGAGAAAGTCATACAGGTTTGAAATGACAAAAGGGGGAATAAATGACGACGTTGGGTGAACTATTCCCATTAAGGACGATAACTATAATGTTTCAAAATGTCAAGCTAAATTTAAAAGAGTAGGTGAAGCCAACGTGACAAAACTATGACAATACAATATCATTGGAATCACTTACAGAACGATTTTCATGAATGATAAAACATCAGCAGCCATCAAAATCCATTGTAAAATGAGAAACTGCAGCACACAAGCTTAGGAATAAAAAATCTTTATCGGCGGGTGGTTACAGTTTTTGTTATTGATGTGAAAAGCTTTAAACTCAGCAATAAGCCATTGAGGTTTCATGTAAACTTTATAAAAGTACTGTACAGACCACAGACTCACAAAGACGGTACTTTGTAACTATTTTACGAGGTGCAAATTCATATGAATTCGTACAATGCAAATCATACAAAAACATATGAAAAATGCTAAAATGAACCTCTTAACCTAACATCATCATACTAAAACGTACGTATAAGATCGTTCAAATTCATATGAATTAGCCAACTTGTAAAACAGTTACATATTCATGTGAGATTGTGTTGGTTAAAAAACAATCTGTCGTCACAATTGAAGTATATAAATGTACCTAAGAAGCTAAACTAAATAAGCTCAGAATAGTTTACAGATCATATTTTTTGGATTATACGTTATCAATGGGATTTAATATTTGTATATATTTTCTGAAAACAATAAAACAATATTGCTTCTTTTAGAATTATGTTAGAGGAACGTTCCGCACTTTTGAGCTATCCAGAAAATGATTAAGTGGAGTTCAAACAAAAGACATAAAGTTATGGATTGCTCCGAAGTTTTTAAGAAACATAACACATTTTTTTCTGCCACGCGTTGCATTAACAGATCAATCTACATTACTTCCCGACGTAAAGTCATCCATCTCATTTAAACAATAAATGTGTTTGAATACGGAGAGAATGAACAATTTCCTCTTGCGATAATAACTAAAGCAACTCTCTCACGAGAACAAAGAAGTCAATATCAGCTTCGGATGTTCAGAGGATGCAGATGAGGATAAGGTGCACGATGTTCGACATAATCCCAACTTTTCTTTGAGAGATAATGACGTGCACCTGCAAGTCAGAAAATGTGTGAATGTAAGTGTAATTACTGCCATGTGGTGAAAAGAATAAAAGACAGGCTCTTTATGAAGTGCGTACTTTTGATTATTACGAGTGAACGAGACAGAGATGGAAAGATTGCCAGGGAATGTATGATATAATATTTCCAGTATGAATGTCTGCGTCCATATGGCATCTAGTGTTATGGTGACAGAATGGCATTGCTGAATTTTTGTATTATTTTTTAATTGACACCAAACAATTAACCTCTACCCAGAACTATATTTGGCTAACAGGATTAGTTTATAATTCAGCTCCATTAAAATCTTTGTTTAGTATGTGTGAAAAAGCTCATCTCAACAGTTGTGACCATTGATGGCATTCAGATTTAATTTATTGGCAATTGAATTCTGTTGTTCGACTGTGTGACAGGTGGCAAATTGGCAAGACTTTAATAAGAAAAAACAATTAATCGAGCACTATGATAAAATTGCCCCGAGCTTGTCATACTCTATTCTCAGCTAAAAGAACATTGCACTAGTACATTAGATTTGACGTTGCATTTAGTATTTTCAGTAACAGGCCCAAACACTCGTTTTTCCAATTTACAGGGCTTTTGTTTAAATCTCTTTTGTTTAAAAAACACTCGAAACTGCGCCAGAACCTTGTTTCTATTGACGTTAAGCCTTAAAAGGATAATTCTGGCTTCTCGGGGGGAAAAAATCTATAAATGATTAGTTGCACAGGGATGGTCGTTGTGTTGATGGACAGGATGAGGTTAGGGATTAGCATCAGTGCGGCTATCTCTGGACTACAGTGCTTTAATCGGGATTCTAGATCCTGAATGGTGTTCCCAAGAGGACGAGCTTAAACTGTGTATACAAATCAGTCGTTATTTAGGAACGTGTCATTCAGCAGTTTACTTGAAGACAAAAGATCGTGGATTTGTTAAAACCCTGTCCAGGAGTGCACACCGGAGGGAGGGTATCAGTTCTTTTACAGCATGAAACCGAAGCACACTTATGTAAAAGTGACGGCCGGCATTAAACTGTCAAAATCAATCTAATTGATTAATCGCAATTAATCGATTGCAAAATAAATGTCTGCGTTTATATAACAAGTGTGTGGCATGTATATTTATATGTATATATAAATACACGCACATACATGTGTATATACAACAAATATTTACATAAATGCACATGCATTTATATTTAAATATAATTTACATAATGTATAAATATGTATTGATCATATTACCTCAATAAATACATGTATGTTCGTGTATTTATTCAAACTCTATATATGTGTATATACTACATGTATACATACATATACATTTGCAATCCACACATTATATAAAAAATTTTTTTTATCAAATAATCACGATTAATCGCGATTTGACCGAACTATTTTTTTTCTTCGTGTAGACAACAAGTGACAATGCTGATAAGAAGTTGCCTTTGTTACATTTATTTTGTTTGTTATCCCTGAGGAAATAAACAGGTTGATAAAAGTGGGTGTACTTTTAGATAAAGGTGCTGATGACTTTAAGATATACAAAACTGTTAAAGACTTTAGGATCACTTACTATATATATAATTTTTTTCTTGAAAAAAGAAAAATAACAAGTAGTCCTCTCAGCTGTTTACACTTGTAATGACCACGCTTGATCTAATGGCTCAAACACTTATACTAATGCGACTCACTTTAAACCCTCAGGGGTGCAATTTTCCTCCATTTAAAGAAGTTAATTGTATTTGATGACAACTTTGCCCAAACCAAAGATAAAACAATCCATAGAAATTGATTAAAAAAAACACAGAGCACAAACCTTTCGGGTCTGTTTGTGGCACACTGAGTGATATAAAGTGATTTATGTCTGCCTGCAGCTATGAAAGCCATTACAGAAACACACACCTGAGATTCCAGAGTCTAAGACTGTGGATTCCATTGACACGTTTAACGGCTATTACCAATGCAAATCGGGCCCTAAAGCTATGGATGCAACTCCTGTCTCTCCGGACAAGCGGCCAGACTCTCATAAACAGCTCCAAAACAACCTTTTAAAAAACATGGATGATGGATGACCAAATGGGCCGCCTTAAAAATTACATTTGCGGTCTATGTTCAACACAATGCTACTAGATTCTACTGTAGGATTATCGAGAAATGAGAGAAAAATAATGAAGGGACTTTTGTTAAGAGGGAGAGAAGAAAATCCTAAACCACTAACGCTAACCGAAATACAATATTTAAATGAGATTCATGATTTCAGAAATAATTAAAATGCGTGTCACAGAAAAGCACTTATTTCACTGTAAAAATGACTAATACATAAGGAAAGACCTTTTCGAAGGATCTCTCGCTATGTCATTCTCTCTCTCAAGTGATTTTCTAAAGTGCCCTTCAGACCTGGTGACAGGTACTGTATATTGGAGCTGTTACAATATGTGGACACATGTGTCCTTGGGCACATTCCCTCATTGGCATGGTCACCTTTAGAGGCATTCCCAAAAGATCATGTCGGTTCCTGCACACAGCCTTTAGCAGTCAGCATTCGACATTCTCCTCTAATGTCCTATCACAGCTTGAGGACTCACTGATGGCAGTAGGGAGTAACTGTCGGGTCTCCAGTCTACAAGATCCCGTACTCAAAAGACTTGGTTTAGTATGTGTTTTATGGCCTTACTTCATTGATAAACATAATCTTCTAAAAAACACATGTATGTACATAGATATTGCTTGCAGAGTATTGTGGAGCAGTTTGAGCTGAATACAGCGATATGAGACTTTACCCATTAATATGTTTACAGGCAAATTAAATAAACGGGACTCAATGGGGGGCAAGATCTGTTTGCACAATGTTTTCACAAGAAATGCTGCTGAGTGAAGGATATCCATGTGTGTATATTTATTGTACATTGTACCCTGTAACTACATAGAAAAAGGGGGGTAAAATGATCGAACTTAATTTTACGGCCCCCAGATGCTATATTTAACCTGCAACTACATAGAACAAGGGGGTAAAAAGCTTAACTTCATTTTACGGCCCACATAAGTTATACTTCTATAAGGCGAAATGCTTTAAAAGTACTGGTGTGTTTAACGTTTCGCATTGGGTTTGTATGGATTACTGATGTCATGGCTGTGTGCTGATTGATCCTTCAACTTTTTGGAACCATGAACTTGTAGCATACAAATGTATTTTTACTAAAATCCTTGCTTGTGGTAATGTGGGGAAAAAGAAAGAATAAAACGTTATCTGTTTTTAAATAAGTTGTTTTTAAATAAAGGTTTCAGAGTAAAGGATATCGAATTGTGTGTATATTTATTGTTCTTACCCTGTTACTTCGTGGAACAAAGGGGTAAAAGTCCCAACTTATATCTGGTTGCTACATCTACCAAAACTTGCACCGTAAATTGAGATTACTTACACAGTTTTGCTGTCAAATGCATACGTGTGATATAAAATTAATTTGTCTGTCCACATTGACCGTGAAACTGAACCAATCACAACCAATACGAAGATGGGAGACATGTTTCTCCAGAACCAATAATTAAGTTTTCCTTTCGAAACATAAATCACATAAAATATCTTGATCTGTGCAGAAAATAACATATGTTATAGCCATATTTAGACTTTTATTTATACATAAAACCCAAAAGACAAAATAATGCACTACCTAATGTATGCCAACCTCCGCCTCCGTTCACTTTCATTGAAAACAGCAGTGTTCATTTAATTCACGATTTCTCATCAAGTATCACAGAGAAAATAAACACATACAACCGTCATGTGGAATAGGGAGTAAATTATGTGGAATTTCCATTTTTGGGTGAAATGTCACTTAGAGGAAGATGTGAGTGAGACTACTATGAGTGTCTTTAGACTGCTCGGGCCTGTCTGAATGTTGAAGGTTCGAGTGTTGAGTTTCGGGTTGGCAGACAGCAGGGTAAGTGTGATGGTGTCATTGGGGGAGACAGCCTGGCGTCCCGAGCTGTGAAAGATCTTTCCTATGGGCTGAAGAGCAGGCTGGCTCAGAACTGAGACATGGTTTTATGTGCTCTCCAAAAGCCAAATGTGTGTGAGATGGAAAGAAAAGTGATAGAGGGAAATTGAGAAGAGAGACAGACGGCACAGCTTTACACAAGGACATAGCTGCACAAAAAAAATTTCAAGTGAGGAAGCTTTGGTGAATTTTTTATTTTGGTGAATGTTATTTACTAGGACCCTATTTTAACCATAGGCAAATGCATTTGCAATTTAAACAATTCGGCACAGGTTGGGAAGATGAGAATTGTGTCGGGGCTGAAACTAGCAAAAACACTTGTGTTGCATTGCGCGAGGTGTACGACAGGGCCCTTAGTGTTAAAGCACCCAACCTGCTGTACCACGCTGGCTTCTCGACTTTGCTTTTAAAAAGTGAATAGACATTTTTTTTGTGCCTCCATTAAGGGCACTCAATATAAACAGAGGGTTTAAATGGCCCCTTTCTGCCATTAGAGGCTTCATCCCTTGTCCAGGGAAACATTTTTCATTTTAAATGTTGGCATTGGTAGTGAAAAAACATGTTGTGGTATGATAATAGAGAGTAATCACATAATATATAGACGCGCGTTAATGAATGAATTCTTCTGCCACTTTGCTAATTCTTCCTCGCCGCAATGGAAAAGCGAGATTGGGAGAAGATTACAGTGGTCTCGGATTCAATTTGTGCTCGAGCGTAAATGGCTTGACAAAATTGTGTTGACTGAAAATTAATATGAATTTGTTATGCATACAAACAGTACCCCAAGTTCAATTTAACCCTGAATGAAAAATCTTTAGTTATTGCAAGACAACCGAGGAGTGTTTCCATGACTTCCATGTCTCGCCATAGAATGAAACACAAGGACAATTCGCTTTAAGCAAGCTTTATCTAAGTGACTTGCTCAAGGGCATAAATAGTATTGCCGTGTTTCTGTTGGTCAGCATGAAAACCCTTTTTGACCACTGTGTTGTTACTGCAAGTAGGTATAAATGCAGCGAGGTAGTGGGGGCTTTCCTGTGAGTTGCGTGGTAGGCGACAGACACTCCCGATTGCCTTCTGCTCCGCTGCAAATAATCACATCAAAGATGAGATCATAGTCGCTGTTTAGCCAGGATGTCTCCTCTCTCGCTCGCTAGGGGGGTTAGTGTGAGCTCTGATAGGCACATGTGTTCTGAACTGTCCCCCCTTTTCTGTCTCCCTTCCACTCCCTCGCCTTCGCATTTCAGACCAGCGTAGCGTCAAAGCGACAGGCCATCTGGAAATTTCATGCAAGCCCAATCCATAGCTAGAATGCTATGATCCAAAACAGCGGACTTGCGGTGTTAGCTAATTAGCTGGCAAGTTTTTCCTTATTCTAATTAAAAGGTGATGACTGCTAAGCGAATTAACTTGCCGAAGTCTTCATGAAATCAAAATGAAAATTGGCTTTCAGTATTAATATATTAACCTTAAAGATAAACTAGTGTGCATTCAAATTTTGTCAAAATTTGAATTTAAAACTCCGCCTAAACAGATCAAAATATTTATGACATCAGTCTGCACTTCGGTTTCTCATTGAATTGCAGTTGTAATGTGTCTGTGTTCTGTTAGGTGATGTCTTTTATTTTGAAGGTTAATTTATGAAGTCATGTCCTATTTTGTTTAGCCCCGTCGTAGTGTTTCCATATGTTCCTTATTATCCCTCATTATATATTGTGTATATATTCCCCAGTGGTGTCATTGTTTTTGGTTGGTTATCATTCGCTGTGGCATTCATTTCCATGGATTTATGATCATGTCTTGGATTATGTTTTTCTAATTTTGTATTCATAAGATTTTCCCTGCTTTTAGTTCAAGTCTCATCTTTTGGATGTTACGGATAAAAGACATCACCTAAGAGAACACAGACGCATTACACCGTTGACGTAAACACGCTTTTTTTCTACCTTAAAGCTGGAGGAGACAATAACACCCTAACCTTCTGTTTCAGTGGAAATCTAAAGGCATCTCAGTGGGTCTTTACAGGATTTCTGTCTGTTTATACTAAACGTACCGCATTTACAAAAACGGACTGAGCTGAGACACCAACGAAATCCAACCATGGATAAAAGTAAGGATGCCCCTGCCTCCCTGTTTTGAGTGGCTATTAGCATGGCAGAACGATTTCTGAAACAAATGCGAATTCAACAAGCATGAAGAATCACTCGTCCAATACAAATCCGCTCTTTAGTTATGTGAGAGAGACAGAGTGCTTTTCAATATGATATTCAAAGCACGCGTTGGGAAAACATTGGAATGGATGCTCAGAGATGTTTGGAGCTATTCTGGTACAGCATGGAATGATCTGTCAGGGGCAATGCATCACTCCTCCTATTAGCTGTGCGTGTACGCGCTCGAGCACGCACACGCTAAGCATATGCGTATGCATATTCGCAGGCACATGTTCTGTGTGCATCCGATTTGCACTTGAAGCCATATAGACGTACATGGAGCCTTCTGTTGGGAGAGACAGCAGCCGATGGAGTGGGACGAAACCATGGTGGACGCACATACACACATGCATTCATACATACAAACACATTATATTGCCACATTATAGCAATGGGAATGGGTATCAAGGACATGAAAAACAAATATACATATTCTATGATAAAATATAACATTTTCAGCTCCCAGATGACTCCCATCCCCAGGTCACAACATCTACTGTACAAGCAAGGGCTACCTGGACCATGCCAACCAGTCAAACTTTGCCTCTTGGAGATTCTAGGAGTACACCTGTGCTGAAGTGAACCTGAATGTGATCTCCTCACCACTAGCAGATCAATATACCTCTGAATAATCTACGATCTCCAGAATCTTCTTCTCTCGTCATCGATCCGGCTGATCGATCAGGTCTTGAATGCCTCATTCTCCTAGACCTGTAGTCTAACGCTCTATAAAATGGCATTCATAAGCCCGTTCATTTCGCAAGGATTCGCAATACCTTTTGCTCAACAGTCGAGACTCTTTGTGTCTCTTTTGGCCATCAGGAAGGAGCAGACGCTTCATGACGCGCTTACGTGGAGGACGTGCAAGACACCAGCAGTTTTTCAACACAAAAGGCAGCACAAAAGCATCTTCTGTACTGTTAGAAACTCAAGGTTGTGTAAAATACTAGACTTAAATGATGGTATAGATTTGTGTGTGGGTGTACTGAGATCTAGCGCACAACTCAACATGTGTGAAGACACAGAAACGGCAAGGAATGACGTCACGTCTTCTGAAAGTCCTAGCGCTAAATCCTTGACAATATTACTAAGCAGTCATGACTTCAAGAGAAAATCAACTATGCAAACCCTGTGATGAACTGGTTCTACCAGAAATCCTTCAAGCTGAATCACTCCTAATGATATAGTAAATTGGTCATACAGGATTAAAATGACAATGAAGACAGAATTTAGTGTCTGGAATATATTTGTTCTGTTATATTTAATGTACTTTCGAAGACCTAAGATAACCTTTGCATCTCCATATGATGACAGTACCACAGATGGACACACAATCACTGTTGTGTAATATGCTAATAAGTATGTTAACCCAGCACGCTCGAAAGAGGTTGCTGTGAGGTGAGGGGTTATAACAAAGCCACACTGCAAAAAGCGAATGAAGATTGGAGTGGTTGGCGAGGAGGTCAGTCGGCAATAATATTATTTAGCTCACAGCGCTAAACAGACTAGACAGAAGTTTGAGTGTTTGACTCTCATCCTAACCCAGAACCATCTCTAAAATAATTTCTTCTTCACTGGGCTGATCTCATAGAAGAGACAGAGCCAACCCGACCTGACCTCCACGCTGAACCGAACCTCAAGCTTCCACAACATGACTGTCATGCTATTGCTATCGCATTCATCTCAAAGAACGCCTGGGAATTAATCATGATGACAGTTACGATCTTCCTCAGGAGAGGGGAAATGTGGATGGACGGAGGTGGAGCGTACCAGAAATTATGTCAAAAACGACTGTAGATAGCGTTTTGAGTAGATCAAAATACAGTTACAGCTTTCATTTATATTAAAGAAAGCTAATTATTCCAGAGGCCAATAACACCACAAAGCGTTTTAATGGTCACGTTTTTTTTATTGCCTGATAGAGTTTTATTGAATCAAATCTTAGATATTAGATTTTAGATTAGATTAGTTTAGGGTTCTGTAAATTTCATTGGAATTGCTTTTATTGGAATAGTCCTATTTTTGGCAGTAATATCACGTATTGTATTGTACTCTTTACACATCTTTTTGTGATTTTGTTTTGGTGCAAAACCTTAAAATTTCACATCAAGGAGAGGTTTCACCATCAAGCACTGATAAAACAATCCGTGCAATACAACACAAAACATAGTAAGTGTAAAAAATGTATATATATATATATATATATATATATTTATACTTTTTTTCTCTCTACTTTTGATACTTCTTTTGTAACCCATTTCTAGCCTGTATTTATCTAAACAATTGTTAAAAGTGTTAAAGTTAAGTGGTCCAGTGGGCAACTCGAATCCCGGTCTTGGCTATTGGTCCTTTTCCCGGCTCCTATACCCCTTTCTCATCCTGTAGCTTCCGGTCTCTCTCCACTGTCCTGTCAATGTAAAGCAATGAAAAGGCAAAAATGCATTTGCATTTGGCAGACGCTTTTATCAAAAGCGACTTACATTGCATTATCCTGTACATTTGTTTCTAAGTATGTGCAATCCCCTGGGATGGAACCCATGATCTTGGCATTGTTAGCGCCATGCTTTTAGCACTGAGCTACAGGAAGCTAGCATAAAAGGGACAATGCAAATGCAGAACAACTAGTTGAGCATTGCGTTGGCAGTGCAAGGGTTGTGACTTAGACAGGAATGCACTGTAAGTCACTTTGGAGAAAAGCGTCTTCTAAATCTATAAATGTAAATGTAAAACTTGGCCGCCTTGTTTACAACATCTACGAGCAGCTATATCAGTCATAGCAAGACCCCAATCCTATCTACTCGAAATGAGGAAGACTGATATTTAAAAAAAATCACAACTAAATTACACATTTCCTACAAACAATTATACCTTGCATCAACTTTACCACAACTTTTGTTGCCAAGCTCAAATTGCCGTTAAAACTGATTTTTGCATCGACGACTGCGCTTGCGCTAAGGTCGGTAAGCCCCTCACAAGATTCTGGGTAGAGTCTTTGTTGACTGACGATTGGCTCATTTTACTGAAAGGTGGGACTTCCTGCACCAGAGCGGCCATATTGAGCGCTTCATTTCCTCCCCATTCATAGTAATGGCAGTGACACATGGCACAGTACAACTAAGGTCCTAGAAACCAAAGGTTTTCATAGTCTGAAAAGGACTTGACGACACAAGTGGATCTCAGAGGAATAATTTGAGAACTTCATTTAGTCTTAGCTGTAGAGTTGCACCGTAAGGAATAGGCAAGGGTCAAGAGAGAAGCAGTCTCAATAGGGATCTTCATTATTGCGCAGCGGTTCAGTGACCTTTAACCTTAGACGTCGCTCTTCCCCGAACACTTCAGAGTGGCTAATAATGCACGCTGGGCACGACCAGTCCGACTAGTTCATCGCACCACTGACTCTAAATTTAGGCTGCCTTCACGATGACAATCTATAATTACGTTGAACGCATCGGTGACATATATTAATTGGGGCCGTTATTGCAATCAGTATTCTGTGGCATGGTTAATGTAATCTTACACACTCAAAACATTTAACTCTGACAACGCCGGGCAGGGCTCAGCGGGATGTCTTGAGACAATGAAGGGTTGCTTTCAGCCACGGCGCTCATTTGGAAGACATCCTTAAGCTTGTTACTACCCATCCCTTTATATATTCTCCATGTGCAGTCATTTAATCTAATTCTATACTGTTGAATTATCAGAATGAAATAAAAAAGCAACCGCTCCACATATAATTACATTTAGACCGATTATACTCTATGGGGTTGATTGGATTAAATAATTTTCATACGTTTTTTATGCAGTACTTGCTTGAGGAAAGCAGATTACAATGCGATTCACAAGCACAAGCCACATAGGCTCACTGCTGTATGCCGACCCGGTTTCTCAGTCTGGCTGCAAACCACAAGGGACAATATAAGTAAAACCCACATCGCTATGGCAACCATGCAGTCACTTACCGGTCTTGAAATCGTTACTTTCAGAGGTTGCAACATTATTGGGTTTTACGGCAGCTTGGCACCCCTCTTACGAATCCTGCTGTTGTCTCTGCTATGAGACCCCGGCAAATCCCACCTCAATATCCGCACACCGCATTTTAGCAAGCCTTTTAGTTGTTTCGTCTCAGCCTCAAGTAGACACGAGAGTATTACCACCGGTCCGAGAGAAAAAACATGCTGAAGAACATGCAAACGATGAAGTGACATCACTCGAGATTTGATGTTGATGTCACCACAAAAACCTAATACATCTTTATAGTGAAGAGCCAGAGCATTCGATCTTAAAGGCGGCTTTCGAGAAAACTGATGAGGTTGTTTTGTAATGACCGGCTAATGAGTAGAAGATGGTCACAGCGCCACACTCGTCCAGCATGCTCTTCCTAATTGGATACACATTGACAACCATATTGTTTTCCATTGGCAGCCACCAAGAAACAAAATCAATCTTTTACTTTATAGATAGCGGCCACCTGAGCTGAGAAGAATCGAGCCCCGAGGCGAAACTTCAGACTCTCATTTTAAAGGTGTTGCACTTAACCAGCGTATTGATTTAGTCCATAGAGATGAGTCGCAAGTACTCGCTAATGCATTTATGGTGCCTTTAATATCTCACACATCGCAACAAAGCCAAAGAACCCGCTCTGATGACACCCAATTAGTAACGAAATATCATAAGCTGTCATAATTAACGATAACTAAAGGGCAAAGTAACACTTTAAATGCAATCTAAAGCCCTCTAATACCAAATGAACACCTACAGGAAAATACAATCCGATAAACACAGTGCACTCCTCTTGCGATTTTACGGAATAGGTCAGATCACACCTTTTAGTCTTTGCTTCAAAGTATGCCTACTGGTCACTCACGGATTGTCTGATGCATACTGGACGTGAAATTGAGTTGCTGGTTGATATACAATTTACCAGAGTGACGGTCCATGATTTTATGAGTCGGAGCGGTAGTGCGCGAATATTACTGGGTCAAGGGCCGGACCAAATATTACTACAACACTTCAACAAAACATTAACAGATTTCTGTGAACCTTTTTATGAGCTTTTTATAATTTTTGGGTATTTTCGAATAAAACCCATATTCCCTGATATGACGTACTTCGCCTTTTTGCCATAACATTTTGTCCAACAAAGCCCCTTAAAGTTTAGTGTTTTCTCTATTTTGTACCATTATTCTCATATTTTCATGTTTTTTTTAATCTTAAGGGGGCATTAAAAACTAATATTGTGCTAATATGCCCTGCGCACATCCTTTTTGGCCACTACTGTATATACAGCTGTGGAACAAAGAAAAGGACTAATCTAGTGTTATTTAACATTATACTGTAGGTATGTGTTTAGGTAAAATTATCATTTTGTTTCTTTCTGTGAACTAATAATACTATTTCTCCAAAATTCCAAAGAGACACAGTAAAAACAGTATATATATATATATATACACACATATATTTTTCTATTCTCATTTGCAGAAAATGAAACTCACCAAAAATGGCAAAGAACACAAGTTCATATTCACCTTTAAGCAATACAACTGTAATATTTGTACATATATATTGGAAAATTCTAAAATAATTTTGTAATGCGATAACCTACATTTTTTTCAAAGTTTTCATGTGTCATGTCATGCTGTCAGTCTTTCAAATTGTTGTTGAATGACTCCTGAGGTTTGATTTTGTCGAAATTCAACGGACTGGCCAAAATACATCTAGAAATGATGATTAAATAAAAAGTTGGAATGATCATATACATTTTAAGTGTGAGTATTGTATATTGGTTTGACTATGGAGTTCATTGTAATCGTAATGAATCTGGAAATATAGGACATTTGGCAATGCTACAAAATTCTGTCACTGTTGGGTTTGCTCCAATTTATAAAATCTGTGACTTGACGCGAAACCAACAGAAACCTATGACCTTAAGCAAATCTCGAAAGCACTACTAAAAACAAATGCTTGTTTTTCTGAGATACTTTCAGTGTGTGATTTATAGGCCTGCCATGTAATGGTGTATACAAACACCATATTTCAGAATGAGATGATTTCGGTGTCACAACACCTGCCAATTCTCGGTGGTGTAACAAATTTGCTGTCTGTACCAATGCAATGAAAGTCTAGAACGCAAGCGTGGATAAAGCTCATGACATCCTGACACGATCGCAGATGAAGCAGAATGAACCTTTTTTGAAAGCTTTCCACTCGAATAAAGTTGGTTTCTTTGTTGAATAGCTTTCCGTAAAAAATGGCTCGACGTGAACGCATTTGATCGCCGGCGTGGATAGCGTATAAAGCGGTGCATGTTTCCGCAGGGTGTAAGGGATTTTTGAACCGTCGTAATTTGCATTGTGAACTTGATCAGCAGGCGTGAGTTCTTATGAATAAACATCACTTTTTCAGATAATTGTGGGATAGTGGGAATTCTATTGTCCAAAGAAAAGACCAGCCAGGCAAATATTCACCAGTTATTTCCAACGTGCAGAGAGAGAGAGAGAGAGAGGAAACAGCAGGCCTTGTCTGACTCATGTTTCTTCATTAGCCCTCATGCAGATGGGCAGCTGCATTCAGGTGTGTCCGTGCTGAGATAAAGAGTCAATCAGCGAAAGAGGACCACAGCAAAAAACAAAAATAACCTCCATAATTAAGCAGCAAAAACAAAGGCGCCCATTGATTTCCTGTCCAAGGCCAAAATGGAGGGCATAGAAATGGAGCGAGGATGGGAGGATGTGTGTGTGGGTGTAGGTGTGTGTGTGTGCTCTCAATAAGATCTGTGGATGCTGTTAAAAATGGCTGAGTAAAGCCTGTTTGTGTTTAAGTGCCCTTCCGTTGCGCAACAATGCTCTCACTAACAGCAGCGAGATACAGATGCTTCTAGTACATTTTTCAGATCTATGAAAGATGATGCAGTATATTTACAAGCTATAACCACGGGTTAAACTTGAATTTCTGAGGTGAGGGAGCTGTAAAATCTGGTGGTTATTCTGGTCTTTTGTGATATAAGTATATAAATAGATATTATCTAGAAAACAAACAACGGAAAAACAATACAATAACAATACACACAGATTATGACTAAAGGATACATGGTGACTGCTGTGGAAAACAACATCTAGAGGATGACCTACAGTAATGAACAGTTAATGTAAATAGCAGACAGAATCTATATAATCTGTATAATGCATGAAAAGTACATGCGTATTGTTAGGATGTTTAATGTTTTATAAATATTTCTTGCTGGAAAAAAAACGTTCGAAGCCCAATCAAAACCATCACAGAAATTATAATGGTTTCTAAAAAAACTTTATGAACCATTAGCCTTTTCTATAAATCATTACAAAATGTATTTTAACCTGCTGAAAAAACAATAGAAACCATCAAAGGTGTTTTAATGCTTTTAAAGGAATTTGTGTTGGAGTCTACTGGTACTGTATGTAGGATTCTATTGGTGAGATGTTAAATCCAACTGAAATAATGCCCAATGCAAACTAGAAAAAGGAATGTATTAATGGTTTTGATGGAAAAAGCTATTGGGTTGGAATGGTACTCTAATGGAAACCATTCGAATTTCTGTGATGGTTTCTATTAGATTTCATGTTTTTTTTCAGCAGGGGTTTAACGTCCATCAAGACCGATAGCATACCAGTAGAGACCATCATAGTTTCCGTTAAAACCATTACAACTCCAACAATTATATTACAATTCAATCCATCACATTTTCAAGTTTATGCCGGGTTGTAATGTTTTTTTTTCCTCGGTAGTAGGGATTCAATTTTACATGAATTACAATGAAAAAAGAAAATTTTATTTCTCATTCAACAAGATCAGAAAAAACATTACAAGAATGTAGAGCTGTGCTGTGTTGCTTTTAAATCAACCATAAGAGTGAAAAAGCGACCAGTGACTGACTCTCTTTCTGTGTGTGTTGTGGGTCTACAGTGGTTGACTGTCTTTTTCATTTTCAGTCCTGGCAAGGCTCGGCAGCTCATCCCAGAGGACAGAGGAGGTCTTCAAAAAGCGAGGGAAGAGAGAAAGAGGCTTTTTCCTCTTCTCAATCCCAATCACTGTTGCTTCACTGATTCCAGTTAACTCAAACACAGGTGAGCGGTCCAAGACCCCCAGTCTCTAAACACACACACACACACTATCCTTAGACTACCCTCCATGCGACCAGGGTTATTATATTGTACATTTTCAAAAGAAATATTATGTAGTACTTTCAAATGTACTTTATTTATATACCAGGGGAGCGTTTCTCATTAAATCTTTTTACATATAAATGTACCTTTAATATTAAGCAGTATTATATTATTATTATTCTACATGGATGTGGATTGTTTTATGGAGGGGAAATACTTAGATTACATAACTAACTGAATACCACCGCTGTATTTCAGTAACCTTCATGGTTATTGGATATAAGATCCGTTAAAGGGATAGTTCACCCAAAAATGACCTTGTCTAATCACCCTCATGTCATTCCAAACCTTGACGACTGACTTTCTTCTGCAGAACAAAAAATAATATATTTTAAAGAATGTCGGTAACCAAACAACGCTGGTCCCCATTGACTACCATTGAATGAACACTCTTTAAACCACTGAGACTTTTCTCAAAATATATTCTGTTGTGTTTTGCTGATGAAAAAGTTGAACGAATAAATGATGACATTTCAAATTTTGAGTCAACTATCCATTTCATTAACTTGTGCATCGTGCTGCCTTGCCAATAAATGTTAATACACAGTAAGTTCCAAGATCACTAAAACATAAAGAACCGTTAAGGTGCACTTTACTGTGTACTTGGGAAATCAGTTTGGGAATAAATTGGGACTGCTAACCAAACTTGTTTCACATCATAACATCATCTGCAGGCGTGTGCAAAGATATCAAGACTGCAATGAATTGTTGCATTTACAATACTTCTTCAGTGATTTTAGTTGAATTTCAATGTAGCTTTTCTGAATTAAAGGTGAAGTGTAAAATAACAACATGATAACTGACAGAGCATAACCTTAACGACACCCAACAGGTCATCACAGAGCTCTTTGCTATCAAGAAATGTGCCCGATTTATAGCATCTGACATCATCTGACATCAGTGAAATCATCACCTTTTGAGGACAAATCTCAAAACTTCTAAATCTAAAAAGGACACGTTCCCCCAAGCTTTAATGGCTGCAATGCCCCTGGTGGCCGCCCAAAACAATTGTCCGACCGTGAAGACACCCGGATCAAGTCGATTTGGAAACGCCGTGAAATTTTGCAGACAGGATGTCGTATCCGTTCGGGTGGAGGAAGTGAGATGCCCCACACAAGCAGATGGAGGAAGAAGGGACAGAGGGGAAGAATCTCATTAGGTCTGGAATGTGTGAGCAGTGACGACCTGACAGGATCAGATTAGAGATGCACACGCATTCTCTCTCTCCCTCCTGTCAGCCCCATCTGCTGTACCGCTGCCGATAGGAGCGGGAAAAACTCCTTGAACTGTGTGAATGGAGTCACCAGTGCCATTTGTACCTAAATACAAACACGGGCACACAAACTCCTGGAACCACACGCACACAACTACATCTTCATTGTTAATCTAACACTTGCACCTTAATGCAATAAAGTATTTGTGACAAAGTTAACAGTTCTCCATTATGCATGTACATAACCAGCACAGATAGAGTATTCAATGGAATGATTGACAGCACTGATGTTTTCAGGAGTTTCCACGTCAAAAAGAGAAACTCACCGTGGCCTCCTCGCAGGGGGGCCGGAGAGCGGTAGATGGCGACGGGGGGCGGGTGATGCCTGGCTCCTGCCGGGTGATGGTGGTGCTGGGTCTCAGAATGAGAAAACGTGGAGGAAGAAAGGACAGGGGTGTTATCTGGGTTCAAACCCCACGCCGTGCCAAAAACGCATCCGACGGCCAGGGGCAGCACGCGGGCGAGCCACAAAGAGCATCGGGTCTCAGAGTGGGGGCGCATGGTTATCGCCCCCTCCTCGCTGCGGGAGTGGACGGCGTTCAGAGTGTGGTAGGTAAAGACAAACGTGTAGACCTGCACCTGACGCCCGTTAAGATCCCATGGCAGGGAATGCTAGCTCCTGCCTTGCCAAAATTCCAAAGTGGTGGGATTTGATTGCTGTGGTCCTGAGAGAGTTTGCAAACGTAGTTATTCCTCAGTTCTGGCAGACGTATCGGTTGCTCCTTGGAGAGGTGGATGTGAAAGTATCCCCTCTTGACCCAGCTCACCTCTGAGCGCAAGACGGAGAGTCAACGTTAAGAGACCAATAACCTGCGCCACGCCGAGCGGTGTTGCCCGTCTTCCCCGTCTCTCGTCCTCTCACGCAGCTAACAAACCTAAGGTCTTCACAGATACCGAATGCTAAACCCCCTTCTGACAGTCTCTGAGCAAGACAGAGTCGCGGAGCGGAGAGGATGGAGAGAGATGCTGCCAGAGAGGAGGGAGAGAGGAGCGGGGGGACAGATGGGGGAGGCTCGACTCAGGTGAAAGTAAGAGGAGACGACGGGCTGGATGTGGAAGAGGAGGCGGGAGCTGCCGAGATGTGGGCCAGCCCTATGCAAATGGCTCCAGAGCGCGAGCAAATCAGGAGGGCCGGCTGCCTCTGCAGAGGAGTGAGCTGCCTTTGAATCACGAGGAGGAGAGAGCGCGCGAGAGAGACGGAGCGTGTGGAAGCGACAGCGAGGGAAGGAGCGAAAGAGAAGCGAGAGAATCGGGGAGAAAGCGATAGAATCAGATTTCCTGCAGCGGGTTGGTGAAAAGGATGTCATATGAGCTGAGAGATCTGCTGCCTGTTGGGATGGGGAGCGAGAGATTCATAATACATATGATGTTTCACAGATCTTTAGCTGATAGAGACTGATACTTATTTCTTCACCAGACACAAACAAATGTCTCGGCTTCAGCAGACAATCGGTCGAGGAAATGTTCCATAGGGAAGAATCTCACAATTTGACATTTTAGGATCATTTCAGGTGTTCTTTTTTTGACATATTCAGTTGTAATACCTTAACAAAATTTCAAAGAAGAATTCAGAAGCAGTATGACTTTTGGAAATGTTACTGTAGAGAAGACCATTTTTGATAAAAATTTATAACACAGCACAAAAAAATGAATAATCACCATTGAATTTTGTTTGATGTGTGCGAAACCTCTACTTCGATATTTCGGAAAATCTAAACATGTCCATGTTTCCACGATAATGGGACAGACTCCTGATTGAAATTCCTTTGAAAAGACGTTTATTAAGATCTTGAAAAACAAGACTTGACAGTCAGACATTTTCAATATGAACTTGAGCATTTCTTATCAAATTTAGTCGGTAAGACAAAACCAGCTGAGATTAATGACACTGCCATAATTTCATTTGTATTTCTCCTGTGAAACATAAGAAGAAACATCTGATACTGGCATTAAGTATCTTGTTTTTTCATCTTTTCATCAAATCTTTTTTCCACTCGCACATAAAACAGCGCTGATGATCATTTGAACATGATGAGTTGAACCGCGATGACTTCAGCTCCATTAATTCATGCGACTTCCCTGAAATCGCACATTTCGACGTAAAACAGATACAATGAGTCTTTCCTCAATTAAAGCAGCGGTTCTCAAAACAGGCTCTCGTAGGAGATTTGGATGGGGATCTCACCGAGACTAATCGTGTAAAATTGCCTAAACCGAAAACACTTCTAACTCATCATATTTCAATCTGTCGCCTCCCACGGTCTCCTTTCTGACGAACGTCTTCTCTTTAGCATCTCGCGCGGGATGTGAGCCTCTTATCTGTGTGCCGGAGATTAAGCTTGTTTACTCATTGTGCTCATGTAACGTAAACCAGAGAGGAAATGAACACACCTCAGAGTCCAGATGAAGTCACCGTGACCCGTACCTCAAGAATACGATCTCAAGAAGTCAACTCCGTCAACATGATACACTTTTATTGCCTTTGAACCATCTATATGTAATTCCCGATTTAAATGTACTTGCAATCCCTACTGAAGAGTCTTCACAGAACCACAATTCTAACGATTTCCATTAAAATATCGTTATGAACAATTAGCTTGTTCCATTAAAATCATCATTAATTCCTTTTTTGTGGTGTTTGGCACTTTGTTGCAATATGATTTCACGGTGTTCTTTTGGTAGCCAGATTGCTAATGCGCAATATTTCATCCCCATAATGACCAACAAAATCTACCAAGAGCAGCGCAAAATTAGCGCAGGATTTAAGAAATGTTAAAAATGTCCTCACATTTTCAGCACTAATTTTGACTGTGTGCCTTTAGTAAATACCGACAGTAGTTTTTGTGTTGCGTTGCGTTGCCACAAGCTGTTAGTAAATCTGGGCCAGTAAGTCTGTGTACTGTTTAAAGCTTATATTTATAAACAGATACACGTACACGTATACATATATTTGCATGTATTATTATTATATTTACCAATCATTTAAATGATACGTAAATGTTTATACATTTTTATAATCTTCTTAAATACACTGCTCAAAAAAATAAAGGGAACACCTGATCATCACAGCTCAACACCAAGTCAGTTTACCCCCAGGACTATCAATCAACCCGGTAAGTAAGCATAAGTGATTGTGAACCATTTTAACTTTTCGTTGCAAATAAAAGTGACAAAAGGTACAATGGAGAGGCAACAACAAGGGTGGTCTGGGGAGGACCATTCTCAGAGGGTCTTACAGACCTCCACGTGCTATGAAGTATTCGGATGAAATCCTCAACTCTATTGTCCGATCTTATGCTGGTGCAGTGCAGAGCCCTCCTGGTGCATGATAATACCCGACCTTATGCGGCCAGAGTCTCTAGACTGTTCCTGGATGATGAAGGCATTGATGACATTGACTGGCCCCTCAAGTTCCCCTGATCTAAATCCAGTTGAGAACCTCTGGGATCTCATGCATCCAAAGCCATTAAGTAGCACCATAGACTCCCCAGGAGCTCTCTTATGTTCTGATCCAGGTCTGAGAGGAGATTCCACAGGAGACCATGTGCCATCTCATCAGGAGTACGCCCAGACATTAAGGGGAGTTCATTCGGGCCATGCACATTACCGACTAACATTATGAGTTACTGTGGTAAAACTTTAAAAGTTGAATGAGCCAATATTTCATTTTTTTACAGTGATTTGACTGTAATTCCTGCCCTGAATGTGTTTATAATTTTGGCTTTCATTGACCATTGTCACATTATTTTGTTCTCGCAAGTTATGCAAAGTATGTAAGTGTAGAGATGTAGTGTATAGTGTGATTTAGGTGTTCCCTTTATTTTTTTGAGCAGTGTATATGCATGTATGTGTTTATAAATAAAACAAGTATGCACAGCACACATAAATAAATTATGTAAACACAAACTGTGATAATGGATGTGATTAAACGTGATTAATCGTTTGACAGCTCAATACATCTCCCACTATAACCATTAAATCCATTACATTTTCTATTGTGTTTTGAGCAGGGTTCTATTATTTGTTAGCAGGGGTATTTAATCTGTCAATCAAAAAGGCGAATTTCATAAACCACGGCAAACATTGTAAGGTAATTGATTAAAAAACAGCTGAAGTACATGATTACTCACTGCCCAACCGTTTAAATGGTCCTTGTGCTCCCAAACCTACTTCATAATTCACCTTCAACACTCTTGTAATGAGAAATTCATTTTCTTCACAGGACGAAAGGATGTGGTCTGCCGTAATGAGACTGCGGGGTAGCCGGAGATGTTTTACTTAAGCCAGACCATCACCACGGTAACGTCGGACCTCCAAACCCATTCTCTCCTATAAATCTTCTCTCCTTATGTTCCCCTCCCCACACCTTACCTCTTCAATCTCGGTTGAGCTATTTTTAGACAACGTGGTATAAAAATCATTTAGCGCTCTATTCAGTTGTGCTTAATATAGCGTATATCTATGTGCAATCTAATCCAGGGTTTATTTAGTGGAAACTCCAATGAAAAAGGACAGTAAAAGAGAAGCTTACATTGTCCATCCCTGCGCTTCCACGCATACATAAAATTAGCCCGTTATTAACCCCTCACTTAAAATTCACCTCACTTCGTCCTGCCTTCGCCACTCACAGATAGTTTGCCGACTTTTTGTACAAGTCACAATATTTGTAATGACTTTTTCCAAACAGGGCCCATTTTCTCCAGATGGCTCATTAGCTCTCCTTGAGAACAAAACCGAACGCGGTGTTGTTCCACAATCGAGGAGAAGAGCTGATTGAATGATAGTGTGCCATTAGTGCGTTTCATCTGTGGCAGCACGAGTCCCTCGTTCCTGTGGCTCCGTAGACCTCTTAAAGCGGCGATGGTAAATAAAAATCAATCTCAGAGGAGGCTCGGCACAAACTCTCAACCCGCCGATTCAATTTGACTTCCAGCTGAAAAGCCTCTCAGCCCTTGTTTTGCATTCGCACACTGAGTGATTGCGATTGCTGTGAGCGTGCAAGGTATGTTGTTCACTTGTGTTACTCAGGTGTAGAACCCCGTGAGGCGGTGGGAATGCTTGGGACACCTGTTACGCAATTTACGGTAAAATGGCGAAGATTGATTTCGGATTTCCAAAGAAATCTAGTGAACGGATGTCTAACTGGTTCAGGTAACTGACCAGATGGACAACCAGCTGGTGGAAACCTGGCGGACTGTCTCAATGTTGGAGAAAAAGTCATATCAGATTAAAGTGATGGTTTTGGAATATTAGCTGGTTTGTCGCCGGATGGTCTAAAACAGATACTTTTCTAACACTGCATTCGAATATTTCTAAACATCATCAAATAAACCATTAAAAACGATTGTGAATGAAAGCGATGTTGATCAGTGATCTGGAATAGCTATCGCAAGGCTTTCACTTTCACGTTCGTTCTTCACATTTATTAACAAACCACAATTAAAAAAGCTCCTGCTGGTTGTTTTTCCATCAGCACTGCACTTCAATAGCATCATCAGAAATAAAAACATGTCACTGATCTTCTCATCAAAAACATCAATGCCGATAAATGAGGACAAATACTACATTTAAAGCCCTACATTGACAAGAAGCTATAAAATACAACAGATTTCTCTCTGAAAAAACTAAAGTATGGACAGGAACACTGTAAACACCATTTGAAGGGTTCTTCAAAGTTGGCTTCAAGGAACCGTGCTCTGCGCACTCACGAACGCTGCGCTTTATCATCGGCACACACTTTATATCCGCACGGTTAATCCTCACGGTGAGGCTCACAGCATTTTGGCTTTACAAAAACACAGGCCTTTTAACTGGGAAAATGACAGCTGCAGAAAGAAAAAAGAAAGAGAGAGAGAAACTGCAGATGCCGAGGGGTGTTGATAAAAAGCTCACTGCGTGATAGAGTGAGTGAGAACAACAGCGCAAGGAGCAGTTTACTGATATGATTGAGCTGACACTGTTAAGAAAAGATGAAAGCGATTTTTTATAATCACATTTATATGTGTGAGTGTGTGAGTTTTATTGCAGAATTAAAATGAATGAGGCTGAATTTAAATCAAATTGGCCACACCTCAAAAGACGGATAGAAAAATGTCAAAAGTTGTGAAGTAATTCTTTACATACACAAAACAAATTATTTGAGACAACTAGTTTTCAAGGTGTCATGATTTATCTTGACTTTAAAATAAATAAATAAAATATTGAATTCAATTAAAAAGATGAGGTGCTTTCCTGGGTGTCTTGGGTGTTTTCCTAAATTCCTGCATTTCAAACTACGTTGGAGTTTATTAAAGTAGTTAACCCTAAAATAAAATAAAAACCACTACACAGATGTAAACGACTTAATTTTGTCTGTCGAAGACATTTTCTAATATATTGAATATACACTCACCTAAAGGATTATTAGGAACACCTGTTCAATTTCTCATTAATGCAATTTTCTAATCAACCAATCACATGGCAGTCGCTACAATGCATTTAGTGGTGTGGTCCTGGTCAAGACAATCTCCTGAACTCCAAGCTGAATTTCACAATGGGAAAGAAAGGTGATTTAAGCTATTTTGAGCGTGGCATGGTTGTTTGTGCCAGACGGGCAGGTCTGAGTATTTCACAATCTGCTCAGTTACTGGGATTTTCACGCACAACCATTTCTAGGGTTTACAAAGAATGGTGTGAAAAGGGAAAAACATCCTGTGGGCGAAAATGCCTTGTTGATGCTAGAGGTCAGAGGAGAATGGGCCGACTGATTCAAGCTGATAGAAGAGCAACTTTGACTGAAATATCCACTCGTTACATCAGAGGTGTGCAGCAAAGCATTTGTGAAGCCACAACACGCACAACCTTGAGGCGGATGGGCTACAACAGCAGAAGACCCCCCCGGGTACCACTCATCTCCACTACAAATAGGAAAAAGAGGCTACAATTTGCACGAGCTAACCAAAATTGGACAGTTGAAGACTGGAAAAATGTTGCCTGGTCTGATGAGTCTCGATTTCTGTTGAGACATTCAGATGGTAGAGTCAGAATTTGGCATAAAGAAAATGAGAACATGGATCCATCATGCCTTGTTACCACTGTGCAGGCTGGTGGTGGTGGTGTAATGGTGTGGGGGATGTTTTCCTGGCATCTTTTAAATGCCACGGCCTACCTGAGCATTGTTTCTGACCATGTCCATCCCTTTATGACCACCATTTACCCATCCTCTGATGGCTACTTCCAGCATGATAATGCACCATGTCACAAAGCTCAAATCATTTCAAATTGGTTTCTTGAACATGACAATGAGTTCACTGTTATAAAATGGCCCCCACAGTCACCAGATATCAACCCAATAGAGCATCTTTGGATGTGTTGGAACGGGAGCTTCGTGCCCTGGATGCGCATCCCACAAATCTCCATCAACTGCAAGATGCTATGCTATCAATATGGGCCAAAATTTCTAAAGAATGCTTTCAGCACCTTGTTGATTCAATGCCAAGTAGAATTAAGGCCGTTCTGAAGGCGAAAGGGGGTCAAACACAGTATTAGTATGGTGTTCCTAATAATCCTTTAGGTGAGTGTATTCACTTTGTTTATGCATAGCTCACAACTTGTTGAAAATGAAACAAATAACTCAAATGACTCCAGTGGGATAAGATATATTATGAATAGAAACTATAGGTGTAAATAAATACACATATACATACATGCATATTTTTAAGAAAAATATATAATATAAAATGAATAAACATGTATGTAACTATAGGCATGTAAATAAAAACAGGTAAATATTTTCTAAATATACAGAGTATGTATAAATGTATGTATGTATGTATGTATGTATGTGTTTATGTTTATGAAAACAAAATTAATATCTACAGTACACAGACAGGGTTTAATACTACTCCCAGACTCAAATGTATATGTTAGAGCCCAGTCCTGGTTTAAAATAATCCCTGTCCGGGATAAAGCCCCTTATTATGTAAACACAAACTTTTAATCTGCATGTGATTAATCACGATTAATCGTTTAGCAGCCCTAAATAAAATAAGAAGTCAAAAGAAAATTAAACTGAACAACCTAAATTGTTATATTATAACCAAACACAAACCGCTAGTTAACTTTGGGCCGGGTGTGTGCGTCCGATGTGCCTCTATATGTATAAATGTTTAAAGTCATTCTTCTGACCTGGAATTTCAAATGCATTCTCAAATCAATTCTGAAGATTACCCAACACTGATGTGCGTAATGTTTATACAGTATATCAGATCTTTTAACGTCTCATCCGTGTTCAGCACCATGGACAGCAGCCATCACTTATTCAATACTGTTTACTGGTAGTGATGCAGGCAGCGTTTCCACACAAGTATCACGTTGTGTTGATAAAAGACTAATTTAATGTAGTATGGTTGTGATGGAGGGTGTAGAAACACCGATGGCCACTGTCTGATACCACAGCCTGGCTAACTGCATTAACTATGAATGATTCATAAAATCTAAACTGACAGGAGCAATTGAAAGAGGAAAGCGTGTTTGAAGAATTAAAAATGCATCACGGACATCACTAATGGATGAATGTTGGCATTCCTACATTTCATAAGCCGGCAACACACCAGATGAATTTGGACACTGCAAAGGTGCAAAGGCAGGAGGCGCAGATACACTCACCTGCTCATTTGCACCCACGTACATACTTCCTGTAGCATTTCTTGTTATAAACACGTATCATATTCACTCACAGCCTTAAACTTGAAATGATGTGGTCAATATGATAACAAGTCTAGAGCAAAACTGTACAATGATTTTAGCCAAAAGGAAGATGTTTGTTTCAAAAACTCTTTCATCCTTCATCCAAATCTATATTGCTACATTTTCGGAAACCACTAACACAAATTCTTATGTTTATATACAGCCGTGGAAGAAATAAGATAGCATTTCAAATGTTCGTTTAATCAGCATTTCTAGATGTATTGTGGTCATTCCAGTCCAGTGTCTGTAGAATTTCAACAATATCAAACCTCAGGAGTGACAAAGTCATCCAACAGCAATGTGAAAGACTGACAGCATGACAAGACACATGACAACTGATAAAATTCCAGGTTATCACTATTTATTTTGGTAATTTTCCAAATACATGTAGAATATTACTGTTCTACATTTACATTTAGTCATTTAGCAGACGCTTTTATCCAAAGCGATTTACACAGAGTCCGGGGAGAAGTAAGCGATATGTCATAAAAGAGCAATAGTACAATAGGTGCTTATACAAAGTTTCTACTTTGTATGTACTTTTTTCTCCATAGTATTTGAGGTCTGAAAATACAGAGCATCTTTACTGTTATTTTAACCTGTTTCTCCAGTTTCATTTTTTGCAAATAATTATAATTTTATAAAATTATAATTTTACCTAACCACTACTAAACAGTACATTCAGAAAAACTGAAATGGTCTCCAATTTTTTTTACGTGGCTGTAAATCATACAATAACTGCACATATACACATTTACTGTATATTATGTTTTAAAGTGCTTTTATGTGAGCTTGTGGTAAATTCGTGTTTCAGTTTGTTGAACAGATGTACAGTAATGTTTATGTTTTTGAGAAAGGTCTTTCAAACATGGTTATGGCTTAGGATGTTATAAAATTGTAGCGTCCAAGCAATTGTGAAAAACTGTAACCATATATAATATGTGAGATGACAACATTAGACTGCATGATATTGTTCTGGGCGGTATGCTGGTGTATAGAAAGCATGCAACGGTAATAATGTAATGTATCAAAAGATAGAGATTCTGCTCCACTACACATTCACAGCTATCAGTGGGCAGGACTGCTTTCCACAAACAAGATAAGACAGAACCGCGAGTGATAATTTATAGATCCCAGGAGCTGTCAAGCTTCAAAATGGAAAAACAAGTAGCTAAATGTCTCATGAAAGTAGCCCAGGCAACTCGTGTGCTTTATTCCAATTCATACAACAACGTCAATGTGCTATTTTTCCAGATGGATGTGGAGACCTTTATGTTACCCATTACATTTTGCTCTATGGTGGTTTTCATCTTGACAGCAATGAACTGTCAGTTCTACGTATGTTTGAAATGTATGGGTATGAAATCACATGATGGTGAGTAAAACATTTCCCATTTTATTTTTACTCCAACTATTTTGTTATGCACAGCATATACACCATTACTGTCAAATTATTCAGAGCGTGATATACGGCCACGGGTCATACCGCTATAGTGTGAGAACACAATGAAAACTCATATAGCAAACCGCCAGTGGCTCCAGTCATCATTCTAGGAAAAAGAGGAATCTGAATCGATTGTGACACCGTCCACAGGCTGCAGAGCTCCAGTGAATGCACAGCTGTCTCTATTCAGAGCCATCACATCACGAACAGCTCTCTAGAAAATAACCGGCCCCATAAGGGCCGTAATGGGGTCTCAAATGGGCTCCCATTTATTTTGCCTATTGTGTAAATGTAGCACATACGTGTCTCCAGCGGACTGTGATGACTCAGCAGCCATGCAGGCAGAGCTTTTAAACAGGCATGAGCTGTGATCAACAGTCAGTCGATGCGGAGGGTCGGGGAAATGGAAAGCCATCGCGAGAGAAGAGGAGAAGATGGAACGCATTGATACGCCTGCTGTGTTCGCGGTGCTTCACGTACCGAGTACCACCGAGACTCCATCCACTACAAGTTCATTAGCGATTCTTTCTGTAGACGATGGCACGTGACGTTTTTACTAACTGGTTGCGAAATTGTTGAGGAGTGATTTCCAGATGAGTTGGCATATGCTTACTCTTGTTGACATACTTTGGTTTACGATTACATGACTGAAATGGAGTCTAGGCTGGCGACAAACTTTGTTTAATTACCAAATATATTTACAATAGAAGCACTCTCTTAGTGGTTAGTCTAGTGTGACTTGATAAATATTTGCATTTGATGTCACCGTCGAATTTCCTCTTGGATATCAATGTAGGGCGTCTACCTATTATGCCACATGCCTATTATACCATATGACTGCCACCAAATTATTGAATGTATTTTTTGTTCTTTCATGGCTTTTCAAAAAATAAACTCTACTGTGATTTTGCATTTATTGTACACCAGCTGCCAACATAGCAGATTCCGTAATGTTTACGTTATATAACATTCTTCAAATATCCAAAACCAGTCCAATAAATCAAACCCAAATACAACATTCTCTGATCAACCATACAGTCAAACACCACTCAGCACCTGGCACAAAACACCCCAGCACTACAACTTATAAC
This sequence comes from Barbatula barbatula, assembly GCF_947034865.1. NCBI lineage: Eukaryota > Metazoa > Chordata > Actinopteri > Cypriniformes > Nemacheilidae > Barbatula > Barbatula barbatula. The sequence continues at coordinate 20,458,826 of NC_136778.1, read as the reverse complement.
AATTTCATCCATCAGCCCAGAAGAAAATAAGTAGGTTTCCATTCCCAACGTGAGCAGAGATGCAGTCGACCCGGCCTCCTGCTGTTGACATCTCCAGCTCAATCACAGAAGGGTGATTTGTAGATAGTATATGTTGAATAGACTGTAAGTTATCAAGGTTGAAAGTTTCTTGTACCTCATTTGGACCAGGTCCCTTACATGGAGCTCCACAGGCGAATTGAAAGAGGAAAATAACCGCAGGCATTGTGTTCGGTCTTGGATCATAGTGTGCCGATAGACATTGCCATTGTGCAGACCTCTTAATTGAGCACTATGAATGAATCATGTGCACTGTAACAACCCAGCTGACCTGCTAACATAAAATCTAACAAACAGAGAGCCATGAACAAGCACAATGCCAGAAGGCTTTACAGTACGTCACAATATTGCATCGTCAAAGCCGCAATGTATAACGTATTGGCCTCTCTGTTCAAATCCTAAATGTCTACGTTAGTTAATGTGCTTCTCTTTACGTTGATAAAAGTAAAATGATGTCAAACTGACATTTCCCAACCAATCATATTCGTCAGCTCAAATTATAAATCAGTGTTATAAGTCTACACTGTAAAAGAACAGCTGGGGCGCAATACATTCTTTTTATTACATTTACGTATAATAAATGCACATGTTTTTTTACACCCTACATGGAAATGCGCAGTCTATTTCTGTAATTAGATTCAGTTTCAGAACGCGGCAGTTGGACTTAGAAACATCAGGCATAGCTTGGACATGGAAATTACCCACATTTTCTTCCCTGCCGCACATGAGTATGGACTCGGGTCAAGCCTGACTGACACTCTACTGGAGGAAAATGACTTCTCTTTAGACTTTAAATTGCCAAATGTTAGCTCTTAGTTTTTGCTCAGGCTGAGACTAGCAAGGTTTTGGTTTGAAGTGTGTCTGAGATCCAGCTGTATTTTTAGAATTTTGGTCTTTTAAAATTTTAGTGATGCAATGGGAGCTAATACATCTAAATCTTGAGAGACGGCATGAGATTTGCCGGCATGAGACATTTGCCTGTGCCGGTGATGATAGGGAACAACCACGGCCGGGTCTTGGGCCCTTTCAAAAGTCTCCCAGCTGACATTTAAAATCATTAAAAATGAAATACTTCTTATTTGTATTGTACATTATAATCTGCCAATTTAATAAAAAAATGTAGAAACAATACGCACATAATGAACTATGATGATATATCTGCCCAGACAGAATATATGATTGCTCCCCCAGTCGAGCCAGCCTATTTCACCCAGGACCGGTGAACAACACTTTTTTGGGATCGAGCTTGTTCCAAATTGTACACGCTTTGGGTAGAAAAGTTTATTTTGCCATGCATTCCGTACCATAACATATCCAGGTCAAAAAATTTTCAATGTAAAAAAATCTAAATGACACAAAACCTATTATCAATAAATCTATCTACAATTAACACAGACCTAATATAAAATATCTGGCAGACATATTTTTAATCACACACTGTATTTTTTTCTGTCTTCCTGAAATAAGAAAATGTAAAAGAATCAGCTATGACAAAAAACTGAGCTGTTCGCGTTACTAAATGACTTTCATGATGCAAACCAAACCCTCTAACAAACGTTCTTTAACAATGAGACCCAAACCCCAAGGGTAAACAAATAAACCAATACAGTAAACAAAGACCGACTGTTTGAGGGAAGTTTATGTATTAACATATTAACATAGTCAGTTACATCATAACTCGAGTCTCAAGACAGCTGAAGTGTGTCGTGTTTTGCGAGAGGTTTGTATATGGCAGTCTAGCAGCAGTCTCTGGTGTGGAACATCAGTGACTGATGCTATCAAGGGGAGGAGGCGGGAGACTGGGCATCTCGCTTTGCCGAGGCAGCTCGAACCTAATTCTCATGCTATATTACGCCGTTGGTACCAGAGAAGTGCAAATTGAAAAGGCGCAGAATGCTCTCTGTGATTCGCGGTCTGCTTTTGATTACCATGACCAGATTTCAGAAGTGATAGAGAGCAGCAGTGACAAGAAATGCATCTCCGTGTCTGGTTAGTGCAGTACGAATCACATTCATTAGAAAAAAAGAAAAATAATTCTGTACCTAGAAAAATATTAAAAACTCTCTTAAATGGAGAGAGTAATGAGGTTTTATTGGAGTGCGGGTCACAATGCCTGAAAAATATGCGGCATGCAGATTCTCCATAAAGAAAAGTCACTTTTTTACCCAGTAGTAAGGGTCTAATAGATGGTTCTGTCATCATTTACTGACCCTCTTGTCATTTCAAACCTGTTTGACTTTCTTTCTTTTGCAGAACACAAAAGAAGATATTTTAAAGAATGTTGGTAACCAAACCACGGCAGTATCCATCGACTTTCATTGTTGTGTCCATACTATAGAAATAAATCGGTACCACCGTTGTTCGGTTGCCAACATTCCTCTAAAACATCTTATTTTGTGTTCTGCAGAAGAAAGATAGTTGTACAGAATTTAAATTTTTGGGTAGACTTATCACTTTAAGCCCCTGGAACACAGGATTCCTCACCTGTATGGAGCTGTAGGTGAATGGATAACTCGTGGTGGTGCGGGCGGCTGAGGGGCTGGCAAAGCATCGCTGACATTTTGCATGCAGATGCCTCATGCATATGAAAAGAAGAGTAATTATGGGCTTTTATCGACCTACGTGGGCGATGCTTTCAGCCTCTCTTGTTGAAAAAAAGGTGACAACTAGTACTGGCTAATGCAAATATTAAACCGATCTCTTTGGTCTGCTCATCAAAAATACAACCCCCCGCCCACCTTTTGTGTCAGGTGGATTTCATCACATGGATGCTTTTAAAAACCAAAAGCGTCATCTCTAAAATATATGTAAAAACATACATAATGTACATTTTGTCATATGCAGGTCATCGCAGGGTGGAGTATTAACAATGCATCCTCTACCGTCATCCTAGCGGGCTGCAATGTGCAGGAGGGTGGTCAATAATTTAATGGAGCTTGTAAGACGAAGTGAAGAGACTTGCAGGGCTGAGTGCATTCCCTGGTGGAGCCCGTCCTCAAACTAAGTCTCAAACATCAGCGAAACAGCCTTTCACATTTTATGAGCATACGTCAGAGGTTAGCTTTTAAAAATGGTTGGTCCAAAAGGGTTATACCTATTCTCTTGACGCGTCATGGGTGTGTTTTGGGCGTAACCTGAAATAAACCATTAAGAGTCTCATCTCCCATTCTCTTTAAAAGCCTGTTGCGCTTGCATCATGGCGCATTCGCTATTTACATGGCGGTTAAGTTCTCTCTGAAGTTGCAAGTGCTGAAACCAACACCAATTAAACTATAACTGCCCTTAAATTTGAGGCAAACGTGAAGGCACCGTGTTCTTAGAACTTAAAACACCAGAAAATCGAAGGCTTGACAAGAAAAGTCGAACATGAGCTTTAGCTGTGGCATTAGTTCAGTATATACTGTAAGAAAGTATATACTTCACAACAGGTGGTTTATTCTTCTTCCTTCACAGATGATTTAGGCCTATGAAAGGTGTTATTATGCCTTACCACTTTCAGAAGACAGCTTTTCACTGAGCACTACAGAAATGTACTGAATGTTCTGGAGTTTGTCATCCATCTTCATCATTTCCAGCAGCCGGCGACAGGTGCAGTTAGGTTTCTTTATATGACCGATGAATTGTTTAGATAAATACAAATTCAGGGTGATTTGCCGACATCAAATAGTCGTTTATCAGACGCTGTTATTCAAAGCCACTTCCAGTACTATTAGCGGTTCAGAGTTCCTTATGTTACCTAGAGTTAGCATCTTGCTAACGCAGGGTTTCTCAACCTTATTGACTACAAAGCCCCCCAACTGCATTCAACAATATTCAAAGGCATCCCAATAAATTATTTGAGTGATTAACATTAACTGGAAAATGTTTATTATTTACAAAAATCATAATGAAAATCTTGGTCATTTTGCGGTCCACTTTGAAGTCAGCTGGGGTGCCCTTATGGGCCCCGGAACCCCTGATGACAACCACTGTGCTAATGGGTACGAAGGTGATAGCTTAAAGATGAGGGCTTACGTATCTTATCTAAATAACCAATCTTTCAGCTGAAGATGATTTGAACAACCAACCCATTAATTTGCCCACAGCAAATCATCTCATTTGAGAACATAACACTCGATGTTAAAGAAATATCAACGTCCAACATCAGACATCTCTATTTTTTTAGTGACCTGAAGGATTTACCCGGTGTTAAATATATTTTCTGTTTACCATTTATTATGTATGTCAGTTGATTCCCTTAACATTCACAGAAGTCTCTTTCTCAAAGATCTGACAGCAATGTCCTCCGACATAGAGCCGCTTGTAATGCAAACAAGGGCTTATGGCAAAGAATAACCACCTGGGCTCTGACAGGATTCAAAGTTTTATTTTTTTCTTCTGTCTCTTAAGATGAAGCCTTGAGCCATTGTGCTCCATTGTTAGACTCCAGCTATGAAGGCAAACGAGGAAATCAATACGGTATTGAGCGAGGTCATTCTCCTCCTACCCACATGGCCAGATAAAAGCCAGGGGTCCGGAGACCTGCGGAGAATCAAAATTCAGCCTCACATGACTGCTGCTCGCTGACTTAACAGCCATCATCCTAAACAGCATGAGGAAATTCTGACAATAGTCTTCTCAGCTGAAGCTTCGAATAGATCAGAACGTTTATGACCAACAGTGAAACAACTCAACAGTTCAAAAGAACTACAACAGCTGCTCGATATAATGATGCACCATAATGCTTTTTTTATTTTACTGATATCCATCACTATTTAGGAATAATTCATTTTTGGACATGCGTTTCCACGTATTAATTCATTCAAATGAAATACATTTGAAAATATCAGGTGTTAACTTACAGGAACAGTGTTAATTCCCGTTCATACTAGGGGTGTCAAAATGTACCGGTATTCACAATGACCGTGATATCGTTAACCATGATAATTGGTACACCCCACGGCGAAAGGCACAAGCCAGGACCGGTGCAATGACTCAACTGCCGCCACCGGTCTTCGAGATCCGGAACAGGAACCGCTTTGCCTCTGCGAGACAGAATGCAACGCTGAGGTCATCGGAGACTCAATCGTCCGGAAAGTATGCGCTTTCTCCACTGAAGGTAAGGTGCGCACTCATTGCTTTCCTGGCGCTCGTGTTCTTGATGTCTCTGCGCAGGTACCTGCGATCCTGAAGGACGACGCTAACGTCGGAGCTGTCGTGCTGCACGCGGGGGTGAACGACCTAAGGATGCGGCAGTAAGAGATCCTGAAGAGGGATTTCGGGAGTCTGATCGAGACAGTACGCAACGCAACGCCGGCAGCGAGGATCATCATATCAGGGCTGCTTCCTACCTACCGACGAGGGAATGAAATGGTGTATTGAACAGAAGCTGCTCTTTGTTAATAATTTTTATCTGTTCTGGGAGCGACCTGGGTTCTTCCGCCCCGACGGCCTGCACCCCAGCAGCATCAGAGCGGATCTCCTGTCTGACAACATCTCGAAGGCGCTACGCAACGTTTGACTACGTCTCCTACCGGTAAGTCAGAACTTTAACCATAGTCTTTGTTCCTCCAAATGTTATTCATGTTTCTGCTTCCAAATATATAGAGACCGTATTTGTCCCCCGAATAATACTACAAAATAATAATTTTGTCAAAAGTCAGAGAAGAAATCAGAAGGAGATTAAACCTGAAGACAATGTAATAAACAACCAAAACCAATTCATAAAGTTCGGCCTACTTAATATTAGATCACTAAATTCAAAGGCAGTTATTGTAAAGGAATTCATAACGGACAACAGCTTTGATATACTTTGTCTTACCGAAACCTGGCTTAAATAAAATGATTATTTTGGTCTAAATGAGAGTACCCCACCAAGCTACTGTTATATGCATGAGCCACGTCGGCTTGGTCGAGGTGGTGGTGCCTCAACAATCTTTAGAGACTTTCTTACTGTAACTCAGAGAACAGAGCATGAATTTAAATAATTTAAAGTGCTTGCGCTGAACATAATTGTTCCAAACAAAGGTTAAAAAACACTGCTTTCTTTTACATTGGCTACTGTGTATAGACCCCCTGGTCCCTATACCTATTTTCTGAAAGAGTTTGCGGACTTCTTATCGGACATATTGGTTAACGTTGATAAAGTACTAATTGTCAGAGATTTTAATATCCATGTAGATACAGCTGACGATACACTAGCAGTGGCATTTACAGAACTACTACAATCTTTTGGAGTAATAGAAAACATCAAAGGATACTACCCTTTGCAATTGAGCCCATTTATAACATTATCAACTTGTCAATTAATCTAGTCCATGTCCCAGGACTCTTTAAGATGGCCGTCATTAAGCCTCTAATCAGGAAACCAAACCTGGACCCAAACGAACTAAGAAACTATAGATGTACAGTTACCCCAACAAATACAGTAAGACATCTAGGCGTTATATTAGACAGCAACCTGTCATTTCGAAATCACATCTCAAATGTCACAAAAACAGCCTTTTACCACCTTAAAATGTTGCCAAATTATGTAATATTCTATGTTTTGCTAATGCAGAGAAGGTTATTCATGCATTTGGGACCTCAAGACTTGACTACTGTAATGCACTACTTAGTGGTTGCATTAGGGTTTAGCTCCTACCTACCTAACAGAGCTTCTATCACACTACAACCCATCACGCTCTCTAAGATCTCAAAACTCAGGACTTTTGATAACATCTAGAATTACTAAATCCACCAAAGGGGGCCAAACTTTCTCATTCGTAGCACCTAAACTCTGGAATAGCCTTCCCGACACATTCGCCCAATTTAAATCTAGATTAAAGACACATCTTTTCAGCCAAGCATTCACTTAATGCATTATACATTATACAGTTTTGGAACAAATCGAGGGTGGCTAAATGATGACAGAGAACTGTCCCTTTAACAGCCACAACACCATTCTGTGTTTGGTTAAAAAACAAACATTTATTTTATACATATATTCACATTTCATTATATAAAGCTACACAACAGTTATTGATTCTTTGTAGACGTCTTCTCAAAGTTAAGTTTGGGCCACATCACACTTATTTATGTTATTGCCGCTGAATGATATTGACTTATATGTCCACAACATAAATATACTGATTAAGAAGAACGAACTCTTTCTCAGAGCAATTTTTTCCATTTGATGCTTAAAAAAATGGACAGCCAATCAAAATCCAAAATCCATTCAAATGACTTCCTTATACAAGTTGTAGGTTCATATTTTATGCAATATATCATGCATATTTTAAACAGTTCTCTGTTTCCTTCAAATGGCACACATCGCTGCTGTCCCTCAGAAACCTTGTATCTCCATATTTCGTGATTTTTATCGTTTGTCATAAATCATTATTATAAGGTCGCCCTCTATGTTCTTCACTGGGTTTTGCAAATTTCTAAACAATAAAAAGTATTAAAAAGCGCTCGTCAATTTTGACAACACGGTATGTAATCGTACTGTAAAAGTACTGTGCTTTTTCTATTTCCTGAAAAACAGAGAATTTGGACATCCAAGGTTTCAGAAAGACAGCGATGATTTGTTTTGTAATGTGAGAGCCCAATATCTAACAGCACGCAGCAAATATGTATTTTTAAAACTTGTCTGTGTCTTGTTTACATGCAGTCTGCAGTCAGTATTAATGCCCATCCATCACAATCCCCAAAATACAACAATTTTCTGTGCTACTGTCAAATTCTATTCTTAAACCAAACAAAAATAAAATCCATCGATTACAACTCTGAGTACTAGCCCCTAACAACCAGCTTTAAAGTACTCTCAAATCAGCTTCACCCGACCCTGTTCCCTTATTTATGAGGACCTGTCATTTTTGCTCTTTTTTTAAACAGCAAATTTTTGCGTACACAAAAGAGTATGGATGGGTGAATCAGCCACTCAACATTGGAAAAAAACCCAGATGGTTTCTAAACATAATGACTGGGAAACTTGGCTCTACATACTTTTTATTATACATGGACATGAAATATTGATTTGAGCAATGTAAGACTAAAAAAGTATAAAAGAGTGATAAGCACACAAAACAATCACAATCACATCGACTGCATGGGCAACAGTCAATTGTACAGTTTAGCAGAAACTACTGTACATCTGACCACAGAATAACACGACTGATCCCAATCGAGTGTTCCAGCAAGCCATGTAGTAAAGATTTGCATAAACAAGTGTCCCTTTTTTTCTAATAGCAAGAGTGTCAATATTGTCGCATCCGGTTTAGAAGCAGCAGGATCGCACCACATGATACTAAAGTAGCTTTAAAAAGATGTGAAGAATAAGTAAAAATATGCCGTGTGATGATGTGTCTTGATTCCTGCAGAGGTGCCTCGCAGCGAGGAGATGATTAGATGTTGATATCGTTCTGCTGTTTACATAATCTAATAATTCAAACTCGACAAGAAAAATAAACGCTTGACGTCCTCAGCTCAACCCAACAAGTCTAGAGATACACAAAGGTAGCTTGTCGACTCCCTCTTAAAGGGACAGTTCACCCAAAAATACTAATTCTGTCATCGTTTACTCACCCTCAAATTGTTCCAAATCTGTATAATTCGTTTGTTCTGTTGGAACACAGAAAAATATATTTGGTGGAATGCTTGTCAACAAACAGATCTTGGCCACCATTGACTACCACAGTAGGAAGAATTACAATGGTAGTCAAAAGTGCCCAAATATCTTCCTATCAGAACAAAGAAATTTGAAAAGCAATTTTCCCTACTATGGTAGTCAATGATGGCCAAGAACTGTTTGGTTACAAGCATTCTTCAAAATTACTATTTTGTGTTCGTTCGAACAAAGAAATTCATACAGAAACACCCGAGGGTGAAAAATGACATAATTTTCATGTTTGGGAGAAATGATCCTTTAAATACGGTCAGGTCGGCTAAAGGGTCATTTTCCCTTTTGCATTCATTTGAATGTACTGGATGCTGATCTACAAAATTAGCCAAATCCTGTTCTTATGTATTCACAGACCAATAGACTGTGGTGCATCAGACAACCAATGAGCTATCGATCCGGAGTCGGACGCTGCAAAGTGTGTCCATACAGTCAGATGGGATAAATAGCTCAGACAGGAAATGGAACTCAAATGAAAGATTTCCCGTCCATGAAATGACAAAGCTCTTGCCATGCCAATAAAGTCACTCATGTGGATCTCACACAAGCACAATGTGGCAGGAGGAATTATGGGCAAGCTGGACGATAATGCTGACAGTGATGGCATTATCGTCAACACCCTCATTTGTTAGGAAACACACTAGATCCCATCAATAAAAGCGTACCGTCTAGTGATGCACGAATGGTGTAAATGGAGCCATCCCTCATGGAGATCAGATGCCGAGTCCACAGGTGTCGGGACGCTCCGTACTGCTACAGCCCTCAGCCATTATCAGAAGCCGTGCGGTGGCTGTTAGTTTGGAGAGATAGAACACCCTGACCTTTCCACACGGTTGTGTCGAAGCACACGCCACGTCCTCTGTATTCCGCTGTGTGCTCTCTTTCCTTTATTGAGCTCTAGAGGATCTTCATCAAAAACCTGCATGTTGGTTGCTGTGTATATTTTCAATAATTTATGAGCACAGCCATCAGATAAAAGGAAACGTGGAAGCGTGGCGAGGAACATCCATACTTCTAATGCATATGATGTCAGTAAAGGTAAAATGTGATTTTCCTCGCGATGCACACTCAAGCACGTGGACTTTAGGGAAATAAAGAGTGTTTGTTTCTGTTCTACAAGAGCGATCGAAGGTCCGGCATGAGCAAACACAGAAAGCAAACGCAAACATAGACCTTCCTCATGAATGGTGAAGAATAAAAGGAAAGAAGCAGCACTACGATGGAGCTCTTGTAAGTTTATTAGACTGCGCCTCTCTTTCCATTCTATTCTCGCCGCACCGACACGCTGTTCCTATTGCGAGTGTTTGAGCATCCTCGGGTTCACTTAGTCACACTAGTTGAGAAAAGGCAATATTTGAATCTGTTAATCGGAATAACAAAAATCAATGCTTTGTTTTGCAGTTATGAATGTAAACATCAACATGATATATTCTCTCAGAAATTTTCATTTAATCAGCATTTCTAGATGTTTTGAGGTCATTCCAGTCCAGTGTTTGTTGAATTTTGATAATCAATCCTTAAGTTTTTTCATTTTTGCAAATAAATGCAAAAAGAAAGAATATTTGTATTTGAAATTTGCGAGAAATATTGTTGGTAGTATACAGAATTAAACTTAAATTATATTTTAACCTAAAAGCACACCTATTACATTCAGTAAAACTGGAAATAATTTCTAAAAATTCTGTGCCTTTATGTATACACACACATACACACATATATATATATATAATTCATTGGCTCTTCATGTTGTACCCTTATGCAGATGATACTTTTCCAGAGCCCACCGGCATCTGGGAACACCCTTTTAAAAGGCGATTTCTACAATTTTCCTCTTCAATCTGCGACCAAAAATCCACCTTTATGAGTTAAATGTAGCTGATTGTGCATTTGGCCCAATCCTGGTAACCAAATGGAGGTAATCCCCAAGTGAATCTGAACTCTTCAACTCAGAAGCGCTGATGCATTCCTGCAAACAGCGATAGGCTTGCACATAAAGCAAGGGCAATCTGCCGGATAGGGGCTGCGTCCTTCTGATAAAGAGCCACAAGCCAACACCATCCGCATCTTCTGCTACAACACCACAGGGACTCCAGCAACCCAATTAACCTAGACACAAGGAAGAATGCGATGCAACAGTACGTGCAGCTTCATGGGAGGTTTAGCAAGGTTAACAATGCGGCATCATGGGAAATCGAGTTGGAATATAATAGCAGCAACAAGACTATGTTGTAAAATCAATGGAACACAAAGCCATGGTGAAGTCAATGGATTGAATGAACGGCGAGTTTGAATGCTTAAAAGAAACGAAACATGATTTTAGATCGATTATTTTAGATCGCATCTTGAATATGGTTTGTGTTTACATAATATATGTCTGCGTACCGTGAATATTTTATTTTGTATTTACAAACATACATACAGTCCATGGATATACTGTATTTGAAGTCCCAGTGTGGCCAACCAGAATGGCCAACAACCTCCTCCCCAGGCAATCGGACTGCTGAATAAACATTGTTCCCCTCTCCCCCCTCCGTCACTTAAATCTTTGCCACCATGTACCATTCTTGAACAACTACAATAACTGTGAAATGGACTTCACATTTCTGCAGCGCACACAAGAATACACAACTGTTTCTCTACCTAATACACTGTATTCTTTGCCTGCCACGTGTCGTTTTGTCCCGTTATTGTGCCATTGCTGATAATATAGTGCCTTTTGTCACTGTTGTACATTCTTATGAATCCTCCCTTTATGTAAATGCACTGACGATTGACACGCTAAAGGAATCTCGTTGTTTTATAACAATGACAATACATTATAATTGAATTGAACCACATTCATTCTCTTTAAAAAATACGTGTGCCCTCATATTCTTCACTTTAATTCTGAAAAAAACTTCCGTCCTGTAATGACTAGCCCTCTTAAATGACGTAGATTACGCGGCTTGGGCGGAGCATTCATTAACTCCTCCCCTTTAACAGTCAGTCTGCCACTAGTTTTTACGTTTATGCATTTGGCAGACGCTTATTTTTCTAAAGCGACTTACATTGCATTGTACTATACTGTACATTTGTGTATGTCTGGGATCGATCCCATGATCTTGGCGAGAAACAATCTCTAACCACTGAGCCACAGGAAAGTATTTCACTTGGAAATGAGTCAAAATACAGAAGTCAAATGATCACAACTGGGGACTTTTAGAAAAACGTGAAATTATGCATAATTTTTCCTTGAAATTCGGTTAGATTTGGATGTAAAAATGTATCCCAATTGTTCCTCTGTATTGTTATTTGCTTCTCACGTGGCCTTAATTCAAAAGCATCTTTATCTTTTTATTTGTTTGTTTTTAAGAAAAGGTTATGATATGGTTATTGTAAACAGAGCATTAATGTCTTTGCACAAGACTTAAACTCAGTTCTCTCTTTTACAGCGATGAATACTTTCTTGCGGCAATGTGTTGACCACCACGGTTGAGTCCGTTATGCAGACACGTGGATTATACTAGAGCTTAGCAGCGTGCGTGACAATTACAATTTCACTGCAGAGTTAGGAGAAATCAATCATTTGTACGAGAGCTCTGCAGGATTGTAACCTCGGCCAGCCATGTGGAAAATAGGCTCGCAGTCACCCAGAGAGACCTGTGCCAGGAACACTGATGCCCACCAGCACAAACTTCTGCTTTGTCCTACAGGCTTCTCACAAGGCCGGCGCTTACAAATGGGACGGCTGCGATCACATGCTCCGTGCTCCTTGAGCTACACGTTGACAGCCAGGCTCATAATCGCAGTGCACATGCACAGAGTCTGGATAGCCAAATAAAAAGGCTTATCAGGAGAAGCAGCATAGGATAAAATGCTTCTCGCATCTTGTTGATGATGTCAAAGGCTGTGCGCCCAATCAAATGCTATGTTTTGGCATAAATGCGAATTGGGGAGGTCCGTGACATGATCTGATTCTCAAAAAAACAAACCACAATAATACAGCTTAAATTGCGGGGAGGATAGAATTGTGTGTGAAGACCACAATGTATTATGTCCCTCAATTTTTTGGCTGCGTAGTGTATGAAACAATCAAAATTCATGAGGAATTTGGAAGCCTAAATTGTCATATATCCTATACAGCTTATGTCCTGTTTATACTTTTATTATTCATCTAATGTTCTGTTATAATCATATTGTTGGTATAGTAGATGGCTAAAGTAAATGTAATTGTTTTTTATGTACTTCTGCATGATAACGTTTTTGGTTCTTTGTTGGGTCTAGGTTCTTAAGACCTGTGACGTGAAGCAAAACCCGCTAGGAACGGCTGATCAGGAGCCCAGAAAACAATGCGATTCTAGAGTTATGCATGTGACATTTTCATTCAAAAGTTGAAATACATTTTACAAGACTGCATTCATCAAAAATATATTGACGCATCTGTTTAGATTTGACTTCACACCTGAAGATAGAGTCCAGACATCAGAAGAATTTCACTCTATGCATGAGTTTTTGGTTTTAAGAGAGGAAAAATACAATGCAATATGGATGCTACAAAAAAAGATGCACGTTTTTGAGAGATAAGATATTTTTTATGATTTCTAAAATTGCCCAATAACAAAAAAATCTATTCATCTGTAAACTACCATTAGGCACAACAAACAAATCACAAAAGCTGGATAATGCGCTTTACTTATGCACTTGAGTTGACACATGTCTGGGTTTCGCCCTCTATAGTAACCAAACAATGTTTTTGATGCACGGTATCAATGGAACTTAATTAAAAGTGTTTAACTTCATTTTGTAACATCAAATACACATGCACGGCGACAGATGTTGAAAAAACCCTGACATCTGAATATTGCTTAAGGCGAGGAAAACCTCAAGGCAAAGATAGATAACAAATAAAACAATGAAACCGAAATTGTGGGATCTGCCTCATTCCTGCACTTCAAAGAGACTTTTTCCCGTCTGAGCTCCGGGGGGGGGGACGTTTAAAGTCTAGCAAGAGTTTACATCCCGTCATGAGTTCTACAAAACATGGGGATTTTAATGAGTAAAATTAGTCAAGAGCTGAAGCTTGAGCGTTTCACTTAATGGAATCTATAAGAGATACTGAGGAGCAGGAGGGATGTGTTGTTTAAAATAACAACCGGATGACACAAAATGATTTGAAAATGTACTTTTGCTGGTATAATGACCCGTCCCCTGACCATTGGGAAAACAAATCTTTATTTATTAAAACATGGTTTTGTTTCATGCTGAATTTGATGTCCTGTTACAAAACAAAGCTTTTGGACTTTTTGCTTATAAAAACTCGTACTGATACGCTTAGTTTTATCTATGCTGAGTGTGTTTGCGTAGTTAAACATCTGACATTAATTTAAGTGCATCTTAAAATTTGAAAAGTGTAAATTCTTTAAAATATTGTATATATTATTTTAACTAATATACTATATTTATTTCAAAATCTATATTAAATTATTTCATACCCTGAAATTGAACTGTAACATTAAATGTATTCACTTTAAACGATGCTACCTGTATGACAATTGCCAAGAGGTGTGTTTGACTGCGCAGACTAAACAAATGTATCGCAAGAGCGATTTGAAAGCATCTGGAGCAGTCTGTTTCACAGTAGTTTGGGACATACTGGGATCGGTCTGGGCCACTTTTAAATCAAAAACCCAGTTCATGGGTCCGGTTCTCTCAACCCTGTTTGGTGGCAGGCTCCAAGGGACAAATGCTTTGCCTAAACGATGGCGCATACTGGCATAGAATGAGTCTGAAAGTTTTGTTTCGGGGATGCGGGTGTTGTTGTCAGTCGAGCTCCCGACTGAGCGCAGATGCTGATTACATCATTAGCCAGCCCTGTTGCTTCTGTCGACAGATTGATAAATGTTAAGCTCCTTGTATGTGATCAAAACGGCGAAAATCTCCAAAAGAAGATATGAGAGCAGCTCATAACTGATACAGTTTCTTCCTGTAGAATCGTGCAACTGATAAGTAGATGTCTAACTCGTCATTTGGAGGTTGCGTGCAATATTGACTATTTAAAACTCTGAGGGGGCCCGTGCCCCCTCTCTTTGAATGGCCATGATGCCTCTGATATCATACACTGTAACATTCCGTAAAAAACTGCAATATTCCTGCAGCTGTGGCAGTATAATAAAATCGCATGTTTTTCTATTTATGCAAATGTATTTTTTACTGTATTTCAAAAATATGTGAAATTTGTGTAAAATAAAACAGTAACATTTTACGAAATTACAGTATTTTTACAATAGCATTGTTTTATTTTCTTGTCTTTCAGTCCTGAAAATAAGTCATTAATCACTGTTCAAACACCGCAAATTCAAACTCTGTGTGTCAGGATTAGATACGAGATATAAACCAGAGGAATTTGGCTTCGCTTATGTCACATCTGGTGTCTTGATGTGCCATATTGTAACATGCACGACTACAAATGAGATGTGAGAGGTTTGGCGGCGGGGAACATTTTCATGCTGATGTTCAGCGGCATGAACGTTCAACTTAACGCCTACTTTTGTGTTCCGCTGCCGAAACTCATGCAGGTTTAAGAAAAACGACCGAATTTTCATTTCTTGCTGAGCCGTTCCTTTAATCTCGAAGAATAACTGATATTACTTGAACAGATATCATTTGCAACTACAGTAACATTGATCAGATCAAATTTTCTTGGGGTTGCAATTTTATTTAAAAAGCACACAGATTCGTGTTGAGACGTAGAGCCTGTTTATATTTGTTTATATTTGTCTGGTAAATTGTCCCTTCGCTCCATCTATCATTTTAGAAAGGGACAGGTTCACTTTGGAAAATGGCACAGGAGATGATGACTAGCAGTGGTCTGGTTTGATTGAAATAAGGAACCCGGTGGTCTCGTGTTCACAGCATTCACTTCCAGAGTCTCTGTGCAGTGTAACCAGAATGCTTTCTTCTGCTTTCATTGATGTACCACTGGGAGCCCATCACATTACTTCATTATGATACATCTGTTTAACCAAGCCAGCAAATTAAAGTACTATAAACTCCCCGATCAGTCAACGTCTTCGATTAAAGTGGGTGTGCGCAGTTTTTTCCTCTGTATGAAACAAGACCCTAAGGAACAAAGTGGATGAGATGTCTCACGTATCACAACGTTCAAAGATGGAAGTAAATATGAACGTACATCAATGTCATCAGCATTTGTTCCTTTGAATGAAATATAGTGTGTTTAAAATGTTCGTGAAGGAAAAAAGGCCTTCAAGCATCTTTACATGGTTTGCCACAATGCAATAAACAAGGGAAAAATATCAAATATGTAAGGCATCATGTGCTTAGATTGAAACTAAATGCGAACGTAAACTAACGTCACTATGCTCCCTTGATAAAAAGATTAAAATGTTCGTGAATGCAGATGCGTAAAGAAACACAAATAATCATAAAATGATGCAAACATAAACCCACAGAAGGCCTTCAAGCATCCTTATCTGGTTTGACACAATGCAATATAAAGGACAAGTGAAAATGTATTATTAAAATAGACTTCCCTACAATGCAAAATGTAAGTGGTTGAAGTCTACTGGTTTCTGAGGACAAAACTGCTTTTTTTCGTTCTAGCATACACAAGGTCACAATTTACCAGCAAACACAAATACAATACAACATTGCTCTACAAGAAAAAGTATAATATAAATATAAAAACAAATACAATATCAACAGTTTCTGCCTGCATGATGTTTCTTGCATTTGATGCAGAAATAGATCCATTGAATTTCAATTGAAGATCCATTGAATTCTCAAAAGCAATTATGCGACAAACATAAGACCAAGTGGACACTTAAAAAACAACTGAAAACTCGAAATCTCCCGAGCTATTAAAGCACTACCACAAAACGTTCATCAGAGTACCAATATAAGCAAACATATTTTTATAATAGAAAGTATTTTAACACAAAAATTTAACTACGGCTCAATTTGTCTCAATAAAATAAAAGTTCAGCAGTCGCTGTGACACACCACTGTTGCATTTGGAGCACTCATTACCACTACAACCGCAGAAACTTTTCAAAAGGATAAATAAAAGAAAACACAAGCACAGCAGGCGGTGACATGAAGCACTACGGCGCTTCTCGCCTTCTGCATGTGTGAACACGTGTGTGCTGCTCCGCCACTTCAGCGTGCCAGTCACATGATCACTCAAGCCCGACACGTTACTCGAGACTGCATGGACGGACCCTCTGATGTATTCACACAGAAACCTACTGTAGCATCTCAAAGCCGATGACGCTTACATCTCTGCTTCTGTATTCTCACATCTGCACATCCACCCAAACACACCAAGAACTCAAAGCGCTCGTGTTTTATTGAAGCTGACAATGGACAAGAGCGACACGGCGAAAAGTAATTACGGGAGAAACCGCATTGCAGCCCGCGCAATCATCTATGTCAGCGACTACGTCGAAAAACACAAGACCTTATTAAACACGCAAGGCCGATGCACAGAATCAAAATTTTCGCTTACATTCCAAATTTCCTTTATTTTTAACAGTACGTCACATGGCAGACTAATTCTTCCATCTACAAAAAAATAGAGAAAATAAATAACTGCTGGGTTTTATACTTGAGATCATGTCCTCCCTAATCGTTATTGTGTTGAGAAATGGACAGGTAGCTGTTCGGTGTGCCCCCCGCTCATAATAAGACCTCCATCACACACACCTGCCTGCGGCTTTAGCGAAAAGAACTGTGCGCGGTCGCCTGGTCTGCCGTGACCACCCTATTAAAGTTCTCACAATTTAAAGCTGCTTCACCGCAGCACAAGAGCAGCCGTTACTGTAGAAGTTCACGCTCAAGTCAAAGGCTTTTGCTTTTTCCTCTAAAATAGCAACAGTATGCATTTGAAAATAACAAATGTTTTGGCAGACCTGCTGGCAAAGGTTCAAAGGACATGATAGGGCGCATGATTTAATGCATGCCAGATTTACACAGTGGGCAGAATTTGCTAAACACTTGCGCCACTTTTGCCCACGGGTAAAACGAGACCTGGGCAATTCCTGTGATGAGACATTTTGAGGTAATACTTGAAATGCAGATTCTCAGAGAATGTCTTTTTTTCCAATATATCGAACCATCCGTTTATATTTTATGAAACCCCAAACATCTGAAACATATCACTTTATGTATGAGTTTTCTATTTTAAATGAGTGATGAAAACAGTTATGGATGTGACAAAAATAGATGCACGTGACAACATACTTTGAAGGATGCCTATGAAATAAAATGCACAAACCAGCAGCAATAATACCCAAGGAATGACTCTTCATGGACCATAACATATTTTTTTAATTTTCATGTGCCCATTTATGAGAAATATGGATATGACAATTCCCTTACCCGACATTTTCTTTTTTATTAAATTCGACATTTGCATAGAATTACCCACCTGCATCTTATTCAATAACCAAATAGAACAATCCATGTACAGCATCCAGGCAGCAAGTTATATTTTCAGTGGGGTTTTTTCTGCACATCTGCTTAGTGAAAACACCAAAGAAAAATATATTATAGCCAGGTTTGATGGTATCTGAATTTAAAGATAATCCTGAGAAACAAACAATAACACTTTTCTATTGTGTTGTAACAACAAAGTGCAACCAGCATCGTCTGCTGTCGCTAAAAATGTTGACTACAAATGAGGGAAGCAACCTGTTGTAAACACCTTCCAACAAATCTCGAGGTGGAAAAATGGAAACATTAAGTGTCAGTCATGTCTCGAAACATTTCATTAAATCTGAAATTCTTTCAATCACCGTGGAATGTTGATCTAGGTAACAATTTAATCCAACATAAGGACTGCGATGTCAGCGAGGATACACAAACTGCCCGCAGAGAGCTCTAATGCAAAATCTCACCTGCATAACAAGCCCCTCGACCGTTCTGTGGAGAAACAGGATGAAAGCAGGGACATGAAAATTATTCTACTCATATGGCATCAGTCAGTAATGTACACGTTAAGTCAATGCCACTGGGGAAATGTAAAATTACGATAGCGAAAAGCTGTTCTACCGACAAAAATCATGATACTTTTTATAACCTTATTTTAGTCGTTTACACAAATAATGCAACATGGGCACAAATCTCTAAATAGTAAATGCGGATTCATTCACAGAATAACTGCTTTCCAGGGAACACATTTTAAATAAAGTTTGAAAGCGTTGTCGGAGGCTCGGTAGTGGTGACGTTGATATCAAGCGACCTTAAGTGTAGTCTGTTTGTAGCATCGTGTTAGCTTTTACTTCTGCCGATTGTATTTAGGCTTTAAAAGTAAAAACTTTTTGCGATCTTCCAAAAGTCTAAGGGAACAATACATAGGTTTATGTCGACAGAACCACCGTTTAGGTCGACCGGAACCACGGCTTCTTTTGTCATAATCTAAATTATTTGTTTATTTTTTATGTTGCTATACGAGATTGATACATTTTTATTTATTTTTTATAATTTAAGTGCTTTAATCTTACTTCAGTTTATTTTTGTGAGAACATTTTGATTTTTCAATTTGTTTAAGGTTTCCAATAATTATTTCCAAAAAAGTCAATACTTTAATTATTAAAAAACTAAATGTAATAAACTAAAATAACCTTGGTCACCACTTTTGGGATTTGAAAACCAGCAGACTTCAGAATTTCTGTAATGCCAGAATGAAACAAATTCAACAGCATTAAAGAGATGTGTTATAACAAAGGGAATCATATGATAATGTACATCAAATTTTGTCAAAGTCAAATGCGTTACACAGAAGTTTACATGTAGAATTAAATAATGAATGACATAACAGATTTAAATGTTAGGATTTATCTTGACACAACAATCTTGAACAAGTGCACATACCTGGGCATAAAACACAGTGAAACGTATAGGTCGCACATGTTGTGACAATCTATTTTTAGCTGCGGTAAAAATGTCACCGTGGTGAGCATGAGCAGGGAAACATGTCATTACACAGGCAGACATGCAGAAGAAAAGTGCGATAACTGTTGATTGGGTCGTGAATTAATCAAAGCAGGCGCCTAAAAACTAACAACCGCAGTGGAGCTGTAAATAACAGCTTTATGAACTTCTGTCAATAGTGAATTATGCTCAAATCTCAGACGGAGAAAACACATCAATAACATATGGAAGCACCGGCTTGGGTAGCAATCGTTAGCATCGCTATCCTCGATATTAAAAGTGATATTTTCATAGTGAACCGTGCATATCAACATCTAGAGTTCATAGTCTATGTTTTGAGCTTTTCCGTTTAAATAAACCTGCACACACCAAGATAGTCTTTAAAGTTCATCTACCAATCTGCCTGTATCATCCCATCCAACAAATTAGGTCAGCACCAACCGAGACAGCCTGCAGGTACACTCGCCTGAAAACTCACTATCACCAATTTAGCTGTGAGTTATGCACTGCCTTCACAATGTGTGCTTTTCTTTGCCTAAAGTTCTGAGTAAAAATAATATCTTAACATATTTCAGACTAAAATAATAATGATAAACTAATGTTAAATTTGAATGACACTCGGTTATAAAAATTGATATCTGAGCAATGCAGTGCTGTGGATGTGACATTTTCAGTGAAAACTACATATATATATATATATTTTACTGAACCCCAGATGACAGTCCAGACATCAGAATGGTTTTCTGTGTACGTACGAGTTTTCTATTTTCAAAGAGGGGAAAATTCATGGGTTATGGATGTGACAAAAAAGGGTGCAAGTTTTTGAGAGACAACGTTCTTTGTTGGATTTCTGTGAATTAAAATGTGCAAACCAGAAGCATAATACCCAACAAATGGAGAAGGGATGGCTCTTCATAGACCACATAACAGTTATTTTGTTTTAATTTTCATGTGCCCATTTATGAGATATATGTACAGTTATGTATGTGACAGTTGGCTAACCTGACTATGGAAAGCTAAAAGAGACTTCACAATGGTATTTTAAACACCAAATACTGACATCTAACCTATCGGTATAGCAAAAACCTTTGATAGAATTGTATAGTTTTATTTAATTTACACTGCATATAGGAATTTATACTCCGTCTGATATTTGATTGTGTTTTGACTTGGGAAACCTGGGAGTGGTAATCGATGATCGGCTTAACCTCACAAGTCATGTTGCCAGCACCACCCGGTCCTGTAGATTCATCCTCTACAACATTAGGAAAATTAGACCTTTCCTATCGGAGCACTCTACACAAGTCCTAGTCCAGGCTCTTGTCCTGTCCAAACTGGATTATTGCAATGCGCTTCTGGCTGGACTTCCTGCTTGCACAATCAAACCTCTGCAGATGATCCAGAATGCGGCGGCAAGAGTGGTCTTCAATGAACCGAAGAGAGCGCATGTAACTCCGCTCTTCATCAGGTTACACTGGCTCCCTGTTGCCGCCCGCATAAAGTTCAAGGCTTTGCTCCTGGCCTACAAGACCAACACCGGATCTGCACCATCGTATCTCCACTCGCTAATGCAGATCTATGTTCCTGCCAGATCACTGCGGTCTGCAAAGGAACAACGACTAGTGGTACCATCCCAAAAAGGAAAAAAGTCACTCTCCCGTACCTTCACTGGATCTGTTCCACATTGGTGGAATGATCTACCAGCTGCTACAAGATCAGCAGACTCGGTTGCCATCTTTAAAAAACACCTAAAAACGCATCTCTTCCGTCAACTCGTTGCTGATTGAGTTTTTCCTAATTCTCTTCCCTTTCCTTCATAAAAAAAAAAAAAAAAAAAAAAAAAAAAAAAACTACTAACCTCACTATTCTTAGCTTTTATACTGTGCTAGGCTTTAATGGACTAGTTTGATGCACTTATGTATTTTCGTTGCCTATGTTGTTATAATTGCTTCCAATGTTTCCTCATCTGTAAGTCGCTTTGGATAAAAGCGTCTGCTAAATGACTAAATGTAAATGTAAATGACTTGCATAACCTCATATGTTTTGCTTATAGTCAATGTTTTCTTGTACAGCGGCTTTGTAACAATGAAAATAGGAAAAATGCGCTATATAAATAAAGTTGACTTGACTTGATATAACCTTGATTTATTTCATTTTAAGGTTGACAGGAGGTTAGCCATCTCTAGTACAGAACATTACTGAACGCTTTTGAAACATAAAGATACATCAGATAAACATGCTACATCTGTCTTTGTCACAATGTCTCGTTCTATGCTAATTTTTTCAGAGGTGATCATAACTGTGAGCGGTTCCCTCAAGCACGACACCCAACATATCAGTCTGACAGCCTTGCTGTGAATTACATGAAACCGCAGTCTGCACAACACCCGACAACATCTCTCTCTGCCCTGAGGAAACAAGCCAAACGCAAAACAAACCACAACAAACAAATCAGCAACCGCTCCGGCTTAAGGACACGGTTCGGCTAACCTCTTCCCAGCAATATTATGTTGACATGACAGTTTTTTCAGCATTTCTATATCGGTGACTAAAGTACACGACGGATGCTCTGGTTGTTACAGTTACATATGCTGCTAATCTTTCAGTAGTAACTACAAAAAACTTTAAAATGAGTCATTAAAGACCACAAAATCTCGCTGAGGCAGCATTAACCCTCCAGGGTCTGAGGGTGTTTTGGGACCCTTCGTGTCTACAGCATTTGTGCTGTTAAAATGTTACCTCCGTTGGCACATCACTAGGCTTTGAAAAAGGAGGCAGAAATCTCACCGGATCAATTTATTGTACTTGGCATCATCCATTCTGCTGGGAAACGTAGCTGCTCTGGTCTCGTGACTAAAATGACTAGGATCCATAGTCTCTCGTGAGATGATCCATCTACCTCAGCTCCATCAATCTCCCGTCGTGCCCTTAGAGCTGCCTAACACTTCCCCATCAGACTCATAAGCTATGGTCCTGTTGCCATCGTCGATCAAACATCACATCATGAAGATAGTCTTCAATCACAAGTCGTCCACTGGAGAGAACATCATTTAACATGCACGTAAGCAGGCCTCTCGTGTACTGGATGAGTCAAGAGGGAATGAATACGGAGTCTCAAAAGGGTTGTCACGATATACAAACTCTATTTTGGAGCAAATTAAAGCATTATCGCAAAGCTCAGATGTTTCGTCAATTACGTATTTCGGGCAAAAACGGAGACAAAAATACGCTCACAGCTTAGCTTCCCATATCTTCTCTGTAAATGAAGAAAAGTCTTCAGGGAGTTTTTGCACTTTACTTCAAGTTCCCATTGGAATTACACCAACCACGGCTAAACATAGCTCTATTACCCTCAACGTTCCTCCTGCAGAAAATGATAATGGATAAATGAAATCTTAAGCTCATGAAATCATCATCATTATGAGCTGAAGACGTCTGTTCGTCTTTCCATCATTTAGACTTAACTTGCAAGGAGGTCAAAACTACAGTTGTGATCTCATTCAAATGAAAGCTATCATAATACATACATTCGTGTTGTTTTATCAAATACACTACCGTTCAAAGACGAACAAGACAAACATTTTACCCTAGTGACACTAAACTTGATACCTGTAAACTTGAGTAAAAACCCAACGTGCCAGATAAAGAACTGCAATATGCAAATTTCACAAAATGAATTTTGTGACCCATTTCTGACCCATGGCAAAATGAATATCAAACATCTGGATGTAAAAGACACCCAGTATATGCTGACCTTATCCGAAGTCCCAATGGAGTCATATTGAACAGTATGTAGGACCCTATGAGGAAAACATGGACGGGATCACGGACTCCAGACATAAATGGCACGGAATGGCACGGAATCTGGCGAAAGCATTACTTCTGGACTAAACGAATGTAGTTCTGAACAGCTAACAAAATGCAAATTGTGCTATGAATAACATTATAATTATTATTTTTTATAATTCAACCACTGAGAATATTATTGCTTTAATAAATGGAAGTTAATGTGCTAGTAAAATTGCTTTATTTAAAAATAGTACTTAAACAAAAGAAAAACGAAAGATTAAGTTAGTTAAGTACATTATACCCTATCTCCCTACAGTGAAGTATCCACTGTAGGTTTTTTACTATGTTTATAAGTGAATTTTATAGTTCACTGAAGACTTTTTTATGTGGGCAAATATGTTACTTACAATTGTACAGTAAAAGGTTTTCATAGGGATGGTAGCAACAACTAAAAAGGTCATCAGAGAACTTTAGACTCCAAAACTGAAATCCCACTGGAGTCAATGTGTCAATCCACTTAACCAGAAAAACTCAAAGAACCCCAAGGGTGTCAATGTGATGCCGAATGGTGCATTGAGAGTACCCAACAAGACATATAGTACTGTGTATTTATGCTGTCATCTTAAACCAAGACTTCAGTGTTGATCTCACACTAACACACAAACTCTCTTCCATCTGTTTTTTCTTCTGGCGTGAAGCTCGGCTAATTTCAAAAGACTCATTAGCCAGAATTCTCTTTATCGAGTGCCTCCATTAGACGCTGAACCATGTAATAAATCACTCCGATCTCTGGCCTCGCCGGGCGAGAGGAGGGATGGGGCCAGTCGAGGGCACGGCTAACTCCTGCCTGCCACTGCAGCAGGAACAGCCCCACATCAGGAACGAGAAGCAGCCGCAAGCCAAATACCAGCAGCCAACAGCAAGACAGATGGTGCGGCGCCAAGCTGGCATGTTCGCAAGGTCCTGCCATCTCCCCTGCCACCAGCCAGCCAGTACACATCTCAGGCTTTTGTCACTGTATATGATTACAACGACACGGAGATGAAGGGGCGGGTGCGCACAAAGCTCCTGAATGGAAGAGAAGCAGATGCTCTTGACAGCGAGGGTGCGGCCGTGATTGGCCCTACTACTGAGAAAACAATCGCGGAGCACGTTCGGTACCGGGAACCAGTGGATGAGAGGATGCGCCTTCTGTAATTGGCTGGAAAAGATCAGAGACAGAGCCATTCAAAACATCCACCTAGGGCAAGTGCCTGAGGATGGAGACGAGGTTTGTTTCGGTTACGAAGAAATGTACAAAAGACTTTAAACAATGGTGACGTCAGTGAGATGAGAAGGTCTGCTGAGAAACGGCAGAAAGGGAGGCATGCTGTTCCCTGGAATCGGCTGAGATGTTTTCCGTGTTTATTACCTGAGGGGCATGAGATCTGATGGCTGATTGTTGTGGATGTAAAAGAAGCTAGTTTGAGTTTCTCGTTAGCTTGGTTAATTAAAAAAAAACTGAAAATGTTAACGCACCCTTGCGATGTTCTTTTGCCACACTGTAAGACTTTTTGCTTGAATTCTCCCTATAGGGCTTTATTTATAAATGGGCAATTCCAGTTACGGATGTGACATTTTTTGTCAAAACTTGACATAAAATCTCCAAGATTGTTTTAATTACCAATATATTGAATAATCTGTATGGATTTGACCACTGATGATAGAGACCAGACATTAGAAAAATACGAGTCTATGGACAAGTTCACCGTTTTAAAAGATGGAAAAATTCATGGGTTATGGATGTGACAAAGAAGGAGGCACGTTTTGGAGATTTAAAATAAAGGATTTCTGTGAATTAAAATGTGCAGACCAGAAGCAATAAAACGTAGCAAATGGAGAAGGAATGGCGCTTAAAAAGTAATTATTATATTTTCATTTTCATTTGCCCATTGATGAGAAATAAGGAACATATGGATGTGACAGTTCCATTATGTATGTGACAATTCATAAAACTATGCTTTAAAAGTCCTTTAAAAACATTTTATTTAAACAACCAAATATTAACATCTAACCTATCAGTACTGTGAAAACTTTTCGTGAATAATTTTTTTATCTTAAGGTTGACGTTTGCCTGGAATTGCCAAAAGTAATCTACGTGAATAACTCATAGGA
Organism: Barbatula barbatula; assembly: GCF_947034865.1. Classification (NCBI taxonomy): domain Eukaryota; kingdom Metazoa; phylum Chordata; class Actinopteri; order Cypriniformes; family Nemacheilidae; genus Barbatula; species Barbatula barbatula. Next base: position 20,433,238 of record NC_136778.1, on the reverse strand, counting down.
CCTTGTTTGCATCAACCAACAGAACTAATAATGCTAGCCTTAGGAAGCATGTGGCCTTTAAAACAGATCAAGGCATGTCAAAGATTGGCTCGTATTTGATCAAATCTGCGCAAATTGCTTAGAAAATGTTTCACCCCCGTATTTATCCCTGTATTAAAAGCTCTCCATCCCCTCTCACATACATGTGAGACAATTTCAAACCGCAAGCCTCGGAGGCATCGGCCTGACTGGTAATTGGGTCCCTTGTCACCCACTGAATGAAATAACATTCTCGGTCTCAGCCTTAATCTAAATGATATCGTTGTCCTAGTTTGCTTCCTGACTATTATTTTCCTTGGAAAGGCTTCGACGGAGCTGAAGTCAATTAGAGGTGTGGTGACCGCAAACAAGGAGACGATAAGCTCAGAAAACAAAGACGGCAAAAAGAAAATGAATTTAGAAAAAAAACACTTGAGAAAGGAAGCCACAGTCAATCAATACAGATTGAATGGACACTTTTATTTGCCTATAGCTAAATGACCAATGAATACAATTTCCAAAAAGAGTGAACAGAGTCTACAGTCAAACTACTGAAAACGGGAGTACGTTAAACAAACCATGGCCCTTTCCTGATAAATGATCTGCAAAGAATGGAATCCGATACAATTCAGCAAAGATTTATATGACAAACGAAGTAAAGCTAAGCTTCACATTTAGCATCAATAACCATGAGAAGTGATGAAATATTATCACAGCTGGACCTGTTTGCCACTGACGCAGTGTGCTCTGATAAGAAAGATGAAATTACTCAGCTATAAAGTCATTTGTCAAGATCGAAACCAGACAAACAGAATTAGAAATCAAACCATATTAATGCCAGAAATCCAGACATTGAGCGCCATACTGGGGCTGGATGGGTGGGGAAAGCGTTCGGTAGCAGTGAGTACCAGTTTCACAATGACACGACGTTGCATTATTTTTTAGGGAACATCCACACACAGGATGCGTTCTTACGTTCAAAAATCTAGACTGAAAAAAAACAAAAAATCCTGTAGAGAGCACAATCCAAGAGTACGAAACCTAGTTTGTCGGATCAAAAGTCACATTCAGTGTAAGTGCAGGTCTCTGCTGAGCCGGACAACAAAACTTTTTGATCACGTTGCATCTAAATCGGTCCCGCTAGAGGAAAAACGGAAATGCATAAAATAGGATGAGAAATTGAGCGGCATATTAAGACGCTGTCTCGGATGAAAAACGATTTGTTTTCCTCCTCTGTTCAAACCCCATGCAGGTCCACTCAGCTGAAGTGCATCAATTCAGAGAAGAAAAAAAGGCCTCGAGCAAATAAGAAGATGCCTATTGATTTTAGACAGACCGCAACTTGTTAAACTTGAGGGGACACACATGTGTTACTCTACTTACTGGCAAAAGTTACTTTATAAGTGTAGGCCAATTATTTTTCAGTATCCTTGTGAGAGGTTTCGAACTACAGTAGCAGGTTCGCATAAATAAAGCATATTTTCACTGGACTACAGTCGACATCAATACTATCAATGCAAGTGACCTGATCATCATGCAATAACATCACAACTCAGATGTGTTATACTTACAAGTATCGTGATTGATCAATTAAAAACGTTCGTGTCATAAAAATTGGCAAATAGATCCAAGACATTGACAAAAAATATGGAACCCAATAAAACCACGAATAGGTCATTTTGATATATAACTAACGGGGTCAATGGACAAGGATAAATATGCGCTCTGTGTGCTTTGACTGAGTTACACTGTTAGAGTATTCTTATAACATCTGAAAATGTGGAATTATACTGTAGATACTGACCGCTTTAACTAGTTGTTATGGTTCTTGTTTTTTTTTATTTATAGGAGGGGGGTGTTTAACTTCTTTTCTTTTTTGTGTATTTTAGCTTCAGGTATGTTAAAACATGAGAATGGTATGTTTTCCATATGTACATGTGTGTAAGTAAATGTTATTAATATATATATAAAATGATTATATACACGTTATCCAAGTTTAAAATGTCGTTGTAAAATATGCCTGTATGTTGGAATTTTTTTTATGTTTCGAACAAAATACAAACAAAAAGATGTGTGTCAATATAATATAAAGTATATGTATGTTTAATATACATATATAAACAATAGGGCTGTCGAATGAATTATTGCGATTAATCGCATCCAGAACAAACGCTTGTATTTACATAATATATGTCTGTGTACTGAGTGTGCATTATATATGTAAAAATATACATGGCACACACACACACACATATATATAATACTGCATATAAACACAAACATTTATTTTGAAATCGATTTATGGCGATTAATTGATTTCATAGGCCTCATAAACCGAGTCATTACCTGAAACTTCTTCTTTATTCTTTTTTTAAGATTGATCTTTTCTGAAAATAAAAATCGTATTTTTTTTAATGGATGACTTTAACCGAATAATGAAGGAACCGTAGCCAATAAGAGTCCTAAATAGATGGGAACGTTTTCACTACTCCTTTAACAGCTTCACAGGGTGATAACTCGAGAACCTGGCTTATGAACATGAAGATGTATATTGTACAACATTAAGGAATCAAATTAGCTGAATTTCAATTAATCAAAAAGTAATGATGCAAATTAGTTTTGGTGCTAATAAAATTCCTATTTTGTGTGACTGTGTATTGCTTTAAATGCAATTCAGTAAACATCGATCAAATTCCAACTGAATATCTTGTGGACCAAGGCCTGTGTAATTCACAAATTTATGGTATTCAGGACCCGCCGATGACAAACTGCTCATTGCTTCAAGGTCACCTGGCTCTATGAAACAGATGTATGTTCTGTGCATTTTTCGTTTCGGAAATGTGACCGATTCAATCATTTTTCTTCTCGCAGAATCTTTCCTCTCAGCGGCAGAGCTGCTCTTATCTCTACACGCAGACACAAACGTCTCATTCTTCGAGTCCGCTGGTTTAGAGGTGAGCATCTATAAGCGCTATCTATGTTCCAAATGTAGTTAACACTGAGCTCAGGCATCCGGATTGAAGAAAATAATCTTCGAACAGGTATATCAGCAGTCCTTTGAACCGACCCACTTACAGTATTCACTAACGCTAGAATGCAAAGTGCTCCATCTCAAGAAACAATTCAGCAAAACTGAAAATGATTTATTCATCCTCAAGCCTTCCAATGACACAAAACATATCAATGCTTCTCATGTGCATAGTAACCATTGAAAGAATGAATTCCACTTTTGATTTCTGGATGTGAATATGCTTCAAACTTTAGAGGAGGGAAAGATGAACACAATAACTTCAATTTTTGGTCTGTTCTGCACAAAAAGCCATCTGACTGGCTTCAGAAAACTTGGAATACAATACACATACAACAGATTAATTTATAATACACATCAGGTATCATTCAGGGGTCATTCTCACCAAACCACTGAATCATCATGCAGTAAAGATTTGAATTATAAATGATCATAATAAACATAATGTACTAAATGTTAGATTTTTGCTAAACTCTGTGACAAACTTAAGAAATGGCAATTAATAAAGGTTTATGGTTTCATGAGAACAGCAGTTATATATGATTTTGTTTTTTACTTTATGGGGCTTGGTAAAGCTGTTAACTGTTAAAGTTTGTAAATGTATGTTAAACATTTTAATATAGCCTTGGAACAAAAAGTGTCAATTAAATTCAAGCATACAAACTCACGGCGCAGAACATCATCCTCTCACTTCTTTCAATTATCATTGATGCGTCTTGTTTAAACACCGCACCTGAGAGGTGTTGTTTTAATAGAAACGTCTATGCTCTCGCTAGCTTGTGCGTGGGCGAAACGGCATCTGTTTGATGCCGTAACAACTCTCCCCAGAGCCCCGACAAGACGACTCACTCGCCTCAGAGTGCTACCCTATCCGTCATTTAGCATCAAAGCACAAGGGCTTGTGCCTGCTCCATGAAAGCCTTGCCTTTTAGGTATAATGCTGCATTTCCTTGTGGCAACAATGTGGCCATGTCTTCCCCAGTGATTCGGGGAAGTTCACGAGGTCCTCTTCCTGAAACCTAGCCACAGGAAAGCAGAATATCTTGATTGAAGCTAGCTGGCATAGATTCCTCTCCATCTGCAACTGACACTGTACCAGAACCGGCTCCCAGAGAACAGGGCCACACGAACACCTGTTTGCCTTCAACCGCGTTCCACACTCATGTTTTATGTAGGAGATGCATTATTCATGGGGTGCAGGAGAGGCGGGACACCACAGGTACATATGCTTGGGGTTATAAATGTCCGGGAATGAAAATATGTTGCCCCTATTTCAACTTGAGAAACAGTGGAAGGGGCCTTGGGTAACTCGTTTAGGGGCGTTTCTCATCTACGGCTCACCGGTGAATAATGAGGTACTGGACATCTCAATCAAACCTTTGCGCAACAGCAGATGCTACATCTAAACTTGAATGAATCTGGGAAGCATGGAACAAATCATATGCAAAAGGAGAAAGAAAGAATGAAAGAAAGAACAGGGATATGGATTTGAAATGACAGAGATGATTAGAAAGTGCCGTATTTTCTAGATCAGTGGAAAATCTGGCGGCCCCCCCAACCGTACATTCACAATCGTGTGTCAGGGGCACATTCGTCAGTGTTTTTTTTTTTTTACCACCATGCCTCCCCCTGCTCTATCCATGGCCCCCCCAGTGGGCGTACCCCCCACTTTGAGAAGTAGTGTTCCAGATTTTTGTGTGATCTATTATTTTGAAGCTGTGCTGTGGGGGCATGGGGGTCTTATGAAGTTTGTGTCTCAGGGCTCCACTCTTCTTTCACACAGACCTGCTTGGTGGGGACGTTTTGCTGCACCCCGGGCTGGAACTGCTTTTTATACATAAATCAGTAAATATAAAGATTAAGGAGGTAAAAGCTACATTAAGGACAGCACTAGAGGAAACTCCCAGTTAATTCCTTTTTTTCCATTTTAAGATGTGACTTTATTTCTGTGGGATTTGATTCCGTGTAATAACCGGTGCTGAAGCGAACATCATTTTTCGAAGAAAATCGATCAAGGACATTTGGATTGTCAGCAGAATTAAAACCCGACAATGAGATTCATCGCAAATTGGTCTGAATGATTACAAATGCCAAGTTAAACAGATTCGCTTTTTCTCCGTGAGCCTGTTTTTCATGTGTGTGTGTGTATAGAATGCCTCTCAAACTGCTCATAAACAATAAAGTGTGACCTTTGGAGGAGAATGCGGGCAAATAACTAATAGAAAGTGCTAATTCAATTACGCAAGTTGAATAATTGCCCCGGTCACAACTCTGGATTGCACCTATAGCTCAAACGTCCTTGGGATAAATTAAAAGTCGAGGTGATGATAAAGCAAGAAGGAGATCCTTGTGGAACAAAGCAAGGAATCTAACATTTTCAACGCAATTCGAAAACTATAAAAAAAGGTTAATTCAGACAAATTGGAATGGTCTCATTTATACATTTTTGAACGCTTTTTTTGTGCCAGACGGTGATTGTTATGTTTAGAGGTGGGGCTTCAATGCAGTTTTTTCTAATAATTCTGCATTTTGTATGACAAAATATTGGCCACCTTGTTAAGGAGCTGGCATTTTTCTAGGACAGCTCGCTAACGTAGCCTATTAGCATGCACTGCGGCCAAGCATGCACTTTTTGTAGGAATGCCATGGAGGGTTATCGCAGGACTATTGTGTTCTTCATAAATAGGTGTCGAGTTGGCTGAAGATGGTGCCCTGGAGGCTGAAGGGTCCGTTGGAGCTTAGCTGAGCATTCTGGTGTGTTGTTCGGCCGAAGAATACGCTGCCTTATTTATTTTCTATTCTGCACGACTTCAGTGCAACACAATGGAAGGATTTATGAACACAGACAAAAGAAATAGTCTGCAGAAAGCTTCTGGCTCAGACATCAGGATTTAAAACCTGCAGCTGAAATCTAGGTTACAGGCTAATTCCACCATTTTTAACCACATTCGCATTCTCTCTCTCGCTTTCTCTCGCTCTCTCTCTGTCTGATTAATTTACTCTGTCTTTTGGACTGAGTGGGATTTGAGTTATTAAAGCCTGCACCATGTGCTCTTTACTCCCACGTGCACACAGGGGCAACAACACCCGCTTATTAGAATCACGGTCACGCAGGTTTGCGCTTCCTGTGGCCGCAAACATCATTGACCCCTGCTACGCTCTGAAGTGTGCCTGTTTTGTCGGTCTGTGGTGTGTCATTGTGTTTCTGTACGTTGAACAGAGGATAGGCATCCCACTTGTTTATGTAGGAAGAGAGAGGAGTGCTTGACATGTGTTGCGCGCACGTCTGCGTGTGTGTTTGTGTACATGTGTTTGGCAAAAAAAAAAGAGATGAAAATACAAGCAGAACTGATTGCATGCTCCTGGGAGTGTGTTCTAGTTTGATCCTGTACTGCATGCTAGGGTTGACTTAATAGGCGCATTACTACCACCTAGAGGGCATGCTTGTAATAGAAGAGTAATAGTATATTCTTGTGCAGAAGTATGGGTACAGAAACAGATCGCATACGGTTCGGGTCTTTTTTACTCCGTTTCACTCAAAATGTAATCGACAGCGCTACCAAATAGCTCAATCATTGTCCATCACATACAGATCGGTATCTGAAAGTTCTTTGTTTTCTTCTCATACAAATAGGTTACGTGACGTGTTTATTTCTATGTCAAAAACGGCACTCCAACGTTCAGTCGGCTACCAGTTCCATTTCTGTTTTATACCAAATCAATCGGCATAGAAAAACACAAGCCACGGCCACTAATTTTCTCATTCGATATTCCACTTTGTTCTGAAATATGTCATTTCCACTTTGTTGTGAAATACTCAAGTAAAGACTATCGTTGTACGATCATTGCTTTCTTTGATTTCTACCGATACGGATTCTGAAGATTCACCACATGTTTCTTATCAATCCATATGATGGTTTTTAATATTGAACATCAAACTGGTGATGTTTATTAACATTTTCTGCCCTGATAGTGTGAAAATGCGCTATTATCGACAGATCCGATTATTGGCCGATATATCTGTGCATCTCTAGTAAAGAGGATCGCTATTTCCGATTCACGGGGACTTAAAATCTATGACTGCATTTACAGAGAACTGAATTCAAGCCCAGAGATGATAAAAAGGGCACCAATGAACTGCAATGACCATGTGACAACAAACATAAGAGTGTCTAAGTGCTATTTTATAAAAAATAAAACATTGCATGAAACTTGACACAGTGCAAGTAGTCAACTACAGTGAAAGGGGCCGGAAAATATTATTCTGCATTGTTCCAGAATAAAATAACTTCATTATACGTTTGGACAGAATAAATCACTAAAATTTATAAATCACAGATTAAAAACCACCCATTAACAAGTAGTAATCATATTCTTTGCACTCTCCCAAAAAATTATCACTGTCCAAAAAAAATGTGGTAACATTAACATGGCAACAAGGCTTCAGCATTCACTGTAACGGCTGTGACCGCACATACAGTCGTCTCGCGAGCGCCAGAACCCATTCGAGGGGTGAAATTGAATTTGCCTCTATGATTAGAAATGTCAGTGTGATGAAATGGCGCACAACTGCCAGAGGTTAAACATGGGAGACATCATTAAAGAAACAGACAAAAGCTTATTCGTCATTAATAGCAGACAAGAAAAGAGATGGAGGAGGAAAATGCGAGAAGGAAAGTTAGAGGTGAAGTGTTTCCGCGTATGCCACGCCTTACTTGAGAGGCAGCCGGGCTAATGTGACATTTGAACATTTACCGCACCTCATTACAGCTACTCACAGCATATTAACCTGTGTCTGCTCACTGTGCCCTTATATATCCCTCACTGTCACTCTCGACGTTCCCACCCTCTGGGACATTTTCATGAATCACAGCGCCATGATTGGCTCATTCAAGTGTTCATCTTGTCCTTTAATTGGTGCGTGTGTTATACTTAGCATTGAATAGCACCGAACCGTCAAAATGATACAAGGCAAACAGCACACAAATAACCTTGAAGCAGCGCATTAGACAAAACAGACAAAATATGAATTCAAGGCGAATGCGTAAATTACAGACAGATTCTTCAATAAAGCACCAATCAATGCTTATTTCTTTACTTGAAGTCCATTTCATGAAATGAACTCATATTGATACTGTATATTCATGACTTCTTTCAATCACCAACTGCCAAACCAAACAAAAAGAATTGTGGGATTTCACAGGCATCAAAAGACCCACGGTTCCCTTTAACTATCGACTAGCCGGGGCCATCTCAGAATACAGGATCTTACGGCAACCTTCAGATTAACACCTTGATGCCTTTCTTCCTCAGATACTAACGCCTTTTTAAGATTTCGGACACTGCGATCACTCGACCTTGTTTCCAGAATTCCCAGTGACCCTTCATGGTGGAAAACCCCTGCACAGCAGCACAATAAGGATGAAAAAACGGGATACTCACGGTCATTGCACTGAGTGCCGGAGTAGGAGGTCATGGAACAGTCACAGGTGAAGTTCTCCCACTGCTGGATGCATACACCCATGTTGGCACATGAGTCCTCTTGGCATGTGGTGCTGGGACCTGGTACAGTGGAAACGGGAAAGGTGTGAGTCAACAGAAATGACAGATTTCGACATGCATTTCCATCACGCGCAACACAGCCAAGACGCATGCATGCATGCATGCAATGTCATTCACGGGTCAGCATCGACACATTCACCCTGGATACCAAACAACAATGAATCTCAACTGGTTTTACTTCAGGACTCTACACATCAATTCACTACAGGACAGAGGTAAAAAAAAAATAAAACATTGAATTGTATTTATGCCAAATTTGATTATTTGCATCCTTTTTTTGTGTCAGAACCTCACCAGTTGAGAAACACTGCTATACAAGTGAAAAAAAACAGACAAACAAAAACAAAACAACTTTAAATATCTAAGAGACAATCTGTTTTAAGGAAGACAAAAAAAAACAAATAAAAACATAAAATTAAATAATGAAAAATAAAAGAATAGATATAAAGAATAGAATAAAGAAGAAAGAGGAGAGCGTGGTTGCTTGGGTTCATACCAAACAATTACAAAGTATAAAAACAGCTGAAGACGGTATGTAAACAAAAGTGTTTACACTTAATCCAGATTCTCCGAAACCCTATTGTCACGTCAATTCCAGTAATTTACATCACCAACAGAAGAAAACAGCAGAAAAAACATGCATTACAATAATAAGTTCTCAGTGTGGATCTCTTAAAGGCGGACGAGAGTCTGTGCTGGCTGAAAGATTTTTTTTCTCGTATTGTATTGATTTCTGCCTCTATAATGATTAATCTTTGGAAAACATGTTTTTTGCACTAAATAAATTACCAAAACATCCATTTTAGGAAGCGTCAGCAGAGCAGAATTATTGCTGAAATGCAAAACATTCAAGGCGGTGGGACGCAACCCAATGTCTTCATTTGAGTCTTGAGTGGTCTCCTTGTTTTTTATTTAAATTTTTTAGTTGCACTCATCTTCTCTTAACATTTTTTATCTATTTATTTTAATTTGTGATATATTAATATACCGTAAAAGCTCTTTGCAACTTTCAGCCAGACACGTTTTGTGTTCGTACAGTATAAGGCACAAAAGTGAGTCCCTCTACCTTGCAGGTCAGCTTTAGTGAAGCCAACTTTGTTAGCAGGAAGGGAAGAAAGAAACGGCAATAAAACAGAGGACGGTTAGTAAAGGGAAACGCATCCAAAGGAAAGTGAGGGAAAAGTGTGGGTGTGAAGGGGGAATTATTTTATTTTAAATTAAAATGTGGGCATTAATGACTTTATAATTTTATAAAGTCCAGTGAGCTTTTTTCATTAGTGATATTGATAACTCTAAAAACACGTACATTCACAGATGGTTACTGCTAAAGGGAGACTTGTCAACAAGCCTTTGACTATGGCACCATCTAGTGGCTACTGTGCTGGAAAGGTGCAAATGTAAAATCAGGTTTGAATTTGAAATACCTTCACAGCCGCGTTCAATTTGTCCGCTGCGGAACAGAGCGTCATTTATGAGGTCAGGCAAACGGCCGTTGAGGTCCATGGAAGCCAAGCAGCCCTGGAATCCCTCACGAGATACCACCAACTTTGGCAGGTTTTGGTACATGTTGGTCCCCAGACCGGCCACAAATAGATCGCCTGCAAAGAGAGCAGAACAATATGATAATATTTACTCTAAATTCTTTACTAAATTAATTCAAAATGAACTGCATTTCTTCCTTTAGCATTTTCTGTAGTTGTAAGCATGCACTTAGATCCCGAGTTACAGTAGATTCATGCTTAAAAAAGAGGTTTGAACACTAATAATGAACATTTTATATTTTAAATACGTTAATAATTATAATATATATATATATATATATATATATATACACTGAGCAAAAAAGGTCAAGTGAGTCTGTGTCTCTGACCTTTCAGGTCTAGATTTTTTGCTCCATTGACCACCTGGCTGACAGACTTGGCGTCCACCTTGAGTGTGTGTGTGTTGCTGGCGTCTCGTGTTATCACCACATCGTGCCACTGGTTGTCATTGAGTGGACTGTCGCTGTTTCCCTTCAGAAGGCTCGGTCCGTTTCCCAGGTCAAACACATAGTGGATATACCTGATGAACACACACGCATACACACACAAACACGGAGCTCAGTACTGTCCATCCCCCAAAATCCCTACAAGTGCACTTTACTGAAGCACACTCAGCCCAAGCACACAAGCATGCTGAGTAAGTCCACAATGAGACCGAGATGACCATAAGAGCGGACACTTGTTCTATAGAGCAGACAGATTTATCTTATATTTTACACTGTAAAAAAGCGTAATTGTATAGAATGTTATTGTAATTTTGTAAAAATGTAAAAAATTTACAGATGTTCACATATTTACATGGAAAACGTGAAAACGTTTTATTTTACGCATTAAAACGGTTATTTTACGGTATTTAACTGGCATCTCCGAAAAAAAAGTAAAAAAAGTTTAAAAAAAAACTTCAAATAAGAGAAAAATTATAAATCAATGTAATTCTGTTATTTTACGGTGATTAACTGGTGCCCCGGCTGTCGGTAAATTGCTGTTTGTAATTTTGACATCGAAATACAGTTAAAAAAAGTCAAATTACAGAAAAATATTGCAAAAGCATAAATCAATGTAATTTTAAGTGACAAAACTGTTATGTTACGGTGATTAACTGGCGCCCTGGCTGTCTGAAAATTGCAGTTTTTTAATGTGATTTTGACATCGAAATACAGTAAATAAATGTCAAATTACAGAAGAAAAAAAACAAAAGCATAAATCCATGTAATTTTACGTGACAAAACTGTTATTTTACTGTGATTAACTGGCGCCCCAGGTGTCGGAATATTTTGTTTTTTATCTGATTTTTAACAGCGAAATACAAAAAAAAAAATCAAATTACAGAAAGAGACAGCAAAAGCATAAATCCATGTAATTATACTTGACAATAGTGTTATTTTAAGGTGGTTAACTGGCCCCGGCTGTCGGATTACGGAAAAAGACTGCCCAAAATGCCATAAAATTACAGTTTTTTCACAGGATTAAGTTAATTTTAACCTTACATTAGATTCTTGTATTACTGCAGCTGAACAGGATCTCCATCTAACCACAGCAAACATTTACTCTCTTACATGTTCAAATGTGAGACAGTATGTTATGTTCTTGAGTTCTCAGACAGTGGTTTCTACTGCAGAAATACTAATAAAACTAACCTGAAAGGTCATTGGGTAAAATCTGCAGTCTCTGGAAACTCCATTAGCTATTCACTCACCCTTTGACAAGCTCCACGGCAATGAAATCATTCCCGTCTCCACTGTTAAACAGTATAAAACCATCACCCGAGGTGGTTTTAAACTGAAAGAAGAGGTGCATGGTACTGTAAGCCTGAAGCGTAGCAAGACCCAGGTAGCTTCCTTTTGTCTTAAAGGTGACCGGGTCGGCCACGATGGAGCGCATTCCAAATCGAGCATTGAGCTCACAGAACTCGATGTCGCCGTTCTTGCACATGTCGATGTATAGGAGGCCGTTGAATTTAAGGCCCTGCAGGTGGCCGATGAAGTTGGATGGAGCCATGGAGGCAAAGCGCCGCTCGGTCAGGATGCCTGTCTCAACGTTACTGAACTCCAGACGAGTGTGGTCACCGTTCATCTGACCTGTGAAGGAGGATGTGATATGCACGATCATTTCATCTGGATATTTTATGCTGATGTTTTATTGAGCACTCATACCTTCTGCAACATCATCGTCCACCATGAGTTTGAGGTTTTTACCGCGCCGCGTCACCCGCACTGAGTGCCATTCGTTGTCGTTCAGCTTCTGGCCTGCGTACAGTGTCTCTGGGCCTTTACCTAAAGATGAAGTGTCAGTTAGTGCTTACACACATCTCTGTTTTCAGTTCTTTGATAAATCATGTCAAATGTATAAGAAATCATGTTGTAATATCTGAAAACAAGCATTCTTAAAGCGATAGTTCACCCGAAAAATAGTCACCCTCTTGTCATTTTAAACCTTTACTAACTTCTTGGTTCTGCAGAAAACAAAAGACATTCTGAAGAATGTTGGCAATCGAACAATGGCTGTACCTATTTACTTCTATTGAATAGACACAAACCAATGCAAGTTGGGTACCGCCGTTGTTCGGTTACCAACATTTGACATTTGAAAGGTTTGAAATGACATGAGGGCGAGTAAATGATGACAGAATTGTCATTTTGGGGTCAACTATCTCTTAAACAAATTTCAAACATCTGTGCTCTTTATCAAAAACAGATCATAGATTTAAAATATTTTACTGCTGTTACTCAGAAAAAGGCCAGACCGTAAGCAAAACAATGTGATGTATGCCATCCAACTGTATGCAATATCCATATTGTGCACACCCAACAACTTAATATTTATGCATGATTTGGAGCACACCACATGTAAAGCTATTTCCCATAGCAAGTGCACTTCAGTTGTATTTCCAGGGTTATATACAGTACTAATCAGAAACAATGAGACAGGACAGTGGACTTCCTATGACATAAATAGCTGCCATAAATTTTTACACTCATCTAAATAGTTTCTATACATTGCTACCATGCCTGAGAAAAACCTAAACATACCCAGTAACATGCAAAGTAACAATTAATTACATGTCAAATAAATACTACTTGCACACATAATTCACTTTTGCAGAGCACTGATGAATCAATTCTGCCATACCGAGATGGCAAACGACTTCTGTTAAAAGTCCAATCTAAATTTCATTACTGGAGTCATGTTTTTTCCATCATTTCTTGAGAAATGAGATTCATTGTTTTGGGTTTGCTGTTGTGTAAGTGCTTTTTTACTGCCATCACACAGTATATTAGGTAAATGCAATTGTCTTGTTAAATAGACCTCACGGCATTTCATGTATAAGATAACATGGTTTACTTAAACCTAAACACAGCCCTTATGGACGTAGACTGGGAGTCTTTTGATTGGTCTTAAAGGGATAGTTCAACCAAAAATTCCAAAGGTTCATTTCAAACCTGTATGACTTTCTTTCTTCCGCAAAACACAAAATAAGATATTTTGAAAAATGCTTTTAACTGGACCCCATTCACTTGCATTGTTTTTGTGTTCATAAGAAAGAAGTGAATGGGGTCCAGAGTTTTGGTTACCAACTTTCTTCAAAATATCTTCTTTTTTGTTCTGCTGAAGAAAGAAAGTCATACGGGTTCAAAATGACAAGAGGTAAATGATGACAGAATTTTCATGTTTGGGTGAACTCTCATTTTAAATGACTCTTTGCATCAAGACACAATGTTAAAAGGATGAATGTATCATTCTGTCATTCAATCTTAATGAATTGATCATGTTATAGTACAATACTAATACTCATTTTAGCTCAATGTAATGCACATAATGTTTTGATCTGAATCCACTGCATGAGAACGAAGTGACAGACATTTTCCTTATAAACTCACAGGTTACCTTATATTAAAGGGATAGTTCACCAAAATATTTCTACAGGTTTGGCACAACCTGAGGGTGAGTAAATGTTGACAGGATTTTTATATTTGGATGAACTATTACTGTAACATATGTGGCTTTATGGATTATATCATAAAACAGTCAAGTAAAATTTCTTACTGCTTATCAAATTTGTTCTGTATAGATGGATTCATCGGACTGGCCCAAAGTCTACTTCCGGTCTGTGCATATTTAATATTATGGCTATTGGCTTATAATATAACTATATTTCATTTATTTTATATAAATGTATAGTCATATTTTATTGTAAAATAATTTGTTGAATTTACATTTACATTTAGCAGACGCGTTTATCCAAAGCGACTTACAAAGAGTTACAGAATCTATATACATTTTTCAAAATAAACAATTTGTTGAATGGTTCGTGTAACTTTGTCACATTTAAGTTTAGCCAAGTAATGGTTCTTTTTCTGGTAACCATACATAATACTGGCTAGACAAACTTTTAGCTTGCTAGCTAATGTAATTAATTACTTATATATTTATGGCTTGATATTATCAGAAATGGATTCTATTCGGGTGTGTTCCCGAAGTTAAGTTTGGACCACAAAAGCGTGTTGCACAGTTCCAGTTATGCTGTTGCTTTGTAACCAAATGATGTGCTGATTCACTTTCACATTCTTTGGCCGCAGATCATATACTTTATTAGATAAATATATTTATATTACGAATAACGAGCACATGACTGTATGGACATTTCCGAAATTCTTCAATAAAAGACATTTACTGAATTCTTAAATCAAGATTCTTTGAACCCACCCAAGTCCAAGGTGAACAACTGATTCAACGGAAAAATTTACTTATTACGTAAATTAAACAGGTTACAAGACTTTGAACTTAGTTCACCCAAAAAGTTTAGCATTTACTTTACCTTGTGCCTTTCAAACACAAACTATGACATTTTGAAGAATGTCTTTACTTTTTACATGCAAGCTCCAAAAAGGTCATTTATGTAACACAAGATGCACAAGTGAAATGCATTTAATCTGATTGTATAAAAAAGCCTATTATTCAAAATACTGACGTTGTGTACTGCATAAGAGAGACGTCAAACAACATAAGGATGATTCATTTAAGGTGTATTGTTGCTTAAATGTTATTTTATATTGTAATGTAATTTGCTTCAATAATTTAAATTAATAATAATTCCATTAAGCATCAGAACATGATGAAATAAGTAAGGTCAGGGGATCAGGAACTGGAAGCCTTTAGATGAGTAAGAGCAGTTACATTTAAAAAAAAAGCATCAGAAAATTGTAGAATTTTTAACAATGCCTAAGCATTAACACGTTAACAGTACATAAAACATGGAACAGAATCTACTACCAGTCAAAAATTTGGACACACTTTTAAAATAAAATGTATGTTTTTCATGTTCTTACAAATAATATGTAGCCAAATGCTCACATTCGTTTTGTTGACAAAACTAAATCACACCCACATATGATGCACTACATTTGCAACAACAAACTTTTGACCGGTGGTGTAAGCATTGTTCCAAAATTGTAAAATTGGTCCCACCTGTGAGAAATAAATCCATTACACTACATCATTTCCTTTCCTAAGATTTTTGTTTCTTAAACTGTAGCATTCAGCTGAAACAATGTGAACGGTAAGAAAAAAGTATGTAGAACAGATTGAGCACTTACTGGCGTTACAGTTTATCCTGCCACAATCTAGATGGGGAAGAACAAGTGACAGATGAAATCGCGTCCTTCAAGGTTACAGCTGCAGACATCCAACAACAGAAACTCCACCTTCCGGGGACGAGCACATGGAGCGGCGGCCATTTTGAACTTACTCCCAAAAAACTGTTTAGGCCAATTTCTACATCTACAGCGGCCCCGAAAGTGTTGGGGCACTAGACACTTACACGTTTTGGACACACTAACAAATGTGTGAATGTAATTACATTATAAGCAAAATATAAAAAACTAGGATAAATCTTCAAACAAATTCTTAACATTTTCTAATAAATGTAGTGTTGCACAAAATGATTCCTTTAAAATGGCCGCCAACTCTGGGCCAAATGGATTCATCAACCCCCTGATTTTTATTATTTGTAAATTTAGCTTTTGGCCACTTTTTTATATATAGGCTATATATATTCAAACTATTAGCTTAGTGGACAAATATCTCTTGCAGAATCTTGTAATAAGGTTTGTACTCCGGGTTGGAATCCATACGGCCATTTTCATCATGTGCCGTCAACCGCAACAGAAAAGTGGAAGCAAACAGCCTCGGTCCAAGAAGCACCAGCACCATACAGCGGTCAACCCTTCGACAAACTTCTAGCATGTTTTTCATAAAATACAGACAGATATCAGACATCAAGATCAAACTAGTCCAAAGAACGCTGAATGTTCTGGTGGTTATGCATATTTACGTCAAACAAATACAGTGTATGTGTTATGCTAAATGGCTTGAATAGAAAATAAAAATTAGCATTGGAAATCAACTTAATAATGGGATTTAGTAACAATGTATAATGATGTTGCAATATATTTCAGATGCGAGTCTTTGTGATGTGTTGTATGTTGCATATGAAATGAGGGTGTGTGTGTAGTGTGTGTACTGTATGTTCAGTGGTCACCAGCTGCAGGTAAACTGGGTGCTCTGGTCTCGGGCTGTTAGCTTACAGGGCCGCAGGCTAAAGGCCTTTGAAGGGGTGAGTACCATCTTTGAATAAGGCGCAAGAAATGCTGTTTAGGGCGAGGGATGGGAATGGGTACTTTCCTGATAGCATTAAAAAACGGTTATACAATATATACACAATTGATTGTAAAAACAATCTTACCGTAAGACCAGAGGCGAATGCAAATAGTAGGTCTACATCGATTAGGGCTGGGCGATATTTTAAATCATTTATTTTTGATTAATGAACAATAATATAACACATTCCCATTTTGGTTCTATCCTTAAGGAAAGTCTTTGTTAACCAACATTGCCCAGCCCTAATATGAACATTTATGTTATTTATCTAGGGCTGTTCCACGATTAATCACAATTAATCGCATTAAGAATAAAAGTTTGTGTTCGCTTAATATATGTCTGTGCCTTGTGCATGTTTATTTTGTATTTATAAAGACATGTACAAAATGAACATGCAAAGTGCACGGACATATATTATGTAAACGCAAAGGTTTATTCTGGATCGCGATTAATCGTGGAACATTAATGAACGTGTATTAGTGTTGCTTTGAATAACTGCAATAACATGCTGGATTTTAAAACACTTTTCTGTATCAGTAAATTCATGAGGATGTCTATGACAATGGCTGACGCAGATGTGTCGTGTAGATCATGAGGTCAGAGGTTACGAGAGACGGTGATGAGAGCTAGTCTGTCCACATCACTCGCAAACAAAGCAAGAGAACAAAAAATAGGAGCAAAACATGCAGATCAAGAAATAACACCGTAGCGTTAGAGAGATGATGACTTGCATATTTGAAAAACGGACGTTTGAGAAACGAGAATGAATGAGGGTGAGAGAGACTCCGGTATACGGTACCTAAGTTGACGGTCAGTTTGACACGGCCGCTGTCCAGCTCCAGACGCAGTGTGTCTGCGGACTCACGTGAAGTGGCTGCCATCAACAGACCAAAGGCACGCTGGGACATAAAGCGCAGAGACACGTCCTCTGCTTCTGTGTGTGTGACCGTGGGCATCACCACCTTCATATACATACTGCCGTCGTAGCTCAGGATAGACGCCTCTGTGAAAAGAATGAACAGTATGCACTTAAAATTAAACCAAATTTTCAAAATCTAGGTGTACATTTTTTTTATTAGTTATATAAAACTTGTCTTTTATTATTAATAATACTGTAGTAAACTGTTCTAATTTGGAAACATTTTATGCTGTCACCCTGTTTGGCCTTCCGGCTCTTGTACCAGATAAATATTGTTCGAAACTTGACTTCTCAAACTCCGGACCGGACCTGCCAAGTGCCAAACAAACACACTCAGGCGCCGCACGTGTAGACCAGAGTAGGGGGCCACTTACCCCTCATTTTAACTGCACGCGTTACATGTTACAGCTCCGGCGAGGTTTTGTTCCTCCCTCAATGCGGTGCCAACATACACTGGGGGCCTGTATCATGAAGCCGGTTTAGATGGCTAGCCAGGTAAGTTTGGGAATAGTTTGAACCAACCCTGGGTTTTCGGTACCATGAAAGTAACTCCGCTTTAATCGGTGTTAATCGCTATGGTAACGCTGCCACCGGAGCAGGTTATGATCAAGATTAGAGATCTCGCACCGAAACTTAACCAACCAACAGCGAATTTCACATGTAAGTGACTCAATTAACTAATTTCTCGTGTTACATGTGGATAGTTATTTTTAATAGTGTTTAATAACATAAAAACAGTAATATACTGTAAATATATATTACAAATACAAAATCAAAAACAATGGTTATCTAGTTAAAATCTGATTTTAGAGATATGATTAGCTGGCTTTCCCTGCATGAAATTAAATTGATTTATATTCCATTCTCATACTGCACTACATACAATATGTATTTCGTTGCATTGCATTTTTTACATTCTTGTCTGTGGTGCAGAACATCTAGGAACACTTTCAGTTTCACAGTGTTGGGACATTTATCTTCTTTGTGCACTAAAGAAACCTTCAGTACCTACAGTAAAACTGCAGACAAAACCATACAGTACATTGACATTACATATCTTTTAACACATATCAAGTTAAACTTAGAATTCACCTAAATAGTGTTTCATACAGTAGGCCTACATTTTGAAATGTATAAGAAGTGTTTAATACTTTAATGCCTACAACATTCCCTAATGCATCTGTTTTGTGTCAGCGCTTCAAGGAAGCTAAAGTAAATGAGGAACTCATATTAAAACACACATATTAAATATGTGACCAAAACTCTATTTCAATCTTACAATCAAAATACAATCTTTCCTTCTTTGTTCTATGTTCTGTTTGATAGCCTGTTGGTGGGAGACAGGGGTTCCTATGCATGCCAGAGGTTTTTACTTTCCTGACCACAGAACCACTTGCACATGGCCCTCAGTCAAACCAGAGTCAGGATCGAGATGACCATCGGATTTTTAAATGTGCACTTCAACTCACCACAAGTTCACATACCAGCATTTTTTTTATTTAGTCAGCTTCTCTAGTGTATTTTTAGACACCAGTAACGTAAAATATAAATCCTCACATTCCCACGTGTGCCATATTGAATAGAAGCCAACAGTAAATTGATCTCTTTAACTCTGTCAGAGCGCACAGTTTCTCTTCATCATGTGCTTCACCTTCATCAATAAAGGAAATTAAATGATTCACAAAACTAAATTTCATCCACTGTGGGGGCACACGCACACATAATACACATACATCATATTACATCACTGTGATATTGTCACCCTACTGTAGTGTACTACAGTAAATATGTGTACTATATAGTCGTTAAACTTGCTCATTAACGCTGAAAGACAGCAAAATGAGGCCTACGTATGTTTTGTTTCTTACACGTAAGCATAATCGAATGCACGGCCTTGCAAAATATACTTTATTTGACAGAGGCGCTTGATGCATGCGCATTGTGACAAATCTCAATACCTCTCCTGGCCGACAGGGGTCCATAAGGTGCAGTTAAAGGGTTAGATCATTTTTTTCTAGAAAAATTGTCTCAGAATTGTTGTTGCTAACATTCTTCCAAATATCTTTCTTTGTGTTCAACTAAATAAATACATTTAAACAGGTTTGATACAACTAGAGGACGATTCATTTATGATTTAATTTATTTTTGGGTGAACTATCCCGACAATGTAATTACTGCCAAAAAATGCATATGTGCTTATCTAAGCGTAATAAATATATCTGCAGAAAAATACCTCCAATGACCAGAGAGGTGCTGTTTTCACATCTCTAACATACACAGTAGCCTTTTATTTTGAGCCTGAATGCTACCTCACAGAGCTAAAAGGAGCTTCTGGGAAAATGGATTAAAAAAGGCAACCAGCCGTGAAATACCTGCCTGGAGTTTCAGTGGTGAAGAAAGAAGACTGAGCCATTGGCTTATAGTAGCTGGCTGCCTTTGTGGAATGATGGAAGTGACGGCGTTTAACGGCCGAGCCGTTGTGCAGAAACTGATGTGAATTACACACATGTACAACTGTCAGAAATGATAGAAGACCTTAAACAAATGACACCAGTCAGACTGGCAGAGCAACATGTAGAGAAAGTTAATTTTATATGATTTTTATTATTTTGCCAATAATGATCTTTTATAGGAATATTTTCCGGTAATTTCGGAACCCACTTTGTTGCTTAAATAGACCCATAACGTGTCCATAAAATTAAATGGTAAAAGTATCTTCATTTCAGGGTGAACTGAACTGGGGGGGATTCGATATTCTGGTTGGGCAGATATACAATCAAAGGTCATTGAATGCATAATTTTACATTTTTCTTCTATTTAATTCACATTCTATTGAGATTATTATTTTAAAGATGATACAAAAAATGTAGTAAGTTTTAATTATAAGAATTTTATGACGTATATCTTTGAAGGTGCCCTCCCAAAAAATCTGAGGGGGGACTATGCACCCCTATCCACCCCAGACCACGCCCTGGGTGAACTATCTCTTACCTTAATGGTCCTAATGCCAAATGTCTGTTAAAGAGCAATCTGTTTCGTCTGCATGAATCTAATTTGGCCACGTTCAAGCTCAAGTGCTTGAAAACAACAGGGTTGTGTTCGAGCAAATCTATAAGCATGCGTTAATTCCCAATTACAGCGGCCAATTCATCACATATTTGAAACCTAGCATCCCTGCTTCTGCTGTTACACACCTGCTGAGTGTCAAGGGGGCTATTAAGCATTAATGAAGAGCATATTAACCCCCTGTCTGGAACCGCCAACTCTTCTCTTAAACAGTCTTTCTTAAACCAAACAGACACTATTGCCAGGGTGTGTCGTACACTGTCTACTTGTGTGTTTGTGTGTATTTAAACACACGCAAATAAGGCACAGCACAGCTGGATGTGTTTTTGTGGAGATATCAACAGATCCAAAGCTCATTTTGAATGGTAATGAGGACGGAGGCATTTTCAATGGGTCTTGCTGGAAATGGAAGTAATCCACATTTTATATAATTACCAACTAAATCGCCATTGACGACGGGGATGGGGTTTATTCGCTACGATACTCTCCGCCTGCTGACTCTAATGTGAGAATCCTACTCAGGTTGGGGGGGACAAGGGGGAGTATATTCCCCCCAGACAAAAATGTACAATTGTACAGAAAAGTCTATAATATAATAATCTGTCAATTAAATCACAGAAAAAAATATAAAAATGCTGCATGCAATGAACTATAATCATATTTTTGCTCAAGCAGAGAATCTGATTGCTCTCCTCCTGTTGAGCCAGGCTGGTACCGGGCCTGTTCTCAATATTAAAAAAAATCTTGAACATAAAAAATGAAAACAGAAAATTTGGGGTATTTGTTCCAATTAAGTGTAGCATCTGCCCCCTTGTGGTCAGAAGCATTACTAATTTCACTTTGATTTCCATCTCAGACTTGTGACTTCCATCTTTCAACACAAACTACCAGCAAATAGTTCTATTCTCAATAGAAAAATTACAGAAAATAGCAGATGTAAAAACAAACTGGTAAAACAGTTTAAATATGAAATAACTTTAAAAAGCCTTTTTAAATTTCTTTAAAAATAATTTATTTGTCAGTCAAAGACTTTTAAAACTGGTTTGCATTTGGCCATATTTATATTTGGCATAAGCGCATGACTAGTTGGGCCAAGCTCCCCTGTGAAATCATACATGTCCCAAAAACAGATCATGTGACTTGTTTATAGAATATTACAGTAGCCGAAGTGGAGCACACATCTGCAAGCCAGTGGGTAGCTTGTGCACCATCATAGAGGCCGATTTTCAAAAAACCCCAGGCACAGAACTGATACAACACTAAACAGTATATGCTAAACAAGCACGGAATAAAGACATGTATTGTTGAATAGCTTACTCAGAATGAAATTTCGTTTTATTCACCCTTATGTCATTTCCAACCTATATGACTTTCTTTCTTCTGGAAAAAAAGATGATATTTTAAAGTATGTTGGTAACAAAACAACATTGGACCCCATTGACTTCAATTATATGGACAAAAAACCAATGAGACATTTCTTGAAATATCTTCTTTTGTATTCAACAGAACCACAGAAGGTTTCGAATAAATGATGACTGAATTTGTCTTTTTGGATGAATTATTAATGTAAACATACCCTGGACCAAAGAAAAGCAATTACTTAATATTATCAGTAAATTGCTTAATTGAGTTTTTAAATCAAAATCCACCAGGCCCGGGACACCACATTGGTTTGTACAATAAGTACTCGGAGGATTTTATGCGCACAAAACACCATCCCGTCAACATCACAGCTGCTGCACGCTGTGAGCAGAAGTGGGCAGTAGAGGGCTGCGCATATTTTCAACGCTTCAATTTGAACCCAGATTGAGAGAAATTGACTGAGGGGAGATATTTGTGTGTGTGTATGTGTGTGTGCAGAGAGAGAGAGGGGGGGAGAGAAATCTTAATACAGGTCTGTTAACGTAACCTTACCAAGCACATTCTCTCTTTCTGTCTCTGACTCTCTCTCTTGCCGGAGTGTTGTCAATTTCTCACATGACTGCTTGCCGAAAGCCACATTTCCTTGGCCATGTGGGTGAACATATGTGTGTGTGTGTGTCAGGTTTTACTTGTCCCCACAAACGGCATACAAACCTATATTACACCACCGGCGCTTACATTGTGCGGTCCCCAAGGAAAATGACTAAAAACGTACCCCATGCGAAAAAACCCCCAAATGGGACAAGTGACTGTACTATATATACACACTACTATATATATTATTTTAAGTGCTGGTCATTACTAGTCAATGTACATTTAACTGTTTATACCATCTTGCACATTATTAAGTTTTTTTTATAACTTTTACAATACATCCCAAGATGTTCTGTTCCATCTAAATAAATTATTTAAGTTAATGCTGAATCTTTGTAGATTCAGGTTGTTTAAAAAAATCCAGTGAGAAAAAGAAAAACATGAATATTTAATACAGCGATGCAATCCTTTTCTCTTTCTCGATACAGTGTGCTCCAATTGTGACATAACGTGTGTTTATTTAAAGGGACAGATCGCCCACAATTAAAATGTCTTTCATCATTTATTCTCATATCCTTCATCATATCATCCCAATTCTGTACACAAAATAAGATATTTTAAAGAAGTTTAGTAATCAAACGACATTTACCCCCACTGGCTTTCATATATGGAGACAAAACCATTGAGACATTTCTCAACATCTTCTTTTGCGTTCCACACATAAAAGGGACATATACAGTTTAAATGATATGGACATCTTTTATAAATTTTTGAGTAATTACTCTGTGGATGAATACCCAACAATAATTTCAGACATTTGTGCCCATGTTGCATTATTTGTGAGATTTATACGCGCGATAACGTCTAATGTCCCCGCCTAAGAAAGAAGTTGCTTTTAGCAACTTGTTATCGTTTTAAAGATAAGCCCGTGTTCAGACTTGACTTCTTTTTTAAGCCGCTGGCGTCTTTTTTACATTATAATCCTATGGGAAAAAAAACGTTTTTTAAACGACAGCGCCGGCATCTTTTTCCGCAACTCAGAGCATCTTTTGGGGTTGAAAAAAAACTTTTCTGAAAGAAACACCCTTCATCAAGCTAACCAATGACAGAGACCTGTCGTTTCCATGACAACATGCGAGGAACGTGATTGGTCGAGAAGGCTTAAGCACGAAAAAATTAAATGCCTGGTGAAACGCCCATTGCAGCATAGTTTTGTATACATGTCAGTTTAATTTTCACTTATTTTCACAAATAGCAGCCGAACGCCATAGAAGTCACAAAAAATGTTACCAAAAAATATTCTGGTAAGGTATTACCAAAATACCGAACTCCATCGAAGTCACGATTTTACCAACAAAATATATCATCTCTGCGGCGCTCTATAAATCCAGTGTGACGCCATCTGTCTCAGTTTTTCAGCTGGAACTGGTTACTATAAGGTCATAATGACTACATCTCTGAAGTGGCTGCAGTATAGGTCGTAAATCCCACCCTCTCCATGTAAACGAACGGGAATCACATCAAACTAAAAAATCCACTTGCACTTCAAGAACATTTTTGTGAAAAATTCTTTCTGTCATTTAGGTTAGTTCAAGTGTTTGTTTTGTCTAACACGTTTGGTTTGGTTAGTTATAAGATGTTAGAAAAATGGGTCATATGGGACTTCCACCTCTCATTAACTACAGACTGTGGATCCGAATGGCATCATCTGAACAAGCGGCCATATCCCGCACAATTTGGCTTGATTTTTCTAAAGTGTATGCAAATGGTCCTTTCTGAAGCTCTACATTTAACTTTTCATATCATTTGTGTGGGAAACAACCCTTACATTTCTTCTTTGTGTTACACAAAACACAAGGGTGAGTCCATGAAAACAATTAGTTGTTTCTTTCCCTACGAGAAGCATAAAACAAAAGATTTCGTCTTTTATCTTGCATTGACTACTGCCTACAGATGAGACGCCAGCTTCATTATTCTTCTTTATTCAGATGTAGAGAGTCTTTGTCAGTAAACGACATGTGGAACAAAAGCCAAACGGCTGCGAATGAAGATGAAGCTTTTTGTTTGCAAATGTGCTGCCCTTTGCATTTTTCATAGCAGATAACAGCATATCTGCCCTTGATCCGAATAATAAGCTCTGCATTACAACTCACCAGCGCACGTGTCACTCTGGAATAAAGGGGCTTCTTTTAAACTATTATTCATGTGTTCCACCTGAACCGCAGAGAGTGTGAAGATATGTGAGTGCTCTAACATTGAAATGTTAGCTGGATTTCATTGTTATTCATGACATTCCATTGCAGTGATGGTTTTTGACGAAACAAGCTGAATTAAAGTGGTCATATCATGGACAAACATCTATATTTATAACATCTATGCTGGGTTCAGACTCTACAATGTGAGCTTGATTTTGACATTGGTTTATAATGGGCAATTAAACGTTTTTGAGGCTTCACAGCGAAATGACGGAAAGACTAGCATTTGTTGGTCTTCCATAAGGGGTTATGTCACATCTGTGGCTCAGTCGAAATGGTTACGACATCACAATATAAATCTAAAAGTATATACAGTATATATATATATGAAGTGCTTATTTACTTATTTACTAAGAATTACGCTAAAAGTAATACAAAAGATAAAAGTATGGCCCCCAGAATATATTGTAGAGCTAATAGGGTTTAAGGTATAGCAATTAAAAACGGACTCCTAGTCAGCTGTAAACAATAGTACACCTTGTCTAATGATGTGCAAGTTAAAGCCGATTAAACAAGAGACATTCCATAGAAAAGAGAGACGGAGCCATCTAGCAGGAACTTTGCTGTGTCAATGAAGATGTCTACTGAGATCAGTGTCACAATGAAGGTGTTTGTCAGCCTGAGGAGAAGCCGAATGCTCAGTCCTCTTCTCTTACACACCAGGTGTGTGTGTGTGCTTGTATAGATGGTTTACGATAACACATCTGTGTAATGATGTGTATGACAACGTTTCAGGGACGTGGTTTCAGGGACACTACATTGTATGCAAAACTGCATAATATAATAAAAAACTTTATTTTTTCCAAAGACGTTGTATAATACTGTATAACTGTTTGAAGTTGTTATTGTTTCAATAATCCATTATTTGAAGTTTACTCTACATTATTTATTAAATTCAACTGAAAAATGAAGAGGGTGCGAGACATATCGAGTGACCCGCCCCCTTTTAAAATTTCGTTTATGGCACATGGTCAGACAGCCTGGAAAAGCTACATGTAACAGCGTTATAGCCATAGTGGTGTAAATGTCTATCGGAAAGAAATGGAAGGTCAGTGTTACCAGTGATGTGTCATTTGAAGCTTGATATTTACATTGGAGAGTCACACTGGTGTTCGTCGTCTCCTTTACTCATCAAGGCTGTGATGTCCAATCTCTAGACTACGGATGTGTCTGTATTCGAAGCGTATTTGTGCTATCATCTCTTAACCGGAGCACACTCACGTGCAACTTCTCGCGTGACACTAACGCGAAATTAAGACTTTAATGTAAATGTTTACACTATGTGGATCATCCCCTATCTCCCATCCAGTGCATTATGCGTCATTCACCATGTAGGACATAATAAATGTGCAAACTAGTGGCTGACATGAGGCGTCAGTTCCGAAGTTCTGGAAGAGAAGGGGGTGGGACTCTTCTAAAGCGGATTTGATTGGACAAGAACTTTGACGGGAGGCTGAAGTGTAACGTGCAAGTCGTGGAATTTCTAAATTTGCTTGAGCGCACGTGCCAGACTCTCAGTTTTGAACGGTTATATCTCCTAAATGCGAATTTTGTCAGCGCTTAATAGCATGTCAGTTTATTGACGTCCTTAAGACTCACTCATTTTTAATAAAAGGAAAAAACTTTTTTATCTTGATTTCACTTGATCTTTAAGTCATTAGGATTTTTTCAAGGATTGTATGTTTTGTATTGTCTTCTCTAATTCCGATAACATATCATTGTTAAACTACATTTTCACTTTAATAAGGTATAACTTTCATAGGGGTTTATTAAATAATTCATTTAAATAGATAAACAAATGTATATATATATATACATATAAACAAAATAATAAAAAATCTGTCGCACTGGAGAATATACAAATACACTCACATAACACATATACAATAAAATTTTAATATGAAAACAAAATGCATTTATTTTCAATTCAGTGCTGTGCAACTTGTCAGCTCTTTTCCGACCAAGTAATTTCTGATCCCACCGTGAGTGTTTTATGAATCTGGCTTTGGGGTTCAATGAATAATCACAAAGAGAAGTGTGTGTAACCCTGTAAAATCACTTGAAATCATTGCTTTGTTTCCTACTAAAACAGGAAGTGGGAGGAGACTCGAGCATTTCCTCTTTTGAGCATGCTCCAGTCTCTACATACAAAACGTCCTCCAGCACGAGCCCACATCGAACACTTCCAGCTCACATCAGTCAGCCCCAGGCCGTACCCCAGCACAGCGACCCCAGAATCATTCCTGAAGGGCCCTTGGATAAGAGCTGGCTGCAGCGGTCAGGTTTGGCATTAACATGTGCATGCGTGTTCTTGACTGCAGGTGGAATAGTGGAGCCAGCGGGACAAGAGGCATGTTAACACATCTACATACGCACATACACACGCGCTCGTGCGCACACGAGCCTCGCGGCGCTTCCAAAATAGAGTGCACTTCAGGACTCAGGCAAGGTTAACATGATGAGACAGCTCAGCTAACCACTGCCTGAGAGATTCCTCCTTACATTTAGGAATTGCCTCTCCTGTGGTTCATTATTGCAATGCATTTTTAATGCACCGCTTCTTTTATGGAGGACTGTGCGTGTCTGTGATACACTCATCTTATCTCGTATAATGTTGTGATGAGCTGTGAAATAATGTTGTGAGAGGGCCAGGTTAAGACAAGCTACTAATTGATGGTTGACACAGAGATATTTCAATAGCATGCTGGTAGCTTTCATAAAATCATACTTGAACCCATTAACATAATGTACCTTCCTGGTCTTATTGTGCATGATTCTTTGGTGCACACTATGCATAACTAGGATTGTCACAATATCAGACCTTCACTGAACGGTTATAATGGCAATGGTAATGGTATTATCTGTGTTAAAAGTAAATAAATAATCTAATTCATGAAATACATATTTAATTTGGATTATGACAAAATACTAGCATAGGGAGACGGAGAGTTCACGGTTATTAGTAATGCAAAGTATTTTTAAACAATATGCGTGAACTTAATTTTATTATGATACTATTTTCCAAAGATGTGAGATCAAACAAACTCATGTGATTTTGCCACCTTGTAAAATAGACCGATAAACTAGCCTGGCAAATAACTAGCAATATTACTAATAATAATAATAACAACAATAATATAAATAATATAATGTTGTTTTTATCATTTTAATAATAATAAATATAGCTTCTTTAACTAACTCAAGTTCACACTTTTTCACAAGTCTATGGCCTCCACAGTGGATTCTGAACCATCTGCTAAACCTTAAAAAATCATGGTATAACAACAACAAAAAAAAGAGCAATCCGCCCATGCTGCGTGAAGATTGCATCCCCCAATAGCCCGAGGAGCAGCTATCTACAAACTGTCATAAAAACTTAATGCGAGCTTGCTCCTAATTCCAAACACCATGGGAACATTTTCTTGCTCCAAGCCTTGTTCAATTTAACTTCTGGATCCTCCTGAGCGACGAGAGCAGGCAGAAAGTCACTGAGAGCGGAAGTAAAATCCTATTAAATCTCTGGAGAAAGGTTACACAAAATCTCCTCCTCAGCTGTAAAGCAGCTACTGCTGTCCACTCCGTGTCCATACAGCCGAAAGGCTTAAGGATTCATTCAGCTGTCACTTCTGATGGAACATCCGAACGCTTGTTGTGTTGGAAATGTTGGTCGTTACAGTGAGGCATTAACCCTCATTTGCTCTGAAAACTGGACAGGTTTAACTGTGTTACTTTGCTCTTAGGCAACTATCTCAGACAATATTGATCATTTCATTCTTCTGGAGGTGTGATTGGAATAACCTCTGCTCTAGCAACAGACAAAAATATTGGAAATTAGATAAGGCCACTCACTTTCTCCATGAAGTATAGTTTATGTCTGGGCCGGCTCAAAGAAAAGGCAATGCACTATAAAAGTAATCTTTAGCCACACTTAAAATGCTTCTTTGCGTTGCAATAGGCCCTTTTCACATGACATCATGCACCTTCGGTTCTGCCGTGTAGCAGTGTATCGTTCCTTCCGCTAGCGCCTTCATTATGGAGTTTACCAAGTCCCTTACACAGCTGCCACAAATACGGCTAGATGACAAGTCGCTTACGACAAGATGAAAAGCTAGACAAAGGATACAAATTCTTCGATGAAGGTAAGTACTTAAGGTACTTATGAAGGTAAGTGTTTTGTTTCCTCTTTGCATTAGCGAAGTTGCTAGGATAAGTACTTGAATACGTGTTCTGTCAGCCAATAACGTTACGAAAAATGAACATGCCTGATACTAAACACAATAATAATCTTACCGATGTCTTGACCACTTGAATTTTCTGTCGCTGTTTTAAAATTTCAGTGCGAAGGCAAAACGGATGTTGTGATAGACTGCTTTGCGAAAAGGCGAAAGTTGAATGACGTCATTGAGAAAAGGGCCTATGATAAAGTAGGCAACTGGCATCAGACAAATGATGTGTACTATTTTTTTCAGAACCAGCTTTTTAGGATTTAAAATTACGTTCACGTGTTTTTAATGGTGTTTTTTTAAGTTATGTAGCCTTTGTGTAGTAACTGGAGGGTCATGGTCAGTCTCCACCCCATACAACTCCGAAGTAGCTTGTAGTCTGACATTTTTAAAATTTCATAAATATTAGGAAAGCAGATTAGTTCGATTTCATCATTAACCACATGGATGGAACTCATTGTCACTCACCCCTCTCACAGGTACGATCCCAGTAACCTGTTCCAGTGCAGTCACAGATGAAGCGATTCCAACCTTCCTTGCAAATGCCGTTGTTTTTGCAGGGGTTGCCGTCACACTGTTTTCCTGTTACTTTGCTGCAGGAAGACTTAATGCCAGCCCTGTTCTGGGATTCTGCGATCTGCTTGATGTCCTTACTGCGTCCATCAATGAAGAGATCGCGGATGCAGCCCACGTAGCCATAATTCAGCACAGCAGTCCAAAGTTCGGTGGGAAGCACCAGGCCAACCAGGTTGTCCGGGAGACCTCCGAGATACAGGTCGCCCTCCAGGTCTAGAATCTCGTTCTCTCCACTGGCAGTAAACGGAGTCCTACGGCTGTTCACAGAAATAATACCTGTTCGAAGCGACAACAGTCTATCAGAAAGGGAGCATCACTGGAGAAAAAGTTTTACAGTAAAAATATCTGATAAAAAATCATTTCGGCTTGAATTGAAAGTGTATTTCCATCACGAACCAAGTACAAAGATGGACTGCTTGTTACTTTAATGCTAAACTGTATTTACAATAGTTATTTAGTATCTCTTTTCTCTATGACAGCAGTTTTAAGTTATAGCTGCAGTCAGTTACATCACGCCTCTATTATTATCCATGCCTAAACATTCCTTAATAAGACAGAATTCAAACAAATGTAAATTTAATAAATCCCTATTAATAAGCTCTCTCCATTAAACAAAAACATTTACCCAGTTACTTTTAATCAAAAGAGTTTAGCTGGAACACGTCAGAGGAGAACTGGCCCTCCTGGCTGAGACTGGCTTTTATTCTCCATTTATTCATCATTGGAGATTTGGTTTCTCGCCACTGTGAGGTGTTGACTTGCTCACCTGGAGACTGCTGATAATAGATTCGATTACCTTTAACACTTAACTTTATTAGGTCTTACTTTTTCTATAACACCATGCCAGGTTTTGTATTCTACCATTTTCTGGGTTTCCTCCTGAACAGCTACAGCTACAATGCAACATTGTAAAAGCACTATACACTAGAAATTATAAAATTTAATTTAATTGTATTAAATAAATAACTTAGTTTAAAAAAATTGTGAACAAGTTTAAAGCGATAGTTCACACAAGAATTTTAATTCTATCACATTGTTCCAAAAATATAGAAATGTTTTGTTCTGCTAAAGACAAATTAAGATATTCTGAAGAATGTCACCAAACAGATCTCATCCCCCATTTAGTTTCTCTACTATGGCAGTATATGGGGGATAAGATCTGTTTGATTACTGACATTCTTCTGAATATCTTCTTTTGTGTTTAGCACAATATGTATAAGCTATACTCTGTGCTATTGTGATTTTCATGTAAATGTACCTTATATTTAATTTGACTATACAAAGAAAAATCATTTTTAATAAGCACACTTATGATAATGTGGCAAGATAAACCCCAAGACTATCAGGATCATATTAGAAGCTGTGGCAATGAATACACAAACACTTTCTGAATATACAATTAAGTAGCCACACATTTTTTGGAGCCCAACTGACCAAACACAATCTAGTATTCCAGAGAGCCGTGTTCGAATTATAGATATAAATAGCATTTGCGTGTGTGTTAAAGTCTTCTGCCACAATGATTTAGCCATGTTTCAGAATAGAAACATCACTAGAGCTGTTGGCAGGACTCTGGCAGATTGAGAAACTGCGCTGACTTTCAGCACTAGTCTTTATAAAGCAAGTATTTCTGGTCTCTCAACACCCAGATGTCTATATATCTGTCTCAGTCCTTTATTACTGAAAAATACAAGCTTCAAGGGCCTTCCCTGATGGCTGGGCAATATAATCAGACAGTGATGGCTGATACCGGACTTGATCTCCATCTGAAGAAGATGAAGGGTAAAGGCCAATTCAATTGTGGCCATAATCATTTTTGTGAAAAGTTTAGCTGATTCAGAGTCATTCTACGGTATTTTAAATGTTCAGTGTAGGCAGATTTTACGATTCTATGACTATAAATTTGAAGCATACGGTCAAATTAAAGCCAGTCTCCTGTGGTCATGGTGTCCTTTAAGATATGGAGCTCGCAAACGTTTGCATACCGTTTTGCAGTGTTTGCCTGGCCTGGGGGGCTGCTAGAATTGTATAGTTTTATTTCATTAAAACTGCGTATAGGAATTAACAGTCTGTCTGATATTTGACCTGTGTTTTGACTTCCATAACCTTATATGTTTTGCTTATAGTCCATGTTTTCTTGTACAGCTGCTTTGTAACGGGTCGGGACCTGACCACACTGTCGGGGCTTAATTCAACGATACGCCTGTACATTATCCCGTACTTAATAAAGAGAGCCTTCGATGAAATGACGCCATTAACTTTAAATAGATTAGAGAATAGATTATATTCATGGATAAAAGTGCTGCAATATTGACATTTCTGACTTGCAGAAGGGATGGCGGACTGGATGTCTTTTATAAAACATTACAGAATTTGAAAACTCTTAAAAATACAAATTAAAGAGCCAAAAATAGTTTTACGGCACAAGACAACCTGTTTAAGTTAAAGAGTCAAAAATGATTGTTAAGTTTTTAACATCGTAGAAACATCTCTGAAGTTCTCTACCCACCTGATCTTCCATCTCTCTGGATGTCTACGTGATGCCACACTCCATCGTTCACCTTACTCTGTGTGGCTTTGACCTTAATGGTTCCCGATCCCATGTCTAATAGAAGATAAAGGTTTCCATCCAGAAGCTCCACAGCGAAGAAGTCCACTTTGTTGCTCCTCTGATTGCGAGAGTCCTTCTTGTCCTGGGGCTTCCCTTGCGTATAGAGGATGAGACCGTTGGGTTCTGAGGAGCGGAAATCGAAGGAGATGGAGCCCACGCGCTTGGTGTTCCACTTGGGCAGGCTGAGGAAGGACTCTGCCGTCTCAAAGGCGATGGGGTCTAGGGTGGCAACGTTCTCACATTTAAACACCACGTCCCCCTGAAGCTTCATCTTGGGGTCTGCGATGCGGGCCAGGCGAGAGAGTTCCAGTCGTATGTCATTATTTTTGTACACCACCTGAAATAAAAAAACACAATCAATTAAAGCAACAGTTTTGAAAATATGTAATAAATGTTAATAATATCTTAATTATTTTATTTATGTTTAATATAATGTAAAAATGCGAAAGAAAGATTTATCTCCATGTTCGTTTTTAGCTGGCAACTACCCATATATATTAAATATTTAGATAATAGGACAATATTAAAATAATAGGAAAATGAAAATATAATAAAAGGGAGAACAGCATGTAAAACATTAAATAAAATGAAGGAATGAATGAAAGAAAGAAAGAAAGAAAGAAGATTCATGAAAAGCTATAGCCTACAATAACAAAATGTTTGAATATGTTGATATAAATTAGTTAGACAAATGTGTGCAAACAATTGGAAAATTTGATCTATGTTCCAATGATTTAAAAGTATTTAATACGCAAATATAATGATAATAATAATACAAATTATGTAATACATATTCAGGTCAGAATTAGAGATGCACCGATATATCGGCCAATAATCTGAATTGGTCGATACAATTTTGTTTTGTTATTGGTTTGATGTCAATACATGAATTAAAAACATTTAGAAAGTTAAAAGTAAAGATAATCAGCTACCGCTATCAGTGGAGAAATTTTGTATCTGTGCATCTCTAGTAATATTAATAATGAATATTAATAAAAATAAAACGTATTGAAGTATTTCAAAAACATGTTCAGCAATGGGAATGAATTGAATTTGATGATCATTTACAGTATACACCCTAGACGTATTGTTAAAAATAACAAAACTCCAGAAGAAAAACATACCTAATAAAATATATTAAAAGGCAGAATGTGCTTTGACATTGTGCCTATTTACAAAGCTAAACGCTCTCATATACAGTCAGCTATGCATTACAGCCAAGTACAACAAAATACAAAACACCAAGAACTGTAAATTGAAATCCATTCAAGCGGAAAATTAAAAGGCTTTTCCTGCTTAAAGGAAGAGCTTGTGGCACTATATAGGGCACTACTGTACTGTATGTGCGCAGCAGACAGCAGTTCTGTCGGAGAACACAGCTGTCAGCAAACAGATTTTGCAGCTCTAGGATTACAGATAATCCTGAAAGATTTGACAGTAAATCAACACAGGTGTCCTGCGTACTAACTGAAGCAGTGTGGAGAGAGAGCGTGATGAACTCGGGAAAGAGCTCTTTATTTCACCAACATTAATATCTAGTCTCTGAGTGTACACTGGGATTCCCATCCCGGGGTTCCTAATCTCCCATCTCACCCAGATTCAGGACCTATCAGCAATCCCCCCCCACCCCCTTAACCCACCACACAACTGAGCGGCGAAACCTATTCATTATCTCTATAGAGAAACTATCTTTATTTTGAACTGTGGCATATTATACAGCAGCTTCTTGAGATTTCACACTGAGATTCCTTTTTTCCATATCTATTCTGCACTCTTACTGGTAGTTTATTTATTTATTATTTTTTCCAATTCATTGACTTCAAATCTGTTTAGTGAAGACAAGTGTAAACAAGACTGGTTCCCATATTCGGGATTTGTGCTGGGAATTTCACCAATCGCAGTGAGTACTGAACACACACACAGTGAACACACTGTATATACATAATAAGAGACATTCAAACAGATATATGCTGGCTTTTAAGATCATGATGATCCTACACTTTCTTTTCTACTGAAGAGAGGTACGATGAGTGTGCAACAGATGGTATGGTCCCCACAGAGTCCTGATCTCAACAACACCACTTAGTCTAGGATTACATGAAGAGACAGAAGCACTTGAGACAGCATAAACCATGACACCTTGCTACGCATATGGAATAACCGTTTTATAAAAGCAACAAGCCCTGCGAAACCGTGGGTTACAGAGCATTTTATAACAGTTTAGGGGGTTTTAGACTTCCCGTCGTGCCACAACGCCGTTAGCTGTTATAATATGCACTTCTTGGAGCATATTGCTTTATTATATCTGAACTTTTTTATTGAAAAGTTACAAACAAATATTTGTGCAAGATATTGTGATCACAAAATGGCCACATGGAGACACCAAAGCGCAAATTAATGATTCTAAAATGTCTTTAATGTTTTATTTATTATTTTAACGGTTTAGTATCAGTGTTCACAGATAATGAAAATATCGGGTTGCATGTCTTTTAACAGCCCTTACAGAAAATCCACGTGAATTTCAAAAACTACAAAAAATGGCATTAACATCACATGTAAAAACCCATGGGGTCACAAGTAAACCGTGGTGACATGTTTTGCTATGGCTTGCATGAAATTCACACAAAAATATACTGAAACCACTCATTTCCCATGTGAAAATCTGTTTTTGTTTGTTTGTTTGTTTTAGGGATGTTTTAACACACATTAATGAAATTCATTGTAAAAAAGTGATTATTTATTGGAATATAAAGGTTTTTATTTTTACCGATTAATCAATTATTTAAATTTTTATTATAATATAGCCTGAAATACGTACATCTATAACATGTATAGTAATATATAATAAGCATGATATAATACAACACATGTATAAAGTTCTAACAACGCAATTTCAAACCACTACATTCACGACACAATGCTTTTTGAAATCTCTTGTGAAACAAAAACACGAAGCCAGAAAATCAACCTCTCCTGCGCTGGGATGTAGTTATGCCTCAGGTTATGATTTCAATGGTCATTACCTCAAGACGATCGATAGCGGTATAATGGAAAATAATGTGCAGCAAGATGGGTACGGGGGGGTAGTCTACAGACTCAAATACATTATCTAAAGCCAGACCCTTACTTTATCACCTTATCTGGGGTCCATCCTCCGCCCCCAGAGTGCCATTTATAATCAAAGCCAAGCCTTTAACGGCTCTATAGGCTTTCTGTCCTGACTTTCTCCCTCTCTCTCGTACTGGGTAAGCAAGGGGCTGTTGGATATCGATCGGGCTCTCCGAGTGGGGAGTGGACCCTAATCTATTTGGCATCTGTGTCTTCATGTGTAATAGGGTGCAGCTGCCCACTGCATTAGGCCCAGAATAAATGAAAAGTGCTTGTGGTCAGACATGTAGAACGTGGAAACAAGAGAAAGATGGAGGGATCACTGAGAAATGACTTAGTGGGGAAACAATCCATCATTGAGAGGAGAAACAGCAGGTGTTACATTGTAACCGTGAATATGTTTTTGAGTGTCTTAAGTATGAATTTAGTGTACCGTAATCATGTTAACATCAAACCTGGTGCTAAATAGCACTAAAAGTGGTTCTTGGCTCCTTAATCATAGGGAAACCACTTTAGGTGATACTGTATATAGCACCGTATCTTTATAGGTGCTACATAGCACCTTTGTCAAATGGTGCCACGTAGAACCATAAAAGCAGGGGCGGAAGTAACGAATGACAACTACTCACGTTACTGTAAATAAGTCGTTTTTTGGATACTTGTACTTTTATGAGTATATTCTTTTCGCTCCTTTTAAAATCGAATTGTTCATTTGTTCACTATTTGTACGATGATCTTTTTTGTGTAAGCTGCTTTGCAACAGCGTAAAATTGTGAAAAGCACTACGGAAATATTTTTGGGTTGAACAATATAAAACTAGGCTATTCAGAGAATCAACTAATCCTAGTTATAGTGTCACTGAATATGAATCAGAAACACTTTAATACTGAAAAATGAAACTAACCTATGCATTTTTTTAAGATGTGATTTGAAACATCAAAATAATGTAGATATTGCACGCTAGCTTTCATCCAAACCCAGCCGTGTGAGACAGGGTGAGCAAAGAAGGCCAGAGCATAGACTTCTGTTGTTTTACACACAGCCGATTATTATGAAGTTTTAATGGTTTTAAAATAAATATAATTGCCCCCAACGAGACATTTACACAGTAACTACTACAAGTGACACTGCTTAGAAAAAATAAAGCTGTTTATTCACGGGTATCATAAGTTCATTTCTCAAAATGATTTTCCTACCCTCGCTGGGTCCGTGGATGCTGAAATATGCACAAATTCGTCTCTAAGAGCTCGACAGAGTTACTGATGATGATGCAGAAAGCGTTTCTCTGTTCTGCCTGTAATTCATTCTCTCTATTAACGTGGAACTCCTGAGAGGAAGGCATATATCGGCTCTCTCTGCCTTCCTAAACTTAGTCATGAATTAGATGAAGAACATGTGCAATATTCAAAATAAAAACTGCAATTAATTCTAGGTTTCGCCAACGGCAATCCTTTCCTGAGTTTCGAGAGCAGAAGATTGGATTTCTCGTACGTATTGTGCGATGGCATCCCTCCAAGGGAACTCTAAAATTAGCTGTGCAAAAACAAATGTCATATTTGGTGTCATGGTACAGATTGTTCGTCTCCTGCTGTCAAATGTGCAGACACCGTCGGCAGCCACAAGCTCGTTGCTGAAACAAAAGCCAGTGCAGATGCCCCACAGCCAATAATTATCAACACAGACTTCCTGTTCTCCAGTGTCCGCTGTCACATGACCGCAGAACCACGCGAGTGTACCTCGCCCAGGGCAGAATATGGAGCAAGATAACAAATGAGTTAAGCCAAAAACTAACAGCGTGAGAAAGGCGCTGTCATTTTTATGCAGCGAAATTTGCCCAGCATGCACCAGGAGAGAGCAAGATTTCTTTTGTTTCTTATCTCGCATACTTTGATATCAATGTTTATAGAGATGCCTGGCACTCCGCATTAAAATGTTACCATATAATCTGTAGTAGTTAATAGACAAAAAATAGTGCTGTCAAAATTTACAAAATGGTCAAAAATATGTTTTACATTAACATTACTTTATATGAAGTTCACGGGCATTGGGCAGAAAAATAGCTTAAGAAAGTTGTTGAACGACACTGTAAAAAATCTGACCCTTTGTCATCGTTGACATAAAGCAGACCGTGTAAATAAGGGACGATCCCTAGCTTTGCTACTCTCGCCCTGCCTTTAACTGAAATGAAGTGCCAGCCCTTTTTAGTACTCCTTGGGTAATTCTAACTCGGCAAGTCTTTCATCACTGTTGGCACAGGCTGTGTCTCCGAACGTTGCAGGGACAGGCGCTCGGCCATCTACACCTACCCGACTGATATTAATAGCTGGGCTGGGGATAGAGAGAGCAAGCAGAAGAACATAGTGGCAGATTAAACATCCGCGACAAGGTGACCTTTCATCATGACGGTTATTACAGACCACCCGTGTGTGTCGGGTACCGCGTTGCGATGCGTTCGTGTTTATATTCTATATGCTCACAGCATCTGGAGGTGGTGAACTTTGTGTCAATGCCATTTTCAGGCAGATGGGGAGGGGTTTACTGCATGATAACTGCAGTGGATTTTTGCGTCTCCATTACATGTAATAATGTAAGAAATATCGGCAGTTATAGTAGCTATAAAACCTGTGTAGTGACAACCAGGGTCTCCTGTGGAACGGTTGTGGTTGGTGTTCCTGCTGCTTGAAATGTAGATGGAAAAATCTGTCCTCTGTATTACACAGAATAAAATGAATGTGGGAAAATAGATTTAAATCAAGATGAACTGCTCCACTAATGCCATGCACGACACCCATGATTTCTCTACTGGGACACCTTAAGGAAACTTGACGGAAACTGCATTCGTCTTCTAAAAATCCTTTTTGGGTCGTAAATTCACTAGTTAAAATTCATAGTTAAAACACTGAAGTTAGTACTGTGGAAAGCACTTGTTTTGATAGTTGTTAAGGATGTGACATTTTTGTCAAAACTTGAAATATAAATTCTGAGAGAATGTACTGTATTTATTATCGTTGACCATCTGTTTAGATTTTAATAACCCCCTGATGATGAAGTCCAGATATTCTTTCTAGACAGAAAAACATCAGAATAGGGACAAGTTTTCTATTTTATAAGAAAGAAAAATGTATGCGTTACGGAAGGACTCATGTTTTTGAGAGACAACATACTTTGTAGTATAGTTTTAACAGTATAGTTTACCATTCAATTCCGTCATGATTTAGTTCTTTTGAAGAACACAAAAAGGAACAGTCTTAACAGAACAGTGCTCCAGACTGCGACTAAATGGTCAGTTTTTGACACGATGCAAGCATATTTTACGAGTACGCTACTCGCGCATGTTCAAACGTGCCAATTTGGATTTTTGTCTAGTTGTTATATGCTGTACATGTGAAAAAACGAGTAGATAATGAGCCCACCAGTGTAGGCCTATGTGTGGGAGAAGGGGAGAGTCTGGAGCTGCGCGGCTGGGTGACTCGCTATCGTCGTGTCGGTCACAGCTCAGCGAGCTCACTATTGACAACTTATCAGACACAACGTGAGCGCATTCCGAACGATTTGATATTGTTTAAAATGAAACTAAATGCGTAGGAGTCCAGAATATGCCATTTATCTGTTGATTACTTGAGACAGCGCTGAATCATTTCCAATCCGTTCGCAACAAGAATGACTCTTGTTAAGTTTATGTGAAGTTAACGTTACATTGTGTTGTAAACAAGATGAAAAGTGTCCATAATACGCAAAGAACGTATAAAGACGAGCCCCTTTATTTTGCTTTAACACTGTAAACAATAACATATAAACTTTTTCATACAAAATGACATGCACGTTTTCTGTTGTTTCAAATGAATTCAATACTTTTTGGTCTGGATTAAACAGTCTCTTTCCTAAGCACTTGAAGCTTCTCTGTAGGCTCTGCGTCTTTGTAAATGATCAGCAGAACCAAACCACTGTCACTTGCAGTTAACAGACAGGTAGTATTTTAACACATATTTACATTTCTGTACAAATGTAAAAGGATTTAAAACTGTTCCACCAGATTTTTCAAAAATATCAGCACTGAAATAACAAGTCTACAGATTCCGTATAACCCTGGTATTGAGTAATGTCATATCCCTCTGAACTGAAATAAAACTGCACATTCTCATTTCTGTGAGTCGAATCTATTTATTATAAAAGCATGTGTCAGTAATACGGCTACTTTGGGGGAAATGTCAATAACTGCATTGCAGGCGGATTTAAGGTGGCCCCTAAATCTTTCAAAAAAATTCAAACCAGGGGCTACAGTGCCCCTGTTGAAAACGTTAGTATCAAGCACCGCAAGATCATGTGTTTTTTTAAGGTAAACTCTCGTTTTAGGTAAACACAAGCCACAGTATCCATTATTAACACACCGGGCTGGTTATAATGTCATGAATAATCGTACTCACAAGTGAAAGACATCTAAAGGACCCACCTCTTTCAGACAACCCATGAAATTATTGCTGACCGGAGATCCAGGCAGGTCGGCTGTGCTCGGGCTTCCCCCCACGTAAAAGAAATCATCCGAGCCGAGCATGGTGTAATCCTCCTGTGTGTATCCTGTGGTGGTCAGTATACCATCTACTGATATAGTCACCTGTTAAACGATGAAAATATGAAAAAACAACCAATTACAACTTCATCTGCAGATGTGTTCTTAACCTGAGCCGTTCTTGTTCACTTTTTTATGGTCTATCTTGTTCTGATTTGCCCTCATGGTGGATTGGTTACTGCTAATACTCTGGACCATTGGTCTGGAAAAGCTTTTTCTGTATAGAGGTTCACAGGACAGGTAAAGAAAATATTGCTGAGGAATATTTTCTTTATCTTTGATGGGTTAAGAAAATGAATTCAGATTTGGTTTTGAAGATTACAAATTACGAGGTTAGTAAATGTTAAAACCAAGGACAAATTGCTTGTACTTGTTTTAGTTTCGGGGGCACATTACAGTCTTTGAGTATCACACGCATACTTGAACACACGACACGCAGACCTTCTCTCGGACACACGCACACACACACACACACAAACACACACACACATTTTAACACGCATGCATTAAAGAAATGCTGGGAAAATCAAATGTTTATCTGCTATGCAGAGTCATGATGAATAAACATGAGAACGTTGGATGGTTCATTGGATACATGGAAAAGAGGGAGGGGCAAAGCCACAACAGCCAATCGGGTAGCAGCCACGCAGAACTGAAAAAGGCTATGCAACACAACACGCGGCACACCAAAAACCAACACACGGGGGATTTGGGTGGAAGTGGAGTGATAAATTGAATGAAGTGTTAGTCGTGATGATGATGTATGAGACCGAATGAGATGGCGGAGATGACGACATGCCAGGAGCGTCGTGGAAATATCAACTGCCAGAGTTCCCAGAGCTGGAAGGTTTCTGTGTTTTTCGGGAGGATCTGCGAGACGTAAATTTCCCCTTGTGGACTTTGTTGGAAATCCTCTGTCAGTTTTTGCCGACAGTCCTCGCAAAAAATGTGGAGGCTTTGTGTGGGGAGACGAAACACTTTACTAGTTCCTGTGTGAGTCCCATGAATTTCTAGGCAACGGTAGCCAGCCTGATAAATACCAGTAATGAAGAAAAATATAAAAGGGGAGGAGTTTGAAGGGGGAGAGGGGAACGTGAAAAGTCCTGGTAATACAAACCCATTTCCTCATTTTTTGAAACGAGTGTCTAGAATGAAACTCAAAGAAAACCAAAGAAGGGGAGAGGGACACACGGCAAACCAAAAAAAGGACAATAAGAATGATATCTACCAGACAATGTAGTTTGTTTACCATAGCGTGTCCAATGCCTGAGTGCTTTTAGGAAGAAGGGGGAAGAAAGGAAACCGAAACAATAGTGAACAGAACGGTTGTTAATAAATGGACGAAATTAAAAGAGAAAGAAATTAATGATGAAGATTTAGGGTGTTAGTACATTAGTTCGGTTAGAAACAGGTTAGTTATAAAAATGAGACCATGAATGAACAGTGTTAGTTTCAAAATAGTCTCTTCTAAAAAGGAGAGAGAGAGAGAGAGAAAGAGAGAGAGAGAGAGAGATAGAGGAGGTCCTTTAGTCTGTCAGCTTGTATCTCAGAACATCTCATGAGGGTTGTGCTATATCTTTAACCAGTCTGAACAAAGTAATGACATGAAAAATGCACTTACTTGTCAAGCCCTCATCATATTTGCACTGCATAAAAATCTGTCTCACCTGCCAGTGAAGTTTAAGGTCAGCCAAAAAAGTGTGATGCTACCTAGGGCTGGACCGTATGACGGTATGTTTCTGTCTAAGGTTTTTCTATTCCGTTTACATCACACAAAATAACCAGGACAACTTAACATTACTACTGTCACACAAATCTGTAAAGCGGAAATACATTTACACTAGAGTAGCAACTTTTGATCTGAAGCTGTATGCTGGATCTTTTTGGTAGACAAAATATAATTGTGTGAAAATTATATCAATTTTATTACAAACACAAAATAACAAAATTCATATTTAACTCAAAAACAGCCAATAAGAGACCAGTGTAATTCATAACTACTTTAATACTGTTTAATAAGCATCTTAGAGCTAAAGCTAAAAAGCGTAGAACTCTTGGCAAGACTCAAGATGGTAAAACATACATTTAATTTCATTTCATTTTACTTTCTAATTTATTTAATTGTTTAGTTTATTATGCTAAATTGTGAAAAAACTATAAATTATTCCTACAGGAACACCGCAGGATTTTCATGATCATTCTCCTTACTAGATTTACGATATAAATAATCATCTTAATAATATCATTTTTATAACATTTAATGTTTAATCAGATGCCTAAAGTGTCCTTTCATTTGTATATTAAGTATTTATTCACTGCATTATGCAATAGGCGTAGCCATATAAAGTAGTTAATAAAACAAACTAATAAAACAAATTGAAAACAAAATGTTACTTGATATTTGAATCATACCGTCCATCCCTAATTCCACTGAAGATTCTCACCGAATCCATTCACATACGTAGCAGATATAAATACTCATACTGTTATTACATAATTCTATGTCTTTATTATTCTATCTATCACTCTATTTCCCTGCATCTGAATGCAGCCTACCTCCATAATCCATAGTATGTGAACATCAGTGTGCAAAGTTGTTTGTCTGAAACCTCAGTATGTTTAAAAAGTCTACACTGTTCTCACTGTAAGCTGTTTCTAAGTTTACTAACACAAAATAAAATGGCAGACCTGAAGGATAAGGTTGAGGTTTTTAGACATCCTTGAGTGGTAAACCAAGTCAAAGAGATAAAGACTTCAAGAACAAAGGAAGAAAAAATAACACAACAGTCCTACATTATTCGAAAACCAATAAACAAAGTACAATGGTAAGTTTAGCAATTAAAATAGTCTTAA
The DNA here is from genome assembly GCF_947034865.1 of Barbatula barbatula. Classification (NCBI taxonomy): domain Eukaryota; kingdom Metazoa; phylum Chordata; class Actinopteri; order Cypriniformes; family Nemacheilidae; genus Barbatula; species Barbatula barbatula. The sequence continues at coordinate 20,390,298 of NC_136778.1, read as the reverse complement.
TTATGTTGCGAAAGTGTCATAAAATGAAAAATGTCAAACTACAGTTACATTAGTTCATTCTAATTCTAAAACTAGGCTTACGGCTAGCTGTCGGTATAGTCTGTGGAGCGGCTGACGTCTTGTGATTACCTGTCTCAGGTTGCGTGTCACCTTGATGTCATGCCAGGCATTGTCATTGAACTTTCCATTGACTGGCTCAACTATAGCCTCGAAGGCTCCTGAGCCCAGGTTGATGACCAACGAGACAGCCCCGTCCTTCAGCGCCAAGTTGACGTAGTCAGCCGACTTGCCTGTGTGCAGAATGAGACCGTTGCGTTGCCAGGTTTTGAAGGACAGGGTGATCTCATCGCTGCTGCTTTGAATGGGATTTTGAGAAAGGTCATAGCAGAAGTACTCGGAACCCCTGAACGTCGCCACGTTCTCCTCACGTGCTGAAAGGAAAGAAAACACTATTTTATTTTAATTTATTTTAAAGGTGGCATCTAGCGGTGAGGTTGTGAATTGCACACAATAGCTTTCTCCACCCCTCCCTTTCAAAGCACTACGGCGGCTAACACAAGACTAAGATCTCGTCACGTTTTCCCTTCTATGCTGAAGTAGATAACGTATTTATGAAGCACGCTCTGTGGAGCAGCTTGTTCGTTTAGGGCTAAAAAAGGGGACCCGCAGTGTATGACGATAGCTCATTTTAAGGTAATAAAAACATAACGCTTCATAATGTAAGCTCTTTATACACCTCTGAACACATAGTTATGTATATTATATTTCATTTCTGTCAATAGATCCTCCTTAATATCACACATTGCACCTTTAATGACATGGACATGGGGTGACCAAATAATGGCAGAATGTGGATGGTTTTTTTTGTAGCAGCAAAATCACCAGAAGACCATGCTGCTCAACCAACATCACCTATTATTACTATCATGTCTTCGGTACAGAACACCAAAAGCAATTAAAGCCATATATAAACAAACTTTGGTACCAAATGCAATAAGTCTTTTGAATAATATTTAAATTTTGTTATTGTGAATGCTGTGTATTGTTAATTGGGATGAGCTTTCGGAATGAGCTAATAAATATTTCAAATTCACATTTCATGTCTATTTTATTCTTATGTGGCCAGTAGCCGTGTAAGAAGTGGGATAATGTACAAGCACTTTAGTAAAACCGCAGTAAAATTCCTAGATACTATAGTGTTTTTAACCTCACTATAGTATATTACAGTGTTAACTACAGCTTAAAAATGAACTTTAAGGATACTACAATTTCCTTTAGCAAATACTACAGTATTGTGAGTGTTCAAGTTAATGGGACTTTTATTTTGACGATGGCTTCACTCAAACATTGTGCCAGCGTCCAAATATTCCCACTTGCGGTCTTTGACTTGACTATTTCATGACATATTTCCTGTTCATATACATTTAGCCCTGAATACCAGGTATTCAACATAAACTTTATTTACACAAAAACTGTGCTATAGCGGCATTCTGGGCCGCCATTAAAAACATTTTTGCGCGACCGATCACATTCCCCACGTGAGCACACACATAGAATTGTCGGGGAGCCTAGGAGTCGCAACCGTTCGCTGTGGGCCGAGTCTTGGATCGGGGCACTGATCATCGCCAGTAGAGCACAGTCTTGGGAGGGCCCCCGGCCTGCGTGTGTCAGGACCCAGTTTCAAACTCGGGTCTCCGGTGTGAGAAACAGTCACTTAACAAACTGAGCCACTGATAGTCGTCAGAACCCAAAAGATGAGGCAAACAGAGCAATATTATTAATAAAAAGTAAAGTTCTTCAGGCTATAATATAAATCCACAACGTCCAAAGTAAATCCAAGAGAAAAAAGGTAATCCTCCTAGTCAAAAAGTAAATCCCCAAGGTAGTAGGTACAGCAGAAAAAGCCTCAAAAGATAACCAAAAAAAGATTTTAATAAACGAGAACAAAAACAGAGTACCGCAAGAGAGTCCAACTGGAGCAACAAACGTTCACAGCTTCACTGAGGCTGGGTGCCAACATTCAAACACAGAGCAAATAACTGAGGAAAACTAAGGGTTTAAATACATTCAAGGGAAACGAGGCACAGGTGCAACTAATAACTGGAAACAAGTGGAAACAAAAGGGTCAAAAGGCACAATGGGGGCCTCTAGTGGCCAAAAACCGGAACAACCCTGGCCAAATCCTGACAGAATCCCCCCTCTAGGAACGGCTCCTGACGTTCCTACCGGCTTTCACGGGATGGAGGGCCCTGAACTGTCGAATGAGGTCAGGGTCCAGTACGTCTTTGGTAGGAACCCAGGAGCGCAGGGCCGGGACGGCGACGTCTGTTGGCTTGTCGTTGGTACTGCTATGAGGAACGCAGAAGATTAAGACGGGTCTTCCTCCACGTAAGCCGACAGCGTCTGATGAACTTCAAGGCTGAAGGCACTCCGACGTCTGCCTCCTGGTAAGGGAACAATGGAGGAGCAAAGCCAAACTGACTCTCGTACAGGGACATACCAGTGGAGGAGGAGCACAAGGTGTTGTGTGCGTACTCAGCCCAAACAATGAAGGACGACCACGTGGATGGGTTGTTGGAGGCAATACATCTGAGGGCGGTTTCCAGCTCTTGATTCATCCTCTCGGTTTGGCCGTTGGACTCCGGGTGGTACCCTGAAGATAGACTAGCAGTGGCCCCTATGAGTTGGCAGAAGGCCTTCCAAAACCTTGAGGCGAACTGAGGACCCCTGTCGGAAACCATATCCTGAGGAATGCCAAAGACTCGGAACACATGGTTAATTACCAGCTCTGCCGTTTCCTTGGCAGAAGGTTACTTAGTCAAGGGAACGAAACTGGCCGCTTTAGAAAACCGGTCGATGATGACTAGGATAGTAGTATTACCATGGGACGGAGGGAGGCCAGTAATAAAGTCCAACGAGATATGGGACCAGGGTCGGTGGGGAATAGATAAAGGGTGAAGGAGTCCTTGAGGGCGGAGGTGAGAAGATTTGCCCTGGCAGCATACGGAACAGGCCTTGAAGAAAGTGACAATGTCTTCTTTTATGGTGGGCCACCAGAACTTTGGCTGGATGAACTCCAAGGTGCGGCCTATGCCCGGGTAACAGGTGAGGCGAGAGGAGTGACCCCACAGAAGGACCTGGGTCCTCGCTGTCTTGGGAACAAACAACCGATTGGCGGGACCTCCTTTTGGGCCCGGCTCGGTAGCTTGAGCTCGTCTCACGGTATGCTCAACTTGCCACGAGATCGGGGCACTGATCTTAGCGACAGGAAGGACAGGCATGTGAGTATCTTCTCGAATGGTGGGAGGGTAGACTCGGGACAAGGCGTCCGGTTTAAGATTCTTTGACCCGGGCCGATAGGTGAGGATGAACTGGAATCGATTGAAGAAAAGAGACCATCGAGCTTGTCTGGAGTTCAACCGCTTCGCCTTCTGGATATACTCCAGATTTTTGTGTTCCGTAAGCACTTGAAACGGTTGAGAAGCCCCCTCGAGCCAGTGTCTCCATTCCTCCAATGCCATCTTAACCGCTAAGAGTTCACGATCCCCACACATCGTAGTTCCTCTCAGTCGGGGTAAGCCGGTGTGAGAAGGCGCAATGGTGGAGCTTCTTGTCTTCACCCCTTTGAGACAGGACAGCTCCAACACCAACCTCTGATGCATCTACCTCCACCACAAAAGGTTCATCCGCAGTCGGTATTGTCAGGATGGGGGCAGAGAGGATGCGCTGCTTGAGTCCTTGGAAGGCCATCTCAGCTTCTTTTTCCCACAGAAACCTTGCGTTGCCACTCTTGGTTAAAGCTGAGAGAGGAGCTGCCACTGAGCTGAAGTTCTTGATGAACTTGCGGTAAAAGTTTGTGAAGCCCAGGAAACGCTGAACTTCCTTGACGGACTTGGGGGTGGGCCAATCTGCTACCGCCCCTACCTTCCTGGAGTCCATTTGAACTCAACCGGGTTCCACTACAAATCCCAGGAATTGTACTCTGGAGGAATGGAATTCACACTTCTCCGGCTTAACGTACAAATGGCTGTCTAGGAGGCGTTTGAGTACTTGTCTGACATGCTTTGTGTGTTCTTGAAGGGAGCTCGAAAAGATAAGGATATCATCCAAGTTAACGAACACAAAGATGTTAAGCATATCCCTAAGCACATCGTTAAGGAGTGCTTGGAACACAGCCGGGGCGTTGGTCAGGCCGAAGGGCATCACTGAGTATTCGTAGTGATCAGTAGGCGTGTTGAAAGCGGTCTTACACTCGTCACCGTGTCTGATCCGCATAAGATGGTATGCATTCCTCAGGTCAAGCTTAGTGAAGACAGCTGCTCCCGCTGTGGCCATAAGGGGTAGTGGGTAGCGGTTGCGGACAGTTATGGCATTGAGCCCCCGGTAGTCAATGCAAGGACGTAATCGACCGTCTTTTTGGCCACAAAGAAAAAACCTGCTCCCGCGGGCGAGGTGGACGGACGAATGAGGCCTGCTGCCAGTGCGTCCTTGATGCAGGTATCCATCGCAGCTCGTTCGGGAGGAGATAGGGAAAATATCCGACCCCTGGGGGGGCAGGTGCCCGGAAACAGGTTGATGGGCCAATCGTAAGATCTATGGGGTGGCCCTCTGTTTGCTAAATACTGGCTTGAGGTCATGGTAACACTCGGAAACCCGGGACAGGTCTATGGATTCTAGAGACTCGGGAGGAGAACTCGGGGAGATACAAGTGGCTTGGCATGTAGGGCCCCACTGCTTGACAGTGCCCACAGACCAATCAATGTGAGGGTTATGGCTGTGAAGCCAGGGGTAGCAAGGATGAGAGGGAACTCGGAACAGGGGATCAGATGAAAGTTTATCACTTCCTGGTGTTGGGAAACTGAAAGTCTAAAGGGAGCAGTGACGCGAGTGACAAGTCCAGATCCCAGAGGGCTTCCATCCAACGTAGTAACTCTCACGGGGTCCATTAGAAGTTCAGAGGGAACGCCATTCTCCTTCGCCCAGATACCATGGAGCCCGGGACATGTGAAGCGGAAATGGTCCGGTTTGCCGCAAAATAGACAGCATCGCCCCCTTATCCGGCGGTCTTCTTCAGCCTAGGAGATGCGTCCAATCTGCATGGTGGAGCCAGTGAGGATAAAGGTGGGGACTCGGAGCTGGGACTGATAGGAGCTAGGGCGAGAGGTTTACGGTTTAGTTCTCTCTCTCAGGCGCTGGTCTATGCGCGAGGACAACTTGATCAGGGACTCGAGATTGTGCGGTGATTCTCGAGTGGCCAATTCGTCTTGGATGGTGTCGGAAAGACCCTTCAGAAAGCACACTGTGAGCGCCTCGTCGTTCCAGCCACTCGCTGCTGCCACCGTGCGGAACTGGATGGCATAGTTTGTCACGCTGCGCCGACCTTGGCGGAGAGTCAGGAGCTGTTTGGCTGAGTCAGGGCCGCTGGTAGGACCCTGAAACACTCGCTTGAATTCCTCAGTAAAGGCAGAGTAGCTGGCACAGCAGGGACTTTGGGAATCCCACAAAGCAGTAGCCCAGGCCAGGGATTTCTCCGACAGAAGGGTGATGATGTATGCGATCTCGGACCTGTCTGTGGGAAACGACGAGGGTTGCAGCTCGAAGGAAGAGAGAACATTGGGTAAAGAAACCCTTACAAGCACTTGGATCACCTTAAAACCGTACGGGAGGCGGAAGACGAGGTTCAGACGTCACAAACGTTCACAGCTTCACTTAGGCTGGGTGCCAACATTCAAACACAGAACAAATAACTGAGGAAAACTAAGGGTTTAAATACATTCAAGGGAAACGAGGCACAGGTGCAACTAATAACTGGAAACAAGTGGAAACAAAAGGGTCAAAAGGCACAATGGGGGCCTCTAGTGGCCAAAAACCGGAACAACCCTGGCCAAATCCTGACAGCGTGGGGCGATGGGGGTATGTGGTGAGCAGGGCGGGACGAGACCTGTGAGTGATAGGCGCAAGGCCGGCCACATGAGTGATAACGAGCACCAGGTGTGCGTGCACCAGTCTCGCATCTCTCACGGAGAAGCTCAGGAAGCATAAGAGAGGAGCGACAAGAGTGTATGATGAGAGAGGACCGGCACCAAACCAAAACTTACCAGATGGAAAACTTACCAGCAACCATTTGAATACTTGGTTGTTAACAGAATCGCAAACTTCATGAAAACCTTAGTATTCCGTTATGTTTCAGTAAAACACAAACAATTTGCATTCCGCCATAGACAGTACATTCTATTACTGCTCAGGAACTTGGTCAGAACACTAAAAAGAAGTGGCAGACCATAATTTAATTAGCTATAATATTAGAATTCATAACTAAGTCAAGAAATATAAATGTAATCGTCAGAGTCTAATGGTTTAGGTATATGCAGACATCACTATGAATTTTCGGCTATCGGTATCGGTGGAGAAATTTAGTATCGATGCATCTGTGATTTCTCCCACGGAACTTTAAGTGATACATCTTATATGAGCTAACAGAAACTCCAATAGTCTCTCTAGCTCTAAAATAAGCAACCACAGAGCAAGAAAATGTTCTTCTGAACATTAAAAATACATTTTTTTTCCATTTTACCCTCAAATGTTCTGCTGATGGGGCCTGAAGTGCTTTTGCATGATTTGACGCTGAGGTGCCAGTGCCTCTTGGCAGAGGAAGCTTATTTCCGCATGCAGCGTTTGAAGTCTGACGTTGATGTTGCGAATTACCCCGCAGTAAAAGAAGAACAATGGCAAACGTCTTCATAAATCTGCGCAGGCTTGTTTCCTTCATGCTAACTGTTCTCTTCCCCTAGAATTTCGGCTTGCCAAAGGATGTATCAGAACTCCCTGTCAGCTCCCCTCTGAGCAAATAACAGGGACAGAAAGGAAGGGAGGAGAGAGAACAAGAGAAAAACAGGACGGGAAGAAAGAAAAGAGAAGTGAGAGGGGGTTGTGGGAGTGACGGAACTGAAAAGCATGGAGCTTTAACTAAAAGTGAGACGGAGAGGAGAGGGCAGCACAAGCTTGTTGCGAGCTGATGTCATAGATTTACTGTCATTTTTTTAGCTACAGTGAATGTCGCGTTCAAATCTTTTAACTTGTTTTTATTTAAAATCAACTTTATTTAGAATTAAAGATGATGTGTCAGTTATTAAGCAACTACGTAACAGATCAACTCTCCACAAATTGCACTTATGAATACCCATTGAAAACCCATTGTCAGCTGGGATAACAAAAAACATTTTCATAAAGTGAAATTACTTAGTTTTCTTGTTATTTTAAACCCAATTAAATTTTGCAGTCGGTTTCCGTAATCATTTTTTTAACACATTTTTTAAATACATGAAAATTCTGTTACAGTAAAAGGTTTTACTTTTTTTTGCAGTGTAAGCTCATAAAAATTATTTATCATTTGAAGTCATTTTATTTTAGCATGAAAAATCTGTCACTTTTCAACATTTAGACGATATTGACTTAAGTAACCTGCACATTTCTGTTTCAAACAGAGATGGCGACAGAGAGGTTAAAGTTACAGATGCAGATTTAAGTGAATTAATATGAATCTTATGCCTGTGTATAAAAAAGACTGACCGATTCTCTTCAACAGTTTGTGTTTTCTAAATACCGCAATTGCATCAAAACTTACATTTCTCAATTAATTACTTTTAATTGGCATTTTGGCTAAATATTTTTGCAAGCAAAACACTTTAATTAACATTACATTATGATGTTTCAACTGTTGACATGACAGTCTTAGCTCCGGTGATCGGTTAGTAAGTTTCAGAAATTCGGTTGCATGATGTAAAGACCCAGGTCACATACTCCGGACCGCACAGGCTAGCTGGGAAAATGTCATTGAAATGAATGTAAATGTTAACAGATGGCTCTCTCCAGGTATATTAGACCTCCTCTGGATAAACAGTCAAAAATATTGAATGAAATATGCATGCCCCAATGCTACAACAAAAATAAACACACACAAGAGGTCAATAATTCACATTTCCTCCGAGGTGGTACATTACAAACAGGCTCGACCATGTATAGATTCCCAATATTTTTGAAACAGGGTAAGAAATTATTATGCGATGTAAGGTTGCACTAAATAAATATTAAAAGGAATAACGCATTGATTCAGAGGTGTAAAGGGAAACGAAATCACTCATATTTGCTTACCCTACACTGAAAACTGCAAAGAAAAATACCTGTCAGAATATTCTCATCTGGATTTCCCTACAGCTCTGATAGGTCAATACAGTAATGTTCTGTTTTTCCACAGCAGCTTGTAGGATCTGTTAACGTCTGATCCCATGTGATCTCACAGGGTCTTCAGGAGGGGACCGTAAAGCTGTATCACAGTTACATCTCAACTCGGGCTTATCAGGGTCATCTCAAGAGGGCCTGATCCGATGTCACCTGCACTGGTCATGTACGAGTTATTTCCACTGAGACACTTTATGTGGTCACATGGATGCATTCATCACATGTAGAGCCCTATGAAATCAGTAAAAATAATTCCCAAATTCAGTTTTTATTTTTCTTGAAGTATTTTACTGTACAATAGTAAGTAATGTATGTGCCCACATGAAACAAATTCTTCGGTAAACTATGGTCTACATGTACTTACTATGGCTGCGTCCAAATAAACCCACTTGAGAGCGCGTGCACGTGACAGGAAGTAAGAGCGCAAGTCTGTCCAATGTTTTAAAACACACCAAAGTGCTTAACGCACACTAAACCCAAACTATCTTGAATACCATTTCCGAGCGGTATTCAAGGCTAAGTGTATCCCATCATGCATTACATTCTGGATATAAATCATGAGCCTTTTTGCTCGGGTCTCTGGAGATGTTGCGGAAAGCTTCCAGTGTTAGTTATACTACTACTTTTTAAGTAGTGTTATGTCTTTATATATGTTTGGCAAACATATGTTTTTCTTTAGTGTTTTTGGATTCAGCTGCTTAGATACAATACAAATGAAGCACTATAAAAATAAATCTGACTTGACAATACAATTAGATAAATTAGATTTACTCGTAATAAAAGGTTATGTAAAAGAGTTATGTATTTTTTAACATAATTAGAAACACACCACATTTATTACATGTTTGAACTTGCTAAGTGTGTCCCACTGGGTTAGAAATACTACATGCACACTTGGGATCTTCGTGCCCACTAGAACACTTGACGTCATGAAAGTAGTCAAGTACAAAGACCACAAGTGGGGAATTTGGGCGCAGCCTATATTTACAAACCTACAGTGAGCAGCGAATTGTAGTAATGCGGTCACGTTGAGTGTGTATAGTTGTCAATGGAAATCGGTGGAATTTGTTATGAATGGAGATGAACATCGTTAAATAAACTACTGGATATGAACCTGTCATGATCAAGGGGGTGAGACACGGATACAGAGGTCCCAGGGGCAGACAGCAGGTAAGGGGTTTTAACAGAAGACTATAATAATAATACAAAACAAACACCCACAAGGGGGTAACATTACAAAACAGGGATGGATCCAATAACATGACAAGACAGGACTACGACTAACTACACTTAAACAAGACTAAAAAATAAACTCATTACAAGAACTACAAATACACTAAACTAGACTAACAAGACACAGGAACTCACCACACAACCACAATGAACCAGCACAAGACAGAAGACACAAGGGCATTAAATAAGGGACCAAATCAAGAGGGGAACAGGTGTAGGGCATGAATCAATAACAAGGAAACGAGAGGATGGGAACAGAGACGAAACCTGAAAGAGCATATGGCAAGCCAAATAAACAATAGTCGCCTCTCTCCAGATTAAACATGAGGTTCTGTCATGATCCTGCCACTAGACCAAGAGAAATATGACATGATGCGGCAGAATCATGACAGAACCAAGCAATACAGAGCTAAAATACGTTTGCATTAGCATTGTGGAGCAAGCGAGATTAGTCACTGGCTTTTCCAATCCTACATTATGTAATGATCATGATGGCGCATTTTGGTGTATTTCTCTAATTGGACTCAAAATACTCCGTAATTTTTTATCATTGGTGTAATACACCAACATCATTCTAAACTATAGGGTCTACTTATGTTTTAGCACACTGACAATAATCACAAAACTGTGTGCTTAATAAATAATTTTCTTTCAAATAAAGGTTAAGTTACAGACCTGCTGAGAATTTTAATAGCAAACATATTTTTCACTGGACTGTTAGTGTTATAGTTCCGCCCTTATCGGTTTTTATCGGAGTTACTGAATATAATGACTTATTTGGGAACAGTGTTGTTTATAAAACTGAACCACCAATTTCTAACTGTGTCCTCGTTTGGAAGACCCAAATAAGTTGTTTTTATTAGTAATGAAACACACAGCGTCTCCACAACATGGGGCAAGAACAACAACATTACAGTGGGAATAGAGACGCCTTCTTTCTTTGCGTATATATTTTGGGTGGTGTTCTTCATCGCTTCTCAGGAACTGATGCAGAAATGTGGGGGCGTGTTTAAACCAGGCGTCTTAAGCCGGTTTGGATGATCTCTTTTAGTTTGAGACCTTAATTTGTGCAATTTTACGTGTCTAATATATGCATGAACAACTTGTAATACAAAACACTAATTCGTGTCATGATTCCTTCAAATATAAGCACTTTTTTAAATAAAGTAATATTAAAAAAATATATTTTATAATTTAACTGGCACATTAATTTTCAATTACTAAATCAAATAATATTCTCACTGGTCGAATTATAAACAAATTTCAGGGGGAGGTTGTGGTGAAATGTTGGTGTTTTGTAACTTATTTGCGTTAACCTGTTTTTTATTTTGACGGGTCGCCGTAAAGGGTGTTTGACAGTAGCTTCAGTGCCGTTAAAAGCGCCCCATGAGCATTACGCATGCAGTACACACAACCAAACTACTTAATACAGACACACAAAACAAGCAGAACAACCACATCTTAATAATTCTAACGTTATTCATAGCACAGTTTGCATTTTGCTAGTTTCTCAGCGCTACCTTCTGGTCAAGAAATAATACATTTGCCAGATTCCGTGCCATTCCATCCGCGTTTTCATAGGGCTCTACAAATGTGGCCAAAGCCACACTTATAAATATTTTATGGAAAATTGAATTTTTTTCTCATACTTTGACATTCATTTTTTCAGTACTATACTTATTTATAACAATAAATAACTGAATTGAAGCATAGAATACAATTATACATATCTCTGTAATGTAATTATGTGATGTATATGATTGCTTATTTATCCAGAGTTTCATATTTAAAATGATCCACACTACACGGTACCTCCACCTTCCTTTATTCTTTACAAAATATTATTTTATATTCTGTACAATGCCAAACCTTACAAGATTCAACCTCAAAGTTTTTCCTTTATTTTCTCGATGTAACACAACTGCAACCAATTCTGTTCCATTTGTAGAAAATCTGAGTCTCTATTAAGACTATTAAGGTCCAAGAACCCGGTCAAGGCAAGACCACTTACCATAATGGTAAATTCAGATAAAACAACTATGCCTACATGTTTTACACCATTACACCACACTTCAATTTTGTGTTTTGACAGACAATTACCATAGCGTTCATTGATTTCACAGTAAAAATGTAAAGACATTGATGTTAAATCTTGTTAATATTTTACAGTCAACCAAGGCAAAGCAAATATTAGCTTTTTTAGCCATTTAAATTAATGAATGCAGTCGGGTTATTGGTGAATCGATGGTGAATTTCCTCACCGGCCAGCACGACACATTCCTGCAGTATTTGAGGTAGAATAATGATGTAATAAAGTGGAAGGGAAAGAAACAGTGCTTGGTTTGCATTTTGATAATTTTACATTGATTGTCACTCGCTGGGGAAGTTTCATTTTCTCCACCGCTCCGTTTACAGCTCAGCACGCCGAGCTTTGATTTCAAAATCCAATGGAGGCAATTAGCTACCTCATTTACATGTCCCTGATCCACGTCAGTCTCAACATTTGGCTTGGCAGCACTAAAGGCTTGCTTATAAAGAGTTGACCCCGCTACCACTAGGGAGCAGTCTTACGCCCGGACGCACCCCCAGCCACGAGCTAAATGACCTGCTGAACTGCGACGTAATGATTACACATTAGGATATGGTGCTTGAGTAGAATAGGTATGTTTACACCTACACTTAAAAATAAAATCCCGTAAAAAATATATATATATATTTCAAACAATTTTATTGTAAAATTACACGTTTTTTCATGACAATTTGCAGTCTTTTTAGCTAAAATCGAATATTTTCTGGCAGCTGGGTCGCCAGTAAAACAACAGTTTTATTCACATAAAATTACCAGTGGTGTCCTCGACTATTTACAACGTACATCAAAGTTGAATCAGAATCGTCACGTCTTGCCTGAAGTCGACTGATTGTCGAATCGCACGAGTGCGTGTGTGCGCGTTCGTGCACGCAGCGATAACACCGGGTGGTTAAAAATACATTTACAGAATTTGTTTAGAACAGAATATACCTTTATAATGAAAAACAAAAATGAAATAAGCCAGATTCAAGTCACAATGTGCAAAATAAATGCGCTTTGGCTAAATGTCTGAAATGCAGAGAACAAATATTCAAAACACAAGCCACAAACAGTAAAATGAACGGGCATTTTCCTTAAACATTACGGAACAATGCTGTGCAACTTACTAGACCAGATCTGGCCTCAAAACTGTTTTTAAATCAAATATTTTTTACAAACAGGAATACAAAACAGCCATTACAAATGAACTTGCAATAAAGTGACTTCATTTACCGAATGTTAAGGAGAAATGCAATAAAGCATCTTACCATTTATACAGTCAAAAAGTCCCTTTCACCTTTTTTTTGAGCTCTCTTTCTACATCCTCCTGACACGTACACTTACTTTCAGTGCAGAGAATGACAAGTCCTTAAAGTCTGCGCCGTGCTTGCTATAATATGCATTGAATTTGGTTATATTCATTTACTGTATATTTTTTTGTATCATGCAGCGCAACGTTCAGTCTAAGTAACAAACCACGTGCATTTACAGACAAAGTGTTGATTCATATTTATATGGCCAAACATTCAGTAAGTGATAAAGTTTTGGAAACTGCGGAACGTGCTTCTCTTTACCGGTCTCACAGCACAAAAGACAGAGAGACGTGATCCTGCGCTGAGTCATAGACAGACCCTAAACCCTAAAATGTCCCAATTGTTTAGATCATAAATAATATTTTTGCCGGCGCAGTGCATGCCTGTCTGCTATGCCACTGCCCATATAACCAAAACGGTACGATCCCCATTACATTACACTTCTGTGAAGATTCGACTGTGAGATTGGTAGTCGAATCAGGCTCGTCCTATCGAAGCATCGGATGTTCGGGGTCACCCCTGAAAAGGTTTTTTTTCCTGTTATTCTACTGTTTTTACGGTATTTCAAAAACACATTGTAAAAAAAAATTTTTTCAGGCAGCTGGGGCACTAGTTAAATAAAGTAAAATATTGTTTTTTTACTGAAAAAAATTCTTGAAACTTTGCATGCTTTTCTGTAGTTTTAAGATTTTTAACTGCAAAATCTGTAAAACATGGCAGGTTCTTTTTTTACAGCGTAGCTAGTCACATCGCCCAAGGTAAAACCTCCCTTCGTTCTTCAATGTGCCTCAAAAGAACTCATAGGTGAGCGCCCACTTTTTCAGTTTTTAGTCATAGTTTTTAAACTTTCAAAGCTGTTTAGATTTCAGAATGGATCTGGAAAAATGTGCTAGGTGGAGCTAGTACTACATTCTTGTTGGTTGAAGAGAGCATTATACAAATATTGAAAAAGGGTGAAGCATGTGCAGAACATAGTGATGGGTAATTCTGTTGAAATCTGTTTACTGTTGAGTTGTGCACGTGCAGTATGGCGATAGAATAATCTCAGACTCAGAGCGCATGCAGTTCTGTCCATGGCTACAATTCTTTTTCCAATCGCCAGGCTATATCTGCTCTTTTGTTCTGATGCATTTTCAATCAGACGGAGGGTTGTTTCGCACCCTTAATGCTGCTGCAGATTTAGTAATCTCGGCAGTGGGCCGCTGCTGGCTTCGGTAATGTGGCGTGAAGAATCCGCAGTGGCAGCAGCCAGCGGTGTAACGTGCCCCACCGTGCCTCCAAACCGCATCCAGCATCCGCTAACACAAGCACTGCAGATATCAGGCTAAAAATAGATGGCTAATTTCTGTACGACAATGCCGAAGTGCGATTTAAGAGTGGGAAGAGGTTTTGGAAGCCTCCTACATGCTGATGAATCAGGGCCGGAGAGAGGGAGAGGACAGAGCAAGATTTAAGATCAGTCATGTGCAGAAATGGTGTGCTGTGAATGAGAGTGGGCAGGTCTCAAGGTTGACTGTACACTAACCTGCCAGCTAAAGAAGCCCCCTAATGGAAAACAAGATGCGTAGAGGCAGAAAGCAATGATGCTGGCTGTGATTTGCTGTGTCAAATTTGACCGTAAACACACTGGTAACATCTCTGATGGCAACAGACACGCGTGCGGATGGTTCCAGCAAGGTTAACATACATGAGAAGGGTGGGAGAGTAGCCGCGCGAGTCTGCATTTAAAGATATGACCTCTGTTAGCCTTTAAAATTATACTTCTTTATTTGTTTTGACAATTTCAATGATAATGTTAGTCTGTACTGGCTGTGCAAAGGATTATTTATTTCTTCTTTTGAAGTTTCCTTAAATCAAACTGTTTGTTGTCAGGTACAATTATTAAGTAAAAATACTAAGAATTTATTAAACATACAGAATATATATATAAATATATATATATATATATATATATATATATATATATATATATACAAACGGCTTTTGAAAGGAAAATGAAGAGTATATAAACAAAAATCGATGAAAAAGCATGTTTTTTATTATTGTTTTCTTGTGTTAGTCAGCTGTATTTTTATTGAATTTTTGTTTCTTTTTTAGTTATATATATTAATTTGTTTATAATAGTATTTCTTAATCATTCAACCCAACTGCAGTTTCATTGACAATAATTGTAATGCACAACAAAAAACTAGATTTTTGAAAAATAATTTTTTTTCTGCATGTGCAAATGACATTTTTGTAGACTGATATTTTCTGTTTTAGGACACTATTGTGTAAACACCTTTAAACATACCTCTCGGGAAGACATTTTTTTTATTGAATTATAAAGTCCAATTCATACTGTTTATGTTTAAAATGTTTAATGTACTCTAAATAATGTACAGATATAAAAACCTGACAATTTGAGTTCTCTCATCATTTATATTGAATATGTTTTGAAGTGTTTGAAAAATTCTGTACTGTATTTAATGGATGATTAAAAATATCTCTCCCACTGATTAGTTGTAAGACAAGCAAAACTAATAATAACTTTCCACTCTGGTAAAACTCTGGTGTCATATTATGCGGTGTTTGCTGTCAGTGTAGAATTGCAGTCCGTGCTCATGATGGCTCATCACTCTACTGTCACCTGGTTGGTTAGAGGCAGGCGGCCCACCCATCCAGCTGAGCTCTGCCATTCGACAGGTGTTGGGGGATGCGGTTTGCAGGGTGAATGATGATTCTACGGCTGACAGGGATGTGGTGGGGGGTGTGTGCGAGGGTCCCTGGAGTCTAATCCTATCAAGAGAGGCAGCGATGCAGAAAGCTGGGTGCTACACAGGGACGGCCAATCAAAGTGCAAGACTGATTACACAGTGATTACCGGCGTGAGACCATTAACACACTCTTTTTAAGATCCAGTAAGATGTGTGACATCCAAATCTAAGACACGATTGTCTAAACAGCTCAAACGTATCGCTGAACACGAGCGTGTTCGAGCAGTGATTCCAAAACATGATGAATCTTTAGTAACGGTTTCATCATTAACCATGAGTCTGCTCACTCCGTACCACTGTAAAATATTACAAGAGGTCAAGTGGGCAGAGCGTAGGAACATCGATGAAATCAAATGCAATGCTTCATGCTTAGCTGCCGAGCAATAAACACACCTACCTGTGAACATCAGATCGTGTGTGTTTTCTCTGAGGTGATCCACAATATAAAAAAAAAACTAAACAAAAATCTATATACTATACGAGAATTATTTTTGAGTCACACCGTAAGACGACCAAAAGAGGATTCCAAAGAGGACCTGCCTCGCGATTTCATTGAGGTCTATGTGATAGGCTGGTTACCCTGTCGATGTGATGAAGCCTGCCTCAGGTTGACAGTCGGCCCAATTTTAGAACTTACAACTTACTTTTGGTCATATCTGAAACAAAACAAAATGTTGAAATTACTTAAATAAAAATAATATGTGCTTACGAATTTATTTATTCATTCATTTATTTTTGCTTAGTAGTGGTGTTATGTTTTTATTTATATAATTAACTAAAATAATAACATTACATATTTATATAAATATGAATAACTATACCTAAACCTGTGCTTTACCTAAACATTTTGTTTATGTACACTTATTAATGATTTGGAAATAATTTATAATATTATCTGATCAATTATTAATATAAATATGAATAAATATAGCTTAGTTGACTGTCAATGTGAAAAGCGCGGAACTGGAAAATGATTTTTTTTCGGTCTAAAACTTTTAGAAGTCTATCAATCAGCATCTCAACGGTCAACGCAGCCCCACACTTCTTCCTCTCCCGACCTTGAAGGTGAAGCAGAGCTCCCTGAAGCATGACTGACAGCTCCCAATCGCTCATCCAGAACTGCACACTGCCTTATTGGCCATTATCTCTGCTGTCAGCGGCAAGGCAGATACGTGAGCTGTGTCTATCCCAGCATCCCCTTTTTCTTCCGTCTCAACCTACATGACCCGTCACTTCATTGACAAAGATGATGCAAAAACCAAGCGCACACCACAAGACAAAAATCTTCTCGTAGTTTAAGTTTGCCAAGTCAGGACAAAAATCTTTTTTACAGTTTATCATATCCTAAAGTTCCATGGTTATTCAAAAGAAAGTGACAAAGAGTATTGTGGGCTAGTCAGGAACCCTGGGTGTAAATCTGGCCCACAAAATTAACATATGTACTTCCATCAATAGAGTGATGGTAGCCAATAAAATTGTGTGAGATTGTCCACCGTACTGGTAATAAAAAGCCAAAGCCCACCAAACTGCTGCCCAGACGTTTACCACTGAATCATCAAAATGACCGCGAACTCGTACTCCATTTTGTCCTTCTTTCAGACTTTAAACTCTCTACGCTACTCCTCAAAAAACAGATCCAGCTGATGGAATATTTATCAGTTCAGCATGCTTAAGGTGAAAGGTTAACAGGTAAACGGGGGAAACCATACAAAGATTCAAATAAACATGAGAGGTAGCGCTGCCAGGTGGTGGGAAAGACAGAGGGAGGGCGAACTGCAGCTCAGACCTTGCTTTAAATATTTTAGATGTTGTGCGGTATCAGATCATGTCAATGCAACAAACCCCAAAAAACAAGCGAAAATTGCATCACTCACTTGTGTAATATCAAAGAACTACTAAATTTTACATTTTGTTCAGCTGTCGTAGGCTACTGGCTGTTTCAATACTCACTACAGCCGTACTCAAGATGGTTGCTTACTGGCTTAAGTAAAAAAGGGCACCCCCAATTTTCTGATATTCTGGTCACTAGGATGTTTTTTGTAAAGTAAAATTATGTTTTCATGTTATTTTACAGCAAACCAAATTGCAGTTTATTTCTGTAATTTTATGATTTTTAAAACTATTATAGTGTGTTCACACCAAACGCGCTAAATCGTGCTATTCGCGTGTGGTTGGACGCTTGAACATTTTGAGTTTACTCGCATCATTCGCGCGTGAAATTCGCTTCATTACAGACGCGAATTCACGTCATGGGAGGGGCTTCTGCTGCTCGCACACGGCCCTACTAGAACAAGCTTCTGATTGGATAACGCGGCGTTAATTTTCGCCCAAAGTTCAGATTTTTCAACTCACGCGAATCACACGAACGCTCGATTCGCGTCATTCGATCGAAACGCACCGCAAGTAGGTCATCGCGTCTTTGCATTGACTTAACATGTAAATCACTTTGAAGCTTAACGCTTCAATCGCGTTTGGTGTGAACACAGTCTTTCAGTAGCATGAACAATAGTAATAGTAACACTTGCCGAGAAAACACTACAAACTGTCGAATGCAGAAACTGTTATGAAACAACGTGTTATTCAGACTCCAACTGTCAATTAAGTCAAAATAGAACATTGGGTGAGCCGATGATACAACAAAATATTACGATTAAGGCGAGGCAGACTTTCTCTCACTACTAGTATGGTTTTCCTTATTCATGTGTATACAAGTGACAGTTTAAAAGTGAGTGACAGAGCAGTGGACACACGTACAACAGATCGTAGAAAAGTGATAAAGAGAGGAAGCAGAAAGATCTACTGTACAGCTGTGTTTCAGAGACAAATCACTGCAGCTTTGAATCCTGCTGGAACTAGTTGTCGCCCATGGCCACAACATTGTGTGTGTGTCTACAGTCGTGAAAGGATGTCAGTCGTGCTTCCCAGGGAAAGATAAGAACTGGAAAGCCTCCTTGTGTGTGTGTGTGTGTGTGTTAATAATTGTATTCTACCGAGTGACCACGTAGAAACAAATTGATCTAGGAACAGGAGTAGAAAGGAATATAAAAGAATAGTTTACCGGAGATTTCTACAATCAACATCCCTGATGTCAGTTCATGCCCTTTACCAGAGCTCTCAACTGTCATTTGTTGGATTCACAGTAAACAGTAAGTGGTGGTATGTGGCTCTCCATCTGTCACTAGCCGGAAGATGTCTCATTTGCATTTTCGCAAATTATGTGATTTCAAAAAATGCTGCTGAAATCAACACCCAAACAAACTATTTGTGAATATCTGCTAGATGGCTGTTCTCTGTGTGTGTGTGTGTGTGTGTGTGTGTGTGTGTGTGTGTTGAAAGAAAAATATTGTCTTTGCACATTGTGTAAATAGAAGGAAACACTTCAGTATAGGGGGCAATTCTCACTATTAACTAGTTGTTATTACCATGCATATTATTGGCATATTGGCTGTTTATTAGTTCTTATAAAGAATATTCTGCATGGCCATACTCTACAACCCCAATACCTAAACCTAACAACTACCGTACTAACTATTAATAAGCAACAAATTCAGAGTTTATTGGGGGAAACTCGTATTTAATGGTTTGTTAATAGCGAGAATTGCCCTCTATGCTGAAGTGAGACCAAATGTTTTTTAAAGGTCTGGTGTATGAAATGAATTTGCCTCTAATAGTGAGTTTGTGAATTGAAACCAACAGCTCACTCAACCTCTCCCTTGCAAAACACTACGGTGGCTGACACAGGACAAATTCGTCGTCACTTTTTCGCTTGTTACTGTAGGAGATAGTGTTTTCACGAAACGTGCTCTGTAGAGCCGTTTGTCCGCTTAGCGTTGCTGTAGACACGACATGGTGAATTCTATAGGCACCCACGGTGTATGTGGATAGAAATTGCTCATTCTAAGGTGATAAAACAAAACCATTCATTATGCAAGGTCTTTATACACATCTGATGACATGTGTTTGTTATATGGCGTTTCTCTAAATTGATCCTCAAAGAAAATGACACATTGGACCTGTAAGAACTGAAATAAATGGCTTTCTTGAATCGTTTTTCATTATAAAAACGCAAGTTGGCTTCCTAAACATTAATAACAATCTTTGACATAGCCTTACATGCTCTACGTATAGAACTGTGTTTTATATGCACTGTACAAATGGAGAGTCAAAATTGGGTGTTTGTGATTTCATCTAGAGCACAGAGACATTAGCATAAAGCATTCGCTTCACATGCATGAGCGATCACACCGATGACTTGATGTATATGGAGGTACACACACACACACACACACACATCTGTTCTCAGGTCAGTCTGCTGGAGGACGGGCACGCCGATCACACGTGACTCTTGTTTCCGAGGGGTAAACGGTAAATGAGGGTATCTGCCCTCGTGTTCTTAAAAGGGCGCAGTGACCTCCGGGCTCTAGTGGGCTCTACATTGTCCCTTTCTCTCAGCCCGGCTTCTAAATTTAGAGAAGTGAAAAGACACGAAGAACAGGGTGTAACAAAGAAGATCCATTAAGACTTCTGTCGTAAATATATTGAAATAATAGTTTAAAACATATATATATATATATATATATATATATATATATACATATATTTGTAGTAGTAGGATCAACGAGTAAACAATCTAAGAAAAAGTAAATTCCTCTCTTTTATACAGAAATGCAACATCATGCATCCTATCCATGTTGTGTGCGCTGCAACATTATGCATCCTATCCATGTTGTGTGCGCAGTCTCCGAAATGGTTGTGCCGATGACAAGTCTGACTTCAGCAGCCATTCTCACGCATGCAGCTCGCACGCACACACATAGATGAGTGAGAACAGAAGAAATGGTCTCTTCTGCTAATGAAGTGCCATCCAAACACAAGCTCTTGAAAAACAACTATTTTACTCCTTTACTTACACACAACCTGCCTCTGTTGCTATACCTTGTAAACAGCCTTTCTGTCTACATTTCAAGGGACAGTGTGAAGCTGCATAAACAAGCCTAACTGAATCTGCAGATTGTTTAGCATTCTCAAAATGAAACTCATTCTTGGTCCCTGCTATATAATATATATATAATATATATTTATGTTAAAAAGGTGTGGGTTATTTCAGTAATCCTAATGTAACAGAAACCACTGGAAACGAAGTAAAAAGACCCATTAAAAAGACATTAAGAGCTTATTTATCGCAGCGTACGAAGAGGCGTAATAAAGCATGTATAAAGATTATTTAGTCGTGTTGATGCGAGGTGAGGCCCGGTCTATCTGCAGGTGCACTGCTGTGAACTCATGACACATTCAGCCTGAGACACATCACAAAACACACTGTAGGGAGGTGTAGAGGAATGTCACTTTTTCTAGTCTGATATCTGCTCCTAATACAGATGACATGACCAGAACAATTACCCCATTACATTTACTTTAGTGAACTTATGGGAAATATGTGCTTTTTATTTATTTATTAGGTCCCAATGAAATGAAAACTTACCCCAAAAATCTGACATGTACTGTAGATTGTCTTAAATGGCTCTTAAAGGAAAAGGGAGATGAGGATCCGATCGGTTTACTGCACTATAATTCCAAAATACACCTATTACTCATTACGAGATCAGGGACTTTAAGGATTTTTCGCATCATCAAACTAGCAAAAGTGGATTTGTAAACGCCCTAGATGGCTTGGACAGAGCATCCGTTATCTGCAAAAGTGCGTAAGAATAGGGAAGTAAAAACAATCGCTAGTAGGGACTTTTTAAATTAAAAAAAGTACTTTTACTTTATTCCATCCACTTAGTGATGAGATTCCAACATTACAAAAAGGTGCTTTGAAAGGTTCTTCGATGCCAAAGAAGAACCTTTTGGTGCCATAAAGAACCTTCAACATCTGAAGAACCTTTCTGTTTCACAAAATGCTAAAAAAGGGTTTCTCAGATTTGGCTGAATGGTTCTTTATGGAACCAAAAATGGTTCATCTATGGCATTGCTGTGAAGAACCTTTTAAGCACCTTTTTTTGAGTATACCATCCACTGGTGATGTAGACCGTTTACTGAAGTCGTGCCGGGCAGCTATTTCAGTCATAGCAAGACCACAGTCCTATCTGCTTGAACGTGGGGAAGACTAATATTTCTAAAACCTCTTCAAAAACAACAAATACATTGCATCTTGTATCTCCTAAAAGAAACCTGACATCAACATTTTGTTTCCTTAGCTTAAATTGCACTAAAAAAATATAATTTTCGATGTGTTCAGGTGGCTTTACAGGTTGGCCTCCGTGTAGATCCCCACCCAAATGTTTGTTTATTTTGAAAGCACATTTTATACAACTTGCCCGAAGTGCTGTACAAGCAAATTACATACCACAATAACCAAACAAATATAAATCAGACCGAAAGGCAGGACTTCCTTTGCTAGAGCATCCGTATTGAGCATTGCAATCACACGACATTTATAGTGATGCAGTGCCTCATCTTGTCAATATCTATTATCTTTGTGAAGACGTGCTGTGTTGTAAAAAAACATAATTTGTATTCAATTTATAACTTTTTATTCAGTGCAGCAATATATTCATAAAAAAATAAATAAATCTATGAGTAATTCAAGTCTTTTTTATTCATGCTCTCTCCTTTTCTTCTGCATGCTTCATGTGGGGAGCTATTTGTGTGCAGCTGTTGTTGCTTATGTGGAGTGTTCCAAACGAGTCCATTGTGAGGTTCTATTTTGTGAGAAGGCTGTCAAAATGCAACTGCCAACTGTATGTGCATATATCCAGGCAGCTCACTGTGGAACAGATCAACAAAAACTGAATGCGGATGATTGAAAAACAATGGCTCATGGACAATTACTAAGCATTTACCTTTACATTAAGACATAAAATAAAAACCACTACTCTGAAGGAAATGTCATTTGTATTCTTCCTGTACCAGTTAAATATAAAAAACCTTAAGGAAAACATTTCCTTGGAAAACAACACTGAATAAGACATTTAGACTTGAAGTGACTGGCAAAAGTACAAACATGTGAAAAATCCGCCAGTGCTGTACAGTTTACATATATTAAATACACTAACTTTGTTTATAAGGTTAAATATCTTATGCAGTGTTCCTTCTCTGAAACATTTATTCCATTTTTTAAACCATAAGTTATTTTGATATATACTGGAAACAATATTTATGCTGTGTGTTATTGCTTGACATATAGCCTTACAATAAAGATACGTTTAGTTTCAGTATACAGTGCCACACACACACACACACACACACACACACACACACACACACACACACACACACACACAGGACAGTGTTCTCAAACACACTGAAATATAACAATGAAGTTCTGACCTAAAGTCTGAGAATATAAACTTTAAGGACACACATATACAGACTGTGGCATCATCTGCTGGTAGCACACACAGTGAGTTCTTGTGACAGCATTGTTAACATATAGACAAGCTTCCTACAGTACCGCACCAGAGCACTTCATATTATTCCACAGCAGATTTTACATTCAATATCCCTCTTTGGACACAACGAGCTAGAGAGCGATTTAAAGCTAATGTGCCACTGCTAAGGTCACATTTTATGACCACCCCGCTTCATTTATGTACTAAATATCATTTCATGCATCGAAAGCCACAGACCAAGTTATAAAGTCGCTACGTTTTTGAGCTGATTTAAAGACGACTTTGAAAATGACATCGTAATTTGGCGAGTTATATTGTATGTACAGTAGGTGGGCAATTATTTTGGCCATTTCAGTTTGATGGAATTGTGCAAAATATAGGTAATATTGGATAATACTGAAATGAATAGAAATGCCAATGGACTTGGCACAGTTTATCCGTTTAAATGAATGTTCTTGGAAAAAGAAAGCCTCTGTGCGGAGTGTTATCGACATCACTTGGTCCCACCAGGGGCCCTCTTCCTACGTTTTATTGACGGACCAAAGGAAAAGAATATAGATCCGGTGGATCTTGCATCATATAAGGCTTGAAGAAAAACAGGCTACAAAAATATATTCACTACATATTTTTCGCGAAAATCCTAACCAGAAAACTTTGTTTATATTACACAGTGGTGTGGTCTGGCCATAGAGCGTGGCTGGGAAAATCTGGTTTGGGCCAAGTCTCCATCCCTGTAGTATATCATGTCAATCCGAGATATTCCACAGCTTGTTTGTTTCAATCACAGTCTTAATCCCAGTTTTTGCCAGACTGAGCCAAAGCCTCTGAGGAGGAGAGGGGCAAACAGAAAAATCCAATCTTTGTTAATCAGCAAACTTGCAGTAGGATGAATATTCCCATCAGCCCCAGAGGCACGTTGCCTTTTTCACTCTGTCTGAATCATGCTCTCTTTGGTTCAGTTTCTCATTCTCTCTATACCAAGCTTCAAAAAGTGGCCTGTTGAAAGTACAGAAATCATAAAACGACCAATACGGTTAAGCGTAGCAAACACCCACTGTTTTATCTTTTTGGCTCTGTTGTTGGTGCAGCACTGGGACCAGTAGGTGATTCATAGTCATGAAGTTCTGTGATATGGAAAGTCTTTTGGCATGTTGGGCTGTACACTTGATTGGGTTATAAGAGAGGTGAACAACATTTTACTCATGAAGTGGCCTTTTTATTTTACTGGTTAATGAATGATGATTTTTTATTAATTGGGTAATTCCATGTCAATATCAACCTTAGGATGAAAAATGTAAGTTTTTACCAAAGGCTTTCACCATACTGAGGCCATTTCTTTTTAGTTGAGTGGATATCCGGGGCTCAGCCCAGAGACCTCCACATGTGTGTTGGAAATAGAGGCTGACATTTGTTTGGGATTCCCGCGGGATGAGAAACAAAATCCCGATTAACCACGTGAGTGGAGCAGGACAGAAAAAATGTCAGCGGGAGCGGGAATAATTGTATAATGCACAATAATATTAAGTGTAAATAATTATACAGTATGTATTAAAATGATTAAATAGATGACAACTAATTGGGACAATAAAGACCTCTCTACTACCATTAACATCTCCATACATTCATTCATTCATTCATTCATCATTCGTCACGTGATGTGAATCTAGTTCGGAAAAAGGTGGATTTGATCTTGCACTCATTTGTAGTCAGTACTACTTGTCAGGTGTCTTACTCACTATGCAACAGAAGCTGCTGGTAGAGGGTGTTGTTTATACCCATTTATATTTGTCCATGCGTAGAAAAGACGCTAAATGTAAACGGCCCCAAGCTATTCGCACAAGACATCGTAATAAAACATTCGGTGCATTACTGAAAACATTTTAATAGTGTGATTACACATAATATTACACATGATAATTAAAATATAGTAACTATTTTATGTTCTATAAAGAGGCATCCCTTAGTCATTTGTTGTTTGTTAAGTATCCTATACAAAGTATGTTGTCCCTGAAAAACGTGTCCTTTTGTTACATCCATAATGCATGAATTTTTCCCTTGTTTTCCTTGTTGTTTTAGTTCACTGAGATTAAAAATATTTCTATTTATTGACAACAAATGACATTTTGCCTGAAATCTTTTGGAAAAACAAAAAAATTTTGAATAAATGAACTTACTGAGTTCTTACTGAGAAGTTTAAGGCACTTAAATTATAACAATAAACAAAGACTAAAATAAAACTTAATAATAAAAATAAATGAATATTATATAGCAAAAAAGTATAAACAAATAGATAAACAAAATAACAAAAGGATATAACACATATGCTAAAATTTTTACTAAAATAAAAAACTAAAAACAAAACAAACGCTGTTTTAAAATAGATAAAAACAATGGGAAATATATTGTGAATTTTAAATACATTCATGACAATATTGGTAATTCATATTGTCTGAGAATTTAATGTCAAGGTTTGACTGAAAATATCACATCCATATAACTGGAATTGCCAATTATTAACCCTATTCATTTTTTTATTACGATTATAATTAAATCAAACATTGAAATATAATATTATAAATAGGTTTTGACCACACAAGCATATCTTTAGGTCAGATGTGAATATTTATTCACATCCATAACTCTCCAATTCTCATGAATAGCCCCATGAAATTTTAAACATATGAACTATTTAATGTAATACAAGAGCCATTTCTTCTCAATTTGAAGTATGTTGTCTCTCAAAAACGTGTCCTTTCATCCATGATGCACAGAGCATCGATATGTGCGTAATAGTTGAATTTGTGACAAAATACCTTCCTTTTCACAACCCTATCAGAACACCTATATGACCCACCAACCAGGAACAAATGCTTAAATCCTTCCAGAAGTATGTGTCATCAGTATAGACGCTCTCACATCACCCTTTCAATCATCTCTAATCCCGCTTACTGCGCCCACATAAGCAATCAGCAGAGGAGGGCGGTGGCCGTCTCTGTGGAACAGCCCAATGCATAATTGTTCATATTTGCCCCCCTGCTAATGTAATGTAAGTGCTGAAATGTGTGGAGTAATGCAGTATTCGTACATAACCGCACATCAACCAATAATCCTGCAAAAAACAGTGATGACAGCACAGCTGTTGATCATTTAGCAAATGTTTCCAGGTGAGAACCGAGCTTAGAACTGACCTGGATTCGGCGGCACTTCTCAAGGGAAAAACATGTGTTTTATAAAAAAGGCCACATTTCCAGCATCCCTGACACTACTGATATCGCTGCATACTGCGCTGGTGTTTGCTCTGCTGGCAAGCTGCCACAGTATTAACGGAAGGAACCATTTGCCTCTGGGCCTGTGTAACACCCCCATCTTTTTCATTTTACAAAACTGATGTATGTGCAGTTGTTTCCTCCAGCACATACATAATTAAAACTACAAATGGCATACAGATTTCCCAATGAAAGCAAATCTAAGTGATTCCAAAAGCGAGTGAGTAACTAAATGCAAGTATGCAGGTGCAGTCGGAGACATATTCAGAAGTGTAGATGCAAAAACGAAGCGTTATTACAAACGAAACAATAGTGCAATGGAGAAACATATTCATTCACCCATACATGTACATCCTAGTTGTCAACGTTTTAAAAGGTCTACCAAAATGTTCAAATAAAACCTACATTACTGATATTAGTAGGTTACTACGGAGAGGATTATTTAAAGATGTTTTATTCCAGTGTACAACCTGTTTCCTATGAATAAGGTCATCCAGCCGATCTGCTGCGAGATTAACAGACGAATAACAATCTTCATAAGATTAAGTACACAATTGGCCCAAACCTATGCTTGTCTTATTTATATTAAAGCACACCCCACAAAATGCTAAAAGACTAGAAGTCTAGATGGTGGGCAAAGGTGGTAAAGGAGGTGTTGGGGCTGTGGCCGAGCGATGAAAGTGTATTCTACTGCTGGGTAACTGGAGAGGATACACAGTGTATCGTAATAGAGTGAGAGTTGGGATGAGAGAGGAGGGAAGAGGGTCGGGATCAACCAGATGGAGAGAAGAGATCAAGGAAAGAGGATTACACCATGTCAAACCATCATTGGACACACAATCAAACAGCAGTCACTAGAAAGTACCACCACACCCCATATTCAGCTTCATCTAGAGCGCCACTGCAAGCCAGTGTAGTCCTCAGAAGAAGTTCATTTTCATTCAGTGAATTGGAAACTATACATACAGGTCTGGTTTAAATTCAGAGCAAAGGACAGTAGTACTGTTCTAGATTTTCATTCATGATTCAGTACCTTGGACAGTTCCCGATGTTCCTCTATTGGCCCCATTTACTAAATATTTCTCATTGTAGCTTGAACTCAACATGCATTCAAATACTAAATTATACATTTATGAAAAAAACATTCCATTGTTTCGTGTGGTATACATCCAGAAGTGGCTTTAATGGAAAGCCAGTGTGGTAGCAACTCAGTGTCATTAGATAATTAGTGAAAGCTTTGGAAAGCTTTCCCAGCTGTGACGCTGCGGAACGGAGAGAGTGCGTTTAATCCATCTGTTGTAGGAGGTTGCTGATGAAAATGGCACAGCTTTCCATTTAGAGCGAGAGTGAGCCAGTGAGAAATAAAGACTGTAAGTCAGGCTTTTTCCTACACGTCAGGAACTGTTCCAACATATGACATCAGACACTTAAACTGCACTCATCTCATTCATTTTTCATGGCTATTCCCCCTTTACTGAGACATTATTGGAGAAATAGAATAAGATGAGATCACAGTGGGGGGACTTGTGTCGACGGGGATGCCCATGACTTAAATGTTTCAACAAAAGACACTAGTGACAAAATATACTCACTGGAATATTTTCATCCAATTAATTTGGCACCCAAATTTAATTTACTATGAAGATAGCCACAACAATAACCATATTACTGTCCACATCAATAGAAAATAACATTATGTTTATTTAACTTTTCAAGGCTAATTTTAAGGCTAATTCACACTGAATTAACAAAAGCGTTTGTTGGATCAATGCAAATTTTGAATTTTGGTGTTTGCAGTAGGGTTGTCACAATACCATAAACATATTTTACAGTACTTTACCAGCAGAAGTATCACAATACCAAATATCCAAGTATCATGGTTTTGTGCAATGTTGTGGTAATTCATTTTCAAATCTATAACAACACTATAGCGTCCAAATGTATTTTTACAGTTAATTGTAGAAAATACAACAAGTATACTACAAAACACCTGCACCTGTGTTTGCAAACGACTCACTGAATCATCGACTCTATTGAATCGCTCAGACACAGATTCATTTAGGAATGATATGGAACATTACTTACAATACTTCCATAAAAAAACAGAGTGGCGTTCCCAGAAGGTTGAAGCTTCAGCATCGTAATGCTACTGCAGCACCGGTACACCGTGCATCCATAGTTTGTTGGTTATGCAGTTTGTTGGATCAAGTTTGAATGTTGGTGTTTGTTGGATCAGTCTAGATTCTGATTGACTGTTTATGTTTTACCCTTGTTGTTTACCAGATTTACGTGATTCAAATCAAAATAAAAGAAAATGATTACAATTTCGCCAGGAACACCAGTTCTGTGGTTTGCTCCAGACATGCAAGAGAAAAACAATGAAATAATTCTTAATACAGTAATTATGAAAGTGATAACAAATATACACAGATTTAATTTAAATGTAATAATGCAGAAATCATGTTTATGATGCGTTAGCTCGAATTTACCGGCCATTGGATAATGACAACAGCGGTTGGAACGCGGAATACTGTTTGCTTCCATCCCACAGAGTATGAGCCCTGGGATTGTCTGTTATTCATCTAGATCACAGAGATCCGAAACTGTTTGAGATTTGACCCTTAAACAGTCTTGAGATGAAACGTTCCTTTACGTTTGATCATTAAACTCAACTCAGATCAGTTGGTTGCAAACAGATGAGTCTCGCAGAAACCAGGGGATATCTGGCAAGGATGTAGTGCTGGTACAGAAGATGAATGACAGTGTGCTAATGCGTTCTGGCACTGAAGCATTGCTTGGGGTCTGGAGCAATGAAACTTCCCTCATCATGCAGTCAGATCTACAGATGAAGGTTTGACTGGGCATCACGTCTCGTCTCCCAGCTGACAGTGCAGTCATGAATATAAGATCATATGCTAAGCCAGTGAAGCACACAGAGACTGCAAAAAGTCTTGTGATGTCATAAGGATGAATATTTTGATCTTCAACTGAGAGTCTGAATTTCTGTATTGTCCATCCATCCAATCCATTTTTTGCAAACAACAGAATAAACATTCACCAAAAAAGAAATGTGTTCAAAAAGCTTTTCTAAATATCAAGCCAAGATTTGTATGCAGTATTTAGTTAGATGCCCTTTGAGCGCTATTCAAATGGAAAATAGATATTAACTGTACATACTGCTTAGAAACAATCTTTTTTTAGCTGCACTTGAAGGAAAAGTATAGTCTAAATGCTTTTAAATTACTAAAACTGAAACCTACATTTATTAAAAACCATCTCATTCTGTAGCGATGTACTACACTAATGCGGAAGTATTGGAATTTTATGACGTTCCCCGATGCATCTTTGCAAATGAAAAAGACTGAACCCAGAAATGACCTTGACAAACACAATCTACGATGCATCGCATGGTTCTTATCTGCTGCACTTCACAACGCAGACTCCTTCATTTCTATCCAGTGAAACACATTTCCGGGCAAATGAATGCGCAGTATTTTGCATAGATGATCTATGCACAAATTGAAACCATCTTAAAAAACGATTGCGGTTTTATGGGGCAATCCAGATCCTTAGACAGTCGGCAGGCTGCGCTGTGAAATATGTGGAACATAATTTGGTTCAGGCCATACAACATGAATAATACTGCTGTCAGATTAAGGGTGCCATTTCCCTTTGTCTAAATTTATAGCGCCGAGAGGAGGGAATAAATTCACCTGGCTGATTAGTCTTGGCACTCGCCACTTCAGCTGCCATAGAATAAAATCACACTTCATTTACGTTAACCTGAAGACACCAACTTATTCTTTATTTTTACATTGTCTACGTTAAAAGCAGTAACAGCTCGTTTTTATGGGCAGGTAGGGCACCAAAATGTATAAATGTTCAATTTTACAGTAAATTACTTCCACTTTTTCCCTAATACTACACTATCCCTAATATAAAACCAAACCAATATTACCCAGAGCTACACACATAAGAAGAACACAGTATGCAGGATTTATGGCCACCTAACTAAACTTTCTTTAATGTTTAAAGCCGAAAGTCTGACAGCACAGAATAAATGTGTGTCCGTGCCTATTTGCATGTTTCAGACCACATGACAGCGGGCATAAAATAATACACCAAACCAAATATAGAGTTTGGTCTGTACGCTCCTATTAAATTGTCAAAAATATAACTGACAAGATGGCAACACAAACATTTAACTGATCTCTGAATAAAGAAAGACGCGGCTACCATTCACACAATGGAAATCCAAGAACGCTATATTTTTTCTTTCACTACACAACAAATCAGTTGGTTAAATATACGTGATAATAAAACCCGCTCGCTCTGCCTGTGTCCCGACCATCAGGTGTGACAACAGCAGATAACGCCACCGTTTGTCTGTCAGAACACATCGCTCCGGCCTCAGATACGTAAACACACCTGTCACAACTCCGACAAGGAAAATAAAACACAACTATGGATCTTCCCTCCCAACTAGAGGTGATGTTTGTGACAGAGCCTGCTGCGTTGTTCAAAGCCCTGCTGCTGAGTTTAGCTCGCACAAACATCTCCCCACCTGCTACCTAACAGCATCAGAATGCAGGGGCGCGGAGAGAGTTGCATGTGTGCAGGGACTGCCGCCACAGAGAAAGAGAGAGTGAGTTGGCTACTTTTAAAATGCTGGGTTGGGAAAAATCTGAGCCGTTGAAAAACAGAGTTGCGACACCAACAGAGACGTCCGTCGGAAGAATGGAATACGGAAGTAACGGAGGGCCTTGTGAAGCCCATTTATTTCACTGTTCACAAACTTGATAAAATACATCTCTGTTAAACCGGTGTTTTATTACATGGTTGTTTTTAACAAAATAGTGTTTTCCTTAATAGAAATGGCTTTTCTGTGTGTCTGTATGTGTGGTTGAATGATTTTCTATTAAGACTGCTCATTAAATAAAATGATATCGACCCTGTCCCTGTACAAATTATATAACACAATCTCTTACTGCATGCAAACTGTTAATGTATTGCACATTATGCTTCCTTCCTAGCCAAATTAAACACACAAAACTGATCAATACTGTCTCTCTAAAACTCATCAGACAAAATGTTAAGTAAGGGCTAATGTACAGGCAACCGGTTGTTATCGCAGAAACTTGCCCTGACTAGCCTTGATAATGTATTGTATCACACTGAAGGGGCTTATTTCGCGATAACAGCCGGCTGCTCGTACGTTATCCCGCTTATTACACGGCTACTTGGCACATGAGAAAAAACTGAACATGAAATGAGAAATATTTGATTAGCTATTTTTTCCTGAATGCAGACCTTCCGCGAGGAAAAGCTGTTTCGTTTCGGTTTTAAAGTAAGAAACGACCTTCAAATGCCACCAACAGGCAATTTGGTTTAATCATTTGTCATATATGTTATAATATAAGACAAACTGATTGACGGTTTGGAACTATTGAGAGCTCCATGAACCACGTGACCACTTGGCAGCGAGATTAAAGTGTGTCACAACTCTGTTTGCACGCACACATTCCAAAAAATGTGTCAATGTGTATGAACAATATCTAACTATCCCGGGACAAATTCCTGGACACATTTTCTGTGTATTTTCCAGGATCTCTGTGTGAAAAGGGCTAGAGAGAGTTGCTGAGTTTTCTCCAAGTTCTCTACTGTCAGCAGAGGTGTGAGTGGATGAAGATCAAAGAGAGTGAGGGTGTTTTTGGAGAACTGAGCTCTCAGACAGCGTCTTTGTTCTGCCATCACATCGGAACACAGTGGGTCTGCTATTTGATATGTCAAAACATATGAAGGTCAACAAGCACAAAGATACAAAAGTATAAAAACAAAATTAAACAGGTTTTCCTCTTAGAAGGTCTGCATTCACTAAAAATTCAACATAACATTTAGAATAAATAACAAAAAAGCTTAATTAATTGGCTATTAAATATTTTTATTGAATACATACAAAATGTAAAAGAATTATACAAATATTGTTTCAAAAGTGAAAAAGTTGTTTTAATAAAATGTGGTAATTTATCACAAAAATGCTAAATATGTATATTGAATATTTTTACATATTATATTTAAAATAACAATTCTAAGTAACAAAAAATATCTTCAAGGAAGTCACGAATGCCCTACAGGTTGTAGTTAAAGGGTCATCATTTGTCATCATTTACTCACTCTCGAGTTTTTGTACAGTATAAATGTCTTTATTCTGATGAACTCAGAGAACAAAGACATTTATAAAGCAATTGTGGTTTATCATTATATAATATAGTGCAAAACTGTGTGTGTGAGCCATGACGTTCTCTAAATCCTACAGGTAAAACGATTTCTTTCTGGTTATGCATTAAAGACCATTCACTACAGTTTGCTCTAGTCCCATACAGTCCCGTACTGTGTGTTCCATGCTAAATATACAGTGTAAGTAACTTGTCATGACAGATCACATTGGACATTTCAGCTTTCAAATTTAAACTTTCCAAATGTTGATCACACACATGTTCATGAATAGAATGGAAACTATTTTTGATAAACAATGACTTAATAAACAGTTCACATACAACTACACTGAAAACTGGCATAAACGGTCTCCATGTTGAGAAAACCTCTCTCTCACGAGCAAAGAAATCAAACTCTTCTCCATGTTTCTTTTCTGTCTGAGAGATAAGGAATGATTCATGCAGCAGCGAGAGAAACCAGCTGAGGTGCATCTTGGGATAGCAGCGAGGACAGACGAGAGTAAACACAGTGATTAATCAAAGCCACATTGGCCGAGAGCAGATAACCACCTTCTTCCAGTATGAGGAGATTTGTTTCGTTATTCTAGCCCGTCGCACCGTGTCTCCATATTTATTTAAAGCTTTGCATTTTTTAACCCACACCTATCAATAGTAAAGAGCACACTCGC
Source organism: Barbatula barbatula (assembly GCF_947034865.1). Lineage (NCBI taxonomy): Eukaryota > Metazoa > Chordata > Actinopteri > Cypriniformes > Nemacheilidae > Barbatula > Barbatula barbatula. Next base: position 20,357,126 of record NC_136778.1, on the reverse strand, counting down.
AGCAAGTCACCAGAGAGCCCTGCGAATACAGAACACATACTGACCCATCACACAGAGAGAGAGAGAGAGAGAGAGATGAGAGAGAGAAACGGGACAAGGAGAAAGGAATGCATACACAAAAAAATACAACAGAGAAAAAGAATGATAGAGCTTTAATGGGTGAACACTTGCTTCAGCAATTCAGTTTTCAGGCACTTTCTACATTAAAATAGTTCTATGTTGTATTTAATTTTAAATTTAAAGCGAATGATGAAAAATAATCATTATTTGGGGGAGAACTATCCCACTTACCTTTTATTTTAGGTGGCTTTTGTTTTGGTGCATTTAAGTTTGTGCTACTGCCGCTCGCGAAAAGGAGGCAGTAAGCGGAAGTGATCTTATCTGTACGATCAAACGTTGGAGAACATCGTCACCAGGCATATATTCAGGCCGGCGGTGTAGTTGAGCCCACTTTATGCATTTTGAAGAGCGAATTCAGATATCGCAATAGCAACGGTGGAGTGATGCATTCACAGTAAAGTGTGCCAGAAGGTGTAAGTCATCTGCCGCATTATCTACAACCTAGACGGGGAATTGCGCAGTGCAAATTGCGCTCAGCACAGATTTTGGGGGCGTTAGCGCCGTTACCCGATTTGCATAATTACCTGAGTGAATCACGTAGTAAAACAATAAAAACAGTGCAGGCGAATAAACAACACTATCAGTGGCCACATTTCATTCTCCTAGGAGAGGTTTAAGCTTAGCGAACGGGAGGAGAAAAACAGTAAAATGGAGGAAGGGGGAGAGAGGAGGGGAATGAGAAACCCAGTTTTTCCTGGACAAGGCCAAAAACGAAAAGAAGAATGATGGAGTGTAAATGAAATGCCACTCTGGGTAAGGAGGAAAAAGCACGCTGAGAAAGAAGGTCAGCTCAATTGCTGTGGATGTTCTTGAGTGACTTTGCCCTCAGGCGCAAGTCAAAGAGCTTTTCCTTCCTTTTGCGCTCTCTCGGTTGCTTTTTCCCTCGTAAAACCATCTCACCTATTCAATACAACACACTTCCCCTTTGCTAAAATCGCACTGCAAATCACCTTTACATTTACATGAATGCATTTTGCCAAATGCAAGCATTCAAAGTAACATTACAAGGTATATTTTTTATCGAGCCAATGACCTTGGACCGCTTTACCGGTTAAGAAACAAGAGCGGCAAAAAGCGTTTGCCCCAGATTAAAGAACCAATGTCAAATACATTTAGTCCTTAGAATCAAAAATAATGTGCATTCCACAAAGCAGTAAGCATGAAATATGTTTTGATTGACAGTGATTCACAGTATTTTTACTTACAACGTGTACAAACAATTTACTTATTGCTTGAAACTTTACATGTTGTGCCCAGTCACGACACTAAGTATGGGACGGTAAGAATGCGAGCAAGCGAGAGAGAGAGATGTTCAGTGGAAAAAGATAAATGACCTTTGAAGTTCCAACGAGCTTTACACACACCTACACAGTAAAGAAAAATTAGCTTTCGCGTGCCAAAAATCCAACCATTTTATATAATAGAGTGATTTCGTCACGTTAAAACATTGTTTCGCGCGGAAATATCACAGCAGGCATCAGAATAATGATGAAAATAATGATAATAATTATGAAAATAATGATCTACTCATCGCTCTTTTGATATTTCCCATTCCTCGCTCTCTTCTTCTACACTTCAGTTCCCAGCTCTTGGAGGGTTCAGCATGCTTCATTTAATGACATTAATTAATTCCCACTCTCTCTCTTTAATGAGCCGAATCAGTCATGAGCCAAGCTAAAAAAAGAGAAAGTCAGCGAGTAGTTTCTTCTTAATGTCCCCAACACAGATTGGACAGAACGATTCCTTTATAGAGCCAAAATCCTCCACTATTCTTTATTGTCGAACCGAAAACACCAGCCGAAATCATCAAGCAGAAATGATACTAATGTGAATCTATTGTTCTGTTATGATCCTCAAATGCTGCTGTGTGTAGTCATTAGTGTTTGACATGAGCATGCACTAATTTGGAGCTGTGGTCGCAGCTAATGCAGCTGTTCAACCTTATACACATTAAAACCCTTCTGGATGGGCTAGAAGAGTCAAAGGGAAGGCGTAAACATGACGCAGTTTTCAACCGGGTTTTGACCATTCGTCAGCACGACAACAGCATTTTGGGGTCTGAAAACATATGATAATAATAATAATAATGGTTTTGTCTATGTGTAAAAACGGTGACATCACAGTCATCACGTGTGAGTCCTGACAACCAAAAATAAATCAGAACAAGTCTTTTGTTTACAGTTTTGTAGCAAACAAATGGCATTCATTTCCGAAGCCTTCATTTTATGTGAAAGGCACATCCGCACAGGGTGATTTTTGACACTGGTTCTAGAGAAACCATAACCTTACCATCTAAGGGATACGTAAAGGATTCCGGCAGACTGTGACAGGCAGGTGTGACAGAAGATCAGAAGTCAGGGCAACATCAGTCAGTCAATGTCTTCATGCTGACAGAGAGGTCATAGGTCACAGTCAGACCCTCTCACCCGGAGAAAGAGAGAAAATGCCATGGAAAAAGATACCGGCATTAAAAGTGTATATTTTCGACGTTCTGACTCCTGGAGTGTAGTGTAAAGAGCATAGAGAATAATCACAAGAAATGGAAAAAAGGATTTGAAACATGGCCGAAAAGCCTGTGCTTATATTGGGGGGAGAAAAATAGATCTGGAGGAAAGACAGTGTGTGCAGTGTTATCCATGCACTAGATCCAGATATCCCTGCGGGATACGCAGTGATGTCATTGCTAGCCCAAAGCAAGTCTAACTCTGGAATAAAGCTGACCCGTATAACACCAGTGGGAATGAGCAAACCAGAATGGATAACTGGCAACAATACAAACAACATTCTCAATGACAGCTGCATTATTTACATGAAAGAGGCCCAAAGCCACATTTTCTTGAACCTTGAAACCGCCACTAGCGTTGAAATCTTCCTTTTTATTATTTAATGAACAAAAAAGATTTGACTTGCTTAGAAGCGTTTATGAATGAGTTCATATGAAACCGATGAAAGTTTTGGTAAAGAAATAAAAATTACTGTCCATTCTAAGCAATATCTATTTGGGCCATTCTCACAAAACCACTGAATCATCACGGCAGTCAAGATTTGGGTTATAAAGCACATCATTTGCAAAACACAGAAAATTTTCCTTATAAACAAAATGTTGTTCTCTACCTTGGTCAAAGCATAACTTTAACATAGGAATAAATAATTGGTGTATTTTATAGCTTTTTCTGGTGAAATTCTCATCAACGTAATGCATCCAGAGTAATTTAAACAGAGTAAAATTAAAATATTCTGGAAAACAATATTTGGAGTTTCTACAAAACCTTGACAGAATATTCATGTAACATAGAAATGGTGAAATAGTGGAAATAAGATGTGTCCCTGACCGATATTCTCATCCTGCGTGACATTTTAAAGAACTGTTTAAAGAATATATTGAACAGATAAACAGATTATTTATATATTAAAGTTTAATATTATCAAGTTTTAAGCTTAATATTCTCTTGTCACACTGTGTCTTTTTAAGAAAATCTTGAAACCAAGATTTTGTGAGAATCAACCATTTGTGAAACTGTGTATTCATCTAGTACTGTAAATCAGATTGGAACTTGCCAAGAACCGCTTGCCATTTTGCAATTCTGCAATGTCTATCATTGACTTTCAAAGGAGCTGAAACCTCACGAACATTCTACCGTAAACAGCTAAAGAAACATACAAAAGAGATGTAATACAAGGTCGGAGCTAGCCTCTGACAAATTCTAGTGATGCATTGTGGGAGGGGGCAGACACTGGCATGGATACTGGCCACCGTTAGCACAGGGTCACCTTCAGTCGTCCGTCTGCCGGAGCGAAACACACGCTTTCAGAGAGAATCGCTCAATTACAGATGAACATGAGAAATGCAAGATCTGCAAATCTCCAGATGCACGCCGTTGTGCTACAACGCGCAGTCCAACTGGCGATCACTGCAGCTGATCACGCACAACAAACTTTTGCAAGGAGTTCATATTTATAAATGCAGGCAAGCATGTAAACACACCGGTGATTCCTGCCGAATACATGTGATCTTAAAATTAGCATGCTAAACAACACGGTGAGCTCTCAAGGTCAAAGGTTTCAAAGGTATTCGAGCAGGCTCAATTTTAAATATGATGAGCTGATCCTATAAGGTCACAGTTATTACCGCCACCAAACAAACTAATGGAGTCATTTATCTGCGTGTCACCTCCAAAACGCTCCCTATGGAATATATAATGTTCTACTGAAGGTTTCCATCTGCGGATGCACATTTAAATTATTTTCTCAGAGGGGTGGTGGGGGGTTGTGGTTGGACTCATATTCCACAGCCAGGTTCAGTAGGTTACTGATCCACCACTATGGCCTTATTCTGCCATGAAACCAACTCCAATTACTTTAGGTCTAAGCACCCGAGGGCAAGGTGTCCTGCGTCTGTCTCTTAGGATTGCTCGATATGCTGAAAGCAATGTCACAGAAGTCTAGCAAGCGTCAGCTTTTTAGATCGTCTGGTATTTAGATATAAACATTTTTAATATACATTTATATATATACACACACCCATGATTTTTTTTATGAACATATTTAGATGTATAGTGGTCATTCTAGTCCAGTGTTTGTTGAATTTCATCAATATCAAACATCAGGAGTGACATACAGTCATCAAACAGCAAATGTGAAAGACTAACAGCATGCCAAGACAATAAAAAAACAATCATTTCATAAATACATAAAGAAATATTACTATTGCTTAAAAGTAAATATTTGAGGTCTGAAAAAACACATATTTCCTGTTATTATGAACTGTTTGTCCAGTTTTCTTTAAAAAAAGGCAAATAGAAACAATCTTTTGATTTGTAATTTGGGAGAAATATTATTAATAGTTCACAGAAGGAAACACGTGCCAATAAATAATACATTCAGAAAACTGAAAATAATTTTAAAATGGTCTCTTAATGTATATGAAACTACAAATTCTAATGAATTATTGTACCAATAAAACATGTCTTGTTGAAACGAAAATGTGAAATCATTTCACACCTGAAATATTCCTCAATAAAGTGTCAATATTTCTTAAGTTTTATTGCATTAGGAATATGACAAAGGCTAAATCTACTCAAATGAAAATAGTGAAATCGTTAAAAATGAACTGAAACACTATGATAGACGTATCAATTATGACTGATTTTAATGTCTAATAATTAAGACAAACACCAACAAACATGTCAATGTGCTGCATAGAAGAAATATATTCTGAATATAAATTGGAGTCCTTGTGTAAGACTGAGGGATACAATCATTTTAAGGTTCCAAGTCTATTCATCAATGGTTTCATGTTGCTCCGTTTGGAGTTGCTTTACATCAGTCAGTGTGTCAGTAGGATGATAAGAATATCGTGTTACACAAACGCACAAGCCCACCGAAACTCAATGAAACACCTATAACAGAGTCGGCCCTGAACACAAACAAAATCCATTCCTCTTACATTCAGAGTTCTTAGGCAGATCCCATGAGAATGAGCAGTCTAAGGCAGTATGATACAGTACTTCAAGGGCATGTTTTTTAAAGCTATTAAAGGACACCAAACCGCAATTCATGTATAATATTAGAAATTTGTGGTGATCCCACAGAAATGACACTGCTTACGGAATTTGTTTTCACTCAGATCCACAGTGTGTGGTAAGTGGAACGGCAGGTCTCATCAACATTGCAAAGGCTGATATCAAATAATCATGTCAGAGAGAAAATCGCAGCAAAGCTCTTGGCAAACACAGCCGACAGCAATTTACACAAGCAAACTAAAATGTAATCTAGTCAAACAAATCTAAAGCTGCAGCCTCAACATATTAGCCTAATGCAAGTCAACAGTCAAATAACGCTTGCAGGTAACTGGAGGAGAGGCAGTACAACAAAGGCTAGCTTACGCTTTTACGTTCAACTCCAAGAAGGTGCTGTGATGCGGTGGTTAAACATCTAGGATCGTAACTCAACGATTGTAGGTCCAAACCCCACAGACGGAGTTCGGTAAGGTATCAGCTAAACCAGCTCAGAACCAGCTTAATCCAGTGCATGACCACATTAGGACCAGCTCATGACCAGCTACCATGCTTCAAAACCTACCTAACCAGCATATGCTGTTTTTTACAACAGGTTTTCTTTCCACTTTAACTTTATCAGTTATCATTAATAATAAAAAACAATGATTGTATATTATACATACAAATATTACTGTCAATATAAGTATAAATCTTAGCTTGATATTAGTTTTTTTCAAATGTATGTGGCTGTCATGAAATCAGACATCACGCTAAAAACAAGCCTTCAGGCTTGGCTGTATTTCAGACGAATGAGTCTAGTTTGTGAACTAGATATTACAAGACCTCTGAAAGCTTTGTGAGAAAGAACAAGCAAGAGACAAACACTGTCTACAGACTGACTTCAGCAGATTTACTCCATTGCACTAGTGTCTGACAAACACAGTTTCGGTAGCTGACACCTACTGTAAGAACTCCATAGCCAATTCCTTATTCATCAACATTTAAGAGTACTTTTAAGATCAGTATTACCTTTTTTGGTATACCATATAGACCACTTTGGAAAACGTAAACAACACTGATCCATCGCTGGTGACCCTCAACCCACTCTTAATCTAATCCTCACTGAGATTGTCATGATTCTGCCTAATCGTGTCTTGGTTTTCTGGTCTAGGGGCAGAATCATGACAGACCCACGTGTTTTATGTGGAGAGAAACATATGTTCAATCAGGACATGATATGTGTTCTCTCCAGTCTCGTCATTGGCCCCGCCCCTCTCGTTCCTAGTATTGCTTTCCTCCTGTGTCTCATTACCCACACCTGCCCATTGTTAATTATCCTTTGTCTGTCTCCCTATAAAACATCCTCGTGTTCATTGTCCTGTGCTCGTTCATTGTATGTGGTACGTGTTTCCTGGGATGTACTCATATGCCAGTCTTGTTACCGTGTACCTGAAGCAGTCTCAAGTCTTAGTGTTTGTATTTGCTAGTCCTGTCGAGTGTTAGTCTTCAGTTTGTAGTGTTCGTTATTGTGTACTGTCTTTTACCCCCTCGTGGGTGTTTGTTTTCTGTTTTATTATTTATTAAAGTCTTTTGTTAACCCCTTCATCCCCGTGTCTGCCTGCACCTGGGTTCTTCCCTTCCACGATCCTTGACAGAGATGAAAGCAGATCATATTAATTTGTGCAAATGAGATGAATGAATTCAACAAATGCAAATTAATAAGTCACTATTTTTTAGGTAAAAAAGGGACGAACCCAACCATTGGGTTATAAATGTACCTATGCTGGGACATAATAACCCGAAATGCAGGATTGTTGGGTTGGGTTGCTGTAACCCATTGGTGGGTGTAACAAAGATCCATAAAAGGGAAGGAGGCGGGAACCGGCGAACATATCACAAAATTTAATCAAAATAAACAAACAATAACACGAAAGTAAAAGACCGGCAGCCGAGATGCGAGACCGCGCCTATCCCTCACGTCTCTCGTCCTGCCCTGCTCGCCACATACCCCCATCGCCCCTGGCAGGCCGGGGGTACTCCAGAGACAGCGCTCTACTACACCACCCCCGGGGCCAGTCTCGCCGGCCTCAGCTCCTGGTAGTAGGGACAGCCGAGACGATAGAAAAGGAGCCGGAAGCACAAGGTGCGACAGAGACGAGAGAGGGGAGAGAGGAAAAAAGAAAAAGAAAGTCCTGGTCCGGTTCCACGACACGCTGTTGATCGGTCCTCAGCCAGCCTAGAAGCTCTTCCTCGCAGTGCCATGTGATGGTACGGTCCTCTCTCAACACTCCTGTCGCTCCTCTCTTATACTTCCTGAGCTCCTCCGTGATAAATGCGAGACCGGTGCACACACAGCTGAAGTTCGTTATCACTCTCGTGAACGGCCTCGCGCCTATCCCTCACACCTCACGGCTCTCGTCCCGCCCTGCTTGCCACAGTGGGTTATAATTCTATCAATATATTCTGGGTTTGTCCCTTTAGACCTGATGTTGGGTTAAAGAAAATCCAGCAGTTTTCCGAGTGTAGCATTTAAGCCCACTATGCAAAAGCTTCAACAACTTGATTTAAAAAACAAACGTCATTCAAACTCATTCTAACAAGTGTTACATAAAGCTTCTTCATTATTTAAAGTAAAATAACTTCAGATGCCTCTTCAATCCATCATTACCCTGTCAAACACAGCATGATTGAGTATTCTCATTCAAGAACACGATGTCTGTGTTTTTCTGCTACTACAACACTTGTTTTCGCTTCAGACCAATCGTAATGCTAAATGAGTATTAAATTCACTATAAACAACATTCCCTTGGTATTGTTATATATACTGTGTATATATATATATATATATATATATATATATATATATATATATATATATATATACACACACTCACCTAAAGGATTATTAGGAACACCATACTAATACTGTGTTTGACCCCTTTCCACTTCAGAACTGCCTTAATTCTACGTGGCATTGATTCAACAAGGTGCTGAAAGCATTCTTTATAAATGTTGGCCCATATTGATAGCATAGCATTTTGCAGTTGATGGAGATTTGTGGGATGCACATCCAGGGCACGAAGCTCCAGTTCCACCACATCCCAAAGATGCTCTATTGGGTTGATATCTGGTGACTGTGGGGGCCATTTTAGTACAGTGAACTCATTGTCATGTTCAAGAAACCAATTTGAAATGATTCGAGCTTTGTGACATGGTGCATTATCCTGCTGGAAGTAGCCATCAGAGGATGGGTACCTGATGGTCATAAAGGGATGGACATGGTCAGAAACAATGCTCAGGTAGGCCGTGGCATTTAAAAGATCCCCAATTGGCACTAAGCCAATTGTGACTCTACCATCTGAATGTCTCAACAGAAATCGAGACTCATCAGACCAGGCAACATTTTTCCAGTCTTCAACTGTCCAATTTTGGTGAGCTCGTGCAAATTGTAGCCTCTTTTTCCTATTTGTAGTGGATATGAGTGGTACCCGTTGGAGTCTTCTGCTGTTGTAGCCCATCCGCCTCAAGGTTGTGCGTGTTGTGTCTGCACAAATGCTTTGCTGCATACCTCGGTTGTGACGAGTGGTTATTTTAGTCAAAGTTGCTCTTCTATCAGCTTGAATCAGTCGGCCCATTCTCCTCTGACCTCTAGCATCAACAAGGCATTTTCGCCCACAGGATGTTTTTCCCTTTTCACACCATTCTTTGTAAACCCTAGAAATGGTTGTGCGTGAAAATCCCAATAACTGAGCAGATTGTGAAATACTCAGAACGGCCCGTCTGGTACCAACAACCATGCCTCAAAATAGCTTAAATCACCTTTCTTTCCCATTCTGATATTCAGTTTGGAGTTCAGGATATTGTCTTGATCAGGAGATTGAAGCCCAACGCTCTAACCCCTAGGCCACAACTGATCTTTATTTTAGGTGTACATGCTCTGTGACAGTATGAATAAGTAAGTAAACCAAGCATATGTTCAGTTGCTATTTCACACATAGAAGCCAACATTCTTCTTTTGAAAAATCACCCAGAGCCTGCATGGCAGGAACTTATTGAAAGGGAAACCTATCCTTAGCTGTCCTGTCCAGCAATGTCACAAATTAACTTAAAAGATATACATTTTCCATGCAGTCCCTCTATGAACATAAGCTCCTAATAATGCATGTATAAAAACTACTATTAAAGAAAAGCACATCCCACTGCAGGACACTGCAGAAACCACTTGAGATTTCTGTGTCAACCGGCCATTTGCCCTCCTCAGCATGCTCAACTCGAGTGATTCAAATGCGAATGATTCCTTAGGAGCCGCTGAGTCACGATCCCCTTTGATAACCTTAAGCAGCCGCTGCTAGAGAGGCGATGACCTTGAGCTCCTGCTAGGTCTGACGTAGAGAAGCGCTCGCTGCTTCATACTCACGCCGCAGGACATGTTCCCTCTGAGAAAGGTGATTTACTGAAACTCACGTTTTACTAGAGGAATCCAGTGGGAGTGCTTCAGCAGAAACTAATCAAACAGAAAATTACAGAGTGTGATTTTGTATTCAAAACAGCAAGACAAAGTGCACAGGAATGGAACAGATTGCAAGGGTGCCATTATGTGAAAATCAATGACTACAACACGAGACAGTGAGAAGAGGGGAAATGTGACACAAATCGGCCAAGCCTGTCAATCTTGAATGGGTGTAAATTAGCAGAGAAAACGCTGACCTCCTGATTAGAATGTTGTTCGGCAAAAAATAGAAAGTACTGATTATTTTAGAGGTAAGCAAAGCAGAATTTACAGTTCTGTTTGTGGACATACTGTATACACTGTAAAAAAGGTTTTAACAAATTTTTTGTTTTGTTTTACAGAATTTTATAAATATTTTCAAAAAATACTACTTTGGTATAAAATGACATGAAAAACATGCAATATTGCTTTTGCAAAACTGTTATTTTACGGATTTTCTTATGTTTTATTTCACTGATTTTTTTTACAGTTGTTTATATAATGTAAAATTACCAAAATAAATTTCAAATGTACATGTTGGGTATAAAATAACATGAAATTTATTTTTTCTTTTTTTGTACAATTTTACGTTTTATTTGACAAGAATTAAAAAAATATGATAAACAAAAATGATCACATCAGAAAATGCAAATGTTTAGATGGTGTTTGCAGATGTGTGGTCGAGGGTAAACTAAATTTCTGAAGTTAAGCATGTGAACACTGTCTACAAAGTTAAACTAAATAATATAGCTTGTAATTCTGTTTAATAACGCAAGTGAATAATCTTCCCATAATTTTCAGGTTGGCAGTATCTGGGAGATAGTTATGCCAACGTCAGGAAATATTTGCATTTATATCAATTAGATTCATCCAAACAAAATATAGACATTGCTTGTTATTAAATAATTTGCAAGCGAGTGGGAGCAAGTAACACGATACAGTGGATAAACACAGTATTGGATTTGCGTGGTGCCTGGGGTTCACTAATGATCATCATAACTCTAGCAGGAGGAAAACGTCTGGTCTGATACTGATGCCTCCTGACTTATGGCCGTGATGAAGTGTGCCAATTATACACAAATGCCACATCGTTGGGAGTGTCTGAATCTCACCGCTGATCTGTGAAATCGCACTAATACAAGCACACGTGGACACAGAAATACTCACACAGTGGGATAAATCTACAGTTAGCTGTGTAAAGCTTCTGTATGAGGGTTGAAGGCTGCAGATGAAATGTCACTTCCTGGTCATGGCCTCAGGGCTCAACTCCTGGAGTTGCCATGGAAGCAGCGTCACGCTTGAGCTGAATATTGATTAGCAGTGTAAGAGTAGACGTACACACACACAGCTATGATTAAAGTCACGATTTTTTCTTAAAAGTAATCTCAATACAGGCCACTCTTGACATGTACATTAAATTATAGTGTACAGTTTCCCATGATTCACTGCAGTTTGAGCTGACCCAACACAATTACACCGCAATTCATAACGATTTTACCAGGAGGCAAATTTGTAAGATCTCGATTGCAGGTTTAGTTCTTGGGGTGGAGCCTAAAGGAACAGTTCGCCCACAAATGAAAAGTCTGTCGATCCCGGGGCACCATTAACTACCATAGTAGATTTCTTCATACTATCGTAGTCAACAGTGCCGCAGAACTGTTTCAGCATTCCTCTGAATATCTGTCACTTTAATGTTCTCACAAACCCCTCCTTTCATGACACATTCTGCGACGACCTTCAGCACAAAAAGGACAAAGAAACCTTCCCTCTAGCTTACTCGGAGTAAAACTACATTTTATTTTGTGGAATAAGACAGCATGATCAACTCAGCAGATTTCCACACCGCTGGCGCTCTCATTCAAAAACTAATTATGAAGCTTTGCATTTCTGTCAGGACTCCCACAAGGAGGAATGGTTACCACGACGGGCTCCGATGACACGACGCTATGATCAGGTTTCCGTGATCCTCAGAGAGGACTTTAACAGTAACATAGGTGTGAACTGTTCAAACATTTTCACAGAGAGCAAGGAGAAATAATGGACTTGAAAGAGAATTCCCTTTGTGCCTTGGTGTATTTTTCGCAACACTATAACCATTTTCGCTGGCGAAGCAAAAGTAAACAAAGCTGCTGCCGTATTGCGAGATTGTCAGTTACTCAGTAGCACCTGTTTCTATAAATTGTTGAATAAAATCATACATTCAACCCAACAGTGTGTTATTACTCGAGAGTGCTGAAAGTAATTATTTTAGAAAAACGTACGTGCAAAGTCCTTTTATATCATAATGATACTGCGTTTACTTTAAGAATTGTCTTATTTTAATTTAATTATGTTTTCCTTATTTTTAATGCACTTTCACCATCCTTGTTCTAAACCTAAAATGACATGTTACTTTACGTACTTATATTTACATTAAAAAACTATATTTCTCATGAAGGAGACACTGTTTTTATGTATTAGCTCAATCATTTATTTATTTGTTTTTGTTTTATTTATTTAATGCTTTTGATTGCCGCCTTAAAGGAGTAGTTCACCTTCAAAATGAAAATTCCTTTCATCATTTGCTCCCCTCTTGTCATTTCAAAGCTGTGTGACTTTCTTTCTTCAGCAGAACACAAAAGAAGATATTTTGAAGTATGTTCGCAACAGAACAGCACAGCCCCCCATTCACTTCTATTATAACCAACGCAAGTGAACGGGGGCTGTTTACAACACTCTCAAAATATTTTCTTTGTGTTCTGCGGAAGAAAGAAAGTCACACAGCTTTGGAATGACAAGAGGGTGAGTAAATCAAGACAGAATTTTCATTTCGAAGCTGAACTCCTCTTTTAGCTTTTAGTTATTATAAATAGCTGGTGACAAACCTTTGCATTGTTCTATCACTGTAAGAATCTGCCCTGCGCAAACACCAAATAAAAACTGTCCTGCATTCCATTTACACTGTATTTTGCTGGTCTCTGAAAACATTGTCTTGGTTTTCAGGGTCTCGTACTATGAGACGCCGTATCAGGTTAAATATATTTGACAGGCGGCACACAAGATCAATGTCAGAATAAAACAACAGACCAATCAGATGCATCTGGGGAAGAGATTTGCATATTTAAATAGCAAATCCAGTGGGTATATAAACAACGGTTTATTAGTGTAAATACACTAGTGTCAATATTTTTCCACACGTCCACATTTTTTTCATTTGTCCAATACCTCTCCATACAAATAAACCCACGATATACAAACAAACTCTGCTATTCCCACACATAACATGACGTGTCCTTTGTCCTGAGCTGTCCATGTGTGTTAAAGGTTATGGCAGAGACAGGAATGTAACATTATAGAGTTGCGCAGGTGGTGATTGGGCCCGATGAGAGTTCTGCTGTGTGCTGATCAGCGTTTGATTATCCAGCACAATGCCAGCCATGCCTTCATTAGCATCTCATCTGCATAATATCTGAGCCAATGCAAGGACATTTGCATGCTCAACGCTTTAGCCCCTCCTCTTACTGTAGTTCTGCGTGTTCACGTTACACAATTGTGACAAAAAAGAAACAATATGTCAATAATATATTTGTTTTTGCTGTATCGCAGTAATATAAGTAAGTAGAAAGAGGTTCTGCATTTTACCCTGTCATTTCGCTTTAGGTTTCATTCTAGTGGGCTCTACCACTAGATTCACCGTTTGTCTACTTTAGCGATTCTGACAGCGATTGTTAGTTAAATTGTGCCGTGAGCCTTCTTTGCGCCTCTTATATTTGAGGCTCCGTATCTTTCACTCGTATTTCAACTGTGGGCGCTGGACAACGCATCGATGCACATGTTTTGCCTTGATACGGAGTGTCCGCCCAAATATTGTCAAACTAGTATTAGTTTTGCAGATCATTTGTTTATTTAATATGTTTCAATATTGTGTTAGTCCAGGGATATTACCGGACAGACATATCGACACTCGAATCGTAAAAAACCATTAATTCCTGCATTGTTTTTAGACATTGTAGACAGACATTCGGTTGTAGCCTACAGGTATTTACCAGAGTGACATTGATGAGCACAATCAGCCCTCATCTGGGTGTACAATGAACAGCAATCAACTATATTTTAGCATTTTAGAATGCATCCTCTGCTGAAAAGTGATCGAAACCATCACATCAATTCTACTGAATTTAATGGTTATGTTTGTAGTTTTATTGGTTGTGAAATAGAAGTCTCTACAGAGACTCACACCCATGTGTTGAGTTCTGTTGACGAGACCCTTAAGTCATTGTAGTGAGGTAGGCGGGACGAGAGCCGGGATTCAAGGCCGGTGAATGATTACGAGTGTCAGCTGTACGTACACCGGTCTCGTATCACGGAGGGATTGGGAGCATAAGAGGACGAATGACTGGACCATCAGTGAGAAAGGACCAGGGCTGGACTTTACATTATGTTTTGTGTGTGTCGCCGGCAGTCTCCTGTGAGGGGGCTGCCGGCTGTCTATTTAGGTATGATTTTGTTAATTAAAAGTCTATGTTCTGTTCGCCGGTTCCCGCCTCCTTCCTTCCTTCCTTTTATTGAACTGTGTTACAATCATACTCAAATAATTTCCAAAACACGCTACAAAAAGGTATTTAATAAAGGTTCCCAGTGGAGTTTTAATTGAAAACATGCTGTTGGGGAGTCTTCGCCACCGTGTGACCTTGCGGTGCCGGAGAGTTCGGTCAGCGCGGACGAGAGGTGTCCGCAGTGGCTGCCCAAAGCGGTGGTTTTTGGAGCAGAGGAGACCTCGCCGCTGAGCACCTGGGTCGTGGCGGGATGGTTACCTCCCCAGAGGGAGCGGGGCGGGTCGCCACCGTCCGCCCGAGGCTGGAGCCTGTCTCGTCAGTCACCGCCTGAGTCTGTCCGCCCAAGGGGGAGGAACAGGGGGCGGAAGAGCCGGGAGGAGCCACCGCCTGCCGGAGACCGGAGCCGGCGTCCGTCTGCCCAAGGGGGAGGACCAGGGGACGGGGGACTGCTACTCAGAGGTGGACTCGTCCATCACCCAAGCCGAAGTCACTGAGGTAGTCAAGAAACTCCTCAGTGGCAAGGCTCCGGGGGTGGATGAGATTCGCCCTGAGTACCTCAAGTCTCTGGATGTTGTGGGGCTGTCTTGGCTGACACGCCTCTGCAGCATCGCGTGGTGGTCGGGGACAGTGTCTCTGGGATGGAAGACCAGGTGGTGATCCCTCTTTTTAAGAAGGGGGACCGGAGGGTGTGTTCCAACTATAGGGGATCACACTTCTCAGCCTTCCCGGGAAAGTCTATGCCAGGGTACTGGAAAGGAGAATACGGCCGATAGTAGAACCTCGGATTCAGGAGGAACAGTGTGGTTTTCGTCTGGGCTGTGGAACGCTGGACCAGCTCTATACCCTCTACAGAGTGCTGGAGGGTTCATGGGAGTTTGCCCAACCAATCCAAATGTGTTTTGTGGATTTGGAGAAGGCATTCGACTGTGTCCCTTGCAGCATCCTGTGGACGATGCTTCGGGAGTATGGGGTCTGTGGTCCTTTGCTAAGGGCTGTCAGGTCCCTGTACGACCGAAGCAGGAGCTTGGTTCGCATTGCCGGCAGTAAGTCGGGCTTGTTCCCAGTGCATGTAGGACTCCGGCAGGGCTGCCCTTTGTCACCGGTTCTGTTCGTAATTTTTATGGACAGAATTTCTAGGCGCGGCCAGGGTCCGGAGGGTGTCAGGTTTGGGGACCACACGATCTTGTCTCTGCTATTTTGGGTCATGACCGAAAGGACAAGATCCCGGAAACAGGCGGCCGAAATGAGCTTTCTCCGCAGGGTGGCTGGGCGATCCCTTAGAGATAGGGTGAGAGGCGAGAAGCTCGGTCACCCGGGAGGAGCTCGGAGTAGAGCCGCTGCTCCTCCACATCGAGAGGGGTCAGTTGAGGTGGCTTGGGCATCTGTTCCGGATGCCTACCGGACGCCTTCCCCGGAAGGTATTCCAGGCCCGTCCGACCGGGAGGAGACCCCGGGGAAGACCTAGGACAAGCTGGTGGGACTATGTCTCCCGGCTGGCCTGGGAACGCCTCGGTGTCCCCCCGAAAGAGCTAGAGGAAGTGTCTAGGGTGAGGGATGTCTGGGCATCTCTGCTTAGACTGCTGCCCCCGCGACCTGGCCCCGGATAAGCGGAAGAAAAAAAATGGATGGATGGCATTTAATTGGACAACGAATTTGGACAGATGCTTTGCTTTTATATTGTGAAAAGTGCTATACAAATTGAATTGATCAACGGAAAACTACTTCAATGTCAGAAAAATACTGACATAGAAAAGAGCAAATAACTTGATTGAGAGCTGAGTGATGCTAAAGAGCTGTTTGTGAGAAAGAGAGAAAGAAAGTGCATTAGCAGAGTGAACAAATAATCAATAAGCAGAAAAGTCCAGCAACGGAGTAAAGGATGAGATGAGGAACATGAAAGTGAAAATGATCAAACGAGAGACCAAAACTGGGAGTGGAAAGGCAAAAACAGGTAATTTTGTCTATAACTCTGTGGTTGTATAAAAAACACATAAAATACACATAAAGTGCATCGCCTCCTCAGGAAGAACTTTAGTCCCGTTTGAATAGGGCTAAGCACAACAAAACACATTGAAGAAAGTGCAAAGATGGGAATCCTGAAATAAAATAACAAAAAATGGGAAACTTCCATTAAATGTTCACCATATGAGTGAAAGAGACACAAACGCACACTTCTTTGTGGTAAGGGGTGAGTGTCTGAATGTTGCAGGCTGCTAAGGGCATATTGTGAGTCTGAATTGCGCTCGCCGTGTTACATAAGCACTGACGCACACTAGAGCTGTCACACGATAAAGAGGAATCCAAAGGCAGAGATGATAATTAACAGTCTTTTAATGAATAAACAAACAAAGGCAGTCTGTCGTAGAATCACACAGCACTGGGAAAAAACACAAAAAGGAGATCCGACTCCCGTAACGGCGAATATGGAACAACGCTGTCAAGCGGTACAGCACAGGCGTCACAGACCGGGAGAACCGCGGGGTTCAACAGCAGCTACAGCCAGAGACAGAGGATACCTGGCGTCAGACAGTTCCAAACAAGACAAGGCAGGGTTAGGTGAGTACCTTACATAACATGTCACAGACAAGACGGCTGAAGCAGTGGTTACGTATGACGCAAAGCAATAATCCGACAAGGAATCTAGCAGAGCAAACACAAGATAAAGGGAAGGCACTTAAGGGTAAAGTGAAAACAGGTGATCAACAAGTAAATCAGCGCGATCGCTGATTGCAATGATGAACAGGTGCATGAAGAAAGAGAGCGAGAAAGTGAAATACTAGAAAGCTAAAAAGTGGTGTGTGAATAAAAGGGAAGAGAAAACCTGACTCATGACAGGACCCCTCCCGCAACGAGCGCCCCTAGGCGCTCGGGGAAGGAGCCTGACGGGACCGGTAGAAGTCATCAATAAGCGAGCGGTCCAGGACATCCCGGGCAGGAATCCACCGCCTCTCCTCAGGACCGTACCCCTCCCAGTCCACCAAAAACTGGTGACCCCGCCCCCTAGGACGAACGTCGAGGAGTCTACGGACTCTGTAAATAGAGGCCCCCTCGTCAATGGGAGGAGGGGGAGCGGAGGGACGGGCAGGCGCACGAACAACGGGTTTAATGCAAGAAACGTGAAAAACTGGATGAACACGCCGCAACTGACCGGCCAGTCTGAGTTTAACAGCGACTGGACTGATGATCTTAACAATAGAAAAGGGTCCAATAAAACGAGGCATGAGCTTGCGCGAAGTCTCCTGAATAGGCAAATTGCGAGTGGATAACCACACTCTCTGTCCGCAAACATATCTAGGGGATCGAACTCTGCGGCGATTGGCGGCTCGACGAGTACGTTCCCTAGTTTGACATAAGGCAGACCTAACCCTCCTCCAGGTACGCTTGCATCTTTGCATAAAGACTTCGACGGACGGAACAGAGACCTGAGCCTCCTGCACGGAAAAAATAGGCGGCTTGTAACCAAGGCAACCCTCAAATGGGGATAACCCTGTAGCGGATGATGGGAGAGAATTATGGGCATATTCAGCCCAGGCCAGCTGATCGCACCAAGAAGCCGGGTTCTGAGAGGAAAGACTACGCAACATGCGACCCAGAATCTGATTAGTCCTTTCGGCCTGCCCATTGGTCTGTGGATGGAATCCTGACGACAGACTGGGGGAAGCCCCTATCTGGCGACAGAACTCCCTCCAGAACACAGAAGTGAATTGAGGACCTCTGTCCGACACGATGTCTATAGGGAGGCCATGGATCTTGAAGACATGATCCACCATAATCTGGGCGGTCTCCTGAGCGGACGGTAACTTGGGAAGCGGAATAAAGTGTGCAGCCTTGGAAAAACGGTCAACGACGGTGAGAACGACCGTATTCCCAGCCGAGGGAGGGAGCCCGGTAATAAAATCCAACGCAATATGAGACCAGGGACGTGAAGGAACGGGGAGAGGTCTGAGAAGGCCCGCCGGAGGACAGTTACTAGACTTGGTCTGAGCGCAGATAGGACAAGCCGCAACAAAACGCCGAATATCGCGCTCGCGAGTGGGCCACCAAAATCTCTGACGAATAGCCGCTAGCGTACCTCTTACACCAGGGTGAGCGACTAATTTAGAGGAATGACCCCAGCGAAGAACCGTAGTACGAGCAGTCACAGGTACAAACAAAACTCCCTCAGGAGCGCGAGGTGGTCTCTTGGTGTTTGAAAGAGCACGCTTAACCGTTTGTTCCACCCCCCAGACGGCTGCCCCGACCACACAGTGCTGAGGTAAAATCACCTCGTCGGTCGAGGACCCCGCCGAGAGATCGAATTGCCGAGAAAGAGCGTCAGGCTTCTGGTTCTTGGAACCAGGTCTAAAAGAAATGGAAAAGTCAAAACGATCGAAAAATAATGCCCAACGAGCCTGACGAGCGTTAAGGCGTTTAGCAGAGCGAATGTACTCCAAATTGCGGTGATCCGTCCAGACAATAAATGGTACACCGGCTCCTTCAAGCCAGTGTCGCCACTCACCAAGCGCCAGACGGATCGCCAAGAGTTCACGGTTACCCACGTCGTAGTTGCGCTCCGCAGTCGAAAGACGATGGGAATAAAACGCGCACGGGTGGACCTTATTATCCTGGGAGCGTTGCGACAAGATAGCTCCTACCCCAACATCGGAGGCGTCAACCTCAACTATAAACTGCCGTTTCGGATCAGGAGTGGTCAGGATGGGCGCAGAGGTAAAGAGCCTCTTTAGACGGTCAAACGCATCCTGAGCAGCTTCTGACCAAGCAAACCTGGTCTTGGACGAGGTGAGCGCAGTAAGGGGGGCGGCAACCTGGCCAAAGTTCCGAATAAAGCGCCGGTAAAAATTCGCAAACCCCAGAAACCTCTGAAGTGCAACCCTAGAAACAGGGACAGCCCAATCTAGAACCGCTCGAACCTTCTCAGGGTCCATACTAATCCCCTCCGTAGAAACAACCGAACCGAGAAAGGTTACTGATTGGGTGTGAAAGACGCATTTCTCAGCTTTAACGAATAAGCGATTCTCCAATAAGCGCTGCAGGACACGGCGAACATGTTGAACGTGCACTTGGAGAGATGGAGAAAAAATTAAGATGTCATCCAAGTAGACGAACACGAAAACGTTTAGCATGTCCCTCAAGACATCGTTTATTAATGCTTGAAAAACAGCGGGGGCGTTGACTAACCCGAAAGGCAGAACCCGATATTCAAAGTGACCGACAGGCGTGTTGAACGCTGTCTTCCACTCGTCTCCCTCCTTGATGCGCACCAAATGGTAAGCGTTGCGCAAGTCTAACCTAGTAAAAATCCTTGCGCCCTGTAGGATCTCGAACGCCGACGACATAAGAGGCAAGGGATAACGGTTCTTGACTGTTATGTCGTTCAGCCCACGATAGTCGATACAAGGACGCAACGACCCATCTTTCTTTTTTACAAAGAAAAACCCAGCGCCGGCGGGGGACGAAGAGGGAGCAATAAGACCCGCGTTGAGAGACTCTGTGAGATATCTCTCCAGCGCTTCTCGTTCGGGTGCCGAAAGAGAGTACAGTCTACCGCGGGGAGGTGTGGTGCCAGGGAGGAGCTCGATGGAACAGTCGTATGGACGGTGAGGCGGTAAGGACACCGCCCGCGACCGACTGAAAACCGCCCGCAGATCATGGTACTCCTCCGGGACTCCAGACAAATCATCATCCTCTTCCTGAAACAGAGAAACAGAAGGCACAGGAGAAATAGCGGAAACCAGACAATTCACATGACACGATAACTTCCATGAATAAATAGACCCCTTAACCCAGTCAATTTGAGGATTATGCTGGATAAGCCAGGGATGACCTAAAACAATGGGGGTAAAGGGTGATTGAAACACAAAAAAAGAAACTGTCTCTTGATGATTGCCGGAAACAGTGAGACTAACCGGACTGGTGATGCGGCGAACTGAAGTGAGCTCTCTGCCATCCAGCGCAACGACAGAGGTAACATCCTTTAAATCAACGATGGGAATCTTGTGTTCACGTGCCCACCTCTCATCGATAAAATTGCCCTCCGCACCAGAGTCAATGAGAGCAAGTCCAGTAACAGAGAGACCAGCCCAACGTAGAACAGCAGAGATTGTGGTTCGAGACCTGGGTGATGAGGAGATTACAGAAGCGCTCACCAGTATTCCTCCGTCTACTAGCGAGCTCTGGCTTTTAAACTGCAGGATGAAGCAAAGTGACCAGCCGTACCACAGTAAAGGCAGAGACGATTAAGAATTCGCCGCTGTCGTTCCTCCGAAGAGATGCGCACGCCCCCCAGCTGCATGGGCTCGGCCTCAGACAGGTTCTGGCCGGGAGTAGTTACAGAAGGAAGGGTCTCACGTGGTGTGGAATAGGGAGGACGAACTCGACGCCTCTGCTCGAAGCACTTGTCCAGACGGATGGCCAGATCGATGAGCTGATCGAGCCGAGCAGGCGACCCCCGCGCGTAGATCTCCTCCTTAAGGTCTAAATTCAACCCCTCTAGAAAGCGAGCTGTTAGTGCAGGCTCATTCCACTCACTTGTAGTAGCTAGAGTCCGAAACTCTATAGCGAAGTCAGCTACCGATCTCCTGCCTTGACGTAGAACAGTTAGAAGACGTGAGGCCTCACTGCCGAAGACAGACCTATCAAAGACCTTGACCATCTCCTCCTTGAAAAGAGTGTATCCGCTACAGCAAGCAGACTTCGCCTCCCAAACCGAGGTACCCCACTCGCGTGCTCGTCCCGTGAGGAGAGAGAGAACATAAGCAACTCGAGCACGATCCTCTGCATACGTCTGGGGCTGAAGAGAGAAGACAACCTCACATTGTATGAGAAAAGCTCTGCACTCCGTAGGCTCACCGGCATAACAGGAGGGATTGTTAATTCGCGGCTCAGGAAGCAGCTGGCGGCTGTGAGAAGTGGCAGGCTCCTGGTGTAAAAGGCGTAACCGGGCCGACAGATCAGACACCTGAGCAGAGAGACTCCCAACGGCCTGAAGAGCGGCGGCCAACTCCTCGTCATGTCTACCAAGCATAGCTCCCTGGATCTCGATCGCCGCCCGGACGGGCATTTCCTCTGCTGGATCCATGTCTGGTCGGATTATTCTGTCACACGATAAAGAGGAATCCAAAGGCAGAGATGATAATTAACAGTCTTTTAATGAATAAACAAACAAAGGCAGTCTGTCGTAGAATCACACAGCACTGGGAAAAAACACAAAAAGGAGATCCGACTCCCGTAACGGCGAATATGGAACAACGCTGTCAAGCGGTACAGCACAGGCGTCACAGACCGGGAGAACCGCGGGGTTCAACAGCAGCTACAGCCAGAGACAGAGGATACCTGGCGTCAGACAGTTCCAAACAAGACAAGGCAGGGTTAGGTGAGTACCTTACATAACATGTCACAGACAAGACGGCTGAAGCAGTGGTTACGTATGACGCAAAGCAATAATCCGACAAGGAATCTAGCAGAGCAAACACAAGATAAAGGGAAGGCACTTAAGGGTAAAGTGAAAACAGGTGATCAACAAGTAAATCAGCGCGATCGCTGATTGCAATGATGAACAGGTGCATGAAGAAAGAGAGCGAGAAAGTGAAATACTAGAAAGCTAAAAAGTGGTGTGTGAATAAAAGGGAAGAGAAAACCTGACTCATGACAAGAGCACAGGGACAGAGAATCAGCAATGTTTAGATGATGTCCACAGGGTCAAACCAGAGAAAAATGACCAAATGAAAGAGTATAATGCCTTACTACACTCTTGGAGTATAGTGGCCTTTCTACACAACACTATATACTGAGTACATACACAATGCTCTATACTTTATGTACTAGAGATGTCAAAAGGTTGAAAGGTGATTTGCTACCAAGTAGATACAAAATATAAACTGACCATTATAACAATACGTGGCTAGTACTGCATTCAGCACCGACGGTCATCCTTGCGGTCAGGAAACACACGTTTGAGTATGCACAAGCTTGTTATTGTGACATAATTCTGCTTTAAGATAGAGTATTATAACTTTTGGCCTTTACCAAAGATACAGTTTTTTACAATGCAGAATGTGTCTTAGTAAAATGATAAAATAATTGCATATTGATAACAACCTGTATTACCACAGTCTACAAATATAGCTGTTATATTGACACTTTTATGGTTCACCTTATTATATAAATCACACACTGTATTCAATAGACTACTGGTCCAGAAACAATTTCGATTTCATTTTTATTTGTGAATTTTTTTAAATCATACATATATAATTAAATCGTAAAGACATTCATGTAACATTTTGATTTAGTTATAAATGTTCTGTTGGTTGTATTTTTTTTCAAACATTTGGGTAGTGTTAAAATACTTCTTGTGGACCAGTGTTGGAATAGTGTTGCATCAGCGTCGCTTACGTTTTCCGAAGTGGTCTATATTATAGCAGTGTTTGAAATGTGAAAAGGAGGTTGGTTCTCTACATACTGTAGACATCTGGTTCAAAGCTTGTGTGTGTATGCGTCTAATGTAGCACAAAAGACTTGGTTTTAGAAAGAAACCATGCAGAAATCTAGAGCATTGGAATAAACACAGAGAGAATGAGAGAATAAAAGAGGCAGAAACTTTGAAGGAATAATTAGTACGTTTGAATGCCGAGGATCAGAGGCGTACAGAGAGACTCTAAATCTCCGAACAGAGATTCTCCAAACCAGAGCTGAACTTCTCCTGACTCTTCTTATCACTCCTCAAAGACGACTAGTCACATTGTATGTCTCTCACACTGCAATACACGAGTAACACACCCAGCCCCAGTCACTTTAGACTCCAGTCCATTCATGTGCCGGCTGGAGATTTGCTGTGAGCAGAAGCCGTTTGGATGACCTTCAGCCACCATCTATTTCATCATCCTCAGCACCAGCACAGTGACGCTCGGTCATTAGCCCAAGCTAATAACCTCTTCTCATCTCTCTAAAACATAAATGAGAGTTGGAGAAGTGCTCATTTCATTTCCCTCCTCAAGAACACGAAGAAAAGTGGTTACGGTTTTCTGTCTCTTCTGATATGGGAAATGTGTGGCAATGATTGCATAACTATGACCATTTATGTATATGTTTTTTGTCAATTTTATTGATACGTTGATAGATAGGAAACGTTTAATACTTGCAAACTAATTTTTTTTATTTCAGACAGTCAGGGAGAATTAAGTGTGCAGTGTGTCCAAAATAGAAACCATGTGACCATCAGCTAAAGCCACATTGGGTGCTTCTGGTGTAGACAGCTCAATTGATTATAACGCTTTCAATCTACTTTTCGCGTCACACGTGTCTGGTGGAGACATGGTGTCCTGCTAAGAGCTAACCGCAAGGCCACAGCACGGATCTGCTTACTTTTCTTAACAAAGGAAATAAAAAAATATGGGGAGAAGGCAACAGTGGTACTTTCTGACACCTAAACACAAGAGCTCTCTGAATAACCAATGTATGGCCTAGCATACTCAAAATCCAGCCTGTCAATGCATTTACACAGATAAGACCACTAATACATCTCCAACTCATTGAAAAGTACTAGAATTTGTCAAAACGATTCATCGTGATTAATCGATTAAAATATAAATGTTTGTGTTTATATACTGTAATATATGTGTGTGCTGCATGTGTGTTTATATGTATTATAGAAATACACAAACATACATACAAACAACATACAAATCTAAGAATAATATGAGTAATACATATTCATATTTCAACATAAATTTATGTATTTTATGTACATATTTGTTATATACACATGTATATGTGTTCAATTTATATATACTTTGAAATGTACAGGCCACACACTTACATTATATAAACACAAACATTAATTATGGAATTGATTAATCATGATTAATCGTCGACTCAAAATAAATGTTTGTTGACTAAAAATAAATGTATCAACTGATGTATTTCCAATTATCCAATGGAACAAGATACTTTTACTTAAAAAAATGCAATAATTTGTAGCAAAATGAAACCTTACCAAAGTTTGTGACATTAGATCTTACAAGCAGCGTAGCTCATACTTACAGTATTATAATCTACTGTAGCTAATATTCCCAACTGAGATATTAAGGAAAACATGCAATACCTTTGTTTCTACCTACATGAGGGTTGAAGAGGTTCCACACAGAAACACAGGAGGAGATGTTACCACAGGGAGAACAGATGAAAAGACAGAGACAGGAACAGAATAAATTGAAGTATGAGCAGGGTAAGAGTAAATTCTTGTACAAACACACACATTAAAGACAGATGGGAATTGCATGCACATAGGAATACACTATGAGCGAGCATGCTTGTCTCTGGTGTTATTTCTCTTAAAATGACCTGTACTGCAGGATTAAGATGCATTGAAATTGCTCACCCATCCACATTCTTCAATTGATGCTAACAGATGCTAATGGATAGTGTGTTGACACTTTTTTCTTTTGCTGGTTTAGAAGGCCGACTCAGATGGTGCCATGAGAACTAACCTTCCATGTACACTTTAAAACCTTTCGTTGAAGGACACGAGCGCTTGAACGAAAGACATGTAATAAAATCGTGTCCGCTTGGCTGCCTGTCGCCACTGAGAACACATGGCGGGCATGTTCTGTACCCAGGAGACACGTACATTTCTGTGTCAAGTGACCGACCTTAATTATGAGGTGGGAAATGCAATGAATGGGGTACACGTTGGAGTCCCATTACTTTTTAAAGCATTTGAGGGCCAGATTCACTAACAGCTAGATCACACACGAGAGGAATTTTACAGACACATTTATGTTCCAAATTGCGGTTATAGACTATTGTATATACATATTGTTTACCTCGTATGAAATAAGGCTAAAAGACACAAAGCAAAAAAGACCTAATTTCTGAAAAGATTCAGACAGTGTTTTTGTACACTTTTCACAGAAAGTCTCAGACCACAAGGTTGCCATCCCAGTAAAATTGTAGCGATATGAGATCAAGCTGACAGAGGCACAGAACTCCATTGAGGTACAAAACCCATCGTTCTAGATTATTCATTCATGACACTTTTAAAAAATGAAAACCTTCAGAAGTCTTTAAAATGAATCATTCTGTTAAAATGCCATTTCATTTTCTTCCAACAGCATTCATTCAGAACAGATCATTGCAGTTTAGCTCGGGGATATACATTATTTAAAGGTGCACAGTGATTCTCCCAGTGCATGAAAGAGATCTCAGTAATATGAAGGGAAGAACTGTGATCGGACATTAAGGGTCAGTTGACGCTGCAGCATTGTGACTGAGACAAATGACATCATCCGAGAGAAAACAGCCCTCCTAACCTTACAGTTCACCCAGTGTCACAGAGACATTACGTAATTCTGCATGAAGACAATAATCATGCATAAGCGTTATGAGGAAAGAGCAAATCAGAGTCCCGGATGCAGTGCAGAGAGACGGGTGCATGCAACAACAACACACAGGAAAATGCACAGAGAGAATGAAGATCATACCTTGCGGGGACTTCACCATATGCGCGAACCCTTGGGGAGGAAAACGAGAGTGGAAGACAAGAGAAAACTTAACACCAATACCAATACAATTCAGGTATTGTGAACACTCATGGTTTGGTGAAAGGCAAACCATGGCTATCACACTAAAGCTGAAGCTTTTCCCAAATAAAAAAGCTTCTCATGAAGAAAAGAGCTTGACAATGTTTATGTCTGTCTACTGTACATTAGAAAATATCAAACATCATTGTTTTCTATCAACAAACTGTGGTGTTAGCCGCTTTCACACATACAGCTGTATGTGAAATTTCTGTCATTATTTACTCACCCCCTTGTTCAAACCTGTATGACTTTCTTTCTTCCGCAGAACACAAAAGAAGATATTTTGAAGAACGTTGTTAACCGGCACCCATTCACTTGCATTGGTTTTGTTTCCATACAATAGATGTGAATGGGTGCTGGCTGTTCGAATATAAAAAGTCTTCAAAATATCTTCCAGTGTGTTCTAATGATGAATGAAAAGTACAGCAGTTTCCACAAAAGGCGTACATGAATTACAGGTGAAATTAAATAAATATAGATTTTGTGATCGGTGAGGGTGAGACAAAAGCGTGAGGCCTTCTGTAAATATTGCCAAGATTTGTATTATTGGGTCATCTATTCCTTCTACAAAATGTTGTTCTTGGTGTGTGAGTGAAAGCAACATAAATATTTTATTGTAAATAACAAACGTGGTACCATTAAGGTTAATGTTGCAATTTCACAGCATTTAAACAAGTTTTATGTGTGAAAGCGTCTATTGTGTGAAAAGTGTACTCTATCATTTAAATGATC
Organism: Barbatula barbatula; assembly: GCF_947034865.1. NCBI lineage: Eukaryota > Metazoa > Chordata > Actinopteri > Cypriniformes > Nemacheilidae > Barbatula > Barbatula barbatula. The sequence goes on along the minus strand of NC_136778.1, from coordinate 20,330,173 downwards.
TTCACTTAAGTGTTTATACTCATGTTTTTTCTTTAAACTTACCAGGCGTTTTGTTGACAGCTTTTGAGAAGATGGCACAAAGGGAAAGCAAGAAAGAGAAAGTTCAACCATTAGACACCCTTTTTTGACTTTGCATGAAGGCTTGTCATGCAAAAACTTCTAACTGTAAACAGACTGGTCTGTCATGCAAGGGGCAGGGCTGCCCCTCTACATGCCTGTTCAATAAAAAACCCTGTGGAAGAAAAGGTCTTCATATCTGTTCTGTTGTCTCAGAGAAGCAGATTGACATTATTGTTCCAAATCACCCCATCACATGGAAAATATGGCTGTAGAGTTATTACACATCTAGTATGGAATGCCACAGCGTTCCTCACATACACTGAGTAAAGTCGTAAATCCAAGCAGGTTACTAACCAGCTGTCCATGTGGACCAAGTGAATTTACGAGGTTGTGAGGTTTGTGGATTTCTGGAAACAAAAAAATTACTCTCACTGAAGACTTGTGCGTGTGTGAATCATCAACCGTCCTTTTATGATTCTGAATAGCCCTATTAAATGAATGCACACTGATTACAAGAGCAATGCAAGAGCACAGCACGGGTTTCCACACTAAAATGACCTTGAACCAGATTGTAAGACATGAATCATCTTAAAAATAGGAAGATGATTTTTGCCGTCCTTGATTGTTGCTTTGTTCGATACTGTATGGTCAATCTGATATCTTTTATGTGACACTATATCATTGATATACAGTACTGTGACACAAAATGAAAATGTATTAGGAATATCCTTGTCACCTAAAGGTGGAGTGCAATTTCTGCAACCTGTGTAGTTCCTTTTTGTTCAAACAACTGGTTGAAGTAATACTGTGGGTGGATCGATTAGCCAATCGATGTCGGAGAGAAGGAGTGTATAAAGATTGTATGGAAATGTCATTATTTTTGCAATTCAGATGGTACCATCAACTTTAATAAAAGTTAAAGAGGGCTGTCAAGCTTTAAAATGACAAATCCAATCACCTAAAAACCTCAGGTGAGTGCGTTTTCACATACATTTGCCTCTGTCACCATCTCTGGTGAAAACATAAAATTGCAGTTTAATTAAAGTCAATCTGTTCGTTGAACTGCATCCGACAGATCAAATAATAAATTGATATTGTAATATTTGTAATATTGATTATTTTTAACCAAAAACGGGTGCAGAATGCAGCTTTAAGCATTTAGTTTGTTAAGGATTTTTGCCCATTAAGATTTGTTTTTCATGTTCAAGTACAAATGAAAGGTCACATTTTGTCTTTATGGTCTGCCGCAAAATACACGAGTCATATTCTATTGCAAAGGAGCTTGGCTGTAACCTGCACTGTTAGACATTTCTGTAATTTTTACAGTTATTTACTTGATATCACCCAGTATAATACAGCAATTTACCTATACAGTAAATAACTGTAATTTCTATTGCATTGTGGGATTTTTGTGTGACAAATACAGTGATTTACTGTATTTTTTAAATTGATGTACTATACTGTATTTCCCCTAACGTTCTTTGGCGGTCTTTAAACGCAACGTAATTATTTTTCTCATTTTGTGTTTTGTTGTGTTTTCTGACTTGTCGTTGTGTTTTCTGACTTGTCGTTGTGTTTTCTGACTTGTCGTTGTGTTTTCTGATTTGTTATTTTGTTTCCGGATTTGTCGTTGTGTTTCCGGAATTGTTGTTGTGCTTTATGGTTTGTAAATGTGTTTTCAGATTTGGTGTTGCGTTTTGCGATTTGTTGTTTTGTTTGGCACTTTACGGCTTCCGTAAAATAAACCACCGGGAGACTGCTGACATTAGATATTATTTACTAGGTGTTTATATAACAAGTTAAACTATTCATGTACTGTGTTTTACCTTTTTTGTTATTATTTTCCCCTGAAAAGCTGCTTTGGAACAATGCAAATTGTGAAAAGCGCTATATAAATAAAATTGAATTGAATTCCAGATACAATTCTTTAAAATAATGAATTTTCTTTAGATTTCATATTTAATTGTGAATTCCATTTTAAATTCGTTCTGTATGAAGTCCAAGTAAAATGTACACAATATTTTACTTTACATTTGATACAATGGTTTGAGTGACAGAAGGGTTCATGCATTGCTGCAAATAACATTAATTGTTTTAAATGTATTTTTGTGTTTTAAGCATTTGTAATGTTTAAATTAATTTAAATAAAGAACAGATTTTCAATATTGTATTGGCAGTTATTATCGTGTATGTGTTGGATAAAAGTCAATTTTAAATAAATATTACAAAACCTAATTTATATTTACTAAAAACAAAAACCATTGAATATGATTACTGTAGTGCACTGTTAATCCAGGTTTTTACAGTACCTGGACTGTATTATATAGTTACAGTAGTGTTTAATTACTGTAAAAGTGAAATACAGTTATGGTAATGTAAATCTCAATTACAGTAATTTACTGGCAACAGTGTTGCCAGTAACTTACTGTTATAAAACCCTTTGAAATGTCTAACAGTGTGCATGAACGAAACGATCCCGCACTCCCATCCCACGGTTTCCCTCGATTATCAACAAAATGTCTGCCACTAAAACTATACCCGCACCTTCTGTTAAATCAAAACGTGGAATGAAGTGCGGAATCGGATTTCCAGTCAGTTTCACTTTGGCTGGTTACTTGAAGCGTTAAGAGAGGGAAAAGGGGTTTATCGCCTGCACGTGACCATATCCTTCTTGATGACATGCTGCTCAGATTTAATCCTTTGCTCTATTTTTCATCCCCTAACTTAAATCCCAACATTGGGTCAAAAGACGCAAATGCCAGCTGTGCCTGAATCAGGTTGCTAGTGCTTTCCCCATTTTTTAACTGACCTACTTTCCTAGTAAGATTATAGTAACTGTCATATTTCCATGTATATTTAATAATCCTCACAGCTAAACCCACGGCCATTGTTTTGACATTTTCTTTGCAGCTTGCATGCTTTTCCTTATAATTTATTTTTATCATGTTAAAAGCCTTGTGTAAAAATCCATATAAATTGCATGTTAAGAAAATAAGTTACGTTAAATCACAGTAAAGCTGTTTTTTAATAATTAAAGCGTCATTTGATGACTGCCTTATACATAAACTAGCAGAGATTAAGCTAAACTATGTTAATAGATGCAACTAAACTGCAATAATGGAATTTGCAGAAAAGCATGTGCGTGTGTAAGTGTCATGGTCGCCAAGATCTCAATAAATGAATGTGCAGCCAAAGCCAATGACACCAACTGATCCACTTCAACCGAACATGTGTTTAATGGCTAAATGCATGTTGTTATAATATGTCTGCAGTTTAAGACTGATTTCCGCATTGTGATACTGATGGTTATGTCCCTGCTGCCATGGTGTGGTCCTTAAGCATTTTCCTACACGCTGAGGTGTGTGTGGTCTTCTCTCTGTGGCATCTGCATGCTCTGAGGGTCGCTGCTAGTCTGTTGTCGTATTAATCAAATACCACAAGTTGGACATATTGCTTGTTTCGCTCTTTACCAAAAACAAACATCAAATAAAAGCTTTGCTCATATTGAACTCTCATATAGGGGATTTGCAACACCAATCCTGCTAAAAAGACCGTCTTAGAATAGTGTCAATTTCCATGGGGGTCCAGACTGGTTTATGAGGTTTGTGGAGTCAAGAACTGATAAAGCTGGTCAACCAGTATGATATTCAAAGCTGTTTGACCAAAGCAGTCTCAAAGCATTGTTAATAAACAGAAAAAATAATATGCCGCTTATGTTGTTTTAAACCTGCATATGATTCCCTCTTCATTGGAACCACAAAAGCATATATTTTGAGAAATGTGGTGAAGTGGTTTTGTGTTTATACAATGGAAGTCTATGGAGGCTAATGTTGTCTAAATTAAACAGGTTTGGAATGACATCATTATTTATAAGGGTTAGAAAATAATTAGGGTGAGTTTTTATATTTGGGTGAAATATTCCTTTAAGAAGCAAAACATATATGCTGGTGCCTATTTATACAGGTAACAGGCGAATTTGCTAAAAGGTATATAATAGTATATCACAACCTTCATCTCATTCACTTGCTACTAGTAGTGCTAAATAACCTGACACATATCTGCATCTTATTTCAATTTAGTGATCTTGGACTATCATGTCTTAATTCAAAGTAAATTATAGACACTATTGCACTATTAACCGAATGAAAAGTAGGTGCTAAACTGAATATTATTTCAACCAGATGTTAATTCTCAAGTGATCATAAATGATCAAATGGTGGAGATGAGCGTTATTACTGGCCAGATGCTCTGTACTGTCGAGTGCACTTTCTGCATTTTAAAAGGCTGATTCGTGTGTCTGAACCGCAATAGTGATGCTGTGCAGTACCAGTAGAACACGTCAGGTTGCCTTACTCTGCTGGATCTTCCACAACCTAAACCTATCTAGGTAACTGTGACGTGCAATCTGCGTCAGATTTACGCCTTTATTTGGCTTGTGTTTTTAGTAAATCGGATGCTAAAACAACGCTATCAGCAGGCACAATTTATTCTTAGCAAATTCCATAAATGAGTAAACGCAGACATGCTGTGAGACGCTGAGAGCGTGTCAGTCCAAATTTAAGCCCGTCATTTGTCTCCATCGCCCACCAGCGAATTAGCCATTTCTCTTTTGTTACGCCCCTAATTACGGAACGTTGCCTCAGCTCAGCGGCACAATCCGTTATCAGACACGTCCATTAATCTCTAGACACGACTGGAGCCTGATGGAGCCAAGACAAGCAGTGATGGCTCTGATGGCCAGGCTGGCGGTCAATGCTGGACAAAACCCTGCTGCTCTGAGATAAGAGGTCCACTAACTCAACATTCATCACATCATGTCTTCTCTGACTGGACTGCCTGCTTTACGCGTACCTCCTGATCCGAGGGCGATCTGATCATATAGCTTGATCTCCTGTTACTGCCACAAGAGGACTATCTCTTAATCCCCTCGAAGAAGCGTTGGGGCAATAAACTGGTTTAATCTAGTGCTGGGGATTTTCATTCATCCCAGGGACTCTATTCAGTGAAAATATTTGTTCTGAATCATTAATTGATTTGCTCTCTTTATGTATGTTATATTATTACAGCCAGAGGTGGCAACAAGTGAGCAATGCATTTTTATAATAAAAAGGTTGAATGTTTAATTGTTTTCTTATGCACATCTATTATCATTTGGATTGCTTTTACAATGGATGTATATGCTGTTTGGGTCCTGAAAATTCTATTATATAAAATAAAAAAAATGCTGGGTTGTTTCAATCTATGGATGAGTAAAATATGGACACACCCAACTGATTGTTTATGGAAACATATTAGGTGTTGGGCCTATTGCTCCTTCTCAGGCCGCATTTTGATTCTATTGGTTGATGCAGGCAAAAAAATCATTCATGCAAAACCTCAATATAAGCACAAGGGCGGTAATCAAACTAAAGGGCTTGCATTTGAAGGTTCATGAAATGTAATAAAGCGTGTGCATTCAGATCTTCAGGTCCTCTAAATCCTTCCCTGTCTGGATGCATTTATACTTATGCCCTGAATAAATTGGGATGCATTTGGAATTATAGACTATACAGAGGGCACAACATGAAAAGAGTAATCTCTTGGCAAAAGTCTCTTGGCAATTCAGTGTGCATTCATAAAGTATAATCATTTTTAGTCTTATTTGAATACCTGTTTATGAGTCAACAGTGAGAATAATCCCAAGTAGGTCTCAATATTGAAGTGCGGTTGAAAGAAGAGTTTTGACCATGTAGAATCAATTATTGTTCAAAGAATTCAGAAAATAGAAATCCTAATCTCAGATCAAAATGTTCAACTCTTGAAACTGTGGTGTACCTTCCATTGTCTGCAACAAATGTAGGATCTAGATGTTTCATGGAAAAAGATACCGTTTAACCTGTCACAATGACCATCAAAAAAATTTAAACTGAAGATGGACATCCCTGTTGAAAGATCTGAAATGAAATCACAATTGCTGTAACACAGTAACTCACTTATTATTAATAAAAAATGCGAACTGAAATAATTATTGATAAATAAATAATTTTCAATTTTGTCTTCTGAATCTGTCAGAACAAAGCATGTTTGCTAAAACAGTATGTGGACACATATTACACACTTAAAAAGCACAACATAATTTTAATAGATCAAGTGGCAAAAGAAATTAAAACCCTTTCTAAAAACTTTTCTAGCCGATTTTTACAATTATTTTTAACCAGCTGATCAAAAGGTTTTTTGGGAGTTTATATCAAGTTTCCCTTTACACGTGTCCTAGCAGAGTAATCATATAAAAATTGTTCAAACAATATGGTTTTATAATATAAAACCTAACTAACTGACTTATTTTGCCTTTAAATTGCGTTTGGCTTGAGTGTCCGAACCCTTATTGCAGCCTATTTATAGTACGGATATGTATAGAATGTTTACATATAAAAGTATTTCTAAAATATACTATTTCACAAAATAATTTTGAAACATTAGTATAGTATGCATTGTGAGGTGCCATATATGAATGACATTAGATACTATACAATACCGTTTATCCAGCATGAAACATTTTACGAGACATTTTATTTTTGTTGTAAAACGTGATATTCAACAATCCTTGTTGAGCATTTTATTGATACGTTGGTCAAAAGTAGAAGTTCCATAATAAAATGGAGGAATACGTAAAAAATGTATTCAAGTTTACTTAAGGATCATCATTATTCAATGAAACTATATTGGCCAATATTGTGCTTCAGATCTGGGGTAGAAATGCTCTTACCTTCATTACAGTACCGGCCTACATATCCCGTTCTGGAGCAGTCACAGTAAGCCTCGCCATCAGCCATGGTGCAGATGCCTCCATTTTCGCAGGGGTTCTCTGTACACAAGCCTTCCATCTCTAACCGGACTTTTTGGCTTCCCAAACGCGTTGGAACCTGATTCCCATAACCCAGATCTGTAATAATCCCCTTGAACGGTGTCATCTCCTTAACCGCTGGTAGAGTAAGGGCAGATGTCCGAATGTCCTGAGGCACACCTCCAACATACAGGTCACTGACAATCTTCATAAACTGCCTCTGTGGTCTCACCTCATCCGCTTTGGACTCTCCGTCTACCGACAGTACTGTTCGCAAGTTGTGTCTACTGATGGTGGCAAAGTGCCAGCGGCTATCGTTGACCAATTTATCTGAGGTTATAGTTGTTTCTGCACAGTCCACGCTAAAATGCAACTTAAGCTTGCCTTCTTTGACGGTCAGGAGCAAGAAGTCGCAGTATCCTCCGTCGTCGAAGTAGAGAACCAGAGCGTCTGATACAGCCGTTTTAAACTGAAAGTTGAGGTCACTTCTGGTGCTGGCATCCCAGCGAAGATAACGTGCCCACTGGCCAACAGACCCAGTGAATTCTAGGCCCAAACCGAGACTCAAGACGGTGCTGAGCAGCAATAGTACAAAATGGGGCCGGCAAAGGGTAGGCATGGTAACAATGATTTTGAGAGTACCTCAGGCAAAGAAAACAATGAATTCCTCAATTGAGATTTCTGGTACGTGATGGGAAGCCCATTGAAGAAACATCAAATCCTTAAGATAATTACCATATGAACGAAGAAGGTAAGGCCATGGGACCGCTATTCCAAAATTTGTTTTGGGGCACCAGGATCAATTCCAAAGGGTCTTTAGACGAGAAATGGACAAGCGAGGCTGTGTTAGCGAGGCTTGACTGACGATGTTCCCTCGAGCAGGCTTCCTGGATTTAAACACAGATGCTCCATAGTTGTGATTCTGTTATATCGCCACATGGTAAAAGCTACATGTATGCCTAACCTGTTAACAGAAGAAAGAATACACAAAAATGTTCAACAGATTCAGTATGATGTGTGTGAAATATACAAACAAATATAAGTCAACACCAAAACCTCATAGCCCGTAAAATGAAATGACCACTAAAGACCTTGAACAGACAATGTTGCACAGTGCTCTGTTTGTTTGAATGATTCAATATGTCGACTTTCGGATCGATTAATTTAAATTACCTATTACCTGCTTGCAGGCTTTTCTCACAGAAATTCGTAACTATTATGAGGTGGCCAAATCGTATACATTTATACAATGTGAATCATACCAAAATAGATGATTATTAGCCAAAAGCTAATATTGAAACTCCTAAACTAATCGATATTGGTAATCTTCAAATTGCCATGCGATTGTTTTGGTTTGTCTTTTATCCAATCAAATGTCCATAATATTAAAAATTTAACCTGCACTTGCATTTGACAGAAAACTAGTCACAAAAGCCAGAATAAAATGTTTGCTGTACGCAAGTATTTATACAACACACGGTGGGTTGACAGATGTCTGACGGAGAGACACAAGTGTGTAGAATTCCATCCGTCCCCAGCCTGGCTGTTGCTTTGGCATGAAGCCCCCACAGACAAAAGCCTCCCCAATCGTAGCGGTTCCACAGAGGTGCAACACAATAGCCCCTTTAACTACCTGCCCTGAATAGTTAATCTCTCCCTGGCAGCCAGCTATTGAATTAAGGCAACCAATACCAACGCTGATGCGCGGGCCGTCTCGTGGGCGACGGTGGGTCTTGTCGGCGTTTCACTGGTGACCGAGTGCAGCATAAGATTCGAGACGAAAGGTGAAAAGGGTGAGCGAAGCAGAACGTAGTGGTCACGGTCGAGACATTTACCATGCATGCCGCACTAATAGACAGGCCATCACAGAGAAAGGCTTTTCAGAAAGACTTCCTGCGCAGGCTGATGTACTGGGAATGGGCTGGGCTGAAACCCGATTCTCGCAAGCGGCACACGACAACTGCCATTGGTTTGGCAGCAATCACATGGAGGATTTATTACAAACATAATACACACTATTAGGTTACAAATGATACAGATCCCATCAAAACTTTAGGGAGCGGTAGTCTATAAGGGTCTCTTGTACAAAATACATTTGGACAGCACTTCTTCTGGCAAGCGAATAATGCATTTGGTGTATTATATAGAAAACGAGGTAAGAATGAGACTAAAGTGAGGAATTAAGTACGCGTTCTGCCATATGTTGATTAATCCAAAATGCACCCGAACAGAATAAGTGTTGCAGTGGTTCCCAGAAGGCATGTGCGTAATAAAAGCTTTTTTTCAACTATCAAAGGAAAAGTCTTCCATCTGCCCTGAATGATTTATAGTCATTCCCGGCATGTTTTGTTCTCTCTGAGCGAGGGATGCTGGATATAGGCAACCGCACGTATATATGTGCTGATTATGAATCAGTCTGCATACTTTTCTCTCACGTCATGCTACGCTAAGACAAGTTTCAGATCACATCCTCAAAGATCTCCATTCAGCTGTCAAATTTTCCAAAGACCTGAATTTCTCACATTTAAAAGGATGGTGTCATGAGACATCAAGTCATCAAATTACATACATTTACAAAGAACAACAACCGAGCAAGACATAGCACCCTGCTGTTTGAGATGTTAATGTTCATCACATTAAACCTGTGTCTCAGGCGGAATTTTCGAGCAGAGTTTTGAAAAATAAAAACACATTGTATGGGTAGTTTTACAGTTTACGCATTACGTGCCATAAACGAATTTCAAATATTGAATAATCAGATAATAATCTAATATTGTGTTTACTTCACAGAAACACAATAAAATATACTTCACCCTAAAGGTTCCTTCTTTACTGTATTGTATCATTGAGGCTTTACTTAAAAATATAAAGAACAACTTAAGCCTCAATTTCATGGCATCTCAAGACTCAAATATAGTATTTTAAAGACTGGGCGATTTCACATGTATTAGGGACATTTAACTTTTTCGGTGATTAAGCAGGAGAGAGAGAGAGAGAGAGAGAGAGAGAGAGAGAGAGAGAGTCACGTTTAGACTGCTTAAAAAATTCAGTCCGTTTCTGAGCAATGACACCACATCATTTCACTTCACACATACAGACACTACTTAAAGAATGTTGAGACTACATGGATAGAAACAACAGGAATATTCTCGTCTATGTTTATGAAACGTGTCGTGTCTTTGCAGACAATAACTATGCAGTTATGAAAAGGCTGTCCTGACATTAAACACACATATTTATGAAAATGCAAACGTAAAAATAAATCATCATTCCGTCAAACGCATTTCCAAAACTCTCTAAACCTTTTAAAGTACTTTTCCCTTACCTTATAAATGGAGAAGAACGATTTCCCCTAATTTACAATCCCGTTTATTCACAATGTTTCTCAAAATGTGTTAAATCCAGGTTGCGAGTGCTGAAGCGCTGCTGTAGTGATGCTGAGCTAAGGTCCAGTGTAGCGCGATAATCCGCATCCGCGTGTCCGCGCATCCCAAGCTCGCTCTCTCCTCCGCGCGACTGATGCGCTCGAGCCTGCCAGGCGCTCACGAGCTCCGCTGCTCCGCCCACTACTTACATCAAACACGCCATTTAAAGATGTACAGAAGATAAATAAAGCGTTTCAGACAGAAGTCACATCTGGATATTACAGAGTAAGTGTATAACATCGTTTCCTTAAAAGATACCCTATATCTGCAACATTTCTACACAAATAAAAAGAACGGGATACGATTTGCATATCAGAATTGCTTGGCTACTAGTTAATTTCATGGATTTGTTGGTTTGGCTTTATAAAAATAAATACGTGGCTGGAGTTATAAGTAATGTAAATCATGCATGCATTACTACATTTAAATAGGTAAGAAACAATTGCTCAAATCAAACGGTACCCATTCTTTATTTATCTATTTCATTTATTGGTATCATGTTGTCATAGAACTCTAAAGATATAAATTATATTAGTTCACAAAATAAAAATTATGTAAATATGAACATACTGTAGGTATAAGATGTACAAATATATTTATAATATAGAGTTGAATATATTTGTCAGTGTAGATAAACAAACAGAACATCTTTTTTATCTTTCGGTTCAATTAGCCAAGCCAGGGGCCTCATAATCAACACATAACTGGCAGATTATATTGCCATCCCATGCATTCACAATCCTGTTTTTAACATTTAGATTTCCATTCCTGCCAGTCTGCCAAAGCTTAGATCAAAGCTAGTCTATAGTGACACATGAGGTAGTTCTCCTAGCCTAATTAAACGGAAAAGTTAATGAAAAGATCACCGATGCAGCTTAATGAGACAGCGCGGGGGTCCTGTGGGAACACGCAGCGGAAACTAAATGCAGTCTCGCAGGAAAAACGCACACTGGTCACATGACAACAAACAACACTCTCTATTTGTAGGCCAAGTGAAAGGTTATTGAAAGGTTTTGGTAGCAAAATACAAAATATTACATTGATGCTTAAATGCTGACAACATAAAAAGGGTCTGCCATGGTGGGAAAGTGATAAAAAATGCTCTGCCGTGGAGGGAATATGTCTTATTCCAAAGTATAGTAAATATGTTTGGAATTTCTGAGGTTACCTCGGTCTCTATTCTATTCTGTCTCTCGGTCCTGAGATAAAATCTAGAAACAGTTACTGAGATCAGTGTTTATTAAGCCGTGTGCTTTATTTCTTTAAAATCAATGACCTTGGTTTTAGTTTATTGCTTAAAATAAACAAACAAAAAAAAGATTGAGCAATGTAACCTTACATTACCCTGATTCACATTGTTCACGTTATTTTACATCAACTTATTTAAAAATTAGTAAGGGGTACGTAAAGTAACCTACCATCTTTTGTTTTTAATAAGAGTTGGCTATAGAGAGACCAAAGTTAAAGCATGCAGTTTCAACTAATGCAATAGGCCTATTCGGACCCAAAATGCCCTAAATCTTTTGAGGTATAAAAAAAACATACAGAGCTGAGAATTTTTTTTAAAAACATTTTCTGTTTAAGGAGAAGCGACTGCCAGACATCTACAGCACACTGTGTAGCTAATAAAGATGTGTTTTCCTTTACTCATTTGAAAGCTTTGTGCAAGTATGATCAACAACAAATAGACGTTATTATTAATAAAATGCAGATAAAAGTCGCAAATAGCATTGCGCTTATGTTAATCAAATGATCACATAGTTGCTTGTGGTTTCTTATCAAGCTCTGTTTTTTCCAATCACTGATGTTTTGAGAGAGACAATTTTAGGTGACATGAGCAAACGCAACTGATGCAACGTGAGTTTGTCCACCAACAAGACAAAGACAAGCACAGTCTATGCAAAATAGTCGTGATATGATACTGAAACCACCAATAGAAGAGAAGCAATTACAGCTCACATTGTCTATCTTTTGTGAGATAATGTAGTCAAGTGTAACAAGATGGAGGTGACGGTAATGTTATTGTGAACGATTTCACTGTGTGATTTGACTCTGCCCACATACAGTCATATAATAAAATGAAGATGTGTGGAAAACCTTGTCGTGGGCGAATAACGCTGAAACTGTAGGCATTCCAAGTGATTTTGATTTATGCTTTAATAATCATTCATCTTGTTTATGATATTATGCATTACTCACTGCTGTAATTATACAAATCCTTTGCTTTTCAGAATATCCAGAATTACCACCTCACATACACAATAAACAGTTCTGTGTTTTATAACAAGTACAAAACATTCAGAGATTATCAAATTCATACCAACTTTAATTCGTTTTATGTCTTAATTTTAGATTTCCCTAAAAAATGATTTATATTACAACAATAAAAATCGTAATTAAATCATTAAATAATGATATTAGTAAAATTCAAATAAAATTTAGCTTATCATGTGTTTCCACTTTTTTGGCCAATGAATCACACCCAAAATACAAGTTTAGGGAGGCTAAGCGTTTGTAACCATTGTGGCTCTTAAAGCGATTAAAAGAAAATTCTGTCAATATTTACACATCGTTTTGTGATTTCAATCCTGTATGAGATTTTCTCAGCAGAACATAAAATAAGATATTTTGAAGAATGTCGGTAAACGAACAACTGTGGTACCCATTGTCTTGATTTGCATGGACATCAATGGAAGTCAATAGGCAATGCTGTTCGAACCAACATTCGTCAAAAAAAATATTTGTGTACTGCAGAAGAAAGAAAGTCGTACAGGTTGATTCAGTTGGTTAAACGTTGTTGGTTTGATACTGGATAACTTAAAGATAAAGGCATGAATGTAAAATTTGTAATAAGCTAATTGATGTACAAGATGCCAACAGCACACACATGGACACCTTGCAACGGCTGGTGAGTGTGTCAGCAGAGGAAACATCTTTTGTCTTCATTCTGTAAAGCTTGTGTTGTGCATGTGGCTAGAGATCCTTTTTCCTATCGTTACGGAGACAACACTGCATCTCCCTTCAACAGCTCCTCTCCAAAGACACCTGCATAGTTTCCAGGACACCATCTGTTACAATTTATTATCCCATGAAATTCGTCCAACTACATTGCGTTAAGAGCGCCACCCAAACAACACGGCAACACATAAAACAGCGAGTCAAATTTATTTTCCCTAAAACACTCTCCCTACCCAGATGCCACTGTTTCATCAAAGTCGAGGCCAAGTTAGTAAACGGTGAAAAACAAAAAGTGTGCCTAACAAGTTTTACTTGCTTTCAGACAACTTCCATCATCTGTTCATTGGAAGCACCACAAAAGGTGCCTTACCAACCCCTCACAAAAAAGTCCACCCACGATCCTTCTCTTCGTTTCTGACATTCTCTTGCCTCCATCCAACCGCACAGAAATGTGAAGAAGCACATTCTGCCAGAACCGTTTCCTGATTTTTTTCCCACACTGTGAAGCTAATGCTCTTTGGCCCGCGGCCTGCGGCACCTCTGTCATAATTAGGAGGAACATCCTTCAGCCGAGGCAGGTGGAGGAGCCCCATGGGACACCCTGTAAGACAGCCACAATCCTGACACCTGAAGAGCTGGTCTTCGAGGCAGGGGAGACATTCTTGCAGTAATATTATACAGGGTGTATTTCATTCGCTTAAACGAGTAGTCTGCACCATGCTTCCGCTGTCCTGTTGCATGTCTGTGTTATTATGTCTTTAAAGCTCAAGCCTCATAAATTTGTTAAATTAATAGTTTTTTTACATGCATGTTTGAAAGTTTTTAAGTGCACTGTAAGTTGTTGTGGTTCAACTTAAAGGTTCACATAGATACCAAGCTTGACTGGGTAATTCCCAAAGACCGTCCAGCAGATAGCGAAGTTTGTAGCTGTGTTTCCGGCCATTGTTATTTGGTTGGGAAAACAGTTTTTTCATAAAATATCTCAATATCTGATGTACTATTTGGAATAAATATGTTGGTCTTCCACCATCCTAAGGACATCCCATACTTCACAGATTTGATGGAATATAAATAGATGATTAATAATCTGTTATCAGTTTTGTGCCGAGTTGTCTGCCATGGTATTTAGTAAAGCAGACATTTAGCGTGTGGCATCACTGTTCTCCTGATCCAGGTGGGCACGTGTATCCTCGCCAGCCAACCCTACTGCCAGCCATGGCTGTTGGATATCTAGGTGCTACAGACTTTTGCCAGATGGCCAGCCTGTGTGTCTGTGGGTGGATGCGTGCACACATACAAACCCAGGCACACCGGGTGTGGGTTAGCAATAATTCATGGTGGACTCTCACACACCTTCCTGCTGATTCAGTCACAGTGCTATTAACCAAGCATTTAGCATCCTTGCCACCTTGGCCGGGAGATGATGCTCTTGGCATTTCATGTGACATCATCTGGGATTATTAGAGTGGCTTGTAAACCCTCGTAGGGGGTTTTATTGTTGAATTATTTTTTGAAACACAAAAGAAGATTTTAGGCCCTATTTTTGTCATGATCCTGCCTCTCCTTGTCTTGGTTTTCGAGTCTTGTGGCAGGATCATGTCAGTCCCATGTGTTTTGTGTGGAGAAAGAGCATTGTTTTGGTTTGAGAAGCCATGCTCTCTCTCCGGTGTCACGTCCTTTAGCCCCGCCCCCTTGTTTCCCTGTTAGCAGTCCATTAGTGTTAGTCTTGTCTCCAGCCCTGGTCCATCTTTCCCTTAGTGTTTCAGTCCCCTCACCTGCCTCGTGCAATCCTCCTGTTAGCTTTCCCTTAGTGTTTCATCCTTGTCACCTGTGGCCACTCTCCCTGTGTCATCAGTCCTCGTCAGTGTTTCCCTTTATCAAGTCCCAGTTTCCCTCTGTCTCTTGTCGATTCATTGCCAATATTTGTTATCGTCATCCCTGTTGGAGTCACTTTATTGGATTACATGTTTATTGGATTACCCTGTTTCCTGGACTCTAGTTTGTGGACTTCTAGTTTATTTCTTATTCTTATTACCCTGTTGTTTTGTTCCCCTTGTGGGAGGTTTTGGTTTACATTCTTGTCTTGTTTTAGTTAACGTTTTCCCCATCGAGGGTCTTTGTTTTAATAAAGTTTTCTTGTTTCTCAAACCGCTGCCTGCGCTTGGGTTCTGTCCACACACCGTGACAGAATGAATCGACCCTAATCGGACCCAGCAGACAGAGGGATCGTTGTGGCAGCAGTTGAGGCTGCCGGATTCCCCTCCAGGGTTAGAGGTTGCCGGACTCCCTTCCTGGGTCGAGAACGCCGGACTCCCTCCTGAGTCGGGGCCGCCGGACTCCCTACCAGGGTTGAGACTGCCGGATTCCTGCTCAGGGCCGAGACCGCCGGACTGCCTTACAGGGTTGAGACCGCCGGTCTTCCCTCCAGGGTCGAAGCCGCCGGAATCCTGTGGCCACCAAGGATCCCCAGCCTGGCATTCCAGGTCGGTGCAGCTGGGCATTCCAGGTCGGTGCAGCCGGGCATCCAGGTCGGTGCAGCCGGGCATTTCCGCCCGGTGGAGCTGGGCACTCCCGCCCGGCGGAACCAGGCATTCCCGCCTGGTTGAGCCGGGCTTTCCTGCTTGGCGGAGCCGGGCATTCCAGCCCGGTGCATGCGGCCATTCCAGCCCGGTGCATGCGGCCATTCCAGCCCAGTGCATCCTGTTCGTGTCTGCCGGCTCTCCTGTTCGTGTCGGCCGGCTATCGTGTTCGTGTCTGCCGGCCATCCTGTTCATGTCTGCCGGCTAGTGTTTTCATGTCTGCCGGAGCTACCCAGTCCGTGTCTGCCCATGTTTGGACTTCCCTTTGGACTCTTGTGTGCCCCTTCCCTTGGACTCTTGTGCTTGCCTGTTTTGATTTATTGTATTGTCATGTTGTATTATGTTGCCATTGTCACAGTCTGTCTTGTCTTGTTTGTGCCTTGAGGAGCATCAGGTTGCTGCTCCTTTAGGAGAGGCTTATGTCATGATTCTGCTGCATCATGTCATGTTTCTCTTGGTTTAGTGGCAGGATCATGACAGAACCTCATGTTAAATGTGGAGAGAGACAATTATTGTTCTTATGGCCTTCCATACTCTCTCCGGTCTCGTCATTGTTCCCATCCTCTTGTTACCTCGTTATTGATTATTGCCTACACCTGTTTCCCTCTTGATTTGCTCCCTTATTTAATGCCCTTGTGTCTTCTGTCTTGTGCTGGTTCATTGTGGTTTGTGTGGTGAGTTCCTGTGTTATGTTAGTTTAGTCATGTGTAGTTTATGTCAAAGAGTTAATTTAAGTTTTGTTTCAGTGTAGTTAGTCTTAGTCCTGTCATGTTATGTATCCATGTTTTGTTCTGTTACCCCCTCGTGGGTCTTTGTTTTATTATTTATTAAATTATTTGTTAACCCCTTACCCGCTGTCTGCACCTGGGTCCTCTCTCCGTGTCTCACCACTCGAGAATCATGACAATTTTTTGGGCATATTGGTCGACTGCGACACATGTACAAAGGAGACACATATTGAAAGCTGGAATTGTGAGATCATTTTGTGCTTGGTATGTTTAACATTTACATTTTGTCCAAAGCAACTTGCAGTACAGTCAGGGTATACATTTTGTCATGCTCCCTGGAAATCAAACCCACAACCCTTTGCACTACTAACACAATACTCTTACCGCTGAGCCATGGAAAAATATATTTTTCAGACTTCTGTGGCTGCTCATGCATTTGTCCACATGACGGTCTGTTGAGCACAAAGAAGGATATTTGGAAAAATGTTAGCAACTGACATTTCTGGGACATCATTGACTGCCATAGTAGAACAAATATTGTATACAAAAAATTGTCCTTCTATGGTAGTGATTTCCCAGGAATCTCAGATGCTTATATTCTTTTAAATATATTTCTTTGTGTTCAATAGAACACATACATTCATACAGGTTTGGAACAACTTGGGGGAGGAGTATTTCATCACAGAATTTTCATTTTTGGTAAACTTACTGTAACTGTCACTTTGGATATACATGTGCAAAAATGGGTTGCTATCGAAAAGACGAGTAGGCTTTTTAATGTTGTTAAAGTTAACTATGATTTGGTGCTAGGCTGACAGGTGAATCAAAACAGGCAAGCAAAATGTAGGAAATTATTTAAATCAGATCAACAAGCCTGTTTTTTTTCTGAAGAAGCTAGTTGTCCAATGGAAGTCTTGCTAAAATGCCTGGTAGGGATTTAGCATCCTATGCACAGCCTAAATAAATGTGATTGGAGGACACTAAATGGATTCAAGTGAATTAATTTAAGTATTTTAGCCCACCGGGACCACAGACAGCTACTTGTAGAATAATTATGTTTAGAGTGGTGCAGTATACTGCAAGCTAGCAAGTCATGGCATGAGCACAGCCAGAGGACAGTGGCTGATAAATTCTAATATAGCAGCGAGAAGAACACGTTGTTGTCCATGGTGCTTTGTCGATTTCTTTAAATGCTATGGAAGTCTCCACCCCAGCAGAAATAAGAGAAGGCAGATATCATGACCAAATTAAAATCTTAAACCGTGATGGGAGCCATCACCATCATCGCGTTGTGATCATTTATATTCTCCTGCTTGTGTCTGGGGAGCAATCTCTTGCTGTAATAATGCAGAAGCAACCTTGGCCTGTGCGGGCAAACACATTATTACTCTGTTCCGGTGACAAATGATCTCGCTGCATGACGTTGAAAAGGGGCCAGCCGTTGAGAACAGCTGTTAATGTTTGCTTTTAGATTTGGATGTACAGCTCTTTCTACTGTGTTAGTCAATGATGTCCCAGAAATGATACAATATTTTTCCAACTGTGGTAGTCAATGATGTCCCAGATATTTCTGTTGCTAACATTTTTCCAAATATATTTCTTGTGTTCAACAGAACAAAGAAATGTATACAGGTTTTGAACAGCTCTATCGGAGACGGATCAATCAATGCCTGCAAGGGGACGGCAGTCAAAGGCTAAGACAGAGCTTTCCTTAAGCCTGTCGCCACGAGCGAGTGTATTAGAGTTGTCGGGACGAGAGGGCGAGAGTGAAGCTAATGAAAAGCAGGGAGGGATTTTTTTCAAAGGTCTGTAATTGCAGACTCAGAGAGGGCAAGATTTAAAAAATTAGCAAGCCTCTCGTCAAGTGATTCTGGGTGATATAGGCATTTCAAAACACACATGTGCACACATACCTTGGTTTATCTCCCTAGTGTTAAAACCTATTTCTTACCTTGGTCTCTTATCGTCAGCCCTGGGGTTCTCTAGGGAACAAAATGTTTCTCTCTCTCCCTTCTGCCCCACAATCATCCGATCTGAGCGAGAGGTCAGCATGTTATCTGCTTCATAATTCAACGGGACGTTCTCTCTCTTCCTCGCACATTCTCGCTCAGTCCCTAATTGATTTGGTCATCTAATCTCTGTTGAAGTGCGTGCAGAAAGAGAGAGATGATTAAAGCATTCCCCTGTAGGAGTAACACTGGCTCGGAGGTCAGATGCTGGTTTGTTGGTTGTTGACTTGTTGCATTCAGCTTCATCTTGCTTGGCCTGTGGTTGGACAGGCCAATAACCATTCAAGTTACCCAGCTACCTCCTCTAGGACAGAGAGAGTGCCTAGAGAAAGAGATTCCTTTTTGGCAATTATGTGATAAGGGAAAAGAAAGCATGTTTTCAGCTGTAAGGGGCACACAGGACTGTAATGACAATGTAAATAGTCTTATATAAAAAATTTACATGATGCATGGGGAAGTCCCAACTTGGTCAGTTGGTCAACAGCCAGACATCCCCACCCCATGCTCACACTATTCGTTGATATAATGTTAGTGTGGCTGACACAGACAAGAACTATTGATGATATGATGCCTTTGAGCTTACTGTCTAGTAATCTTTGCATATTAACCTGGAAAGTACTTGTGACCCTGGACCACAAAACCAGTCATAAGTAGCAGTTTTAGCAGTTTTCGTTAAAATACCATTATGAACCATTAGCTTTTTCCATTAAAACCATTACAAAATTCCTTTCTGTGTTGTTTTTTTATATTATTCCAATAAGATTCAACATCCCACCAATAGAATCCATTCCATAACGGTAGGCACCATTATAATTTCCATTAAAACCAATATAATATGAAATGTAAAAATGTAAATGAACAATAAGTGCCTATACATCGCTACCTTTCTACATGTAAACGTAGCTTTGTAGACTGCTTTTTGGTTCCTTAGACAAACTGTTATATGTTCACAAATTTGTAAATATTAGGGTGCACTCAAAACTTCTGACCCTGGCCCCACAATTTTACAGTACCTTTTGTCAGGCTGCATCTATGTACTGTACAAATTCATTTAAAGTCCAGAGCATGCTAACATGTTCATGCTAAATCTTGTTTTTTTATTCAGCAATGCAGTGCCATGAACTATAATGGATCATGACCAATGTTAATGTAAATGTAACAAAAACAATACTTTGTGTGAAAAAAGGTTGCTAGGTTTGATCACAACCGAATTGTTAGCTTACCGATAATTTGTTTTCATCATTTTACTCACCCTTGTGTAATTCCAAACCTGTATGTTCTTCTGCAGAACACAAAATAAGATATTGTGAAGAATGTTGGAAACCAAACAACGTTGTATAGACACTAAAGCACATTTCTCAAAATATCTTATGTGTTGCAAGAAGAGTCTCACATGGGGTTTGCATAACAGAAGGTAATAAAATGACAACAGAATTTGTAATGTTTGGTTCAAATGTTAATTTAATAATCTAAAATCAACTGTTAAACTGTTTAATCAAAAAGTTCAAGCACAAGTCACCATGACAACAGAGTTTATGTGGACTCACCCAGGCCTTGTCTTGAAAAAATTTGCCCCACCACATTCAAAGTGAGTTTGGTCCTCTTGACATTATGAGAAGCACAAAGAGAAAGCTATTCGGGCTTAGCTGTGGTATAATATGGGAATGAGAGCATGAAAGACATTTCTAATCTGCTAATGCAAAAATCACATTAACTTGCCTAATTCATTTTTGCCACAGCAATGGAATATTACAGGCTGCAACTTGGGGACCTTTAGTATGGAGTTGGGGAAGTTTTTCAAAGCTCTTTCAAGTGCAGAAGACACAAGCCAGTTTTTGTTTTGCAGTTGGTAGAGTCTGTCAAAACACAACAGCAGTAAAACTCATAAGGCAGAGGATTATCATTGAGAGGCTTTACTGCACAATAGGAAATAAATTGTGGGATGTGTGTGCAGTGTGTGTTTCCTGGACTGGTTTTATATCTCACTGTTTACAATTCTGCAGAAGCACTCAATCTTTTAGTATGCTAGGGAGCACAGAAAAAATGGAAGCAAAAAAGACTTACCTTATTTTCCTAAGATTTATAAATAAAAAATAAAAAAATATTTTATAAACTCCGGTTTCAGTGCTGTTGTATTGTCACAGAGATGTCGCATTTTGTTTGATGCCAGATTCCAGGCTTCTGATTGGCCAATACAACTTTATGGTTAGAGCTATATCACCACCGGTTGGTCTGGCATGCTTTTGACAGTGCTTTACAGTGTGTTTTTGCGTTTTAGTGTGGATGCAGGTTTTTTTAAACGTGAAAGGAAAAACTTCCGTGTACGTGTGGACTAGGCTTTAAACTTATCAAATGAAAAGACATTAAATAGAATGCAACGTTTAAACTCATGGATATGGTAGTACGTATGCTAAGTTGCTGCAAATATCTAAAGGAATCAATGCAGAGATTAGGTGTAGACTGCAGTTGGTTGCAATGGAAGTGATTAGCTCAACAAGTCTGGATTTTCATTAAGCTTGTTAAAGGGGGTGGAGCCACTTTCATTTCCTGCTGTATTAGAAGGCACAGCAGAGGCACAAGCACTATTCTGAGGTGATCAGGGTTTTATGACAATGGGGTTAATAGATATCAAATTTGTAGGATTTTTGCTGCTTTTAGCAGTTGGGTTTTCTGTGGAACAGTGGTCAGGATTCCAACAAGGCCAAGATCCAGTAAGATTCCAACAAGGCCAGGATCCAGTAAGATTCCAACAAGGCCAGGATCCAGTAAGATTCCAACAAGGCCAGGATCCAGTAAGATTCCAACAAGGCCAGGATCCAGTAAGATTCCAACAACAACAACAGCAGCAGCAGCAACAGCAGCAGCAACAACAGCAGCAGCAACAGCAGCAGCAACAGCAGCAGCAACAGCAGCAGCAACAACAGCAGCAACAACAGCAGCAACAACAGCATCACCAACAGCAGCAACAGCAGCAGCAGCAGCAGCAGCCATCGGTTTTAGCTCCTCAGCAAGCTCTCCAAAGCCCACAAGGATCATATTTTCAGGCTTCAAGACCTGGATTTTCTCCTATGGTAGATAAAAGGAGACTTCAAGAAGGCAATACTCAGTCCAAGCAGCTGATGCAGGGTCCTGTGGCGCCATTGAACTGGCGGTATCCCCTAATGGCTGAAGAGGACCTACAGCCGAAAGTGCCCTTCGAGCTACAGATACCTCGTCCTTCTGTGAGTGTAGCAGCACGATGTGGGGAGAACTTTGTGCAGGTTGAGGTTAAGAAAGATTTCTATGGCAACGGTCAGTTGGTAAATCCTGCCCTCCTCAGTTTGGGAGGCTGTAGAGCTGTAGGGCAAGATGTTGAAACTCAAGTTCTTATCTTTGAATCTGAGCTCCAGACATGTGGCAGCTCTCTGACGGTAAGTGGTAACTCCTAGACTAGCTGTAGCAATTGAACAAGTTCGATCTCTGTGGTGACATGTTTACTGTTTTCAGATGACTGCTGATGAGCTTGTGTATACCTTCACTCTACGCTACACTCCTGAGGCTCTAGGTGGCACTCCGATCATGAGAGCAGAAGCAGCTGCTGTTGCAATTGAGTGTCATTATCCAAGGTACAGTAAAATCTTCTGAAGGTTGAGCACTTTCATTCTGGGTTATGTTTAAGCTCTTATTTGTTTCTCTCTAGGTTGCATAATGTAAGTAGCAATGTGTTGCTTCCTGCTTGGGTTCCCTTTTCTGCCACAAGAGTTGGAGAGGAAGATCTTGTCTTCTCTCTCAAGCTTATGACTGGTAATGAAGATGTCTTGCCCTTAATATTTCTGATCCAGCCCTTATTTTGGATGGATGTTTGCAAGAAACTTTGTTCATTGCAGATGACTGGATGTTTGAGAGGCCTGCCAATCAATATTTTCTGGGTCAGTTTATGAACTTTGAAGCTTCTGTGAAACCGTACAACCATGTTCCTTTGCGTCTTTTCATCGACGACTGTGTCGCTACTGCTGCCCCTGATGTGAACTCTGTTCCAAGATATTATTTTATTGAGAATCATGGGTGAGTAAGGGTCCTCTCCGTACCTTCAAGAAGTGAGGTAGTGAGCTAATTTTCTTTCCTCCCTTTTAGGTGCATTGTTGATGCAAAGCTTACAGGTTCACCTTCCCGTTTCATGCGCAGAGTTCAGAATGACAAGCTGCAGTTTCAGTTGGAGGCATTCATATTTCAACAGACTGGTAGTGGCTCGGTATGTGGAAAAATACCCTATATAACTTCAAAATTCTTTGCATCCTCAAGGGGCGTGTGTTATCTGATCCAACTTTTTTAGGTGTACGTTACATGTGCTTTGAAGGCTGTCATTGCTTCAACTCCCACAAATCTGGAGAGCAAGGCTTGCTCCTTTGCCAATGGGTATGTCATTACCTATGTTTCTGCTAAATTGGGTTTCTGTACCATTACTCATTTTTTCAAAATCTTTTCAGTTGGACCTCTGCAGATGAAAATGATCAGGTGTGCATGTGCTGTGATGCCACATGTGGCTCCAGTAGGAAAGGGAGGTCTTTGTCTGATTCAGGTACAGTAAGGCGACTTTATACAATTCCTCAAGAACATCACTGCATACCTTGATGCCCTTTCAACTTTCTTTCCAGGCCTGGTTTCAGAAGGTGAAGTAACTATTGGCCCTATTGGGATATCTAAACAACGTGAGCAATAAAATATTAAACTGGATTTTGTGATGTGGGTTTTCTTAATATTTGATCTACTGAGGTTTTAAGTCACTTAAAATGGATGTTTTGCTTCTAATGCTGTTTGTGTAGCTTCTTGGCTTCCAGGTCTGTATTTAACAGAACTTTAATAAAATGGTCCTTGCTGTTCAGAGCCTTTGAGAAGTTGAGTTCATGAGACAAATTTGCTATTTGTGGATTAAGGCAGTTTTTGTGGCACTTACTACGGAGATTGCAAAATAGGTGGTGGCTGTTGTTTTGCAAACATGACCGTTACGTTCCTAAGTTCGAGACTTTCATAAACGTGTTGCTGGTGGCTAGCCCGGAAGTACACTTGTTGACCGCAACTCCGACAAGATGGATAACCTGCAATAATCAGCTGCATTAAAAAACAGCATTAAAGTAAAACTAAGGTCTTCGGTGTTTAAAAACTGCTTACTAAACATCTCGCTAAACAAAAGTACATGGGGTGGCAAACACTCCGTACCTAATGTTTTTATCAGCCATCGAACTACATGATGCACAAATGAGTCACGTGACATACTTCACTGTTCAAAACCCTTGGTTCGGCTATCCAGCACAGGAACCATATGTCATCAATAAAGAGGGAAAAACTCAGATTCTCGAACCACCAAACAAAGTAATAGGATAAGCAAGGTGGAAGTAGTCTACTGGTTCTGGTGTTAAGGGAAGCTTTTATAGGTGGAACCTCGATGAAGATTGGTGCCTGCCATAGGTGTGTTAAGTAGAGCTGACAAGACTGTTAACCAATGGGACAATCCTAGAGTGAGAAACAAAATCAATCAATTTTCCCACATACCATATTAGACCTATAACAATGACCGACAACGCTTTCGTTTAAGTAAGTTTTGTTTGCAGTTTGTTTATTTTTTCTTCTGTCTTACTGAGACTTGTTAAAGAAGTAATGACTTTTACCATTTTAACCACTCCGTTCCTCCTGGATATGCTTTTCTGTAAATCACGCACTGTTGGTCGGGGCGGGGGGCTTTCAGTACTATATAATAAAAAATGGAAAGTTACAACGCTTCCTGTAACTGATTATAATTTGAATCTGTTGCCAACTATCAATGCTTTTGTATACAGTCCTCCGAATGCCAATTCTGTATTCCAACAGGTATTTTCAACCATTTAACTTTGTTCATTGTCTCCAAACATGGTTTTGGTTGGTGATTTTTAATATCCATGTGGAAAATTCATGTTCTAGAGTTTTTATCATGCCTAGATAGTTTTTGGCCTACAGCAATATATCAATGTCCCAACTCATTCGAGGAGTCATACTCTTGATTTGGTCTGCTGTTCAGGTGTGACTCCTGGAAATTAAACTACTTCTGACTTATCACTGTCAGACCACTTGCTGGTGTCTGTCAATGTCTGTTTATCTGTTTTTATCTATTGATCCCTCAATTCTTGGGGAATGTCTTTCCACACTTCCCTACAAAGAGCATTCATGGAATCTTGATTTAATTCAGTATTACAATGACAATCTTCATATGATCCTCAACATGTGTGCCCCATTGAAAACCAGGAATGTTTCGTTTGTCAACTCTGCACCTTGGTTTACATCAGATCTTCGTCAGCTAAAACTCAAGGGTCGTCGACTGGAAAGCTTGTATTCCAAGACTAGACTTGTAGTTCATAAAGATTTGTATGCTGATCACATGGAAGTTTATAAGTCTGCACTTTCCACAGCAAAATCAGATTATTATGCAGGTTTAATTGGATCTGGTGTAGGAAACCCAATATATTTATTCTCTGTGGTTAATACTATTTTAAAGCCACCTTATTGTTTTAATTGGCATATAGACTACAGAATTATATGAAGCATTTAGGCTCTTTTTTAAAAGAAAATTTAACACATCCACCAGAAATTGGCTTCACCAAACCCTGATTGTAACATAAATCATTCTAGCTTTGTGCCATCTCTGTTATCTTTATTTTCTCCTTTTAAAATTCCAACAGTTGAGGACATTTGTTTTATTGTACAAAAATCTAAATTTGTCACATGTCAACTGGACCCACTACCGACTCACTTGGTTAAAGCTGGTTTATCATTCCTTTCCCCTCTAATCATTGATATAATGCATACATCACTTCTTTCTGGTACTGTCCCAACTGATGTTATAACACCTATTCTTAAGAAACCTGGGACAGACACAAAGAATTTTGAAAATTTTCGACCTATTTCAAATCTGCTGTTTTTGTCAAAAATCCTAGAAAAAATTGTTGCTCTTCAGCTCCGTGAAAATCTGTCTTGTAATATTTTATATAAGCAGTTTCGTGCTCTTCACAGTGTTGAAACTGCACTTGTAAAGATTTCTAATGATCTATTACTAGCGGCTGATGCAGGTGTTTTATCCATACTTATACTTCTTGACCTTAATGCAGCATTTGACACCATTTCACATCCTATACTCTTGAGCAGGCTGGAATCTATTGGAATTACTGTTATGGCTTTAAGCTGGTTTTGTTCCTATCTAACAGACCGCATTTAATTTGTACAATTTAAAAAGTTTAAATCAAAACCCACTTATGTTGTCACTGGTGTTCCCAGGGCTCTTTTTTAGGACCTCTTCTGTTTATTATTTATATTTTGCCTATTGGCAGCATTTTTAGGAAATATGCACACCGCTTCATTGTGAAGCGACAGACCCAGTATAATAACTTGAGACAGACAACGATAGGGGAGACACCCGAAAACTCTTTACTTCAGCTCCACACATACTCATCACAGCCAATACGGAATATAGAATATATAGATTTTCTTACCTAGACCTGAAAGTTCAGCCTAACATTCATTTTTGTCCCTTAAAGGATTTTTGTTTTGGGAGATACAAAGTGTAATTTTTGTTTTAAGATGCCATTCCCTGTGATGCCAATTTTCAAACTTTAGTGTGTAATGTTGCTGCTAGAGCATAAACAATATCTGCAAAATGATAAAGCTCAAAGTTCAATGCCTAGAGAGAGATTGCCTTTAACAGATTTAGCTTATCAAGAAAAACGGAGCACTGCTGGAATCAGAGTACAACCCTTTACTTTCCAGGTAAATGTCACTATTCAGAGTTGTCGAATAAACTCCGCCCAAAGGAATGCGCCAAAATGGGGTGTTTTAAGAGATGATTGACAGTGTTGAACAATAGACTTGAAATTTGTGAAATATAAAACGTTTTTTGCAACTAGAAACATGAACATCAATTGTTAAACACCCAAAACACATAACCAAAGCTTCGAAAACAGTCAGAGAATGGCACCTTTAAAGGTCCAGTCAGTAATTTCTAGCGGTAAGGTTGCCAATTGCAACCAAACGCTCAGTCAACCCCTCTCTTTTGAAGCACTGTGACGGCTGACAGAACATGGCGGATAACATGCAAAGGGTCCCGCGATATGTAGATAGAAATAGCTCATTCTAAGGTAATAAAAACACATCACTTCATTGTGTAAGCTCTTTATACACCTCTGAAGACATGCTATGTATATAATATTGCATTTCTATCAATATATCATCCCTAAAATTACACTCTGGATCTTTAGTAAAAGCACCATTTTGAAGACTAAGTGCACTTTTCTTAATGTCTTAAACAGTAGCATTACAATTTATTCCTATGGCATTGGTTTTATATTTGTAATATATATTTTATATTAGTATTTTATTTATGTGTACGTAACATTAAATCATGAAAATTACATTTCATGCAGTGTGTTATGTTGCCATGTTTGAAAGTAAGCAGTCTGCCAAGTTGTAAGTTCGAAGGAAAATGAATGACAAAGTTATTGGCTTGTAAAATAGGGAGTCGACTCCGAATCACACAAACGAGACGTGACCTAGTCCAAGTCTCTAACCGCCGCGTATCTACGTCGCTAGAAATAGTCCCGCCTACGTTTTGCTAGGACGGCCGCAAAAACTTCACTCTCCTCCCCCAAACACTGTCGCTAGTCTGTGATGCGCGTACATCATGTCTAGAACCTGTGTTTTACATTGTGAAACGAAGTGAAGAACTTTTGAGGAAACAATGGTTACAATTCATTTTTCAAACAACACCACAAGACTATAACCGCAGGGTTTTACTGAGCGCGCGTCATTTCACCTAAGATTGCTTCTGTAATCTTGGCGCGTTCACTGCAGGATATGGTAAACGACAATGCTTGAAATAGGGGGAAATACCAAGTCTATTTGGAACTGTTAGCTCCGCCGAATCACAACTTGAAAGTGTGACTATATATTTTTGTCTTAACTTAAAAACATATTTGTGTACCTTATGTCTGTGTTTAGCTAATGCATATAACACTAACTTTAAAATGTAACGTTATTTCTGTGGTAGGTCCTATTACATTTTGTTTATCTAGCTATGTACTCAGCTAACTTACCTGTTCAATCTATTAACTCTCAAAGTATTTATTTCAAATACTATCTGTATTGTAATAACATCTGAAGATACGAACACTGTACACTGTATGGCGTGACAACTAGTCCAAGTATAATACTGTTACTAGAGAAGTGTAAATGTCCTTTTGCACCTAAATAGATATAAAGGGGTGAAGCTAAAGTCTTTTTATAATGTCTAAAATGCTCTATGTAACATAACAAATGCACAGTAAAGACAAAATAATATAGTTTCTAACGTATTAACAGTATTTTAAGTAAAAAAATATTTTATTTCAATGATGAGCAAAAGCACAACATGCATGTTGTCACACTGGAAGTTTTGCTGGTAAGAGTTGTCACTTGCTCAAGTCGTGCTGGAGTTTCTTGTTGATGAGCCTTTTGGGATGTTTCTTCGTCAGACTCGGCCTCAAACTGCTATCTATACACTGTATATAATATCCAACCACCTGTAAACCTGTAAAAAAGTAATGATGATATCCATTTGCAACACATGATGAACGCATTTGATCAATCACAACAGACCAATCACATGTCACTAGGCTCGCGGATAGGAGGGGATTAGATGGAAAATATTTTTTCTAAGTTTATGAATACTGTAACATTTACATTTACGCATTTGGCAGACACTTTTATCCAAAGCGACTTACATTGTATCTTCCTTTATATATTTTTTTACATAGGTATATGCAATCCCCTGGGATCGAACCCACAACCTTGCAATGTTAACGCAATGCTTTTACTACTGAGCTAGAGGAAAGCGTAGTAACAGTTAGTGATGTTACACGTGAGCGTGTGTCGAGAAATCCTGGAAGCTTTCAGTGAAGCGTGAATCGAGGCGCATAAAGCTTTAGACCAATGAAGGTGACGTCTGAAGCCTCGCTTCCGCCTGAGTGGTTCAGTAAGCGGTTTGAATCTTGCCACGACCTTTTGACAGCTTTATAAACCATGTTAAACAAGCACATCCACAAACTCAGACAGTTTCCAGATTAAGAATAATAATATTATCAAGTCTGAAAAGTCTCAAATCTTCATGAGGCTTCATCTCGCCACCACTAGTGACAGTTACACTGTTTTTTAATTTCACATTTATACAGCCAATGCCATTGTTAATAATGGAATATAACTTTAGATAGTGACACTCAATTGCAACAGCAGCTGCATCTGATCTCACAATGGGAGTTCCACCTACCGCCTCTGGAAAGCCTAAATAAAAAAGTTTATTTAACTTTTGTACAAAGAAAACTATATATATTTTTATAATGAGTAAGTGGTGAACTAATTTTTAATTGCGGGTGAACGATTTCTTAAACTCAACAGGTCTGGAGAAACATTAGGCTTGTCAAAATGGGGTGGAGCCACAATAACTGCATGCTCTTGAAAAAGCCACCGCATAGAAGCGACAAGCATTCTGAAGTTCTCAGAGTTTTTCCTCACAATGGGGTTGGTAGCTGTCACTTTGGTTGGAGTTCTGCTGTTGTTAGCAGTTGGGTTGTCTGTGGAACAGTGGTCAGGGTTTCAGCAAGGCCAGGCTCCAGTAAGATTACAACAACAACAACAACAAGAACAGAAGCAGCCATCAAGTTTTGCTTCTCAGCAGGCTTCACAGGGATCTGCTTATTTTCAGCCTTCAGGACCTGGAACGTCTCCTATGGCAGATCCGAGGCAACTTCAAGAAGGCAACACTCAATCCAAGCAGCCGATGCAGGGTCCTGTGGTACCATTGACCTGGCAGTATCCACTAATGCCTGAAGAGCCCCTGCAGCCTGAAGTGCCCTTTGAGCTACGGATACCTAGTCCTTCTGTGAGCATAGCAGCACAATGTGGCGAGAACCTTGTGCAGGTTGAGGTTAAGAAAGACTTCTATGGCAACGGTCAGTTGGTAAACCCTGCCTTCCTCAGTTTGGGAGGCTGTGGAGCTGTAGGGGAAGATCCTGATGCTCAAGTTCTTATCTTTGAATCTGAGCTCCAGACATGCGGCAGCTCTCTGACAGTGAGTAGTAACTCATGGGTTTGCAACGACAATTGAACATCAAGCTAGAGCTCTGTGGTAACCTATGACTGTTTTCAGATGACGGCTGATGAGCTTGTGTACACCTTCACTCTTCGCTACACTCCTGAGGCTGTCGTTGGAACTCCCATTGTGAGATCAGATGCAGCTGCTGTTGCAATTGAGTGTCACTATCCAAGGTTATATCCTCTTAAAAAGGTTCTGCACTTTTTTTCCAGGTTACTTTCTAACACTTTGTTCTTTAGGTTGCATAATGTAAGCAGCAATGTGTTGCTTCCTGCCTGGGTTCCCTTTTCTGCAACAAGAGTTGGCGAGGAAGTTCTTGTCTTTTCTCTCAAGCTTATGACTGGTAATGAAGATTTCCCTCCCCTAAATATTTCTGACCCAGCTCTTAAATGGATGTTGCCAACACTTTCTTCATTGCAGATGACTGGATGTTTGAGAGGCCTAGCAATCAGTATTTTCTGGGTCAGTTTATGAACTTTGAAGCCTCTGTGAAACAGTACAACCATGTTCCTTTGCGTATTTTCATCGACGACTGTGTCGCTACTGCGGCCCCTGATGTGAACTCCGTTCCAATATATTCTTTTATTGAGAATTATGGGTGAGTAAGGGCTCTCTCCATATCTTCAATAAGTTAGACAATGGCTAATTTTCTTTCCTCCCTAGGTGCATGGTTGATGCAAAGCTTACAGGTTCACCTTCCCGTTTCATGCGCCGTGCTCAGAATGACAAGCTGCAGTTTCAGTTTGAGGCATTTATGTTTCATCAGACCGGAAGTGGCTCGGTATGTGGATAAAGTGCCTCTATAACTTCAAAATCTTTGCCTCCTCGGTAGTGTAAACTGCAACTTGTTTTTTCTAGGTGTACGTTACATGTGCTTTGAAGGCTGTCATTGCTTCTACTCTCACAAATCCGGAGGGCAAAGCTTGCTCCTTTGCCAATGGGTATGTCATTACCTATGTTTCTGCTAAATTGTTTCTTTACCATGATTCATTTGTACACCATCTTTTCAGTTGGACTTCTGCGGATGACAATGATCAGGTGTGCATGTGCTGTGATGCCACATGTGGCTCAAGTAGGAAAGGGAGGTCTTTGTCTGGTTCAGGTACAGTAAGGGGACTTTATACAATTCCTCAACATCACTGCATACCTTGATGCCCTTTCAACTTTCTTTCCAGGCCTAGTTTCAGAAGGTGACGTAACTATTGGCCCTATTGGGATATCTGAACAACGTGACCAATAAAACCTTAAACTGGATATTGTGATGTGGTTTTCTTTAACATTTGGTCTACTGAGGTTTAAGTCCCTTAATTCTGCAAACATGACTTTAACATGTAGATACAGATACTTTAGGAATGGCTTCTAAAGACACTTAATTCCATGGCCATTAGCCAACATGTGTCAGCACCCACTCCCCTTCGTAATCATACTTTAGATTAATACGGTGTGGATGACGTTAAAATCCTTCAGCAGAGCGACGACATTTCGGCTCTTTATCTGGTATAATGCTTGCTTCACTGGCCTATGGCTGCAACTAAAACTCCTTGTTACATATATGACAGAACAATAACCTAAGCTACCAAAGGTGCGTTTCTTGATAATCTGCCTGAATTGTCTCAAATCTCTAGCATGAGTAATAACGCTCTTGACTTTACCATTGACCATTTTAACGCCACCTTCTCACGGTTGCATCTCTGTTCTTAAAGAATATAAAAAATGGCGACATGACACCTTGGTATAATGAACACACCAAGGCTCTAAAGAAAAATGGAGCGCAACTTTAAGAAGACTAAATCTGAGGTATTTCCTGCAGCATTGAACGATAGTATTTGAAAAAACAGGATAGCCCAAAAAACGTCTAGATCCACCTACCTTTCATCACTAATAGAAAAGAACCAGCACAACCCTAGGTTTTTATTTAATGTCGTGGCTTAATTAACCAAAAATAAATCTTCTGCGACTTCTGATTCTGTATAGCAGTGATGAATTTATGAACCACAATAAAACCCAAGATATTTGCGAAATAACTATGAAACCAGCTGAACAAACAACTAACTACAGTGCCCATAAGGAGAAATTGCTATTTTCTACCATAATCATTAGATCTTCTAAATCAACATGCATGCTAGACCCTATACCTACAAATCTACTGAAAGAGATATTTCCAGAAATTATAGATCATCTTCTGAGCATTATTAACATCTCTGACACTAGGACATGTGCCTTAAGCATATAAGGTTGCTGTTATAAGGCCCCTTGTCAAAAAAACCATCTCGACCCTGGAGAACCAGTCAGGGGCGCCGCCAGGAATTTTGGGCCCCATGAAAAAAAATCTAATTGGGCCCCCTATGTGCAGCTGTTGGCACCCCATCTCTAGGACCTAACTGTCCAATCAAAAGCTTGCAACTGTCTTGCTTCTTGTAGTGCAATACTAGTACTAGCAAAATATTTACTCCTGGTGATCTGTAAATGCAAGTCTACATACAGTATGCAGTTCACTATTTGATGCAAGATTAAAAGCCACCTTAAAAATGTCCATTCTTAATGTAATTTAATTGTAAAAATATTGACAAATTTAAAAAAAGAAAAAACTTAAATATATAATAACTTTTTAATCAAAATAAATTAACATCATCATCTCAAAACAATGAAAACAGCTTTTTTTTTTACTTAACTGCACATATATGCCAACAACAAAATAAAGTTGAAGTGTAAAACGGAATTTCCACATCAGGGTTATTAAAAAAGATCAAGTGATCACTAAATCCATAGGTTTTTTAGGTTTGGAATATGGTCATAACAAAACTAACAGTACCAGTGACATCAAATTAAAAGGTTAGTTAACATGGTACAAATAAGAACAATGGAAATATATACCAATAAATGACACTAACACTACAGAACATTGACCCAAATTACCTATAGTTCTGTATTATCATCACTTGATTACATACATTAGGTGTGTGTGTGTGTGTGTGTGCGTGCGTGCGTGCGTGTGTGCAAGCTTCTCAAATAAATTGCCCATCATGGTGGGAATAATAAGGTCTGTATCTATAGATGTTTTTTAAGGGCCAAAATTCACTCTAAATGAACGCATCAAACTGGATTATTTTAATATTGTCTGTAACCTACATGCAGGTTGAGGTGAGCTACTCATTGTTTCTAAATGCATACAGACAAGAGGTTCTTTTTTTATGTCATAATGGTCATTATGTGAGAAAAAATTTTTTGTTTGATTTCTGTCATTTATAAATATTCCACTTTCTTTTTTGTTATGGTTAAGTCATTAACACAGTGTTGCTCACCTTCTTCACTGGGACAGGGAGGGGTGCAGTTATGGGGAGACTGGGGTGCTGCTGACTCATCTGTTGTTAAGTCTGCTAAGATGGGCATGGACAATGATTTAATATGAATATCTTGCTAAGCGTTTCCCTCCACTGATTAAATGTTTATGAAATGTAGGCTGACCCTAGCCTGCAGCTAGCTAGCTTATTTCACTATGGACAACAGGTTAATACCACTCACAGACTGAATGCTACCCACCTTTCTTGGTGAAAAACTGGGTTACAGATTGACACCCTTTTGTCTTTGCTCTCTCATTTTTGTTTCTTTTCCTTTTTTGAAAACCAGATTTTTTACTACGCAACATAGTTGTCTCTGTTTCTGACGCGACGCGACTTTCTGCAACTAAACACCGTCACTGATGAGTGCGCTAAAGCAGGACCGAACCATTTCATGCAGACACAGGGGGGTGCTCGGTCAATATGGATGTTTACTTTTAGGTCCATTGGGGATATTTAACTTTTATTGCCAAAATACGTTAAAAAAAAGACATCCTTCATTTTATTATTATTTTAAATATACTAAATGATGATGATTTATATAGTGTATAATATAATTAAAAATTAATTAGTTTTTACCTATTTGTTGGGGCCCCTGTCAGTCAGGGGCCCTTGGAATTGTCCTAACTTTTCCCCCCTATACGGCGCCCATGGAACCAGTTGACGACAGACCTATATCGAATCTACCTTTCATATCTAAAGTTCTGGAAAAAGCAGTCTCAACTCTGTTCCTTTGCCCAAAGTAATGACATCATTGAAGATTTTCAGTCTGGATTTAGAGCACATCACCGTACAGAGACTGCTTTGATCAGTTACAAATGATCTGCTTTTGGCGTCTGACCGCCGTTGTATTTACTTATAGGTGCTGCTAGACCTTAGTGTTGTATTCGACAATATTGACCACAGCACAGTCCTACATAGACTTGAACATTGTTAGCATTAAGGGAATAGCTTTGAAGTGGTTTAGATCTTCTTTATCCGACCGTTTTAAATATGTAGCAATAAACAGTGAGGTGTTAAGCAAATCGCAAGTGCAGTACGGTGTACCACAGGGCTCCGTCTTAGGGCCTATGCTCTTTGCATTATACATGCTTCCTCTAGGAGATATAATAAAGCGACCTGGAGTTAGCTTTCACTGTTATGCTGATGATACGCAACTTTATATTTTCTCGAAGCCTCATAAAACAGCAATTTCATCGAATAGTGGAATGCATATACGATATAAAAAAACTGGGTGAGTAACAATTTCTTATTACTGAAATCGGACAAAACATAAGTGTTACTTATTGGACCGAAAACCGCTACACGTAATAACCAAGAATACTGCTATACTATTGACAGATGTTCCAAAAAACCCTCGACTTCACCAAAGAATCTTGGTGTTTTATTCGATAGTACTCTGACATTTGAGAACCATGTAAAATTGCGTTATTCCATCTCAAAAATATATAAAAACTACGTCATATGCTATCAAGTTAATTCGTGCATTTATGACATCAAGACTACATTACTGTAATGCCGTATTATGTTGGTTGGTCGGCAGGCTTATTACAAAAACTCCATATGGTCCAAAATGCAGCAGCTCGAGTTCTTACACTTTCAAAAAAGAATGAGCATATTATCCCAGTACTATCAACCTTGCACTGGTTACCCATAAAGCATCTCATTAACTTTAAAATCTTGCGTATTGCCTATAAAGCCCTGCATGGTTTAGCTCCTCACTACTTGAGTGAACTTTTCTTGTATCACAGTCCTTCACGTGCAATACGCTTTCAGGCATCTGGTCAGTTGCTAATACCTAGAATTTCAAATTCAGTGTGGTGGTGTGCTGGTGGCAGATCATTTTCCTATCTAGTGCCAAAAGTTTGGAACAGTCCTATCCGCTCTGTCTGGGAGGCAGACAAACTCTGTCAGTTTAAATCTAGACTAAAGACGCAACTTTTTAATCTTGCATACACTACACTATCATAATATAAATATTCCTAAAGTTTAGGCTGCACTAGTTAGATCAACCGGAACCAGGAACACTACCAATTACAACTGATGTATTTGTTGCATCAAAGAGTACAGAACAGTACTCTACTCTCAGCCAGTCTTGTCTCATTGTTCCAAGGTAACTAGAGCGGGCAGGACGCAGTCCATGCACAGACCTGACAAAAGCTGTGATGATAGAGCTAGATAAAGGAGGACGCAGCGACTTTGAATGTCTTCACTACAACATTTCAGCCGCTATTAGATTATTAAGGATGGTCTTAAATCTAAAAATGTTTTTATTTTGCCTTGAGCTGTAGGGGAAGATCCTGATGCTCAAGTTCTTATCTCTGAATCTGAGCTCCAGACGTGGCAGCTCTCTGACGGTGAGGAGCTCCTAGGTTTGGCAACGACAATTGAACATCAACCTAGATCTGTGGTAACACATGACTACTGTTTTCAGAGGACCGCTGATGAGCTTGTGTACACCTTCACTCTACACTACACTCCTGAGGCTGTAGGTGGAACTCTCATGGTGAGATCAGATGCAGCTGCTGTTGCAATTGAGTGTCACTATCCAAGGTTATATCTTCTTAAAAAGGTTCAGCTCTTTATCCAGGTTACTTTCTAACACTTTGTTCTTTAGGTTGCATAATGTAAGCAGCAATGTGTCGATATCTGCCTGGGTTCCCTTTTCTGCAACAAAAGTTGGAGAGGAAATTCTTGTCTTTTCTCTCAAGCTTATGACTGGTAATGAAGTATTCATGAAGTATCTGACCCAGCTCTTGACTGGATGTTGCCAACACTTTCTTCATTGCAGATGACTGGATGTTTGAGAGGCCTAGCAATCAATATTTTCTGGGTCAGTTTATGAACTTTGAAGCCTCTGTGAAACAGTACAACCATGTTCCTTTGCGTATTTTCATCTACGACTGTGTCACTACTGCGGCCCCTGATGTGAACGCTGTACCAATATATTCTTTTATTGAGAATTATGGGTGAGTAAGGGCTCTCTCCATATCTTCAATAAGTGAGGGAAAGGGTTAATTTTCTTTCCCTTTTAGGTGAATGGTTGACGCAAAGCTTACAGGTTCACCTTCCCACTTCATGTGCCGAGCTAAGAATGACAAGATGCAGTTTTCAGTTGGAGGCATTCATGTTTCAACAGACCAGTGGCTCGGTATGTGGAAAAAGACCCTATATAAGAAAAATTATTTGTGTCCTCAAGGGATGTATAAACTGCAACTTGTTTTTTCGTAGGTGTACGTTACATGTGCTCTGAAGGCTGTTATTGCTTCTATTCTCACAAATCCGGAGCGCAAAGCTTGCTCCTTTGCCAACAGGTATGTCATTACCAATGTTTCTGCTAAATTGTTTCTTTACCATGACTTTGTACCATCTTTTCAGTTGGACCTCTGCAGTCTAAAATAATCAGGTCTGCATGTGCTGTGATGCCACATGTGGCTCCATTAGGAAAGGGAGGTCTTTGTCTGATTCAGGTACAGTTAGGGGACTTTATACAATTCCTCAGGAACATCACTTCACACCTTGATGCCCTTTCAACT
Source organism: Barbatula barbatula (assembly GCF_947034865.1). Lineage (NCBI taxonomy): Eukaryota > Metazoa > Chordata > Actinopteri > Cypriniformes > Nemacheilidae > Barbatula > Barbatula barbatula. The sequence goes on along the minus strand of NC_136778.1, from coordinate 20,293,592 downwards.
TTCTTTCCAGGTCTGGTTTCAGAAGGTGAAGTAACTATAGGCCCTATTGGGATATCTGAACGACGTGACCAATAAAAACTTAAAATGGATATTGTGATGTGGGTTTCTTAAACATTTGGTCTGCTGAGGTTTAAGTCACTTAAAATTCTGCAAACATGACCAACAATGCTATATTTGTGTAAAAGCAATGGAAATATAATTAAATGGGATGGACTTTAGTTCACAGGAGGAAAACAACAGATCATGACATTGCGTTATGCTTCATGCAAAGGTCATGCTTATGCTTTAGTGTCACAGTCCCAGGGGACCACTGGGCATTATCAGGAGACCATGTGAACCTATTTGATTGGGTGACCCTTGCTTGTTACACATTTGCCTTTCTGGTTCAAGCTAGCCTTAATACACAGTGTAGTTTTGCTAATGGTGCGTGAGCACAGGGCCTAGTTATAGGCTTGTCCTATATATGTCGGTCCATGTGTTGCCAAGGAGTTTAGGGTCTGTGGTCAGTTTTTACGCGATTTACATTATCCATGGCCTCTGGTGGTGACCCGGATGTTCATAGTACATAGTATTTATAAGGTACCACAAATTTATATAAACAATATCATGTTAATATTTGAAATATACAGACTTATCGTAAGTTTAGTGCCATGCTATTAAAGAATCACGTATATGCTGTCAAACTAAGGATTTAAGACATAGAAGTGCAGCCAAACAAGTAGGATTACATTTTATTTCTTCGGTAGTTTCTTTTATGGCACTTGGTACACTTATGATAATTTCTAGTTATTTCGGAAATTAGGACCGTTCTAATTTTGGGTTCCAAATTGCTGTTCGTTTGTTAAATTTGGGTTCACCCCAAGTTATTTGATGCTGAGCGCAAACTAAAGTTTTGAACAACCACTTGATAACCAGTTGAAAATGCTTGAGCTGTTTGCTCAAGGTATACCTCTTTTGTGCAATTCATAAAGGACATTTTCCTAAAGGGAATTTGGGGTATAGAGATGTATAGCTTAAGACTTTGTAATAGCCTTACACCACTATTGTCATTAATTTTCAATGATCCCGACCCTACAAGCAGCACATTAACACCTGGTTGTGCACAAAGGCTGTTTATAAATGGTGGGAAAAGAATGACGAACTGCAAATGCATGCTCAGATCAGCAGAGAAGCTGTGAAAGAGCAGACTTGAATGAACAGAACTGAATGCGGAACACAGGACTTGTCAGACCAAGACTGACACCATTATTTAACTGATAGGAAGCAAAGCATTAACCCAATGCAAATTGAACAGACTCTGGAAAGAGATATATCTACCTGATATTGAGGTGAGACCACTACGGGACCTACTGGAATGTGGTGAACGATCTGGAGGTATGTGCGGTAAATGGAGATCCTATTCCATTGGACGGATGGGCAGTGATTACTGTCAACTTGATAGGAAACGAGGATCCCAGCCTTTCCATCAATGTACCATTCCTTGTTAGCTAAATGCCAATTGAGAGACCAATCCTTGGCTTACACGTGATTAAGAAACTGATTCAGGGGCGACCCAAACAGCTCATGCAAACACTCACTGCTCTATTAGCCAGAGCTATTGATGTCCCAAACGAGAAGGCACAGACCCCTTATTGAAATTATACGGACTGCAGAAGAAGACGAGCCCTAATTAAAATTATACGGACTGGAGAAGATGAATGTGGTCATCTGATGGTCGGTAAGAGATCATTCCGGCAGGGCAGATTGCCTGCGTGCAATGCCGGATCACGCCAAATTTAGCACAGTTGGGCTCTGTAGTCTTGTTTGAACCAAAAGAGGATAACAACCATCTAAAATATCTGGATCTTTGAGAGGGGCTTCTGGAGATACCTAACAGAGATGACTCATGTATATCTGAGTGTCAGCCAAATGAGGGTAGACCCACAGGTCCTGGAAGCTGTTCGATCTCTCACACTCAAGACTCGACAGATGGTGGGGGATGTATGAGGTTACTGGGTTTCCTCAGCTATTACAGGACATTTAAGCAACGGTAATATAATTAAATGGGATAGACTTTAGTTCACAGGAGGAACTGAACCAAATAAACACAATAAAGTTTGTTTTAGCCATCCAATATGACCCCTTTAAATAGTATCAACTGTCGGTAAAGACGGTAGTTGAAAGTTATGATTCAATGCATGTTTACCTTGTACAGACACTTACTGAACGCATTCTTCTTTTACTGCAGGCGGGCTGAATGATCTTGTGTTTAAAAACGTTTTTGCTTCGCTCTGTAGCGTTAAGAGAATGGGTGAAGGTTGCAACCACTTGACATTGCAGATTTTGACGCAAGAAAACGGTGGAATATTTTTTCAAAGTTTATGAGTACTGTGAAAGTTAGTGATCTTACGTTCTGTGGCGAGGCTTTGGAGCGTGTATCGAGAATCCTGGAAGCTTTCAGTGAAGCGTGTGACCAACCTTGCTTCCGCCTGAGTGGTTCAGTAAATGGTTTGAATCTGGCCACAACATTTTGACAGCTATATAGACCAAGTTTCCCCTTCAATATATTCATATAAATAGATTAATCTATGTGGAAATATATATTTTTCTTTAAAGTTTTTTATAAGCCTTAACTGGTGCAAAATAAAGTGCATCACAGACCACATCATGCACATCTGTAAAGAATTTGCTTGTTTTACAGTATTTGGCCACCAGATGGTATTGTGAGCATATTAAGCCTCATTAAATGAAGCCTTTTATGAACCACTTGGCTGAAAAGCCTCAAATCTTAATGAGGGTTAACTTCGCCCCTCCCCAAAAAATGAGAGTTAAACTGTTTTTTTTTATTTCACATTTATAAGGTCAATGCCATTTTTAATAAATTAAGCCATACATCTCTATATACCCAAGATTCATTTTAATTAGTTGGATGGAAAAGACTAAACTTAAAAAATAACTTACTCATCATAAAAATATAATATAAAAATATAATTATACATAAGTGGTGATATAATTTAAAATTGTGGGTGAATGATTCCTTAATCTCAACAGGTCTGGAGAATCATTAGGCTTGTAAAAATGGGGTGGAGCCACAATGATTGCATGCTCTTGAAAAGCCACCGTATAGAAGCAACAAGCATTCTGAAGTTTTCAGAGTTTTTCCACAATGGTGCTGGTAGCTGTCACGTCGGTTGGAGTGCTGCTGTGCTTAGCAGTTGGTTTATCTGTGGAACAGTGGTCAGGGACTCAACAAGGCCAGGCTCCAGTAAGATTGCAGCAGCAGCAGCAGCAGCAGCAGCAGCAGCCAAGTTTAGCTTCTCAAGGATCAGCTTTTTTTCAGACTTCAGGACCTGGAATGTCTCCTATGGCAGATCCAAGGCGACTTCAAGAAGGCAACACTCAATCCAAGCAGCCGATGCAGGGTCCTGTGGCACCATTGACCTGGCGTTATCCACTAATGCCTGAAGAGCCCGTGCAGCCTGAAGTTCCCTTTGAGCTACGGATACCTAGTCCTTCTGTGAGCATAGCAGCACAATGTGGCGAGAACCTTGTGCAGGTTGAGGTTAAGAAAGACTTCTATGGCAACGGTCAGTTGGTAAACCCTGCTTTCCTCAGTTTGGGAGGCTGTGGAGCTGTAGGGGAAGATCCTGATGCTCAAGTTCTTATCTTTGAATCTGAGCTCCAGACATGCGGAAGCTCTCTGACAGTGAGTAGTAACTCATGGGTTTGCAACGACAATTGAACATCAAGCTAGAGCTCTGTGGTAACCTATGACTGTTTTCAGATGACGGCTGATGAGCTTGTGTACACCTTCACTCTACGCTACACTCCTGAGGCTGTAGGTGGAACTCCCATTGTGAGATCAGATGCAGCTGCTGTTGCAATTGAGTGTCACTATCCAAGGTTATATCCTCTAAAAAAGGTTCAACACTATTTTCCAGGTTACTTTCTAACACTTTGTTTTTTAGGTTGCATAATGTAAGCAGCAATGCTTTGATTCCTGCCTGGGTTCCCTTTTCTGCAAAAAGAGTTGGGGAGGAAATTCTTGTCTTTTCTCTCAAGCTTATGACTGGTAATGAAGATTTCTTGCCGTAAATATTTCTGACCCAGCGCTTGACTGGATGTTGCCAACACTTTCTTCATTGCAGATGACTGGATGTTTGAGAGGCCTAGCAATCATTATTTTCTGGGTCAGTTTATGAACTTTGAAGCCTCTGTGAAACAGTACAACCATGTTCCTTTGCGTATTTTCATCGACGACTGTGTCGCTACTGCGGCCCCTGATGTAAACTCCGTTCCAATATATTCTTTTGTTGAGAATTATGGGTGAGTAAGTGTCCTCAATTTCGCCAATAAGTGAGGCAATGGGCTAATTTTCTTTCCTCCCTTTTAGGTGCATGGTTGATGCAAAGCTTACAGGTTCACCTTCCCGTTTCATGCGCCGATCTCAGAATGACAAGCTGCAGTTTCAGTTGGAGGCATTCATGTTTCAACAGACTGGTAGTGGCTCGGTATGTGGAAAGACCCTATATAACATCGAAATTTGTTGCGTCCTCAAGGGATGTGTAAACTTCAACTTGTGTTTTCTAGGTGTACGTTACATGTGCTTTGAAGGCTGTCATTGCTTCTACTCTCACAAATCCGGAGAGCAAGGCTTGCTCCTTTGCCAACAGGTATGTCATTACCAACATTGTTTCTGCTAAATTGGGTTTCTGTACCATGACTCATTTGTACACCATCTTTTCAGTTGGACCTCTGTGGATGAAAATGATCAGGTGTGCATGTGCTGTGATGCTACATGTGGCTCCAGTAGGAAAGGGAGGTCTTTATCTAATTCAGGTACAGTGAGGGGACTTTATACAATTCCTCAACATCACTGCATACCTTGATGCCTTTTCAACTTTCTTTCCAGGCCTGGTTTCAGAAGGTGAAGTAACTATTGGCCCTATTGGGATCTCTGAACAACGTGATCAATAAAATCTTAAACTGGATATTGTGATGTGGGTTTCTTTAACATTTGGTGTACTGAGGATTAAGTCACTTAAAGTTCTGCTAACATAACCAACAAAGCTATGTGTAAAACAATGGAAATATTATGAAAAGATTAAATGTGATAGACTTTAGGTAAAACAACCCATGACATTGAGGGTTCTACATATAATTCTGCTTGTTTTAGTGTCTCTGTCCCAGGGGACCACTGGGCATGATCAGGAGACGATGTGAATTTATTTGAGTGACACTTGTTTGTTGACGCTTATTGTTACACTTGACTTTCTGGTTCAAGCTAGCCTTAATACACAGGAGTGTAGTTTTTCTAAGGGTGCACAGGGCCTAGTTTTAGGCTTGTCCTATATTCTGAATTGTTTGAGGCCTCATGGTCGGTCTGTCCATGTGTTTGCCATAAAGTTGTGGTCAGTTTTTACTTTATTGAAATTGTCCAGGGGCCCTAGTGGTGACCTGGATGTACTAAGTCATAAATCATAGTACTGTAGTGGCAGATGCAAGCGCCACACACACGATGGACTTGCTGACATAATTCACCTACAGTATTCACTGAGAGAGAAGCTTTACGGCCCCTTTAAGTAGGCGGAGCCGGGACTCTAGTTCGGTGGTGTTCTGGTGTTTTGTGATGTTCTTGCAGTTCAATAAACGTACCGCGTTGAGAGTTACCACATGCAGTTCCCTCGTGTATTCTTTTGATAGCACTAGTGCTACATTGGTGACCCCGAGTCAGAACTATTAACGCAAAATGTCGACGAATGCTGTATCGCTTAAGCTTCCGGAGTTTTGGGAGCAACAAGCGTCTGTGTGGTTCGCTCAAGCCGAGGCTCAGTTCGCTTTACGAGAGATAACCGCGGACGACACGAGATACTACTATGTGGTCGCAGCTCTCAACAGTTCCACAGCCGCACGAGCGTTAAGCATCCTGGAAAATCCCCCAGAACGACACAAATACGCTGCGCTAAAGGCTTACCTGCTAAAGACTTTCAGTTTATCAGAGACTGACAGAGCACGTCGTTTGCTCTCGCTGCCGGGTCTCGGAGATTCCCGGCCGTCCGAATTGATGGATCACATGCTGGCATTGCTCGGTGAGCATAAACCATGTTTTCTGTTTAAAGAATTGTTCCTACAACAGTTGCCTTTGAACGTTCGCACCTCTCTCGCAAACAGCACGGTGACTGATTACAGAGAACTAGCGCAGCTGGCGGACGAATATCACACAGCTTCGCACAAATTCACGGCTAATGACTCAACGGCCACGTTTGTGTATCCCGTAACGAGAGCTGCAGAGCGCTGTCCAGACGTACGGCCATCGTTTCCCGCACGGCAGCCAGGCGATCACGGACTTTGTTACTTTCACGCCCGTTTCGGAGCAAAAGCCAAGAAATGTCGTGCCCCTTGCACGTTCAGTGGGAGCCGAGGAATCCCAACAGTCAGCAGCGTAGTGACACATAATGCTGAATATCTCCTTTTCATCACGGATTCGCTATCCAGCCGACATTTCTTGTGTGACACAGGAGCACAAGTTAGCGTGATTCCGGCATCACCTGTGGACAGACGATCCGGCGAAACTGGCACACCGCTCGAAGCGGCCAACGAAGGTAAAATTAAGACGTATGGGACACGGCTAGTCCCGCTGTGTTTCAATGGACAACGTTTTACATGGGAGTTTGTTTTAGCAGATGTGAGCAGGCCCCTCCTGGGCGCAGATTTTCTGTGCTCTTATGGACTTTTGGTAGATGTAAAGAACTGTTGCTTAGTCACTGCGGAAGGTTTCAATGTGTTGCCTTGTTCACGAAGCACTTTTGCAACAACCACACTCTCTAGCGCGTTGACCGTGGAGTGCGAGTTTGCTCGAATACTCAGTGAATTTCCCAATCTCACCAAACCCACTTTCTCATCAGCCTCAGCTAGCCATGGGGTTGTACACCATATTTTGACGTCTGGACCCCCAGTGCATGCCCGAGCCCGACGCTTGCATCCTGAAAAGATGGCAGCAGCTCAGGCGGAGTTTACTAACATGGAAAACCTGGGAATTGTGCGACGCTCCAACAGTCCTTGGGCCTCACCCCTACATATAGTCCCCAAAACTGATGGTGGTTACCGCCCGTGCGGGGATTATCGTCGGCTCAATGATGTCACCACGCCTGACCGATACCCCGTTCCTCACATTCAGGATTTTTCAGCGCGCCTGGCAGGGGCAACCATCTTCTCCAAAGTGGATCTGGTGCGTGGATACCATCAGGTACCAGTTTTCCATGAGGACATCCCCAAAACAGCTGTGATAACACCGTTTGGCCTTTTTGAGTTTTTGCGGATGCCTTTTGGCCTCAAGAATGCGGCCCAAACATTTCAGCGCATGATGGACTCAATCTTACGGGATTTGGACTTTATATTTGTGTATTTAGATGACATCCTGATCGCCAGTTCCTCCGCACACGAACATCTCACTCATCTACGCTTGCTTTTTGCCCGACTCAGTCAACACGGTTTAATAATTAACCCTGCCAAGTGTCATTTTGGCCTGGAGGCCATCGACTTTCTTGGTCACCGAGTAACAGACATGGGGGCTTTCCCGCTACCAAACAAAGTGGACGCCATCGAACGGTTCCCTGTGCCCCACACTATCAAAGCGCTGCAAGAATTTCTGGGGATGGTCAATTTTTATCACCGTTTCATTCCTCGGGCCGCTGAGCTCATGCGACCTTTGTACGGCGCCGTCAAAGGACACAGCAAAGCAAAACCGATCACCTGGTCGGAGGAGATGACCAAGTCTTTTGTGGACACTAAGCAAGCTCTAACTCAAGCAACCATGCTATCTCACCCTGTTCCTGGCGCTCCTATCGCTATCTCCACCGATGCCTCAGACTGGGCTGTAGGTGCAGTACACGAGCAGCTTATAGGAGGTGTTTGGCAGCCCCTGGCATTTTTCAGCCGTCAACTACGCCCCAACGAGCGGAAGTACAGTACATTTGACAGAGAGTTGCTCGCCCTATACCTAGCTGTCAGACACTTTCGTTTCTTTCTGGAGGGCCGTGCATTTACAGCATTTGTGGACCACAAGCCCTTGGTTCACGCAATGGCAAAAGTTTCCGAGCCTTGGTCGACCCGCCAGCAACGTCACTTGGCTTTCGTTTCTGAGTTCACAACGGATATCCAGCACATTGACGGAAAAAGCAACGTTGTGGCAGATTGCCTTTCAAGAGCTACAGTGCAAGCAGTGCATCTGGGTATGGACTTTGTCCGTTTGGCTGCAGACCAACAGTCCGACCCCCAGGTACAGGCATACAGGACGGCTGACTCAAGTCTGACAATTGCTGATGTCATTTTTACTGAGGCAGGTGTGACACTAATGTGCGATGTCTCCACGGGCAACCCTCGCCCAGTTCTACCCATGCAGTGGCGGCGCCTTGTTTTCGATAAGGTCCACAGTTTGTCACACCCAGGGCGGAGAGCTTCGCAGCAGTTGGTCTCATCGAAGTATGTGTGGCATGGTTTAAAAAAAGATGTTCGGGACTGGGTCGCTGCTTGCGTGGAATGCCAGCGTGCTAAAATACAAAGGCACGTCAAAGCACCCTTGGAGACATTTGTGGTACCTGAGCGACGTTTCGAACATGTCAACATCGACCTGGTGGGTCCATTACCGCCCTCCCAGGGGTTCACTCACCTTCTCACCATGGTGGATCGGACTACCAGGTGGCCGGAGGCAGTTCCATTGACCTCGACAACCACAGACAGTGTGGCACGGGCTTTCATTGCCAATTGGGTGGCACGTTTCGGCACCCCTGGAGACATGTCTTCGGACCGTGGCCCGCAGTTCACGTCAGAGTTGTGGTCGGAGGTGGCCCGCATCCTCGGAGTGCAGCTCCATCGTACTACGGCGTTCCACCCGCAGGCCAATGGCCTTTGTGAACGTTTTCACCGCTCTCTTAAGACGGCTTTGAGGGCCAGTCTAACGGACGACAGATGGGTCGAGCGTTTGCCCTGGGTCCTTCTGGGTCTACGGACCGCTCCTAAGGAAGAGCTGCAAACCTCTTCGGCAGAATTGGTGTATGGTCAGCCGCTGCGTGTCCCAGGCGACTTCATTCCACCCAGCACTGAACCATGGAGCCCGCTCGCTGAACGGTCTACCCTTGTTGACAAGATTAAGGCTTTTCGGCCAGTGCCCACATCGCAACACGGCATGGGGCAGTCCTGGATACCCCGAGACCTATCTACGGCTGATTTTGTATTTATTCGCTGTGACGCTCGCCGACACTCCTTGCGCCCTCCTTACGATGGGCCATTTCGCGTACTGGAGGCTGGAGATAAGACTTTCCTGGTTGATATTGGAGGTCGTCCAGAACGAGTTACGGTCGACCGACTCAAGCCAGCTCATGGAGCACGAGGCTGCCCACTGGTTCCTGCTCGGGCACCTAAGCGGGGTCGACCGTCCATTCACAAGAGTACAGTCTCCAGGGAGGTTTCCCAGCCCGCTTTACCTGCGCCATCGGCCCCTGAGCCGCATTCTTTCACACGTTCTGGCAGACAAGTTCGGTTCCCTAACAAGCTGATGTGGCCGCTGTTGGTGAATTCTGGGGGGACCTGTGTAGTGGCAGATGCAAGCGCCACACACACGATGGACTTGCTGACATAATTCACCTACAGTATTCACTGAGAGAGAAGCTTTACGGCCCCTTTAAGTAGGCGGAGCCGGGACTCTAGTTCGGTGGTGTTCTGGTGTTTTGTGATGTTCTTGCAGTTCAATAAACGTACCGCGTTGAGAGTTACCACATGCAGTTCCCTCGTGTATTCTTTTGATAGCACTAGTGCTACAGTACCTTATATACTATCATGTGTCTTGAAAAATATAGACTTTTCATTGTAAATCTAGTGCCAAGGTATATTCAAGGATGTCAAACTGAGGGTTTAAGTCACAGAAGTGCAGCCAAATAATTTTAGTCCGTAAAGGGATTTGTCTTGGTAGATTTTTGTAACAAGTTATTTTTGCTCTGAGCAACCTACAGTTTTGAACAAATTAAATTGATAACCAGGAAATGCATGAGCTGTATGTACATTAAATTCCTCTTGTGCTTTTCATAAAGCATGTTTTCTTAAAGGGAATTCTGGGTATAGAGAACTTTATCTGTTGTAATGGCCTTACACTCCAGCATTTGTGATGGGCGCAGGGCCGGTTCTAGACATTTGGAGGCCCTAGGCAAAATTTATGTTGGAGGCCCCCCATCCTACCCCCGCCACACCCTCCTCCCCTTCACCTTTCAGAATTCACAAGTGAATTTTTGCCCCACATTGTGAGAGGAATAATCTAGATGTTGTATTTTGGATTGTGTTGTTTACATCCAATAAGATGATTATTAAAATCAAAGTTAGGAGATGGGGTGGTCGAGGGATGCCGATAATTTGTCAATGAACAGAGGTAAGTCTGCAGTATACATACCTCTTATCTTGTTGATTAACTGAATGTACTCCACTCGTGTTTAATAAGGTTTAATTATCTGAACGTGCTCCTCCCGAACTTTGTTAATAAAACATTAAATAAAAAGCACTTGAAACAAATATGATTCCTAACCATTTTATTTATACAAAACCTATCATCAGTATTTTTACTTATTTTACTTAAATGTGCATATTAATTTAACTTTAATTAAGGTAAAAAAAAAAATCATCTCAAAATTCATCTGGAGGATTCTGGACTAGCACTTATTATTATTCCATGGCCACCTACAGATTTATGTGTTTACTCATATGCTTAAAATTGCAAACTTATTTTCAATAAATATTGCAACAGCAAAAAAAATTAAATAGGTCTATTATGATAGAGCAGTAAATGTAGGCTAAACATCTGCGTTTTAGAAGATAGACAGTTGAGGTACTGTTTTGAAACATAAACAATGCTCTAGTTATAGTGCGTTTTCTCTTTGACTGACAAACTTCTTTACTTTTACTTTAGTATTTTGCCATTTATTTCCTGACTAGGGCTGGAAATCGATTCCTAAAGAATTGATTCCTTGATTCAGAGGCGTTAGGAATCAAGAGTCGATTCCACAGGTTGTAATCGATTCCATCGAGGGAAATCGACTCTTTTGTAAGATTCAGAATCAGATCAACTGTTAATCATGAATTTGCCTCTCTCCAACAGTGACTGGAAGACCGTATCATTTCCGCGGACAGATTCTTTCGGACGGTTTGTTTACTTTAGAACGTCTTTCTATTTTCTAACAAAATTCTGCATTGTCAGAAGCAAATTCAGTCCATCAACGTTCGCGCTCTTTTGAACTCAGAATAACCGTCAAATTATAGCCTATCCCAAAATGAAACTGATCATCAGGCTCAGTTTATTTTTTTACAATACATTACAATCACTCCAAAACATATGATACCTGCATCACGAGCTGCACTTTCTTTGCGTGCCTGCTTAGCCTTACGCTTAGCAGCCCCTGAAGGATGCGATCGTTTCGGCGCCATCAGATCAGAAAAGTTGGATTTTATTCATCATCACACTAACGTTAATTGGTTTACTATAGGTGAGTGGCAATTGTTATATCCAATGGAAAAACAGCCTAGTCTTTTGCTGCTCTTGATTGGTGGATCTGCGGGATGTTTTGGAGGCCCCGCCTCCAAGCCCGAGGCCCTAGGCAACGGCCTACTCCGCCTATAGGTAGCGCCGGCCCTGGGTGGGCGAAACATCAGTTTCATGAAAAACAATGTAGGATTTTGCACGATATCAGACACTGTAATATTCTCTGGCTCCCTGCTTACCGTGGTGATGAGCTACATTGCAGATTATCATCACTAAATGTCTGATTGGTGCCTGCTGAATGATCTTTTTTTTTATAAATAACGAAGTTTTGAGGGCAGACCTGACCTGTTGAAAAATTATGGTCTCCACCCCTCCTGGGCTGGTGCTTTTCTCCTGTCTAGAAATATGGCACATAGTCTTAATGCTAAAACTTGATTCCCTGGGGCCCAGGTCAGGAAGCAGACAGAATGGCATAACTGCTTGCCGTCTTCACAGAATACACAAAATGCACATGCGATAATCCCTTCTCCCAAACATAAATAAATAGAGACTATCTCTGTCCCTGGATTAGCAAACAAAATAATGCGTAAACCTCTCAAAGGTAAATTAATTTGTTAAACTAATTAAATGTGAACAAAATACAGATAATCAACTGTTACGACTTATTACGAATATTAGATCTCTCTCTAATAAAGCACTTCTTTTTAACTATATGATAACAGATTATAAAATAGACATGCTCTGTCTGACAGAAACATGGTTAAAGCAGTGTCTTCTTAATCTTGCATACACTACACTATCATAATATAAATATTCCTTATGTTTAGGCTGCAATAGTTAGATCAACCGGAACCAGGAACACTTCCAATAACAACTGATGTATTTGTTGCATCAAAGAGTGCCGAACAGTACTCTACTCTCAGCATGTCTTGTATTATTGTTCCTGCAGGACGCAGTGCAAGGTTACCAGAGCGGGCAGGACGTAGTCCATGTCCAGACCTGACAGAAGCTTAGATGATAGAGCTGGCTAAAGAAGGACATGACTTCACTATAAATGTTTAGCCTCTATCAGATTATTAATGATAATCTTAAACCAAGTTAAACCAAACACCTCATTGTTTGTTGCTATATTTACATTTAGCAGACGCTTTTATCCAGAACAACGCACATTGTATTATCCTATACATTTATACATACAGTGGGTACAGAAAGTATTCAGACCCCTTTAATTTTTTCACTCTTTGTTATATTGCAGCCATTTGCTAAAATCATTTAAGTTCATTTTTTCTCATTAATGTACACACAGCACCCCATATTGACAGAAAAACAAAGTAATGGTAAACATTTGTGGACATCCATTTTCAGGTTTCTCCAGAGATGCTCAATTGGGTTGAAGTCAGGGCTCTGGCTGGGCCATTCAAGAACAGTCACAGAGTTATTGTGAAGCCACTCCTTTGTTATTTTAGCTGTGTGCTTAGGGTCATTGTCTTGTTGGAAGGTGAACCTTCGGCCCAGTTTGAGGTCTTGAGCACTCTGGAGAAGGTTTTCGCCCAGGATATCCCTGTACTTGGCCGCATTCATCTTTCCCTGGTGGAGGGCTGCAGTGAGGGTTGGCTTTCTACAACTTCCTCCAATGCTCTTCTTCTCCCACTCAGTTTGGCCGGACGGCCAGCTCTAGGAAGGGTTCTGGTCTTCACAAACGTCTTCCATTTAAGGATTATGGAGGCCACTGTGCTCTTAGGAACCTTAACTGCAGCAGAATTTTTTTTGTAACTTTGGCCAGATCTGTGCCTTACCACAATTGTGCCTCTGAGCTCTTCAGAAAGTTCCTTTGACCTCATGATTCTCATTTCCTCTGACATGCACTGTGAGCTGTTAAGTCTTATATAGACAGGTGTGCGGCTTTCCTAATCAAGTCCAATCAGTATAATCAAACACAGCTTAGGACCATGTGATATTTTAGTTTTTCTTTTTTAATAAATCTGCAAAAATGTCAACAATTCTGTGTTTTTCTGTCAATATGGGGTGCTGTGGGTACTTAATGAACTTGAAATTATTTTAGCAAATGGCTGCAATATAACAAAGATAGAAAAATGTAAGGGGGTCTGAATACTTTCCGTAGCCACTGTAGGTATCTGCAATCCCCTGGGATCAAACCCACAACCTTGTGTTCTTAACGCAATGCTCTTACCACTGAGCTCGGGAAAGCTATATATGAAAATTATGCTTAGTTATTAGCTGATGGGGCTAATATTCACATGTGCTCAAATACAGAATAAAAAACCAAACCGCAAGCATCTTATTATTGTTTTTATCAGTAAATTCTCATAATGTATAAAGTGTACAATAATGGCTCATGCAAACACTTGCCGCTTTATTAGCTGGAGCTATTGATGTCCCAACCGAGAAGGCACAAACCCTAATCGAAATTATTTTACGGACTGCTGGAGAAGATCAATGTGGTCGTATGAAGGTCGGTCAGAGATCATTCTGGCAGGGCAAATTGCCTGGGTGCAATGCCGGATCACAAAAGAATTAGCACAGTTCGGCTTTGTAGTCTTGTTTGAACCACAAGAGGATAACAGCCATCTAAAATCTTTGGATCTTGGAGAGGGGCTTCTGGAGATACCTAAAAGAGGAGACTCATGTATCTGTATCCATAGGGAATTATGAAGGATGTGATGTAGTTCTTCCTCAGGGCATGATTCTCAGGACACTGCAGCGGATAAAAAAATAGTGGTCAATCAAGTGGAGCAAAGCAGACGGTGAGGGTCCAGACTGCAGGGACACAAGAGGCAGAGATGAACACAGGCATGTGGTATCCTTCTGTTGACTTGGGGCATGTAAGTGACAGTCAATGTGAACTCATACAGAAGATGTTATAGAAGAGGTTAAGCATCTTGAGCAACGGCGACGATGACATCGGATGTATCCCCTGTCTACAGATGTCAATCACTCTTCGAGATGCTATTCCAGTTCAACAAGCATACTCCGCCATGACAAAACCGCTGTTCAGTGAAATAAAAGGCTATATATAAGAACTCCTGGCCAAAGGATGGATTGTCAAGTCCAAGTTGCCATACGCCGCTCCAGTTGTCTGCGTTAGGAAAAAAGATGGTAAACTCCGCTGAGGCCCGGAAGTTTTCATCAGGACCGCATTCTGAAACCATCTGAACATTTCCATCTCTCCAAGTGCATACGGATATACATCTAGCACAGAGCTCGCAAGTATCCGTTTCTCTTTATAGAATAGCTGCGTTAAGTTTGTGCCTCTTTGATAAATATGACTTTTATTGGTGTTCAGAAATCGCTGCCATGCTTTCTCACTACCTCCCCCTCTTTCTCTCTCAGTGCTCCCTAGCGCGTGTGCGTTTGTGTTTCATGTATTTTTTGTGTTTCATGTATTGTTCGTGTTTATGCGATTGTCATAATGTTTACCATGTATGGTAGAGTTTAATAAACAAATATGTTTACTTGAGATGGGTTTTCTGTGCTCAAAATTCCTGGCTTTGAAAATGCCGGGACTACCTTTTATGTGGAAATATTTATTTTTCTTCACCGATATTTCTAAGCCTTAACTGGCGCAAAATAAAGTGCATCACAGACCACACCAGGCACATCTGTAATGAATCTGCTTGTTTAACACTATTTGGCCACCAGATAGTATTGTGAGCAAATGAAGTCTTGAGAAATCAACCCCTTTTATGAATCACTTGGCTGAAAAGCCTCAAATCTTCACGAGGCTGCATCTTGCCACCACTAGTGACAGTTACACTGTTTTTTATTTCAAATGTATGTCATTGTTAATAAATTAAGCCAAACAACTATATACCCAATGTTCATGTTAATTGCTTGGAAGGAAAAGCCTAAACTTAATAAATAAATGTAACTTTAGTACAAATAAAATTATATATATTTTTATAATGAGTAAGTGGTGATATAATTTTAAATTGCGGGCGAATGATTCCTTAAACTCAACAGGTCTGGAGAATCATTAGACTTGTCAAAATGGGGTGGAGCCACATTAACTGCATGCTCTTGAAAATACCACGCCAGAGAAGAAACACACATTCTGAAGTTTTTCTACAATGGGACTGGTAACTTTCACTGCAGTTGGAGTTCTGCTGCTCTTAGCAGTTGGGTTGTCTGTGGAACAGTGGTCAGGGATTCATCAAGGCCAGGCTCCAGTAAGATTGCAGCAGCAGCAGCAGCAGCAGCAGCAGCAACAACCACCATCAAGATTAGCTTCTCAGCAGGCTTCACATGGATCAGCTTATTTTCAGCCTTCAAGACCTGGAATGTCAACTATGGCAGATCCAAGGCGACTTCAAGAAGGCAACACTCAATCTAAGCAGCCGATGCAGGGTCCTGTGGCACCATTGACCTGGCAGTATCCACTAATGCCTGAAGAGCCACTGCAGCCGGAAGTGCCCTTTGAGCTACAGATACCTAGTCCTTCTGTGAGCATAGCAGCACAATGTGGCGAGAACCTTGTGCAGGTTGAGGTTAAGAAAGACTTCTATGGTAACGGTCAGTTGGTAAACCCTGATTTCCTCAGTTTGGGAGGCTGTGGAGCTGTAGGGGAAGATCCTGATGCTCAAGTTCTTATCTTTGAATCTGAGCTCCAGACATGTGGCAGCTCTCTGACGGTGAGTAACTCCTGGGTTGGCAACGACAATTGAACATCAAGCTAGAGCTCTGTGGTAACATGACTACTGTTTTCAGATGACAGCTGATGAGCTTGTGTACACCTTCACTCTACGCTACACTCCTGAGGCTGTAGTTGGAACTCCCATTGTGAGATCAGATGCAGCTGCTGTTGCAATTGAGTGTCACTATCCAAGGTTATATCCTCTTAAAAAGGTTCTGCACTTTTCCAGGTTACTTTCTAACACTTTGTTCTTTAGGTTGCATAATGTAAGCAGCAATGTGTTGATTCCTGCCTGGGTTCCCTTTTCTGCAAAAAGAGTTGGAGAGGATGTTCTTGTCTTTTCACTCATGCTTATGACTGGTAATGAAGATTTCTTGCCCTGAATATTTCTGACCCAGCTCTTAAATGGATGTTGCCAACACTTTCTTCATTGCAGATGACTGGATGTTTGAGAGGCCTAGCAATCAGTATTTTCTGGGTCAGTTTATGAACTTTGAAGCTTCCGTGAAACCGTACAACCATGTTCCTTTGCGTATTTTCATCGACGACTGTGTCGCTACTGCGGCCCCTGATGTGAACTCTGTTCCGATATATTCTTTTATTGAGAATTATGGGTGAGTAAGGGTCCTCTCCATATTGCCAATAAGTGAGGCAAAGGGCTAATTTTCTTTCCTCCCTTTAAGGTGCATTGTTGATGCAAAGCTTACAGGTTCACCTTCCCGTTTCATGCGCCGAGCTCAGAATGACAAGCTGCAGTTTCAGTTGGAGGCATTCATGTTTCAACAGACTGGTAGTGGCTCGGTATGTGGAAATACCCAATATAACTTAGGACTTTGCATCCTCAAGGGTAGTGTAAACTTCAACTTGTGTTTTCTAGGTGTATGTTACATGCGCTTTGAAGGCTGTCATTGCTTCTACTCTCACAAATCCGGAGAGCAAAGCTTGCTCCTTTGCCAACAGGTATGTCATTACCAACATTGTTTCTGCTAAATTGTGTTTCTGTACCATGACTCATTTGTACACCATCTTTTCAGTTGGACTTCTGCGGATGAAAATGATCAGGTGTGCATGTGCTGTGATGCCACGTGTGGCTCCAGTAGGAAAGGGAGGTCCTTGTCTGATTCAGGTACAGTTAGGAGACTTTATACAATTCCTCAACATCACTGCATACCTTAATGCCATTTTAACTTTCTTTCCAGGCCTGGTTTCAGAAGGTGAAGTAACTGTTGGCCCTATTGGGATATCTGAACGACATGACCAATAAAATCTTAAACTGGATATTGTGATGTGGGTTTTTTAACATTTGGTCATCTGAGGTTTTAAGTCCCTTAAAGTTCTGCTAACATGACCAACAATGCTATGTGTAAAAACAATGGAAATATGCAAAGTTTAAATGGCATAGACTTTAGTTCACAGGAGGAAACCAACAAATCATGACATTGACAACGTATAATTCTGCTCGTTTTAGTGTCCCAGTCCCAGGGGACCACTGGGCATTATCAGGAGACAATGTGAACCTATTTGATTGGGTGACACTTGCTTGTTACACATTTGCCTTTCTGGTTCAAGCTAGCCTTGATACACAGGAGTGTAGTTTTGCTAATGATGCGTGAGCACAGAGCCGAGTTATAGGCTTGTCCTATATTCTAAATTGTTTGAGGCCTCAAGGTCAGTCCATGTGTTTGCCAAGGAGTTTAGTTTTTACTTTATTGAAATTGTCCAGGGACTCTAGTGGTGACCCAAATGTTCAAAGTACATATATTAATAAATGGTACTCGCTGTATGTACTAAGTTACTATCATACATATTGAAAAAATAGACTTGTCATCGTAAATATATCTATATAATGACATGGTATGATGTCAAACTAAGGAATTTACAATTTTAGTTCCTAAATGGAACTTTGTCTTGGGAGATTTTGTTTAATGAAAGCAATATTTTGAAAACCATTTACTTAATGTCTCAAAATAGTAATTTGTATGGCCTAATGGTTAGTGTTGGGCTCGTGATCAAAAGGTTGCCGGTTCTAATCTCTGTGCCAGCAGGTCATGACTGAAGGGCCCTTGAGCAAGGCACCTTACCCCTGATTGCTCTGCAGTAATGTGCCACTGTAACAAAAAACTAAAGTCGCTTTGGATAAAAGCGTCTGCCATATGAGTAAATGTAGATGTATGGCTTCATATGTTGTAATAGCCTTAAACTACTAGCATTTGTGGTTAGAAACATGTGGCTATATATTTTAATTCCTTAAAAAGGATGCCATGTGCTTTTTCGATTATGTAAAATGGTTGCATGCACAAACAGCTAAACTGAACACAGACACACTATTCAGCTCTTCAGTAAATATAAGGTGCTGTAGGATAAAATATATATGAAAGTATCCTCGGTCATTAGCTGATGGGGGTTAATATTCACATGAGCTCTAATACAGACTAAATAACCAAACTGCAAGCATCTTATTTTGTTTATCAGTATATTCTCATAATGTCTAAAAGGAGTCATATGTGGCGATTTCGTGTTTTCTTGTATCTTTGGTGTGTTACAATTTGTTCATGCATATATTAGACACGTAAAATAGCTACATTTTAAGTTTCAAACCAAAATATGTTTTAAAAGCATTGGCTCATCCAAACCTGCCTTTAACACCTTGTTTAATCACGCCCCAACTTTTCTGTGTCAGTTTGTGAGAAGCGTTGAAGAACGCTGCCCAAAATGTATACGCAAAGAAAGAAGGCGTGTCTATTCCCGCTAGTGTTGTTGTTGCTGTCGCCATGTCTTAGAGACGCTGTGTGTTTCGTAACAAATTAAAAACTACGTAGTTTCTTTCAAACGAGGACACAATTAGAAATCAGTAGTTGCGTTTTATTTACAACACTGTTCCAAAACAGCACACCTCCAAAATCTGAGTGTGTGCAGCACAATAACACCTGGTTGTGAGCAAGGGCTAAATGTTTGAAATGTGACAGGGAAGTTTTCATAAGACTTGCTCTATTCAATTATTGTTTAGACGAAGTGTTACTTAACATGATTTGATATGAAGTTGGAGTCCGTAAAATAAGTTATTTTAATATTGTTTACAATGGTAAAATGAGAGATACATCGAATGCCAAAATGTAAACATCAGAATGATTTTAACTTCTGTCTTTTCAATGTATGCTTACAGATGCAGTTCAGGAAGTTCAGGCTGACTGGAAAGTGCATGTAAAAAATGCAATAATTTTCAAGATAAGATTAGCTTATTTTAATATTTACAATGTGTCTGTTTCTGCAAACGTACTGTTGCACATACTTTCAAACTGTCTCTTATATGCTACAACAGTGTCTCTCACACACTATCAAAGCTTTTCACGCACGCTATCAAACTCATTCAATATCAATCTGTCGCACATACTATGCAAGTCATTCATGCGCACACTACCAAACCATAAGGTTAAAATGGCATGTTGTCATGACAAACTAGGTACATTTATGATGTATTTTTTCCACTAACAGGAAGAGCCTTAACTTTCCACGTACAGGTAACTTGTTCACATTACTTTGTGTCAACTCCTCAGGAAAAGTACCAGTTATCTTAAAAAAATAAGGTAGTACGCAAGGTAACATGCTCAAACTTCATAGTTGCTTTAGTTTAGTCTTTTCACCCTTGAGTTTCCACTAGAGAAGCAGGTGGTTCAGTCTTCACGAAAAGTAGGTTTTGTTAGTGGGATTGCAGCCCTTTTTGTTCAGCATATTTTTACTCATCCTCTTTTGCATTGCTGTTTGTTAGGTGCGTGTCATGACGGATCTTAAGACTGCCTATCAGGGGTGCTTGGAGGAATCTGGGGATCTTGGCTCACTTCAGCTATCTCGTATACTGTGCATGGAGGATGAAGAAGCTGCTGAGGCCTTGGAACGGTTCTTCAGTACAGAGTTCATAGAGGACAACCATGTAGAGCCAGTGATATTTGTTTTTACATTTATGCAGGACATTTTGACGCTGCCCTTGTCCACCCTCCAAGAACTGTAAGGCCACTGTCCTGCAGAGTTTATCACCAACGTAATGAAACACACCTTAACCAGCTGATTAAAGTCTTGAGTATTCACAACTGGCACGTGTTTGAGCTAAACTCTGCAGGACAGTGGCCTTCCAGGATCAAGGTTCCCAACCCCTGTTCTAGACTCTGAAAATTAATATGGACCCCTCACCTCCAAGCCATCATCCCTTTGAACTACAGGAATAAGCACCAAAACAACCAGACACAAAAAAATGATCTTCCCTCATGCAATTTAAATGTAAAGTATCAGTAAAATTTTCAACCCACTTAAATATTTAAAGTATAAACTACACAACAGTCCAACGTTCTACCCACTGTGCAAATGATAACATTGTGCAATAGTAACCATATGAAATCTATTTTTATATAGTTTTTCTGTAAATCATTTTTCGTTATGCTGTATATACGACATATTTTGTATATCAATATACTTTGCTCTTTCTGGTTTTGTATAATGTAATGGACAACATCTTAGAAACTTTTGTCAAGCCCAAAATTAAAAAACATAGTTGTTTTAATGTAATTCTTTTATATTATACATAGAATTTTTTTATTTAGTAATGTAATAATGTTAATTAGTAATGTATTTTGCCATCATAACCTTATATGTAGGTGCATATGTGAAGTAATTATTGGTGTAGATGTTCAGTAATGTCTTTCAGCTATAATTTTAAATAAATCTGGGCCGTAACCTGAATCGGCAGTCTTAACAGTACTCTTAAAAAGCTAAAAATCTCCACCTTTTGAAAATAGGATTTTATAGCCCACTTTGTGAAATACTTTTTAATTTTCATATATTTTCATGTTTTATGTCGTGCCTTTAGTTCGTAAACCGTATTTTGACTTATTTCCGTCTTTGACACACTGCAAAGTGTGCATGCGCAGCTGAGAGTTCATGTGTCTTAATGCGCATGCATGACTGACAGTGCATCGTCAGCAGCCAGACCCTTCTTTCGCTTGCTGGATTCAGCGTCGTATCTGTTCAGCCTTGCAGTGTGATGTTACACGACAAAAAAGTAAAGTCATTATATTCAGCAAATATTTGTACGTATGTAACCTCGGTTCCCTGATGGAGAGAACGAGATGTTGTGTCTAGACTGACAGAATGGGGTTTGATTTGAGAACCTATCATCTCCGATTCTACTTTGAAGAGGCCAATGAACTTGGCTAATGGGACGGTGTTACGTCCCCAGATGGCGTAGAGGTATGAAGAAGACGTTCATAATTAAAATTAAGCACTTTTCCACAGTTTTAGTCTCTGGGGAGTGTCGTGGTCAAATGATTCACTGACAACAATATAACTGCAATCAGGTGGTTCGCTTTTATTTGCAAGCCAGACGTTTTCAGCTAGATACAACTCTAGCACAACAATTTGCAATTCACAGTCGAATAAAGTCACAGGGAGAAAGTAAATGAGCGGTGCTAAACAAACAACATAACAAAACAAAACCCGCTCACTAACTAATTCCCCCCACTCTCTCAACTTACCAAAAAAACAAAACACAAAAACAAAAACTAAACTTCGCTGACTAACCAAACACAAAATTACACAAAGTTGCACACGCTCCTTCCCTAGTGTATCTAACAATGGTTGTTCTGAGTGTAAGATGTAGGTCACGTGACGTACTTCCCTTTTCTCTTCTCCCGGACTGGTACAACTTTAGGTTCAGTAAGAAGTACTCTGAGTGAGCAACAAGATCCAAACGAGCGAACCACCACAAATTCAGTATCCAACAATAATATCAGTGGCAAAAACTGAAAACACTCCAAGCCCCCCTCTTCCGTTCTCCAGAGTGCCTTTTGTCCTTCACCACAGCCGATGATTGGTTGTCTTCGACCTATAGTAGCATCTGCAAAATTACATTGCAACAACAGAGAGCGGGAAAACAGGAAGAAACCATCAGAGCAACAGAGGGGAGACATGCAGGCAGCAACCACTAACAAAAAAGGGGGGGGGAAATAACGCTAGCACGTAACACTCCCACCCTTAAAATGAAACATTGTACATATAATGTTTAACATACGCACGAAAAAAAAAAAAAAAAAAACCCACCCAAAAAAAACGAAGGAACCCTCAGACAAATCAAACTCTAGACAGGGCATCGGCAAATACATTTTCCACTCCCCTTTTGTGTCGAATCTCAATATTATAATTTTGAACTACCAGAGCCCATCGCATCAGCCTTTGGTTTTGATTGCACATTCGACACAGAAACGTCAGAGGGTTGTGGTCGGTGTATACCACTACAGGATATGAAGTAGACCCAACGTATACCTCGAAATGCTGCAATGACAACAACAAGGCCAAAGCCTCTTTCTCAATTGTGGAATAGTTACATTGATGTTTGTTAAATTTCTTAGAAAAAAAAAAACAGGATGGTCGATACCTTCCTCGTCCTCCTGCAGCAACACTGCGCCTGCTCCCACTGCGCTCGCGTCCACCTCCAACTTGAAGTGTACTGCAAAACTAGGGGCAGATAACACAGGAGAACTACATAACAAGAGCTTAATGGTACTAAAAGCGGACTGACTCGCGGCTGACCAAATAAATTATTTTGCGGGGCTGAGCAAGTCTGTCAGGGGTTTAGCAACAGAAGAAAAATTCTTACAGAAACTTCTGTAGTACCCTACCATTCCTAAAAACCTTCTCAACTCCCGACGAGTAAGGGGTGCAGGGAATTCTTTAATGGCTTCAACCTTGGCCTCTACTGGACGAACTTGACCTTTCCCCACTTGCTTACCCAAGTAAGTCACCGTAGCTTTACAGAACTCACACTTAGTTAAGTTCAAGGTTAATGAAGCATCAGAAAGTCGTTGAAATACCGTGGTGAACACTGACAGATGTTCAGGCCACGTAGAGGTATAGACAACCAGATCGTCTAAGTATGAACTACAATTAGGGACATTTGCCAACACTACATTCACTAACCTCTGAAACGTTGCAGGTGCATTTCTGAGACCAAAAGCCATAACATTATATTGCAGGAACGAGTCTGGAGTTACAAAGGCAGAAATGTCTGATGCCCTTGGTGTCAGTGGCACCTGCCAATAACCTTTGAGCATATCTAGCTTTGTAACAAATTTAGCAGCACCTATGTTGTCAATGCAGTCCTCCATCCTTGGCAAGGGAAAACAATCTGGTACAGTTACAAAATTCACTCTGCGATAATCGGTACAAAAGCGAACTGTTCCGTCAGCTTTTGGAACTAAGATGCATGGAGAACTCCATGGACTAGCACTGGGCTTTGCAAGGCCTTCTAGTAACAAATACTCAACCTCTCTCTTCATTTCAGCCCTCTTTGCAGCATTCATCCGATAAGGATGCTGCTTAATGGGAACCGCATCGCGGACATTGATGTCATGATAAAGCACATCAGTTTGCCCAGGCACGTTCCCAAAAATCTGATGAAAGCATCTAATCAGTGCTACAATGTCCACAAGCTGATCCTCTGTCAAATGACACAACAACTTAGAAGGATCAGCTAGAATCTCAGAATTGGACAATGGTGTAAAGGCCAACGGGTCCACCTGTAATCTCACCTCATCAACATCGAATTCAGCATTAACAGGAAATGATGGTTCTATCTCACAACTCACAGCAACAGACGACATCATGGGCTCTGTGTTCTCCTCTACACAGTCCGATGCTTCCTTCCTGGAATGATAAGCTTTCAGCAAATTAATGTGACAGAGACGTTTTTGTCTCTTACGATCAGGTGTTTTAATGATGTAACTCCCGTCACTTTGTTTACCGACTACCTCGTAGGGACCAACAAAACGTGCAGACAATGCAGACCCTAAAATCGGTAATAACACAAGCACCTTATCACCGACTGAAAAAGATTGTGACACTGCTACTTTATCAAAGCGCTGTTTCATGCTAGATTGAACCTCCGAAAGAGCTTCTTTGGCACGAGCACATGCTTCCTGAACTCGTTCACGAAAACGAACGACATAATCAAGAATGTTCTTTGTAGGGCTCAGACTTTCATCCAGACCAAGCATTTGCTCCTTCAGAACCTTCAGTGGTCCTCACACATTATGTCCAAAAACCAGTTCAGTTGGACTGAACCATAAAGACTCCTGAGTGGTTTCGCGAACGGCGAAAAGAACAAGTGGCACACCCTCATCCCACTCATTCCCTGTCTCGAAACAATATTTCCTCAACATAGACTTAAGTGTCTGGTGAAATCTCTCGAGCACCCCTTGACTCTCTGGATGGTAAGGACTGGAAGTACGGTGACGGACTCCCAATGAACCCAACGTTTGTGTGAACAACTTGGACATAAAGTTCGTGCCTTTGTCTGTTTGTACTATCTTAGGCAACCCAAACGTAGTAAAGAACTTTACCAATGCCTTAACGACCGCTTTGGACGTAATTTTTCTCAACGGCACCGCTTCAGGGTAGCGAGTCGCTACGCACATCATCGTGAGCAAAAATTGATGCCCAGTCTTTGTTTTAGGCAATGGCCCGACACAATCCACGATCACGTGCTCAAAAGGTTCACCGAGCACCGGAATCGGAACTAACGGCGCTGGAGGAATTACTTGGTTTGGTTTCCCAATAACCTGACAGGTATGGCATGTTCGGCAATAAGAAGCAACATCCCATTTCAACCCAGGCCAAAAGAAATGACGTAACACACGATTGTACGTCTTTGTCACCCCTAAATGTCCTGACATAACGTGGTCATGGGCAAGTGACAGCACATGTGTACGATATTCTGCAGGCACAACTACCTGACAAACTGTCGAACACTCCACATCATCCACTACCCTAGGCCGCCACTTCCGTAGCAACAAGCCATTTTCGATAAAATATAATGTATCCCCTTTTGAATCAGTCACCGCATCAAAGCACTTCACTAACGTTTTATCATCCCGTTGGCCCTGAATTAATTTTTCATGACCAACAGGTAACGAAGTTGTCACCTGGTCACTAACCTTCTCTTTCCCTGTTTCCAGAGCCACACGTTCTCCTACAACATCATCACCATTTGTGCACATGAACGTGTCGTCCAATGTGAACTCTGTCCCCAACTTCTTGCTCTGGGCACGAGTAAACACGCAGGCCGGAAAAGCCTCAGGATATTTCGAAGTAAGTTCCTCTGTCACAGAAGTAACTACTGGTTTTTCAACCACCTCCAACACTGGCTGCACTCTACCCCCTGCCAAGTCATTGCCCAAAATGAACTCAACACCAGGCACTGGTAATGCCGGTCGCACACCGACGTTAACAAAACCTGAAACCAACCCAGTCTGTAAATACACACGATGCAATGGCACTTTCAATATGTTCATGCTAATACCTTGCACAAGGATACTGGAATCCAAACATGATTTTTCAGAAAACGGCAGTACATCCCCACTTATGAATGAGTGAGCAGCGCCAGTGTCCCGCAAAACCCGAATTTCAACTTGATCCTCTGGTTGGCCACTGAAAGACACAAAACCTTCCAACAAAAATGGGTGATAAACAGAGTCAATAGATCCTGGAATTGTTTTTACCAGGCCAACGGACTGGGCACTGGAAGAATTTTGCTGTTTCCTTTTCAGCACTATACAGTCTGCAATTACATGACCCATTTTGTGACAATAAAAACACTCACGCTTTTCCTTCGCTGGTTCCACCCTTGTTCTAGCGGCAGCAATGTGCAAAGGAAACCCTGTGGAAGCATTTCTATCACAACGCATTGTAGTAAACACATGTTTATGAGTCAGCGCAAACTCGTCCGCTAGTACAGCAGCCACAGACAATTCCACCACCTTCTGTTCATTCAAGTACAAAACAATGCGTTCAGGCAAACACCTTTTAAAGTCTTCAAGAAGCGCTAATTCACGCAAGGAAGAAAAATCAGTAACCTGACTTGAAGCACACCACTTGTCAAACAAAGCTCCCTTTTCACGTGCGAATTCGACAAAAGTCTGATTACTACTCTTCCTATGACTCCTAAACTTCTGTCTATAAGCTTCCGGCACCAATTCGTACGCACGAAGAACAGCTGCTTTCACGACCTCATATTTCAGACTATCTCCAATAGACAAAGTCGAAAAAACTTCCATGGCTTTTCCCACAAGCCTACATTGCAACAGCAATGTCCACACTTCCTTCTGCCAATTTAATGAAACAGCAATTCTCTCAAATGCACCAAAATAACTGTCCACTTCCATCTCCCTAAACAACGGCACTAATGAAATGTTTTTACTTACATCAAAAGCAGTTGCAGATGCACCACGCTCCGTTGAACTGAATCAGCAGCAAACAGGCCAGTGAACCTAGATGAGAGCTTCTCCTCCTCCAACTCCAACTGGCGCAGTTTCACTTCTTTATCAGCTTGGATCTCAAGCCGCCGGACTTCGAGCCGCAGATCAAATTCAGCTCGCCGAACTTGAGCTCGGTCTTCCGCCTCCATGCGCATTCGAGCAAGACGAACCTTTACGTGAGCATTCTCACCAGAACGCGGATTCGGCGGGGACAATGGCTCAAATGGGGGTAAACTTGTTTCAACCTCAGCCTCCGCGTCCGTCTCAACAAGCTTACCCTCCTTATCCGTCTCCGCACGTTCACGTGTCGTCATTCCCTCACTGATTTGATCTGCTTCTCCTACTTACTCCGGCAACCTCAGAATATTTAACTCCGAAAGACCATCTAAAACGACAGCTCTAAGATATTTTTTCAATGACTGCCGACGAACTGAGATTTGGAAGTGTTCAGCTATTACGAAAAGATCATCTTTGCGACATTTATCAAAAAAGCAACACTCCTAGAGTAAAACAAGGGATTATGCCAACCTACCGGAACTTCCCCAATATTGAGAACAGTATCCCTGACGAGCCCCCAAATTATGTTACGTTATGTTATGTTACCCCAGATGGCGTAGAGGTATGAAGAAGACGTTCATAATTAAAATTAAGCACTTTTCCACAGTTTTAGTCTGTGGGGAGTGTCGTGGTCAAATGATTCACTGACAACAATATAACTGCAATCAGGTGGTTCGCTTTTATTTGCAAGCCAGACGTTTTCAGCTAGATACAACTCTAGCACAACAATTTGCAATTCACAGTTGAATAAAGTCACAGGGAGAAAGTAAATGAGCGGTGCTAAACAAACAACATAACAAAACAAAACCCGCTCACTAACTAATTCCCCCCACTCTCTCAACTTACCAAAAAAACAAAACACAAAAACAATAACAATAACTAAACTTCGCTGACTAACCAAACACAAAATTACACAAAGTTGCACACGCTCCTTCCCTAGTGTATCTAACAATGGTTGTTCTGAGTGTAAGATGTAGGTCACGTGACGTACTTCCCTTTTCTCTTCTCCCGGACTGGTACAACATTAGGTTCAGTAAGAAGTACTCTGAGTGAGCAACAAGATCCAAACGAGCGAACCACCACAAATTCAGTATCCAACAATAATATCAGTGGCAAAAACTGAAAACACTCCAAGCCCCCCTCTTCCGTACTCCAGAGTGCCTTTTGTCCTTCACCACAGCCGATGATTGGTTGTCTTCGACCTATAGAAGCATCTGCAAAATTACATTGCAACAAGACCAGACTCTGCCCCGTACATTAGGGTATAAAATGGAAGATTACATTTTTTGGGCTGAGGTTCTTGAGAGGTGCTCTCGTGGCATGATGGATGCGGAGACCACCGAGGGGAGGTCACAGGTTCACCGACAGGGGAACCAAGAGTGAGAAAGCGTCAGACGGGACATCCCAAGTAGGGGAGTCACTACGTGTGGAGCACAAGCCCAGGTACAAAGGTTCACCTCGTTAGGCAAACTCACATATACTGGCCGTGAATACGAGCTGCTCCGCCAGGCTCGTATCCCCCAAGTACTTAGTGATGGATGGAATGCCTATACTTCGTCCAATGGAGGAATTAGGGAAGCTGGAATAGCGCCTGAAAAGTCACTCAAGTCCGACACAGGTTTGACACCCGTGCAAAAAAGGCTGGACGCAGCCCAACCCGCAGCTCTGCAGATGTCTGCCAGAGAGGTGCTCTGACCCCGGTAGAGTGAGCGTCACTACAGTGGGCAGGGGCCTGAGATCAAAGAGCTGCTCAGACCGAGAGCTCTGTGTTCGGTCTGAGTAGAGGTGCGGGGCGCGTACTGAGCAAAGGGATGGGACTTCCTCCCGGGGGAGCGCCTAGTCCACGGCAGGGGCGGTGGGGACTCTGGACATGTGGCCAGGTTGGGGTCTACCCGACTATAGGCACCCACGGAGAGTGCGTGGTGATCCCCTACCCTCCTGATGGAGCGCCAACAGTAGAAGCGTCTTCATCATTCGAGAAAGATTGGGTTCTCCAGGGGCCCCAACGGGGCCTTACGCAGTCCCACCAGGACTATGTTAAGGTTCGGATCTTCTCGTCCCATCTAGGGTCCATACATGGGGCAGATATCTGGTTTTGGGTGCCAGACCGTACTCTTCTCGCCAGGGGGGAGTGGCCGTCAGAGTGTATGCTCCGAGAGCTAAGTTTGGTTGGGCCAATCGGGCGCAACTAGCAGACTTCGAAGCTCCTCTACCCTCCTCTACAAAGGCATCCGTGCTGAGAGGGCTTGGTTAGGGAGAACTCAAGAAGGAAATGGGAGGTGTTTTGTAAGTAGTTTAAAGTTGTTTCCTGCCCCTCTAGGAAGTCTTTTTTTTCATCCTGCCTAGGTTAAGTTTTCCACATCGTGTTTTTGCTGTTTTTTAATAAAAGCCTTTGTGTCTGCTACCAGTGCCTGCGTTTGGGTTCTTCCCTCTGTCATATCTCAACCCCCTCCCCTCCCCGGTCGAGACAGTTCCTATCATTACCCTATGTTGCCGACCACAATTACAGCATTTAACTTGTGCACTTTCACAATTCTCAATTCTATGATCACTTCCACACTTGGGACATTTACATTTTGTCATTTAGCAGACGCTTTTATGCAAAGCGACTTAGAAAGAGTTCGGACATCTTTGTTTTCCTTTGCACAACGCTGCTATATGTCCATATCTCTAACAGCGGAGCGGGGGAGGATTATATGGCCTCACTATGAAGCTCATATATCCAATTTTAACTCTTTCTGGAAGCTCTAAATTCTTAAACTCCAAATGAACAGACACGCTATCAATCCTTTCACCATTAGTTTTTTCAACCCATTTATTCTATTCCATTTTGTATGAGCCTGTTATCATTTCTGGTTTCGTTTTCCTTTCACCCAAAATCTTTCTTTCACTCACTATTTTCTTGCACATTGTCAATTTTTAACACTATTTTTTTGTTCTTCTGTTTTACATATTAACAGGCTTTCATCTCTCACAATAACTTTGTCTAAGTAATTGAAGAAAAAGGTGGGAGCAGTGGATATGGTTAACGCTAACATGCTCATCTTTTTGAATTTAAGAAATATTTTAAATACCTCTCTAACAGTCTTTTTCCGGACAAACCTAGTTTTTTCCTATGAGTGGTTTCCTTATAATCCCTGTTTACTGGATTGCTTGCTACCAAATTTCCTACATCTTTTCTTCTTTTCCCACTACCTACTAAATTCCAATCATCACACTCCATATCATCTTCATTAACTACTTTAGAAGTCATCATTTGAAGTGTGTAGTTTCCTCCTCAGGGTGCCCGCATTCTCCACCAACTGTGACTGGTGGAGGAACAACACACATGCAAAGTCACGGTAACCACACCCCAGAGTGAGATTTATTGAAGAACCGGCCCATGGCCGGGAAAACAAAACAACAACAATTTTTATTTCTAAAGCACATTTAAAACAACCGAGGTTAGCCAAAGTGCTGGACACTGACATAATTTCAGACACATTATAAACACATGACATGAGTACAAAACACAAGTTAAACAAGATTTTTTATCACTTTTTTGTAGGCATTTGACAGACGCTTTTATCCAAAGCGACCTATATTGCATTATACATTTTACATATGTATCTGCAATCCCCTGGGATCGAACCAACAACCTTGCGTTGTTAACGCAATGCTCTTATCACTGAGCTACAGGAACGCTAGAAGATTAAAAGGTGAGTGTCCCGTCGTGAAAGTCCCTGGGTGTGTGGCGTGACTCCTGTCAGTCCTCCGTGCTCTGGGTGATCGTGTCTGGTGAACCCCTTGTATACCTCGAGCGCAGTAACTTCCGGTTTCGAGGTGGCTTGGTCGTTGCCGATTGTCAGACCCCCCAGAGAACTGGTAGTGAGACACATAGAATTGTGGAGATGTTGCTGCCCTTGCCTCTTTTATGCTGGTTGAGTTGAGCTCCTGACTATCAGCAGCTGTTCCTCGTTGATTCCCATGGCGACGCTGGTTGCACTAGGGGTGACTCCTCACGCCTTTATATTAAAGAATTTCTCCAGATTTCTTGGATATTCTGTCTCTAAGTTAAAATAAACCTACCAAAAAGAGAGAAAAACAGGGACTCTTATTGTGACATTGTGACTTCCTGATGGGAGAGTCGCGGATAAGAACGATGAACTGCACAGATCAGCAGCCAAGCTGTGAAAGAGCAGACATGACTCTCCCGTGACTCTCTGACATTATTCCTGTTTTACAGGTAGCAGTAATCTGTCTGCGGGGTCTCTGAAGGCGGGGCCTGCAACAATTACACAATGTTCATTTAAGCCATCCAATATGACCCCTTTAAATAGTCTTAACTGTCTTAAAGACGGTAGTTGAAAGCTTTGATTTAATGCATGTTTACCTTGAACAGACACTTACTGAACACATTTTTCTTTTATTGCACAATTGTATTGTGTCAATAGGACATACCTTCACCTACTGTCGCTGTGTATTTATATTTCTGATCTTATGTTTGAAGTCTCATATTTTACTGTTATATATGGAAAACATGTGTGCTTCGCTGTAGCGTTAAGAGAACAGGATTAGGTTGCAACTACTTCACGTCACAGATTTTGATGCAAAAAATGGCAGCCTCAGGGTAATAATCTATTTCAAAGTTTTTGAACACTGTGACAGTTTCACTGTTTTTTATTAAAGTCAATGTCATTGTTATTATATTAAGTCATACATCACTCTATACTTAAGGTTCCTTTTAATTGTTGGATGGAAAAGCCTGAAATTATAAACTGCATTTTAATTTTGGTACAGAAAAAAGTATATATTATAAGTTATAATAACTAGTAAATTATGATATAATTTTAAATTGCGGGTGAACAATTCCTTTAACTCAACAGGTCTGGAGAATCTTTAGGCTTGTCAAAATGAGGTGGAGCCACATTAATTGCATGCTCTTGAAAAAGCCACAGCATAAAAGCAACAAGCATTCTGAAGTTTTCAGAGTTTTTCCACAATGGGACTGGTATCTTTCACTTCTGTTGGAGTTCTGCTGTTGTTAGCAGTTGGATTGTCTGTGGAGCAGTGGTCTGGGATTCAACAAGGCCAGGCTCCAGTAAGATTCTAGCAGCAGCCATCAAGTTAAGCATCCCAGCAAGCTCCACAAGGATCAACTTATTTTCAGCCTTCAAGACCTGGAACGTCTCCTATGCTAGATCCGAGGAGACTTCAAGAAGGCAACACTCAATCCAAGCAGCCAATGCATTGTCCTGTGGCACCATTTACCTGGCGTTAACCACTAATGTGTTCAGATTGGGAATTAATACTATGCATTACTACTAAACATACTATGCCTTGAATTATGTTAAGGTGTGAATCATCCCAACATATAAATACAACAAAGCCAATATAAAAACTTGCATATTTAACAGTTACAGATTACTTAAAATGGCAAGAGTGCCAACATGTATATTTACATATGTTTATAGAAAAGGAGTTTGTGTAGAAGCAGACGTTGGGGAAGAGAGCGGGTGTGTGAGCAAGGCTACACAGCTGCATAATGGTATTTACAATGATTTGGTTGGAAAGTACAATCCCCGACACTGCCATCAACCTGCTGGATGATAGAACTGCTGACTCTGGTGAGAACAGAGGTGAGGAAATGTGTATATGCGTTAATAATGCGTGTACAACTACGGACACAATGAACACATTTAATTTCCCCTGATATTGAATATGTGACTTTAAAATGCAGACAGTATTACACGGCAAGAGAGTTTACTGCCATTCTTATCACAGTTTTTACATTCCACCAGGAGCTAATGCTGAGCTTGCTCTGGAGGAGCTGACCCTAAAATTAAAAGTCAGCTAAATGCATACCCAGAAGTAGATGTGATCGTAGCAGGGGATTTTAATCATGTAGATTTAAAAACTGTGCCCAAACTGTAAACCAATATACATTTCCCAACCAGAGATAAGAATATACCAATGTACATTTTCCAATACTTGACCAAGTGTATGCCAATATCCCAGGTGCCTATAAAGCTACTCATTCTTCACACCTTCGCCTATCTGATCATATCTCACAGGAAATTATAACATCTTACAGACCTCTCATTTGTAGAACAGAAGCAGCTGTCAAGACTGTCTAATTTTGGAATAGAGAGTCAATTTCAGGCTGCAGGAATGCGCAAATATCTCACAGTCTGTATTTTTATAACAGAGTTCAGACCTGGAGGAATGAAGCTGTTTTGGCTTGCATGATCTTATAGGTTAGCACAGTATCCGTGCATAAAACAATCAATGTGCTCCCAAACCAAAAGCCATGGCTTGACACGAGGGTGCGATCACAACTCATGGGAAGATCTAGATTACAGTAATGCCCGAAGAGAACTGAACTGATGGTGATTAAAGAAGCCAAGCACAGACACCAGCAGCACATGGAGGTCTATTAAAAAAATATTACCCTTGTAGAATTTGGAAGGAGATTAAAGCCATAACGGACTAAAAGAGCAGCACTTCATTGACAAGCCCTGACGCCACACTTCCGGACAACCTGAATCAGTTCTTTGCACGCTTCAATAACCATCAGACATTATCACCATCCAGAGGCACCTGCATTTGCCCTGAAGCCACTCTAAAGAGGATTGACATCAACAAAACAGCAGGACCAGACATGGTGCCAGGACGTATACTGAAGTCATGTGCTGACCAATTAGCAGGGGTGTTAACTTGTATATTTAATCTGTCCCTGCAACAGGCTGCAGTCTCCACATGTTTCAAAAATAACCAAAAATCATATGTTTCAAAAATAAATAATGTTCCTGTACCTAAGAATCAGCCAGCCAGATGTCTTATTGGCTCTGACACCAATTATAATGAAGTGCTTCAAAGCCAATATCCCTACGGATCTGGATGACCACCAGTTTGCCTACTGTAGGAACAGATTGATGGAGGATGCAATTTCAAACAAGCCTTTCCCATCCGGAGCATCCCAACACATATGTTAGGAATTTATTTTTGGACTTAAGTTCTGCGTTCAATTGTGCCCCACTGGTAACCAAGCTCAACAACGTGGGATTAACAACCACACCCTGTTCATGGATTTTGGACCTTTTTTTGCAAACAGACCACAGAATGTCAGGGTCTGTAATTGTATTTCATCCACTCACACTCTGAATTCAGGAGCACTGCAGGGCTGTTTTCTCAGTCCAGCTCTTTTCACCTTATTCAAGAATGACTGCACTCCCATCCACTCCTCCAAGAAGAAGAGATCCTGAGACGAGTGTGCCCGGGACTGTGAGGGTGTGCTCCCTCAGGGAGGGGTGCTCAAAATTCCAAGAGAAATTAGAGGCTCCTCTTTGGCACCCTCACAGGGCTGCTAAATTTGCAGATGACACTAGTATAGTGGGGCTAATATCAGGAAGTATTATAGACATAGCAGATGATCCAGAATGCAGCGGCAAGAGTGGTCTTCAATGAACCGAAGAGAGCGCATGTAACTCCGCTCTTCATCAGGTTACACTGGCTCCCTTTTGCCGCCCGCATAAAGTTCAAAGCTATGCTCCTTGCCTACAAGACCACCACCGGGTCTGCACCATCGTATCTCCACTCGCTAATGCAGATCTATGTTCCTGCCAGACCCCTGCGGTCTGCAAAGAAACAACGACTAGTGGTACCATCCCAAAAAGGAAAAAAGTCACTCTCCGGTACCTTCTCTGGATCTGTTCCACATTGGTGGAATGATCTACCTGCTGCTACAAGATTAACAGACTCTGTTGCAATCTTTAAAAAACACCTGAAAACGCATCTCTTCCGTCAACACATCGCTGATTGATTTAACCTAATTCTTTTCCCTTTCTTTCTTCTTATTCAAAAAAAAATATGCATATAAGATGCACTTATTTATTTTGTTGCCTATTTTGTTATAATTGCTTCCAATGTTTCCTCATCTGTAAGTCGCTTTGGATAAAAGCGTCTGCTAAATGACTAAATGTAAATGTACATACTATAGAGAAAAGAGGTGCAACATCTGGTCAAGTGGTGGCTCGGATAGAGATCTGGCTCTCAACATCACTAAAACAAAGAAGATCATTAATGACTACAAGAAAACCAGGAAAACGACCCCCCCCTTCACATAATTGGCAAGGAAGTGGAAAGGGTTAATCACATCAAGTTCCTAGCATGGACCATTAATACTTGGGATTAATACTTACTGAAGAAAGCTCAGCAGATGCTTTTTTCCCTGAGGTAGCTTAAGAAAGCCCAAGAACTTTCTCTGCTCTTTTCCCTGTGGTAGATTAAGAAAGCCCAAGTACATTTTCAGCTCTTATGGCGATTTTCAAACAGTATTTAAACAGAATAGTATGTCTGAATCGTCAGCATTCAAAAATTATAGGCGAGAAATTCCCAGATGGTTTACTGGTTATGTTACCCACTTCAGGGCTAGGAAGCCTGTAGGGGTGACGTGAATTTATCAATTGTATCTATAGAAAGATGAATAAAACGCTGTGAGACAGAAATACTGGCTGCTCCAAGCTCGGGCAAAGTTTAATTAACTCTCAAGCTCCCGTTGTATTCACAACATTACCATGTATAACTTTACAGAACAACAATTATTTGTTTCTTTGTAACACATTATAATCAATCACAATACATTGATCTGCGACTGGTTTCACATGTTTTCACATCCTCATGAACACTAATTCCATTCTCACAGTCACATAAATTAATCTTGCATTTCGCTTCACACTAACCTCATGTTTTACATGCAAGACGCCATTTTGGCTCTAGTTCACTCGTACAGGCACCGCCATTTTGGATTGAAATAACTCCAGTAACAAATGTACATTTAACTCGCTAAAACTTCATCATCAAATTACAATGAACATATAAAACACGTTGGAAACATATCTCTTTTCACATGAGCATTTTCTCTCATTTCACCTCAAATTCACATATTTGTCAATCGTGTGTAATCTGATAATTTGACTCATTACTACTGCATGTGTATTAACAACTCTAACATTCTTTCTCAGTAATTTACCAACAATCAACATATACATGTTTGAAACATAGTTTTTAATATTAGTTTGACCATATTTAAATTGTATTGCTCACCTGTAGAAAGATGAATAAAACGCTGTGAGACAAAAATACTGGTTGCTGCAAGCTCGGGCAAAGTTTAATTAACTCTCAAGCTCCCGCCGCAGGAACTTCGTTCAACAGCGTTAAACCCCCTCTACAGGCGACAATAACAACAGCAACATTTTCTGTAACCACAAAAAGATGTCATGATGAATTTACCCCTCAATAGACAAATGTCAAAGGAACATGCTTTTATGAATAATACAAAGTTTTAAAGGGGTATCCTATTTTCCTATTTTATTTTAAGATTTATATCTACATATTTTCCAACCTACTACACTCTCCCCTATTTTCTTTTGATGACTCCTGACATCTGAATAACCTCTGAACATGTGTTATTTGCTTTCATTCTCTTCTTTGAATCGCTTCCTCAGTACACCTTATGAAAACAATGGCAACAAGGGTTAGTGGGCATATACTGAAAGTAATGTGTCCCATTTTGAGATATATATGGCTGTGTGAGTTGTAGTGAGTGTAATTCTGCTCTCCAGGGTTGGTAAAATGGAACACCTGGAATGTCATATGTGAACACTTCTCTTGGTTTTCCCACTCTTTGTGTCCTTCTCACATTTCCTTCCTTCATTGCTGTAGTTTCCCTTTCTATTCCATTTTCTGCAACGACTGTTTCTCCTTCATTCTTTCTCCTCTCCTCATTTTTACCTGGTGTCACAGACCTTTGATTTCTTCCAGGAACAGATGGAGACTCAAGAATTTGTTCCAACTCCTGACCCTGGTTCCTTGTGGAATCACCTCTTTCGTCAGAATAAAATTCTGCTGCAGTTGGACGGAGGTAAGAATGGTTTGGTGTTGTTTGAGTTTCAAGTTCACTCTCTGTTGGTGAAACTGTCACAAATGTATAGCAAGGTATGTTAGTACAAAGGTTATACCGGTAAGTATGTTCCTCCTCATCTGAGGCATCTGAGTCAGAGCTATTAACCAGCTGAGTTCTCACTTGTTTTCTGTGTTTTACTTTCCTTGTCTCCTTAGCTTCAGCAATGGGATCTTCCAAAGGTAAATCATTGACAGTAAGCAAGAGGTTGCGATGGAGCACACGAAGGGTTTTGGAACCTGTTTCGGATTGTATCTTGTACACTGGGCCATCACCGATGCGCTCTACAACCCGATGTACGTCCTTTTCCCAGTATGCACGTAACTTTCCCGGGCCACCTCTTTCCGATAGGTTTCTTACCAACACCCGGTCTCCTGGTTGAAGAGTGGCACCTCTTACTGCACGGTCATAGTATTTCTTGCCCTTTGCTGAAGATTTTTGACTGTTCTCTTTCGCAATCTGATATGCCTGCCTCATTCTGTCTACCCATTTCCGTGCAAAGGTTTGTGGATTTGAACCCTCTGTCTTATTTTCCAGGTTGAACAGCAAATCGACAGGCAAACGGGGTGATCTGCCATACAAAAGGAAGAATGGAGAGTAGCCGGTAGCTTCATGCCTGGTACCATTGTAAGCATGCACGATGTGGGGTAAGTAGTCCTTCCATTCTCTTTTTTTCCTCCTCCAGAGAATTTGCAGAATGGTCCGATTTAACCTTTCCACCGGGTTACACTGCGGATGATATGGTGTGGTTCTGGAGTGGGTTATTCCTGACAACTTTTGTAACCTCTGAAACAGGTGGTTCTCAAATTCTCTACCCTGGTCATGGTGGAGTTTTTCGGGATACCCAAAGCGAGGAATGAAGTCCTGGAAAATCTTTTCTGTAGCGGTCTTGCCGGACTTGTTTCTCGTAGGGTACGCCTGTGCAAAGCGGGTGAAGTGATCTACCAGCAGAAGAATATACTCACAACCACCCTTGCTTGGCTCAAGATGTAAGTAGTCCACGCTTACTAGCTCAAACGGGGAACTCGATGTAATGGATCCCATGGGTGCTCGTTGGTGGACATGTGGATGCTTTTGTTTTATGCAAGCACACTTAGTTGTTACATAATCCTCAATCTCCTTCCTCATTGAGGGCCAATAAAAGCATTCCCGAGCCAGATGGAGCACTTTCTCCACTCCTACATGTCCCATTTCGTTGTGCAAACTTTTAAGTACTGTGGTCTTGAACCGTGGAGGGAGAACTAATTGTCTGGTCTGTCCTGTTTTACGGTACAAAATCCTGTCCTCTAGCTCCAATTTGGTCCATTGACAGAGAAGTCACCTTGTTTCTTTTTTCATGTTATTCTTGTCTTTTTCATTTGGTATCCAGCCCTGTTCTTTCAACGTGATTATCTCACATATCGCTGGATCATCTCGTTGTGCAGCTTTGATGTTTTCAGGGCCTATTGCATCTTTTCCTGGACTATTGAGCTCTAAGGCGGAAACCCAAGGAACATCATTGTTGGCCACAGCTTTACTACCCTGCCAAACAGCAGACACAGTTTCAGGTGATTAGGTTTCTGTGTGTTCACCCATGACTTCTAACAGTTTTAGGGGCTGTCTGGAGAGTGTATCGGCATCGACATTGGCTTTTTCAGGTCTGTATCGGACATCAAAGTGAAAGTCTGCTAACTCACCCACCCAGCGCTGCCCTACTGCATTCAACCTTGCTGTGCTGAGGACATAGGTCAGTGGATTGTTATCGGTGTAACTGTGAATGTTGGTGCATAGTAGAGATAGTCTCTACACTTATCACAGATGGCCCATTTGAGTGCCAAAAATTCTAGTTTACCCGAGTGTAGGTGGTAGTTTTTTTCAGCCGGGGTTAATGTGTGGGACCCATACCCAATGACGCGGAGTTTATTGCTCTGTTGCTGATAGAGCACAGCCCCTAACCCTTCATTTGACGCATCAGTGTGTAATACAAAGGGCAGGTCAAAATTTGGGTAAGCTAGCACTGGCGGGCTTGTCAACATATCAACAACTTTAGAGACAACACTCTGATGTTCTGCAGTCCAAACAATTGGGGTCCTCAAGTTAAGCTGCCCTTTTTCATTCTTTCTTCGTGCTCCTCCACGACTGGGAACCTGGGGGTTTTGAGTACTCTCACTTGTTCCAGGTGACGTGCGGAGAAGCTCAAAGAGTGGCTTGGCCAGTCTTGAGAAGTCTTGGATGTAGGACCTATAATAGCTCAGGAATCCCAGCAGCGTCCACGCTTCTCCCACTGTGCGGGGTTCCTTATTCTTCAGGGCTCTAACAGCTTCCAAGTCTGCTGGGTCTATCTGAATTCCATCTCCTGACACCAAGCGACCAATGTATCACACTTGACTTTTAAATAGCTCACATTTTTTTGGCCGAAGTTTAATTCCATGCTCTCTCATCTTACTAAACACACTTCGGAGATGGTCAAGATGATCGCTGAAGGACTTGGAGTAACACAGTACATCGTCTAAGTATGGTGCACAGCACTCATCTCTGAGACCCTCCAACACTCCTTCCATGCATCGCTGAAATGCAGCTGGGGCGTTCGTTAACCCAAAGGGAATACGCATCCAGTCATATAGTCCCCACGGAGTGTTAAAGGCAGTGACATGTCTAGAGTCCTCACTCACAAATCCCTGATGGTATGCGCTTCCCTGATCCAGAATAGAAAACCAAGAATTTCCCCCAAGGCTGTCTAACAGATCTTGAATTCTGGGAAGAGGATGTCGATCAGGGATGGTCTTGTGGTTAAGAAATCATAATCAACACACAAGCGCAAGCTACTGTCTTTCTTTCGAACGCATACCACTGGTGACGAATACGATGAGGATGACTTCTTGATCCAACCTCTGTTCAACAGGTTTTGTACATAGTCCTTGACCTCCTTATAAAGGGGTTTTGGGATGGCGTTATAGCACTTCTGGACGGGTGTATTATCTGTAAACGGATTTTCAGCTGCAGATTAGGAATACACCCGATGTCTCCCTCATCCTGAGCAAACACATCTGACTCCTCAAACAACATTTTCCTCACAATATCTTGTTCCTGTTTACTGAGGTATTCAAGAGCAACAGGTAGGTGCCATTTTTCTCCAACTCTCCTCTCCTGATGTTCCCTTTTACAGACATCGTCTGCTGACGTGAGCTGGGATGAACACAAAAACGCATCATTGATCTGTTTATCTGCATGTGAAATGTTGGGGGAGGAGCAAACTGGTCTAATTTCGCTGATGGGTTCGATATTACCTAGCACAAGTCTCTGAGGTAAGTAAATGTTATGAATTTTGAACTGGAATTTTCACCGTCTTTGAGGCCCCAGGAGGCACATTTACAACAGCAGGAAATAACTCCAATCCTTCTGGGATGAAACTTTCTGACACTGGTTCGAACATCATAGTCCCACCCAACTGTGCAACACGTTTCCCTCCAATTTCCTTTGCTCTGTTGAATGTGTTCTGTTTTACAGGTTGCTCACCTCTGGGTGCTCGGACAGAAGGTTGGGACACAAGATCTTCTTCGGTCACTGTTGGTCCCTCCCCAGTAACCTCCCCTCTTTTAACGGACGACTTTTCATGAGACTGCCCACAGCACGGTGCCCTGCTTGTCCACACAAGAAACAGTGAGTACACACTTCAACCTTTTGGGATATACACTGTTTGCATTTACCCCTTGCCTCTGATTTTACTGATTGCAGCGCATGTTTTGGGTTTGCTGTTGAACACCAGAGCCCATAGACATGACAACTTTCTCTAAATTCTTGGTCAATGCGGATACTTGGGCAGAAAGTTCATGAATGGCATCACGATTGGCCTTAACTTCGGCATGATTCAGGGAAGAACATTGCCCCTCCACATCCTCCTGCTGTGTCATGCTTGCCAAAGTGACTTTGGATTTGTAAGGGTGACCTATTCGTTTTTGTCTGACTGTGTAATCAGTTCTAGGATCTGATCATCTGAGGTTTCCTGTTTCACTATTGCTGCTTTAATGTCCCTCCGGACAAACGCGTTTTTCATTCAGGCCCTGGTACAGTGAGTGCAGAAAAACACCTTGGACCAGTTTACGGTCATACTGAAACTCAGATTCTGTTTGTTCTGAAGCAAACAACACCCTCTGCTTAATCCCCATTAACCTATACATAAACTGTTGAGGGTATTCCCTGTCCTGTTGTTTTGCATTGCTCAGTTCTTGAAATAATTCAGTACTACTTTTGTCCCTAAGGTGAGCTCTAAGGAACCGTTTCAACTCAGCTACGGTAAGGCTGTCTTTTGTAATAAGCATTTCTTTAAAGGTACCAGGTTAAATAACCTTTAACACTGTTCTAATAACTTCTGACTCTGAGAAATTTTCGGCTATACCTTCATCAATTTGCTCACTAATGCTGTTGAAACTCAAGTCTGAATTTGAATCAGAAATTTGACCACCGTAAATTTTTAACTATCTACGTGGCAAGTACGATGCAACATCAGAGAATTTGATCAGACCAGTCATTTGTTCAGACAATCTAGGCAGTGGAACAGTTTGCTCAGCTCTTGAATGTGATGCCAGACCTGTAGTTTGTGCTACCTGCACCCTTGCAGCTGCTGAGGTCGATGCAGATTGCGATACCAGTCCTACAGTCTCTTCGTTTGCTGCGACATCAAGAGCAGAATCTTGTTCTGTGGCGGTCAACTCACAAACAAGGTCATAAAGGGTCAGTAAGCGGGCCATTCCTTGATCCTCTAGACTGTGCAGTTGTTTTCCTCACATGAAATCAACGATGTAGTCGTAGAGTTCCACTTCTGTTGCATCCCCGTCTGGGACCCCCTCTCTTTCCTCCTCTGCGCAACACATGGCTATCTTGTAGAGTACTTTGCAGTTCGAAAAGCTGACCAGCAGGTGGAGCTGCTTTACAATCTCCCACCGTAGTTCTCGAAGAGTAGCCATGACTGGACTGTGGGTATCTACCTTTCAACTCGCTGGTCTGGGACGAATTACTTTTAACCACTGTGGTTCTTTACTGATCAGCACCCGAACACCAGGGGCGCTGATCCCGGACGAGCCCCCAAATTGTTACCCACTTCAGGGCTAGGAAGCCTGTAGGGGTGACGTGAATTAATCAATTTTGCCGGATCTGTAGAAAGATGAATAAAACGCTGTGAGACAGAAAAACTGGCTGCTGCAAGCTCGGGCAAAGTTTAATTAACTCTCAAGCTCCCGTTGTATTCACAACAACTTTACAGACTTTGGAGACATTTACTTTGTGTTCTTCACATTGCGCTTTGGAATTTGGGCATGGCACAACTATGCCTTTATTGAGAAACTCATTAAATATTGGCCTTATGCCATTGAGGGCTTCTGGTTTGAGGGGGTATTTACATGGGCGGAAATTACTCTTGGGCGTTATCACAAAAGGCTCACAGTTCCTAATCAACCCAACATCATATTTTCATGTCGCCCACAATTGTACGTGCACATTCCCCAGAATTTCTGGTATGTCAACATTCATCAATAAACTATTCGTGTGCGAAAACACTTCAAGTCCCTTTGTTGCTGACAGACAGGCATGACTCTCAACACGATGGGCATGCAACGAATTTGAATATTGCACGTCATCCCTTTGAACCCAATCTGTGGCGTGCACACA
This sequence comes from Barbatula barbatula, assembly GCF_947034865.1. NCBI lineage: Eukaryota > Metazoa > Chordata > Actinopteri > Cypriniformes > Nemacheilidae > Barbatula > Barbatula barbatula. The sequence continues at coordinate 20,251,503 of NC_136778.1, read as the reverse complement.
TTTGTCAGCAAAAACACCCACATCTGCCCACGCTGCTGCAATTGGCTTTGTGAGGCTGGTGTGAGGCACTACATTCTTTACATCGTACAGAGATCGCTGGTGTGCGGTGAGCTGTACGAGCGCTGCACTCGGGTCGTGTTAGTATCATGCGTAATCTGTCATCATACACATTATGTCTCTGCCCAGCAAATTAATCGGGCAGCAGTCAGACATGAGAAACGTGTTGAAATTTGACACCCCCAACTCACCCTTTTTAACAGCAATTATTTTACATCAGAGCTACTAGCATTTAGGGAATTCACAGCTAGTTTAGACTCGGGCAAATTTAAACACTTCTTGTGAATCACAGTAGACTATTTGTTGCCCCTGAATCTATAAAAAATTCAAGCGGTTTATTGCACACAAGCATTGTGCATTTTGGCAAAGTTAGGAAAGCGATTTCATTCATCTTGGAATGTGAGCTAAGCAGATCTTCCTTGCATACAGTAGGAAAAAGCATTTCTTAATTGCATATACTAGGGAAATCATACTCACTGCCCTCGGAAAGATGCCCCACCTCCTCACTTCAGTCTCCCTTTTCCTTCAACCTCAGTGGTCTCAGAGGCTGAGGACAGTCTTTGCGCCAGTGCCCCGTGTTCCCACAGTTGAAACACTTCTCTGGATCATAAGTGCTAGAGGGTTTAAAACCTCCTTTCCTTCTATGCTTACTAGAGCCATGTGGAGTTCTTTGTACCCTCCTGTACTCCTGCATTGTCTGTATGCGAACAGTTGACATGTTCCCTTCTATGATCTTCCACAGGCCATTTACCCTGTAGCTTTCTCAGGTCAGATAGTTTCAGTTTGACCTTCAGCAGTCTCTCTAATTCTCTCGTTGAGGGGGAGAATTCTTTGCAAAATGTCTGTGCTGGATGGGCTCCTTCTGTGGGTTCAAACGTCGGTGAGGAGGTACACAATCATCCTCCGGTTGGTGTTTGCAACACGCCATAGATGGTAAATAATTATATTCAGGCAAAAGAGGGTACAATGGAGCATGCGGCAGTGGTAGTGTATGACACGGCGGTGGCAGTTCTTCCAGTGCCTTTTCTTTAAACACATGGTCACGTCTATTTGCTTCCCTCTGCCATAACTCTAAACATTTACATGCTTCATCATATTTTTCTCTTTCTTTTCTAGACATTTTAAATATGTATTATTTCCGTATATGTTCTCTTATTTTCTCTAATTTAGTGGTACTGAATGTACAGTTTTCTGGAAAGTTAGCTTTTTCTTTAAAATAGGGTACCCCTGCTAGACTTTCAGTCCCATACCTCTTCCTCATTTCTCTGTACGTTGGTTTATCCATGTTATTTTCTGAGTAGTCTCTACTCCTCAGATTGTTTAGAAATCTATCTTTTATTTCTGAGTAGTCTCTACCCCTCAGACAGTTTAGAAATATATATTCTATTTCTGAGTAGTCTCTACTCCTCAGACTGTTTAGAATCTGAGTAGTCTCTACCCTTCAGACTGTTTAGAATCTATCTCGATTCTGAGTAGTCTCTACCCCTCAGACCGTTTAGAATCGCAATCTCGATTCTGAGTAGTCTCTGCTCTTTTCCCAGACTGTTTAGAAATATATATTCTATTTCTGAGTAGTCTCTACTCCTCAGACTGTTTAGAATCTGAGTAGTCTCTACCCTTCAGACTGTTTAGAATCTATCTCGATTCTGAGTAGTCTCTACCCCTCAGACTGTTTAGAATCGCAATCTTGATTCTGAGTAGTCTCTGCTCTTTTCCCAGACTGTTTAGAAATATATTTGACTCACCGTTTTTCACTTTAGTGCCTTGGACTGAGTTCTTTTGGGATCACTTCAGCTTGGGGTCCGGAGTAGAGTTCTCTCGTCCCTGTATGGGGTTAGAGCTGGATTTGCTATGTCCAGGATGATCAGTCAACTCCAGTCCGTTCTCCGTCAGCCTTGTGATCCCATCCCTCGAGGTTCTTTGCAAATAATTTATTGTCGTTCAATCTGCATCACAAACAATGAAATGTTGCAAAGAGAAGGCCCTTTTCTCTTCTGCCCACACAGTTTATATATGATTCAAAAGTGACACAGCTCCAGTGGGCATTCAGGGTGAAATGGCTGCCAGCAAGCGCAGTTGCCCCCCCAGACTGCGTTGATGAAAAAGCATGTTCGGAAACGACTTACTGATGACACACGCTGCATCCCAATTCACATACTTATACAATGCACCAAAAGTATGTACTGATTATTTAATGGAAAAGTATATATATTTTAGTGTGTAGCAAAACAATATGCACGTACTGGGACATACTAACAGGAAGTTACCCGTTGTTGCCTAGACAACATTATGGCCAATAACTTTCAGAAATCAAAATAGAGCTCTTCTATTGTGTTGTGGGTAATAATAGCATAGATTGTGCATCGTTCTACACTTCCAACTTCTACAGGAAGTAATAGACTTTTCAACATAGTACGATTTGGGACATGCTAATTCTACTTTCAAATACTATTTTGGACGTATAGTATGCTTATTGGGATGCAGCAAAAGCTTAAATGCTCTTTGGGCTAGAGTGACAGATGATATCTTTTCTCTTAAAGTCCAAGTGAAATAAAAAATTACAATACATTTTTTTAATGAAAATTGCAGCGTTTATTGCAAATAGCTGCCCTCATAATCTTTGGTTAAAATCTGAAAATGCACTTCCTGTAATGACTATCCATCTTAAATGATGTATGTTAAACGGCTTAGACGTAATAATTCAACGGAGTTTAAGATAGTAAATTAGTTATCTTAAGCATTATACGAAAACAAACTGTTGTTCACCATTTCTGCTGGAAACTCGCTCTTCTGTCAGACTGGCGGCAAGGGGAAAACGTAGTGGGCGTTATCACATTGTCACTTCAATCTGGAATGACCAATAGAAAAAGCCGTTTCATCTAGGTAGGTAGAGACTGCCCACTGAGATACAGCTTCACTCGCAAAAAAAAATTCGACTCGCAACCAAAAGTTTTCAACTCGCAACCAAAAGTTTTAAACCCACAAAAAAGACAGCAATATTTGTAGTTTCGTGATGAAAAGTTTTTGAAGTGCACAATGAAAAAAATTCAAAGATTTGCACAAAATGCAAATTTTTTTGTAATCTTTTATTTTTTAATTGTAAAATAATTAGTTTTACTCTCAAACACAGACTTTTTGATTGCATAAAAAAGACACAAAAAAACACCATACTCCTACTGGCATCTCAAAGCAAATATCTTTCCTATGTGTACAAAATGAGGTAAATGTGTATGTACATTCTTAACATGCAAATAGGGATGAGAACAGGGAAGTGCACAGGGGGGTTGCTCAGGTTGCCCGGGCAACTGCCCATATGCCCTTCTCGACTCACGTTGCCCTTCCGAGGTGGAAAATAAATAAATAAATCATACAATGGATGCAGAATTTCACATAGGTCTAGATAAAAAAAACGCAAAACCTCATTCACTTCCATATTCGGGCAACGAAAGTGAAAGTCAGAAGGGGAAGGGCAAACTCTGTTTACATGGCTGCAGCGCTGCACGTGACCTGCACCTGCGCTGAGCCTGCATGAGCGGCCCTAGAAGGAGATTGTCGTGGTTGTTGGGTGATACGACTCAACATTGTCTAGGTGGCCATATGTCCGATTTCGGCCGGACACTCATTGGTCCTCCTTTTTGGAGTTGTGCTGAATCGGCCTAAACAAAACCCGCTTTAGAAAATTTATTGGGAAGTAGCAGCATAGCGTGTGATGCCATAAGATCTCCGGTCAAACAAATGATTGGCTGAAAGAGGTGTCAAATAAATATCTGATATATCATTGGTTAATAACGTAAACAAGCCTCCACGACGTGGAAGTGGAGTCCACATGCTGGCTTGGTCACATCATAACGGTAACTTGCTGAAACGTCAGACCTCAGCGCAAGAGCACAACTTTATATAAAAAGGCAGTAGAGACACTTTTCACAGTGATTCTGAAACAGTCTGCTCTATTCATTGCCAGACAATTTTTTGAAAAAAATATTTGACCTAAGCCTAAGGGAAGATATACCTGCAGCTCGTCGGTTACTTTTGTTTTTCTGTGCTGGGATGTCGAATGTCCCTTGACTACAAACGTCCACTTCACAGCGACATCCCAGCACAGAAAAACAAAAGTAACCGACGGGCTGCAGGTATATCTTCCCTTAGGCTTAGGTCAAATATTTTTTCAAAAATATGTCTGGCAATGAATAGAGTAGACTGTATCAGAATCACTGTATCATGATACCATCGATATGATGCACAAAATAGGCATTAGGCAAACTAAGCTAAATGTTTTCTGATAGTTAGTTTCTCACATTTCGTTTTAGCAAGAAGAATGAATGATGGAAGTAATGCATCACATTAATTATTTTATTTAAAATGGTTAAATGCCTAAATTCTATCACTATTTTGGGTATTGTTTGAAGCCAAGATGCCCACTGAAAAGAGGTGGATTCGGGAGAGGGAGAGACAATTCAAGGAGGCATTTTGATAGGCACCTTTTAAGAATCTTAAGACTACTCCTCATGCACGTATAAACAGTTCTTTAATAGTTACGTAAAGTTAGGGAAGGTCAGCTGAAACCCCCATCATACATAAGATATGAGAAGGGTTAACAGTGAGAAGGAGTTAAAAGTGTGCTCCCACCTCATCATTGATTGGCTAAAAACATTAAAGTGACAGCAGCAACAATAAATACTAATTCACCCTGAGTCAGAGGCCACCTTTAATAGGCACTTCTATGAGGCCAATTATTTATTGTGTGATCGAATCATGCCACACGTGGTTATGTAAACTCATTCCAACTCAGCTTTAGTAGGGCTTTTCATGCAGAATTCCCATGATTTAAAAAATCTAAATGTACGCATAAGATTATACAAATTATTCTAAATTAACCACCAATTTGCTAAAACATAAAATAGTTATAAATGACCTTGAGGCTGTGTTGAATTATCGTTTAAGACACCATTGATTTAAAACAATTCACAATTGAATTATATATTTTTATTTATTATTGTTTATCTTATTTATTATTATTATTTTATTATAAATTATTATTTATAATACTGTTAATTATTTATTGATTGTCCAATGCGCTGGCTTCTAACTTCCAATCAACACTCCAATAATCTTCTGAGGGATCTTTCTTTCTAATTCCAGAAGCCATTGAATGGTACATAAATACTACACAAAATGGTGTTAAATTGTGCACAACTTCTTTATTTTCTAAATAAAACACACTAAACCACATTAGTGAAGTAGTATCAGTAATAACATTAAAACATTATAACACATATTCTAACATATTTCATGAGTGAGTGGCCTATTCAAATCTTGAAATATTTTCTTGGCAAAATTTAATTCGTAAAATGCTTTTTGAAAACACCACCACCATTAAATAAAACCATCACAATTAAGCACTGCACCAAAAATAGAAAACCATGTCTTTTTGAATTGCTGATTTGCTTGGTGAAATTAAAGAGGTTTTCACAGGTGTTTTTTTGTGTAATTGGATTACGGCAGCTAGTCATTGGTCTTGATGAATGATCAGATTGTGTTTAAAGGTGATGGTGGACAGTATTTTAAGATCACCGTCACACTAACGGATTAGATACTGATGTTCCCTCTCCTACTTCCAAGGGAGAGGAAATCTATCCACCCTCTCTCTCTCTCTCTCTCTCTCTCTCTCTCTCTCTCTCTCTCTCTCTCTCTCTCTCTCTCTCTCTCTCTCTCTCTCTCTCTCTCTCTCTCTCATTCTCTCTCATTCTCTCTCTCTCATTCTCTCTCTCTCTCTCTCATTCTCTCTCTCTCTCTCTCATTCTCTCTCTCTCTCTCTCTCTCTCTCTCTCATTCTCTCTCTCTGTCTCTCTGAGCGGATGCTGTGAGTGGGTGGGCGGAGTCAGCGTGTGTGTGTCTGAGAGTGTGGTGGTGCGAGTAAGTCTCTTTCTTTCTTTCCTTTTACATTTTTCCCTGTTTTGGGGTTTTTTTGGTTTAAAAATTGTTTGGAAGGAATACAAAGAAGGTTTTAAAGGAGTAGGGGGGAGGGTTGAGGAACGCTGTTAACCAGCGTTCTTTGCTGGTTAGCAATGGCGGGTTCAAGCCAAACAAAGTTTGAGCAGCTTTCACGCAGGCACGGGATAAAACTCGCCCCTGTGATGAGCTGCTCTGTGGAGGATTGTAGTTTGGCTGTGGGTAACGCTGTTGGGTTTAATAGCATAATATCTGCTTCTCGAATGAACAGTGTGTTTGTTATCTTCCTTGATACCATTGAGAATGTAAACAGTGTAGTGCAGACAGGAGTAGTAATTCAGGACACTTTTACTCCAGTAATGCCCCTGGTTCAGCCGGCAAGAAAGATAACATTATCGAATGTACCACCTTTCATTAAAGATGAGCTCCTGATTAATGAATTGTCTAGGCATGGAAAAGTCGTCTCACAGATGAAAAGGGTCCCATTAGGGTGTAAATCGCCTTTGCTTAAGCACGTTGTGTGTTTTAGACGGCAAATACACATGATCCTAAAGAGCGATTTGGATGAACTGAATGTGTCATTTAAATTCAGAATTGAAGGTTTTGAGTACGTTGTGTTTGTATCATCTGATACTATGAAGTGTTTTGGCTGCGGGCGAACAGGACACGTTAGGCATGCGTGTCCTGAGAGAGCAGATGAGCTGGACCTAGAGCCAGAGCCGGGGCCGAGCGGAGAAACCGCGGGCGGTAACAGTAGCACGATGGTGACGGAGGATTCTGTTAGTGAAAAAGATGATGATGGCAGTAATGCCGCGGGGCGAAATACAGAAAGTGACACAGTGTCTATTGCTGTTGCGGGAGGAAATACAGAAAATGTTAAGAAAAAACTGGTCACATTGGCTACTGACGTTGTTAATGTGGCGGAGTCTATTGTGGAGGAGGAAGAGATGGGGACAGACATTGCTTGTGATGACACATGTTTCAAAGTACCCAATACTAAGAGAAAGAGAAATAGGAAGAGTACGGAAAAAGGCAAAAATGAGTAGACAAACAAAAACAGAATCTGATAAACTTGATACTGAAGCCAGGAAGATTGCCGATTCTGATAGTGAAGTAGTGGACAGTAGGACAGTACGAAGTCGACGTAGTGATTACAACTTTGACAAAGTACAATTATTCCTGCAAAGAACGAAAAATGTGAAAAATGTCCAGTTTGAGGATTTTTTTGCTGACCGCAGAATGTTTATTAACTCAGTGACATTGCTAATGAGAAGTGAAGGAGGGGAACAGTTTACAGTTCAAGAAACATACAGATTAAAGAAACTTGTTTCCAAATTAAAATTAGAAGTACAAACTGAAAATGGCTTCGAAACCACATAATCGCTGTTGTCCCCTGTTATGTCCCCTCATATTATTTATTTTAATGAGTGTGATGAGGGTGAGCTCTCTTAACTTGAATGGAGGCCGAGATATACATAAAAGAGCAACGCTGTTTGAGCTTATTAGACAAAAGAATATTGATGTAACATTTGTCCAAGAAACACACAGGGACTGTACTAATGAAATTGATTGGAAAAAGGAGTGGGAGGGTGAAGTGTTTCTAACTCACATGAGCTCTACTAGAGGAGGGGTGGCTGTCCTTTTTGCTAAGAATTTCTCACCTATCTCATGTGAGGTTAAACAGGTGATACCTGGCAGATTAATATTTTTAAGGGTTCAGTTAAAATAATATTTTTAAGGGTTCAGTCAAAATTCAAGGCTGTTTTTATTAATGTTTATGCACCAACAAATGGTAACGAAAGGGTACTCTTTCTCAAAAATGTAAATATAATTCTACAGAATTGTAGTTCTGATGATTTTCTGGTATGGGCGGGGACTTTAATTGTAGAGGGAATTATAGTCTAGATCGGAATCATATGGAACCGCATATTGCTTCAAGTCGTGCTTTAAATGAACTGATCGAGACTCATAGTTTATGTGATCTATGGAGGGATCTAAATAATAATGTAAGACAATACACGTGGCTGCATAATAGAGATAATTTTATTTCTCTAGCCAGATTGGATAGGCTTTATTGTTTTAAACATCAGTTTAATGTTGTGAAAAGTTGTTTTATTACACCAACTGGTTCTGATCATTGTCTAGTCACATGTAATGTGTTTATAACAAATGTGAAGCCAAAGAGTGCATATTGGCATTTTAACACTTCCCTGTTAAGTGATGTGAATTTTAGAAGTGTTTTTGTTTCTTTTTGGAATGAGTTTAAATTAAGAAAACTATGCTTTGAAAATTTACGTCAGTTGTTGGGACTATGGAAAGGTTGAAGTGAAAGTACTTTGTCAACAGTATACTTTCAGTGTCTCTCGGGACATCACTAGAGCAATGGAAAAACTTGAATCTGAAATAATGGAGGCACAAGGGTTAGCAGATAATACTGGGGAGGGAAGACCTATTGAGACACTTAAAACTAAGACATCTCTTCTGTCAGATTTGCTCGGCATTAAAGCAAAGGGGGCTTTGGTCCGATCTTGCTTTCAAAACTTAACGCAAATGGATGCCCCATCTAAATTTTTCTTTAGTCTTGAAAAAAAGAACGGTCAGAGTCGCTATATTCACTCCTTACGCTCTGAAAACGGGCAGGAATTGACAAAAACGAGCTGTACAGTTCTATGAAAAATTGTATAGTAGTGAATATAGAAAGGATGAGGAGCTGTCTACTAGCTTCTATGAAGGTCTGCCAAATGTCTTGGAGGACTCAAAGGCAGAGCTGGAGAGGCCTTTTTCGGAAGAGGAGCTTCTGAATGCTCTCAGGGGCATGGAGAGTGGAAAAGCTCCTGGGATGGATGGACTCCCAGCTGAGTTTTATAAAGAGTTGTGGGCTGTGCTGGGCGAGGACCTGCTGGCTGTCCTGAATGAAAGCTTGGCTGATGGCTCTTTACCCCTGAGTTGTAGGAGAGCAGTGATCACATTGCTACCTAAAAAGGGTGATTTGCAGGAGATTGAGAACTGGAGACCTGTGAGTTTGCTTTGTTCTGATCTTAAAGTCCTTTCTAAGACTCTGGCTAACAGACTGAGAAAAGTGGTGGGGCAGGTCATCCATTTTGATCAGACATATTGTGTGCCGGGTAGGTCAATCACAGATAATGTCTGTCTCATACGGGATGTTTTAAGTGTTTCGAGTCTATTAGGGGTAAATTTGGGGTTTATCTCTATTGACCAAGAGAAGGCTTTCGATAGAGTTGAGCATCAGTACTTATGGGACACCCAAGAAGCTTTTGGTTTTAGTTCTGTTTTTATTGATATGATTAAAGTGTTGTACCAGGACACTGAGAGTTTACTGAAGGTCAATGGTGGTTTGAGTGCCCCGTTTAAAGCTAGTAGAGGAATCAGACAAGGTTGGGCTCTGTCTGGTATGCTCTACTCCTTAGCTATTGAACCAATGCTGAATAAATTAAGGGATAGAGTTAAAGGTTTAACATTGAATCATGATATACAACATCAAATTTCAGCTTATGCCGATGATGTTATGGTTTTGGTAAATGGGCAACAAGACATTAACCAGCTGGTTTCTGTTGTTAATGATTTTGGAATAATTTCAGCTGCAAAATTAATTGGGAGAAGAGTGAAGCACTGGCTGTTGGGAAATGGGAGGAAGGGATACCAAAACTACCTGGTGGGATGAGTTGGAAGAAAGAAGGGTTAAAATATTTAGGAGTACATCTTGGGGATTTAAACACCAAAAAAAAGAACTGGGAAGGGGTAATTGAAAAAGTAGAAGGGAAATTGAAAAAATGGAAATGGATTCCCTCACAATTGTCATTTAGAGGAAGAGTTTTAATAATAAACAACTTGGTTGCCTCTACATTGTGGCATAGGTTATATTGTGTGGATCCACCTGTTGGACTGCTGTCCCGACTACAGGTAATCCTAGTGAATTTTTTTTGGGATTGTCTACACTGGGTTCCCCAAAGTGTGCTCTTTCTTCCGAAAGAGGAGGGAGGACAAGGCTTGGTGCACTTACCGAGCAGACATGCTACTTTTCGTCTGCAGTTTATTCAGAAATTTCTGACTGGCCCTGGTGAGCTTGTGTGGAGGAAGATGGCAAAAACGATTCTCCACACGGTAGACGGACTTGGACTGGATGCTGTGTTGTTTTTAATGGATGCTAAGCAACTACGTTTGGCTGGAGTGCCTCGTTTTTATTGTGAACTTTTCAAAATGTGGGGATTTTTAAATGTTTGCAGACTGGAGGAGACCAATTCTTTGTATTGGATACTTGAAGAACCTCTGATCAGAGGAGCTCGCATGGACATTGCGGGTGAGAATGTTCTGGGACTTACGCAGATACTGTGTGCTTCTAAAACTGTGACATTGAGGCACATAGTTAATGTGGCTGGACCTGAGATGAGCGATATAAATGGGTCAGAGGTCAATGCGCCACATGCTAACCATAATGGATATGTGGAAAATAAGACTGACGAAGGAGGAATTAACTTTAATAAAGGATTTTAAGAATGGAAGAGCGACTCTGGACATAAGAGACCCTTTTCCAAAACTTGGGATTACACCAGACTTAAAAGAAATGTCAGGTCCTTTGTTGGATCTCAATGGGCTGCAAAATTTAGATCTGAATGAAGTCGGAGGGAAAGTGATGTATAAATGCTTTGTAAAAGTTTTTAATAAAGGAACACTACATGGGAGGGTTGATACAGTGTGGAGGGATAAGCTTGGGTTGAAAGAGGACATGAAACCTGTGTGGAGAGTGCTGTACAAACCACCATTGACCAAACGATCTGGGGATTTACAATGGCGAATATTACACGGGGCTGTGGCTGTCAACGCTTTTGTCTCAGTTATTAATCCAGATACTGAGGATAAATGTGTGTTTTGTGAATCTAGAGAAACAGTTTTTCATTGTTATTTGGAGTGTAAAAGACTTCAAACGCTTTTTAATTTGTTGGATTTGCTATGTGATCAATGTGGGGAAAAGTTTACTCCAGATGTTTTTATTGTAGGGGCAGGATACAATCAACAGCAAAAGATTAAATGGCAGTTGCTTAATTTTCTGTTTGGACAGGCAAAGCTCGCAATTTATAAAACAAGGAAGAATAAAATTGAAAATAGTGGTGGTCAGGAGATTATACCTTTATTTAAAGCTTTTATCAAGTCAAGAATTGTTGTTTAAGTATTACAAAGCAATGAATGATATAGAAACTTTCAAATTACAGTGGTGTTACAATTCTGTTTTTTGTACGGTTGTGGAGGAGGAGTTATTTTTTGAACTTTTGTGGATTTGAAAATGTTGAAAATATTTATTTTTAAATATTATGATTGAATAAAGTTTTATAAAATCTCTCTCTCTCTCTCTCTCTCTCTCTCTCTCGCTCTCTCGCTCTCTCGCTCTCTCGCTCTCTCGCTCTCTCTCTCTCTCTCTCTCTCTCTCAATAGTTTGGACCAACAGATAATGGACACGATAATGATGCATTTGCCTGGATGCATTTTCCAATGTCATGTTAGGCAGTTTGGGAAAAGATGGATAACATCTGAACAGGCCAAGCTATCTTGTTCCCTCTTTCTTGCTCTTTTCTTATTCTAGTTTTCATCATAATCTCCTGAATGTTTGCCAGTGGTGTGCATTCAAAAAAGAACAGTGCCACATTTGCAGAGACTGGGTTCTCTGCAGAACAAAAAGTGTTTGTTTCTCAACATTGTAAAATTCAACTTAAAAACTTACAGAAATTGTTAAGTTAAATCAAATAAGATCTGAGTCAACTGAACTCGATTTATACTGTTATTTTTTTTTATATAAACTGAATATCATTTCATTTTAACTAGAGCTCTTCAGCTAAAATTGGTGATTTTTTATACATTGAATCATGGGGCGTTTTCAAATCAGGATAGGTGTTTCTCTTTAGTTGATTTGCAATTCCCATTTCCTATTGGATGGTTGGAAAAGCCCTATCGTGTTTAGAAACGCCCAATAATTTAGAAATTGGCTTCTGTCCTTTATGATTGGATGGTTTAGAAACTCCCATCCCAGTTTGAAAATGCCCCATAATTGAGATACGCTGCTTACGTGTTCTTCAAAGACCTATACTTCCATTTGCAGAGAGCATGCTAAAAACTGGACTAGTTGCCCATGGTGAGAGGTGGCGGGCTGGTATGGGTTTGCTTATAGCCCCCCAGCTCTCCCGCCATGTGTTGGAGCTTACCCCAGTGAACGAGAGGGTCGTTTCCCTGCGCCTATGGGTCGGGGATAGGTCTCTCACTGTTGTTTGTGCCTACGAAGCGGACGGCAGTGTAGAGTACCCGACCTTCTTGGAGTCTCTGGGAGGGGTGCTGGAAAGTGCTCCGACTGGGGACTCCGTCGTTCTACTGGGGGACTTCAACGCCCATGTGGGCAAAACAGTGACAACTGGAGGGGCGTGATTGGGAGGAACGGCCCCCCTGATCTGAACCCGAGAGGTGTTCAGTTATTGGACTTCTGTGCTAGTCACAGTTTGAGTACGAGTGGACCATGTCCTCCTCCTCCATTGTCGAAGCGGCCGCTCTGAGCTGTGGCGTAAGGCTCCGGTGCCTGTCGAGGCGGTAATCCCCGAACCCAGTGGTGGACACCGGAAGTAAGGGAAACCGTCAAGCTGAAGAAGGAGTCCTATCGGGCCTGGTTGGCTTGTGGGACTCCTGAGGAAGCCGACAGGTACTGGCAGGCCAAGCAGAAGGCTGCCCGGGTGGTTGTGGAGGCAAAAACTCTGGCCTGGGAGGAGTTTGGTGAGGCAATGGAGAAGGACTATCAACTGGCCTCGAAGAGATTCTGGCAAACGGTCCGGCTCCTCAGGAGAGGGAAACAGTGCCCTATCAACGCTGTTTACAGTGGAGGTGTGGGAAGCTGTTGACCTCAACTGGGGATGTCGTCGGACGGTGGAAGGAGTACTTCAAGGATTTCCTCAATCCCGCCGTCACGTCTTCCATTGGTGGACTCGTACATCACCCAATCCGAAGTCACTGAGTCACTGAGGTAGTCAAGAAACTCCTCGGTGGCAAGGCACCGGGGGTGGATGAGATTCGCCCTGAGTACCTCAAGTCTCTGGATGTTGTGGGGCTGTCTTGGCTGACACGCCTCTGCAGCATCGCGTGGTGGTCGAGGACAGTGCCTCTGGGATGGCAGACCGGGTGGTGGTCCCTCTTTTTAAGAAGGGGCACCGAAGGGTGTGTTCCAACTACAGGGGATCACACTTCTCAGCCTCCCTGGGAAGGGTACTGGAAAGCAGAATACGGCCGATAGTAGAACCTCGGATTCAGGAGGAACAGTGTGGTTTCCGTCCGGGCCGTGGAATGCTGGACCAGCTCTATCATGGGAGTTTGCCCAACCAATCCACATGTGTTTTGTGGATTTGGACAAGGCATTCGACCGTGTCCCTCGCGGCATCCTGTGGAGGGTGCTTAGGGAGTATGGGGTCCGGGGTCCTTTGCTAAGGGCTTTCAGGTCCCTGTACGACTGAAGCAGGAGCTTGGTTCGCATTGCCGGCAGTAAGTCGGACTTGTTCCCAGTGCATGTCGGACTCCGGCAGGGCTGCCCTTTGTCGTCGGTTCTGTTCGTAATTTTTATGGACAGAATTTCTAGGCACAGCCAGGGGCCAGAGGGTGTCAAACCAGGACCTTCAGCATGCACTGGGACGGTTTACAGCCGAGTGTGAAGGCTTCACACTCGGCTGGAATGAAAATCTGTACCTCCAAATCCAAGGCCATGGTCCTTAGTTGGAAAAAGGTGGCTTGCCCACTTCAGGTTGGTGGAGAGTTACTGCCTCAAGTGGAGGAGTGAAAGTGTCTTGGGGTCTTGTTCACGAGTGAGGGAAGGATGGAACGGGAGATTGGCAGATGGATCGGTGCAGCTTCTGTAGTAATGCGGTCGATGTACCGGTCCGTCGTGGTGAAGAAAGAGCTGAGCCGCAAGGCGAAGCTCTCGATTTACCGGTCAATCTACGTTCCTACTCTCACCTATGGTCATGAGCTTTGGGTCATGACCGAAAGGACAAGATCCCGGATACAGGCGGCCGAAATGAGCTTCCTCCGCAGGGTCGCTGGGCGATCCCTTAGAGATAGGGTGAGAAGCTCGGTCACCCGGGAGGAGCTCGGAGTAGAGCCGCTGCTCCTCCACATCGAGAGGGGTCAGCTGAGGTGGCTTGGGCATCTGTTCCGGATGCCTACTGGACGCCTTCCCCCAGAAGACCTAGGACATGCTGGTGGGACTATATCTCCCGGCTGGCCTGGGAAAGCCTTGGTGTCCCCCCGGAAGAGCTGGAGGAAGTGTCTAGGGTTGTCAGACTGCTGCCCCCGTGACCCGGCCCCGGATAAGCGGAAGAAAATGGACGGATGGATGTAAATTTAATCTGCCACAAACTTGACTGTTTTTTCAGTGTCAGTGTTGTAACTGGTGGTGATGTTAAGTGTTAGTTTTTTTACAAACATTGACATTCAGTCTGCGTTTGTCAGGTTGTGAAATATTTAGTCTGGCTTTCTTACAAATCCAACAAACTATTTTGTAAGATCAGGAACCATTACCATGATTATAAGTATCTCTGCCAACCCCACAGCAATGTTTTTGGCATAACTGTCTTAACAGTTTGGCATAACAGAAAAAGAGAGAAATACGGGGTCCTTTGTGAAATATTAAACCAATTTTAATTCCGACCCGTTTTATCAAAACATTAATATAATCAATTGCATGGGTGTGTATGTATGAATGTGCATAATACAGGCATGTATGTACTGTATACTATATATACGGTTTATACTAGATTAGGTGGACAATTTCCAGCCCAAAGGCTCACTAAAACCTACTCACTCCAACAAAAAACATTTTTGTGCAAAAGTGCCCACTATAATTAGTTAATCGGAAAGCAACGAACAGGAATTTTTCACTCATTCATGAACTTCACGCACACACCACGATAACAAAAAATATCAAATTCATACACACGAATAAACAACAGCCACAATAATGAGCTTACCTTAACGAGTTGCCTTAACTTCTGACAGTTCATCTTTCGTGAACTATATGTTTGTAGAACATGCTAAATTGAGCAAAACTGATTTAAATCCAGTAGCTGTCAAGGACGAGTATGCTAGACTAAAGTCTGTACAGTTTAAAAGATTAGTTGATGCTGGACAGAAGTAGTATAATCCCATTTTCAGTTTGACTTCATTAATTCGTTTAACAATGCTCTGATTTCAATAACAGTCATATTTACAAAGAATCATCGAGTCGTCTCACACCACATGTGTAATTCACATTGTGAAAAAATTGTGTCATCCTCCCACTTATTACTGTGCAATTTATATTTAGGTCACTATGGCATTGCAGCCGCTACAATAGCTAAATTACATATTTAAGATCTGGTCCATTCACGAGTCACCAAATGATGGACAATATCACACTCGAGATCTGAGAACAGTTACTCCATCAAATACAGATTAAAAACTAAAGTATCAAGTCTGGTTTGAAATGTATCAAGTAGAAAGTACAGATATTTTCGTAATAATGTAAGTGAAATAAAAAGTCATCAGAAAAATAAATAGTGGAGTAAAGTACTGATACTAGAAAAATCGAATTATGTACAGTAACAAAGTATTTCCCATCTCTGATCTTAGTGAATTCTCCCCAATGGGTTTAAACAATCTTTCCATCGTGTTGTATCCATCCGTTCTCTTCAGAACATCTATAGACAAAACATTTATTTCAGAGTACTTTACACACATCTATGTGTCTTTAACTGGCAAAAGCACTTAAGCTTCCAGTGAACATATTGAGCTTCCACAGAATCCGCACCAGCCAAACAGACATCCAAATAACCATTTTAACACTCTGTTGTATTAAATTAGAGATCCCTATTCTATGACCAAGGTCCAATATTTCCCATCCGGAATATCTGGGTATCTCTTTCATTATCTAACTTTCTATCTGCATGGGCATGTTGGGTATGTAATTAACAACAAAATTACAAGGGCTGTCAAACGATTAATTGTGATAAAAACATATGCCCCCAGCTCTTCACCATCCACACCAGTGGATACTGTGAACATCTTAAATATTCAGAAAAGTGTGGTGTGCTGCAGAAATCAGTGAATGACAAATTAGCAGGTTTAATCTTCCTGATATGCATTTACTCTTGAATAATCACCAGAGGCTCATCGTGGGTCCATAACCTGAGATGGCATCGGATGGAAAGAGGGTTGACATTTAGCCCGTGGTTAAATTGGAATGAAGGTGGTTTGTAAAATGTATGTGTCTGTGCTAAAAATACAGCATGCAAAGTGGTGCAGTTGTTTAGTAAATGTTCCCACTTCACTGCTCCTCTCCTGGACCCTTTATCAGCCCTGCAGAGCTCTTTCCAGGAGCACTTCAGTGTGTCTGTAGTGCTCATACTGCGGGGCTCCGCAACAAATCTTGTGATTAGCATTCTGTTAGCATTTCTATCTACAATGGGACTACGGCTAAATCCATTGAACTGAATAAAAGCAAACATAGAGTAGGAAACTCAACAGTCCTACTCATCTGTTAACAGAACATTTAACACTTCTGATTCTCTCTATCCTTGTGTAAAAACAAACAGTCCTCACTTATGACCCTTTTCCACAAAAAACACAGCATTACAAATGGCCCTGTTACTGTCAGAGACCATTGTTTAGAATGGGAGACTGCCTTTCTGGTCATCTCTCTTGAGCATTTTTCAAACCTGTTCACATGGGTAAATGAAACGAACTAACGCAACTCTACAAGGGTTCTAAGTTAGAAGAGCAAGAATTGGTCTGATCCCGTAGAACACACACATAATCGTAAAATGTAAACATGGAATGCACTTTCCCACGGACACTATTAATACTTTGCCTTTTCCTTTGTTCAGTGTCTTGTCTAAAATGTAACCTGTGTGTGCGTGTACTCTAGTTTAGATCTTTTGTTCCTTGTTTTGATAATATGTGGATTATTGTCCAAATCATCTCGTCTGGGAGTATATGGTTAGAGAAGACATGACCAATAAAAGATGGATTACTTGCGGCTCAACATCTCTACGTGGAGGACTTCATTTTACTGAACCATCAGGTGCGTTGGGACAATCGTTCGTTAAACGCGTGTTTCATGATGGGATTGGATGATGACTCCCATTGGAATCTGGCACCAGAGTTCTGGAATAGACCAATGGTTGAGTTTATCGATCTTATCCGGTGGAAAATTGTATCTCGCTTCGGTGTGAAGGAGACCATCCCGGATAAGATCGATCTTCATCCAGTCTCGTCCAAACACTCATGAGCAACCCAGCTCACCTCACCATCACGCGGGAGTCCTCCACCGGATCTGAAGCCCGCAGTAAACCGGGGTTCATCCCGCCCGGCCTCCCAGTGTTCTTCGAGCCGGTCCCATCCAGGCTTCCGGTGTTCTATATCTGGGCAGTATGGACCAGTCCCGAAGTGCTCAGTCCCGAAGCCTTCCCAGTGCCCAGTCCCGGAGCCTTCCCAGTGCCCAGTCCTGAAGTTTGCCCAGAGCTCCGTCCCAAAGCCTGGACTCGCCCCAAATATTTTTTTTGGGGGCACAGTATAGGGACGAGATGACCATTGGATATGTGTATAATGCCTATAATTCTCACACTATCCCTCATTTGCATCTTGCTTTGTCAGAATATTGAAATTGGATTTGGCAGCTCCAGGTGGAGACCAAACATCACTTAATAACAGCTTGTTATATACACGAGTCTTGTCTTTCCCATATTCCCTCCAGTTCTCCTTGTAGGGCTGATATTCACTTTGCAGAGAATATAGACCAAACTAATTTGGTCTTAGCCTTGCGGGTTGCCTGAAAACTAATGCAATATACACTAGAGCTCACCGCATGTCTGCAATTGCTTGACTCTGATTCTTCAGGACTGGTCTGCATTTAATTGATTAACTCTCTTGCTGTCTGCAACAACAGCTGCTCACCGCCTGTGTTATTACAGCTGCTAAATGATGCTGTGGTGAAAAGTGCAACCTGATAAATCAGAACTGGGCCGGTATTGTGACTCATTGAACTGAGAGAATTTGCTGTCATCGACTGCATTTCAAAATCTGCCTTTGTATAATTCATTTAATATTTTAAAAGCCATCTACTTTTTTCCTGAGAGTTATGTAAAGATGTACCATTTCTTGCAGATATTAGGCATTAGTTTATTTATTATACATTTTATTGAAAACAAATGTAGAAAACAAAATTGAATTAGTAAATGCACAGGCTGCATCTGAAGCATAATTTCCCACATGAGTACTATATGGCGTGGTGTGTCCAGACAAAAAAAATTTACACGGACAGTGTAAAATGCCACAATCTTCAATTTAATGACCTTGCTTGTTCAAAATTTTGTGTTTATATCATCCATTTACAATTTATTTTAATAAATAGTATAATAACTTTAAGTCTTTAAGATTTAACTACTGTATTTGGTTCCCCAAAGAACTGTAAACATCGACACAACATTGTCTTGAAGAAAAGGTTTTTTCGCAGAAAATGTTTACACCTTAAGGTGAGAAGAGATGGTTCTGAAATGGTTCTTCCATGGCATCACTGCAAAGAACCTTCCTACAAACTTATTTTTTATTCTACTTCTGAAAAATATATAGTTTACTCCTTGTTTGCATATTTTGTGAAGCTTTGTTTAATGTCAGATGCATCATTAAATGTCATTGAGATATAGTTTAAGATGATAATGAAATTATCAAAGGTCCTTAAAGCTAGTAAAAAGAATCACGATATAATTTTGCTCAGCCTTTGATCACATATCAGTTCAGACGGGTCAGTTTTGAAGCTTACCTGGTATAATCTCTCGCAAGTAATATACTGGCAAACTCCAAGATTTAATCAAAACTACCACAAATCTTTGAGGGTATCAAGAGATGTATCTCTGTGAGACAATGTACCTCAGTCAAAGAGCATTTCTTGATGTTGTAATGAGAGCTGCTCATTGTTCTCTGTGGGGAGGCCCTGAGGTTGCTCGGAACTGCGGGGAGCCACCGGGTGCCAGTAAAAACAGAGTAAGTGGCATATAGAGCTTGGAGAATAATAAGTGGTTCTATGAATATGTCATTATGTCTGCTCTGATGTCATTATGTCTGCATGGCAGCGTGGCAGGAGTTGTTCTCTATGGTGTGGAAAACCATTATTCCACCCCTTGCTGCCTTTTGCTGTCTCTTAACTATCTTTTTTTAATACAAAGACCCAGCATATTAATGACAGGGCATAAAAGAGAATGTTCCTTAGTCTCTGTGGACTTTTAAGTACAGTTGTAGATTCTTAAAATGTCAACAGGGACATTGCAATGACATTGTAGCGTCATCATAATGAAACTTCTGTAATTATTATAATGTTCTACTGTGCAACATTTTTTATATATAACCCACAACATGACTTAAGATTGAAGATGACTTGGAGTTTTATTGAAAATGAACTTAAACATACAAAATGAAGCATTGCGTTAACAATACAAGGTTGTGGGTTCGATCCCAGGGGATTGCAGATACCTATGTAAAATGTATAGGATAATGCAATGCAAGTCGCTTTGGATAAAAGCGTCTGCCAAATGCCTAAATGTAAATGTATTAATGTAAACTGGTGCAAATTCCAACAAAGTACTGGATGTAACGCAACACTCAAAGTAAACCATAAATTAAGTAAAAGTAATTAACATAAAAAATATAAATTACCTCCATCACAAATTGTACAGAAGAACACAGTACAGTAAGGCACTCACAAAATGTAACTGCTTTGGTTGAACTATAAAAGACATAAACACATGAAAATAACCATTTAAAATGTATTTAGTTCCAGAACAAAAAGATACGTGAAGTTTAACCAAATATTTTTGTTTACATTGCACATTGCAAGTTTCCCATAAGATGTTAAGAGATAGCAGTAAGTTCCCTACCATTAAAACCTCTCAAAACGCTTACACACATTGCTTTCGGCTTGGCTTTTTTCTCCTTTAACTGTAAAGTATTTCCAAAAAGCTGACATTGTAACGATGGACTATCACCCATGCTTTTAATCGCCGCGCTTTACGGCTCGTCGCTCTGCATGTCACTCAGAGCAGTTCGCACTTTACGGCATGTCGTGCTGATGGTATTGGGATTCGGATTGTACTCCCAGACTTCTACAATATCCGATCCACTAATTTTCGCCCAGTATCGGACTAATATCGATACAGAGTATTTTGATCGGCCCACCCCTAGTTTAATGCTTCATAAAAATAGTTTATTGTGTTAATTATGCCTTGTTATGCCCTTAATAATGCATTGTAATGTCTCATGAATAACTATACCTACTGTTAATACATTATAACAATTGCATTTTTAATTTGGTTATAATTCTTTACAACAACATTTAATGTATGAACAATTATACTGCATCATACCCTTTGTTAACCCTTTTAATACATTATACACAAAGGCTTTAAACAAAATGTTACAGAAATTCATTTTTTTGTCTAACTATTTGTTTACCTGTCATGACCCCAGAACTTTTCTGTACTTTATGTTTTGTGCCATGTTTTGTATTCCTTTTGTAGTTTTGTAGTGTTGATTAGTTCCTTGTTAATTTATATGTATGTAAACACCCCAGTGTTTCCTTTGTCTAGTCCTTTTTATTGTTTCATGTTAATGTGCAGCACTTTGGTCAACATGGTTGTTTTTAAATGTGCTTTAGAAATAAGGTTTGTATTGTTGTATTGTATAGTGTGAGTTGTTGTATGTTTGTTCCTGTTCCCAGTGTTTTTAATGCCCTTTGGATTATTTTAGTATCTTGTTTCTTTGTTCTTTCATTGTTTTGTACTTTGTGTTTTGTTTATTAAAAATCTGACTGCATGTGGATGCCTGCTATATTACTCAACAACTCACCAACAATTGATCCAGCAGTCTGTTTAGCCCGTCTTGGCCAAGGTAATAATTCCCTCGAGGACCATGTGCCGACTAGTGGACTGTTATGAGGTACGAAACAGAAGACCCAAGAGCGAGGTAGGTACAATCCAGAGACTTTAATGTACAACCAAAAATGCCAGACTCAATCGTTGTGCAAAAATAGAACAGAAATGCTCTCCCGAGGAGGTCAGGAACAAAACAGGGAAAAAATAACACAAAAATAATCCGTATGTCTCCGGGAACAATTCCCCTAGATGACAGAGTAATCCACACAGCTCGGGGAGATAGAACAGAGTCCAGTGAACTGACCGATCTCAACAGGTCGCTGGAGGCAGGGTACACTAGGCAAGACAGCTCTAAAAAACAAGACAGGGTAAATCTAAAGCCAGCAGACACGATCTAACTCACAAAATAATCCGACAAGAAACAGAAGGAACAAACGCTAGAAGTAGACAGACTAATTAAGACAAGACGAGAAACAGGTGTCACAGCAAGACAGCGCGAGCGCTGATTGTGACGAGCGACAGGTGAAAAAAGGGTTAACGTGTATCAAAGAAAGATGAAGAATAACTCAGTATAAATGTGTGTGTAAAGGGGTAAATGAGAGCGAGAGTGTAAAGGAAGAGATAAGGAGGATACCCAGATCCTGACAGTACCCCTTCCTCAACAAGCGCCCCCAGGCGCTGCCGAGGAGGGAGTCTGGCGAGACCGATAGAAGTCCTCAATGAGGGAGCGGTCCAAGACGTCCCGGGCCGGAATCCACCGCCTCTCCTCAGGCCCGTAGCCCTCCCAGTCCACTAGAAATTGGTGGCCACGCCCCCGAGGGCGAACCCCGAGAAGTTTACGAACCCTGTAAATAGAGCCCACCTCATCGAGAGGTGGGGGGGGAGGGTAGGACGGGGGGGCGCGCGAATGACAGGCTTAAGACAAGAAACATGAAACACAGGGTGTATCCGACGTAGCTGACCAAACAACTTGAGCTTGACAGCAGCCGGACTAAGGACCTTAATAATGGAAAAGGGACCGACAAAACGAGGCATAAGCTTACGTGAACCCTCTCGTATGGGCAGGTTACGGGTGGACAGCCACACCCTCTGACCACAGACATATTTGGGGGCTCTCCTCCGATGGCGGTTAGCAACCTTACAAGTACGAGCTCTAGTACGGCACAACGCAGATCTCACCCTTCTCCAGGTACGCTTACACCTCTGAACAAAAGCTTGAACAGAAGGAACGGAAGTCTCAGGGTCCTGCGACGAAAAGAGAGGAGGTTGGTAACCGAGACAACTCTCAAATGGGGAGAGACCGGTGGCGGACGAGGGTAAAGAATTGTGGGCATATTCCGCCCAGGAGAGTTGATCAACCCACGACGCCGGGGTCTGAGACGTCAAACTGCGCAACATGCGACTGAGAATCTGGTTGGTCCGTTCAGCCTGCCCATTAGTCTGGGGATGAAATCCTGAAGACAAACTGGGGGATGCCCCAATCAGTCGACAGAACTCCCTCCAAAACTGAGAGGCAAACTGGGGACCTCTGTCGGACACAATGTCCGACGGAAGACCATGAATCTTAAATACATGGTCGACCATGATCTGGGCGGTCTCTCGGGCGGATGGCAACTTGGTTAGCGGGATAAAACGGGCGGCCTTAGAAAAGCGGTCTACAACGGTGAGGATGACTGTGTTACCGGCAGACAATGGCAACCCCGTAACAAAATCTAAAGCAATGTGTGACCACGGACGTGACGGTATGGGAAGTGGTCTGAGGAGACCCGCAGGCGGAGCGTTACTCGACTTAGTCTGGGCACAGACAGAACAGGAAGCTACAAACCGACGAATGTCCTGCTTACTAGTGGGCCACCAAAATCTGCGGCGAATAGCGGCCACCGTACCCCTAACCCCGGGGTGTGCGACTAATTTCGAAGCATGACCCCACTGGAGAACCGCCGCACGAGCACTCTCGGGAACAAACAACCTCCCTTTCGGCGCCGGAGGGGGTCTGACTGCACGCGATAGGGCTTTCTTGACAGTCTGTTCGACTCCCCAGACGGCCGCTCCGACCACGCAATGCTGAGGCACAATAGCCTCCCTGGTCGAAGCGTCCTCTGCGGAGTCGAACAGACGCGAAAGGGCATCAGGCTTGAGATTCTTAGAACCTGGTCTGAACGAAATCGAAAAATCAAAACGACCAAAAAATAAGGCCCAACGGGCCTGTCGAGCGTTCAGTCTCTTGGCGGAACGAATATATTCGAGGTTACGGTGGTCTGTCCAAACAATGAATGGAACACTGGCCCCCTCTAACCAGTGTCGCCATTCTCCCAGAGCCAACCGAATAGCTAGAAGCTCTCGATTACCGACATCATAATTTCGTTCTGCCGGTGAAAGGCGGTGCGAAAAAAAGGCGCACGGGTGAATCTTGTTGTCAAGAGGGGAACGCTGTGACAAAATAGCCCCAACCCCAACGTCGGAAGCATCAACCTCGACCACAAACTGTCCCTTAGGATCGGGCGTGATAAGGATGGGCGCGGAGGTGAACAACCTCTTAAGTCTATCGAAAGCCTCCTGTGCCATCTCTGACCAAACAAACCCAGACTTCGTCGACGTAAGGGCGGACAGGGGAGCGGCCACCTGGCTGAAATTACGAATAAACCGTCTGTAAAAGTTAGCGAAGCCTAAAAAGCGCTGAAGGGCGACGCGAGACTCGGGAACAGGCCACTCGAGGACCGCCCGTACCTTCTTGGGGTCCATACTGATGCCCTCAGTAGAGACCACCGAGCCCAGAAAAGTCACAGAACTAGAATGAAAAACACACTTCTCAGACTTGACAAAAAGACGATTCTCGAGTAAACGCTGCAAAACTCGACGGACATGTTGGACGTGTACCTCGAGAGAAGGAGAGAAAATTAGGATGTCGTCTAGGTAAACAAATAAGAAGACGTTTAACATGTCACGTAGGACGTCGTTGACCAGTGACTGAAAAACAGCAGGGGCGTTGGCTAAACCGAAAGGAAGGACACGGTATTCAAAATGACCAACAGGGGTGTTAAACGCGGTCTTCCATTCGTCCCCCTGCCTAATGCGAACAAGATGGTACGCGTTACGCAAGTCCAACTTTGTGAAGAATCTAGCTCCCTGTAAAACCTCGAAAGCTGAAGACATAAGGGGCAAGGGATAGCGGTTCTTGACCGTTATGTCGTTCAAACCTCGATAATCGATACAGGGTCTCAATGAGCCATCTTTCTTCTTCACAAAGAAGAACCCCGCACCGGCAGGAGAGGAAGATGGAGCAATGATCCCAGCCTGTAGCGACTCCGTAAGATACTTCTCTAAAGCCTCTCGTTCAGGAGCAGAAAGAGAGTATAATCTACCGCGGGGAGGCGTGGCACCCGGAAGGAGATCAATGGAACAGTCATAGGGCCGATGAGGCGGGAGGGACACCGCCCGGGCACGACTGAAGACCGCCCGCAAATCGTGGTACTCCTCCGGGACTCCGGACAGATCACCAGGTTCTTCCTGAAACACAGAGGCAGAAGGCACGACAGGAATGGCAGAAACTAAACAATTAACATGACATGAGAGATTCCAAGACAAAATAGTACTCCTGACCCAGTCAATCTGAGGGTTATGTTGGACAAGCCAAGGATGCCCTAAAACAACAGGACAATAGGGAGATCGAAAAATAAGAAAAGAAATAGTCTCTTGGTGGTTTCCCGACACGGTCAGACTCACCGGACTGGTGACACGGCGGACCTCCGCAAGGACCTTACCATCCAAGGAATAGACAGTGGAACCACCCTCCAAATCCACCAGAGGGATGTTATGCTCTCGAGCCCACTCCACATCCATGAAGTTCCCCTCGGCTCCAGAGTCGATCAACGCAGAGCAAGAGATGGAACAACCAGCCCAACGGATGGTAACAGGCAATGTGGTGCGAGACCTTGAAGGAGAGGATGTTACAGCCGCGCTCGCCAGTACTCCTCTGTCTACCGGCGAGCATTGGCTTTTACCGGACAGGAACCAGCAAAATGTCCAGCCGCACCACAGTAAAGGCACAGTCTGTTGGATAAACGGCGTTGTTTCTCACCAGGCTGGAGGCGGATGCCACCCAACTGCATGGGTTCGGGCTCAGACACAGAAGTAGACGGCAGGAGGGGCTCACGAGGTGTGGTGGAAACTCTACGAACCCGTCGTCGCTGATCAAAGCATCGATCCAGGCGAATAGCCAGCTCGATAAGTGGGTCTAGCTCAGCTGGTGATCCCCGAGCGTAAATCTCCTCCTTTAATTCCACATTCAGACCCTCCAAAAAGCGAGCAACTAAAGCTGGTTCATTCCATTCGCAGGTGGTGGAAAGTGTGCGGAATTCTATGGCGAAGTCGGCCACCGATCTTCCTCCTTGGCGAATAGTAGTCAGCATGCGAGAAGCCTCACGTCCAAAAACAGACTGGTCAAAAACCTTGATCATCTCCTCTCTAAAACGATCGAAACTGCTGCAACAGGAGCTGCCTGCCTGCCACAGGGAGGTACCCCACTCACGAGCGCGCCCGGACAGAAGGGAAATGACATAGGCGATGCGGGCGCGATCCTCAGCATAGGTCTGTGGTTGCAGAGAAAAAGTCACCTCACACTGAGTCAAAAAGGCTCTGCACTCTGTCGGTTCCCCAGAGTAACACGGAGGGTTATTAATGCGGGGTTCGGGAAGAGCAGGACGAGAAGAGACCACTGAAGGCTCAGACTGTGCGTGAAGAAGACGCACAGACAGATCATTAACCTGAGCCACCAACCCCTCAACAACTCGTCTTGCTGCTGCTAATTCCTCCTCGTGCCGACCCAGCAGGACACCTTGTACCTCCACCGCAGAGCGAATCGATTCCTCCCTCGCTGGATCCATCGTGGTCGGATTATTCTGTTATGAGGTACCAAACAGAAGACCCAAGAGCGAGGTAGGTACAATCCAGAGATTTAATGTACAACCAAAAATGCCAGACTCAATCGTTGTGCAAAAATAGAACAGAAATGCTCTCCCGAGGAGGTCAGGAACAAAACAGGGAAAAAATAACACAAAAATAATCCGTATGTCTCCGGGAACAATTCCCCTAGATGACAGAGTAATCCACACAGCTCGGGGAGATAGAACAGAGTCCAGTGAACTGACCGATCTCAACAGGTCGCTGGAGGCAGGGTACACTAGGCAAGACAGCTCTAAAAAACAAGACAGGGTAAATCTAAAGCCAGCAGACACGATCTAACTCACAAAATAATCCGACAAGAAACAGAAGGAACAAACGCTAGAAGTAGACAGACTAATTAAGACAAGACGAGAAACAGGTGTCACAGCAAGACAGCGCGAGCGCTGATTGTGACGAGCGACAGGTGAAAACAGGGTTAACGTGTATCAAAGAAAGATGAAGAATAACTCAGTATAAATGTGTGTGTAAAGGAGTAAATGAGAGCGAGAGTGTAAAGGAAGAGATAAGGAGGATACCCAGATCCTGACAGTGGACATTGCGTATTTTTCCATATATCCGGACTGTGTTCTCATTGAACTGATTTAAAATTAAGTTTAAATGATCAGTACAAATACCGCATTTCCAGTTATGGTCCTCGAGGGTCCATTGCTCAATTCATTGTCTTTGTATTATTGTCTTGTGGGTCCCCCTTCAACGTGGGAGAGGTGGAGGAAGAGGCTAACCCCTAAATGTTTGTTGGGGGAGGGCAGCAGGCCTCGGACTCTGGGGGCCATGGAATCAAGGCCAGTCGCGGAGGCTTGCATGCTCCACGGTAATGGTGGCCACCCCGTTAATCATGGTCGCCTGACGAGAGTCTGCTCACAAGGTGTCCGCCAGTCCAGAGCCTGCTTGAAAGATGGCCGCCAGTCCAGAGCACAATCTCAAAATGGCAGCCAGTCCAGATTCCACTCGCATGATGGCTGGTTTCAGGTTCAAATGTCTGGTCTCTAGTTTGGCAGAAACTTCATTGGCATCTGTTTGGTTGGCTGGTTTCCCGAGGTCCCAAGTCTGGGGGTTCTGGAGGTTTAGTGCTTTGATTCTTTGTCCTTTCATTGTTTTGTACTTTGTGTTTTTGTTTATGAAAAATTTGACTTCATGTGGATCCGCTGCCTCCCTGCCTGGTTTACTTATTGTAACGTTACCCTTATGGTGTATTTATACTCTGAAAACTTTTGGCATTAGAGGAACTGTATTTTCATCCACATATATTTCCAGCTTACAAAGAACATGACTTAATGCTGGCCTGATATCTGCAGTTAAAAAACAGCCCAGGTGTAAAAATAAGTAGTGTTTGACTGATTCAACAAAACCTTGAAAAGGAAAATAACACTGAAAAATTTTGGTTTTTGACTGTTTAGCACCAAAGTTCTCGATCTCAGACAGATTTGATCTAGACAACAGTACAACTCTCCGCTGTAAGTGTGTCCTTGGGTTAACTCTATAAAGACTCTTTCGGTTGATTTGGATAAATTAGTTAGATTGGATCTATTCTCACACATAACGCGTAGTCTCTCATCGCTATTCCGACTCTCTCTCCATGCACACGCTAGCTCTGCCCTCTTAAAGGGCAATACCAAATTAAGGCAACACTCACTAAGAACCATAGTGTGAAAGTTACAAAGGTTACATAGACAATATTATTAAAGCCTCAAAATCAACTCAAACATTTCTCAGCAAAGTAACCCCAAGCTTTTTACATCTGAGACATGTCAAGTGGAATTTGTAAGTATTTTACAAGAGGGCTAATTTCTATAAACTTATACGATGTGAATTGTATACTCTTAATAGAGAATCATTACTGAAGACCCTGCCCTAAACCCACCCCTTAAAGTCATTGTTGCCAAAGTAACTCATACTAACACAATTTTTAGGAGATTTGTTTTTGAGGAGAAAAGGACTTGTGGGGAATGTAAGTGGGGAATGTAAGGAATTTGTTTCCTTTAAGATTTGGTCTACATTGTGGTTCAGGGCTTCCATAATGTTGAGTAAAGCAGATTACAAATAAAACGTATTCGTATTGTAAATTCATACAAATTAATATTTTTGCAGTCACTTGCATACCCTTTATGGATTTGTTTCACTGTTCACGTTGTTTTAGAACTTATGAAAAACCAGCACTAAAATGTTGAAACTCATATTAAAAACGAATTTTTGAATAGATTTAAAAAATGTGCTTTATAGAAAAAAGTTGTATTCATCGACAAATCGGTGCGCACGTATAAAAGAATGTGTCGATTGGTGAATCTGCATACGCTGTGAATTAAATCAACGTTGTTGTCTAAATTTCCGAATGTATGACAAGTGTGAATGTGCTAGTGTGACAAGAGCGAAATGGAATCATGAAATATTCATGCCTCCCATTTTATCTAATATCACAGGCCTAAAAACCTTGATACAATTAGACGGCTCTCTGGCCACATTGATTTCCTTCAAAAGACAGAGGAAAACAGCTCTGAAAGTCTAGTCATCAACACAGGAAATGATTCGCTCTTTCTCTCTTACGGCCAAAACGGGTGATAGCAGACACTGATAAAGTAAACAGCATCCGGAACGAAGCATTTTAAGACCTCTTTTCCTGACAACACTCGTTTCCCATCAAAAGGCATTGAATTGAACCATTTTGAGAGAAAACAGAAAAGCCTATTGCTATTATTTGTTGCATGATAACTTTGTGACATCATGCATTTTTCTTATTTGATTATTTGATCTTTCAGTTGAAACACATCAGAGCGGATGGATGTAATGAATTAAGCACTTATAATTCTGTAGGCTTATTTGAGTGAATGAACTCTTGTTCGTTACACATTTTTCTCTAGTGTTTGTGGTTTCAATATTTGTCATGTGGCGATTATTCAAAGATCATATTTCTTGTCAATGTTATTGTGGTTCGTTACAGTGAATGTTGACATCCACGTGTGTCTAGTTGAATATTTTAATGAATTGCCTGTCTATTCAGATCATTTCAACAACACTACGACAGCCCCATTGTCATGTCACGGTTCTATGCGACTGCCCGCAATCTCCCACATGACAGACAGTTCTGTTGTGGTGACATGATTTTACAAGTTATGTTGTAAAAAATATTATTATTGTATTATTGATACTTCAGTTTGAGTTTAATCACTGTTTTGGTTTTCATAATGTCACATGTTAATTTAAGTTAAAGCTGTTGAGACACAATTAAAAAGTCAATCTATATGGAGCAAAAATGCTGAATGAATTTTGATTTTACGTCTTCTAACGGGACAGTTCACCCAAAAAAATTTAATTCTGGCACCATTTACTCACCCTCAAGTTCCAAACCTTTATATCTTTGTTCTGTTGAACACAAATAAAAGTAATTTGAAGAATGTTAGCAATTTTCATTCATGACCATAGTAGGAAAAATATTGCATATTTGTTTTGATCTGATGAACACAAAGTTCGAATTTAGGAAAGCAAACAGTTCTGGAGAACCTTTGACTACCATTTAAATAGTCCCTACTACAGAAGTCAATGGTGGTTGATATCTGTTTGATTGCTGACATTCTTCCAAATATCTTCCTTTGTGTTCAGTAGGATAAAGTAATTTATACAGGTTTGGAACAACTTGAGGGTGAGTTATTTTTATTTTTGTGTGAACTATAATTTTAAGTTACTGTAGCACCAAAATTAAATCATTTTTAAGACCTCCCAGCATGCACTGCAGCAAATGTGGAAATATTTGCTGTTTTCTGACTACACGGCGCTCTAGAAATGATTCTGGTGGGTATGTCACGACATTCCAAGGTCTGTTATCCTCTGATAACAACCGCTAAAACTGCTTTTCCTGGTCCTGCAGGTCATCTTGACCGGTTCTGCTTTATAATAATTGTCTTACTCTGCTCTCGTTTTCTCATGGCAACATGAATTTGTAACAAATAAGCTAAAAATCAATCAATATTTGTCATATTCGAATCAATATTTAGTGTCCAATTATTGTAACATGTGACAACCACACACTTCACATCAGTGTCTTTATCGGCCCCTCTGGGGTTTATTTTGCTATAACAAACCCACTACAGGACTTTCACTACAAGGTGAATTTGATCAAAATAATTTCATGTATTGTATGTATGTGTTGTATCTTTCAATTTGTTTTAATTGTATTATTATCTCTGTTTGGCAATGAATCATGCTTATATATATGAGAGTTGGGTAGCAGAGAGAGAGGTGCAGAGAAAGCGGAGTCTGCTGCCATTTCATCAACTGGATGATATGATCTGTTGCACTCAAGAGCTGATCAGGAATTTTTTTTGTCAAGGATCAGGTGTAGGTTATACAAGAGGTGCTAACAGGGCATCGATACAGAGCGAGATGAGCTTTTTATTGACCAACACCTATGCAGGTGAAAAACACCAAATTTAAAGTGGGGGTTACACACGCAGTTTCTGCCAATCTCATATTAATCTTGAGTACGTATTCAGTTGTTTTGCATATGCCGTATCTTCAAAGAGTATTTAGTTTGATCACATTTATAAAAGAGAGATCCAGCTGTACGATTATTTCTGGAAAAACACGAGCAGCTGGAGGCAGGCAGGCAATTTTTTTATTGAATTATTCACAATCCAATATCCAATATAGAAAGCTCTGTGTGACTTGTAAGACTTTGGTTTCATTAGTACAGACCTAACTTGATTTCTGTCTTAAACATTCCATGGTCTCATATGAAGGTGCCTAAATATAGTTTGTCAATATGAGCAGTTGTGATTTATTTGAAACACAGCCATTTACCTGTCATGACTAATTTGCTCTTTCTTGCACTGGGCTGACTGATGTTCACCTGTATCGCTCCTGCCCCCAGAGCACTTCCTGCTACCTGTCACCTCCCTGTCACTCACAGCCGTGAAACCATAATAAGTCTGGCTTGGGTGGGCTGGGACTCCCACCCAAGCATAGGCTGTTCTTCACAATCTTGTTAAGACTCTGCATGTCAAGTTGTCACTATGTCCCTCTCGCAAAAGAGTGCACACTTAATGGTTACTTCTGTGCTCTTTTCCAAATTGACAGTGGAGGATAAACTGTGTGGAGTCCAGTTGCACTTTTGTCCTGAACACAGGTGGGTGTGATCTCAGGCTTAGCCGTGGGCAAAACAAGCCCTGATGATATAACGAAATGGCAAAATGTGTGTTATGGACATACTCAATAACATACAGTAACAATGCCCCTCAAACTCTCACAAGAGGAATTTATTTCTGTTGCTAAATAAAACCTATTTTCAACTTTTGTTTTGTATTAGCTTTCTTTGAATTTGAACATGTGGAGCTTTATGAAATAAAACTTGTAAAATAAACTTGTAGTTATTTTTAACTTATTTTTCAAGTATTTTTTAATGATGGTCAAAAACTGTCAAATCACAGAAAATTGAGCATGTAATCACATGAAAAACATGTAATTTTACACCAATTTTACACAAAAAGTTTTTTTTATGGGATTTTAATTTAGTAATTTTTTTAATAGAATAAAAAACTTCAAATTACAGAAAAGGCCTGCTAATTTACAAGATCAACATTGAAAACATGTAAATTTGCAATTAATTAAAATGTAAAAAAAATAATTTGATTGCATATTTCTGGCAATCCATCCATCTTCTCATAGGAAATACATACCCATGTAACCTTTTTGCAGCGTCACAAAATACATACCATCAGTTACATGTTGCTACAGTTTTTAAGCACACCTTAATGGTCCGCTAGAGAATGCGTGTTAATGTAATAAATGTACACAAAATAAATAAATAAATCAATTAAATAATTAATTAAATTAATTAATTAAAAAGCATTACACCCAAATATAATACAACATGGTATTAACAATGTTGCTGGAAATTGTGATAATGGGTTGCAATAGGTACCTGACGGTATATTTCTGGCACCCAGCTGTTAAAAATGTTACAGTGTACTATTTGGAACAGCTTTGGCATTGAGAACCCCAGCCATACTTAAATGTTCTTTCAAAGCTTTCTAAAAGAAACGCAGTCTCAAAGGAAGTAAGGGAAAATCATGAAAATCTACCAGTAAAATTAAGCTGGCTTTGCAATCTGTGCTTAACTGGCTTCAATGCTGCTGGTTTTATTGGTGGAGTGTTTTGGGTAACAGGCGAGAGGGAAGCAGTGCTCTTGATTAGATTTGCTCACTGTAGAGTCTCCATTTCTTTCACAGTGGTGAGGTGGAGAATTCAAAATTGTGTCCCGAGGCAGCGAAGAGAGCACTTTTCACCAACAAGCCACATTTTTCTCCAATCTATTTTTCCTTCTTCAAAAAGGCAAAGAATGTCTCATTTATGTGACACATTGTTTCTTTCTTTGAATAGAAGGATTCAGTTTCTATTATTTATGTGCGTTTAATGGATTTTTCGTTCACTCCCTTAAACATTCTCCGCTTTTCTGAACTAAATTGTGTGATGTGTTGCTCTTTATTATCCCCTTTGTTAAGAACATGCACACTGAGAAAAAAGATGTTGTCCATGTCTCTTAACTTGAATGCTTTTTTTATATGAAATCATCTAAAAATAATTCTTTACCATTTTAAATAGATATGCTCATTTCAAATGTATAGTCTTTGTTTTACATTCAAAACTGACCAAAGCTACAATCTGTAACTTTTTTTTCCCGATTTTGAGAAATTACATTACATTACTCTGATTCACAAAAATGACTTATAATTTGTTCTGTCACGTTCAATATAGTGTCTGTTTTTTAAAGGACAAGACACATTATAAACAGCTGGATTCATTCACACATTACTAGCACAAGTATTATCACTAAACAAAAGGGAATAGGATATTGTCTTCATGAATCAAAAGTTATTCTATACACAGGTTTGGGCTTTTCACTAAATAATGTCTTCATAAATCAAGCATGTTAAAGGTCTGGAGTTGCTTCTCAGTGTGGTGTTTGCATTTGGAAGCTGTTGCTGTGAACCCACATCATGGGGTTCAGGGACATCTCCATGCAATTGAAACAGACCACAGTTAGATTTCAAAAACACAACAAATCCATCAGAAAGATGTCACAAGATGCCAGATCAACAATTTGGTACATTCTGAGAAAAACAACCCTGAGCTCAGCAACAAAACATCCAGAGATATATATAAATGACCATACAGCCAGTTAGTGTAGCCGGTTGATACATTTGAGCATGAGATTGATACATTTGAGCATGAGATTGCGGGTTCTAACTATCATTTCACAATTAAATAATATCCATGGTTAGATTTAGTATGCAATTTGGTTTATTATTTCTAAAGTGCTGATTTTATAAAGAACGCTGCTACCTCACATAAGCCAGTCCCTATATATGGTGAATAATTGATTTTCGAACGGTCGATATCCTTTACATCAGCACCACTGCCATGGACAGCACCTGTTAACGTGGGATGTAAGAAAGTAATGTAAAGTTGGGGAAACACGCCTTTAGAGTCTTCGTAGTGTGCTAAGAATTGTATAGTTTTATTTAATTAACACTGCAAATAGTCTGATATTTGACCTGTGTTTTGACTTGCATAACCTTATATGTTTTGCTTATATGTTTTCTTGTACAGCTGCTTTGTAACAATGAAAATTGTAAAAAGCGGTAAATAAATAAAGTTGACTTGACGACTAAGAGACAACGTTATCTGGAAACTCAGCCCAGCGGCCTCATTCATAAAACTTTGCATAGGATTTGACATACGGATAAAACGCAGGACGTGCGTACGCACAGAAATATTCGGATTTATAAAATCGTGCACACACACATCCTACGCAGTTTTCCCTTAATAAATCACAATCAATTCTAAATGTAGCGCAGCTTTTGCGGCTTCATGTCACGCCCATAGTTGCCCATAAATAGTCCGTGAAATGCCCGAAAAGTTATATTCATCGATTGCGAAATCATGGCAAACACAGAGAGGAAATTAAACGTAAAACGTAACTTACAGTAAAGAGGCACCAGGTATCAATGAACACATTTACCTGGTGCCTTTTGAGACAAACAATGACCGGGTGAAAGGACTAAGGGCTGAGTATGTTCAGGTACAGCACTATATATTGTATTACTGCTACTATTTGATGCATCACATATTGGAACAGCACTGTAAAAAGAACTAACCAAAATATATTTTTTAGAGGGTTATGGTGCTTGACGCTGATGTGAACCATCACAAGTACATTTTTGTTGATGAAGCGGGCTTTAACCTTGCCAAAACTCGTCGCCGTGGACGGAACATCATCGGCCAACGGGCCACTGTCCAAGTGCCTGGACAACGTGGAGGAAACATCTCCATATGCGCAGCTATCTCTGAAGATGGTGTTGTAGGACGTAGGCCATTACTTGGCTCCTATAATGCTGCACATCTTATTGAGTTTCTCAATGAAATTGAGCCGGCCTGTCAAGGTGAAGGGGTCACCTATGTAATTGTGTGGGACAATGTCAGCTTTCACCACGCAGAGGTAGTTCAAGCATGGTTTCAGGCACATCCTCGATTCATGACTCTCTACCTGCCTCCATACTCTCCTTTCCTCAACCCTATTGAGGAATTTTTTTCAGCCTGGAGGTGGAAGGTCTATGATCGCCAACCCCTTGAGCGTGCCACCCTCCTTCAGGCCATGGATGATGCATGTGATGACATCAATGTAGACCAATGTCAAGCATGGATTCGTCATGCAAAAAGTTTTTTTCCAAAGTGCTTGAACAATGATAACATTCATTGTGATGTGGATGAGAATCTATGGCCAAATGCTCAAGACAGGCTTGATCCAAATTAATGTAATGTGTGCACTAAATGTTTATGTTTTGTTCTCATTTAGTTACATAATAGAAAGTATACCTATGTTACAATTCTATCTGAAAAATAAAAACAAATTTGTACAAAAGATTGTAGAGGATGTGTTCATTGATCCTTCACTTGATTACACATAGGATGGATATTTTGGAAATTATAGATTATGTAAATGCAAGGTAATGTCAGTGTATTGCCTAATGTGAAACTGTGTAATCTGTCTTTTATAGTAGCCTACTGTAGCATATTCATTTCAGCACTTCTAAGGATGATTTGAAACCTGTATCTTGCATTGTTTGCTGTTGGATGAACTGATTGTTAAAAGTACTAAACTGAAAGAAGATCATACTGTTGTGTTTCGGTGATTAAACCAAATGTTCCCATTACATATTACAATAATCTCGTGTTTGAAACCATGATTATGTGGACTGAAAACATGTGCAACTGACTGAAAGCATTCCATCAGGTTTTGAAAGAATGACTAGCTGCGTTACAAGTGTGAGAAGTTTGGATTTTTGTACTAAGAGTTTTGAAAATGTACACCTTACTTGTGAAAATAGTACCAAAGCGAATAAAAAAAACTGTAACTCAATGTTGAGTAGAAGTTATCGTTGGCGAGGTGGAAAAGAGGATAGAAATGTTGTTTTGTTTGGGGGGCACCGTGTGGGCATTACTAATGCCAAAAAGGCACTTGAGTGGCAAAAGGTGGCAGACGCCGTGAATGCTGTAGCCTCACAACCTTGGACCGTGGCCGAAATGAAAAAGAAATGGTCGGACATCAAAGTCGAGGCCAAAAAGCGTCTAGCGCTCCATCGCCAGAGTGTGTCTGCCACAGGTGGGGGAAAGGGGACACCGGAGCTGACCCCTCTTGATGAGAGACTGACGGCAATTATTGAGGAATCCCTATTAAGTGGAGTGGTGACTGAGGCAGAGGGGGACACTGACGCGCCAGATGCACCGGATGACACAGGTAAGTGAAATAAGTTAAATTAATGCAGTCAAGTCACATGTAAGTAGGTTACACGATTACAGTTTATACATATATAACAACCTTTATTTCAGCCGTTGGGTGTTCCAGCGGGGCCAGTGGTTACGATGCTGCAGCTGAGCAGCCGTCTGGACCCAGCGTCTCCACGGCACGCGGCTCTCAACCTCCAGCAGCGGACGTGTCCTCACCGATGCAGTCCTCGAAATGCAGAGGGAAGTCATTAATTCAGTCAGAGAGGTGGCCAAGGAGTTGGGTGAAATCAAGACTGTCCTAACTGAAATAAACTGCACAATGAGAGAATTCTTGAATAAATAATATATATTTTTCTAAAACATTTGTTGTTCTTTACAAGCGGGGTAGAGTCGTGTTTTTAAGCTGTGCCACAATGTGTAGCACAGAACAGCCTTTTCAGGAGTGTACAATAACCTCCCTCCAGTGCAGTCGAGGCAGCGCCATCTTCCCTTAAACAGGCCGATGGTGCGTTCCACTATAGCGCAAGCTCGGCTGTAGCACATGTTGTAGTGCCTTTCCTCTGCACTATGTGGGTTGAGGAAAGGCGTCAACAGCCACTGTTTGAGGTGATATCCACTATCCCCTGCATGGATAGTGAAAGGGTTAAAACATTGAAGTACAGTAAAATGTGAAATGTCTATAAATCAAACGTACCTATAAGCCAGCCATCATGCATCAGTCGAGTCTGCGTCCAACACTGCTGTGTCTTAAAATGAATGAGTCATGGGTTGACCCAGGCCACCGAGCTACTACATTAGTGAGCAACATGTCTGCATCACAAATAATTTGGACATTGATTGAATGGAAATGCTTTCGATAAATGAAAGCATTTTCATTAACATTCTGTGCCCTTATGGCAACATGAGTGCAGTCAATAGCACCGATTACGTTTGGGAAACCGTACATAGCAGCAAATTGAGCTTTCTTGTTTGCGTGTTCACCTACCATGTATGGAAACTTTATGGAATCATGGGACAAAGCTATTATACCTTTTAACACGTCTGGCATTACCCGGCTAAGGGTCGGCTGAGATATACCTGACATTCCCTCTGAAAAGTGCCAGTCGCCAGAAATCCTAGTGTTGTTAGGACTTGAAGTGGGACTGGAACGGCGTGGTTCCTCCGAGTGCTCCTCTGTAACGCTGGGCCTAAAAGACCGCAGATGTCCAACAGGACGGCTCTAGGAAGTCGGAACCGGCTCATAAGCCACTCGTCCTCGTTTGCCAGCAAGTCTTCTAGCTGTCTGAAGATGCGTTCACTCCGATTCCTTCCATTTGCAACATCTTCTAAGAGCGCAAGATCAGCCATTGTGAGTCATTACGCATTGTGATGGGGTATTTTATTTCCATCCATTTAATTGCATTTGACAAGCTACAGTCGGTTATAATCGACTTGGAAATGGGAAAAAGTTCAGTGCAAGTGTCATTTCTTGCAGCTTTCCGAATGGTTGAGACATACGTCATACGTTATTTTATCAAAAATAAATCAAACTAAAGGCATATGCATGAATACCATGATTCCGTAGCTGATAAATCAATTTTTACTATGAAAACAACTTTCCCCAGTGGACAATTAATCCATCCATCCATCCATCTGCTCCACCAGACGGACACATTGACGAGAAAATCAGTTTTGTACATTATTTCGTTCTGTTTACCATATTATTTATGACGATGAATTGCATAACATGCCAAGATTATTGCAGAACATATTTCACTTGTCTTTTTGCAAATATGTGTTAATTTGCATTTCTGTTGTAATTTTCGTTTGATTTTGTCTGTTTTACAATGCAGATCGATCAAACGGGTGTTCGTGTAGGCTGTTAATTGTAAGACTTGCTTTGTGAAGTCTTCGTGTTATTTATGAGAGGCAGTATTGCCATTTCTTTTACACAACGGTCTATAGTTTCACACACTTTCACGTGTTTCTTCCATCTGACGACGGTGTTGCCATTTCTCATTTCACCCGTTTTTGTGCCTACGCCTGGGTCAGAGCTTGCGTGAAGGACCGAACATTTTCCCGACAAGTTTGCTTTTAATAAATACCAATTATTGCGTAGAGAGCGGCGTACATCTTCTTTTGTGCATACACAACGTTTATAAATGAGGCCCCAGATCTCTTAAAAAATGCTTCGAATCTACCCATACTATTCTTGAGGCTTTTGCAACTTGTTGTAAGCCCTCTATTTTCCTTGTATTCTCTTTATTGTTTAGATTCACAAACATTGACATATTTACCTCTTGCAGAGTGTTCTGCACTTGTCTGGACGTTGTGAAGGTGTTTTTCTTTATCATGGAGAGGAGAGTGTCATCATCCACCACTTTGATCTCATGTGGACACCCAGGATTGTTTTGTTGCTGAGCTCAGGGGTGTGTTGTTATTTTCACAGAATGTACGAGATTGTTGTTTGGCCGTTTTTAATGTTCCTGGATTCTTCTGATGGATTTCGATGGATTCAAAATATGGTCTGTTTCACTTGCATGGAGATCTCCCTGAAACCCATGATGTGGGTTCACAGCAACAGCTTTCAAATGTAAATACAAAAAATAGAATCAACTCCAGACCTTTAACAGATTTTAAGTTAAATGAGTGATATGTTCTTGATTTTGATCTTGTCTGAGCACAATATGTTTGGATCTTTTCTGAAACTATTCTTCCATTTGTCAAGTGTAACTGTTACCCCTTTTTGGATCTTAGCTACCTATCAGAGTAGGGATGGGAAGGCTTGATATTAACTTATATAAAGATAAAACTAGTTTGCTTTGGTTTATCCAGCTATATTTATGAAGAATCAGACCCAAGCTTTGTGTTTAGAATATATTCACCAACCCAAGTCCTCAAATGTTTACAATGTACAATCGAAAGAAAAAGACAAAACAACCATCAATCACATATTTCATCAAACAAGCAAAACAAAGCTTGTAGCATTTGGACTGATAAAAGTGAATCATTAAATTTAGCTGACGATGAAGCCGACAAGGCTTGGGTAATGGATGAAATGTCATCGCAAAAGTCAACACTTTCCCTTTAATATTCCCAATGCTGATGATATGAAAGGTGTCCTCCTATTTTTCACACGTGTAATCCAAACCCTCTAGCGCTCACGGCAGAAGCACCCAAAACACAAAGTCGAAAGTTAGCTGAAGCAAGTTCTTTCACCCATGGAAGAAAGCACAGGAATACCAAGGTCCATTGATTGACCAAAAAGAAAACACAATCCTCAATCATTGGACCTTATAATCAAACAGAATAGCCTCCGAAAGCCATTGCTTTCCCCATTCACATGCTTGCCTCCTTCTTCAGGTATAATACCTGGCTAAATACTCATCTAGCAAGATGATTCGCGCCCCCTAATGGAGGGGAGCAATATAACCACTAAGGTAACAGAGATAAGACAGTTACAAAAGTTATCAAGAAATGTACCATTTCACACATATGTTCACATATGTCTCTAGAAACTTTCTGCTGATTCTTTAAGTGTTTGCAGATGGCCGATCCAGCCAGCTCAGGTGAGTGGATGTTAATATTGACTCTGCATGATCTTGGGGACCCTTTGAATTGGACAGATGTGTCAACAAACATTGGGCCAGCACTTAATCAGCACCAGCGCATGGATGGATCAGAGTGGGATCACTGTCATCAGCAGCATTAATCGCATAGTGTGTGTGTGTGTGTGTGTGTGCGTGCGTGCGTGCGTGCGCGCGTGCGTGTGTGTGTGCGCGTGTGTGCCATCAATGCCCCATCGTGTGTTATTGGGTCACACACGTACTTCTCACTGGGACCAACCCCACTAATACAAATAACAGCATATCAAACGGTCTATCAAACAATAATTGATAGACCGCATACATCCCCAAAGAGGACAGTTGTTCACATACAGTAAGTGATTTGATTTTGATGATCATGAATTTTCAGACTTAAAGTTACAGACTTGGTATCTTGGCAAATCTGAGCACAGTATGTTACATTTACATTTAGTCATTTAGCAGAAACTTTTATCCAAAGCGACTTACAAATAGTTCAGGGAGCAATAAGCGATATGTCATAAATAAGCGATATGTCATAATATGAGTTATGTCATAATGTGAATTATGTTGGGATCTCTTGTGTAACTCTGTGTTATATTGTCAAGTGTTGTGAATGAAATCCAGCTATTGAACAATCAAAATCAATCTTTTTATAAAATGAACTAGTGTTGATATTCCCTGAGTATTGAAACAATATTAGTTTTGTATTTTTGTATATTGTTGGGTCTACAGTTAATAGCTGAATATTTAGTTTAAAAATAAACTATGGTAATGTAGCTACTATGTAGGATCGGCCCTCGATTTCCAATATAGGTTCTGGCCCCTGAAGCAAAAGTAGGTCGAAACCAATGTTTTAAACATTTCTTTGCTTGCCTGCCAAGCTTCAATTGTATGTTTACTGTTAAACTGTTACTGTTTGTTTATTCACTCTGAGGGACGAGTCAAAATATTGGCCTGTGTTAATCGACAACATTCTGCAAATGTGATATACCGTGAATAAATTGAAAAGAAAATATGAAATATTCCTCGAACAGCTGCAGTATAATATCATCTCCCGAGGTCATTCTGTGCAGAGCGAACCGCTTGAAACTTCAGAAAACCCCTCTGAGCCACTCGATAAAACCCACCACGATGAAAGAAGTCAGAGTAGCCGAGATGTTTACCTCTTGTGATTATTATAGAAGCTCACCTGCCCATTTCTGAGCACGACCTTTCACTGCGCCTAGGTAATTGGCACAAAGGGATTGATAAAGCAAGCCGGAGTCTCTAACAGGGACGAGGATTGCTTTTACAGGTAGTCACTTGAAGGTCAGCGTTAATTTGAGCTCTTCTGATGGAGGGTGTGTGTTGTGAACTAGAGAGAAGAGATATTGACAATGGCATGTAGAGGTTCAGATTTATTTAATTCGTCTGGTTTGCACATAAATGACCAAGACCAAGGTTACTCCACATTTATGCATTTGACAGACGCTTTTATCTAAAGCAAGTATGTGCAATCCCTGGAATCAAACCCATGGTCTAGGCATTGCTAGCACCAGGCACTCACCACTGAGCCATTTTTTTACACAAATTGTATATAAATTACATATCTGTTGACAGGCAGTCAATGGTGACCCAGAGCTGTCAGTTGCTAACTTTCTTCCAGACATATTTCTTTGTGTTCAAACAAACAAAGAAATGTATGCAAGTTTGGAACAACTAGAGGGTGAGTATATCATGACAGATTTTTTCATTTTGACAAAGGTAAATGACTATTCTTTTTTTGCAATAGTGTTCACTATAAATGATTTATCCATGCATCTTATTATTTTGTTCAGTTAATCCATCCTCATAATCTTTAATCAACAACACTAACCTAGCCTTTCTCTTGAAACTATACATCTTTTATCTTACACCTTTTTTTAATCAAGCTTATCTAAACGTGTGCACTTGCCCTTTGCCCTTAGAGCCACAATTGTAAAGTAAGTTTACAGGACAAACCTACAAGGAAGGATGCTGTATGTGTGTGGTTATTAGACAAACACAGTGTTATATGAAAAGTTGCCATATTCATTGTATGACCACTCTCTGCATAAAACTGAACGCCGCCTGTAATTCCCAGGGTTAATTACTACATTTGCATGGAGTTTGGGGAATACAGCACTACGAGCTTAATTATCGCCCAGGAAGAAAAATTACATAACACACAGCCACAAAACCACTCAGTGATTCGTCATTCTGTGATGTGAGCTACCATCAAAAGCTGGTACAGCTAAACACAAAGAGATATCTGGATATCTCAAAGCAAGCACGGCCTACAGTGTATTTCACACTCCTAAAATATGTTTGCCCCCACAGCACTTTTGAAGAACACTTTAATGTGTAAACATCGTTTTTAAAAACCTTAAGATTCTGTCGCATCCTCAGCATTTTGTATATATAATTCAAGGGCTCAGGCCATAACTACATTATTATGCAGGCAAACAGCATTCTTCTCCATTCAGCAACCTTTGAGCAAACATCATATTATCTCAAAATTGTCATATATTGTCATTCTGTTCGACCCAGGATCGGATTGCACGGGTTAAAAGATGTACCCATAA
The DNA here is from genome assembly GCF_947034865.1 of Barbatula barbatula. Taxonomy (NCBI): domain Eukaryota; kingdom Metazoa; phylum Chordata; class Actinopteri; order Cypriniformes; family Nemacheilidae; genus Barbatula; species Barbatula barbatula. The sequence continues at coordinate 20,209,671 of NC_136778.1, read as the reverse complement.
AACAGCTGCTATTGCGATGAATGGGAATATAAAAAGTTTAATCATTCTGGGTATTACAGATTTCCTTCGTTTATGTAATTCAGCAAATGTCTTCCAGTGGTTATCTGTAAAATAAATAACTGCTATGTTTCATCCTTTACATTCAGCGTGTGTAAAAATGTCTTATACAGTATGACGATCTGATTTAATTCCGGTCCATTCATCACACTTGAAATAAAAGGTCAGGTTGAGCGCATTGCATTTGTTTCTCACAAATTGCTGTGCGTTTCAAGAACTTGGTATTCCTTGCATACAAAAAATACAGAAATCACATACTGTCAGTGCCGGTCCGTCCAACAGGCAATACATGCGATTGCCTGGGGCCCCACGACCATGCCAACGACCCTCAAAGCTTAAATGAATTGTGCTATCGCGCCAACCGCGCTGACGCTTTAAGGTGGAAATAAGTGCAACTTGCACAGGGACCTTACAAAGAAACGGTAAGTGAAAAACTCCACAGAAATTGAATAACAGAATAAACTCTAGACACGACAAAAAACAGTAAATGGCAATAAATACAAAACATTGGTATAAAAAAAGACACAAAACATTAGAAAATAGGAGCAGAGTTGCAACCTGAATAATATTTATGACGCGATTGCGGAGTTGCGTTAGGTGATGTACGTCTTATTGCGCATGCTTGGAGTGTTCAGGATCATTATAGAATTTTATAGAATTCACTCCTTGTCTTAACTTATCTTTATTTAAATCTGTTTATATACTTTGTTTCACTTTAAAAAACACTTATAAATTGTCATCTTTGCGTGTTTTATTTTCACTTGTCAAACTGCAGTGCTATAACAATTTTTTTACATTAACGGCCCATATTTATGGTCTTGCCTTGGGCCCCACAACCCCACGAGTCAGCCCTGCATACAGTGTATAGTACGAGTATACAAAGAATATTCTATTCTCATTTATTCTATAGATGCATTTACTGTTAGTAAACATTGTGATGTGTTTTTGTGGGCGGGGCTTAGGTGGAGGCCAAAAGATGCCCCCATAGACATATATTTATTACCCATCACCGCATAACTAATGCTAGGTAGCACGTTTTGTTTGCTTGATTTTTGACAATGACTAGAAAACAATCTGATACAAGTTTACTCACTTTGTTTGACGGCGATTGTTTTTGAATAAAGTTAACTTTAAATAGGGAACCTGGCCGACCTGTTCGTGCTCACTCAAAGGATCCACAGAAAAACTGACAGGATTACCTTCAGTAAAGTGGCCTGAAATCTACACCTACCAGACAGAGAAACCAAGCGTGCATACTAAAGATAAACTGAGAACATATACATCTATAGATGCCTGTGTGTACTAACAGTGGCAAATGTTAGAAAATGCATTCACTAGAACACAAACCTGACACATAACATGAGCCTTCCCGCTGTTCCCTCTCCCTGTATACCAATGCACATTTGGCAACTAAAGAAAAAGAGAGGTGTTTCCTTTATGTTTAGTTTCTGGCCAATAGTTAACTGCTAGTTGTAAAACTAACAAAGTAAGCTAGCATACCCCATGCGTTCAAAAGTTAACTCTGCTATGTTAAAAATAACCTTGTTCCCCAGTTTCTGATTTAGACATACGAGAGATATTTTAGACACATGCCCAAATCATAATCCACACCAACAAAATACAGAAGTCTTTTTATGTTGAACAGCGAGCATTTTCGATGAATGTTTCTGTTCAGTCCGCTCGTTTTATTGCGTTAACTACACCTGTCATCAGTGTTTTGGCTATGACAGCAGGTATGTGTTAAAATACTGTATTCTGTCGATTTTGGCACCAAACAATACAACAAGATGATATTTTAAACTCCATATGTAGCTGAATCTGTGCAGGTTTGTATGGTCGCCTCCAGTATTCCCTTTGTTTTGCCTCCAGCTAATGCTGTCACTTCAGCGCAAAAGGGGTAAATTCTATTCTATTCCATTTCTCTGTGAATAATGCAGTTCTGGGGCAATCTATGAGATAAAATCTTATTTGTTGTGCAGGATGAGTGCATTGTTCCCTCTGTGTATCTCCACAGGGTTTACGGTTACATTTAGAGGAATATACTTTTTTGTATTTTCCTTAAACATTTTACAACATGTTAAAAATTCTTCCTGAACCTCATTCCAAACCTGATTCTTTTACAACACAGTATTTAATAATTAAAAAAGTACATTGTTTTTCCATTTCCTGAACAAACAATGAATTTGGACATCTGAGGTTTCAGAAGAACAGCCACAATACATAGATTCAGTGTGACCTCAGGGGGTCTGAGGAGGTGTGCATTTGGACGGCATTTTCAAGGGAGGTGGGATCACGTGATTTTAAAGCTAGCAGGCTAAAGTTAGCATTTTCCGAGAAGATCGAGTCTGCCTTTAAAGTCACCATGAAATGGAAGTTGCGATTTATTTATTTTCCGTATCGTGATGTATATCCGAGTGATACGGCTTCTGAAATTTGAAAAAAAATTAGGGCGGGGCTTAATTTTGCCCTTCCCTTTTAGATGGTTTGTTGTAAATTGGGCCTGGAGGGGAGGGCTAAAAATGCCTGGCCATTGTCAGTAAAGTCCTACCTCTTCTGTTGCTTACGTCAAGTGTTGAAGATTTGTTATTGAGAGGGGGAGAGCTTAATGTTTTTGATTAAAGATTACAAGTGCAAATGTATAAAAGACAATATCATGGTGTGCACGGATAAATCATTTATAATAATCACTGCAACACTGTGTCAAACACTTCAAATAATGCTGTTTGATTTCATGGTGACTTTAATTACATTACGGTTTTATGAACAAAGGTGAATAAACAACAAGCAATGGAAATCTTCTATATGCAATGCAAAGGTGTGAGTATAGAGGAGATGATGCAATTCGTGTGCAGTGTGTATCCTTCAAAGTAATAAATAAAAAGTTGATATCACAGTTGAGTGCATCTGCATTTATCAAAACATCCCATGTTCACATACACATGCACACAGGCCTGCTTATGCACACTCCTAGCACTGTGTGCTAATTCAATTTAGAATGCAAAGATCTGGTTGTTCCATGCCTTCCTAAATTTATTACATTTTTTTGAGGTAAAAGCAAAGTTAGGAGATATAAAAGAAGAGAGTATGTGAATAAAAAACATCTCTCATCTCCATTGCCTCAGGCAGGGAATTAAAAGGGGGATGCTGGGGTTCTTCAGGAATGGCTTCCAAATTGCTCTCATTACCGGATGTATCTTTACTGTGGCAACCTGCCAGCTCTAAAACCGAGATAATGTTTACAATGTTTGTTTTATTCAAACATGTCTGTTATATCTCATAGCCATTTATATGATTCCTCTAGCTTGAATGACTTTGCATTTTTAGACATACCGACATTTTGTTTGGAGCCACATACAAATAATTTCAGCAAGGCATGTGATTGGGACTATGTCATGCACCACCTCAGTGGAGAAGGGTTGGGTGCTGATAAAGTTTGGTTTCATTTTCATTAGAAAATGAAATCAAGCCAAGAATAGCAGTTTTGAAAATGCGTTCCATCATATTAGGTGTGATACAAACATAGAGATAGAAAAAATATAAATCACAATGTCATGGCAGGGTCACAGGCTCTTTCATCAGGAGTTCTCAGTTGTTCAATTTAAATATAAAATATGCCTAATATGTCTCTTCAAATACATTATAAAAAATACAAGCAAATGAGACAGGTTTATATGTAGTTTACATTTTTATAATAATGTCACACCAAATCCTTACAATTCTAAGCATGTGCTGTAGTGGTGTTAAGTGGCAAGGCACTCCATGGTGTCTCCTCGGATATACCTAGAAATCTTCCATAAGACCCTTCTAAAGCACTAGACATATTCACCTTTGTTTAGAAGTCAACTTTTGTTCTTCATACTATGGATGTTCTCTCTGTAGGTGTGAAAGGAAAGATATAAATGGTAACTGAAAGCTATGAAAGACACAAACACTAATAAAGACACAAACATCTTTTAGCATGTCTGCTTTCTCATTACTTCACATTACAAGTTGATGACATTACAATCGAGTGCTTGCTACAGTATTAACGCATATACTGTACATTACTGATTAGCAAGCTTTTCTTTTTTAGTCTCCAAAATAATTTACATTTTACCCTTTTTAATGCACACTGAGTGTTCATTTTAAAGTTTAAGTTTGGATGTAAACTAAATGAGCAATTAAACCATTTAATATCAATTTTTAACCGATATCTGCTGGTGGTGCAGTCTGTAATAGGTCTCTAAATGATCATAATGAAGTGAAAGACCTTTTAAAGGCAGTGATGTGATATTTGATGCAAATGTGCCAGATGTGACCTAATGGTGTTCCCAGATGGCGGCCTCATTGTTTTAAAATAACTGCACATTCTCGATTTAATAAATCGGTCTTTTTATATAGTATGCCCTTCACGAGGGACCAGTTTAGTAGCAGTCTTTCTTTCAAGAGACAGTTTATCCCAATAAAAACCTAAGGATTACATGTGTCTTTTTATGTCTAAAGGTAACGTGTGTCACCTTTCAAAATGTGGCAGTTTAGGGAGAGGCTTTTCTCATCCTAAATCACTTAAATTCACCTGTACACAAAATCGAAATCCACAAAAAAACATAATCTCCACAACGCTCACACCTGGATCTCAGTGAACACCTTTGGGGCTAATTTAAACACTGACTACGAATCAGACCCCATCACTCAACATCCATTGCCTGACCACACCGATTGCAACATCTAGTGCTGAACCATCCAAGTGTAGGCGAGTACAGCAGTAAAGGCAGGGATTAATCCTCTTGGTAAATGTAATTGGTTTCCTGTACTGTACATGTATCACGACACACAAAAGAGCAGCGACGCCAGACGCGAAGAACAGTTCCAATGTTTAATGAAGTGCTATATCCACAGGTCAGTTCCAATCCACAGGTAAAGCACACAGGTAAGCATCCACAGGTAGGTAATAATCCACGGAACAAAGGTCTGAACTAGTAACATAGAAAACGACAACTAACCATACGACAACCAGACCTGACCACTAACAAAACAGTTTATATAGTGTCCAGGTAAAGTGAATCAGGTGGGGATGATATCAAGGTGGCTGACGGGGTGCAATGCATGCTTGGGAAGTCCTTGGGGTTAAAAGTCTTGTGAATGTGAACAGGAATTGTTGGGAGAAGACACGGATGGGGTGGGCATGGCTGACAATGGTGGAGTTGTTACAGATTCTCACAGTGGGGGCTCAGGAGGTGGACGAGGGGTGGTAAAGGGAAGGTTGCAGTGGAAAGTCCATAGTGCTAGGGAGGTGAAGATGGAGAAGGCAGGGAAGGGTCCAGAGAAGGGTGAACAGAAGGAGCCAGAGACCAGCCAGGAGGAGGTCCCAGGGCAGAGAGACCGGGCGACACTGAAAAGCAGAGGCAAAGGCGTCTAAAATCCTTGGAGGTGGAGCCAAGGTAAGGAGGAGACTGACAGAGCTGAAGGGGCAGAGGGACGAGGCCTAACCCGAGGCGGAGTATGGGCGACGACTGAGCAAGGTGGAGCCGGAGGGACGAGAGAGCCCTGGAGGAGCCAGTGTAATGACGGGCCGGGTTGAAGGACGAGGGAGATAGGAGGCTGCTGGGTCGGAGGACCGAGGTAGAGTCTGGGTCTTGGAGGCAGAGGGCGGAGACATGGGATACTCCATTTCAAGGGTAGTTGGATACTGGAGATCCAGAGGCTCATTCGACCCAACGGAGCTGGCGTGCTGAGGGTGAGTTGGGGGATTTCCGGTTGCCAACACATTCAGTGCTGACTAACTGACTGATGAATGCAGAGGAGGGAGAGTGAGCTTCCTGGAGATTGGCGAAGGAGAGTTGGCTGCTGAGGGAGGGCTGGGCAAGGCCAGCGGGGACAAGGAAGCACTGGGAGGAACCAGCGGGGACGTGGAAGCACTGGGCGTTTTGCAATTGCAACACAACCAGACTCTGGTTGGACACACACTGGCTATGTGGGACTCTCAGTACTCCCGTCACAATACAACATTCAAGAGTGCTTTCTCACCCCACTGTGCTGTGACATTAACTGGAGATTACAAGTCCGAGGTTCAATACAAACCAATCGAAAAGATGGTGACCACATTTCATGCCACTTAAAGTATAATTCCACTAATTGACCATAAACTAAAAAAAACAATTGTATAGGGTAAACAAAAATGTACAATAGGATGCATGTTTGTGCTATAAGCTTCAATGAGAAACATAATGTCAATTTTATCCATCATTAATATTTTGAAGTTCCTCCCCTGGGTTTTCTCCTTTTCAAACTTCTTTTATCTTTAAAAGGGCTGATTAATATAATTTTTTACGATGCATGGCTGATGTGAACGATTATGGCATCGATGTATAAAACAAATGATTGAATGATGAATAAAATGCAATGAAATATATGTTCCAACGGATACTTGTGCCAACAGAAACATTGCATTTGACATAAACCATATAAATACATTTTGCAGAGTGTTATGTCAACTCACTTTAATGTTGGGCTTTGACAAGAAATATGTGAAAGAGCCACAAAAGTAAAAAGTGTGAGACTTGTGTGCAAAATGCACATATATATTTTACCACAGCATAACACTATAAATGTGACGTAACTAATGCATGTCTGACCACGTCTCTATATCAATTCTAATAAATGAATAAAAAATATATTTTGGACCCTTTTTAAAGCTGTACCCACATTTTGCTCTGCTTGTTTTAGTAAATTCAGCAGAACAGACATCTGTGCAATTTTTATAATAGTCATTTTGACAACATTATTAAGCTGAGAAAATTGTTAAGGAGTTTGCATATGGCAGTGTATCGCTTTGTGTGTTATATTAGTGTGAAAGATGGGATTTCCTATCGCCGACATTCGCGCTTCAAAACTAATGTGACACAATGTCCACCTGCTCAGCCACACAAATCCACACGTACCATCTGCTTCCGCACGCCACCTTAAACATCTTTGAGTTGTCGAGCAGATAAGGTTTTCACCACTAATCAATGTCCATAGATAGCCTTTGCTGCAGACACCATGCGCACAGAATTTTAATTTCTGCCGAGTGGAATGTTGCGTTTACAGCAAACGCAACTATAAAAACATGATTTCTAAGAATGGAAGAAGATTAGTGTGTCGATAGCACTCATCAGCTGCTATGCTCTGAGGCACATTCTGTGTGATTTAGAGGTTTTTACTGTGTGTCAGTATGTGACATTTGAAATATCCCTTAAGTGTTTTTCCTTGAATAGCTATTGCAACCTTTTTTCAACACAGACCAAACAAAATAAACTATTGGTTGGTAATTGGCCATTTGTAAATTTGTATTATCTAATTGTGTGCTTAAATTTAACAGCTGACAGCTATTCAACCTAATCCATGACAAATACCTTTCTATCAAAGTTATCTGACATTATAAAGAAGAATTTGTGCTGACACATTTTAACTCCAAGTTCTTGTCATATTTTATTACCATTTTTCAAACTGTTGCGTAAATTGTAACTAATTACACACGTGTAGTCAAAAATTGTCAAAAGCTAAATACACTGTAAAACTTTGCTGTAATTTTGCACCAGGCTTTCCAGTAAATGTAGTTTTAATTGTTCAATTTTGTTTTAAACATAAACTTACCTAGTTCTTATATTTTCTTTCATAAAACAATTTTTCACAACACTTTTCTTGTTATGTAAATGTCACGTAATGTAAGACGTTTCAAATATTTTTACAAGAAAACAAAAAAACGCAAATGCAGAATAAATTTTTTTGCAGTATAATGCCAGCAAGGAGACCAATCTATTCTTGCTCATTTTGAATGTCAAAAGTCAAAGTGTTTTAATTTTGATTAAAGTAAAGTTTAACTCAAATTATAAACAATACTAATAGGACAATTACTTACAAGTAGTAATCAAATCTACAGTAAGCAAAGTCTTGCGGTAACCAATTTACTTCTATAATTTTAATTAAAAAACATTTAAATATGTGACATTATAATTTTAGAAAGAGAAGGAATAAAAATGGGAATTTAAAATGGGTTATATGGTTCTGTAGACCCTGAAATACCAGTGTCGTGGAACTTCAAAGACCTTTTCATGGGTATATTCTTGTAACATTATTATTACTTAAAAATAAATAATAAAACATGCATTCATATTTTTTTGCCTTTGTGAACGTTTTTGCCAGACAGTACAGGGTACAGAGAAAGGAATTGATTGGATGAGAGAGGGGTGCAGAAGCAACAACTTTTCTTAGTCCCTTATTGTTTTCGAAAATAATCGTATGGCTGCATCTGTCTTTTATAAATGTGATCAAACTGAAGACTCTTTAAAGATACGAATTATGCAATAGATGTACTCAAGATTAATATGAGATTGGCAGGAACTGTGTGTCTTTAAAATAAAGTTTTTTTGACCAGAAATGCCATGGAATAACCATTTTTGGTTCCACAAAGAACCATTCAGTCAAAGGTTATTTAAAGAACCATCTCTTTCTTAGTTGTTTTATAATCTGAAGAACCTTTTTTGCCACAAAGGTACTTTTGTTCTGCAGATTACCTTTGAATCACGTTTTTTAAGATTGTATCTGAGCTACAGTTTGCTTCATTATGAAGCTTAAACTATTACAGTATGGCAACAAATGTCTGATTTGCGGAACATATGGAAGACAATGCTAATACTATTCTGGAAGCACAACTGTGAATCTCTTGAGAGATAATAGAGCAACATCATAACATGTTCCAAAGTTTTATTCCTATGTTCATCGTGTAAATTTTCCATGGACTATTTTATATTGCTTTCTGTAATTTCCTGCTCACATTGCAGTACGGACAAACTGTATTTTAGACTAACATTTAGTAGTTCGGTGTCAGAGTTACAGAAACATCAAGTTGATGAGCTATATTTATATTTCATTACATTTATACCTAGGACCAACCTATGTAAGTATTTTTTACATTTATGTTTTTCCTACTGTGGCAGCTGTGAATTGTTCATCTTAGTTTGTAAATTATGCAACCAATCCATGTCATGTGCTAATGTGCATTTCTACTCAGCTTTTGTACATTGGATTCGTGTATTTATCAAAATTATGGCAGTGCTAACACAACTAAAGTTTATGGACGCACATTTCCCCCTTTTCTGTGTCACTAAGCACATCAGAGATTTATCTACTTGCATGCCTTTTTAATGCTGATTCTTGTTCCATTAAAGGGATACTTCACCCAAAAATGAAAATTCTGTCATCATTTACTTACCTTCGAGTTGTTCCAAATTTGTATAAATGTCTTTGTTCTGATGAACACAGAATGCTTGTAACTAGACACATTTTGTCCCCCATTGACTCCAATAGTAGAAAAAATACAATGTTAGTAAAAAGGGCTCCAGAACTGTTAACTGTCCTACTTTCTTCAAAATGTGTTCTTTTGTGTTCAACGGAACAAAAATATAATAAAGTAATTTTTCCTACAATGGGAGATAATTGGGGACTTGATCGGTTTGGTTAAAAGCATTCTTCCAAATATCTGTCCCTGTGTTCATCAGAACAAAGACATTTTTACAGATTTGGAACTCGAAAGTGAGTAAATTATGACAGAATTTTCATCCCTTTAAGCATTATCTGAAATATGCATTAACATATGTAAATGTAAACATGGTTATTGTCACCATCTTGCTCTTAATCAGCACATCGTGAATTTCATGGACACATTTGCAGCAGATGGATTGTTAGGAGAAGATTTTGATAGATTACTGATCACTACAGGATAGGCTGTCCACCTGCAAGAACAAAAAAAACGCCGTTTCAGGATGAATATACAATAAATTATATTGTAATTTTTAAGGACTAATTTTGTGAGGTTCTTGTTGCAGCTCCAACTTGTATAGATATTACCTGTAAATTGGTTTTGGATAAAAGCATTTGCTATATGAATACATATAAATGTAAAGGAATGCAAATGAAGACCCATTTGCCTGTTTGTGTGGGAGAGGAATTCTCCTACTCGGAACAAAAATATAATGCAAAGATTTCACGGTGTTGCATGAATATGCTGCTGTTTGTAGATTGTGTCGTTTGCAGCACAGGATGTGCTTGTTTCTTCCAAAAAATGTCCCACGGGTTCATTGTTTAAGACTAATAATTTTTTTGTAGATAAAGGACGTCTTCACGATGTGATGCAGGTTACCTGTGATACCTGGTTTAAAAGATTGAGGGTCTACAAACTGCTGTAAATACACAGTGATGCTGTAATTAAAATACAGTATTCCAGGATTGTCTCATTTCCCTGCTGGCTTAAGTAATTCCCAGATAGCCGCAAGCTGGCCGCTTTCTACCAGTCAAGCTAATATTGTCTCTGTCTCTACAATTTCTGATTTGGCAGAGAAAGATGACTTTGGATTACTGTAATGAGAATCTTGAGGGGGAGATTTACTCAAGATGCTATTGATCTTTTTATTGCTGAAATAATTTGTTTGCCTTTACTCATGCCAGCGTTTCTTATCACCAGAAGCCAAAAGCCAGACAATCCAACAACAGCAATTCGCCTCCATTACTAAATGCATCCTAAACAAGCTTTATGCATCAGAGATGGAAACTAAATGTGTGGCTATCAGAGTGTTTATAGCAGATGCGTTCTCCTCCCTCATTCACAAAATGCATTTCAGTTAATGATTTTATCATCGTTGTATTTCGGCCACCCGCAATACCGTTTAACAAGGCGTTTAATACACGGTGAGAAACCATGGTGCCATGGTAGGTATTGCGGTTTTGTAAACATTTTTTTATTGTGAAATGATGGAGAAACTAATTATAACATGCCATATCTCAAGACCTGGCATGCACTTTCTACTTCTGGTGCTGTAATGATAAAGTGATGCTCTACGGACACAAACTACATTCTGTCATGATTCCGCTATCATGTCATGTTTATTCTTGGTCTTGCAGCGGAGTCATGGCATAGCCTTGGGTTTTGTGTGAGAAAGACATGGCTTTGTTTTGATTCTGACCTGCCATGTGCTTTCTCGTGTCTCGTCAGTGTTTCCCGCCCTTTTGTCTCGTTAGCCTTCCCATTAGTGTTTCATTACCTTCACCTGCCCCTTAGTAATTATCCTGTGTTTGTTCCCCTATTTAATGCCCTCTTGTCTATTGTCTTGTGCTCGTTCGTTGTACTGGTATGCTTTACTGTTTCTTGCTTAATGCTATGCCATGTCTTTGAGTTGTTAGTCTAGTCCTAGTCCTAGTCCTAGTCCTAGTCCTAGTCCTAGTCCTAGTCCTAGTCCTAGTCCTAGTCCTAGTCCTAGTCCAGTCCAGTCCAGTCCAGTCTAGTCTAGTGTGAGTGTTCTGTTAGTCTAGGTGTTTTGTAGTTTTATTCTTGTCAAGTGTTTAGTCTTTAGTTAGTTCAGTTTATTGTGTACCCTGTTTTGTCACCCCCTCATGGGTTTTTGTTTTGTTTTGTTCCTGTTTTCTGTATATATTAAAGTCCTTGTTCAACCCCTTCATCTCCGTTTTGCTGCCTGCACTTGGGTTCTCTGTCACGGTTCCTGACAGAACGAATGAGCCAGAACCGAACCCAGCAGGCAGCCAACATTGACAGCTCTGCATCGTTCCTGCGATCTCGCCTTGCCCACTTGCTGTTTGGGTTCCGTCAGGGGGGTCATGGGACGCGGGAGTTCGCCAGGGCATTTTCTTCGGTGGCGAGGGATACGGAGTTCGGTGATGCGGAATTAAAGGTGATCTTTGATGGCTGCCTCACCAACCGTCTCACGCCATCGGAGAAGACGATGCTTAAGCCCCTGGGGTTCGACGATATGGTCAGGTTCGTGATCAACCAGGACGAGGCCAGAGTGCCAGTCGGGGTACCCGCCCCATTGGCTAGCGTCCCGGAGTATTGCGTCCTGACTGTCGCCGCCCCGGGGGACTCAGCTCCGCCCGGTTCGGGCTCCGCGGCTCAGGTTCCGCTTGGCTGTATCCGCGGCGAGTGGGGGAGGGGAGATTCGGGGACGATGTCCGCTGACTCCTCGGGCACTGATCCTCTCCTGGGCTCCACTACTCCGAGGCAGACGTCTACCGGCCCGGAGGGTCGTGTCCTGCAGGTCGGGGTTTTGGGCGTCCCCACACCCTCCGCTCCACCACCTTCAGCCTCCCCACCCGCAGTCAGCCTGGGTGGCAAACGGGGAAGGCGTGAATCCTGGGGGTCCTCTTCGGAGGCCTCCAATCCGGAGCCAGACCTGCCCTTCGTCTCCTTCCTTCAGCCAACCACAGGGCGGGTGGCTCGATTGAGAAGGAAGAGGCAAAAGATGAGGCCACGGAAGCAGGCCCAGATGGCGCTGCAGCCCGTGTACAGTGCCGTGTCCGGTGGTCCCAAGTCCGGTGGTCCCAAGTCCGGTGGTCCCAAGTCCACCCAGTCCAGCGTCAAGTCCTGCCCTGCCGGCCTTCCAGCCGGCGTCAAGTCCTGCCCTGCCGGCCACTTCGCGCTCTCGAGCGCCGCCCCCCAGGGTGTCCCCTAAGTCCCCTGGGACTCCGCGCTTCCGAGCGCCAGGGACAAAAACTGTTCCCCCATGTCCCAAACCCTTTGGACTTCCTCCCATGGACTCTTTTGTTCCCCCCATGAACTCTGCTGTTCCCCCTCCCCCCCTCCCTTGTTTGTTATTTTTATTATGTCATCCCAACCCCTTTGTAATTTATGCTTGTCTGCCCTTAATCTTGTTTTCCATGTTTTGCCTTGTTTTGTCCTTGTCCCAGTCTGCACTGTCTTGTCAGTCTACCCCTTGATGAACACCTGGAGGTGTTCATTTAAGGGGGGGCTTATGTCATGATTCCGCTATCATGTCATGTTTATTCTTGGTCTTGCAGCGGAGTCATGGCATAGCCTTGGGTTTTGTGTGAGAAAGACATGGCTTTGTTTTGATTCTGACCTGCCATGTGCTTTCTCGTGTCTCGTCAGTGTTTCCCGCCCTTTTGTCTCGTAAGCCTTCCAATTAGTGTTTCATTACCTTCACCTGCCCCTTAGTAATTATCCTGTGTTTGTTCCCCTATTTAATGCCCTCTTGTCTATTGTCTTGTGCTCGTTCGTTGTACTGGTATGCTTTACTGTTTCTTGCTTAATGCTATGCCATGTCTTTGAGTTGTTAGTCTAGTCAGTGTGAGTGTTCTGTTAGTCTAGGTGTTTTGTAGTTGTAATTCTTGTCAAGTGTTTAGTCTTTAGTTAGTTCAGTTTATTGTGTACCCTGTTTTGTCACCCCCTCGTGGGTTTTTGTTTTGTTCCTGTTTTCTGTATATATTAAAGTCCTTGTTGAACCCCTTCATCTCCGTTTTGCTGCCTGCACTTGGGTTCTCTGTCACGGTTCCTGACACATTCAGCAAAAATATTTGTTTTGTTTTTGTGTCATTACCTAATTCAATTTTTTTGTGACTTGAGTGCTAAAACAGTCCATGTGCTGTTAGCAGATGCAATGAGTTCTCAGTGTTTTTCCATCTCTCAGTAATTACTTGAATCCTACCTGCTTTTTATGTAGTCATAGAGCAGAATTGCACAAGCCCAGTTCTAAAACATGTTAGGTAGGCTAACCAGCATTTTATTATTGATATTGACAGAGCATTCTTGCATAATAACGCTTCATTCTAACATACTTTGTTCTAAACCAGCATCACATGTATCATTTTGTGGTGCAAGCAATCCCATAATGCACTGCACTGACCTCAGAGAAAAAATCCAACATGAAAAAACAGTAAGAGAAAAGTTGATTATATAAAAATATATTACTTTAGCCGATATTTGTGTGTGGGGTGTTTTAAAGTAATTGGGCAATTCCAGCATTATGGATGTGACATTTTCTATCAATTCTTAGAGAATGTAACTTCGTATCTGTATACACTGACTCAGTACTTCCACCTACGTCAAGCATGACCTTTTCCACGTAATTACGTATTTTGTGAAGTCATGAACACGCATCGCAGAACAGAGCAAGGCGAGCATTTTTGTTAATAAAGCATATACATTTTTATTTTATTTTTAAAAATGACCGATCGCTTCACTAGATAAGACCCTTATTCATTGTCTGGTATCGTTTAAAGTCCTTTAAAGCTGCACTGAAACATGTCATTTTGACCCTGAACCGTTTGGAATCCATTAAAGTTCCCTAAATGGAGAAAATCATGGAATGTTTTCATCAAAAACCTTAATTTCTTTTCCACTAAAGTAACAAATACATAAACATCTTGGATGAAAACCGGGGTGAGTAAATTATCATGAAGATGTATGTTGAAAGTGAACTACTCCTTTAAAAAAGGGAAAAATGAGTAGGTTAAGAATGTGACAAAAAAGGACACAAATTATTTTGTGTACATTGTTTATCGTAAAATCACAATAGAGTGTGGTCGCTCAAGCTGCCAGAGATTAATTTTATTTACAGGATTTAAAAATCTAAATTCAAAAATCTAAATGTAACTGATCATAGAAAGACTGAAGATTTCCATGCCTTCTTATCCAGAATCCAGTGCATAAAGGCAACTAATCTATAGCGCGAAAAAGTACATTTAGCAGACGCTAAACAAGTATTAAACAAAGGTAAACAAGTATTGTTTACCTTTATTATGCTATTATTCCACTGCTGAAAAGCTCAATTCTTTACCGAGGCTTTCAACTCTTGGCAGCCACCCGGAAGAAAAAATCCTTTGGGAGGGTGTTATTGTAAATCTGTACATATGTATACAAGACAAAGATCTGGATTTTTAATAGATACATAAATAAATTTGAGTATTCGCACAAGAAAATGTTCCTACAAAACAGCTAGAGGGAGAAAATGTGAATAACAGAGAATTCAAGGTGTCAGGGAAGGGAGTCTGGATTCAAGTGCGGGAATACCCAAAGGTTTATTAAAATCAAAACAAGACAAAAAAAGACAGGGAAACAAATGAACAAAAGGGTCCAACAGTCACTGGGGCCAACCAAAGGGGAGTAGTCCATGGGGAGGGGGCAGCGTTCTCGAGCGCTCAGCCAGGGAAAGAGAGAGGGGGTTACGAAGGGACGGCTGGACGGGCGCTAACACACCAGGGAGAGGTGAATCCACTTGGAAGAGATGCACTCGCTCAGGAGAGATGATTACCAGGCCGGGACTCCTGTGCCAGCAGGGGGGGGAGAAATTAACCCACTAGGGATGGGTGCGCTCACACGGTGGCAGGGTAGTAGGAGGTAGGTGCTAAGTTCCGTCGAAGAGATGCCACTCATGTACGAGAATTCGAACACCACAGGGAACTTGATTAAACACCCCAGAGGTGGTACTGTATACGTAACAAGCCACGGCAGCCAGTGACTTCAATGCGTGTAGACAGCAAGAGCAATGCACTGGACCCTAAGACGGGACGGGGCGGGGCGAGATTATTATAAAACCACAAGATTTGAGAGTCAGCGTGAGTGAAACTAAAATAAAAACGGTCTGTCGCAGGACAAGAAGAACATAGGGACTAAAAAGGCAGAAAATCTGAACACAAACAAGGAACAGGAGGGGAGAGAGAAAACAAATGACCAAACCTAGGTGAGAAAAGTAAACCAATAACGAGATTAATGGACTAACAAGAGGGCAGGGTCACAGCACGATGACAAGAGAGCACATGGCTGACTGTCAAACAGGCCATGTGCTCACAACAAAAGAAACCATCAACACAGAGAAAAACAAAGACATGCTAGACAGGAACCCTGACACAAGGTTTTCAGATGTTTTAGCTATAGAAAAAAATGTTCACCAATGTTCATGAAACAAATCAAAAGATGATCCACACAGCTAGTAATTAATATTGCTTGACTGACACAATAGTGTAAAATGATCTTTAATAGGAGAAGCATAGCATAAATAGTTATATTAAAGTATTTTACTGGCGTGACAGTCCAAGAGAAGATACTCTGTCAAGCCCAGTGATTCCTATTGCTCTGAAACATCTCTTAAATCATAAAAAATTCAAAAGATTTTCGAATGTTTAGAGACACATGGTAAAACTCCTATCAAAGTCGGACTGAATCATTTAGAGGAAGCAGTCTCAACCAGTGGTTGTTGAAGTGGGCATTAAAGGGAGTTTATACTGATTTAGAGTAATACAACTCATGCCAAAACCTACAAAAGACTCCTTAAATATGAATATTTTTCTGCAGGTTGACATAATAGTGATTACAAAAATTAGGGAATTGTTCGAATAATTAAAAGATGGGTTTTTTGACAGCATATGTGCAGTATGTCAGAAACATGAAATTGTTTCATGTTTAAAGACACAAAGATCAGCTCCTGAACCCTATATTCAGCAAGTGAAGGCATGTATCACGCATCTCTCCTCAGAAAATAACCCTGTGCTTACTGCACTGTAGGAGCGCCCATCTTTAAAGCAGAAAAAAACTGGAGAAGTTCAAGAAGAGAGAGTGTGTTTTAATATGGCAGGCAGCTGAGCCAGGCTGTCTTCAGTCTGCTCTCACGGCTAGCATCCGCAGGCTTCCATTAGTGAAACGTAATAACAAAAAGCTCCACACAGAGATTAAATATTTCATAACACTGTCCAAACACACACGGATTTACTCGTACTGAGGTGACGTACCAGAAATTCAATTCCATCTCAATAGCAACATATTTTTATTCTGTTTTGACATGAACTTTCCACTTTGGTGGGATTTCAAATCCCAATTGTTGCACTAACATGTAAGCTAGTTTCCAAAAATCTGTTTAAAAGTGCTTTTAAATATTGTAATGTAAGACACCAAAATTATGTGTATTGAACTACAATACACACACAAAGAATGTAGGCAGACGCAAACAACTTTAAGTCCCCTGAACTGGATGCTCTGTTCTGCAAAGCGTGTTTCACAACTTCACGTAATTGTGTGGAAAAATGTACAGTGTAATTTTGACCTTCAACCGTTTGGAGTCCATTGAAGTCCACTATATGGAGAATAATCCTGGAATGTTTTCATCAAGAACCTTAATTTCTTTTCCACTAAAGAAAAAAAAACATCTTGGATGAAAACAGGGGTGAGTAAATTATCATGAAAATGTATGTTGAAAGTGAACAATTCCTTTAACCTAATAATATGAACATATGTAAAGAAATCTAATTAACAAATATTCTCATTTTCTACTCACACTTTATACATTATTCTCAACAAGTATTTAGGGGTGTGATCCTGGTTAAGACAATCTCCTGAACTCCAAACTGAATGTCAGAATGGGAAAGAAAAGTGATTTAAGCAATTTTGAGCGTGGCATGGTTGTTGGTGCAAGACGGGGCCGGTCCGAAGGTAGATCATGCTAAAACGTACGGATGAGATCGTACAAATACATACCGTTTAGCAACCTTGTGAGTGTTGGTCTGGAAAAGTCGAATGTTGCATCTACAATCAACCTGATCTTTTCTGAAGTATTTAAGGTGGCTTATGTGTACAAATTTGCAAGATGTGAATCATACACAACTTTTAGAAAAAAACAATACTGAAGCTACAACCCTAACCCCACCCCAAATCTAACGTCCTTATTGCAAGAGCGAAGCATATTAAAACATACAAAAAAGAACATGGAAATTAATACGAATATAGCCACCTCGTAAAAAAGTAACAAACTCCAGTAAGATTGTGTTGTGATTTCACAGATTTGTGAAAGTGATCTATTTGTCAGTCATGGTGACTCATAAACTAAATAATACCTCTGCATTTAACCCATCCAGTGAGTAGTGAGCAAAAGCGGGTTAGGTGCCTTGCTCAAGGGCTCGTCAGTCGCTACCTGCTGCCCTGAGAATTTAACCGGTGACCTTCTGGTTACGAGTTCAACTCTAACCACTAGCCACAATTGCCCCCTCCAATAACCATTTACTCCAAAAATATAGTGCTATATATATAGGGTAACCACTTTTAGTGATATGTAGCTGTCACGATCGTGTTAGGAAGAACCCAATCGCAGGCAGCGGTGAAAGGGAAAACTGAACTGAGGCAAGATACAAAAACAGAAAACAAACACTGACATGACATATAGCACCATTTTTTTGTATGATCTTTTTTCACATATTTTTGGATTGCGGTAAAACAGTACATTTTTAGAGAAGGACTGCAACTTTTCAAGAAAAACTGTACGATCACACCCAGCTGCCCGAAAATGGCAGTTTTATTTAGGATTATTTACAGTGTTCGCTTCACTTCTGCTCTAACGCCTCCCCATCGTCTATTCAAGGCCCTACTATTTACAAAGTAGCCATCATTACAAAAACAGATCTGGGAGTACATCTACAAGAACAATCTCATTGATGAAAATCAGTCTGGATGTAAACCAGCACATGCCACAGAAACTGACCTAATTTCAGTAACCGATAAAACTGAACAGAGGAACATCAGCCAACCTTACATCTGTCCGGATTCTGCTAAACCTCTTGCATCATTGGACACTGAACCACCAAATCCTCCTTTCCAACCTCAGTAAACTGAGCACGCAGGCTTTCCACTCTCATGTTTCACATCCGACCCTCAGAGCTGAATCTATCAGATATCATCGAAAGATGCTGCTTTATGTTCACTAGATCCTCCAAAGATTTCAACCAGGATCACATTTATTCTCGTACTTCAATTCACCTTGAAAAGTCATCACCTTTTAAGACTTTAGCTGTCATTCTTACCCGGATGAAACACGGTTAATTCTCTTTCTCCACTCTTTTTGGCCACCAAGTAACCAGCATGACTGTTGGACCTCCCTGCACAGATTAACTTTATCATCTGAACTGATCAAAAGCAAAGCTGTCATTCATCGCTGTCACCATTTCACCTCACACAGAAGGCCAAGAATATTAGAAATTGACCTCTTAAAACATATTAAAACATACAAAAAAGAACATGGAAATTAATACGAATATAGCCACCTCGTAAAAAAGTAACAAACTCCAGTAAGATTGTGTTGTGATTTCACAGATTTGTGAAAGTGATCTATTTGTCAGTCATGGTGACTCATAAACTAAATAATACCTCTGCATTTAACCCATCCAGTGAGTAGTGAGCAAAAGCGGGTTAGGTGCCTTGCTCAAGGGCTCGTCAGTCGCTACCTGCTGCCCTGAGAATTTAACCGGTGACCTTCTGGTTACGAGTTCAACTCTAACCACTAGCCACAATTGCCCCCTCCAATAACCATTTACTCCAAAAATATAGTGCTATATATATAGGGTAACCACTTTTAGTGATATGTAGCTGTCACGATCGTGTTAGGAAGAACCTAATCGCAGGCAGCGGTGAAAGGGAAAACTGAACTGAGGCAAGATACAAAAACAGAAAACAAACACTGACATGACATATAGCACCATTTTTTTGTATGATCTTTTTTCACATATTTTTGGATTGCGGTAAAACAGTACATTTTTAGAGAAGGACTGCAACTTTTCAAGAAAAACTGTACGATCACACCCAGCTGCCCGAAAATGGCAGTTTTATTTAGGATTATTTACAGTGTTCGCTTCACTTCTGCTCTAACGCCTCCCCATCGTCTATTCAAGGCCCTACTATTTACAAAGTAGCCATCATTACAAAAACAGATCTCGGAGTACATCTACAAGAACAATCTCATTGATGAAAATCAGTCTGGATGTAAACCAGCACATGCCACAGAAACTGACCTAATTTCAGTAACCGATAAAACTGAACAGAGGAACATCAGCCAACCTTACATCTGTCCGGATTCTGCTAAACCTCTTGCATCATTGGACACTGAACCACCAAATCCTCCTTTCCAACCTCAGTAAACTGAGCACGCAGGCTTTCCACTCTCATGTTTCACATCCGACCCTCAGAGCTGAATCTATCAGATATCATCGAAAGATGCTGCTTTATGTTCACTAGATCCTCCAAAGATTTCAACCAGGATCACATTTATTCTCGTACTTCAATTCACCTTGAAAAGTCATCACCTTTTAAGACTTTAGCTGTCATTCTTACCCGGATGAAACACGGTTAATTCTCTTTCTCCACTCTTTTTGGCCACCAAGTAACCAGCATGACTGTTGGACCTCCCTGCACAGATTAACTTTATCATCTGAACTGATCAAAAGCAAAGCTGTCATTCATCGCTGTCACCATTTCACCTCACACAGAAGGCCAAGAATATTAGAAATTGACCTCTTTTTTCTTACCGCCGTAAAGCTGTTGTAATGATCAGATTCCTCCTGCAGTACACCTACAAAGTCCACCCTTTTTCATGCCGTATTCTGATACTGGGCTACTTTACTTTTCTTGAAGAATTTAAAATAATACATTTTTAAAACATTTTAATTCAAAAGAAATATAGTACTACATAACAATTATAACAACATAGGCAACAAAATACATAAGTGCATCAAAACTAGTCCATTAAAGCCTAGCACAGTATACAAAGCTAAGAATAGTGAGGTTAGTAAAGAGAGTGACTATTTTCCATTTTGGGATGGTACCACTAGTCTTTGTTCCTTTGCAGACCGCAGTGATCTGGCAGGAACATAGATCTGCATTAGCGAGTGGAGATACGATGGTGCGGACCCGGTGGTGGTCTTGTAGGCCAGGAGCATAGCTTTGAACTTTATGCGGGCGGCAACAGGGAGCCAGTGTAACCTGATGAAGAGTGGAGTTACATGCGCTCTCTTCGGTTCATTCAAGACCACTCTTGCCGCCGCATTCTGGATCATCTGGAGAGGTTTGATTGTGCAAGCAAAGCAGGAAGTCCAGCCAGAAGCGCATTGCAATAATCCAGTTTGGACAAGACAAGAGCCTGGACTAGGACTTGCGTAGAGTGCTCTGATAGGAAAGGTCTAATTTTTCTAATGTTGTAGAGGATGAATCTACAGGACCGGGTGGTGCTGGCAACATGACTTGTGAGGTTAAGCCGATCATCGATTACCACCCCCAGGTTTCTGACAGCATGTCAGACAGCATGAAACCAAAAATTTTAACTCAAAATGTTTATGATTCATTTGATTCTCAGGAAGATAAGCATTTTTAATCTTTAAAATTAGCCTTGAGTTCCTGAGGCTTGAACAATTTTCCACCTAAAACTATTTTAATCCAATAAACCCTATTCGGACGGTAATTGTTTCTCATAAGGATGTAATATATTTTCTCCATTTATTGCTGTCCGAATCCAGAATGTCTATGTTTTTCTCCCACCATCCCCAAAAAAATCCCTGGCCGAAAAAGCTTATGTTTTTTTTACAAACCCCAAGGTCGTGCGGTAATTTAATTTCAGTCTGAATCCACATCTCTGAGTTTATAACAGATGTTAAATCATCTTGGTTATGACTGTAACAGAATGGGGTTTGAACTTGAGAACCTATCATCTCTGATTGTACTTTTGAAAGGCCAATGAACTTGTCTCCGCCCCATGCATGCATGTAAAAAAAGGAAGATGGCGTGCCCATTCATGGACCTTTCAAGCTGAGGAACTGAGGGGGGGGGGGCGCTATGGAGACCACATCCTGCCGTAGGGATTTAATACGTGAAATACCTACATGGTCTCACCAGTAGGAAGATCTCATGGGTGTAGTAGTGCAGAGTCCCAACCAGGGGTGCACAGAGGCAGTGGAGTCCACCGAGGGCAGCTCACAGGTTCAGCAACAGAGGACATGAGAGTGAGGAACATCAGATGGGTTGACCCTAAGGGAGGAGTCACTACGTGTGGAGCACTAGCTCATGTATACCTAGGGGTTCACCTATTGAGGGATAACTCTACCTATACTGGGTTTAGTGTACATTATAACAAGCTATGAATTGTAATTGTCAAACTGTAATGTTGGTTTACAGAAAAACAAAAACAAATTCTCTGGTCTTAGAGGCTGTTTGGACGAGACCTATGTGTTTTGGCTGTTCATTTACACGACAACAGCGTTTTTGAGAACTGCAAATTCAAACTTTTGAAGACGGGTCTCAAAGTGCAAGTTTTTGCAAACGACGGCATATCGTTTCCATGTAAACTCTGTATTACGCATTAAGTCTGTAGGCATGCGTGAGTATTCCCCAAACAATAATGGCTCCATGCTGCACGTTAGTACTGCGTTACATACATTGTACTGCATCTTTAGCTTCTCTAATGTCTGGGACAACTGTCAAGCGAGCTGAACTGTTTGATGCTTTTAAAGTGCACTTACATCTTTTTACTTGCATCATTTTGGCACCATTTACCGTTAGAGTTTTTTTCGGGTTAATGTAAGTCTAATCATTTCAGTCTCCTTTTGACTTGGAAAATGTCTCACAGAGAGCTTTTATTTGATATATAATACTAATTTACCCGACATGGCACTTATGGCCTTTTGGCGTTAAACCCTTGATTTTACTGGAACAAAGTAGTGTTTAGAATGAACATGGTCAGTGAAGGAAGTCCATTGATTTGTTGTGCTTCCAGGTTAATTCTCAAAGAGGAGATATTAGCGTGTTGATCAGGAGACTAAACGATCTCCAACGTCCCCCCCAAACCCAAAGGACAGCTAGAGACCACACACAACAGGGCATTTATATTATATACTTGTGTACTATGTCTCCCCCACCCCCACTTTTGATTGGAAGACAATACAGTTTACACTACCGAAGTATTTAAATGTTTTCTTTGTGGTTGAAACAGCTGTACTCTTTGGTTATCTTTGTAGTGATATAGTTTTCAGAGTATTAAACTATGTGTTTGTAAACAATAGGCATTTTTGGACTTGTGACCTAAAAGAGTATAAAAATATTCATTTTGAGAATGTTGGCTGAATCAACAAAAAAAGTCTGCCAAGATTGTTTTAATGTGACCTTCCTATAAAATTGTTTTAAACAACCCCATGTACAGACAGCAAAACACAATGTGAGCTAAGTGTTTTGCACCGCTTGAACATGGCAGGGGGCTATATTCTATCGCCTCTAGACCACCTGTCTGTCTTGTAAGCAAAGTATATTGACTCTGTATACTTTTTTGGGTGGTTGAAAAAAAGTTCAGTGTTTTGATAGCTGGTACGGTTAAGACAAAATGGCTTACGTTATGCTTTGGAAATCTGTTCTGGATTTAACATGTTGAAGTCCCCATTCAACATATAAACTAAGCATGGGTGCTGTATACATTGGGAAGCAGGGAACATGCCCTCTCACTTTCAATAAAATGAAAATGCGCCTTCCGATCTTTACAAAAAAGTTTTTCTACAAAATAGTGTTCCTCACAGACTTGGTGGGTTTTATACACGACAGAAAGTATCCACTTTCGGTGTACCCTCTCAGCCTCGGAGCTGACGGTGGCCCGCAGGTGCCGACTGGACTTCCATGCCCAAACGGCCCTATGGTCGCCGGATTGGTGGTGGAACGGTGATGAGAGGCATGACAAGAAAGTTTCCTCCGGAGCTCGCCTGCGGATCGAATGGTCACACAGACCCACTGGGTCTTTATGGATGAATATTTAGAAGGGAAAACAACAATCCTGGAGCTCTGGAAAATCAGCTGCCACCGGCCAAAAGTATCCACTTTCGGTGCACCCTGTGTATTTGAGGATCCGAGCTAAATGGTAAGGTGGTGTTCAATTGATGGGTGGGCCGGAAGGACGAGGAGTTTGGGTGAAGTTGATGGAGAAGGCAGATGGAGTAGCAGTGTTTTCATTACAGATCCATATTTTAGTCAGTGCCAGAACATTGAGATTAGACTGTCATGCAAGGCCGGGATGCAGTTCCCGAGCCCCGTTCCAGGGCCCTACAGCCAGACAAGCAGACTGTAATATGGTGCTGAGGTCTCTGCTGTATATGCTTGTAAGTGTGTCTACAGTTGACGGTCTGAATGTCCTGGAAACACATGTTAGTAGCAAAAAAAGAAAACAGTTGTAAAGTAAGGGAAAGAAAAATAAATTGTGACCTAGAAGGCTAGGTGATAACAACAGCTCAACAGTTTTCCTTTTAAAGCAGTGTTGGGAGTTTGATAGTCCTTTGCTAAAAAAACAGCTACTATTCCAATTCAAGCTAACACAGCAAGCTCGCTACAGCTAGCTAGGCAGACAAAATACTTCTCCACTAGATACAGGGATGAGGCAGCTTTTATAATATCACTCTTTAAAGTGCTGAGCCCACCTTCTCAATTAATTCAATCCAATTGTATTTATATAGTGCTTTTCACAATGTGCATTGTTCCGAAGCAGCTTTACAGGAGAAAATGAGTAAAACAGAAAAACACAGAAAATACTCATTATAAATTTTGCATTGATGTGACAAGTAGTCCTCTCGCAGGAGGAGAGCATATCACGCTCATCTGGGCCTGGCGTAATCTCTCCCTACTGTACCTAGGGATGTTCATTAATTTGTTTTTTTATTTAGCACATTATGCATTAAATGAATGCTTGACTGAAAAGATGTGTCTTTAATCTAGATTTTAAATCCTTTGTTTTAAAAGTTTTTCTAGGTTTTATCAAAAGTACAGAGTTTTGAGATCTTAGAGAGCATGAGTAAATAAGTAATAATTTGAAAGTAAAAATAAATTCTTAAAATAATTAAGTAATTTATGAATCTGTAAAGTTTTACTTTATTTTACTATATGACGGCACACTAACCACCGGACTGTTCAGTAAAACAAGGAAAGGTTTGGAACAACTTCTGGGTGACAACATGACGACAGAAATGTAAATTTTTGGTAAAAAAAAGTAGTAAAGCTACTCCTTTAAGTAATGCGCTAGTAACTGTTACACTCCCTTATGGAGTAATAATTTGAAAGTAAAAATAAATTCTTAAAATAATTAAGTAATTTATGAATCTGCTATTGGTGTCTAAACGAGGTTGTATCATGTAATTGGTGCAACTAGACGTTTGTGCAGCATTCGACATTTGAAAACAAATTTAAGTCCAGTGCGGTGTACCACAGAGCTCAGTCTTAGGGCCTCTGCTTTTCGTATTATACATGCTACCTTTAGAAGATATAATAAGGCGACAGTGAGTTAGCTTAGCTTTCACTGTTATGCTGATGATCATACCTGTAAACTAGTCGCTTTTAATCTAATTTAATCTAAAGAGGTAACAGCTAACCACGTCGTCGTTTTGGTCCTTGGGTCAACCAGAATCACGCATTCTAAACCGTGCTGATAGGGAAGACTGCAAAGAGAAAATGGCGTTGATATTAATTTTTTCAGGTCACCCGTGTGATGAAAACGACTGTTATGAGACAGTTGCTAGTCTCCCTTTCGAATTTCCACTTCTAGAGCTCAGCTCTTCTAAGCGAGTAAGGGACTTGGGTGCAATTGATATTACATGTATAGTCTGTTTAATATTTGACCTGTGTTTCTCTCTCCTTTATCTTAAATGTGTGCTTCTCTGTGATAACCACTCTGCGTGTGTCTGCGTGCGTGTCTGTGTGTCTGTGTGTCTCTGTGTGTGTTAGTGTGCATATTGTGTGTGTGGAGTTGTGAGTCTGTAAAAATTACTGTTGAACTTTTCCTAAATACATATAACTTGTTGCCATTGCAGTATTTAAGGTCAGATCATATTTTCTGTTATTTTGACATGTTTCTCTGCAAATGAATACAAATAGAAACAATATTTCTATTTGACATTTGGTAAAATTATTGTTAGTAGTTCACAGAATAAAAAAACAATCCTTTAACTTAAACACAAACCTATAAATAGAACATTTTAAAATCTGAAAAACGGTCTCTGAAATGGTCTCTTAATATTTTGCGGCTGTATAATGTTGTTAATCTCTTTGGTTTCTTTTTAGAATAAAACATCAATCAATTTTACAAGCAGAAAACAAACATTAAGGCTGTGTACTTTATCTCACTGGGGATCATCACCAGGCATCGAGCTATTCATTGTGAAAATGAATGAAAATATTCATACTTGCATGCTTTCGTTCCATCTCACAACATGGTGCTTAAGTCGCCTGAGTCCCGCTGAGGTATTTATATGCACATTATGTCTCAAGGATCACCTTGTGTTCAGCAACACTACAGAAAAAGATCGGGTGAATTTGAGGTTTGCTGCCGTCGTGTGCAGTGTGGGTTTTCATTGACAATACTCTGGTTGATCCAGACAGGTATTGTAGACATCTGATAAAAGACTGTTCCTGTCCAATGACACATTAATCTATCTTGAGACTGGCCCGGCATGCTGATGCTATCATCTGAGGACAACGACCTTGGGGACAAAGACAGCGGCTGTAGTCTTAGCAGGCTAATTTCAATACTTCAGAAACACGCTTGCCACTACTGATTGCATTTATTTCACTCTCAGCTGTCACAGGACAAACATAACAGCCAATGACGTGGTGTTTTTCAGAACTTGATAGCTGTGAAAACGCATTAGGTAACCAAGTTGCTTTTTCATTGCTTTGGGGAGTTAATTTATTTATTTCATTTGAAATATTTACTTTGTACTAGAAAATGTACTAGATGAGATAAATATAGAAACACATGAGACAGCTGTTAATATACATAATATGTATAAAAGTGTATAAAGTGTATAACTCTTGCATTAATAGCATTTGTTTAGTACATTATAAAAGAATGTATACTGCCTATATATGTGTTTACATACAGGTTGGTGTACACTGTAGATATTTATGTGCCTGTATACTGTATTTATTTAATATTCTTTTATTTTCTCTATTACTTTTTAGAGCTATCTTTATTTAATCTATTGTAAGTCTATTGTGATTTGAAAGGAATATAAGGTGATTTAGAGAATGTTTATAAACTATCTTTTATAAGAGTGTAAAATGTTTTTTAATGTAAAATGATGTTTGGGCATCGCTACTAGTCAAAACGTGTGAACTTTTGTGTGAACTTATGTGTGAACTTTTATGTGTGAACTTTTTACAAAGAAAGATATTTTGAAGAAAGTTAGCAACTAAATTTCTAGGACATCCTTGACTACCATAGTTGAACAAATACAAACACAAAAGAAAATATTTTTAAGAATCTAGGAAACCAAACAGTTCTAGGGCGCCTTTGACAACCATTTTATTCCAAAAATAGAAATTCTGTCATCATTTACTCACCCTGAAGTTGTTCCAAACCTATTTAAATGTCTTTGATCCGCTGAACACAAAATAATATATTTTTAAAATATCTTTTAGGGGCTTTTTGTCCTTAATTTCTGAAAGGACAGTGGAGAACAGACAGGAAAGCTTTCGATAGAGACAGTGGAGGGGGACCGGCAAAGGACCCTTGGGAATCAAACTCCGCAAGTATGGCAAGCCGAATTAGCTTTTAATCATTCTCAGGATATAAATTTTTGATATCAACAATTACATTTTTACTAGTGAAAATTATAATTCTTGTAATCAAGAATAGAATTTCTACTGGTAACAATTTATATTTTTGATATCAGTAATTACATTTTCACTGTGTATTCTTGATATCAAAAATGTAATATCATGCGCAAGTGCATTGGCACTATATGACGGCACACTAACCACCAGACTGATCAGTAAAACAAGGAAAGGTTTGGAACAACTTCTGGGTGCCAACATGACGACAGAAATGTTCATTTTTGGTAAAAAAAAGTAGTAAAGCTACTCCTTTAAGTAATGCGCTAGAAACTGTTACACTCCCTTATGGAGAAAAACACTTTACAAATAAAATTAAAAACACTCAATATCTATTACATTCAGTGTTTAAAAATACATTCACATGTTCCTGTATCTCAATCGGTAGGGTTTGTAAGTTCAATGACAATTCAGTTACATATGTGGTAGAAATCATACAGCAAGTGAACCGAATGTTTAAGAGACAGTGGTTTGTCTCTATTGAGTTGTCAGTCAGCCATCATCCACGCTAGCTGTATTATTTAACTGAATGTTTGTAGGAATCTAAAAGCCAAACAGCTGACACTGATTTATTTTTAAAACATTAGAAAGCATACATTTCTTTTGCAATGCTAAGCTAGAGCAGCTGACGTATGCGTTTAGCTTAATTAAACTTTGAAGTAACATGAAAAGAACATCGTCTAGACGTTTCCCTTTTTGCAGCAAGAGTTTGCCTAATAGGTGCTATAACACACTGCGATGAGAGCGGAGAGACTTCAGCTTTCACATCTAATCATTTGATGCCCTCGGGTTGCACTACAGAGAGCAGCCGACACTTTATGAACGTATGTTTTATATAAGAACGCTCAACCTCGGCTACGTGAGGAAGATACCAAAGTCACAGCTGCCGCCCTGCGGATGCAATATTTTAGTCTTTTCATTTGTGTCAGTTTGTTTCAACAGCTGTGAGTCGGCCAGACCGCAGGGCTTAACTTTGGAGAATTTAAAGGACATTTTGTACTACTGTGCCGCTCTTCAATAAGATCAAACCATTGAGGTGTTCATCGAATGCGCCGTAAGACATTATTGCACGAGGAAATTGTCCATGAAAACCAATTCCTGCGTTTTCCCTTTTTGTTTGTTTTTGTGCTTTTTTAATGTCACCAGTGAAAGGCTCAGTGCTTTTTTTCAATTATCACATTTCATACTGTTTCCCAGATTATGTCTAATCATGGCTATTTATCAAATCCTTTCTACTGGCAGTGATAGTTTAGCTTTTCATAATGCCTTTTGAATGATGAAATGTAATACACCTCGCGACGCTGCAGGTGACAGTAATTGAACGAAGGCTAAAAAGCTAGAATGGGTTACTTACAATTACAGTTCAATAACCAGCAAAATGTTAACTTGGAAACTGTGCAGTTCCTTAAATCTTTAAAGTTTAGCAATTTACTGGTAGTACAGGGTTGCAGATTTTTCGTATAATTTATTTTTTCTTTGGTAACATCTCTACTTAATAAAAAATAAAATAAAAAAACATATATCCCAGTCTGGATTTAGCTGGTCAAACTGGCTTTAGCTGGTCAGGCTGGGATCCACCTGCTAAAGCCTCCTCACCCGCCAGCTTGACCAGGCTGGAAGAATAACTTGTCCAGTTTGTTCTGCTTTGTCAGTCTGTGTGGACCAGCCAAAACATTAATCTTAAACAAGCTTAGACCAGTAAACTAGGTTGGCCAAGTTTCCAGCCTGGCCAGCTGGATTTAGTTGGTGGGTCCCAGCTTGACCACCTACAAAAGTGGTCAAAACCCATCCAAAACTGGCCTGCTCAACCAGTGTAATTTTTTTTCAGTAGGGTTTGTAAAATAATCAAATGGTAAACTATAAAAAATTGTATACAGCAGGTTCTCACGACAACAATACATATTTATGAATCAAAATGCAGGCTTGATAAAGTTACCAAGTCATATGGCAATGTAATAATTTTAAGAGGCTTATTTGATCACAACCAGTATTGTGCTACATGCAATTATTAGTTCACTATATAACAATACATAACGTTCTATAACTGATACATACATAAAACTATGTCAATCAAAAAAATGTTTGAGTAAGGAACAAATGTAGTCCATACTTAAGTAGAGTAATCTGACTTTGAATGCCTATGGGAAGGGAAAGGACATTCCTGATTACATCAGATGGAGAGGAATCTCCTGCTGTGACAGAGACTATCACGTTCAGGACAACAGGAAACAGTTTAGAGGAGTATGCTGCAGTGATCCACTTCAAATCACAGCATGTGGCTTGTAAGCTCAGGGTCAGTGCTGAGGATGGATCGCTAGTGCCGACATCTGAGAAAGGTCTGGTGCTGTTTTCTACATGAGCTGCCTCAAAATGTAATGACCCTAATCCATTTGATCATTTTTAAGATAATCCAAAAACTAAACGCTTATGAAGATTAGGATTTGCTAGAGCAAAATGGTAAGGTCCAAATGGACAGTTGAGTCTGTACCTGTTGAGTGTGTGGATTTGATCCATGGTACTGGAGTGGAAAGAGATCAGGCAGTGAGCTGTTGACCCCAGAGCCAGGTGAAAAAGTGGGATGAAGCAAGACGGAGCAACCTTGATTCACGCCGCATTACCGCGGAAGCATTTGTTCCTGCGTGTCTATCTCAACATGGGGGGAGACGCAGATAGGGGGAGAGACTAATGAATACCAAAACAGATACAGCAGCGATCATCTTGACTCAGTAAAGTTACGAAATTAAACTCTTCGCAAGATGTAAACTGGTCCAGAAGCACTTTCACTTTTTCATTTATTTATTTTTTATCTGTTCATAAAAAGATAATTTCATTAAAAACCATGTATGATAATTATAATGGCAATACCTGATAACGTAGAGACTATCAAATTTGAGATGCTGGATTATAGTGTGTGCGCGTAATGCTCCGGCGCAATCGCAATCGCATCAGCTGTTATAACGGCAGAAACAACTTAAAAACTCTCTGATGATTTATGGTCATACAGACAAGGGTGTAACTTAGGTTTGAGAAGTGGGGTGGACACAAAACGCGGGAAAATGTTTTTGTTTTACGTTAGAAACAATTAAATTAAAATGACAACAATCAACAGTTATGTTAATGAACAAATATGCAAATTTTATTAAATAATGCGCAGTGGTTTTAAAAGTGGGGTGAGTTATATCAGCAGAAAGTCTACACTGGCAAACAGAGAAACGCTATTGCGACCCCCGCGACGCTATCGCAGCCGAGCTTCATTGGCAGGCTTACTTACATCAAATAGTAGATGCTTGCCATTCATGGTCTCCTTTTGTTTTATTTCTCCCCGTTGCACCAATGGTCCAGAAGTCAGTGCGTCGCACTTTTCCGACACAAAACGACGTTGTTGCATATCCTCGCCCTTTTTTAAGTGGCTATACGGAAATCTTTGATCTTTTCTAGTGGGAATTCGGCGTATCACGTAAACTACACCACTGATTTAACATACCTAAACAATGACCGGGGAAGGCCACGTTTCTGTTAAGCCTTGTCATAAACACTTCCTGCTGTTTAAAGAACGAGTCCTTATTAAATGAAAAAAGCAATAAATCATGCGTTTCTTCCCCATTATAAGGAAACAGCTTAACAGAGCCTACCGAAACAACTACCACGTAAAAAAGAATTTCTATTCAATTCCAATCAAAACCACGTGATTGAAAACAATTGTTCAGTGATCTTTTTTTAGAGTGTGCACGCCACGCGCACATCGAGTGTGTTCTGCTCGGTCCTATATACGACTTCTGGCAATGAAGGCGTGTGGTTAAAAAACCATTACAAACTAATTTGAAAGTGATGGGGACACGAATGGGATTTTGAAAAGTGAGGAGGACATGTCCTCCCTGTCCCCAGTGGAAATTACGCCCCTGCAAACAGATATGACCATGCTACATCATTAGA
Organism: Barbatula barbatula; assembly: GCF_947034865.1. Lineage (NCBI taxonomy): Eukaryota > Metazoa > Chordata > Actinopteri > Cypriniformes > Nemacheilidae > Barbatula > Barbatula barbatula. The sequence continues at coordinate 20,178,476 of NC_136778.1, read as the reverse complement.
TAATTCAAAGTTAGCTACCTTTTAGTCGTGTACACACTTGCACTAAAAACAGAACAATGTGCATTTGCAAAATAAAGAAAACTTACTCTGTTCTCTCATTTCTGTGTGCCTCCAACAACACTTCGGCTGCAGACACTGACACAGATAGCGATGCATCGGAAATTACAGCGTCAATTCAGGCTCGATCAAAAGACGATCAAAAAGGCTTAAATATGATGATAAATTTGGCAGCCCCAAAATCCCAAACCACAGTGCATTATATGTGCTCTCTCATAAATGCAAAAAAAGGCCTTTTTATGTGCCTTTTCAAAACAGCTAAATAGTTAGATAGATAGAAAACCCCACAGATATTGTGTACCGTTGCCTCTCCCCACCCCACTTACTTGCCAGATCTGCCACACCCACTTATTCCGACACCTCAAAATTTACAAATGAAGCACTGATACTGGTTATGTGGGACGGGTCCCTAATGCCACATTCCACCATATATCTTAATGTGGTCAGCCGTCAAAACCAGCTCCCAGAGTGCACTGGGGCAAACCGATCAGTGGCAATGTTTGATTGGCTGCAAATGCGCCTTGGGATTGGCTTTATGATTGATGGACGAGCCCGCACGGCTTGATCAACAATTTTTTCAAAGATCAGGTCTGCAGTTTGTCATTCCGTACCAACAAAAAATAATCAGTATTTTCCAGTAGAATAGCATATAAATGAGCCATGTCCCCTTACATTATTACATTTTTTTCAACGTTATGATTTTCCAAGATACAGCATCAAAGGGTTTGGATTTCTTGGCAGTGAAGAATACAGAAAAGATAATTTCTCGCAGGAACCCTGGAGTGTCTGTCCAATGCACAGTGCTGTTGCAGCTATTAGTGGCATGACGGCAATTAGATGAGGAACTTAATTGCCGTATTGATTCTTTGATAAATGACTTCAAACACATCTGTTTGGCTCTAATAAGCAGATGAAAATGAACAGCCCGACTCTTAAATTGGGACATAACTAAGATATTGGGAAAACATTGTGCTTAAGTGGTTTTGGTGTTTCATTTCTTCTTTTATTGCATTTATCAGTGAAACACAAACTCTTTTGGACCCAATTAAAAATAGTGGAGGATCTATTACAGGGTCATATAATACATTACTTTTCATTGTGATCCACTTAGAATGATTTCAATGCAAATAAAACACTCACCCAAGTGACTATAGGATTGATGCTTACCCTATTTCAACAATAACATTTAATAAGTTTACTCTGTTGTAATCTTTCATGGATGTAATCTAAATAATAATGAGTTGTTACTGAATAGCAGTCCTGAGAATTCCTCTCATTGAAACTGCCGCTGGGATTAGTTCTTTATTTTGACGCAATAACAAAGTTTAGATTGAAATAAAATGGTCAGGGTAAATCTTTGAAACTAACAGGTTGATAAAGAGTGTGCAGAGGTAAAAAACGTCCCTGCTCTGATCATTTCCTAGAATTCTAGGAATGTCCACATTTTAGATGTGAGTGAGAATATGAGAGTTTTGAAAAGTTTCGCTTGTTGTAAACCGCAATGCCTGAGCAGTTTAGTGCTTTGTTTTATGTAAGATCCCAGTCTATTCTGGATTGGTGGTGAACAATTTAACTGTAACTGCACTGTAAAATCTGTTATTTTAAGGAGTTGTACAGTACATACAGTATTTTTGAAATGCAGTAAATGTCAAATTACAGAAATGTACAAGTCGGGTGTAAAATAACAATGGTTTTACATTATTAAAGTAAATGTAAAAGCTACCATTATTAAAGTAAACGTAAAAGCTACCGTAATATTACCGCTTTTAGGTTTTTTACAGTGTATTTTTTAGCTTTCTCTGTCATCTGTTTTTATAATCTTTTAGTATATATGTTGCTTTTTATTGATCCGTATAGGTCCGTACAGAGATGACAGAAAACTTTGCGGGAGTTTGTAAATTAGTAAATTACCTTCCAATATAAAGCAGCAAAATAAATGTTACAATCTGGCACAAAAGTCATTTATGTAAATGTGAAAAATACATGTGGTCCGTTCCTATCAACCCAACATGCCATAATACTGTTTAGGCATCAAATTAGATGAATGATTTTCAATGCAAAGTTTAATTGCAGAGCTCTGTTACAATAAGTCACATTATTGCTAGCTCAGTGTGTTATAAGTCCAGATGGCTAGAGTGGCACCAGCATTCAAACACTGGCATCAATAACCCTAAACCCCAAACTAAATGCAGTGTAGGCCTTTTTAATGTGGTATATACTAGAGCTCAGGTTGAAGAGTGGTCTGATACAGGGCATCAAATTAAATTAGGTCTCATGGGATCTCTCAAATCAAAGCTTCAGGGTCGTCGAGGGAAATAGCAGTTTCCCTGTGATATAATGGGGTCATTCACTGTATAATGAGTCTACTGATGGGGGCAGATAGCCACCATGGGATGATATCTACATTCACTTTAGTGGCTATGTGGAAACAGCCACAAACCAGGCTAATAAGAATAGTTCACCCAAAACTAAATTAATTTATAAATAATTCACCTTGGAACACAAAATGAGAACTTGTGATTTTGAAGAATGTACTGATTTTACACTGGAAATCAAAACTTAGTTCTGAAATATTTTGCTGATTCTCTATTTGACAGCAGACAGTATGACGCAGTAAACTTTGGGCATGTATTCTGTGTAATTTTTTGGCCAGCCTCTTTAAAGCAACTCTTTGTCGTTTTTCGACCTTAAAATAATTAGGATTAGGATTAGGACAACTCTTAACTAGACAAATTCTTCTCACGCTGCTACCTGAGCAACCTCATAGCAGCTACAACCGCACTCTGTAAATTCTGTTTTCGGGTCGATACACACAGCCCTGCCCATCCCCTGCCTGCAGAAGAGTACAACATGGTTTCCAAACAACGTTTCGGCCTTCCCCAGCTCCATCAATTTAGTATACAAATCCACGTGTATGCTATACAACTACGCAACACACAATCAAAGTTTTAAATAAACCTTATAAATAAATATATAGAATAAATAAATCTGAAGCTAATAACACATTTGAATAAATGGCAAAGATTTAAAACGTCTGGACGTCACATTTGGACACTGTATTTGCAAAAATGTGTATTTTCATTTCATGTATGAATAATAGTTCATACATCTTATGTGCTATAGTCCGAGTCTTACAGTTGCTTTGTGTGAAGAACAGACCAAATCATTATTCTTGGATTATCTTCCACTCCAGTACACTGCAAGGCCAAGAACCAATATATACAACACTTTGAGTCAGCGAGTTAAAGCAATGATAATAGATATTATCAAGATGTGCCACTGCCATTACTATGAATGGGGAGCGGACGCAGAGCTCAATATGACCACTCTAGAAGGAAGTCCTGCCTTGCAGTAAAACGAGCCAATCATCAATCGATAAAGACTGATGATTTTCTGGGGTGGGGTCTCATCATCATGGTCTCATGAGATGCCTGTTGACCTGTGCACATGTGCAGTAGTTGAAGCAACTTTGAAATAGGTGTTTTTTTTTAGCACCAACTCAGCTCGGGGATTTTTATTGCGAGTGAGGTTGAAATCTGTCTCCCACCATTCAGGTACATTGAACTGGGCTGACATAGGAACACAATACAAGGTAAAGGTAAAAATTTTGGTTATTTGAATATTTAATGTTGAGGGATGAATAATTTAAAATGTAGTTTGGCTCAGGAAAAACTGAGAAAACTGGACTTTAACCAGATCTTTAAGTCATTAACTCATATAAATAATGATGCAGTCTGGTGGATAGTGAGGCATGATATAAATATTGAATAGTAATGGACTGAGAACTGAGCCCTGAGGAACACCCTGTTTGATTAAAGCGGTGGTGGATTTATAATTTAATAATTTAGGGATTTTATAAATATTTTATCATTTAGTTTTGTTAGGGAATCCTGGAAGCTTTACACCAATTTTTTTAATTTCTTTTTCTTTTACTTTCTTTTTATCCTCCTGTTTACACTAGTAATTGTAAATAAGCCACAATTTTTCCATAGCATTTTACGTGGCTTTTTTTTCTGGCACATAAAATAGTTTTAATAATAGTTATCCAACATCTGGGATGTAACATAATCCTAAATTGAATTAAATGATTTCTTTAAGTATTGTACCAAAGTGAGCTACAATACGATGGATAATAGGATTTCAGTGAATTTAGTGAACTTTTACATTTTTTCCGTTTTATAGTTTGAAAGTTCCAGAAAAGAATGTAATTGAAACAATGATCAGTATCTTCAAGATTTATATTGTTGGTTTGTGAGAAAAAGGACCAGTAAAGGACAACATTATCCTATTAAGGTGATCCATTTCATTACCATAGCTGTAGAAATTCTTATTTTCAAAGTTTAACTTTGTTTGACCACTGAGAAGGAAAAGAGTCAAGAACAATGCAATGCCTGACCTCTTGAAGGACACGGCAGGAGACTTACAGCAAGCTGCAGGAAAGCACTTTAGGAAAAGGGAGCCACTGGTGCGGTTAATACAGAAAAAAAAGAAAGAGAAAGAAAGAAAGGAGAAAAAAGATGAAAGCTCTCTAAAAGCCGATGATGATGACTGCTATATATAGCAGATGCAAAAGCGTGGCATGTGGTGGGCTAAGCTAGCAGCCTGCTTGAGGAAGAAGGATTGCGGTTTGGAGGGAGCGTTTATTTGGCTAAATCACTGTGATTATAGCTACTGACAAGAACATATCAGTTAATGTTCCAGCCAGCTAACGGCTAATTCAAAAGCCCATGGACTGTGAATCATTTCGCAGGGGAAATGGGAGTTATTTTAGCCGTATCTGCATACATTTTTAGAAGGACAGGGCATTAAAAACAACATTAAATTGATTTTCTTTCTAAAAACGCACTTCCTTTTTAGGCCATTCCACGTAAACTGGAATAAAATGTCCGGTTTAATATGGTACCTTGTTTATCATGCTAATTTTAATATGTACCACGTTAGTATATCAGAATATAATGTTAGTATGTTAGTATATAAGTGTCAAGGTAAACTCAAACCTTAAAATTAGATTTCTGATGCACGTTCATTTCTTGATATTTCAGTCATCTATTCATTATGTCTCTATTGTGTGTGCTAATATGTTTTCCTTAATTCTGTATGTGGATCAATAAAGTACCCATCTATTTACTCTTAAGCTGCTTTGCAACAATACAAATTGTGAAAAGTGCTATAGACAGATTTTCTATATCATGTGGCCCAAACTCAACTTACGGTAGACCTCCACAAAGAATGAATAGCTGTTGAGTAGTTTTAATTAAATACAATGACATGATATAAATTAGTATTTATTTAAGTAAAATATATTTTAAACTCTTATATTATAACCAAACACAGACCGAAAGTTAACTTCGGGCCAAGCGTGTTATTTTTTTAGGAAAAATGTTACGTAGTTATACTGTGCATTTTTTATCATATGCTTTTTATATCTTTTATATGTGTTTGTAAATCTGAATGACTTGCTTTTCTTCCTGAAACCGACCATTTCTTTTATAACCAATCCTTGTTTTTTCTTTAATTCTCAGGTCAATTATCTGAATCCTAAATGACATAAATGATCAAATAAAAATTCTAACTTGCAAAACTTGGTCCCATGTTTTTTTTTTATTATATATACATTTTCTCTAATAAATGCATCAATTTTTGGAGATAAAAGAGTCTGTAGGACTTGCTGGCAGGTCATTTCTGAAAAAAATATTTTTTTACTGGGAGCATCATATACTGTTGTTGTCACAATGAAGAGTAGACGGTGTGCATGAGAGAGATATCCTTCCTCATGAAGTGAGCTGAGAATAAGTCCTCCTACCTCGCCTCCTACTCAGAAGACTAAATGTTACCAAAGACATAAGGGGTCCCCTCCAGGCAAACCGCCAAGACCTGAGGCTCACAAAAAGAGCTTTCCATGAGAGGTAGCCGGTGTGATGGGGGTGAAAAGGTGTGTTCTCAACATGCCCCACATGTGAATGTTAAAGCCTGCTTTTAAAGGAAAAACATAGAAATGAAAAAGTATCTGTGTATACTGTATATATTAAACTTGCCTGTAATAAAGATAAAGATGCTTTCAAAAATATTATTAACATTCAGTCTTACAGTATGTAGGCAAAGAGCACTGGTCTCCATTGAAGACTGTACAGACACAGTGGGAGCTGATGCAAGCAGGTTTTCCTTGGAAATGATTGAGGCTATTAAATGCAGTCACGACAACGGTCGCTGAGTTCCAGTGACGCAGTGAGTTGAAAAGGAGGGCAAAACTGTCAAACACAGCAGTGTGACATGTTGTGTATATTCATATGCTACATGAATTTGCGCATAATTACCAACATGATTACCAACGTCTCAATTCATCAAAGTTTTGTATAAAGTAAAATGTGAGCTATAATACATCCACTAACGAATCTTTAGGGTATGAAATGTATGTGTGTACTGCAAGGGACACTGGTCAAACCTCAACTGCGATTAAATATTTACATGATACTATATGTTTGTAATGCATATGTAAACGCTTTTGCATCTGTGTACTTCAAATCTTTTAAAGCCACAACAAAAAAGACAACATGGACCTCAATGATCATTGCAATCAAATGGCACCATAGGAATGCTTAACAGTCAACAACAGTTAATAATGTCAAGTGTTGTTACTCATTGAAAGCTGACTTATTCAATTCAGAGAGCGAAAATAAGTTGGCCTCTTCAAGATTGCACCGAAAGAATAAAAGCAATGGAAAAGACTGTACAGCGTAAATGACGCAAGGTCAACCATAGTCAAAAGGCGGCAATAAAAATAAATGAACTGTGCTTAAAAAGAACAGTTTAATGAAAACTGATCAAAGGGACATGAAGGAAAAAACTACCTAAACTAAAAATGTATTGAGCAGCAGCGCTTTATTTTTATTTTTATTTATTTTTGTGAATATTTACATGACTTATACGACTTTATCTAGTTTTGAAAACTCAAAAGGAAAAGAAAAGTAAATGTTGCAAGGGCATAAAAATGATTTCTCCTCGTAAAATTCCCCACCATTGGCCATTAAGTCTCTTATTAATTATTAAAAGCAGAATAGAAGCATCATCAAACCACAAGGTGTAATAGAATGTGATTTAATGTTAATGACACAAATGATAAGCTTGATATTACATACAATTTAACTACATTCAAGACGAGACAAGGAATACAAGACCACAGTGAGTGTATATATACAAAGTCGTGGTGATGAGGGAATAGCTGGCAGGTGCGGTGTTTACAGGTGAGGGACCGATGAGGGAGGAAGATGGGAAACTGAGTCAATGGGGAAAAACAGACAATGAAGGACACGAGAGGTAGACAGGGGCAGACGGAACCGTGACACACTGTTGCTTAAACACTGAGCCATTACATAAAAAACATCGTTTTATTCTAAACTCTTTATTCAATGTTTATGTGGAACACAGAGGGAGACTTATTGAAGACTTCCCCAGCAGTCAGTGTGGAATGATATGGTGGTGAGTTATAACAGAAATTTATTTTATGGAGTGAACTAACCCTTTAAACTTGTTAAAGCATGACACTTTCAGTCACCTGCACTTCCCAGATTAATTTGAATAGATGCATTTGGGAAGATGCATGAGTACAACAACATCAACAAGAAATACACGTATGTTATTTCCCAGGAAACACACATATAAAAAAAGGAAGCCCCTAATATACCACTTTGGATAAACTGTCTGCCAAATGCAATCTCGTCTTTTCTGTAAGAACTTGCACCTTCTTTCTAAATTTTTTTTTTTCCATTATTCATTTGTCTCTCTCATCTAGCCTGTATTTCGCTAAACAATTGTTGGTTCTTTGTATTGTAACACTTCTCGTGTTATTTCCTATTTAGGATGGGGGGCTTCATTTTCTCCAAACTTTTTCCAACAGTTGCTTTGGATACAAGTGTCTTCTGAATGATTAAACATAAATATATAGGGACCATAATATCACAGAGATTATTTTCTGAAAACACAAAAAGCTTAAGTCAGCACTTTCATCTGAATTGCCAGTAATAATAAATGAATTTTCAAGACTTTTCTGCTGATACCTTTTTAATAGCTTTTTAAACCATTTCAACTTGTTATTTGAAATCAAGTTTTTGAATAATGTGTTGAGTGTGTTAAAAATTAAAGCAATGAATTATTTGCATGTGTTAATGTGATAACTTGAACAGCTTCAGTTTTTACATTTCGCACTCACTTAAAGGATTAGGTAGATTCAGCACTACGGTGACTGTCACAGGGATAGGATGCCGTCAAGTTTTTGCTTCTTTGCCGAAGGAGATGACGTATTTACGAAATGCGCTCTGTAGAGCAGTTTGTCCGTTGAGGGATACTGTAGAAACAACAAAACGACACACTGGACACCGCGGGTCCCCATACATGGATTTCTCCATGTTGTTTCTACAGTAACCCTTTTACAGAGCGTGTTTCATAAATATATTATCTCCTTCGGGAAAGATGCAAAAATGCGACAACATCTTTGTTCTGTGTCAGCCTAGTTGTTTGAAAGGGAGAAAGGAAGGAGCCTCGACCTTTTATATAACATGTTTCTTTCAAAGAAAATACCCAGTGCTGCAAGCTAAAGTTTTTTTGCACTAACCGTAAATAATTATTCGTAGTTTGCTATGACCGCACATTCAACACTAATCCAGATATTGGGGACAAGACCGTTATTTATTTCCAAAAAGATCAGTAATAACATTTTCAAAAATAAAATGACAAATCCGCAAGGACAAGTATACCCCTGGTCATACAAACTAAGGAATATAAATGCTCAAACCTTGCTATGTTATTAGCATTTTATTGATTTTACGAAAATGGCAATTGCACCAGCGTCATCTGAATGTACACAGGGGCTTTGCATAGCAGATCAGTTTAATTAAACATGCACATATATTTATATAATGTACTGCATATGAACAATCTGTGTGATTAAACAAACTCACAGCAGCGCATAATGAACGTCTGTTTTCTTCGGTGGGCTCTCAACGCGGTTCCCATTAATGACATCACAGTGATGCCTGCAGACACAGCAAGGTCAAATTGGAAAGCAATGAAACTGACTCCATTCGGTTTAACAGGCCAGGAAGCATTTCAGAAACTGAATATCTCTTCCAGCTATGAAAGCACTCAAGCTGTTGCACAGCATGAAGCAATAAAGCGACAACAACTAAAGAGCATATAAAAACAGGTCATATGACTACATTCCATTGCATGCATAATGCATCAATTAATAAGATCTCGTTTTATCACTATCACGGGTACAAACAAAACAATTATTTCCATCACTCGCCGGATTACAAGATGTTATCACAGTGACAGTGTAATTTAGCATTTTGCATCCTAGAGATAGCAGCACTTATCGGACTAGATATATCTTCTTTACATAAAAATGAAGCATTTCATGTTGCCCGATGAGTACCTGAATATTGGACAGCATTATCTTATCACTGGACAGTTTCTATGTTGTTCTGGTTCCTTGGCAGGTTTCATGGGGACGGTTGCTAGGCTAGGGTTGATGTTAAATTGATGCTAGAAAGGTCTTGGTGTTACTGTATGTTTTTAATTAATGCAATTGCTAAAGTGTTCCTTGTGATTCCAGTACACTGGTAGGTAGTTGCTAGGGTGCTCCGGATGGTTGCTAGGGGTTGCTAAGTACTTAATAGAGCATTCCTAGGCTGTTCTGCGACTATCATATGCCATTGCAAAACTTAAAGCCCACCCTAACAACCAGCGCTGTTTTAGGTATCATCCATGTCAGCACAAACAATAGTGGAGTTCCAAACCAAAATCTAATATTTAATGTTAAGGGTTTGTTCAAATGCCTAACCCTGAAATACATGAAATGTACTTAATGTATAATATTACCAAACTGTGCTAGAAAAGCTGTGTCCCTAGCATTGTTTTCTGTCCACTGCAATGTGTCCTTGCTGCCCTGCCGCAGGGAGATGAGAATGTGGGCATCTCTCTTCCTCTCTCGCTCTCCCTGCCTCTCTCACCAAAACCAATGAAGCGTCGCACAACCATTTTCTGCCTCTCTGTTCCCCTGTCAGAACCACCATCTGAAGGTGTCCCCTCTCCCTCCCCTTCCACTGAACCAAACCAGACCAGTCTGGATAATGAATTATGTAATGCCTGCTTTTGTAATCTTTGCCGCCTCCCGGCCTAGAGGAGAGAGAGCGAGAGAATTACAGGCACTGAATGTGTTGTATTAGGGATAACAATCACAATAACGGCTGCGCAACGCTGTGAAATAAAACGCATTAACCTCAGAGACACTGGATGGTTTTATTGGGATTCCTGCAAAATGGTGTCACCTTGGAGTCTCTTTCTGTGCGTTTGTGTGTGCGTGCCTGCGTAGATGTGTCTTTTTGTTGAGTTCACATGTCAGTTAAGAGCCTCAAGGTCAGGAAACTGCTAACACATTCTTATAGCAATTCATGTGTGTTGGTGGCTAATTATTATTATATTAAAATGATGTTAAATATAACAGTTTTTATGGGTTGGGGCTTTCTTCTAGGCATACATGTACAGTAAATATACTTTCAATTGCAGTGAAGCCACAGTCATTGTACAGTGTGCTATAAACTGAACATGTCAACATCAAATGTGAAAACTCCAAGTTTACCAACGAATATTACTTGAATGTTTACATAAGTATTTAGGTCTCTTAACCTTTTAAGCTTAAAATCCACAAAGAATGAGATACAAAAGGTTTATAAATTTAAATGATCAAATACAAAATACTGTGAGTAATAGCCCATGCACTTAAATAAATGATCTATTCAGGCATTTTAATAGCTGATATTAAGAATTTATAGAGGTGAAGTTGTCGCTTTTTGTGTGATTTGTGTCTATTTGGTGAGCTATTACCTGGTTTAAAACATGTTGTGGCTCTGCACTAATATAGTGAAACATTAAACTAACACTAACATTAAACTAATGAAACACTAACTAACATTGAAACATTGAAAATACAGTTTTATGTTCAAAAGCTTTTTAATTTATTTTAATGATTGACCAAGAGTTTCTATATACTTCGCTGCAGTATAATCTTTTCTTGTTCACCCAAAAATGCTATACTCGTACCTGTATGACTTTCGTTCTTCTGCAAAACATAAAAACTTAACAAAAGTGACCCTAGACAGCAAAACCAGTCTTATGAGTCAATTTTTCGAAATTGAGATTGTTTCATCATCCGAAAGCTGAATAATAAAGCTTTCTATTGATGTATGGGGTGTCAGCATCAGACAATATCTGGGCGAGATACAACAGCTTAAAACTCTGGAATCTGAGGGTGCAAAAAAAACTAAATATTGAGAAAATTGCCCTTTGAAGTTATTAATCATTGGCACTGTAGCAGGCCATCAACTAGCAAAAGTAAAGTTTGTATTTATTTAGGATAGAAAATGTATAAAATATCTTCATGGAACATGATCTTTACTTAATATCCTAATGATTTTTGGCATAAAAGAAAAATCGATAATTTTACCCATGCAATGTATTTCTGGCTTTTTCTAAAAATGTTCCCATGCTACTTGAGAGTCACAAATGTTGTTAACCGAACAGCGACAGCACACATTCACTTGTATTGGTTTTGTGTCCACAATAGAAGTGAATGGGTGCCAGCACTGTTCAGTTACCAACTTTCTTAAAAATCTAAATCTTTAGTGTTCTGCAAAAGAAAGTAAGTCATACAGGTTTGAGTATTTGATGACGGAAATTTCATTTTCGGGGTAAACTGTCCCTTTAAGTCAATTAAATTGGAACAAATAATAAACATTTGGATTTCTTTAGTTATAAATTTGAATTATTTTACAATGCGAATACTTATCCTAAAAGGGTTCATAACACACAAAGTTGTCAGTTTTCATTCGCAAATAATTTGAGTGAATTTTAACTTATTCATAAGGGTTTGCAGCACAAAGTAATTGAGCTTTAATCTGTGCTGAGCTTCCTTGTGCTTTTACATATACATTTCAACTTCATTTAGATCAGTGTACTAAATGTTGTTTATGCCAAAACAGACGCTCCGGGAAGGTTAAGTGAATCCTTAAGCGATCGTATTTCAAGCAAAACACATGTTGGCCTACTGATCAATACATGTATCTCTTTGAAGCTTTTCATATCTGTTTTGGAACAATTTTTAAATGCTTACAAAAAACTGGGACACAAATAACACATATGAACGGCAGCCCGGGCATGGAGGCTTTAGATCATCTTATCATCAGCATTGGCAGACCCATCATTTTTGGCAGCCCTGGCAAGGACCTTAAGTCATCCAATTTCCTTTGCAGAAAACAGCTTACAGGTATCGGATGGAAGCATCTTTAGAAACCTGTCAAAATAAGCCTCGTGGCATGTCACTTCAGAGATAGCACAATGCTAAAGCACACTCTCACAGACGGAGACAGATATGAGACTGTATTGCTCTTCGTAAGCGCGCAAGAGGTCAGAAAAGATATGGGTTTAGTAGATTCTTTCATCATCAGCCTATGTAGATCATTTCTGCTGCAAAAGGCAACGTTTTATTAAAACTGTTTGAGGTATGACCTTTGTGATATAAACCCGTATGACTACGATTTAAAAACGGTATGAAAAATGTCTCGCCAGTATCCAGTCCCATCAAATGTCATTACATTGAGCACAATGACAGATACTGAAGCATCAGAGGGCACATCAATCACAGCGTCCCTTTGGATTACAGGACGATGCTCTGGGGCCAGAGAGACTCAAAATGTGATATCGACAGCTACAGGAACAAACACAATAAATTTGTTACGTAGCAGCATATGTGGTAGGATCACAATACAGTGCAATGTCCGTAAATGTAAATATAATTGCACATTACATATTATTGTATATGAGTATTGTTTTTGTTATGGTTGTTTATTTTTATTATGTAATGCACAGAGTAAGAAATTCCGACAACTGCCTTTTCCCAATCACTACCTGGTTAAAAGTTATTGATCGTCTTTGAAGGCCATTGAGCATTTACTCCTCTGGTGTGGTACTTGGTCAAATATCCCCTGATTAAGTTTGATTTTTTTGGAAGTATTAACCAATAGCTCTGGCAGCGATTTCTCCACAGTTGGTGGGATCCCTCTGTTCGTCTGAATGGGAAGCCGGCTGCATTTTTTGCGCCGTGCTATTCAATACTGTGTCAATAGACGCTGCAGATATTGACCTGCTATTCATAGACAGACCGCGCTCAAGAGTGATAATCAATGAGCGCTAATCTCTCTTTTATAACCGCGTTCTGGAAATGAATGCGCAATTGATTATTGCGGCGTGGGCTCTGTCAGGAGTCTGACATGCAGTGCGGAGTCGGGCCAGAGAGAATACATGCTCCTACAGAATCAAAGAGAATGTGTGACCTTTGAACTGAATGATCTTTATTCACACCTCTACTCATCTTTGCAATAGAGGGATGCAGACATTACATAGTATTGTAGGGCAGAAGCCAGTTAGCATTTCAGAACTCGTCCTAAAAGTCAACAGGTTTTTTAAATGCTTGAAATAAGCGCAAACTGTTTTCAAGGGTTTGCTAACAAATTTCTAAGCGAGACGTTGTGTAAAATGTCATCACAATTTGGATGAAGATTCATTTAAAGAGTAGTTGCTTTTTAGGAGGAAAAAATATTTTTTCTGGCTTTTAACCTTCTTGGACCGCCATATGGCAGAACACTGCCCACTAAGCCATCGACTCGAAACATGTTTTTAATAATGTTTGAAAGAGCTGTTGTAAAATATAGGTTGAACTACTGTAGTCACATGGACTCTTTTAAAGATGTCTTTACTAACTTCCAGCGCTTGCGTTGCTCTCTATGGGGGGTGAGAAAGCTCATCAAGACCTCATCAAAACTTAATTTGTGTTGCGAAGATGCATAAAGGTCTTAAGGTTTAGGAACAACTTGAGGGTGAGTAATTCATGACAACATTTTCATTGTTTGGTAAACTAACCCTGTAATGCTGAGCAACAAAATGTTTTTCATTTAATGACTTAGATTAGCTTTTTTTGGCACTTATATTTAGGCTTTAATTTATTTAAGTTGTGTGCATTTGTTCTAACCAAAATGTATATGCATCGTAAACGTTTGCAAATGTTTTCCAATAATCCAAAAGGCTAAGTGTGAAGTTAGCATGATGCTAACTTCAAGATTGGCCTGCAAAAATATGTCATCACAGCAGCACTTCTTACTTTACTTTTTCGTTCTTACATTCATTTATTTATCATTTAGTGGAGTATGCTAAGATAAGCGTCACTATAACTATTGATAATTTCTGCAATTTGAAAAACATACCTCGGTTTTAAACTCTGTTGCATTACTTTTTTGCTGTACGCGCACCGGTCTCGTATCACAGAGGATATTGTGGGAGCATATAAGAGGACGAGCGACCGGACCTTCATTGAGAGAGGACCAGGTCTGGATTTTATGTTGTGGTTTGTGTGTGTTTATTTACGTTTGATTTTGTTAATTAAAAGCTAGTTTATGTTCGCCGGTTCCTGTCTCCTTCCTTCCTTTTATGGATCTTGTTACTAAAACCTTCGAGCTTCTTTAGAACATCAACCAGGGGAGATGTGAAAGTATAAGCTCAATTGCTCGCAAAGCTATCGACAAATAACATCAACATTTGCTAAACACTCCAAAAATGAATTAATTATTATGGTTTGTGTTTGCAATAATTTCTAGTGCATTAGTGAATTTGGCTGCTTTCATTTGTTTAATCAAGTTATTCTGTGTAGTTAGATTAAGTGTAATGAAGGCATACGTTCTAAAATGTTTAGTACTTAAGTCTGCTTAAGTACCCAGCATGCATTGCACCTGGCGATAACCTACACTGTTGCTAAATTGGACCACCATGGAAAAAAATTATTATGCAGGAGCATTTCCGCCAAAGAATTCTGTGTGTCAACCATAAGGTGCTGTCAGTTATACAGAAGGCAGATGGTGATTAACTTTGAAACACAACAACAGTGAGATAATGGTAATAGTATACGGCCTTTGATGGTACAGGTTACTGTGAACGCAAGGATTGAAGGACGTTAGGAAGGTGTCAAGACGATACAGGGAGACGACACAGGAAGACGTCTATTTGATGTCTGCATTTACATCTAGAAATGTAATCTAGTTTTTTTGATTTTTTGATAAATCCATTTAGATGATGCCTGTAAGATGTTTATGATCCAGAATGTATGTCAACCTGCTCTTTCTATGACGTCTATCTGATGTTTTTAGACAGCAGATGTTTCAGACATCTTACAGACGTACCTGTGCTATCTGGTGTTATTTGACTTAACCATGGCATGCAAATAAGCTGGCTGTAATCTACTGTAAAAAATGAAATGAATAATGAAACAACGCACGGTCACGTAAAATATCACTTGTTAGAATTACTTTGAGAGTACGAGCGCTATTCATCTTGATTCATCACAGCTATAACAGTAGTCATTATCCATGCGGTTCCACTTCATCTTGTGACGGCAGTTCTCGGTAATGCAGTCGAATCGGTAAGAATGTTATTTCGGCATCGTCATCATCGCCCATCATTGTCGTCATTTATTTCCATGTGAATGGAGCGCTATAGTTTGTCCCACTAATATCAGAGGGGATCATTTATCACGTTGCGGCGTGATGAGGCGTCTCTGTGATGAGTCTGCGTGATTAATCATTTATTTTCTGTCGCGTGCAGAGGTAGATAAGAGTGGAGGGTGTGCGTCTGTGACATTTGTGTCTTTGAGAGCACGCTGAGTTGTTAAAGCTGGTAAGAGTCAGGCGAAGAAGAGCAAGAGCCTTTGTTTTTCAAAACATGGGCGAAAAACCCTGAAGAGACAGAGCCTTTTACCATCCCGCTCTGGTAATTACAGTGTTTAATGGCCTAATGAATCTGTCGGTTGTGGGGTTACGAAGTTTTTGCAGATGGATTTTACGGCTCCCTGGTCGGTGGTTAAGTATGTAAAGTGTAAAAACCTACAAAGTGGAAAGGTGAAGTGTGCCACAAGTAACATCAAATGGAATAACAGTTCTCGTGATTGACTTCTTTGTCCAACCAGTGGAAGATTGGGGGAGAGTATTTATTACTTGTTTACTAACACTCGTCCTTGCAATTCTCATCTCTTTTACAGGAGGAAGCAGTTCACAAAAATTCACTCACCGTGAGGTTGTTTTAGATCCATATGAAACAAAAGGCAGAATGACACAAACTGACTGCCTTAAAGGAAGTTTAGTTTACACAAAAATACAATTTGCTAATGCAATTTATTCGCTCTCATGTCATTCAAAACCTATGACCTGTTTTATCTCTGGAACGCAAAGGGGATATTTTGAGAAAAGTCTTTTTTCATTTTGGGGGCCTGCAAAGGCCTGCAAAGCTTGTGAATTTAAATAAAGATATCCTGTATCTTTATCAGTAATATCAATATCACAAATTTCCTGTTTACATATCCCTAAACAGCACATAAACACAAAACAATCCTAGATAGGGTGATTCTTGCCCTTTAAAAAAATCTGCAAAGTGGACCATACATACCTAAAGGATGTACATCAAATTAAAAAAATGTAACATAGCGAAAGATCTCGTCTTCATTAGGGCGCCGTGTCTTCCAGAGAGAATTTGAGGACAATGTGCATTAAGGGTACAGTCACGGTAATCCCCACATTCCCTCCCCTCAGGTATCACTACAGGTAGCACAAAGGCAAATTCAGTCATCAAAGACAAGGCCGCTCCACTCTTCTGCCTCTCTGCAGTCACCTTGAGTTTGCGGAAAAACGTTCTTTCAGTTAAAACTTCAAAAAGGCCCCTATAGGCTATATTCTCTCATGAAGCATCAAAGCAGAAGTTGTAGGTTTTGTGCGTAACACCTATCGCTGTGTTCTTCAAAGTGTTGTACCCTTAGTCAGAAATACAGCAAGAAAGAATGAGTGATCATGGACAGAGGTCTGTTTGTGTTCCGGGAACGTAAACCTGTGCCCACTCACCCACGTTTAATGTTCATCTCAGATAACACAAGTTTCACTCAATCCATCTGTCGGCGCGAAGGGCACTGACACACCGACGGTGAACAATTTCTTCGTCCGTAAGCCTGGCCCCTGTTCAACTGAGCAATATGAACTCTGAATCTCAATGAAGAGTGGGGGCTTGAAGGAGTCTACGTGGAATAGGTGGAAAGTATCCGAGCATGATATGACTATCTAATGGTGCATATTGAAATGAATACATGAATATCAAAAGTCCACTTGGTAGGTATTGCCCATTCACTTATCTTAGACCAATGTTACTGTGTTTCGATGACTGCAGATGGGCATATGTTTTAGAATCTGGTCTGGACTGTAAATTTGTTTTAAAATGGATATCTCGATTGCTGTCTGAGCAGAAAGCTCCTATAAGTCTGCATACTTAGATCCGTTTTCAGTCTGCAGGTTACGTTACATTTTCAACATGACCTTATTTAGACCTATAGACTTATGATCTATATCCCTCAGTATTAGAGAAGAGTTTGGAAAGAGTTTTGCCAACTCATTGTTTTGCTTATATCACTTGAATCCCTTTCTTGTCTTAGTGACTGAATCTTCCTTGACATTCTAAAAAGGTTCTGCTTCTACATTTGTACAAAGGTTTATTAAGGTCAGGAACATCAGACAAAACTAAAGTTTGCTGAATGTTATTTGGCAGTGGTATACAGCCGAGGACTACGTGTCCCTCTGACGTTCTAAAGGATGCTCAGATTGATGCCAATACTCATTAAATCTTGCCCTTGCCGATCATTATTCCAGTCAACCACCAGTGCACCACTTTCAGAGAGGTTAATGACTGTTTGCCCTATTGTCTTTAGGGAAGATTTATCCTGATTAAGGGTCTGAGAAGGTCAAAAGGTCATGTTGAAAAAGATGGGAGGGGGGCCTGTGGTTGGTTGGCATTAGGGTCCGACACAGACAGGTGGATATGGATAGCTAGATTAGACTATATAATAAGAATTTGTATTCAGAGAAGCAAATTTAATCATTGCTTAATAATATGAATGTGTGAGTTTACAATTCTTTGAAGTTAATCTGAATGATGGGGATGTTCACTATGATCGTCCCACATGTGAATTTTGCCTTCGGCCAACCAAAGTCGCACAGAGAGTTCTGAATGCAATTCCACCATTTACCTTCTGACCTGGAAACTGTCAGTAATGTGACAAAATATCTTTTGCGCTGCAGTTTATCAGAAAGAATTCATTTGGCAAATCCTTTACCACAGAATTTATTTACTGTAAGGTTGTTTTGTGATCACGCTCAGCTTGAATGACCAGCAAAATCTTTAAACAAACGCACCATATTATGTCTGAGACGCCATTGTAGTGTTTATTAGAAGTAAAACACGTACAAAATGAACACTTCAGTGAGCGAAGGGGCAATATGGGGGGGAAGATGAGTTGTGAGAGAGCTGCGGTTAATTTCACGCCCCCTGTATTTTGCTGTCACGCCTGGCTAATTTCCGTCATGTTCTGCCGACGTGTTGAAATACTCCGCCTGCCAGATCCTGGTGGTGTTTCTCAAAGAGCCGAGCCTGACTTGCATATCAGCAGGAGAGCTTCTTAATTCCGATCATCTCCATTTAAACCAGCCGGCATTTAAACACACGGCCATCAGGATGAGAGTTCAGCTGACCCAGCACGCTTAGCATGCTCTTGACTGACATTCCTAATGCATATCAACATTGCGGTCTAAACTTTTGGTGAATTAATTAATACCTTACTGGGTTTCTTTCCGTCATCGGAATGAGAGATGAGGTTTGAGGTGTTATCGAGTTTGTGGAACCAAAATGCATATTTGATTTGAAAATGCATATTCCATTAGTGAAACCAAAACGTTGTAAAAACCTTACGGGCCATATTTCCAGCTTTGTCTACAATACAGGTAGAAAGTGAGAATTGTTAAAGGTCCAGTATATAATATTTTGGATGATCTATTGACAGACATGAATTATAATATACATAACTACATCTACATAACTAAGATGTATAAAGACTTACATAATGAAGCGTTATGTTTTTAATACCTTAGAATGAGCTATTTCTACCTTCATACACCGCAGGTCCCTTTACATGAATTCTCCATGTTGTTTCTACAGTGGCCCTAAATGGACAAACTGGTCTACAGCGTGTTTCGTAAACATGTTATCTCTTTCGGCAAAGAAGTGTAAATCCGATTACAACTTTGTCATGTCAGAACCACCGTATTGCTGCAAAAGGTAGGGAGGAGTTGCAAACCTTACCTCTAGATGTTGCTAAAGCCTCCGCATTGAATGTTTACGCAGAGGATTTAAAAAAGTATAGGTGACATGTAAACAAGCCATATGAGAACACTGCTGTCAAAAGTAGTTCCATATGTTCTTGAAAAGATTTGCCTGACAGTTGTTAAAAGTTTGCCCATGACTCTGTGGGTAGTAAAAACACTGTTTATACATATTTTCCAAGTACCAGGCCTTAGGGTAGCGTACTTATTGCTTAGGCAACACAGGCACCTGTATAGATAAAGTTTTATTCATTTATTTTTCAGACAAAATGTGGCTTTCACTTTTTTAGGGTGTATAATAAAAGAATGTTAAAAAAAGGTTTGTTGAAAACAAACAAAGGTTTGTGAGTTCCATTTGCTCAAACGCTGTAAGAATGTGTTAAAGGGTAAATTCTTGTCTGTCTCGTGACAGAATATCATTTAATAACTAATCAAAAAACATGAAAGCATAGGGGTGTAACAATACATCGATTACATTTCTAATGCTATATGATGCATCGATGCCACATGTAAGAATATCGATATGAGGTACCTTTATTTTGACACTTTGCACAACCTCATTCATCAAGTAACATATGTCGAAGTTTTGTTTGGGACAGAAAGTGTGCCATTTTCACAGAGTTTCATTAAATGTTCATTTAACATATTTGGGTTTTGTATATAAACATTAGTAAACAAATCAAAATATCAATAAATGAATCGAATCGTACAACAGACATTTCAGAGGTTTCTGAAAATATTGCATTGCTGGGGAGAAAATCAATGAAATTTGAAGTTTTCGAAGTCATTAAAATTTAGGGTGAACTATCCCTTTAAACCAGGTAAAACTAGCAAACCATTTTAGGCTGGTTTTAATTAAAATATTTTTTCAGCAAGATGGTGATATGATGTCATGATGAGAGATCTCAACCTTCATTTTTTCCATCCTAGCTAGTTGGATACTGAATAAACTCAAGAAAATTCACAAAGAACCTTGCAATCAAAGTATATAGGTGTTTAAATATTCAGTGCATAACTATATTAATGTTAAATATTCAGTGAACACTGATACCAATTCAATATCCAGACACTGTAACCTTGGAAACAGGCTCTTGCTCACTAATTACTACATCTATTGTAGACTGTAGTTATGATTTCTGTAATTGCACCAAACCAATTGTGCTTTGAATGAATATTCATGCTTCAACTGTAGCACTGATAGAGGTTGTGTTAGTGGAGTTTCTTTGATGCAAAATGAATGCAGTTGCTTCACCAGACAAATGTTGTGCAGGAATAGCTTTGATAGAATTCCAGTAAAGCGAGCAACCGAGATAAAACCAGGGGTCTGGTGTAGACTACACGTCAAGATAAACTGCACACAACATGTTCCCCTTGAAAATTGTGAGCTTGGAGATTGCTGTTTTAAGTTAGTGATTTGTGCTAAAGAGTAAAACGGTCAGCGGGCGGTCTGTGAGGGCAGAGAGTAGCTTCCGAGGGTCCCTCATTATATGAAGTTCATGCAAGAAATCCCAAGGTCACAATGACCTTCCGAGCTCGATGTACTGTTCTGATACATGATCCACATGGCATTTCATTGGCACCAGCATTACACATGTTTATTTGACTGTGATCAGCCTTCAAGTAATTGAAGGAATGGCTTGTCGAGAGCATTTTAATTAGCCATCTCACTACATCCAAATGAGCACTCGTGAAGTGATGAAGCAATTCTGAGTCAATTAGGAAATGAGTTATTTCTCCCTGCGAGGAGTGGGCATTCATCACATCGGTAGTGGGTTTTTGGAGGGCTTGTTTGGTTTAAGGAGATTAGTGAGGAAGAAAAATGACTTGAAGAACGGAGGAGTGAAACACAACGGTCCCTTGGATTCTCAATCCTTGCTGTCTTTTTACGGTTTTGGCGTTCCTCCACGCTGCCACCTGTTATTCCGGTTTCTGACTTTGATAAAACGGCATTCCTGGGCTTCCTTCCTTGGAGCAATTTCTGTGTGGTGTGATACCTGGAAAATGCCTCCTGGATGTTTACTAGTAACAGAGAGACAGTATAAGCTGTCATTTGACCCAACTAGGGCAACAGACATCAGTCGGTGCTGCCATCTGCTGGTACACACACATTTTCGTGTAAGTGACAATATATATGTATATCAAATAGCTTAGTTATTTATCAAATCGTTATTTAAATAGCTGACACACAAATACAATACACTGAATAAGATTGCCTGTACAAAGCTGTGAATGTTGTTACTAAAAGGTAATGCTCTTACATTATAGTTATTAATTTATTTTTAATAAACCAAGAAAAATCACAACTGTGTTTTTAGTGGATGAATATTTGGAAACGGGGCAAATTTTTTTTTTGTGATTCAATTAAATTGATAAACTGTTAAGAGTTAACCAACGAAACAGACTTTTAGTCATGGACAATTTTATTTTAAATAGTTATTCCAACAGAATGCTTACGTGTGTAATTTATATATTAACATTTAACATATATTTTCATATATTACATATGAATAAATTAACTGTATTACATTCTCGTGTGGATAATCATAGCTACGATAACGTTAAATAGAAAAATACACAGTAGCTGGTTCTTGCATATATTGTGTGCAAACTAGGCATGATCAAGCTAGTCAACTAAACGGTACCCTAGTTTATAGTGCAATGTGGTTACATGAAATAATTCCGATTAAATTTACTTATTTACATTTTTTGTTTTTTTTCAAAGCCGCTAAACAAGGGAATAAAGACTTGACAGAAAACAAAGAATACATATTTAATGATTATCATTCCTAGATTTGAGTGCTATATTTTAAGTAAACTGACTTAACCAGAACATTGTTAAGTGTGGCATTTTTGCTAATTTTATTGTTTTAATATAAAGATCAAAACAATCTCATGGCAAAAACCTAACTATTTAACGAGGTGGCGAATTGAGCCTAATTCATATGAATTCGTACAATCTCAGTCGTACATTTTAGTATTTGCTTTCATGTCAGTGACAGGGTTAGGGGTGGGGCTTCAGTATTGTTTTTTCTAGTCAAAGCTACGTTTTGTATGATTCACAATGTACGAATACGAATGACTCGGAAATAGCTACGAATTCCTGTGACATCAAGTAGAAAGCTTGATCTTTTTTCAATTTATGTCATAGATAACATGTATATTTGTCATAAACCATGTGAACATAAATGGAATTGTTCCTTTTTGGGAAAGAGTGTGTATCTCATTTTATGTGCCTACGCTGGCCCAATGAATGCAGCATTCCAGGAAAGCAATAGGCTATGGTTGGTTCTAAGAGATTTTCTTATTTTAACCTTCTTATTAAAACAAATGCATTTCCAGGAATGCTAAAATAATAAAAAACTGCATAAACATTGCACAAAAACAGTCCCCTATACTCCATTCAGTTGCTTTGACTGGCTCGTTTTATTTACTCCTGTAAGCTTTTACAAGCCTCCCCTGACCTTGCTTCTCTCTGCTACCACTTCTTCCTGATAAGGTGGGTGTTCACAGGATTGACTGAATTGACCCCTTTCCTTTCTTAGCGGAAAAACATGAACAGATATTTAGCAGATTTTTAGAGGACAGAGGTCCCTTCGGAGACCATCAAGATCATACAGGCACACTCTTACCCGGTTAAAAATCTCTGTATTTATTGAGATTGAGTCTCAGTAGATTTGAACTGATACCAGATACAAAGTCTTAATCACAGAATAGAAATGAATGATTTGTATTGCTTATGGTAAATATTGTTAATGCAGAACCAGAAAAATTATAGACATTTCAACGGCAACAACATAAACGTTATGTGCCTCAAACAATAATGGTTGAGTAGTTTTAATGTAATGTAATGTAATACAATTAATAACATTTTCATTATATGAGCTATATTGAACAAGATTCAAAAAGTCCTGTATGACATTCTTTTGTCTTCTCTTTTGCCAGCGACAACCAGCGAGAAAGCAGGCGATGTCAATCATTTCAATGGAGAGCCAGCGACTTCGGGCGACATGAGAGACAGTGACCGCTAGCGACAGGAAGTGGTTGCGACTCGGCAAAGTTGAGAATTGCAGTAGTAAAGCAGAGGAGCTCACGTCATCCCTCTCTTGTCAGTAACTCAAGGATTTGTTTATAAATGTTGCTAGAGCAACCAAAGCTAGGAACGCCTTCTAACGACCTCCTAGCAAGGGACTAGTGACACGCAGCGACATGGTCGCTAGCGGTCTGAACGCACCTTTAGGGACATTACCTTACAAGACCCACACAAGGCAGACATCTGCCAGCTCTGATGTAGAATAAGATCAAGACAGTGAGTTTTCCAAAGCTCTGCCCCCGGCTCAGGGAGAGAGTGTTTCAGCTGCATTACTGTGTGTCGAATTCTTCTCCTCATCTGTTCTTAAGATTTATGAAGTGCCAGGGCTGTGCTGTTCGCTCTCAGCAGAGTCCCCGACGTGTGTTTAAACTAGATCATACCAGAGAAGAAGACACCGCTTGAATACCAATGCATGCGGTACGAAAACAAAGACACAGCGCTCACAGGCTTGGTTCTCAGAATGTGGACAGAGCTAAACAGAGTAATGCAAGCTGCACGATTTGAGTTATCATACATGTTAAAAGCACAAAGGGTGCAGAACATCAGAGATCTAAAGGTAGAGTGAATGAAATTTAGCGTTATCTAGTGGTGTGGTTGCGAATTGCTACGGTGGCTGACACAGGACAAAGATGTCGTTTTCCCTTCTTTGCCGAGGGAGGTAATGTGTTTTTACGAAATGTTCTTTGTAGAGCAGTTTGTCCATTTAGGGCTACTGTAGAAACAAAATGGCTAATTCCATGCAAGGGGACCCGTTGTGTGTGTCTGTGTAGATAAAAAAGCTCATTCAAGGCTAATAAAATGATAAAGCTTCATTGTATAAGGTCTTTATACACCTCCGAAGACATAGTTATGTCTATTACATTGCATTTCTGTCAATAGATCCTCCGAAAAAAAGCACATTGGATCAGTGTTTAAAAAGTATAAGCAAATATAGTAATGTGTGCCGTAGAAGGCACAATAGACTAAATCAATTTGGATCTTACACTGTGTGGAGATAAAAGCTTATTTAAAGCAATATCAGATGACCAAGAGTGCATTATGGACTATACGGTGTATCACACCATGGCCGGGACCAAAGTGTTGTTTTATGACCCTAAGAGCACAATTTGAACATGATATTACTTTTAAATAAACAATTCAGCAGTGAATTAATTTCAAATCAGATCCAAGGACCGGCACTAACAGCACAATGTTTTAATTCTCAAAAAACATAAATATGTAAAGAGCCTTTTCTTGTTTCCTCAAGGTTTGTTTTTAATAGTCCGTCTACTGGGTGGTGCTGGCATACTCTTGGACTCGCGAGACTGCAGATATGATCCACTTTTGTGCGATGGCTCTATTCTTCATTCGTCTCTTTCCAAGCCTGAGAGCATTTACCTGAGTATCAATGAGAATTGAATCAGAGCTGACATACAGGAACTGTGTGGCCTGTACAAAATGTGCTTTCAAACCATTTAGACTCCAGTCAAAAGGCACACATGTGCACTGAAGTCATGTTAAATGAGGTCAATAAAGCTTCATTAAGGCTATAATATGGGAAATTCATAGGAACAGGACGACACCAGTATAGGAGTTTGCCAAAACGATAAATGTAAGAGGGTAAAGGCACTCTTTCTACCACAGGAAGTGATTTTAATAATGATCCTTCACATCACTGCGGTAATGAACATGTCAGACCACACGCACTGCCCACAAAGCCGCACTGAAGATTTACTAATGGTTGCATTTTTATTATAATGAATGGGAAAAAAGAGCCAATCATCAGTGACCACTATACAATAATGGAGGGCTCTGTAAAGAATGTTATGAACTTTAGAGTATCCTGGGAAAAAAGGGATTTTAAGAGCAATTAAGGAAGACTTTAATTGTACAGTTGATCCCTGTTATCACGGTCATCTGGTCACTCTAATCCCAGCTAATTTCTCATATCTATTGAATTCATTTCATACATTATTTCTATCATTTGTGTGACATAAAAACCTTCGACTTTCTCATTCTTTACCCGAGCATGTCAAAGGATAACCCATAAAGCTTCAATTAACTAAATCCGATAAAGTACACGGCAACCCAGCAAAGATCTTTTCCATTGAGGAGAAAGTTCCTGAGCTTGGCCTTACTGCTGAGGACGTGGTCCGAAGATGATTGGGTCTATTAAAAGTGTGCTTATCCCTGCCGAGGCTGCGTGATGGATCTCAGCTGACACGTCCTTTTATCCACTGTCACATTAATAACTTGCTGTCTCTCATGAGAATGACAGACTGCTCAGTCCTGGGAGAACACACTGCAGGATGCTCAAGGTTAGAGTGCTCGCTGGTCACAAATCAACAGCCCAGTGTCGCTAAACACAGCCGAGCAGTTTTCATTGTACAGAAACTCTGGCTGAGCTGGTGCGCGCTGACCTCATGTAACGTTATTTACACGTGTTTTGATAGTAATCCAGGCACCCTGCAGCACATCAATTGTGGGCTGGTTTAGGTTCATTTGTAATGCTTTTGGTGGCGTGTTTCATCTGTTGATGGTGAGGTTTGCAACAGCAAATTTTGGACAATGCGTGCATAAGTCACTCATATTTCAGTGGCCATTTTACTCTTTCATTTACATTTCTTCATTTGGCAGACACTTTTATCCAAAGCGACTTACAAGTAGTTTTTTACAGTGACACATTACTGCAGAGCAATCAGGGGTAAGGTGCCTTGCTCAAGGGCACTTCAGTCATGACCTGCTGGCACTGAGATTTGAACCAGCAACCTTCTGATCACAAGCCCAACGTTCTAACCCCCAGGCCACAACTGACCTGTTGCAATCCTCCATTTGAACCTCCCACACCTGCAGCAATCTCAGCAGCAAAATTGGTCCAGGACCATCTACAATTTGGTTAATACCTTCCTCAGCATGGCTATGACTAAGAAGATAAAATATTTAAAAATGATATATACACTTATAGGCCCGGTTTGAAAGACAAGGCTTAAGGCTAGTCTAAAATGAATGTGTGGCCTGTTTTAGCTGAATATATTTGCCCAGAAATATCTTAAAATATATCAGTGCCATTGTTTTGTGTGGAGATGCACACCAGCAATGTATTCTATTTGGGTATTTTTATAAATGTGGCATAAATATCTTAATTCAACTAGGAAATATTAGTCCTGGCTCAAGATAAACCCTGTCTGTGAAACCGGGCCATAACTATTCAACTTATTTCATAGGAAAAACCATTGCCCTTTCCTGTTTCTGAGGATTGCTGGGGCGTGCCTCGGATTGTCTGAGCCCTGGTAATGCTACAGGAGAACACTGTGTTAAATGGATTCAGGACCAGTTGTACAAAAATAATACCTACAAAAGATGGTCAATCTCAAACCAAACCACAAAAGAATAAACTCACAGGGAATATCGGCTCCCAGTTCTGTGTGTGTTGTTGCCGGTGCCGCTGTTTCTGGGGTGACCGTAGAAAAGTTTATGATGGGGGCAGGTGGATGAATTTGTTTAGGCGGTAGGGCATACTCATCCTATGAGTCCAACAAACAATGAGCCGGACCTCCAGGAGGGCCAATCTGGACACTCTTCCTATTTAATAAAAAAACAGAGTGAATACAAATTTAATAAAAACATTGTGCACTATTGACCACATTGCCAAATTCTACAATATTTAACTAAATCTAAGACATTAAATAAAGCTTCAGAAAAAACCACCAGTGATATGGTGAACAATAATGCCTTGGTGGTCTTTGCCAAGACACACCTGCATCTGACTGAAGGTCCGACCAGGTCTCCGCCTCTTTGGCCTTCCTCCTGCCATTTTCATAGCTGTCTGTAAAATACAGTTTGGTTAACTCTCAACAAAACAAGAACTTAATTTAACTTTCATTGTTAAAGTTACACTACCAGTCAAATGTTTGGAAATCCTTACTAACTGTTTTAACTGTAGAATTTATGCTATGACCAAAAGCATTAAAAAATATTAAATAAATTAACACTTTGTTACATTTTAGCCTATTCATAGAAATTGCTAAATTGTACCCTTGGCATTTTATCATCCAGCTCCTTAAGGTGTTAAAGAAATCCTGTCTATGCCGGACTCTAGAGCTGTTTTTTAATCATTATTTGATTCAAGTAATCAAACAATTAAATGTACACCTTCTTTCAGAAATTTGTAACATCACAGGAGACATTTTAGTGAAGTGTGCCAATACTTTTGACTGCTACCGTAGATTATGCAGACTATAGAAAACACAGTGTCAAGCCCAACATCAGCCTAACATCAATTATACTGCTGATCTATACAGTATATATATATATATAAGCAGTGAAGAACCAGGCAGAGTAAAACATTTCAAATGGTTGTGTAATAGTATAGCTTAGCAAATGGTCATACCAATATCTCAGAATAAGAGAAACCTAGCATTGAAGTCAAATTTACCAGTTGAAAACATTGTTCGGACATCCCATCGGTCCTAGTTAGGATTGGGAAACCCTCTGGTTTTTGAAGGCCTGGTGGAGGGCCATGCCTCTCAGAGAATTTAGGCCAGCAGCACTCGCCATTCTCCACCCACATGGCTGGGACCAGCTTCACCTCGTGCATTTTAACAAATTCTACAATCTTGAACATATCTGTTTAGTAAAACAATATTTACTTGTTGAAAGTCCAAAATAGAGTTTCAATTCAGCTTTTTAATCGCTGTCTGCTATGATCCCAGTCATCAACTGAGTAATTTACTGAAGGCTGCACTGTAACTGTATTTTTGTTCTCAGCTGAATTTTACATGGAGAAAAATCCCAGAATAAAAAAGAAATAAAAACCTTTTATAATCATGAGGGATAATTCACCCAAAATGTACAATCCTGTCATCATTTACTCACCCTCTTGTCATTTCAAACATGTATGACTTTCTTTCTGCCTTCTCAATAACACAAGATATCATTCATTCTAGAAGAATTTGTTTTACCAAAACCTCACATAGGCTTCTGTTCTGCCACATTGAAATAGATAAATCAGTGAAACACTCCTGGAAAGGCGCTTAACAACCTCACATCTGTGTTAATAGAAGTAATGCATGCATATTCTTACATTACTTACGTCACAAGTTTGGAAAAGCATAAAAATGTAAACTAACGTGTGGTTTTTCCTTTCCTCAGAGACCAGTGAGTGACGATCCACAGACACTCTTCACTTTCCACGGCAACACGGATTACACTTTCGAGGCTCGAGCTACCCCAGTACATCAATAACATCAGCCATCGTGGCTGTGTATTACATCAGAGCATTTTCTTTCCCTTACGTTCTCACAAATTGAAGTTTTTTATGGAGGATGAGAAATTACTTAAAGTGTATTAATAAAGTGCACCAATAAAGAAATGTATAAATACAGACATAAATGCAGAAAAGAAGCAATAAAGGTAATAAACAATTAATTTAGACATGCAGCCATGCCTACCCAAATCTGCTTCCAACAGGGTTTGAATCGGGGATCAGATGGATTACACGTGAGTCTGACACCCTAACAAGTGTTCTTTGACATCTCACACTCATCATTAGAGCACATAAAAATGTTCTTGGATAAAGACATTTATAAATACAGACATAAGTGCAGAAATTAATAGATAAAGGTAATAAACAACCAACCCACATCTACTACGAGCAGGATTCGAACCAGCAATCACCCTGACTTTGACATGAGAGTGACACCCTAGGGTCATATACACCATGACATCTCACACTTTTTAAAAGAGCACTGATGTGGACTGAGAACATTTAGATTTTCAGCATTCATTCATTTACAGATTAATTTATTTGTTTACTGATTTATCTATTTAAGTCATTTTCTGGACATTAGTAAATCTGCTGAGCTGTGATGAAAATGTGCCTTGCTCTCAAGTGCAATTGCTATGGTGAATTGTGGTGAATCAGAGCTCCATTGATCAAGACTTTTCATAGACGTAGTGCATGCACTTAACTCAAGGTAAGCCTAACCAGAGTAAATTTAACTCAAAGCAGCTGTTCTGAAACCAAAACTCAAAGTTTATCATCTCGGTGTACCACTATATACATACAGTATGTTGTGCAATAAAGGTTACATTTTTACGGATTAGAAGAAGAGATCTATCTGTCTTGAAGAGGAAGATGTTTTTCTGAGTGCAGAATATTGGATTGGATTCAATTGGATTCAATTTATTATTACACCCATACAAGTACAGTGCAACGAAATGTATTAAGAATATGTGGGTAATTTCAAATAGGATCTGATATTTGGCATGGCTGGAGGACTCCCTTGTGCACTATTTACTGAGATAAAGGTTACGGTCTTCTTTGGTTTAACTGCTTCATTTATCGGTGCTTTTATAGGGTGTAGAAGTCTGTTTAACACATCAGTTTTTAAAGCAGACCTGTGAATTAGTCCTCAATCTGTCATCTACCGCTAGTGAAATTATCAAGGGCTTATATGCAGATGGAAGCCAAAGATACATTAATTGAGGAAATGATAAAAACAACACTGGTTTGAAACGGAACTAAATACCATCTTTCTGAGTGCACACGCACATTATCATGCTTACAGGCAAATGCCAACAGCTGGAAAAGTGTGTTCCCACTGATGCACTGTATTTGATGGATAACATCTGAGAAAACGTAATGTAAACATGTACTAACTTTTCCCAACGACATTGTTCAAAAAAGCATTCTTTCTTATAATTTTGCAATTAAACATGATTTTCCCAAGATAATTCTGAATACATGGTCTTGGAGCTTTAGAAGTTCTTCAAAGTTTTATAGACAATCATTTCTTCATTTCTTTAAAGAGAATGTCAATGGGTTGTTTACTTCACAACAGTCCACACCAGCCATGCTGTCAACAAAAAGAAAGGCACCTATGCAAGTCGACAAAAAGAGATCGAACGCTGCAGTTCAATACTGTATTTTTATATATTCTGTAGGTACTCAGTGCTTACAGCTAAACAGTAAATGTGCTTATGAACTGGATTTATTAATAGTCTTTGAACTGACATTGGATCTCCTTGATCTGTCATCAAAAGTGAATTTTCAGTCATACTTTGTTCCCACATTGAGATGTCCCCCCGCATATTAATTTTTAAATTGTTAGGAACTATTATGAAAAGGATGATTGACAGGAAGGTGATGATGATGTGATTGTTATTGATGATCTAGCATGCATTGTGGTCTAAAATACATATTTTAAATGTTTCAGAAGATTTTTGCAGTGATTTCAGTGAGAAAACCTTGAAATGTTGTGGTTTGGCTTTAACATGGTCAAATGTGTTGTACAGATCTAAAGTAGGCCTACTGTCCTTTTGTGTATATATAATTAGAATTACTGAACATGCAGAAAAATGTGAAGAAAATGTGAAGAACTTTATGAATCTGCTAAATTTGTTTTTGGGTGCAGCCTTTGTTCAAGCCTAAAATCAACAGAACTATTGTTAGCCATTGTTTGTTAAGGGATTAACTCCCATTTTGTTTATTTTTAACCATTGTGAGAGAATACCATCCACTTGAAACACCTTTTTAAAACTACCTGCTCACAACCTAATTTTGTTTATTGCAAAACACGCATTGGCACATAAAATACTTTTTCTATGTATAATGATAGACTAAATGTAAGTTCAAACATTCCCAAAAAAACATTTAGTCAGAAATGTTTAATTAATTAGAGGGAAATTTAGGACATGTAATATTTCTTACATTCTAAAACCAAAGCAGTGAATTATATTCTGTTATATTTTACAGCGTCCTTCCCCAACCATCGCGAGAGGTTATTTCAGTAGCGTGACGTCACGCCGTGCAGAAGTGGCAAAGATGTCGTTGACTAGGTAAGTCGCACTGAAGCGGTTTTGGAGTTTTTACTCTTCGGCTTTTGTATGAAAGCTTTTTGACGTAGATTTCTATATTTATACGACTTCGAGTGTTTTGTTTAGACACCGTGTACGCTATGTGTTGTCTGCGTTGTGTTATTTGAGCTGCCGTGGCCTACAGTGTTGTGTGCTTTGTGCTAAGAGCTAAAATGCTAATGCTATATCCACATGAAAGGAAGAGACACCAACGTTAACGTTACTGACCACATTAAACAACAAATACACGACAAACACGTGCTTTATTTAGTTTAACGCGCTCAAAATGTAATGATAAGAACTTATTCTACTAAAAATAGACTAGAACGTGCACATATTGGCCCATTCCAGGAGATTGGATTGTACATCGTAACTTGCTGGTTTCGGCGGACGTGTATAAGTATGTAGTTGTGTTAAACAAATAAAAAATCTATTCACTATCGCATCAATAAGTTAACACGGGTCTTGCCTTTTGAATGATAGTAAAACTGTAATTGTATTTTGAAATAAAGTTTTGTTTTCATTTGCCCACCCGTATGTCGTTAAATGAAATTGGTATTGCCTAACATTTAAGTGTCTCTTTACGGGACAATGTCAGAGATTTAAAATAACAGGAGTATGAGGAAAGTGCATAATTACATTTTAGTGAGTCCTATCACCATACATTTCTATACCATTAACATTTTATATTCTAAATAAAGTCTGACATATAACTTTTTACCCTTTGTAAAGCCTCCTCTCAACTTTGCTTGTGCCTTTTTTGTAGTTTTCTTCCCGCACCCACCCAGCTGTCTCAGGACCAGCTTGAGGCCGAGGAGAGATCTCGTGCTCAGAGATCAACTGCCTTAGTCTCCACCCGAAGAGAACCCCCTCCATACGGATTTAGAAAATCATGGGTGCCACGTTCTCTAGAGGTACCACACCATTGTCCTGTTAGCATCCTGTGTCATGCCAAAAAGATGTCTGTCAGCCTCTTTATTTAACCTAAATCCTTGAGTGAATAAATGCAATTTGGTATATACTAGAAGAATACTTAAGCAATACAGTATGCTTTGCCACTTCATAGGTGTTCTGTTGTCTTTTTAAAGGACTTTGGAGATGGAGGAGCCTTTCCAGAAGTTCATGTGGCCCAGTATCCCCTGGAAATGGGCAGGAAGAAAAGAACCTCCAATGCTCTGGCTGTACAGGTGGATGCAGAGGGCAAAATAAAATATGATTCCATTGCCAGGCAGGGTCAAAGCAAAGACAAGGTGCCTGATGTTCATGTGCTATTGAATTCTTCATCATTTACTATCGTACACCTTAAAGGCCAGAGAGAATGTGTTCTTATTCTTTAGTGGATTGCTTTTTCTCTAGGTCATCTTTAGTAAATACACAGACATGCTTCCTAAGGAAGTTTTAAACGACGAAGCTCCAGAGTTGCAGAAACCCGACGAGGAGGCTGTGAGAGAGGTGAGTTACCCACCTTAGATTTAAATAGGGATGTTATGAAACCAGTAGTCAATATCAGTGCCAGCAGTTCAGTCATTCCTACATGCAATGTTTTTTCTGCTGTAGCTTACGGAGAAAACCAGAGATGCTCTGAGTAAACAAGTCTCACAGAAAATCGCAGCGGCCATGCCTGTACGTG
The DNA here is from genome assembly GCF_947034865.1 of Barbatula barbatula. Lineage (NCBI taxonomy): Eukaryota > Metazoa > Chordata > Actinopteri > Cypriniformes > Nemacheilidae > Barbatula > Barbatula barbatula. The sequence continues at coordinate 20,145,574 of NC_136778.1, read as the reverse complement.
CTGCAGACAAACTGGCGCCAGCGCAGTACATACGGTAAGAGCAGTTCCACTGATAATTCATTCTCCGAAACTTGTTACAACTGTTCAGCACAATAACTCTGTTAGGATATGAGGTAATGGGCTAAAAGTGGAAATTAAGATGGGCAGTGTAACTGAGCGTTTAAAGTAATAATCCTGTAAGGTTTTTTTGCATTCAAGGATATTGTCAGCATTTTTCGATATTAGTTGTTGTCGTTCACAATGTTAAGCATCATCACACATCTTGATATTTTGTAAAGGTACACACCCTCCCAGCAAGGACTCGCGTTTAACTCTGGTGCCAAACAGCGGGTCATCCGCATGGTGGAGATGCAGAAAGATCCCATGGAACCCCCACGTTTCAAGTATGTAGTTCATAAATTCAGCTTTAACACCATATAAGAAAGAGGGTGGTAAATTAACTCGCAATGTTTTGGGTTTCCAACAGAATCAATAAAAAGATTCCCCGTGGACCCCCGTCCCCTCCTGCTCCTGTTATGCATTCTCCGAGCAGAAAGGTGAGAAACACTAGCATTCTGTATATAACTTAACTATCGATCAAAGCGCTGGCTTTGTTTACTCTCAACCCTCTGAAACTTGTTTGAAGACCATTTCTAAAAACATCACAGCTACAGGGTGTCCGCACAGTAGTAAAAGGTAGTAAAAAGAATCTACCACAATTATGGCCCTTTAAAGGTAGTAAAAGGTAACAAACTAAATTTGACTTGGTAGTACATTTTTCATCACCACCCCAATATATAATAAGTTTCCATTTTTCGGCAGCACCTCGGCAGCAAACCAGTGCCACCAGCACCACCACAACAGCGATAGCCAGACAGCAGACCTTACCTCAGGGCTGAGGTTCTCTGGTGCCTGAACCATCATTCATATAATTCGAATCAGGGCATTGGGGAATTGTTCCAAAACATGTTCACTGACTCTGATATAGCCAAAAGTTTCGCGTGTGGCAAAGGATAAAACGGCGTACATACTTGGATTCGGCATTGCTCCACATTTTAAGGGGGCATACTTGAACATTTTGAGATTATTCGCATGAAATTCGCGTCATGTGTGGGGCTTCTGCCGCTCGCTCACGGCCCTACTAGAGCAAGCTCCTTATTGGTTATCGCTGAACTAAAAACTTCAGATATTTCAACTCACACGAATGCTCAATTTTCGCCGCCTTATTTGCGCGAATCGCACCGCAAGTAGGTCATAGAGTCTTTGCATTAACTTAACTTGTAAATCACTTGCGCTGAACGCTTCATTCGTGCTTTGTGTGAACCAGTGGTCTCCAACGTGGTGCCCATGGGCATCTGGTAGCCTGCATTAACTCTGTAAGGTGCCCGCTAAACACAGTGCTCACCAATAATACTCAAGACAGTTGACAAATCTGTGACTATACCGATAAGCCAAGTTCTACATAGTCCTGAAAGTTTATTATTAGCAAGTATCATAAGCTTTAATATATTAAAGTGCAAAAATATCTGAAAAAAACTGAATTTGGTTCTGTGAGCGCAAAAATAAGGCATCACATGGTTGAAGTTTGAAAGTATGTTATCAACAAGTAGTGCTTTAGAGCAGGCCTATTCAAATAGCGGGCCCGGGGGCAAATTTGGCCAGATTTAAATTTATTCTGGCCCGCGACAAGATTAAAAAAAATGTCTGAAAATAAAAAAGTAAAAAAAATCTACGAATCTGCTGCGGCGCACAGACAATTATATATATTTTATATATATATAAGCTATTACTTATACACAGCTTTTACACTTAAAACAGTAAACGTATGTCTCAGTATTTGCAGTTTTGCACTTTGTTGCCGGCCTATTGTTTGAAATAATAAAGGAAACCAAAAGAATAATGTACCTAATTTTATTTCATATATTATGTACCTTAATTAATTGTCCATTAATCTCTATGATTCCTGCATATACCCTGAGCTAAGCGTCTTTGCATTGTTTCTCTTCTTCTACAGATGACAGTCAAAGAACAGCAGGAATGGAAGATTCCTCCCTGCATTTCCAACTGGAAGAACGCAAAGGTGCCATTGCTCTTTCTTCCTTTCACGTTTAGTGTTGAGAAATCTATTAATTATTTAGTTTTGTATCTTCTGGTGTAAAATATTGACAGTAAATCTACAACTTTGTTGTTTTCCCAAACCCCTCATCGCTGTATCTCAGGGTTACACCATCCCGCTGGACAAACGGTTGGCGGCTGACGGACGAGGCTTGCAGACAGTTCATATCAATGAGAACTTTGCTAAGCTTGCCGAGGCTTTGTACATCGCTGACAGAAAGGTAAACCTCTTATTCCTCCATCGCTCAACACGCTAGCTTCCACGGCATTTTTAGTTTACAAGTTAAAGGATTTGAGCTTTTTTCTGTATTGTGTACAGTATTATTATCCATACAGTAGATCCTACATCTGCTGTCATTGTGTTATGGTTTAATGGTGTTGATTTTGTGTCTCGTGTGATGTGCACAGGCCAGAGAAGCTGTGGAGATGAGAGCTCAGGTGGAAAAGAAGATGGCGCAGAAAGAGAAAGAAAAGAAAGAGGAGAAGCTGCGAGAGTTGGCTAAGATGGCCAGAGACAGGAGAGCTGGTATAAAAGCCCACGGCGAGAAAGGTAGGCCACAAAGGAATACCCTAAATATTATAAGGAACACAAACGTTCTATTAAAGATGCACAAACAAAATATTTAGCTTGTAAAAATGCATACAAGGGTTGTTTGTTTCAGTAGTATGACTGTGTAGAGAATCACTAATGTTTCGTGACTGTGTTCTCTTAGGTGGAGAGGAGACGGAAGTCAGGGAACGTGATGAGATCCGTCACGACAGGAGGAAGGAACGGCAGCATGACAGAAACATCTCCAGAGCTGCCCCTGATAAGAGGTACATGCCTTTTTTTACCATCTTTACCTCAATTATTCATGAGCTTTTAATTAAACCCACACAGTTCTGCCACCAGTTCTCTCTTCCAGTGTTCACGTAAATCCCCCTGGTGTTCATTTGTACATCAGGCACCTTTTAGTGAAACACGTCCCGAATCCCAACTTTGCTCGGCACAGTTGATAAAATGCATTTAGTTTACAGTTGTGAACAGTTTATTCATGGTTTCTCACAAAAGTGTGAGTTTTCCCTTCCTCCACATTATGCCCTCAGTTTGAGTTGTGTGTAATGAAGCGTGATGAGTCTTGACTGTCTGTCCGAGACATACATGTGGGTATTGCTCATGTCATTTTGATTTTGTTGGTTCTAGGTCTAAACTGCAACGAGATCAGGACAGAGACATCAGCGAGCTCATTGCTCTGGGTCAGCCAAATCCCCGCACCTCCAGTGATGTTCAATACGACCAGAGGCTCTTCAATCAGAGCAAGGTTACAAGCCCACAGACTCTCATATCAAACAGCTTGCTATAAGTTGGAAGATGACCAGTTGTGATCAATATTAAAGAATTGTCTAGTTATTTGCAATAATAATTGTAGATTATAATAATTGTAGTTTTTACATTTAGATAAGACGTTGTGAAATCAGTCTACACTCTTTTATATAATGGCACTTGTTTAATTGTGTGGAGTTCACAGGTGCGCTTTATTAAGAACGTTTCATAATATTTCATACGTTTGCTGGATAATAAACTATTCCTTCATATTACAGTGTTGCCCACAATCTTTTGTCACTATAACATGCGAATAAATGTGAAGCTAACTGTATGTGTTTATTTCAGGGCATGGATAGTGGTTACGCTGGTGGAGAGGATGAAATGTATAACGTGTACGATCAGCCTTTCAGAGGTGGCAGAGACATGGCACAGAACATTTACAGGCCTAGTAAGAATGCAGATAAGGATATGTATGGAGATGACCTGGATACACTCATGCAGAGCAACAGGTATGAAGACATCTGAGATTTAGCATTTATTTTTAGGAGGAAAGTAATACAACAGAATATATTACACAATTTATTCAAATGTGAGCGAATGTGCAGTCTAAGAATTTGTTTGGTTTCTACAGGTTCGTTCCTGATAAGGAGTTCTCGGGTGTTGATCACGGACCCCGTAAAGATGGTCCCGTCCAGTTTGAGGAAGATCCTTTCGGTCTAGACAAGTTCTTGGAGGAGGCCAAGCAGCATGGAGGCTCCAAAAGGGCGTCCACGAGCGGGCGCTCCAAGGACTACGACCACGACAAGAAGCGCAGGAAGGAGTGAAAGCCACTCTGTATTTCCACCCCAGTACCACCAACTTCTTATTTTGTAAAGTAAATGTTACATTGTTAATCTGCCCTTTTTTTAAAAACTCACCCTCTTAAGTATAAATGTGTGTACCATTTTTTTCCAATCGTGGTTTCTTTAATAACGCTTTAAAGTGTAAATCCAAAAGTCTTGTACTGCAAATCCACCCTAATAAATTTCTTAAAGGATTACATTGTGATTGTATGCAGTGGGTGTGAAATTATCTTTGAACAGTGTTTCTTGTGAAGTGAATGAATTTTGAGTTACTTCCTCCATCCGTCTTAGTCGTAGAGGTTTCATCTGCTGACCCTGCTGTTCATTTGAGCACACAACCTAAAAACGGTTTAAGGTTGATCGACATCCATGCTTATTAGTTTATACCTAGTTTGCCCAGAAAAGGTCCATTACTATGACTTGACCATAGTCACTTTGGAAAGTCAATGGGTAGCATTTGACTATAAACCTTTTTTACAAAGATGTATTTTATGTTTTGTTAACTTAAATGGGCAGAATAAATGTTTTCTCCTGTGGAGTGCATATACATATGACATCGCTGCATGCAAATACATTCGTTGCAATATTTCACTAAAGCACAAGCCGTCATTGATAAATTACAAATGTGATTTGTTTTACTTTTGTATTTGTAACATTTAACATGGAGTGAACTCTGAGTGCTTTAATGCGGCTAGATGCTTTTTATTTCTTTTAACTGTTTCTTGATAAATGAGCCTAATTTGCACAGATGATTAAATGGTCCCTATGAATTAAAAGGGCCAATAAATAACAGCACCATCTCTAACACTTAGCTTTAGATTTATGTGTTGTTTAAAAAAATGTCAGTCCCATTTGTTTTCATTGATTATGATAAATGCAGCACTGGAGCTCAGTCATCATTGGGTCCCCTGGTAAAAAAAATTAAAACTAATCTGCAGTTTTACTGGTCATTTTTCATGTTTCTAATCTGGGTATTTCAACTTCAGTGATTTTTTTACAGTGTAGGCAAAGGCTAAACTTTTATATTTATCAATATAAATGAGAACCAGAGTTGTTAAATATGTAATAATAAATGTTCAGATTCCTACAGGACAAACTCAAAACCAAGTTTGTTTTGCCTATTTCATGGGTCTATATTGGTGCAAAAATGACACAAATCGTCAAAAATATTTTGATTTGGTGGGACAAATTATAATGCTTTTCTGAGACTCAAAACAAATTCTGATTCTACTGTTTGATGCATAGTGGCAAAAATGACAAAATATCTTAATATCTTGATTTGGGGGACAAAATATAATGCTTTCCTGAGAATGGTCGAAACTTTTTAGCTGCACTTGGCTTTTTACGAAGCTCATTAGAATCAGTTGAAGACCGGATCTATAGGTCTATATATCAATGCCAAATTTTTCCCATATGTAATTCTTTTGCCTCTCACTTGTATACTCTCAGAAAATACTTACTCATCTCGTCCGTCATATACATTCCCTCATTGTCCAGGTATTCGGGTATAGTTAATTTTTCTGGACAGGCCCATAATGAGTCCTCACTCATCTGTTGTTTGTTTCTTGGGTGCATGGAGAAGTGAAAAATGAGTTTCTCATTGACGGCAGCCTGAGGAAATTGGTTCTTTTGCACGCTTTTGTGTGCTTTGAAGAGCAAACAGCCAGCACATTGTGTTGTGTCATAATAGAAACTTTGGCAAGCAGACAAAGGCTAAGATTGATAGGTTCTTATCTGCTGTCCGTAGAGAAGCAACCAGCAATATTCTAGTCTGCTTGTTTCAGTCAATTGAGCAAAAAGCTTTTTGTTCTTCGAGCAGACGCCGCAAAAGCATTCAAATAACGTCAGCCACACATCTAGAGCGCTTCAGAAAATCCAGTAATGGTTGTGTCAGTCAAACAGTCCACTCGTACCCCATGACCCCACCATCATAATAAAGCAATAAATGATAATGTGAAGACTACTTTGCTCAGTGTACACGTATTTCTTATGTGAGCGCATTTGCCTTTTTTATTAGTGAGTTTGAAATGAAGCGTTATGGGTTGCATCCAACAGTCCAACAGTGCATGTCTGCATTATAAAAGACATGTTTCTTTGTGCTTCTTTTCCTACAAAAACCATATTGAACAAACATTTCATTCCACGGCAATAAAAATTATTAGGACAAAGATTTCTTTAACCAAAAATCAATCCTGTCAAAACATTTTCACTATTAACCATAAAAAATATTAATTTAGCTAATAGCGCAACACAAAATGCCCATTAATACTTGAAAGTCAGAAGGTCTTTAATGGGATAACAATTGTGAGAATATTTTTTATTATTTTTAATGAAATAAACCGGCCCCCATAGGACTTTGTCTTGCAATTTAAAGCATACAACATATTTCTTATTATTCAGTTTATCTGAGAAGGTAAGTGTGAGGTTGATTATTAACACAGTTGGAACGCTAAAGTTGACTTTAAAATTTCACAATGGAATTCCATCCTAGCCATTACAAAATATATATCTTTGGAAAGGTCTAAGCCTCTAGAATACAAATCTGATATCTAAAAATAGATTATTTAGCTGCAGTAATTGATTCATTCATGACAGGAGTGTGCATAGAAAATAATTATACTGCTAAATGTCACTGTTCCACCAGTGGAACACTGAGGTTTATTTCAATATTATGCAATAAAATTCCATCCTTATCATGACAAACTATGCTGTATATCTTTGGAATGGTCTAACCCTCTAGAATAAGAATCTGACCAATGTTTGATGAGTTGTAAGTAGTTATATATTTCTAATATGTTTCAGTTTTCTGATGTCATTTTTGTTTTTTCCTAGTTATATATTCCTTTTATTTCACATTTGTGTTTTATTCATTGAATTTGTGCATGAGAAAGTAAAAAAAAGGGGGGAAAATTATCAGTGTAAGTTGTGAAGTTTAGGATTTACCATTGAAGCGTTCATGTCCCCCAAGTGGACATTTGCCATACAGCAGCTAAAAGTGTAATGCAGTTCAAATTTTTTTAATTTCAAGCTCAATTTCAGAACACAGCTTAAGGTTACACGTGCGGCTTTGAATTTCTATAATTTTTTTTCTGAAACAAATATTTATTTACATAAATACATATTTGAAGAGTTTGGTTCCAAATTTAGATTTTTTTAATTCAAAAATCATGTGTTTTTTAAATGTCTTCTTTCAAACAAGATCAACCTTAGGTCTGTTCTACAGAGCATTCATGATTTAAACACTGAAATTTTTTTTTAATTGAAACAACTAAAACAATTTAGGGTAAGGATTCATATTAATATTTTATAAATTGATCCAATGCAAAATAAAAGTATTTTATACAAACATGGCACAAATTATATATTTATTGTTGAAATAAGTCAATTAATTTAAATGAAAATTTTTGATAAAAACAAAAATTCTTATTTAAGAATAATATTTAGAATTATTTGTTTTCTCAAATGAAATGGAGTTAAACAAACAATTGTTTATTGATTGAAAGATATGGATTGAATAAAACATGATTGCATAAAAAATGACTAAATGCATAAAAGAACATTAATATTTAATATCGGTTACAGTTGTTGGAAAGCACCATTTCTGGGAGCGGACATTCACGAGAGTCAGACGTGGTTCCGCCGTCCAGAGTTACAGCTTCGCCATGCTTTCTCGTCCCAAGTGGAATCATAGTCACCATCCTGTCCTGAACCTGACCCATCATTGCGCGCTTATTACGGTGCTGCCTGTCACTACCTTGCTTTGTTACATTCTATCAAATCTGTGTCATATCCAGACAGACAGTTATATCAGGAGTTCACAGATCGCCATACATTTACACTACATTTACATTTATTCATTTGGCAGATGCTTTTATCCAAAGCAACTTACAAGTAGGAGAGACTAAAAACATTTTGTCAACACGCTAAACAGTACCGTTCATTTACAAAGCCATGCTACTAGGAGGATTCAAGCTGAAGTATAGCAAGTGAGAGAATGAACAACAGGACAGTTAGTCAAATATATGCGGAAAAGGTATGTTTTGACCTGTTTATTGAAAGTTGTGAAGGATACTGCAGTTCGGGTGGAGGCTGGTAGTTTATTCCACCACAGGGGAACTGAATGAGTAAAGGTTTTTGAAAGCAATTTGGTGCCTCGCTGTGATGGAACAACCATGCGTCGTTCATTTTTAGACCGAGGATGAAGGGAGGGGATGTAGACCTGGAGCAGTGAGTTAAGGAAAATGGGCGAATTGTTCTGCAGTGCCAGAGATTTAAACTTGCTGTAGTGAAATCCGGAGGTGTGTTATATGGGTACTTTTAGACTTATTGAAAACTAGACGAGCAGCTGCATTCTGGGTCATTTGCAAGGGCTTGACTGCATTAGTTGGAAGCCCAGCCAGTAGAGAATTGCAGTAGTCCAGTCTTGATATGACCAGAGCTTGGACTAGCAGCTGAGAGGCATGCTCTGACAGGAACGGCCTGATGTTGTACAGCACATACCTGCAAGTTTGAGAGGTTGCTAAGATGTGAGAGGTGAATTTCAGCTGGTACTGTGGGACAGCTAGATACAGTGCTGCCCACGCCGGTCTCTGCCCTATAGCGCTGAGGCTCAGCTTATTATTACCTTATTAGCTGTTTGACTAATGCTGTGTGTGTCAGCTAGGTCGTATAGGCAGTGAAGGGGGCGGTCCTCCCCCCAACTAGGACTCGCACAAGCCTGTGCTTTATATGACTGCATGTTCGCTGTCACTGTTGCTGTTCTTGGTTATGCTCGCATGAGCCTGTGCCTTTTACAGTATGTGACGGCGTCCTTCGTCACATCTTTACTTTTTGGGGATGCAAATGTACTAGGTTGCGCTTGTTCCAACCTCATTATGTACACCAGATGCCTCGGCCCTGTGTTATTTATTCTATATCGCTGGTTGTATGCCAGCGCTTAGTGTACAGGGTTTGTTTTGCCCTGCTCGGCCTCTGGACTTGCCATTTTTATACTTGTTATTCTGCTATGTGTATTGCTACACTGCTCAGTGTAGTGGCATAGCGTTCTTGCAACGTGTACATGTTCCCCAGAGTTCTGAGTGTTTTTATTGGATCCTGTAGCAGAATTTGGTATCTAATCGTCTTAGAGCCTATGTAAGGTGTGCACTGTCAGTGGGAGTTGTGTTATGTGCTACTGCCAATGTGTTGCAGGTTAATTGTTAGCTCCGCTAATGTTGAGCTGTTCTAATGGCGTGATTGAAAACCTTACCCATTGCGTCAGCGGAAGTGATGCATTTTTGCCCAAGCATAGAATCGTTTCTGTTTGGCTCCCGCTTGCGTGGCATGCAATGGGTTAAATACTCTTGCTTAGCGGCTACGTTGATTGGGACATCACACTTGCCCTGTTGTTCCGCTCTGTCACGGTGTGATTTTATGCGGATCCCCTAGCGTTTCACACAATGTTGAGAGACCTCTCTCAAAAGGAAACGTATCTGGTTACTGTCGTAACCTTGGTTCTCTGAGAGGAGGGAACAAGATTTTGCGTAAACTGCCGTGTTTGCGTGCTTAAATTGTCATGCTGTAATGTTCACTCGAAAGACGTTTCCTGCTGAAGAATTTGTCCAGCCTCTTCCTTCTCCGATACCTGGAAAAGAATTGATCTTTCACAGATAAGATTTGTTGTAGACACGGTGTCACACACACTTTCCTCACATACACAATCTCAAAACGTTAACGTTAATACAAATCCTGTGGGTTTATGATGGAAGAATTTGCGAGTTTCAGTCAGAGAGCGTGTGCACAGAACACAACCCTTTGTTTCAACTTTACAGCAAAAGTTGAAATTATAACAGATAACGTTTACATTATTAAATAACACGGTAGTAAAAGAGTTCCAGGAACATCAAATTATTACTCTTTTTTGGCTCACCTAAGTTTGAGTAATGAACGGGAGCGGGAAATTGTCCGCCATGATCTCCAACACATTTCCTTCTCTGTCTAACATTAGTGACACTTAAGTACAAATCGTCTACATTAACAGACAATGTTAAATCCATTCATGTTCATTATCAACTGATTTCGTAAGTAGTTTTACCTTCAAAAACGTATTCACGAGTGTTGATCCAAGGACCGGTAACTTGAAGAACGCGGTCTGGTGGTGACTGGACCAGGTGTGTGTTTAATGCGCATGTGCTGGCGTGTGTAACGTAGAAATTGTACATTCGTCAAAACTAAAATGTATTAGTTGAACCGTTGATTAAAATTTTATATTGACCAATGTTTTCAACTGAAAAGAGATTATTTTAAAATAAAATAATAATTTTAAGCTGAGCTGAAAGACAAATTATTAATTGGATGAAGTACTGCTTGAAAACCTTTTTTTCAGTGTGACCATTTCAGTTTGGATTGCATGTTCATGTGATCAAAATGAGCAGTTACGGTTAACAGGTTAAACAGGAAGCAAACTCAACTGAAACGAACTCAACTGAACTGTACATTCGGACACAGTCACAGAAGCCTGACCTTGGAATTCAAGGTCACTGTAATATTGTTTTGGAAACTATACAAGAACATTGAGAGTTCAGAGTTGACCTTTTATGAGGTTGTAAGTTAGAGAAAACTTTGAAAACTGTCACATATTTTAGACATGGGAATACATTTCAATTTTTATTTCTTTTATAAACCACGTTTTTCTATTTTTAGTTGGATTTATATATTGATTGGTTCATTCAATCCTTCATTTTTGAAAGTGAGACAATAGTTTATGATTAACATGGATTATTTTCCATTACTCTTATCTAGCGTCCAATTAAAATAGCGTAATATATGACGTGAAACGGAAGAATCGTGTGTTCACGCCCTTTATGGTGGGGTAACTATAGGTTAATGACGTCAATCCTCAAGCTCCCACACCCGACGTCCTTCAAATCCATTGGATGTGGCTGTGTGCGAAGGGTGTGTTTGCCTGTAATCTGACAGTGGGCGTGGCCTAGTCGTTGGACTGCTTCGGGAGGAGACAGAAACTGCAGTGATATTACAGCAGTGAGTGGGGAGAGCCGCTGCGCTTCACCTGCCTGCCATGACGCGAAATTCCACCAGCAAACTTCTGAATGGAGACACCTGCCACCGGACGAACCCTTCCAAGACACCGGGCGCGAACGGGTTTGTGATGAGCCACTGCCTGTTCCAGAAGCCGCAGAAAAGATACCGCCGCTCGGCAGAGAAGGTGAGGCCGACTCCAGCGCTCCACACACCCGAAAACACACGACATGCTTCTTCTTATCAGAGTTACTCACGAGAGGAAATTATTTTCATTCATACAGGAGTTATACGGTGTTTTGACTTCAGTCAGCGTTGCGCATACTGACAAGCATATGACATCGAGATACCGCGATAGTGTGCGTTAATGTGATGTCATGTGACGATCAGTCTGCGCACCGCCGCAGTCGAACACACCTTTATTGTTCGACTCGATGCGGCGCCGCAAGATCCGACAGGCGGATGACATCAAAGTACCGCGAGAGCGATTCGAAGAACGTTAAAAGTTTGCTTTCGAATCGCTCTCGCGGAACTTTGATGTCATATGCCTGTCGGATCTTGCGGCGCCCGCATCGAGTCGACCAACCCTAATGTGTGCGCTTGTTTATCTTGTATTGCATGTCCTTCTGTATACCTTAAAGGAATATTAGTTTGCCGAAAATTTTAATCCTGTAATCATTTACTCACAGATAATAATTAATTTATTAATTTAGCCTTTTATCTCTCATTGAAAAGCGGGAATTATGAGGAACCTATGATATCCCTCCGTATGCATGAAATTACAATGACAAACACTCTTTAGGATCATGCCAGGCTTTACTTTCGTTTTATATTAATGAAATAGGCCCCCAAAAATTGGGATTGATCGTTCATACGTCTATTTTAGTGTATTACTAATATTTAGTGTAGTGTTTTGGTTGTTTGTGTTGACAGAACAGGTAGCATGAAATGTAACAGTGTGGTGTTGACTCGTCGTGTAACCGGAGAAGGAGGACCTGAAACCTGAGGATGTTTCTGGATGAAAAGCGCTTCTGAGCTCAATGAAAACAATAACTTTACAGAGAACACGAGTGTGTCGTCAAGTTTGTTTTTCTTAGGTCCCTAATTCATTTTCATGAATGATCGTTTTGTCTTGTTTAAACAATACTTTTATTCCAGGCTGACATGCAAAGTCATCTTACAACTTATATTTGTGGTTCAGTTGGTACGATAGAAGAAAGCTGTACAAGAAATAATTTTGATAATAGTCAGTATAGAACTAGTCACAATTTACAACGTTTTTATGTTCAACACATGTAACTTCTGCTTGAGGAGTGGATGTTGTGCTGTCACAAATGTCTTCTTGCACACCCAAACCATTCCTATGCATTCTTTTTGAGGAGGTCATCATCATTTCTTCTTCTGCATCATCAGCTTCTGTGTACTTTGAGACTGCGTTACTCTATTTATTGACCAACACCAACTCGAGCGATAGCAAACATGGTTTATCTGACTGGCGGGGGGATTGTTTAAGGAACCTATTTGAAAGCAGACATTATTTGATAAGGCTAGCCTTGTGGTGCTGAAATAAAATAACGCAAATCACTCGGTTTGTGTATTGAGTTGGGTTTCATATAATGTGGATAGGAAACATCATGTCCAATTCTGTTTCAAGCATGATTGGTTTTGGTTTAGCTAATCTAAGCTAACTTGTCCAAGTTTGTTCACAAAAAAGCTATGACATTCAGTGTTTCCACAAACTTTGTAAAGCTCGATGTTTGTAAGAAGGCTTATTCAGCATTCAAAAGGTTCTTTACTGGTAAAGTCAAGTGTTAAGAGAGGGTGTAGCTACAGACAAGCCGAGCGTGACTTTGATCACACACTGTTGCTAAGGGGAGGGTGTAAGGGTAAACTCTGGCTCATCTGATTGGCCAGAGTGATTCATGGATTGGGTTTCAAACCGAAACCCACCAGGAAACCGTGTTTGTCTGTGTGTGAGAAACATTGAAGATCTCCCATTGTTTTGGTGCTTTTATTGAAAACACTCCCATCCGTAAGGGTGGGAAATTTAAATCACTTTGGTTGATTCGTTTATTTATCCCAGATAAAGTAGCTGTTCACTCCAGCGATGTGTCATATCTTCATATGAGACTGTATGAAATAGATTACTGACAGACATACAGTTTATTATAAGAATATTACATTGCATTTGAAACAAAGCACATAAAAGAACTGTCCCTTTATTGGAGATTATGTTTGTATCTGCATTGTTACAAAATGAGCATGTTCATATTCAAAATTTTTGTTTCAACAGAACCATCATGTGTCAAACAATCAAGGGCTTTACAACAAGCCCTTTGTGCAGTCATTCGAGGAGACGCCATTACTGGTGGCCGTCCTCACGTACGTGGGCTACGGCATCCTCACCATTTTTGGCTACCTGCGAGACTTCCTAAGGGATTGGAAGTTTCAGAAGTGTCATCTGGCAAGAGAGAGAGAAGAACAGAAGGTAGAGTTAAAATCTGCTGATTTGGTCTGTAAGGTAATGGAGTGTGAGATTGAACATCAATATTACCATTGCTCACAAATGAGATTTTTAAGAACCTATAACCACCCTGACAGCAGCTAGCATCGTGGCTGCGATTGTTTGCTTTCGATGAGTTTGTGTTGAGTGTATTCATTTCTGTCTATCATTTATCTCTCCTACATTTATTTTTCTTCACGTTTTGTTGCCAGGATTTTGTTCCACTGTACCAGGACTTTGAGAACTTTTACACCAGGAATCTTTACATGAGGATCAGAGATAACTGGAACAGACCCATATGCAGTGTTCCTGGAGCAAAGATGGACCTGGTGGAGCGAGACACACATGATTATAACTGGAGCTTTGAGTAAGTGTTGCTGGGTGATTCTAACAAAATCTTGGTTTTGAGATGTTAAACATGTGCGTCAACAAATTTTCTTTTTATTTAGTAAAAACAAGCTATGCAGTGTTTAAAAGCATTCCTTTTAAAACCTTTCTCTAAAATTCTGTCATCGTTTACTCACCCTCTTGTCATTTCAAACCTCTTTGACTTTCTTTTTTCTCCAGATCACAAAAGAAGATATTGGTAAAATGTTGGTAACAGAACAGCACAGCCTCCCATTCACTTCTATATTTACCAATGTAAGTGAATGTGGGGCTGTTAACAACATTCTTCAATATATAATTTTGAAGATGAACTTCTCCTTTAACACAGAATTTTCATTAAAAAAATGTCATAATTTACTCACCTTCGAGATGTTCCAAATCTGTAAAAATGTCTTTGTCCTGATGAACACAGAGAAAGATATTTGGAAGAATGCTTATAACCAAACAGATCTGGCCCCCAATTGACTCCCATAGTTGGAAAAATTACTTTAACACAAAAGAATATATTTTGAAGAATGTTGTCAGCAAACAGTTGCATAAGCGAAGCCATGATGCATAAGCAAGTTTTATTACTCCTACATAATATGACATTATGTATTAATAGAAAATTATACATAATGTTTTTTTAATGCGGACAACTACCTGTTTCGGTAATAAGAATGAAAAGTCGTATACACAGTTTGACAAGAAAATATTAAGCTTTTAACTAGAAAAATATAAAGTAACTGTTAACCTGTTAGCCACTTTTTATATTATGTCTTATAATGCACTTATTATGCACTCAGACAAATCGGAACACGTTACGGTATTGAGCAGAAAAGGGCATAAAATACATCAAAAATTCATTCCTATGTTAAAATTGTGCTTATTACAAGGAAGAGAACACAATAAATGTTTTATTATTATCATTGTTTGTGTTACTAAAATATGTTTTATAATTAAACTGCCATGGTGTTTTAGTGGTTTCGTGATAATGACCATGCCTACACCTAATGAGTGTGATTTAGAGGGTGTGTATTCTGTCAACATCGTTTTATTAGTATTGCAAAATATTCAGCAGGAAATAATTTAGGGTGGGGCTTTGCTTTTGTACTACAAGATTAGATAGATTTGCTTTTATATTATCGGTTTGTGTTATATTTTCTCACCCAGTGCGGCCTCGATTACACCAGGTAAAAATAAGTCACTTTTTAAGAAAATTTATAGAAGGATCTGAAATAAAAAGTAGAAATAAAAGATTTTTGATGTAAAACATAATTATGATCAACTTCGTGTATCAAAACTAATCCTTTCCTGGTTAACAAATAACTTTTGGTTAAGGAATTTGTGAAATTTTTACAAGCCAAATTGTCTTAGTAATAGTCTGAGTAAATTGATTTATTCAAACTACGAAATAAAGGTAATTCTGTAAAATAAGTATAATCTATACTAAAATTAATTTAATATAGTTTTTTATTTAATATCTAATGTTTTCTAATGTTTGTAGCACATTTTTATAACAAAAAATAGAATATCTGTCGATTGGAATATAGGAACTAAAACCTGAATCTAACACACTCATGGGCACTTTCACTGAATACTTGTTGGCTTAAATGTAAATCATTATTACCCTACAGTCCATCGGTTTTCAAATCCACATCATTTGAATATCATAACATTAATGTCTCAAATCAAAATATAGCATGCATAATTTAAGGAGGTAGTTATGTGAGGCAGCGGTCTCGCGGTAGTACACTCATTTTCTAGGGAATGATCTTTTCAGTTGTTTAAAACAGGTTTTCCAACTTTACGATGCAAGGGACCCCCAAATATGATGAATCTTTTGTGAGGACCCCTTCCAAAAATTGTGTGTGTGTGTGTGTGTGTGTGTGTGTGTGTGTAAAAACTTTTAACATATTTCACTTAAATGTTGGATGTATAAATCTGAACAGAACAGGACAGAAAAAAAGTCAATTCAAATGTACTGTAACAATTTTCATTACATCTTTGCAAAGACTACTTTACAAAGCCCAGTGAGTGAAATAAAGGGAACTGAAGTGAAAACAACTATATAGATAAAAAATGAGCAAGTCTGGAAAGTATGCATGTTGCAAGAAAGTATAGATTTACACTTAGAAATAAACATGAACACTTCTGAATGAAACGGGAATAATGTTTGGTGGACTTACCTCAGGTTTGATCAAATGTTGCATTATGTTCTATAAAAAATGATGATACTGTACCTTTGACATGTTTTATTATATTTTTAGTGCTATATTTCAGATGTTCATGTTGGTCCATGTGTTTTTGTCTTGCAGACACACAGGCAGGGTTCTGAAGGATGTCATTAATATGGGCTCATATAACTACCTCGGCTTTGCAGAGAATTCTGGTGCATGTGCTGATGCTGCATCAGAGTGTTGTATGAAATATGGTGTGGGGGTGAGCAGCACAAGACGGGAAACAGGTAAAATAGAAATGTTTTACTACAGGACTGTTATTACCCATTTTAGAATTCGTGTTCGTTGTTTCTGATAAAACTGAAATCCTTTGATGTCTTTCAGGCAATCTTGACAAACATGAGGAGCTTGAAAAGCTTGTGGCCAGGTTTTTAGGGGTGGAGTCGTCCATGGTGTTTGGAATGGGCTTCGCTACAAACTCCATGAATATACCCGCGCTCACGGGCAGAGTAAGGGTTTGTTATTACTAGAAACACGCTTCTGGTATTTTCTTCTACTAGAAGCTCAACAATCAGTCAAATGGAATGCTAAGAGTTTCCTTTTCACATTGAAACAAAGTTGGGTGGAAAGAAAAATTTAAGATCTCCCATTGTTTTGGTGCTTTTATTGAAAATACTCCCAGTGGCCAATGTGTGTTTCATCCGCGTGTTTCACATAACACACATACGAAGACTACGGTTGCATCAACAGCAGATTGAAATAATTTTTCTTTTGGATGATATTCCACTTGTTTGCCACTCCTGGAAATCTTGGTTAAATTAGATTGTGCGATATTTATAGGATGTGTTGCACAAAATTGATTTAGTTTGTATGTGTTTGTGTTTAGGGCTGTCTGATCTTAAGTGATGAGCTCAATCATGCTTCTTTGGTTCTTGGAGCCCGTCTCTCCGGCTCCACCATCCGCGTATTTAAACACAACAGTAAGTTCATATAATTTGCTCAATTGCATGAATAATCCACTTGTCAGAAGAATAGTCAAATAGGGAGATTGTCTGGTTTGTTGAGTTTTAAAACCTTTTTATAATATAGCAGTGATCCCGTTAAGCAGATTAATTTGGAGATTAATTTAGACCAGTTTTGGTTTCTGAGAGATGTGTGTGCTCAGAAGCCCATTTACACAATTAACCAACAAGTGTATTGATACGACGTTTTAAAGAAAGTATGTAGATATTAAATATGTATTTTTTTCCCCTGGATCTTAGATATGCAGAGTCTAGAGAAGTTGCTTCGAGATGCCATCGCGCACGGCCAGCCCAGAACTCACCGACCCTGGAAAAAGATCCTCATCGTTGTGGAGGGAATTTACAGGTACAGCAAAAACTGTACGTTAAGAAAGAGTTAAGAAAGTATGATGAATAATTATAATTCTGTAATTGTTTATAAAAGTTATATCTTATGATTAATTATTGTAATTAGAAATTACCATCACATTGTTCTCAGCCCTTCTGTCTTGTTTAAACAAAATATACTAGTAATCATTTCCATACTTTTACAATAATTTAGCACCCTCAAACCATTAATCGCAATTAATTGCATCCATAATAAAAGTGTGTGTTTACACAATATATGTCTTTGTACTGTGCATATTAATTTTGTATATATGTATTTATAAACACAGAAACATACACATGCATGTATATACAGTTTGAAAATATTTAAATGATTTATATTCCATCTACAGACATATATTATGTAAACATAGACTTTTATTCTGGAAGCGACTAATTGTTTGACAGTCCTATACTAATTTTATCATGTCTTATTTTATGTATAATTGTTCATAAAAATCACATAACAGTGAGCTTTGAGACACATGGATATAAACTCTACATTTTTGTTTAAACAAATAGTAAGTTCTGAACAAATGTGGTCTCTTCACTCTTTCTGTATTCCTACAGATCGCCATATAAGTGCATATATTCAGTTTCTTTGGATAATTTTTCCTCCTCTGTGATCTTCTGTTGTAGTATGGAGGGCTCCATAATCCGGCTTCCTGAGGTCATCGCCCTAAAAAAGAAATACAAAGCTTACCTGTACCTAGATGAGGCACACAGTATCGGTGCTCTAGGACCAAGAGGTAGGGGTGTGGTGGACTTTTTTGGCCTGGATCCCACTGATGTCGACATCATGATGGGCACTTTCACTAAGAGCTTTGGTGCTGCTGGAGGATACATCGGAGGAAAGAAGGTGAACGGCCTGCACTATACTGTCATCCCAAATAAACAGGGTTCCCAGAAACTTGGAAATATTATGAAGGTTTTACAGGCCTGCAAGATTTCTACACTGGATTCTTTATAGTTCTATATATTTTTAAATTTCACTATATTCTGAAATATTGCAGTTATTGTGCATTATTGATGACTTCTATAATACCACAAATGCACGTAATTCAATATTTACTTTTAACATTTGACTTATGTAGCAATTCTTGTTCCTTTGTTTTGTAGGAGTTGATAGATTATCTCTGCTCACACTCTCACAGTGCCGTTTATGCTACATCAATGTCCCCACCCATTACCCAGCAGATTATCACTTCTATGAAGTGCATTATGGGAGAGGATGGCACCACATTA
This sequence comes from Barbatula barbatula, assembly GCF_947034865.1. Taxonomy (NCBI): domain Eukaryota; kingdom Metazoa; phylum Chordata; class Actinopteri; order Cypriniformes; family Nemacheilidae; genus Barbatula; species Barbatula barbatula. The sequence goes on along the minus strand of NC_136778.1, from coordinate 20,126,633 downwards.
GGTGAGTTTAGATCATTATTCTGCTTTTGAGTTTAAGCCCATAGTTCAAGAGTGAGCAGGCCTGAAAACGATTGCTTGTCTTTGCAGTCTTTGTTTATGAGTTGACAATTGCAAATGTCAAGTAAGTTTTTCTGTGTGAAAATAGCCACAAGATGGCAGTAGCTACTTTAAAAGAGTTGCATGTTTAACGTGTCCAACTGTTGCAAGTTTTCAGTCAATTTACATTCCAAATTCCATGTGTATGATTTTCTCACTTAATCATATAATATAATCCTATATTATATGAGACATTTTGCATGGTTGCATTACGTAAATCGGTGGTTCTCAACTCTGGCCCACGAGATCCATTTTCCTGCCGCGTTTAGCCCCAACCTTGATAAAACACACCTGAACAAGCTAATCAACGTCTTTTTAGAATAGACGCACTGACCTAATCTGTACTTCGAGCATCGGTACTGTTCACCTGTGTTTTTATTTAATAGTTTTAATTGTTTATCATAAACCAGTAACTACTTAAAGGGACAGTTCACCCAAAAATAAACTTTCTGTCATCATTTACCAGTTTACCATACTCCAGTTGTTCCAAATCTACAGATTCTGATATTGTTTTGCAAAGGTGACAACAGGGACCCGTTTCAGAAAGCAGGGTAAGTGCAAACTCAGTGTAAGTTAACCCCAGAAAACGGGATACTCTGGGTTTTCAGTTTCAGAACGCGAGGTATATCAAACCCGTGACCGCGGGGTAAGTCAAGCCCGTTTCAGAAATCAAGGTATCTTATACTTAGAGTGAGTAACCATAGTAACCTACTCTGTGAACCTAACCTGGTCGGGAGCAGGTTTTATTCCACTAACCCGAGGTTTGTTACAATCTCCGCCCCTTTTAGAAGCGCGAGCGGTTTTGAACTTGCCTACGCCGTTTGTTTTTTCATTCGTTTTCCTTCATCGCGCACAAGTTTATAACACAGACATTAAATGTCCGTTTATTCAGTACCCGTAGATGAGGAAGATGCATTCATTTGGAGAGAGTTAAATTTACGTCGGTAGAGAATATATGGTGAAGCCCCGTTTGGATGTTTTATCATATCCGGAGGATTTTTTATTTGAGCGATACAGTTTTTCTTTACAGTCCATTAAATATATTCACAATCTGCTTCATCCTTACACCACAAACCTCTCTCGTGAATGCGCTCTTACATCTGAGCAGATTATTTTTATGGTCACGTTTCTTTGCTAACGGAAGCTTTCTTTATAACACGGGGGATGCAGAACACGTTAGCAAGGCAACTGTATGCAGAGCAGTAAGAAAAGTGTGAATAGCTCTCAAGCACTTTTTATACATGTGTGTTAAGCTTCCTGTGAGAAGCATCAAAGAGGAGTTTCATAGGATTACAGGTGAATGGTGAACGCCTTTCTGAATAAACTGATCAAATAAATGTGGTCTTGCTGCCACCTCTGGAAGTAGCTAATAATTTAAATACCCTTAAGGATTTCCCATTGTGATTGGGTGCACATGTGACCGGTCCCACTCGCGCGGTCTTCGAACCGACGTTGGCCCGAATGAGAGATGGGCGCTCTAACGATGAGCCGTAGAGCGTCTCTGTCTGTCGGTCAGGGAGTGAGGCTTACACACTGCACAGCTCTTCACTCCGTTACACACAGCTGGATCAGGAGCGAGCTTGGCCAGTTTTTTGTCTTCTATAGCCACAGTGCTCGGTTCTCATATCCTCATAACTTTCAAAGCCAGTTTATTAAATATATCAAACATTTCCCAGTCAGGCATCCTACAAGCAAGAGCATTTAAACTCACCGGACTGAAGGATGTTTTTATATTTTATTTTCAGCTGCTGCCATGTTCTTTTTATTGCAGAAGGATTGCACTTACATGACAAAAATCAAGGGTATATATGTGTTTATATATATATATATATATGTATATCTTACATGTAAATGTGTATATATACACATATATATAGTGCCTCCAATTCGACTGCTAGAAATAAACGGAACGCTTTTTGTCACGTGGCGTTGCCATGGTGAATCATGTTATCTTCGCTCAATTGATGATGGCTTTTTAAAGCCGCGGTGAACACGAGTAACCTCGAGTAAACTTACTCAGAGTGGATTGAACTGATTGAAACCAGCTGTTCTGAAACAGAAAACTCAGAGTAGCGGTTATCTGAGTAAATCAACTCAGAGTTCATATTTTAACTCAGTGTTGCTTGAACCTCCTTATTGAAACGGGTCCCTGTACTCCAATAAACACAAAAGGTACACATCAGAATAACCGTAAAGCAGGGCACTCGAGGATACATGCAGTGAAAGATAAATACAGTTTCATGTCACATTTTGTCTTTTGCCGGCAGTCTCTAGCAATATTCTCAACCCTGAATTTGAGAAAAGTGCTTCTCAAAGCCCTTCACAATTAATGGAATGTCAAACAAGTGAAAACTAATACTGGAGATTGAATCTTTACCTCTCCCCAGAGGAGCATTCTCTAGTGTTCAAAGCAGGTTTGAATTCCTTTGGCCTTAAATCAAATAAAACAGCAGTCTTTTGTGACGTGCTGACACTGAACTGAGATGATCAACGATAAGAGAGAATTTGAAACATGTTGATTACATCATATTTAGGTTTGAAATATATTTTATGTTGTTCAAAATTATTTTCACAAAGTTAAAGCATTAACGTATAACACGTTGCATTATTTGACACAAAGGCCACAATGTTATGCGTTGGAAATGGGACAGAAGCTGGTTTCCATGAGCCCATATGTTTTTCTTTTATGTAGGTCAGGAAAGACTCAGTCAGCTGTCAGAAAACACAACCTACTTTCGCAGGAAACTCCATGAGCTGGGCTTCATCATCTACGGAAACAAAGACTCCCCTGTTGTGCCCTTGATGCTATACATGCCAGCTAAAATCGGGTCAGTGTCACCTTTTGTTCGGAATCACAGATATTATATCTGCTGAAACGCCAGTTCGGGAATGAAATGATAGATGTTGCTCTTTATGTTAGAAATGTTATTTTAACATCTCATGTACGTTTGCTCTTCAGAGCGTTTGGCCGGGAGATGCTGAAGAGGAACATTGGGACAGTGGTTGTTGGGTTTCCCGCCACACCCATCATCGAGTCCCGGGCACGGTTCTGTGTTTCTGCAGCTCACACCAGAAAAATGCTTGACACGGTTAGTCACATGAGCACAGCCTTATCTTACAGTTTCAGCTTTGTGCCTGAACACATCACGATGACATCAAAGTTCACCATATTTACTAATTTTATTTATAATATAATAGTAATAGTAATAATAATAATAATTATTATTATTACTAAAGATAATTGTATTATTATTTAGGCATTATCCAATAGTTAAGGTCACATCTATATGAACGATCGGCTCAACCCCACTAATGTTTGTAAAGTACCTGACGCGACACATGATTCATCTATTGCACCGAAACTCATGACTCATCTCACAGTCATCCAGAATATATAAAGCAACATTTTTTCAAGCAGTATTAACCCAAGCATTTCATTTATTCTCTCAGGCTTTAAACGCCATCAGTGAAGTGGGCGATTTACTCCAGCTAAAATACTCTCGAAACAACAGACCCCGAAGCGAAGACACAGACTCTTATTCATACCTGGAGAGTCACCAGGAGCACTAGATCTTTCCAGTTCTCACAATGGTCTATTTGCTTCTGACTGTCCCTTAATTTTTCCTATTAACCCCTCTGACCAAATTTCAAGCCTTACCTCTGTGGTCAGTAACAACATTCAAGGTGCAATATCAATAGTTGCTGACACTTCACATTACTTAATGTAAGAAATCTGAATGAAGGAATTTCTGAACGGTAAAGTGACTCTCTCTCTCTCGCCCTCTCTCTCTCTCTCGCCCTCTCTCTCTCTCTCGCCCTCTCCTCTCTCTCTCTCTCTCTCTCTCTCTCAAAGTTATTCAATAACATGTTTCAGTGCAGAGTATGTGGATGGCGTGGTGGGAAAACCTAAAAAAAACTAAATCTACAAAATAATGCTATTGCATACTGCGTTTCACTTAACACATACTAGCTTTGCATAGGTCCACAAGTCTTTTATGGGACTTTTAATCTTTCAAAATACAAATTTCACTTTGTAGGTTAGCAATAATGCACTATTGGTGATATTGGAATATATGGTTATCTCTCTTTTTGTTATGGAAATGTACAGTTACCAATGTTTTTATTTGTTTTAGTTGCGACTTCACAATTGTGTCTTATTTTAAGCTTCTTTAAGAAACATTCAACTATTACAATATTGAATAATTAGTGCTGTCAAGTATAAAAAATATTATTTACATGACGGATAAATATAATTCTTAAATGTATATATATATATGTATGTTGATGTATTTATATATACATATAAATATACAGGCCACACAGACATATATTCTATACACAAAAATTGATTTTGGACTCGATTAATCGATTTGACAGCATTAGAAATAATATTTGGTTTATTGGAGTAAAAAGCTACACTATTTCTTAAACTATTTCGATTATTAACTAATTCTAATGATTGATTTAATGTAATACTCAATTTAGCTGTTACGTGTATTGAGATGGTGACCCTGATACTGCAAGTATAGATTAGTAATCTATTTATAAATCGTATTAATGTGAAATGTTTATTAACTCCAAACCAAACTGTGTGCCCGAACTTGAGTGACAGCTAAATTAGCGTTTATATTTTTTTAGGCTCTACTGTGTTCTGTTTGTGGAAAGAGTCTTCTGTCTTACTTGAATATCTGTAACTTGCTGATGATTGGCATACCTGATGATTCGCTATGACATCACATTTCATTCTTTCTGTCTGTCTGACAGCTGAGGAGAGAGGCTTTTTATATAGCTTTATCAGAAGTTATTTTTGAAGAATGATATTTTAATATAATCTCTGTTTAAGTAAATGTACGTTCTTTTTTCATTGCTGCAATGAAAGTGCTAAACTCGGGTCACTGATGTGAAATGAAGTGCTCTGTTAAGTCTATATATATATATATATATGATGATGTGGCTTGCGCCTGTCGGATGTATGTTTTTGTTTCCTTTGTTTTCTGAAGTTTTGTTCTTAATCCGAGAGGCAGCTCTAAATATGTCTCTCAGTACACATGTATGTGAGTGGGACTATATGACCGAGCTACTGATGACTGTTAAGAGATGCAGATATGACGTTGGCAAAGAAAGTAAGCATTATGGCTTATACACTCAAATAATGCCACTGATCTGCATTCGACTGTGAAACGAAGGCAATTCCACAATAAATAAACCAATTTAATTTTAATTTTTTTATAAATAGACAATTTGATTTGTTAAATGCTTACCATATACCATACTTTAAGCACACATATGTTTTGACAATAGCCTGCACATGTTTTACTAGCTTAAAGTCAATATAACTATTTGCATATTTAAGAGATACAAATAAAATACATAGTCAACCCTGTTACAGCTAATTCAAGCTGTGTTACTGTTTGTGTAGTCAATCCAGTTATTTATCACAAAATGCCAATTATGTCGATGTTCGTCTTAAGTTTGTCTGTATATTTTATTGTTATTCATGTTTTACTTTATTATGTATTCATTCTTTGATATGTAATATCTGTTTCTGATGTTGATTTTGCCATGCAAAAACGCATTGTCTTCTTATAACCAAATATTGATTTGTTTAATATGGACCATGCCATACTATATACACAGAGATGCTTTAATAATAGTAAAACTATTAATAGTTTTAAAACTATAACTTTTTAAACACATTTAAACAGAAGTTAACGGAGCTTTTTTCCCCACACCTGCCACACACACGAGCATCTCTGACACATGTGAGACTTGATCGGAGGAATCCTGAGAAGTTTCTCCTCCCACACACTGACTCTATGGATCACCAACACTCATTGCGCATGTTTACAGCTCAAGCGCGTCTTTCTCGCATTCAAGATAATCACATTTACCAAAGGGGTAATGGACCATCGATGACGATGACTACGTTTTCTTGCAGCTTAAAGAAAACGCAAACGCGTGAGAAAGAAATCGCCGGTGCGGACTGAGGAGCAATGCGTGGGTAAGACCAGATACAGCTACTTAAACGGAAACCTTATCTATCCACATGGACACACACAGTGGGTCACTGTGTACGGCTGAGGATGCTCTTAATCCCCACGTTTATGAAATGCTCATTCCTGCGCGCGTTTTAATGAGCTTTGGCTGACTATAAAAATTTGTGCTTTGCAAAACATCTTCACGAGGAAGCCAATTCCCAAATCTTTCCACGGGAAATCCAGACAACAGCTAAAGCGGCGTTTAATGGACAGATACTGCTCAAAAATGTCTAAAGCGGGTAAAAGTGCTTGGGTTCTTTTCAGCGTGCTGCTGGCTGTTTGGATAGTGCGCGCGATCAGCTTCCCAACGAGACACCAGAGCGCGAGCGCTGCGTTCAGACGCGGCGTCTCTGGAGAGGTGAGTATGCTGCGTGTTTAACTGCATCTTTCACTGAAAACCCAAACAGACAGCAGATGAATTTCTGTTTATAGTCTTACACTTTTAAACAACTTCTTTAAATAGACAATACTTTAGTTTATAACAAACATTTTTATTAATTTCACGGACCTGTTGTATTTTTGGTTGCTAGCTTGTTACAGCTTTCAGCATTTATAATATTTGTTTATTTGAAAGGCCAATACAAGTATTTCTTGTTAGTTCAATGTTCATTTTGTGTTTATGTTTGCAGTTACCACTTTTGACTCTGTTAGCAAATATTGAAATGAACTTGAAGTTCATGTTAGCTATAAGGCATTATTATCCAATGTTAACAAATACAACTTCATTATAAAGAGGTACTGTACTGTATGTTCCCTGTGAAAATGAACCATGTGGTATTAAAAGCCGTAACAATTATTGTAGTGAGATCGTAGTAAATGTATAGTTACCATGGCTTCATGACTAAGGGAACATATAGCTATTTTTCATAAAGCTATTGCCTTCAAAAACGTTGACTGACAAAAAAGTGTGGTCATTGTCATTTCTAGTTATTTCTTAAAAACAAAACTTAATATTGATGTTTGTCCACTTTTTAATAATCAGTTTCCTCCAATCAGGGTAACAGGGTTGACAAATTTAGTATAATTCCTTTGATCATGTAGAATTATACTCTTGTACCATTTTGGAACAACTGCGTCTTGTATAACCTTTTGTAAATAATTACAATCTTTTCCAAAAATCTATTGGATACGGTTAACTTAAGTTACAAATGTTTGTAGGTGGTTGACACATTGTGAATATCTTGGGGCTCTATCAAAGTAATAAAAAACTACAAAGTAGGTTCAAAATAATTTCCTATACTTCTTGTGAATCAGCATATGACATTAAATCAAAATTTTATTTTTTTATTTTTATTGACCATGGACTGTAGAGTATTGCAAAAATTAGGCATTTCATAATAGTGGTGCAAAAAGATGCTCTCAATTTCCCTCACTCTCACAGGGTCAAAGGTTAGCTCCTCAGTTGTTTTTTCTAGCCCCTCTTCTTTTTAATATGGAATTTCCTGCATTCTCTTCTCCTTGATCCTGTTTGTATGTGCAAGGGGGCCACGTCTAACCTCTCCAAAAAGGTCCCGCTACTCAGTTTTGTATTACTAATGTCTCTTTTGTTTTTCCATACAGAGTGGGGGTCATCAAAGGGAGAGGGGATGGGGGTCTTAGCTTATTGTTTTTCTTCACTGGTATGGAAATGGCGTGGTCCTGGGACTTTGATATTGGAATAAACACAAATCTAGGCTGCACTGTCGGCTGCTTTCCCAAATGCTCGGACATTGCTCGGTGTGAGCTGATCGTGTCCATGTGTCTCACCAGAGAGCTCTATAGAGGCTGTGTGCATCTCATAGTCTTTCACAGGCACATACAGCCTCTGGTGAGACACATGGCCACTCGCTAATGCAGATCTATGTTCCTGCCAGATCACTGCCGTCTGCAAAGGAACAACGACTAGTGGTACCATCCCAAAAAGGAAAAAAGTCACTCTCCTGTACCTTCTCTGGATCTGTTCCACATTGGTGGAATGATCCACCAGCTGCTACAAGATCAGCAGACTCGGTTGCCATCTTTAAAAAACGCCTAAAAATGCATCTCTTCCGTCAACACGTCGCTGATTGATTTTTCCTAATTCTCTTCCCTTTCCTTCTTTAAAAAAAAAAAACACTTACTAACCTCACTATTCTTAGCTTTGTATAGTGTGCTAGGCTTTAATGGACTAGTTTGATGCACTTATGTATTTTGTTGCCTATGTTGTTATAATTGCTTCCAATGTTTCCTCATCTGTAAGTCGCTTTGGATAAAAGCGTCTGCTAAATGACTAAATGTAAAATGTAATACGGCTTTGTTTAGGGTTGTGGATTTCCTGCAATATGATTGTGAGAAAGCCAGATGGCAAAACAGGCCACATTGCAATGAGAATAAAGATACTTTTCGATGAATTTCAATAAACAATACCAGAGAGAAACAAGAGCGTAGTATGAGATGGCCTAGGGCAGAAGTGAAGGATGTTAAGGGAGATTTGGTTTCCATTCTGAACACTTAGGAAATGAAATTCTAGTCATCCACAAGGTTTCTGTTGTTGAGACTAAAATAACAGGAACGAAATCCTTGCTAACATTGAGAAGACGCCTTCCACAGAAGCTCAAGTGCCACTTTTCCATCAACGAGGCAATCCCTAAAATCAACAAAGGTGTTAACTGGAAGTGCCTGGTTCTGAGGTCACCCAATCCTGCAAATTATATCTGTTCAAGAAACAAGCACCAGAACTTTTTCCATAGTCTTCAAATATTTGCTTAAAGTTTATGAACATTCTTTAAACAGCCAGTGTATTTTCTTTTGGAGGATCTATTGACAGAAATATTTATTTAATATACACAGTTATTTGTTCAGGGGTGTATAAAGACCACACAAAATAAAGCGTTAAGTTATTATTATTTCAGAATGAGCTATTTCTATCTACATACATCGCAGGTCCCCGTACATGAAATTCCCCATGTTGTTTCTACAGTAGACCTTAATGGACAGTGTGTTCCGTAAATAATTTTTCTCCTTCGACAAAGAAGTGAAAACGTGACGACATCATAGTCCTCTGTCAGCCACATAGTGCTTCAAAAGGGAGCCGGAAGGGGTGGACTGAGCCGTTAGTTGCAATTCGCAGCCTCACCGCTAGATGTCGCTAAAATTCATAAACCAAACCTTAAAGTGGATGACATCTTTCTCCAAATTATCAATTATGCAATTATCTTAAGGTTAACACCGTTACCTTCTTTGAAGTCCCTTTGAACCGGAAGTTTCATATTTACTTCCATATGTGATGTATTTCCGAGTAAAACAGATTATTGAATAAGAAAAATAGTGGGCGTGGCTTTTATTATTGTGAATTGATTGGATATATAAAAGCAGGCATTTTATTTAAAAAAATGAAAAGGCACAGTACTGTAGCTTGTAAAATAATATCAACGCTACTTTATTACAAACATCCTTTGCATGTCTTGGCATTTTAATTTCTGTTATTTGCAAAATGGCATTGGCCATTAAAGGTACAGTTCACCCAAAAGCGAAAATTCATTTGATCATCTTAATGTCATTGCGAGCCTGTATGACTTTCTTTCTTCCGCAAAAAACTAAAGAAAAATCATTCGTAGTACATTGAGCATTGGCCCCTATTGACTTCCATTGTTTAAACACACACCCACCGAGGCATTTCTCAAAATATCTTCTTTTGTGTTCCACATAATAAAACCACAGAGTCATACAGGTTTTTAAATAAAATTAGGGTGAATGATTGATATAAAGTTTTTTTTGGGGGGGTGAACTATACCTTTTTTTGTCAAATCACTATGGCTGTGCTTTTTTAGTAACTGTTCTAAGAATGCTTCCATTCAGGTTGGTGCTTATTTTGCAATCCTGTTTGTCTCTAGTATAAACAATTTCAGAAAACTTCCAGAGATGACCATGACCATAATCTCCTGAATGAGCAGAATCAGGTCCAGACTGATTTGGCAGATTCACGTTCCCACCAACACAGGTGGGACCAGCATCACTCCACAGTTGTCCTACCTAAGCCTGAGCCCGAGGAAGAATCCAAACCTTTTGTTCTAGACCTCAAAAACTTCCCCGAACTGGTGAATGCTGATATTGGCTCTCAAAACCCCAACATTCAGGTGAGAGCATGCAAGGGCACACATCTCAATATATGGACTATCTCATCCATAGTGACTAATCACTCCTGACAGGAGGTAATTAAGTGTAATAAGTAATTTCATTTTGCGGTGAGGTTGAAATAATTCTCATTCATTTGATATTGATCTTAACTTCAAATCAAGAGGCTCATTGTCATCGACTCATTGCTGACATTCACTTTTTCTCCAGACACAAAGCGTATCATTACTCAGACTGGATGATTTGACTTGTTTTCCTTCATTAGCTTTATACAAAGAAAAAACAACAAGTTTTTTCAGTTGTAATCTGGTTGGCTGTAGGTGACTATTGAGGTGTTGGCTGACCCTCCCCTGGAAGCAGAAGTGGACCTTGTTAAAGAATGGAATGACGACTGGCCTACATCTTCCTCCTCTTCTGTAGACTGGCTAGGAGGGAAAAAGCTGTTTTGGCCTTTGTTCTGGGGTTACACGGATGCCGATTCAGATGAGGATGGTACAGGCCAACCTATGGAGGAAGAGGACGACTACATAGTGGAGTATGACAGTGGCGAGCCCCTTCCTAGTGGTATGGGAGGAAATTGGGAAGAACCATTGACTCCTGCTATAATCCACTATGGTGAGCATTCTCAGAATTCGTAGATTTTGCTTTCTTGGCTTATCTATTTTATTTAAAGCAGATGTGCCATCAGTGTTGTCATAATGCCACATACTGTATATGGCTCATTATCAGCTGTTTCTATGGGCTGAAATATGCAAGTTGTCCGCCATATTGGAACAGTCCAAGCCACAGGGTTGCCAGTTTTTGTTTTTGGGGTACTTATAAATCATTGCCATGTTGGTATAGGCTGGGTTGTTTCAATCCAACATGTTAGGTTATTTTAAACCATTGTTGGGTCAAATGTTAAACTTTTCTGGGTTAATTTAACCCCAACATCTTATTGCAGAATAGTGGCTTACAAGAATGCATAACAGTGACTGTAAAATACGTATTATAGGTGGCATATTTTGAGTTTGGGTATTTTGGCTAGGGTCAGTGGGCTAGTTTTGAGATAATTGTGGGCTTCTTTAGTTACACAAACCTGGCAACCCGGCCATGTTTATTATGTCCGAGGCAGTCAAATGTGGCATCTATGTATACACATCTCTGACTGTCATGATGCATTTTTCCTTTAAGCCTCCAGAGCAATGTCACATGCTTATTACGAAGGTATTGGAACAAAAAATGTGGCTGCAGAATTGAGCAACCACGCGCAAAGGTCGTAGAGAGATGTAAAATCTTGTTTTTGGGGATAACAACTATTAAGTTAAATAGATTAATAAAAGATGGCATGATCAACCTTGTCAAAATAGAGAGGACTGAAAGAATAAAATAAGGTTTAAAAGCAGAAGTTGAATTACGTTCAAAAGTGATTTGAAGAGTGATTAAAAGAAATGAGACACATCAAGGTTGGCAAGTGAACTTACAGTGTGCTGAGGCTTGTTTCGCATAATTGATTCAGACTAAACTCTCAGCCGCTGGGTTTTATTTGTATGTGTCGGATCTTTGAAGTAAACACTGGTGCCACTTGGTGGAAAACACCACCGTTTGAAGACTGGCCCGGTCCGCTCACTAATGGCAGCGTGAGGACATTCTGTTGGACAAATAAGCTCATGGTTGTCTTCAATTAGAGCACAGATCAGGAACACAGAGTGAGAGAGGTCATCGTTTACTTTATATCCCGCGGGTTGGGCCCCAGGCCCTTCATTCCCCCCACTTGCAGCCCACAGCGGCTGGTCTTTTAAGCCTGTTCAAGAATTCTAGGCTTTTCAAGGCCACACAATCACATTACTCTGTTGTTTTATCACGGTGGGAATTGCACACTCTTCGGTGTAGAGCGATCATATTACATTGCTCATAAGGATGAAATGAGATAAGGGTTTAATTGGAGTGGTCAAGGAAAGACTGATTGAGTCTTAAATCCAGCTCTCAAGCTTACTTGAATGATTTCTTGTGTCTAAAGAGAGCACAGATCATGACTGTGCAGTTTAATGTGCTTGTTCTACAATTTCCGCTTTGAGAAGGTCTCGAATGTCAATAGATTATACATTTTTACTTAACCTTGTGGAAGGATAGAGTGGAGTACTGAGTATGGAGGGTAGACTTGAGAAATGACCCTAATCAGATTCAATTTAAAGTTTACTTGGAATTTGCTGCTGACTTAGAGGCCGTTTTCAAGACAATGTTTCAACTAAAAACTTTTGCTTTTCTAAAAACTTTTTGGCTATTCGGCTATAGAACAACAGCATTTCGGGGGAAATGAAAAAAGTTTTTCTAAAGGACGCTGTTGTTGTCTCCTTTCAAAGATCTGTGGAAACGCAGATTTGACAATGTTGTTGTGTATGTGAAGAGTTTTTACGCAAAGTAAAACTGGCCTTACTCACCCATCCAAGGAGTGACATTGTTTATTCAGGATTACAGTGAAGAAGATTTTTGAATATTTCAGAAACCAAGGTCTATTCATCCAATCACATTAGATGTCCATATTTAAGACGGGTCCTCAAAAATGTATTTAACACACTTAAGAGCTTTTCTAAACTATTTGTGAAACATCATCTATTTCATAATAATGTTTTTGTAATTTACATGTTGCTTGACAAATATTAAGACACGATCCCTATTGAATGGCCATCTGTGGGGGAACAGGCTTTTTGCATCATGATGCTCTAATGGCATCTACCACAAAGAAGTTAACCAAAACTTGACCCCATAGATCTGGTTCTTATTCCCACTTTAAATAACCTCTTAAACTAGCATTTACTGAACCAACCCCACCTTTTAATCATCTGCCAGTCTGTCTATAAATAATGTGTGCAATACCATTAACACCCAGATTTCAGTCCCATATTTATACATGCTACTCTTTAATCTATGCTCTGTATTACAGAACACAGTACGGAGATCTCCGCCTCGAAAAATTTATATGATAATCCTATCTACTGTATATTAAACCTATATAAAAAGGTTGAAAGTTTCATTTAACAGGCAAAAAGTGATGAACTTCATGCCTACAAATTTTGTTTCCTCGCCTAGCACAATGGTTTTACATTGTGTTGAGGAAAAAGTGGTGCTTTCTAATGAGAAATATAATACCAAGATGCAAAGGTATTTTGTGCTTTTGATGTTGCTTGGATGTTTTGAGTGCTTTTAATGAGTTGCTGTTCAGTTGCTAGGGTGCTTTCAGTGTTTTTTAAGCATTGATTGGTGGTTGCTAGGTGCAGGCACGTGCACAGATAGGCTTAACCTGTACATAGCACAGGCCTCTTTGCCCTTTTATGGTGGTGTTTTTAATTAAATCAATGCTATTGGTCACCCTAAACGTCTGTCTGCCTGTTTTACAAATATTTAGACAATGAAAGGTTAAAAAGAGCTTGTGACTACATATTGTTGGATACGCCCGAACTGTCAGTTAAACCTCACGGCTCAACCCAGTCTTTCTGAACTGCGCAGTTTATTCCACAGCAGCTGTGGACCGTCTTTCAAGGGTAATGTTTTCACTAAATAATGTCTTGTTTTCCTTTTAATACAGTACAGTGTTGTCTTTACGAAAAAATATTATGTCAATTTTTTATGTATTATTATGTATTTCAGATCTTAGACATTTGGGACTGGAGGGAGGGCTAGCATTTATCTGCACTTAATAGCCTGTGCACACAGTAGGATGTTATCTTTTCTAAATCAGATTTTGGCCAAATTTATTTTACAACAGGAAAACAGCAACCATATAGCTACATAAAAATTGTAAACTGTTGATTGAAACGGTGATGCCGGCGTTTTAATGATGACGGACATAAAGCACATTTCCACACATTCGCTGGTCAAACAAGTTAACGTAAAGTTAACTGCATTTGAGTTTGACACAAAGCCACTGAGTGATCCTTGTCACCTTGGTAAAATATATCTATACATAAAAATATATATTTTTACATACATTATTGATGATACACTTAATTTATTAATCAATGATATTGTATGGTTGCATGGTGAATTCATGTTGTAAATAATTTTTCTGTAATCTTTCTTCTAACATTAGGCTACATTATACAATGTATACATTACAAAATGATAGCATTTTTGTTAAAAAATAACACAAATTTGATGTTGGGATGAACCTACCCTTGAACTTACAATTTCCATTTGCTAAAATGAATTTTAATGTCATAATGTGCTTCAGCAAGGTATCACTGGCTAAAAATGGTAAAGTTAGCGAGTCCATAGTTTTAACCTAAATAGCTAACTGTTCCCACATCATGTTTGTTGCAGGTCAAAATCACAGAAACAAAGGTCTAAATGTCAATGCTTCTCCGTATTAAACTGTTTAAAATAAAATTAGCTTTGTTCTTAAATTGACTGTTGCATTATATTGTGCATAGTTTAATTCATAGAATGTAAATACAAAGCATAGTTTAATTCATAGAATGTAAATACAAAGCATGAATACTGACCTTATTTCAGCAGTTTATTTGCGTTTCTGTTTTGTACGAATATTTGCCCTTTAAAATATTATATATTGCTTGAATGGATAAATATTATTTATTATTATCAGGTGGTTTAACGGATAGCCTTTGGCGCAATTCAACTTTCTAATCACCTTTTATAAACAAATAAATACAAAAAAAAAAGTCCTAAACCAATAATTACTTAAATTAAATTACTTATTTATCCAAACGAAAAATGAAGAGTTGGTTGTTATGGACATGTAAAGAACAGATGACAAGAAAGTGAAGTCAAACGAGAGTGTGGTCTGATAAAATTTGGATAACGTCCATGTTAAAAAAATACTTGCCACATGAAAAAACATCACAGAAGAGATTTACTCAGGTTGTTTTTAATACGATCATGGAATATATATTAGAGCAACGTGGCTGTATCTAAGTGAGAGACATCAACCAATAGGCAGAATACAGACAAAATAATAATTGGCAGCAGCTTACAGAAAATAAGCATTTGGCTTTTGCAAAAAGAACGTTCCATTAAAATAATAATTCTACTAATTTAATTGAGAGAACACATCGCAAAATCCTAAAGCTGCTGTATTCCTTTTAATAATTGTTTTTATCAATTGCATAGCCTAAAGCCAAACATAATACAAATGAAAAAACAAAAAAATAAAAAGCTCTGAATGTGGTTTACTTGAAGAAAATTTTAAGATCTCACCAAAGTTGAACATGTTTTGTGTTTGGAGTTTGCTAAGTCTGAGCAAACATATGAGTGCTGCTTGCTAGCACACATTTTAACAAAAAATGCCTTTTCCTCAGAAGAGACAGGGGAATGGAGTGCGTGGACCCCCTGCGGTGTCACCTGTGGCCATGGAAACCAGACACGTTCACGTTCATGCGGCGATTTCTGCACATCAACTGAGTCCCAAAGCTGTGACCTTGCCCCATGCCCAGGTTAGTATGACTTATACAATCTCTTTCTTGTATCTAAGTGAAAATATTTTTAAGTAATTGTCGTTCTTTCAGGTGATTTAAACAGTGTGGCTGAAGTCTTTCCATTTGAGATGGAGAATGGTACAGAACCCTTTGGCACTGGTAAGTGTTGAATTAAGCTTTACTGTTGTATCAAACAGTTGACTTAACTAACGTGTAACCTGTCTGGTTATTCTGCAGATGTTGACAGCTGTGAGAAGTGGTTAAACTGTAAGAGTGATTTCCTCCAGAATTACCTACAGCAGGTCCTGACTGAATTACCCAGCTGCCCTTGCAACTATCCCTCAGAGGTCTCCAACAGCAATATGAACCTGCTGGACGTGGGACGTGACCGGTCCTTCCAATGGCGGGATGCTAGCGGTCCTAAAGAACGGCTGGACATCTACAAGCCCTCTGCACGCACCTGCTTGCGCTCCACTCTCACGGGAAATGCCACCACACTTGCTGTCCAGCATTGTTGCTATGACGATCACAGGCAGCTAATCACTAGGGGCAAGGGGGCAGGTATCCCCAACCTCATAAGCACAGAATTCTCACCGGAGCTGCATTTCAAGGTGGACGTTCTTCCCTGGATATTGTGCAAAGGAGACTGGAGCAGGTTTCATGCTGTGCGCCCGCCAAATAATGGCCTGCACTGCACGGAGAACCCACACCAGGACGTCTACATGAACGAACTGGAGGAGGCCAGAGAATATTAAAGCACCAAACTACTGTCTACCGTCCCCGCCATCTGCATTCTGCCATGGTGCTCAGGTCTTGTGGGACCCATTGCTGTAACTGTGCATTGCTTCTTGCCAAGTAGCTGCTTTTGTAACTTTTTGAGTTTTGTGGCTTTGGTTTTATATGGTTCATAATTGAATGATGCGAGTGTATAAACAGTATTTGTGTAAAATGTGTAATGTTTGAAAAATCCTTCCAGTGGTTTAAACACCGTATTTTTGTACATATCTTTTAATCACCAATGAAACAAAATAAGTGAAACACAGATTTATTTTAGTAGCTGGTACGTCCCTATTTTGTTTTGTTGACAAAACTTTGAGATTTAAGAATGTTCCAAAGAGCATCTTGTGTATTCAGAAAGCAACGTGATATTTTGTACAAATGTATTAACATAGTCAATGCCATTTGATTTAAAGGTGACGGTAAAAGATCATTGAATTTGTGTCAAATATCTTTTTTTATTATATATATTTTTTCCTAGTCAAAAATATTGGCAGAATATCAAAAATGGCGTATTCATTTTCTCTTAAAGATTTCTAAAAACTTATGTCTTTTTTCAAGTTCATATTAGGTCTTAGATATTATAACCACTGCATTTGCTTCAATTACAATGTTGCTACGACTATTGGAAGCATGAATCAAATACAGTCAGATCACATTTGTTTGCTTGAACTTGGACATAATATTTGAGTATTTATGTATTTGTTGTAACAGTCAAAGATGTTATTGTTAATGTTTTCAAGACCTTACTCCGATATGCTTTCTCTCTATATTCACTTGTTTCCAAACTAGTTTTATGAGCATGTTTGTGAGTGAATTGGCATATTTTCAGTGTCAACTCAGGGTAAATTTCTATAAGTTCATTTAGATTTTTGATAGAGTCTATTCTATGATTTCCAAATGAGAAATAGCAGACAAGAGAATATTTAAGAATATGGATTGTTACAATGTTGTACTTTATATGATGTCCATGTGCATTTTAGCGGACGTTGATCTGCGAATGTGCATTTGGTGTGTTCATTTTGTGGTTGTTTATCATGCCTGGTCCTGAACTGTTGCAGGTCAGCTGCTTGCTCCAGAAATCTAATTCAATGTGCACTTTATTTAATGTTATTCAAATGACATTTTTGCTGATAATGTTACAGCGGGATTGTTTTCCATGGCCATGTAACATTAATGGCAAGAACAGTATTTTTGTCATTTTCTGAATTAGTGTTTGGGCTTGTGATTGTACAGTATTTATTGTGTTGACGCTTTGAACTGATTATCCATTCAGATGGTGCACTATACAGAATCCATTAGGACACTTAAAAAGGGAAATCATGTTGTCACACAACTTTTTTGAGAGTAGGCCTAACACAGGTTTATGTTTATTATTATTCGATGTACTTTCTGATGCTTTGCAAGTGGCAAACTATTAAAACAAATACAAAGATTGTTCTGCTTGATTTCTTGTACCCTTTAAGGTGAAACAAAAAGAGACTGCCCTTTCTAATACATCCTTAGGAGAAATAAATAGACATACTTGTTGGCATATAAAAATGTTATAAAACTAAATAATATAGATCATTATATAAAAAATGAAATGATCTGATCAAAATATTTACATGTAGTCATTTACCAGACCCTTTTATCCAAAGCGACTTACAAAGAGTTCAGGGAGCAATAAGCGATATGTCACAAAAGAGCAATAGTACATTAGATATATGTAAGTTTACACTCAACACAGAATGCTTATCATCAATGTAATTTGGTATTTTGTGAAAATGTGAAGTTCATGCACATCATCACCAGAAACAATATCCTAAAGAAATATTTTAATAATCACATTAATCTACTCATAAACATAACTCAAGTGAGACGTAAACTAACTTCACTTTTTCTATGTCACCAGTGCAATTTGTATTATTTTATTTATAAAAGGAAAGATTCTACAGTTACAGCCTTTAACTTTCTCCCTAGAAGCAAGTTCAACAATGTGCATGTGTCAATGATAAGAAATGTGGCACTTCACATCAACAATAGCCATAGATCAGTAAAATATTATGTCAACGTGTATGTGCTGTATGGGATGCTTTCTGAACACTGTCCTTTTCCATCGGTTTGGCCCTTAACGAACATCCATTTGGTTATAAGATTAACTATGTCATGCAGTGATGTATGTGAATATAAAATTTATATACATTTTAAATTCAATTGCTGTATTTCCAGAATATTGTTTTTAAGCAGCTTTAATGTAAAGATATTCAAATTAGAGTCAAGTGTTTAACAATATAGTACATGATACTTCATGACAGTAGGCTACTGAAATGTTTTCTGTAAAACTGTTTGTAGCAATGGACAAGAAATAAATGTGAATTTAATTTCTGCATTTTATTAGGATCCCTATCCTGGCGTCTGTGACGATGTCAGAGAGTAAATAACATGATTACAAGGTCAAAGAGGAAGGTAAAAAAATATAGGATTGAGTCACCAAAAGATATTATTAGAAATATTATAGGCCACAGACTATCCGACGTGATCTGTAATGGTGCATTAAATACAGTTTTCCTATTTCGTGTGACATTCAATTCAAGACGTGGCTGTTGCACAGTGCTGAGCTTTACAAAAATCCTTCCAGCCACAATATAAACATACACAAAGGTTAAATTTTATTCGGCTACTTTTAATATGCACCACTTATTTTCCATATAAATAAGCTACTGACAGCAGAAGTCTGGGACCTCAAGATGCTCGGCCAGCACTGGTCGAAAGTGTTGTTTGCTCTCTCGGGTCTTCTGGAATCTGAGATTTCCTCTGTTTGCGTGGTTGTGGTGGGTCTTTAGTCAAACATGCCGTCTGCCACCCACCAAGACCACAGATGTAAGTGATACAGGCCACACATTCAATGGATTTTCCTTTTCAATTATCTGGCCGTTTCAGGATTGAACTCTGGTGATCCTTTCAAACACACACAGAAGCTCTCTGGGTTGAGAGTGGAATAGTGGATATTATAATATTGTGGTGCAGATTTAAAAGAAAGCCATGAGGTCTTTGTATGTGGCCTGAAAAGGAATAATATGATTTGGGTAAAGCCCCAATTCCACAAATGGTTCTTTTTATTAAAGACCCAGTATATTTATTCATACACAAATGTATATTTTATCTGTGTTTAAACCATTGCTCTTTGTGTCCACTTGTTTTGCCTGGACTGTTTGATTTTGATCTTTGCCTTCAATCGCGTTCTAGTTTTGCCCTCTTGATAAACCTTGGCATATCGATCCAAACTAGCTGCCCGACTGTTCTTCATTATTCAAATAAGCCAGAACACTCACAAATTATTTTTAAAGGCTGTTTGTTTTAACTTAATCAATATAGTTTGATATAACACATTTGTCTTGGTTTCTTGTTCAAGCACAATTTCAATGTGTAATAGTGACATAAATAACTGACTCTTTGACATAACTTAGTCCATTTGTGTTGGGACAACAATTGACTTACTAAACTACAAAACGGATTGAGTTCCCAGCATGCTTTGCTCTTATGACTGGATTTTGTTTTTGTGAATTGAAAATTGTTAAAGTGCTATTGTATTTGTGTGCAGATAAATTCAGAAGATTTTCTGTTGTCTGTGATTTTTTTGGGTGTTACCATAGTGGTGAAGAGTAAGGCCATGTTGAAACTTGGAGAACCCTGGAGAACTAGTTAACTACAGACCCATTGTCATGATTCTGCCTTCTCATGTCTTGATTTCATAGTCTAGTGGCAGGATCATGACAGGGCCACGTGTTTTGTGTGGAGAGACATATTATTGTCAGCCTTGACATAATGTGCGTTCTCTCCGGTCTCGTCTCTGACCACGCCCCTCTTGTTTCCTCGTTAGCTTCCCCTCAGTGTTTCATTACCCACACCTGCTCCTTGTTAATTACCCTTTGTTTGTCTATGTGAGTGTTCTGTTTTGTCTAGGTGTTTTGTAGTTAAAGTTCTTGTCGAGTGTTTAGTTTTTCTGTTCAGTATTTCGTGTTTTATTGTGTTCTTGTTTTGTAACACCCACTTGGGTGTTTATTTTGTCTTTTATTATTAAAGTTTTCTAGTTAACCCCTTCATTACTGCCTGCAATTGGGTTCTTCCGACTCCAACCCTGACACCTATTTCGAATCTACCCTTTATATCTAAAGTTCTGGAAAAAGTAGTCTCAACTCAATTATGTTCCTTCCTCCAAAGGAATGACAGATTTCCATTCTGGATTTAGAGCACATCACTGTACAGAGACTGTCACGAAATGGTTTGGACAGAACCCAGATGCAGGCAGACGAGGAGTTAGATAAAACAAATTTTATTTAAATGTGAACAAAACTAGAAAAACAAACACTTCCCTCTATGGGGACAAAACGTGGTCTACAGGAAAAACTATATAAATCCACAAACTTAGAAACAGGTAATCCAAAACACGAAGTCCACAGAACAGCAAGACATCCAGTGATCACAAACATTAGACAATAGATAAAGACAATGCACCAACACTGAACAGAGAGAAACTGAGACCATATAAAGGGAGACACTAACGAGGAGTGATTACATGGGGAGAGTGGTGACAGCTGATGGGAATGAAACCCTAACGAGGTGAATTACAAAACAGACGATGGGAATGAAACCCTAATGAAATTACAGGAGATAGGAGGGTGGGGCTGAGAGACATAACAGGAAGACACGTGGCATTAAGTAACAACATAAAGCCACATGTCTCCACACATAACACAACAGAAACCCGAAAGACGTGGCAATGTCATGACTCTGCCCAGGGAGCCAGAAAGCTCGAGACAGGAAGGACAGAGTCCTAACATTACCCCCGCTCCCAGAAACGCCCCATGGCGTCTCAAGGGAGAAACTTCAGCGGGCCAAAACACCAAAGCACAAAGACAAACACCACAAGCACAACACAGAACAAACTAAGGGGAACATAAGGGAGGCTATGAAGGGGTTCGGGTGGGTCAACAAAAACAACAAACATGGGAGGGGGGGTGGGGGAATGGGAGGCCAAACCTTGGGGACACCAGAAAAGGGTGGGACAGGCTGAGGAGACTTGAAACAACCGGACGAGACCGGCGGGGACTTGAAGCAACCGGACGAGACCGGCGGGGACTTGAAGCAGCCGGACGAGACCGGCGGGGACTTGAAGCAGCCGGACGAGACCGGCGGGGACTTGAAGCAGCCGGACGAGACCGGCGGGGACTTGAAGCAGCCGGACGAGACCGGCGGGGACTTGAAGCAGCCGGACGAGACCGGCGGGGACTTGAAGCAGCCGGACGAGACCGGCGGGGACTTGAAGCAGCCGGACGAGACCGGCGGGGACTTGAAGCAGCCGGACGAGACCGGCGGGGACTTGAAGCAGCCGGACGAGACCGGCGGGGACTTGAAGCAGCCGGACGAGACCGGCGGGGACTTGAAGCAGCCGGACGAGACCGGCGGGGACTTGAAGCAGCAGGACGAGACCGGCGGGGACTTGAAGCAGCCGGACGAGACCGGCGGGGACTTGAAGCAGCCGGACGAGACCGGCGGGGACTTGAAGCAGCCGGACGAGACCGGCGGGGACTTGAAGGGGCTAGGGAGAGGTGTGTGTCCAAGGGGGAAAAAAGCTTTGAGGTGATGCCGGCCGGAGAACTGGCTGAGGCACCGGCTGGAAGGCCGCCTGCGGAAGGGCAGGTCCGGCCGCCTGCGGAGGGGCAGGTCCGGCCGCCTGCGGAAGGGCAGGTCCGGCCGCCTGCGGAGGGGTAGGTCCGGCCGCCTGCGGAGGGGCAGGTCCGGCCGCCTGCGGAAGGGCAGGTCCTGACGCCTGCGGAGAGGCAGGTCCTGACGCCTGCGGAGAGGCAGGTCCTGACGCCTGCGGAGAGGCAGGTCCTGACGCCTGCGGAGAGGCAGGTCCTGACGCCTGCGGAAAGGCAGGTCCTGACGCCTGCGGAAAGGCAGGTCCTGACGCCTGCGGAAAGGCAGGTCCTGACGCCTACGGAAAGGCAGGTCCTGACGCCTGCGGAGATGCAGGTCCTGACGCCTGCGGAGATGCAGGTCCTGACGCCTGCGGAGAGGCAGGTCCTGACGCCTGCGGAGAGGCAGGTCCTGACGCCTGCGGAGAGGCAGGTCTGGAAACCTGCGGAGAGGCAGGTCTGGACGCCTGCTGGATCGCTGGCTGTGAACCCGGCTGGAGAACCGGCAGGAGCGCCGGCTGGGCTGGGTTACGTGCCCCACTCCGTTGCCTCTTCCTCTTCTGCCGAGCCAATCTCCTGGTAGTCGGCTGGAGGAAGGAGGTGAAGGACGGGGCTGGCTCCGCGTTGGAGGCCTCCGAAGAGGACCCCCAGGACTCTCTCCTTCCACGCTTGCCCTGAAGACTGGTAGGTGGTGAAGAGGTTGCAGGGTCCGAGGCTGATGGTGCGGTGGTGGTCACCACCCCAAGCTCCAGGGTGTGATCCTCGGGGATGGGGCCCAACGGAGAAGACAACCTCGGACAGACGGAGACACTGGGCTCCGGTCGGCTCATGGCGAACTGGAGCACACCCTCGAAGCCAAGCGGTCTCAGCCTCCTAATCTCCGCAGGGGATAGGGGGACCCTCAGTCCGCTGTTGAACGCCGCCGTCACCTCTTCCTCCCCGAAGAGCTCCTCTACTGCGGCTTCCAGGAACCTGTCCAGGTACTCGTCCCGGTCCAAGTTCCCCTGGCGAATGCTGGAGAGGGGACCAGGCTGGCGAGGCCTTGCAGGGAAAATCGCCGCCTGCTGGGTTCTTACGGGTTGGTGCATTCTGTCACGAAATGGTTTGGACAGAACCCAGATGCAGGCAGACGAGGAGTTAGATAAAACAAATTTTATTTAAATGTGAACAAAACTAGAAAAACAAACACTTCCCTCTATGGGGACAAAACGTGGTCTACAGGAAAAACTATATAAATCCACAAACTTAGAAACAGGTAATCCAAAACACGAAGTCCACAGAACAGCAAGACATCCAGTGATCACAAACATTAGACAATAGATAAAGACAATGCACCAACACTGAACAGAGAGAAACTGAGACCATATAAAGGGAGACACTAACGAGGAGTGATTACATGGGGAGAGTGGTGACAGCTGATGGGAATGAAACACTAACGAGGTGAATTACAAAACAGACGATGGGAATGAAACCCTAATGAAATTACAGGAGATAGGAGGGTGGGGCTGAGAGACATAACAGGAAGACACATGGCATTAAGTAACAACATAAAGCCACATGTCTCCACACATAACACAACAGAAACCCGAAAGACGTGGCAATGTCATGACTCTGCCCAGGGAGCCAGAAAGCTCGAGACAGGAAGGACAGAGTCCTAACAGAGACTGCTTTGATCAGAGTAACAAATGATCTGTTTATAGTAAGTAAGTAAGTAAGTAAGCTTTATTTATATAGCACCCATCACAGAAAGAATCACAGAGTGCTTTACATGTAGCAAGCAAAACAATATAATAAGCATCATACAAACATAAAAACAAACATAAAAGCTCAATCAACTAAAAGCATGTCTAAACAGTAGTGTCTTCAGCTGTTTTTTAAAAGAATCAATAGAATCGGCCACACGCAACGACAAGGGCAGTGCGTTCCACAATTTTGGAGCAACTGCCTGGAAGGAGCGGTCTCCCCGAGTTTTAAGGCGGGTTTTAGGTACCATCAGGAGATTTTGACCTGAGGAGCGAAGAATGCGAGAAGAAGAGTGGGGGGTCAACATGTCTGCGATTAATTGAGGTGTCTGTCCATGTATTGCTTTAAAAGTTAAAATTAAAATTTTATAATCAATTCTGTATTTTACCGGAAGCCAGTGAGACTAAATAAAATTGGAGTAATGTGTGCCCTTCTGTTTGTTCCCGTTAAAAGCCTGGCTGCAGCATTTTGGACCAGTTGGAGACGTTTGAGAGAACATTTGTTAAAACAAATAAAAAGAGAATTACAATAATCCAACCGTGAAGAAATAAAAGCATGAATGATCATCTCCATATTAGTTTTTGGCAGTATTGTTCTCAATTTAGAGATATTTCGCAAATGATAGAAACAGCTTCTGACCAGCTGTCTAGAATGACCATCTAGAGACATTGATTGGTCGAACAGAACACCAAGGTTTCTTAGGCTCGTCTGGACGGAGGAGTCCAAGGAGTGTAGGTGTTGTTTGATTTGGGGAATTTTTTGTTCTGGAGCAATGATCAGAGTTTCTCTCTTTTTTGTATTTAGTTGTAGATAATTGTTATATAACCAAGTCTTAATGCAAGACAGACATTCCAACAAATCTGTTAATTTTCCGAACTCTGATTCATTGAATGTGCAGTACAACTGAATTTCATCAGCATAAAAGTGATAAGACACAGTATTAAAATTTCTAATTATTTCACCAAGAGGGCTAATATATAACAAAAACAAAAGAGGACCTAAAACCGAACCCTGAGGAACTCCATATAACAGAGGGGTCATATCTGACAGAATGTTGTTAATAGACACACAAAATGATCTGTCAGTCAGGTACGAGGTAAACCATCTAAGAACATCACCAGAAAACCCCATTTCATTGCGTAACCGATTTAACAGGACCGTATGGTCCAATGTATCGAACGCAGACGATAAGTCAAGTAAAATCAACACCGTGTACTGTCCTGAGTCAGCAGCCATCAGAATGTCATTTGATACTTTAAGAAGCGCCGTCTCCGTTGAATGACTTTTCCGGAAACCTGACTGAAATTTATCAAGTATATATATTTTTTTTCCATCAAGAAATGTAGTCAGCTGGCCAGCGACCACTCTCTCAAGAATTTTAGATAAAAAAGGCATTTTAGATATCGGCCTGTAATTAGTTGGTACAGAAGAATCCAAATTTGGTTTCTTTAGTAAAGGGCTGACAACTGCTTGTTTAAAATGACTGGGGACTGATCCGCTGAAAAGGGGAAGGTTTATCATTTTAACAACAAATGGTCCAAGTAAATCAAACACATTTAAGAGCAACGAAGTCGGCAATACATCGAGCGGGCTTGCAGATGGTTTTACTTTACTTAATAGGCTCATAATATCATCTAGAGTGATAGGTGAAAAAGTATCCCAAGAATATGAGGCAGTTGACCCACATGATATGACATCAAGAGATGGATTTATAGTCATTCTAATATCTTGCACCTTGTTTACAAAAGCATGTAAAAACCTATTGCAATCACTCTTAGAGTGTACAGGCACTTGGGAAGCAAGGGGAGATACTATCTTAGATATTGTATCAAACAGGACCTTAGAATTATTCTTGTTCTGAGTTACAAGATTTGTAAAATAATCTGACCTTGCCTGTTTTATCTTAACATTTAGCAATGTGATAAGCTCCTTCAGATGCAATCTGTGTACTTCCAGACTTGTGGATTTCCATAAACGTTCAACTTTACGGCACGTTCTCCTGAAAGACATTATTTCATCATTCATCCAAGGGCAAATATTATTTGGGAATGTGCTTTTACTTTTCAAGGGAGCAACTAAATTTAAAACCGACAGACAATGATTATTAAATGACTGAAAAAAATCGTCAGCATCACTACAATCAATAAAAGAACTAGGGTCAAATGACTCAGAAATTTTTTCAGCTGTGGCTTGAGTAATAATGCGTCTTTTCAGCATCGGTCTACAAGGAAGACAGTCAACATTAGAAGACAGATTGAAAAATATGCAACAGTGATCTGTCACATTAATGTCCATAACACTCAATTGGTTGATGCACAGACCTAATGAAAAAACAAGGTCCAGAGTATGACCTTTTATATGTGAAGGCCCAGAAACACATTGTTTAAAATGAAATGATTCAGTGAGTGTTAAGAACTCAGATGCCACAGAACATGAAGAGTCATCAACATGCAAGTTAAAATCCCCAAGTATCAATACTTTTTCAAGTTTGATAATTGATGATAAAAACTCTGCAAAATCATCTAAAAACAAGCGAGCAGAACCAGGAGGTCGGTAAATTAAGACACAGTAAAATGAATCAGTATTTCCAACCTTAGTCATCTGTAGCTCAAAGGAGTCGAAAGAGTCTGAATTTATCAACCTGCAACAGAAACGGTCCCGGTACACGAGTGCGAGCCCGCCTCCTCGCCGCGACACACGCGGTGTCCCATACACAGAACAGTCCGGCGGACACAGTTCATTGAGATGAGTGTATTCCATATCTTGCTGCCAAGTCTCAGTTAGGAACATAAAGTCAATTTGTTCCTTTGTAAATAAATCATTGAGTATAAACGCCTTGTTGGCAATGGAGCGCGCATTAAACAGAGCAAATCGCGCCAGCTGGGCACGTTCCGATGGGTCGGCATTTGCTCGCTGGTATGTCACAGCACTCAGAATCCGCTCACGCGGAAATGGATTTCGGGGCCGCCGAGTCAGGAAGCTCAGGTCCGATTGACTAACCTTACTCCAAAGCAACAGAGGCGCACACGACACCTTGCAGACAGGAATTGACCGCAAGCACCTCTCGACCCAGAAAGCTCCGGTACCAATTGGATATGGTGGCCCTCCACGTTGTTTTCTCCCCCTGGCCTGGACACCAGCCCTGGATCCCAGAACACAGAATATTCAATGTTAGGAGGGAAAAACTTCGAGGACCCAGCCCAGGTAACGGAGAGGTCCTTCATAGTCTCCTTAATGCGGAAAAGCGTGTGACGATCATATTTTAAAACAGCTGAGACACAGCTATTTGTCATCAGTGCTGATAAAACAAAGAACAACACTAGAAAAACCACAAATACACGTGAGGACAGAGACCGAGCAGAGGCAAAGCCGAACACAGGCGCCATCTTGCGTAATGGCGTCTTTCCGAGGTTTTGTCTCCTTATTAGTTTTGCTAGATCTTAGTGCTGCATTCGACACCATTGACCACAGCAAGCTCCTACAAAGACTCGGAAATTATGTCGGTATTAAGGGAATAGCTTTGAAATTGCTTAGATCTTATTTAGCCGACCGTTTTCAATATGTAGCAATAAACAATGAGGTGTCATCCAAATCGCAAGTCCAGTACGGTGTACCACAGGGCTCAGTATTAAGGCCTATGCTCTTCGCGTTATACATGCTACCTCTAGGAGATATAATAAAGCGACACTGAGTTAGCTTTCACTTTTCACCTCGCCATCGTTTGCATACTGTTTTGCACTGTTTGCCTGGCCAGGGTTGCTGCTAGAATTTTATAGTTTTATTTAATTTACACTTCATATAGGAATGTATAGTCTGTCTGGTATTACCTGTGTTTTGACTCGCATAACCTTGTATGTTTTGCTTATAGTCAATGTTTTCTTGTACAGCTGCTTTGTAACAATAAAAATAGTCAAAAGCACTATATAAATAAAGCTGACTTGACTTGACTAAATATTAAAGTATACTATAGAATTTATTACGTTTATAAATTTACAAGCTAGATAATCCTACAGAATAATGTAGTATATGTTAATAGAGTGTGATAATTACCATAATGTTCTCCAGTTGTAATTTACTACAATTTACTATAGTAAATACTAAAGTATACAACCGTATTTTAATGAAATGTGATAGGCCTACACATGTGTTATTGACTAATGTTTGAAAATAAATACAGAAGTTTAAAACAATGCAATACAATATATTTGGTATTGTTTATTTGTTGTTTTCAAGATTCATATTTAATACTTAATGATGGGTGTGTCGAACTTTAAATATTTACCCACTTGTGGACGTGCCTCTCAGTGAAGCACGAAGCTGCTATACATATTGTGCTATTCCACTGCATGGTACTGTCAGATTAAGTACAGCTCATTTCACTTCGGCTCAGTAAATTATAAATTTATCGTCATGGCTGCACCACTTTAACGAGAGAAACACACGCACAGCACAGGAGTTAGCCTTGCTAACGTGTTCTGCATCCCCGGTGTTATATAGAAAGCTTCCATTAGCAAAGAAACGTAAGGCCGCACAGAGAATCTGCTCAGATGTAAGAGTGCGGCCACGACGAGTGAGGTTTGTGATGTAAGGATGAAGCAGAGTGTGGATATATTTAATGAACTGTAAAGAAAAACTGTATCGCTCAAATAAAGAATCCTCCGGATATGATAAAACATCCAAACGGGGCTTCACCATATATTCTCTCCCGACGTAAATTTAACTCTCTCTGAATGAACGGACATGCCATTTTTTTAATGTCTGTTTTACGAACTTGTGCGCGATTAAGGAAAACGAATGAATAAACAAACGGAATACAGAATCCGACCATCCGTTTGTGAAACTTATTAGAAATCATGTTTCTATAGGCATTTAAAGTGGAAAAATGTCAATTTCTCCCAAATGCTACAATAAAATAAGTCCATATATTGTGTGCATATAGTATGGGATGCCCCCTACAGGAAGAGACCATCTGTTTGTGAAACTTATTAGAAATCATGTTTCTATAGGCATTTAAATTGGGAAAATCGCCATTTCTCCCAAATGCTACAGTAAAATGAGGCCATATATGGTGTGCATATAGTGTGGGATGCCCCCTACAGGAAGAGACCATCTGTTTGTGAAACTTATTAGAAATCATGTTTCTATAGGCATTTAAATTGGGAAAATCGCCATTTCTCCCAAATGCTACAGTAAAATGAGGCCATATATGGTGTGCATATAGTGTGAGATGCCCCCTACAGGAAGAGACCATCCGTTTGTGAAACTTATTAGAAATCATGTTTCTATAGGCATTTAAATTGGTTAAACCGCCATTTCTCCCAAATGCCACAGTAAAATGAGGCCATATATTGTGTGCATATAGTGTGGGATGGCCCCTACAGGAAGAGACCATCTGTTTGTGAAACTTATTAGAAATCATGTTTCTATAGGCATTTAAATTGGGAAAATCGCCATTTCTCCCAAATGCTACAGTAAAATGAGGCCATATATTGTGTGGATATAGTGTGGGATGCCCCCTACAGGAAGAGACCATCTGTTTGTGAAACTTATTAGAAATCATGTTTCTATAGGCATTTAAATTGGGAAAATCGCCATTTCTCCCAAATGCTACAGTAAAATGAGGCCATATATTGTGTGCATATAGTGTGGGATGCCCCCTACAGGAAGAGACCATCTGTTTGTGAAACTTATTAGAAATCATGTTTCTATAGGCATTTAAATTGGGAAAATCGTCATTTCTCCCAAATGCTACAGTAAAATGAGGCCATATATTGTGTGCATATAGTGTGGGATGGCCCCTACAGGAAGAGACCATCTGTTTGTGAAACTTATTAGAAATCATGTTTCTATAGGCATTTAAATTGGGAAAATCGCCATTTCTCCCAAATGCTACAGTAAAATGAGGCCATATATTGTGTGCATATAGTGTGGGATGGCCCCTACAGGAAGAGACCATCTGTTTGTGAAACTTATTAGAAATCATGTTTCTATAGGCATTTAAATTGGGAAAATCGCCATTTCTCCCAAATGCTACAGTAAAATGAGGCCATATATTGTGTGCATATAGTATGGGATGCCCCCTACAGGAAGAGACCATCTGTTTGTGAAACTTATTAGAAATCATGTTTCTATAGGCATTTAAATTGGGAAAATCGCCATTTCTCCCAAATGCTACAGTAAAATGAGGCCATATATGGTGTGCATATAGTGTGGGATGCCCCCTACAGGAAGAGACCATCTGTTTGTGAAACTTATTAGAAATCATGTTTCTATAGGCATTTAAATTGGGAAAATCGCCATTTCTCCCAAATGCTACAGTAAAATGAGGCCATATATTGTGTGCATATAGTGTGGGATGCCCGCCCCTACAGGAAGAGACCATCCGTTTTTGAAACTTATTAGAAATCATGTTTCTATAGGCATTTAAATTGGGAAAATCGCCATTTCTCCCAAATGCTACAGTAAAATGAGGCCATATATGGTGTGCATATAGTGTGGGATGCCCCCTACAGGAACCGACCATCCGTTTTTGAAACTTATTAGAAATCGTGTATTAAAACCACTAAACTTGTTTTGAACAAATAAAAATCATGGTTAATTGTCGTAGGAGTATAGATACTAGACAAATAATTGAATTGGATAAACTGTTTTATATGCAGGACAAAGGTCTATAATAGCTAGTTTTAGACGGAGACGTTATTTTTTACAATAAAGTAGGCCTACTTTAGCCTACAGAAATTATAATGCAAACATTCCGAAAAAATATATAAATTACTACAAAAACGCAAAAACGTAAAACACAATATATAATATTGAGGAGACACACAGACGATCCGCATTTAAATAAAGCTAAAGCGGTGTTTCTAAAATTACCGTAGTTTACGAAGTATGCGCGCACAATGAATCTAAACGGCGGCTGGCTTGACCGTGTATTTTCGAACTGCGGCTGGCTTGACCGCGGTGGAGAACCGCAACAAACCTCGGGTTAGTGGAATAAAACCTGCTCCCGACCAGGTTAGGTTCACAGAGTAGGTTACTATGGTTACTCACTCTAAGTATAAGATACCTTGATTTCTGAAAGGGATTTTTGACTTACCCCACGGTCACATGTTTGATATACCTCGCGTTCTGAAACTGAAAACCCAGAGTATCCCGTTTTCTGGGGTTAACTTACACTGAGTTTGCACTTACCCTGCTTTCTGAAACGGGTCCCTGGGGTCAGGCGCGTGCGTTCGATGAAACGGTCTATACCCATGCCATGACTTTGTTTTGAAACATTTGCAAATGTTAAGTATGATTTAAAAAATGCACCAAAACAACTGAGATCATTTAAATCGAGATAAACTCTACAACATAGCACTGTAAAAAAGTGCTGTAAAATATCAATATTTTATAGAAAAATAGCCCATTGTTTTAATCTTGGCGTCAGTGGAAGAAGACTACCCCCTGTCGTCCAAACCAGTTCAAAACAACGCAATGATACCCGGAAATACGGGTGATCTACATATCAGTTATCAAAAATAAGTCTAAATAGTATTCGCTAAAGTGTGCTAATCGAAGTCGTACACAATGACAGTCCTTCAGGAGATCACAGGATGGCTCTCATATATTATGTTTAACGTGCTCGGTGTCGCTTTAATCGCATTTGTTGCGTATTGTCTGTATGTTAGACATGTTCATCAGAGATATGATCATATACCTGGACCTCCAAGAGACAAGTAAGAAATGTATTCACAACGGGATACGATTAAAAAAACACAATGCAATGAAAACTTTGTTGTTTGTTGTAGGAGATAATATACGATAATAAGAAAACTGTTCTTTATAGTTTTTTACTGGGACATACTCCAACTTTTATAAAAGCAATAACGAAATCGGACGGCGTCATACACGACTTATTTTTGGAATGGTAAGAAACTTTTCATTTGTTAATCGATGAGATTATCTTGTATTAGTTGTATTGGCAAAATGCTTTTCAATGACAAAGCATGGGAACATATACCCTTTACACACAAATAAATATAACGTACACATACTGACTTTTCTTGAATTAAATGTACAATAGATAGACATACAGAAATGTTTTATTGGTGATCTGGTCAGGGTAGCCAAAGTGTCCTCGACAATGTGCTTGTGTTCATGTTTTAAAGGGCAGAAAAATATGGTCCTGTCTACAGACTTAACAGCTTGCATTTTGTTGTTGTCATGATTTATTGCCCGGAGACTACAAAGGTAAACATTCTAACCTCACTTTGATTTATAATAATAAATAATAATAAAAACCTGAATAAAATATCTTTCTGCTTATATTAGACAGTATTGATGTCACCTAAGTACCTCAAAGATCCTTTCGTTTACAAACGCCTCTTTAACTTGTTTGGAAAAAGGTGAGTTTTTCACCGTACCTTCAATCAAAGTGTAATAAATTACTATCATGCCATTTATTGGCTTTGTTCACTTCTGTCCTATGTCTAGGGATGACCCTATTCAAATTGTATTTGGAGGGTTCTCTAGTTGTGAAATGAAACATACCGTACAGTGGCTCGATGATGTGTTATTCCTGGGTTCCTACACAATTGTCAGAACAATACGGTTATTTTGATCATGAAAGGACTTCCTTTAAGGTTTACAGGTGACTTAAGGCACACGATTCCAATCTTCTCAGGTTCCTGGGAAACGGACTTGTTACGGCTATAGATCATGACGTCTGGTACAGGCAGCGGCGCATCATGGATCCAGCCTTTAGCAGCTCGTGAGTCAAATACACAACATGTACAGTATAAGACACTGAAAAGATGAAAGTTGATGATATTGTATCCATCAGATACCTGCGAGGCCTTATGGGCACGTTTAATGAGATGTCAGAACGCCTAATGGACAACCTGGAGGAAACGGCAGACACGAAAACACCTGTCGTCATGCACGATCTGGTCAACTGTGTCACACTCGACGTCATTGCCAAGGTTTCGCTCTTCTTTTTCTTTTAACTCCTCTTGTTCAATTTAAATCAGACCATTCAAAATAAATGAATGGTTTATTTCCTCCGTCTTTTTGAGTTATTGTATTGTATCAGTTCTTGTTGGGTTTAGAATTTTTAAAGTGTGTTTTATCCACAGGTCGCTTTTGGAGCCGATTTAAATTTGTCGAAGGATACTGGCTCCCCCCTGCATAATGCCATAGAGATGTGTTTACAGGGCATGGTATATTATCTCAGAGACCCTTTTTTCAAGGTTGGATAATTTTATATTCTCAGGACTCATATGTCATAAATTATTACAGTTATAACAGTTTTATATTTGTGAAACAAAACTTCAGCTTAACCCCAAGAACTGGAAGACGGTACAACAAATTAAAGATGCAGCTGTACTCTTGCGTGCAACAGGAGAGAAATGGATACAGAACAGGAAGACAGCAGTGGAAAATGGTGAAGACGTCCCCAAAGACATTCTCACTCAAATTCTCAAGACAGCAGGTATTTAAATCTTCTTTGGCCAAGACATAAAACGTCTTTAAAGTCAACATTACATCAACATCTAACTGTTTTTACTTTTGCTGAAGAGGAGGAAAAAGCAAACAACTCAGAAGATCATGAGCTGATGCTGGACAATTTCGTCACTTTCTTTATTGCGGGTAAGTTACCATGTTGTGTGTTTTGTGTTCATAAACTGCAGCAGTTACAACCAACGTTCTCTGCAGGTCAAGAGACAACAGCCAATCAGCTCTCGTTTGCAATCATGGAATTAGGACGACACCCTGATATATATAAACGGTAAAACACGCCACGGATAATTCAGTCTGTTATTGCCGTGTTATAACAGTTGCATTTCTTCTATTTCCCAGAGTGAAAGCAGAGGTGGATGAAGTCCTTGGGACTAAACGTGAAATTTTATATGAAGACCTGGGAAAATTCAGTTACCTGTCTCAGGTCTATTGACATTTACGGGACTTTAGGAAACACTTGATGATCAGTCATGAGGACTGTTGAATGTTCATGGTTTTATTGACTCCTTGCAGGTGTTGAAGGAAACGCTGCGTCTGTACCCCACTGCTCCAGGAACATCTCGCTGGCTGCCTGATGACATTATTATAAATGGACTTAAAGTGCCAGGAGGATGTGCTGCTATTGTGAGTATTCTCCACATAGAGTAAATGTCCTCTGCACTTCAGTTTTCTCAATATGTGTCACACTGGCAAGTTCGGCGAATTTAAATATGTTTAATTTACAAAGTTCGGGAGGAGCCGGAGCAAATAATCAGCCCAGCTGATCCACAATCAACCATCACTCCATCTACCCTATCAGCTCAAGCAAGCTTTCCCATAAAAAGTCAAGCCGCATTATCTCTACAAGTCTTTAACATCCCTCCACCACCCCGGCTCCTCTACTCGAGCATGCTTTCGACTGCAGTACCCTGTGGGGTGCGCTCTGGGTTCAGGCCGGTTCTGAGCTCGGTGCACTCGCCCCTAAGGTGGATTGTTTGAGTGCTCCGGGTTCGGCAGGAACCGGTGAGCTCGGGGCCCGCTCCCTGGACAGCAGGCCTAATATGCATACCATCCTACCATCGCTCTAATGTAATTAGCTGCATAGACGAACTTGTGAAATATATGTAAATGTGGCTTTGATCTTCCAAATTGTTAACTAGTGCTGACTTCTTTCAAACAGTTCAGTTCTTATGTCTCCGGAAGATTAGAAAAGTTTTTCAAAGATCCCCTGAAGTTTGATCCAGAGAGATTTGATGTGAATGCCCCAAAGTAAGTCATTATCACCCACAAGATCCATTATCTTCTTTCTAAAATCATCTGCTGTGAGCGCTGTTTAGTCAACTACTGTTGATCTCACTTTGTCTCCATTTTTTATAAGGCCTTATTACTGCTACTACCCTTTTGCACTTGGACCGCGTTCTTGTCTGGGGCAGGGCTTCTCACAGGTGATAAACATAAACACACAATTTAATTTTCTTCTCAGTGACGTAACGTGCCAACTTTCAGATCTGTGTAATGGTCATCTGTTGTGTTTCAGATGGAGGCAAAAGTTGTGCTCGCCAAACTGCTTCAGAGGTTTGAGTTCAGTCTGGTTCCTGGACAGTCTTTTGACATTAAAGACACAGGAACTCTCCGGCCCCGAAGTGGAGTTATCTGTAACATTAAACACTGCACACAGGACGTGTTCTAGACTCTGGATTTCTACAATTGTTTTTATTTTGTACTGATCAGTCTGTTGATGTGTACTTTGTTGTAAATCTTAATTTGTAAAGTAGAGGCTACATCTGTACGTTACCAATGTAACGGACTGCCCACATGTTTTCCTATCCTATGGCCTTAACATATGACTGCTAGCCTGTGGTAAGCGATAAAAAATGGGGGCTTCGTAAGAGGATCTGCATTTTTAAGTAAATTAATGTTTTGGTGGGGCACTTATGGTTGTTGAGAGGTGTTTTCAATATGCAATTACAGAACTAGTCATTTTCTCCCCCTGCTGTCCTTTTAAACTGGTGTGATTTTCTTTCTTCTGGAAAACACAAAAGAAGATGTTTTGGAATTTTAGATAGAATAAGAATTGTATAGTCTTATTTAATTAACACTGCATATAGGAATTTATAGTGTGTCTGATATTTGACCTGTGTTTTGACAATGAAAATTGTCAAAAGCGCTATATAAATAAAGCTAACTTGACTTAACTTGACATATGGGCACCCATTTACAAGATACAATATGCAAAACAAGTGAAATAATCAAAAGAAAAAATCCACTCAAACCTACACCCATCGGGTTCAGTAATTGTACATAGACACTATCACCAACCTGTCCTGGCTTCACAGGGTGGTTACCACTCACAACCCCTCTTTTCCTTAACAGGCGGACCGCTCCCAATAACAATAAATAAGGAGAAAATATTATTTACAACACAAAGAAATACTAGGGCAGCACCCCAAAAAAACCAAGCAAAATACAAGAAAATAATAAGTTAAATAATCACACCATAATAAAGCAAAATAACTCAAACAAATGAGAAAACAAAACCAAACATCAAGGCTGAAGCGTGCTAACATAGGAGCAATTGCACTCAGCAGGTTAATGAAACAAAACAATAGAAACAAAAGGTTAGAATAGTAGGATCACAACAGCAGCCATGGAAGTCCCAATCTACCAATCAGACTAAATGATAGTTTATGTTGTGAATAATAGGCTATATTCCTTTAAGGTTTGGCGATTTACATCACATAATCTAGAATGCTGTGAATGGACTTGACACCCTGTGTCGTCCATATAACAGTTGATGTCCTAATACCGGGAAATAGGTGAGACTTGTCAGCTTGTTGTTTAAAGTGTTCTGGAGTCTCACACACGTTGTATTCGTAACAATGACAGTCCTTCAGGAGATCACAGGATGGCTCTCATATATTATGTTTTACGTGCTCGGTGTCGCTTTAATCGCATTTGTTGCGTATTGTCTGTATGTTAGACATGTTCATCAGAGATATGATCATATACCTGGACCTCCAAGAGACAAGTAAGAAACCCCACGTATTCACTTCTTTACGAAAATGAACCATGTTTTTTGTGGTAAAAATGTAGTCTGTGGTGACCATTTATACGACAGTTACCATGTTTTTAATTTTCAACTTTAGCAAAACCATGTTATTTTATTGTAACGGGGATAATACGAGTATTTAAACATATTGCAATATAAATATAGCGAAAATTAAATATAGCAAACGATAGTTAAGATAGACTAACATGAAAACTGCATTTCTTCTAGTTTTTTACTGGGACATATCCCGACTTTTATAAGAGGGACGACATCGGAAAACGTCATACACGAATTATTTCTGCAATGGTAAGAACTGAGACCTTCACTTTGTCTTTGTATGTAAAATATATATTTTTTATATATGTTGCAAAACGTTTTTCGGTCAAAGTCTTGTTGGACGACCTTTTGTCATGGTGGACCTTGCAGTCAGGTTTAAAGGAATAGTTTGGCCCAGAATGAATTTGAATCCCTCATGTCATCCCAGTTGTTTATTGTGTCAGCCAGACACAATTTGAGTAATTTTATAATTTAATGTCCTGGTTCTCCCAAGCCTAGTAATGGCATTAGATAGTGCCCGATGTTTTTGAAGCTTCGAAATGTGCATACATGGCATGAGGTGAGTAAAACATGGATCAAAGTTCATTATGAGGTGATTTATTCCTTTAAGATTGCTGGGTTTGTGGAGTTTATGGATGTTTGTCATTTTGTTGTACTGTATTTGGTTAAAGTCTTTGTAGTGTGTGTACGTTTTTATAGTTCTCTGTCCTCTCTCACCCAGATACACACTTAAAGGTCCAGTGTGTGAAATTTAGCAGTATTTTGTGGTGAGGTTGCGCACTGCAAACAATGGCTCACTGCACCCCTCCCTTTCTAGGCACTACGGCGGCTGAGAGAGGACTAAGAGCTGGAATACACTACAAGACTTTTAAAATCCGAGCAGATGTACATTACATTACACCAAACATCATACAAGTGCAGACTTTTTGAAGGTTTCAGATAGAAACACACTACTGATCAAATCTGCAGACTGGCACAGACTTCCAAACTGAAAATCTGGGCAAAAGTCTTGTAGTGTATTTTAGCCTTAAGATGTTGTCCCATTTTTGCTATTTTATCAAGTAAATAACATGCTTACGAAGCGTTTTGTGTTGAGCTGTTTCTCTAGAAACAACATTGCGAATTCCATTTAAGAGGTCCAGCTGTTTGTAGATAGAAATAGCTTATTCTAAGGTTTTGTAATAAAACCAACACTTCGTTATGTATGATTTTTACACCTCTGAACATATACAGTAGTTATATTATATTGCATTTCAAATAAAAAATACAGTAAATATCAGTAGAAAGAGAGATAGACAGACAGAATTTTTTTATTAGTGGTCAAGGTAAGAACTGATAGGTCGTAACAATGTGCTTGTGTTCATGTTTTAAAGGGCAGAAAAATATGGTCCTGTCTACAGACTTAACAGCTTGCATTTTGTTGTTGTCGTGATTTATTGCCCGGAGACTACAAAGGTGAATATTTTATCCTTATTTACACTCATAATAAGTTAAATAACTAATCACATCTTATATTAGACAGTATTGATGTCACCGAAGTACCCCAAAGATCCAACTGTCTACAAGAAACTCTTTAACTTGTTTGGAAAAAGGTGAGTATTTCACCGTACCTTCATCCAAACTGTAATGAATTGCTGTCATCTCTTTTTACCCATTTCAATGCTTTACGCTTTTCAGTTCTATTTCTAATGACGACCCTATTATAGTTAAATCTGTTTGTGAAATGTGAAATGAAGCATACAGCAGCTTGATGGTGTGCTATTCACAGGCTCCTACACAATCATCAGAGCAGTGGGCCTATTTTTAGGATGAAAGGAATTCCTGTGATTGTGTTTGAAGAACCAAATGTATTGTGTGTTCCCTTTTCTGTCAGTGTCTCGACGTTGTGTCGACAGAATGGGGTTTGACTTGAGAACCATCTCTGAGTGACTTGAAAAGGCCAATGAAAAATGCATGCCTGTCTCCGCCCCGGACATCCGGGTATAAAAGGGAGCCGGCTTGCTGCATTTATTCACCTTTTGTTCTTCGGAGCCTTCGCATCCTGGTACCATTCTTCCCGGAAGTGCATGAGGAGCTCAGTCGGACCTGGAACGCCCCCTTCTCGGCGCCTGCACGTCAGACTAGCTCGGTCGCCCTGACTTCCCTCGATGACGGGGCAGCTAAGGGCTATGTCGACATCCCTCAGGTGGAACGTGCAGTCGCGGTGCACCTGTGCCCGCAGACAGCTGCCACCTGGAGAGATCGACCAAGGCTCCCTTCCAAGGCTTGTAAGTTTTCGGCATCGCTGGTGTCGAAGGCTTACAACGCTGCGGGTCAAGCTGCCTCGGCTCTTCACGCCATGGCCATCCTGCAGGTCCATCAGGCCAAGGCGTTGAATGAGTTGCACGAGGGAAAGTCCGACCCGGGGCTTATGCAGGAACTCCGCACTGCCACTGACCTCGCTCTTCGGGCGACGAAGGTGACGGCGCGAGCCCTGGGTCGTACGATGTCCACACTAGTGGTCCAGGAGAGACACCTTTGGTTGAACCTTGCGCAGATGCGGGACGCTGAGAAGGTTCGCTTTCTCGACGCTCCCATCGCGCAGGGTGGGCTGTTTGGTGATACGGTCGAGGACTTCTCCCAGCAGTTTTCGACCGTAAAGAAGCAGACGGAGGCGATTAAACATATCCTGCCCCATATCCTGCTCCCCAGCAGCCCTGCCCCTCTCAGACTCCGGCTCCAGCGCCCCCTGCACAGGCGGCCTCCCGGAGAAGGACGTCGAAGAGGAGAGCACCATCCCGTCACCAACCTCCGCGGAAGCAGAAGTGTTCTGACGGGGTGAACCCAGGGAGATCGAGTTCACCGGGCCCGACCCAAGCAACTACATCGCTAGAGGGTCGGACTGGGACGGTGCCTGCCCCGTCCCAGCAACACCAGCCGGGCCCTTTTCAGGGCCTGGTGCCCACATTCTCACAGAAAGAGCTTTCTCTCTCCCTGGGTCTTTCTCACAGCCGCTCTCACCCTCCGCAGGACGGTGCTCGGCAACCCCACGTTGTGTTCCGGCGAGACACACGGTTGGGTGTAACTCTCAGTGGCCACCAGCACCCTCAGTCAGACGGTGCGGTGTGCTGCGATATCACCCGGCAGGCACCTCGGCAGAGCCGCTCTCCTCCCCGGGGTCCCCCCCACGGCGAGGCAGCCGTACTGCCAGCCATCGAACTGGTTGGCTCTTCCCAGCCCAGCACGGTGGCTAGAGCGAACGATCCGTCTCGGCTATGTGATTCAGCCGTACTGCCAGCCATCGAACTGGTTGGCTCTTCCCAGCCCAGCACGGTGGCGATCCGTCTCGGCTATGTGATTCAGTTCGCCAAGCGCCCACCTAAGTTTCGGGGCATCCTCCTTACCTCAGTGGGAGGGGTAGATGCTCCAGTGCTTCGGGCCGAGGTCGCTACCCTTCTGGCGAAGGGGGCGATCGAGCTCGTCCCTCTGGCCGAGATGTACTCCGGGTTTTACAGCCCGTATTTCATTGTCCCCAAGAAAAGTGGCGGGTTGCGCCCCATCTTGGACCTGCGTACCCTGAACAAGCACCTACACAAGCTGCCGTTCAGGATGCTAACGCAGAAGCGCATTCTGACGTCCGTCAGACGTCAGGATTGGTTCATGGCGATCGACCTGAAGGACGCGTACTTCCATGTGTCCATCCTCCCTCGTCACCGGCCGTTCCTACGGTTCGCTTTCGAGGGACAGGCATATCAGTATCGCATCCTCCCATTTGGTCTGTCCCTGTCTCCTCGAATCTTTACGAAGGTCGTGGAGGCCGCCCTCACTCCCCTCAGGGAGCAGGGGGTGCGCATACTCAACTATCTCGACGACTGGCTCATCTTGGCGCACTCACGAGATCTGTTGTGTACACACAGGGACCTGGTGCTCCGGCACCTAGACCATTTGGGGTTACAGGTCAACCGAGAGAAGAGCAAGCTCTCCCCTGTGCAGAGCATCCTCTTCCTCGGTATGGAACTCGACTCTGTCTCCATGACTGCACGTCTTTCTTCCGAGCGTGCCCAGTCGGTGCTGACCTGCCTGAGGAACTTCAGGCAGCAGCCAGCAGTCCCACTGAAACATTTTCAGAGGCTCCTGGGACACATGGCGTCCTCGGTGGGGGTGATCCCCCTCGGGTTGATGCACATGAGAGTGCTACAGCACTGGCTACAGAGCAGAATTCCTTGGAGTGCGTGGCACACCGGCAACAGGCGCGTCGCGATCACGCCCTTCTGCCGGCGCACCCTAACCCCATGGTCTTCAATGACCTTTCTGCGGACAGGGGTCCCTCTTGGGCAGGTTTCGAGGCGTGTCGTGGTGACGGCAGACGCCTCCCTGCAGGGTTGGGGTGCTGTGTGCAACGGGCACGCAGTG
The DNA here is from genome assembly GCF_947034865.1 of Barbatula barbatula. Lineage (NCBI taxonomy): Eukaryota > Metazoa > Chordata > Actinopteri > Cypriniformes > Nemacheilidae > Barbatula > Barbatula barbatula. The sequence continues at coordinate 20,085,817 of NC_136778.1, read as the reverse complement.
TCGGGTCTCTGGACCAGACAGCCGATGCGCTCTCTCGTCATTCGACGCCCCGCGGAGAGTGGCGGCTCCACCCCCGCGCAGTCCAGCTCATTTGGGTGCAGTTCGGGCAGGCACAGGTGGACCAGTTCGCCTCCCTGGACACTACCCATTGCCCGCTTTGGTACTCCCTGACCGAGGCCCCCCTCGGCACGGATGCCTTGGCGCACAGCTGGCCGCGGGACAAGCGGAAGTACGCCTTCCCCCCAGTGAGCCTCATTGCACACGTCTTGTGCAAGGTCAGGGAAGAGGAGCATCAAGTGCTACTAGTTGCGCCTTACTGGCCCAACCGGACTTGGTTCTCGGAGCTAATGCTCCTGACGACAACTCCCCCCTGGCCGATTCCCCTGACGAAGGACCTTCTTTCTCAGGGGAAGGGCGCGTTGTGGCATCCGAGACCAGACCTCTGGAACCTTCATGTCTGGCTCCTGGACGGGACGAGGAGATCCTGAGTGGTCTACCCCCAGCGGTGGTGGAAACCATTGTTCAGGCTAGGGCCCCGGCCACTTAAAGGCGGTTATACGCATTTAAGTGGCGCCTCTTCTCGTCCTGGTGTTCTTCTCGTGGAGAAGACCCATGGATATGCTCGATCGGGAGCGTGCTGTCCTTCCTGCAGTCGAGACTCGAGAACAATCTCTCCCCTTCCACGCTGAAAGTGCATGTAGCCGCAATTGCCGCTCATCACGAACCAGTTAGTGGGAAGTCTCTGGGACAGCACGACCTGGTCATTAGGTTCCCGAGGGGCGCGAGAAGGCTGAATCCGGCCCTTCCGCGCTCCGTTCCCTCTTGGGACCTCAATGTGGTCCTGGCGGGCCTCCAGGGGCCCCCCTTCGAGCCCCTCGGAGATGCCGCTCTTTCTCATCTCTCGATGAAGACTGCTCTCCTAGTGGCGCTCGCTTCCATCAAGAGGGTAGGGGACCTACAAGCATTTTCCGTGGCCACGGATTGCCTAGAGTTCGGGCCTGGTCAATCTCACGTTATCCTGAGACCCCGGCCTGGCTACGTGCCCAAAGTTCCCACCACTCCCTTTCGGGACCAGGTGGTGAACCTGCAGGCGCTCCCTTCTGGGGAGGAAGACCCAACCCCTTCCGTGTTGTGTCCAGTACGCGCGCTGCGCCTCTACTTGGGCCGCACGCAGAGCTTCAGGAGCTCTGAGCAGCTTTTTGTCTGTTTTGGAGGTCTGCACAAGGGGAGGGCTGTCTCCAAACAGAGGTTGGCGCACTGGATCTTGGACGCCATCACTATGGCTTACCGATCACAGAATCTCCCGTGCCCGCTTGCAGTGAGGGCACACTCCACCAGGGGTGTGGCCTCCTCGTGGGCACTGGCTCAGGGCGCCCCTCTGGCAGACGTATGTAGAGCTGCGGGTTGGGCTACGCCCAGCACCTTCGCGAGGTTCTACAGCCTCCGTGTGGAACCGGTATCAGCCAGAGTCTTACAAGACAACGCCAGATAAGTCCAGCAGCCGGTGGGCGTACGCCTGCGATAGCGCCCCTCCATAGGTGAGACGCGGCGCTATCTAGCCTCCCCTCTTCCTCCCACGTGGGTGAAGAGTAGGCATTCCATCCATCACTAAGCACTCCTCGGCGGCGGGCCCGGCGGAGCAGCCCTGCCTCCCTTGAACTGTTTCTGAGCTCTAGCAGTGAATCAAACAAGGCCTAGTGCTCCACACGTAGTAACCCCCCCCCCACAGGTCGGTTCCGTCTGTTGTCTTCTTATGAATGGCTCTCAATCGATGGCCCATGACCTCTCCCAGGTGTACTTCACCTGCTCGCGACACCCTCTCGTGTCTGCATGTTTCCCACGTGCTCTCTCCTACCCGGTGAGACCGTGTGTGGATCTCCACTAAGCTCCTCCCTGCGGTAGGAAGTGGTCTCCGTAGCGCGTTCCCTCAGGGGGGAATGACGCTTCCCAGTGGCCCTTACGGTGCCGGGCGGTTTCTCGCTGTTAAGAGAACTAGGCCGCCGTCCGTGACGGCCGGTGGTAGGGGCTTCCATCTTTTTCAGAGAGCTCTGGACTCCTTCCCTTCCACTGGAAGGTTACAATTCATGCTAGCGCTCACGTCTGACACGCCCAGGCCAGTCAGCGTCGTTTCGCGAGGAATTGTGACGCGGCACAGCGCTGTGGCGTTTTCCGAGGAACCCCATTCTGTCAACACAACGTCGAGAGACCAACCGAAAGGGAATGTCTCGGTTACGTATGTAACCTCCGTTCCCTGATGGAGGGAACGAAACGTTGTGTCCTTCATGCCACAACGCTGGCTGCCCGCTACAGCATTCGGGGCACGATCCTCAGGCTCCTCAGCACAAAAGGTGAATGAATGCGGCACGCCGGCTCCCTTTTATACCCGGATATCCGGGGGCGGAGTCCGGCATGCAAATTTCATTCGCCAATTTTCATTGGCCTGTTCAAGTCAGTCAGAGAAGGTAGGTTCTCAAGTCAAACCCCATTCTGTCGACACAACGCCTCGTTCCCTCCATCAGACGTTTTCCAGTTACGAAATGAGACATATCATTCCAACCTTTTCAGGTTCCTGGGAAACGGACTTATAACGGCTATAGATCATGACGTCTGGTACAGGCAGCGGCGCATCATGGATCCAGCCTTTAGCAGCTCGTGAGTCAAATACACAACATGTACAGTATAAGACACTGAAAAGCTGAAAGTTGATGATATTGTATCCATCAGATACCTGCGAGGCCTTATGGGCACGTTTAATGAGATGTCAGAACGCCTCATGGACAAACTGGAGGAAACGGCAGACACGAAAACACCTGTCGTCATGCACGATCTGGTCAACTGTGTCACACTCGACGTCATTGCCAAGGTTTCACACTCCTTTCCTTTAACTCCTATTTGATTTGATTCAGAGCATCAAGCAGCTATTGAAAAGAAAAATATAAAGTAATTTTCTCTCTAATTCACTTTAATTGTATTCCAGAAATTAAAACAATCTCGATCATCTGTTGATCAGTATGGCTGGGTTTATTATTTTAGTGTGTTTAATCCACAGGTCGCTTTTGGTGTTGATTTAAACTTGTTGAAGAATACTGACTCCCCCTTCCAGACTGCTATAGAGTTGTGTTTAAAAGGCATGATATATTATCTAAGAGACCCATTTTTCAAGGTTGGATATGTTTTATTCTCAAGACTTATAAAGTAAGTTATCTATTATTACAGTCTTTTACATTTGTGAAACTTCAGCTTAACCCCAAGAACTGGAAGACGGTACAACAAATTAAAGATGCAGCTGTACTCTTGCGTGCAACAGGAGAGAAATGGATACAAAACAGGAAGACAGCAGTGGAAAATGGTGAAGACGTCCCCAAAGACATTCTCACTCAAATTCTCAAGACAGCAGGTATTTAAGTCTTCTTTGGCCAAGACATAAAACGTCTTTAAAGTCAACATTACATCAACATCAACTGTTTTTATTTTTGCTGAAGAGGAGGAAAAAGCAAACAACTCAGAAGATCATGAGCTGATGCTGGACAATTTCGTCACTTTCTTTATTGCAGGTAAGTTACCATGTTGTGTGTTTTGTGTTCATAAACTGCAGCAGTTACAACCAACGTTCCCTTTCTGTCGGTCTTTCGACGTTGTGTCGAGACTGACAGTATGGGGTTTGACTTGAGAACAAGTCATCTCTGACTTTTTGAAAAGGCCAATGAACTTGGCGAATGGGGCGGCCCATTCATTCACCTTTTTGTTCTTCATAACCTGCAAGGCTTATGCTGAGCGATCATCTATTCTTCCTACTGGATCTACGACACAGAACAGCGGAACTCGTCCTGCCGTTTGCAATTTCCCTGGGCGTTTCAGTGGCTGGTCAGAGGTGTCTAAAAGAGCATATTTCTAAAAGAGTTTCTCCTGCAGCGTGCACATGTCGCCAGGCATGTTTCGCCGATTTAGTCTTGGGTGCGACCTCACCATCCTCGTGACAGACAGGCACAATAACTAACTCAGTGTTACTGGAAGTCTGCGCTCCGCCACAGATCTTGCTCTCCGGGCAACCGAAGTGACAGTGCGCACACTGGGTCTGACGATGTCCACTCTTGTGGTCCAAGAGAGACACATCTGGCTCAATTCTGCAAAGATGGGAGGCGTCGAGAGAGTACAGCGTGGGCTACTTGGGCATCGTCAAAGACTGTCGAGTCTTTTGACGATATAGCAGACTCAGGCCATACGCCTTTCCGCCGCGACCCGGCCCCCACTAGGGCGTCGTGGTCCCGGTTGGTGTCTGCATCCTAGCAGCCCTGCCCCTCCGTACCTCCGCCTGCGGTTCCAGTGCCCCTTCCTCAGGTGGCCCCCCACGGACGGTGGTTTCAATGGAGGATGTCAGCTCCCTACCAGGAAACGGCTGGCAGGAGTCACCCAGGGAGACCTAGGACATTGGGCGCAGCTCTGGCATCACGATGGGTGTCGAGCTGCAGGGGATGGTTCTTGCCACGTCCTGCATCAGGCTGGGCCCTTCTCAGGGCCTGGTGCCCACCTGGTCTCCAGGAAAGCGTCCTTCTCCCTGAGTGCCCACAGCATGCAACAGCCTCAATTTGAAGTTGTGACATGCCACTTTTGTAGCCCTCCGCACTCTCCACACGACGGTGTGTTCGGCAGTGAAGACTTAAGGCAGATAAGTCAGCAGACCCGCTCTCCCCCCCAGGGCCCTGACCCTGGCGGGACAGCTGTGCTGCCACTACAGAACCTCCCCCCACGGGGCAATGAAGCAGATCTCCCCGCTAGTTCCTCCGCCACGATGTCTAAGGGCCTGGTCACAGCTCCCCAGCACGTCACGGTGCCAAGTGAGGATGATCCGTCTCGGCCTCGCTATCGGTTGCTAGGCATTTGCCCAAGTCATGGGACATTCTCTATACTCAGAGGTGAGATCGCTCCCGTACTTTGGCTCGAGGTCGGCACTCTGGCTGAGATGTCTTAGGGGTGACAACCTCTACTTCATTTCCCCTGAGTAAGGTGGGGGGCTGCTTGGAGGTCCTGGAGTCCGTCTGGCATCAGGATTGGTTTGTGGCTATCGACCCAAAGGACGCGTACTTCGTGCCTCGATTCTCTAGCAGACCGTTTCCTCTGTTTTTGCTTTTAAGGGTCGAGCTTACAAGTAGAGCCTCCTCCCCCTCGGTCTGGCCCTCCCTCCCTGTGCCTTCACGAAGGTCAAAGAGGCTGCCCTCACTCCCCCCAGGAGCTGGGCGTCCGTATGCTAACTATCTTGACAACTGACCTTACTTGGCACTCGTGGGATCTGTGGCCTACGCACTAGGACCATGTGCCTAGCACCTCGACCGATTGGGCTTTCGGGTCAACCTGGACAAGAGCATGCTCTCCCCTGCCGGAGCACCTCTTTTTCCGGTATGGGACTAGACTGTGTTACCATACAGCATGCCTCAGGAGGGCGTGCCCAGCCAATGCTGTGCTGCCTGTCCCTTGTCAGTGTGTGGTGTGCAACGGGCAGGCAGTGCTGGGGCACTGGACGGGCCCCTGCCTGCAGTGGCAATCCAATTGCCTAAGATTGCGGACAGCTTGCCTTGCAATGTAGAAGCCCCTTCCTCTCATTTGGCGCAAGCACATGCTGCAGACAGCATAGCTGCCCTAGCGTATGTCAACCGTCAGGTGACGTTCATTCATGGCAGATGTCGCAACTTGCCCGATGCCTCCTCTGGAATCAGCAGTGGGTGGTGTCCCTGCGGGCCATCAATATCCCGGACGGCCTCGATCAAACAGCCGATGTGCTCTTTGCAGGCCGCTCCGCGGAAGTTGGCGACTCCATCCCTGAGGTCCAGTGCATTCGGAGTAGTGCGGTCAGGCACAGGGAGTCCTGTTTGCCCCCTGCACACCTCCCTTTGGCCGCTTAGGGACTCCGAGACCTCCTCGGTACAGATGCCTTTCGCGCACAGCTGACTGCGGGGCAAGCGGGAGTACATCTACATCTGGGCTAAATCCCAACCTGGCCACATGACCAGAGTCCCCATCACCCCTGCGCGGACTAGGTGGTGGGGAACCTGCAGGCGCTCCCCCTGGGAGGAGGTCCCAACACTTTCCCTGTCGGGCCCAGTACGTGCCCTGCGCCTCTACTTGGACCGAACACAGAGCTCTCGCTCTGAGCAGCTCTTTGTCTGTGCCGCAGACAACGGGGGGCTGTATACAAACAGAGACTGGCTCGTGGACACCATCCCTTGGCTTGCCAATCTCAGGCCCCTGCCCACTGTTCCGAAGAACAAAAAGGTGAATTAATGGGCACGCCATCTTCCCTTTTATACCCTTATGTACGGGGCGGAGTCTGGCGTGCCGCCCCATTCGCCAAGTTCATTGGCCTTTTCAAAGAGTCGGAGATGACTGGTTCTCAAGTCAAACCCCATTCTGTCAGTCTCGACACAACCTCTCGTTCCCTCCATCAGGGAACCGAGGTTACATACATAACCAAGACGTTCTCTGCAGGTCAAGAGACAACAGCCAATCAGCTCTCGTTTGCAATCATGGAATTAGGACGACACCCTGAAATATATAAACGGTAAAACATGCCACGTATAATTCTTTGTAGTACTGTTATTCCACCAGTCTGTTATTGCCGTGTTATAACAGTTGCATTTCTTCTATTTCCCAGAGTGAAAGCAGAGGTGGATGAAGTCCTTGGGACTAAACGTGAAATTTTATATGAAGACCTGGGAAAATTCAGTTACCTGTCTCAGGTCGGTCTATTTACATTTACAGGACTTTAGGAAACACTTGATGATCATTAGGACTGTTGAATGTTCATGGTTTTATTGACTCCTTGCAGGTGTTGAAGGAAACGCTGCGTCTCTATCCTACTGCTCCAGGAACATCTCGCTGGCTGCCTGATGACATTATTATAAATGGACTGAAAGTCCCAGGAGGATGTGTTGCCCTTGTGAGTATTTCATTGTATTCTGGATAATTGCCACACTGGCATTTTATAGGTTGGAGAGCTTTAAATAACTTTGCAAATTGCCTTTTGGATTAAATGTGACTTTAATCTTTAACAGTTCAGTTCTTATGTCTGCGGAAGAATGGAAAACTTTTTCAAAGATCCGCTGAAGTTTGATCCAGAGAGATTTGATGTGAATGCCCCAAAGTAAGTCATTGTCACCAACAAGATCCTGTCAGGAGTTGTGGAAGGAGAACCCAATTGCAGGCAGCAAAACACGGGGATGATGGGGTTAACAAAGATTTATTAATAACTAAAAACAAAAAACCCACAAGGGGGTAAAACAAGACAAGATAACTAATAATTACAAACAGGACACGGACTAACTAACCTAGGAAAATAAAACACTAAGGACAAGACTAGACTGACTCACCAAACTACAATGAACAAGAACAAGATATTTGGCATTAACTAGACACAGCATATACGCACAAGGTACAAACTATAGGGTACAGTATACAATGAACGAGCACAGGACAATGAACACGAGGATGTTTTATAGGGGAAACAAACAGAGGATAATTGACAAGGGTCAGGTGCGGGTAATGACACACTCAGGGAAGGTTAACGAGGAAACGAGATGGCGGGAACAAAGACACGGACCAGAGAGAGAGCATAGAAAGCCGATAGCCAACATCTCTCTCTCACATAAAACACAAGGCTTTGTCATGAATCTGCCTCAAGACCAAGAATAGACATGACATGAAGGCAGATTCATGACAGATCCATTATGTTCTTTGCCATTTGCCAACTCAAATCATCTGATGTGAGCACTGTTCCTATGAATAGTCTGTTTATTAATATATTCATTTGTTGAATATAATTTACTTTATTTGATTTTAAAGAACTTCCTCCAACATTTATTTTTCACCAAGAAGCATATTTTATCTGTAGTAGTAATAATAAAACATATGAATTCTGTTGATGTCAATTTGTGTCATTTTTTACAAGGCCTTATTACTGCTACTACCCATTTGCACTTGGACCTCGTTCTTGTCTGGGGCAGGGCTTCTCACAGGTGAGAAAACACAAAAGTTCACAAATGAACTTTGATTTCAATGACATAATTTGCAGACGTTCAGATCTGTGTAACGGTCATTTGTTGTGTTTTAGATGGAGGCGAAAGTTGTGCTCGCCAAACTGCTTCAGAGGTTTGAGTTCAGTCTGGTTCCTGGACAGTCTTTTGACATTAAAGACACAGGAACTCTCCGGCCCCAAAGTGGAGTTATCTGTACCATTAAACATAGCAAATAGATTATATTCGAGGCCTAAGGTCAAGCTCAATTCATTTCCTCAGGGGGCCACAAGATCAAACAGGGCTTTTTTGGAGGAGCTAAAGAAAAAAAACCTTGGTCCCCGTTGACCTCTATTTTATGGACACAAAACCAGAGTCAATGGGGACCAATTTTTGTAACCAACATTTGTCAAAATATCTTTATTGAACAAAAAAAGTAATAGGCCTAAAAGTTTAAAATGACAAGAGGGTGTGTAAATAATGACAGTATTTTCAATTTGAAGGTTAAGCTTTAAGCTACCACACAATGAAACACAAATTAATAAACATGAGAACATTTTATTAATGAGCAAACTTATTAATGGCGAGGCTTACTACTATCTGTCTTTCAATCTTTGGTTTTGCCACATAATAAAGTTGTTTTTGTGCAGATTTTTTTTATCTTTCCTCTGTCATTTGTCCATATGTCATGTCCATAAATGCATAAAAGATGGTCCAGATATACCTTAGTAGGTCACCAATGCAAGGGAAGGTATAATACTAGTCTGAAGTTAAGCCTGTAGCCATAACAATAGTAAGAAATATTATTGTAACAGGTGATTTGTTAACAATGCGGTAACTAACATGTACTTACAATAAACAATATGTTTTTTCAGCATGAATTAAGTCTTGTTAATGTTAGTTTATGTCAATACAATTACTAATGTTAGTTCATTATGCAGAAGAATCTATTGACAAAAAGGGACAGTGACACAACCTATTTCTGTGTGTCCCTTGTGTAGTCTGACTCTTAAACAGAAATCCTTAACCTTGAGCTCTATAACCGAATCCATAAAAGGATGATCTGAAAACTCTTTTTTCACTAATGTTAAAGGCTGCGTTTACATGCATTGTTGACCCAAAAAAAAGTATTTTCCCTGCTGAATAAACAATAGAGCCCTGTCCAAAACACAATAGACAATCTAATGGTTTTAATGATATTTGTATTGGATTTAATGGAAACTACAATGGCATTTTCTGATATTTGGTGGATACTATTGGTTGGTGTGACGGGTAGAGAAACAACACGTACAACAATCATGGTTTCTCAATATCCCCGGAGGGGAATTTATTAAAGGGGTGGCTTTCAGCCGGTGAGAAAACACACATAAACAAATCTCCGCTATCCTGTGCCACACAATTACGTTACATTTAGTCATTTAGCAAAAGCTTTTATCCAAAGCGACTTACAAAGAGTTCGGGGAGCAATAAGCGATATGTCATACAAAGAGCAATAGTAGAATAGGTGCTACTACAATGTTACTAGTTTCAACAAAAGCTAGACCACTACCTGTTGAGAGAAGAGGGTTAGTGTACTTTTTTTCTTTTTTTTCCTCATTTGTATTCACAAGTATTCGCCGAAGAGGTGTGTTTTAAGTCGTTTTTTAAAGGTTGTGAGAGATGTGGTTGACCGGACCGCATTGGGAAGAATGTTCCACCAGGAAGGAGTTGTGAAGGAGAATGAGCGGGAAAGGGATTTAGTGCCCTTATGAGAAGGCATTACAAGGCGCTGCTCGTTTGCTGAACGCAGGGTTCAGTAGGGTGGGGTGGTGCGCCGTGTCCCTCTCAGAGTCCCATATCCGTGATGTCCCTGGTGTCCATGTTGTCACATGTGTCCGTGAATTTCCTTGTGTCCATGGACTCCCTCGTGTCCGTAGCAATGCGTCTTCTGGCACTGTCTCTTGATCTCTGCATCCAGGCCGGGCAAAGTGGAAGCGGTCCTTGATACGTTGGGCCGTGTTGGCGGCTCCCAGATGACCCGCCATGGGGTGGGCGTGAGCCAGCTCCAAAATGGTTGCCGTCTTTCCTTTTGGGAACACCAACAGCTGTTTTTCCTCCCCCGCCTCTGAGCGACACAGTACAACAGACCATTCTTGATGATGAAGTACGGGAGGGTGTGTGGACCTGGGATTCTGACTTCCTCCTCAACTACTCGTACCTGGTCCCAACAGTTTCAGAGTCGTTCATCTTCTCTTTGTTCCTTTCCAAAAGAGCCTCCGCCAGTTGCCTGTTGGAACAGGTCAGAGAAGAGATTAGTGTCCTGGTAGTCACACTCCCGTTCACTCTCCGTAGCCATCAGAGCCGGGCGGCGCTCCCTTGGTTTCAGCCCTTTTGAACACAACCTTTTCTGCTACCTGCACGGCTGTGGGCTCTCCGGCGAGCAGACAGAGATGGCCGATCCACGAGATCTGGACGGCCTGGACTCTCACTGTGACGTGCTCATTGTAGCTCCATTGGAAAGATTTCTGAGCAGCGCTCACCAGCGACAGGCCTACCCGGGCGAAAATCTCCGCCTTTAGGACCTCGTAGATCTCATTGCAGGGGGGTGGTCGGGCATAACAAGCCAGATCTGCTTCTCCGGACAGGAACGGTGCCAGAATCTGAGCCCACTAACCGTGTAGCGATTACCTCAAAAGTGTGGAGGTAGGCCTCTATGTCGTCCTGTTCCCCCCAGTTTTGTCAGGAAAAGGTGTGTGTTCGACAGGGGATCCGAGGGGGAAACTCGGGCAGCCATTGTCTCACTCATCCTCTCCACAATGCGCTCCGTACGGTCCTGTATTTGGACCAGCGCTTCTTTGAAGTGCTGTTGGTAGAGTGTAATCTCTGCGAGCTGGCGGACGATCTTGTCCATTTCCTTGGATTCCATAAGCGACAGAAAGAGAAATAGAGAGAGATAGCACGGGTATGCAGGAAGTTCCGTATGTGTCGTTTCTCGTTGTTAAGCACGCATTCTCCACCAGTTGTGACGGGTATTTATTAAAGGGGTGGCTTTCAGCCGGTGAGAAAACACACATAAACCAATCTCCGCTATCCTGTGCCGTAGGGTGGGGTGGTGTCCCTCTCAGAGTCCCATATCCGTGATGTCCCTGGTGTCCATGTGTCTGTGAATTTCCTTGTGTCTGTGGATTCCCTCGTGTCCGTAGCAACGTGGCTGGGTGCGTGGGTGCGTGGGTGCGTGGGTGCGTGGGTGCTGTCGGCCGTCAATAGTCCGAACATGGCAAAGAGTACAAGTACGACAATCATTAGACACTCTTCTGACCTGGAGTCGTAGCTCTCCGTGCTTCTTGTGAAGCCAGCTTTTATGACGGCTCTGATGATTCTTTGACAACCGACAGCTGTGCCTCGTTTTCTCCGTCTGTTCCCATGGCGACGCTGATTGCGCTAAGTTTGACTCGCCACAGTCGGGTGTTGAAATAATGCCTAAACACAATACAAATGGAATTCACAATTACTTTTTTAATGGAAACCTTCAGAATCTCTGTGAGGTTTTCTAGTGTTTTGTCGTTCAGCAGGGTTATTTATTTACCTTCATGTCATTAAAACCCTGTATGACTTTCTTCCACAGAACACCAAAGAAGATATTTTTAGAGGAACTTTGGTAACCAAATGGCCCCATTGACTTCCATTGTATGGACACGAAACCACTGAGACATTTTCTCAAAATGTTGTGTACAGGGGTTTGGAATGACATGAGTGTGACTAAATGATAGTTTATGTTGTGAATAATAGGCTATATTCCTTTAAGGTTTGGCGATTTACATCACATAATCTAGAATGGTGTAAATGGACTTGACACCCTCTGTCGTCCAAATAACAGTTGATGTCCTAATACCGGGAAATAGGTGAGACTTGTCAGCTTGTTGTTTAAAGTGTTCTGGAGTCTCACACACGTTGTATTCGTAACAATGACAGTCCTTCAGGAGATCACAGGATGGCTCTCATATATTATGTTTTACGTGCTCGGTGTCGCTTTAATCGCATTTGTTGCGTATTGTCTGTATGTTAGACATGTTCATCAGAGATATGATCATATACCTGGACCTCCAAGAGACAAGTAAGAAACCCCACGTATTCACTTCTTTACGAAAATGAACCATGTTTTTTGTGGTAAAAATGTAGTCGGTGGTGACCATTTATACGACAGTTACCATGTTTTTAATTTTCAACTTTAGCAAAACCATGTTATTTTATTGTAACGGGGATAATACGAGTATTTAAACATATTGCAATATAAATATAGCGAAAATTAAATATAGCAAACGATAGTTAAGATAGACTAACATGAAAACTGCATTTCTTCTAGTTTTTTACTGGGACATATCCCGACTTTTATTAGAGGGACGACATCGGAAAACGTCATACACGAATTATTTCTGCAATGGTAAGAACTGAGACCTTCACTTTGTCTTTGTATGAGACAACATGCATTGTTTGTGGGACTTTGTTTATTGAACCAAAGTGCACCTTGTGCGTAACTATTTTACGTGTTTGGTATAAACTCTCTTTCTAAATTTATTGGCGATTTGGAAAGAAGTTTCAATAAAGCATCAAAGTAATAGTTACTTTCAGTTAATATGTATGACTAACACACAGTAACTCACATACGAAGTATAAGTATAACATAGCCTATTGTTTTATTTATTATTGTAAATTGTAGAAGGCCTATACAGTATTATAGTAAATACTATATACTATTTTATAGAATAGTATGTGTAGTATTGGATTTAGATAAGCATGTGTAGGATTTAGGCAAGATTTAATAACACTTGGAATTTAGTTTGCTAACAAACAAGATTACTACAGTTACAGTATATTTAAGTATTATTTTGGATAAAGCTGGGATTGATTTTAAACATTCTACTGTCATTTTACATTTACATTTTACATTTAGTCATTTACATTTTATCCAAAGCGACCTACAAAGAATTCAGGGAGCAATAACTGATTTGTCATACAAGAGCAAAAGTACGATAGGTGCTAATACAAAGTTCATAGTTTAACAAAAGCTAGACCACTACCTGTTGAGAGAAAGAGAGAGGGTTAGTGAATAAAAAAAAAATATTTTTTTTATATATGTTGCAAAACGTTTTTCGGTCAAAGTCCTGTTGGACGACCTTTTGTCATGGTGGACCTTGCAGTCAGGTTTAAAGGAATAGTTTGGCCCAGAATTAATTTGAATCCCTCATGTCATCCCAGTTGTTTATTGTGTCAGCCAGACACAATTTGAGTAATTTTATAATTTAATGTCCTGGTTCTCCCAAGCCTAGTAATGGCATTAGATAGTGCCCGATGTTTTTGAAGCTTCGAAATGTGCATACATGGCATGAGGTGAGTAAAACATGGATCAAAGTTCATTATGAGGTGATTTATTCCTTTAAGATTGCTGGGTTTGTGGAGTTTATGGATGTTTGTCATTTTGTTGTACTGTATTTGGTTAAAGTCTTTGTAGTGTGTGTACGTTTTTTATAGTTCTCTGTCCTCTCTCACCCACATACACACTTAAAGGTCCAGTGTGTGAAATTTAGCAGTATTTTGTGGTGAGGTTGCGCACTGCAGACAATGGCTCACTGCACCCCTCCGTTTCTAGGCACTACGGCGGCTGAGAGAGGACTAAGAGCTGGAATACACTACAAGACTTTTAAAATCCGAGCAGATGTACATTACATTACACCAGACATCATACAAGTGCAGACTTTTTGAAGGTTTCAGATAGAAACACACTACTGATCAAATCTGCAGACTGGCACAGACTTCCAAACTGAAAATCTGGGCAATAGTCTTGTAGTGTATTTTAGCCTTAAGATGTTGTCCCATTTTTGCTATTTTATCAAGTAAATAACATGCTTACGAAGCGTTTTGTGTTGAGCTGTTTCTGTAGAAACAACATTGCGAATTCCATGTAAGAGGTCCAGCTGTGTTTGTAGATAGAAATAGCTTATTCTAAGGTTTTGTAATAAAAACAACACTTCATTATGTATGTTTTTTTACACCTCTGAACATATACAGTAGTTATATTATATTGCATTTCTGTAAATACATCCTCCAAAAAAATTACATTTCAAATAAAAAATACAGTAAATATCAGTAGAAAGAGAGATAGACAGACCGAATTTTTTTATTAGTGGTCAAGGTAAGAACTGATAGATCGTAACAATGTGCTTGTGTTCATGTTTTAAAGGGCAGAAAAATATGGTCCTGTCTACAGACTTAACAGCTTGCATTTTGTTGTTGTCATGATTTATTGCCCGGAGACTACAAAGGTGAATATTTTATCCTTATTTACACTCATAATAAGTTAAATAACTAATCACATCTTATATTAGACAGTATTGATGTCACCGAAGTACCCAAAAGATCCCATTGTCTACAAACAACTCTTTAGCTTGTTTGGAAAAAGGTGAGTATTTCACCGTACCTTCATCCAATCTGTAATGAATTGCTGTCATCTCTTTTTACCCATTTCAATGCTTTACGCTTTTCAGTTCTATTTCTAATGATGACCCTATTATAGTTAAATCTGTTTGTGAAATGTGAAATGAAGCATACAGCAGCTTGATGATGTGCTATTCACAGGCTCCTACACAATCCTCAGAGCAGTGGGCCTATTTTTGGATGAAAGGAATTCCTGTTCCTTTTCTTGTGTTTGAAGAACCAAATTTTGTATTCAATTCAGCCACATTTTAAACATGTTAAAAGTTGATTTCCTTTAAGAGCTTTTCTAAAAGGATAGTTCTTGCTAAAATATTCTATTTTATAGAAAAAGTCCTATCATAATTTACTCACATTGTTCCAAGCCTGTACACATTAGTTTGTTCTAAACACAAATCAAATATTTGGATAATGTTTGTAAACAAACAGATTAAAGTAGATGTTTTCCTACTGCAGTAATTAATAGTGCCCTAGAATTGTTCTAACATTCTTTAAAATATCTTCTTTTGTGTTATACATATCAATGACATCTATACAGGTTAGGTTTGTTTACATTTTTAGCTTACAATCTTTTCAACTATATTCACAACTGGTTGAGTTGAATGTAAAAGCATGTAAAACATATTAAACAATACATTGAAATGACTTGCAAAGACAATGTGAAACTACTGTTTTAAAGTGGATACATTTATGAATGTGAACGTATTAAGGGATTTGGTTTTTCAGTGACGAAATAAGGCATATCATTCCACCCGTCTCAGGTTCCTGGGAAACGGACTTGCGACGGCCATAGATCATGACGTCTGGTACAGGCAGCGGCGCATCATGGATCCAGCCTTTAGCAGCTCGTGAGTCAAATACACAACATGTACAGTATAAGACACTGAAAAGCTGAAAGTTGATGATATTGTATCCATCAGATACCTGCGAGGCCTTATGGGCACGTTTAATGAGATGTCAGAACGCCTCATGGACAAACTGGAGGAAACGGCAGACACGAAAACACCTGTCGTCATGCACGATCTGGTCAACTGTGTCACACTCGACGTCATTGCCAAGGTTTCACACTCCTTTCCTTTAACTCCTATTTGATTTGATTCAGACCATCAAGCAGCTATTGAAAAAGAAAAATATAAAGTAATTTTCTCTTTAATTCACTTTGTTTTAATTTCTGGAGTACAATTAATGTCAGATCATTTGTTGATCAGTATGGCTGGGTTTATTATTTTAATGTGTTTTATCCACAGGTCGCTTTTGGTGTTGATTTAAACTTGTTGAAGAATACTGACTCCCCCTTCCAGGCTGCTATAGAGTTGTGTTTAAAAGGCATGGTATATTATCTAAGAGACCCTTTTTTCAAGGTTGGATATGTTTATCCTCAAGACGCATATAGTACGTCATCCATTATTACAGTCTTTTACATTTGTGAAACTTCAGCTTAACCCCAAGAACTGGAAGACGGTACAACAAATTAAAGATGCAGCTGTACTCTTGCGTGCAACAGGAGAGAAATGGATACAGAACAGGAAGACAGCAGTGGAAAATGGTGAAGACGTCCCCAAAGACATTCTCACTCAAATTCTCAAGACAGCAGGTATTTAAATCTTCTTTGGCCATGACATAAAACGTCTTTAAAGTCAACATTACATCAACATCTAACTGTTTTTACTTTTGCTGAAGAGGAGGAAAAAGCAAACAACTC
Organism: Barbatula barbatula; assembly: GCF_947034865.1. Taxonomy (NCBI): domain Eukaryota; kingdom Metazoa; phylum Chordata; class Actinopteri; order Cypriniformes; family Nemacheilidae; genus Barbatula; species Barbatula barbatula. The sequence continues at coordinate 20,069,644 of NC_136778.1, read as the reverse complement.
AGAAGATCATGAGCTGATGCTGGACAATTTCGTCACTTTCTTTATTGCGGGTAAGTTACCATGTTGTGTGTTTTGTGTTCATAAACTGCAGCAGTTACAACCAACGTTCTCTGCAGGTCAAGAGACAACAGCCAATCAGCTCTCGTTTGCAATCATGGAATTAGGACGACACCCTGATATATATAAACGGTAAAACACGCCACGGATAATTCAGTCTGTTATTGCCGTGTTATAACAGTTGCATTTCTTCTATTTCCCAGAGTGAAAGCAGAGGTGGATGAAGTCCTTGGGACTAAACGTGAAATTTTATATGAAGACCTGGGAAAATTCAGTTACCTGTCTCAGGTCTATTGACATTTACAGGAATTTAGGAAACACTTGATGATCATGAGGACTGTTGAATGTTCATGGTTTTGTTGACTCCTTGCAGGTGTTGAAGGAAACGCTGCGTCTCTATCCCCCTGCTCCAGGAACATCTCGCTGGCTGCCTGATGACATTATTATAAATGGACTGAAAGTCCCAGGAGGATGTGTTGCCGTTGTGAGTATTCCATTGTTTTCTGAATAATTGCCACACTGGCATTTTATAGGATGGAGAACTTTAAATAACTTGGCAAATTACCTTTTGGATTAAATGTGACTTTAATCTTTAACAGTTCAGTTCTTATGTCTCCGGAAGAATGGAAAACTTTTTCAAAGATCCGCTGAAGTTTGATCCAGAGAGATTTGATGTGAATGCCCCAAAGTAAGTCATTATCACCAACAAGATCCATTATCTTCTTTGCCATTTGCCAACTTAAATCATCTTATGTGAGCACTGTTCCTATGAATAGTCTGTTTATTAATATATTCATTTGTTGAATACAATTTACTTTATTTAATTTTAAAGAACTTCCTTCAACATTTATGTTTCATCAAGAAGCATATTTAAGCTGTTAGAGTATGTAGTCGATAATAAAACATATGAATTCTATTGTTTTTTTTATAAGGCCTTATTACTGCTACTACCCGTTTGCACTTGGACCGCGTTCTTGTCTGGGGCAGGGCTTCTCACAGGTGAGAAAACACAAAAGTTCACAAATGAACTTGGTTCTCAATGACATAATTTGCAGACTTTCAGATCTGTGTAACGGTCATTTGTTTTGTTTTAGATGGAGGCGAAAGTTGTGCTCGCCAAACTGCTTCAGAGGTTTGACTTCAGTCTGGTTCCTGGACAGTCTTTTGACATTAAAGACACAGGAACTCTCCGGCCCCAAAGTGGAGTTATCTGTACCATTAAACATAGCAAATAGATTATATTCTAGGCCTATGGTCAAGATCAATTCATTTCCTCAGGGGGCCACAAGATCAAACAGGGCTTTTTTGGAGGAGCTAAATCTGCTGAATATTAGTTTTATTGCACATAATTACAGTATAGCTTTAAATATAATATCCACATGTTTCTCTTATAGACATTATACATGGTATAACCATAAAACCATAGTAACAACAAATTTACCATTGTTTTTTGAACCATTATATTTACCGAGGTCATACACATAGCTATCAATCAAACAGGATTAAAACTACATTGTTACTATTATATAACCATGGGTATGTTGATGAATGAAGTATGATATATTCCAAACTGACAATAAATACTGTAGGCTACTGTATATATATGGATGTAGTTATAAAATAAAACATAAATCCAAAACAACTGTTTTTAAAAATGAATAGCCAATTGAATGTAAAATGATGTGCTCACATTCAAATTTACGTTAACTGAGACATCGAAAAGCTACCGCGGGCAGGCCCCAGCGAGGATCGAACTCGCGACCCCTGGTTTACAAGACCAGTGCTCTAACCACTGAGCTATGGAGCCGGCTATATTCAGGCTCGGAAAGTTTGCTATTTAACTGTATACATTTATCTATGCGTATGGTTTGTTTTACGTTTAGGCTGTAAAGTAAACTAGTAAAGACGTTTTGGCGATAGTAAAGACTTTCATTTTATTCGCGATAACGATTTTTTTGTGTCATTTATAGGTCTAAACTATCACAAGTAACTGTTAGAAAACTGTTTGTCCTTTTCACAGTTGTACTATTATTTATTTACCCACCAAAAGAAAATGTTTGTGAAATGTTTGTCGATTTTGTAACTCGCTGTGGCAACGTAACGAACAGCGTAATGACCAAGGTGAACATATATATTGTGTCCAGAAGAGGGCGATGTCAGACAAAACGTCGACCTCTGTAAGTAGAGTCCTGATATGCTGAAGAGCAATGTTAATGGTCAGAAGGGGTTTAAACAAGAATACTTATTTAAAACCAACTGATTATGCATATAATTGAACAATGCATTGGATAAATAAATACAACATTTACGGCTAAAAACTGTTTATTTTCTTTCTTTGTTGTTTTATTTTTAAGATGTAATTTGATTTCGATATTTGTAGTAGGCTGTATCACTACACTTGGCATTCATAAGTAAACATTCATAAACCTACACTAAGCTCATTACTGGAAAAATGTATAAAAAACCCGAGTGTGATTGTATAATCTAATTTGAACCAAACATAAACGTTTAGTATTAAACTACTTTTATTATTAAAAACATTTATTTGAATCATGCAACGGGACAAAATGTTCCCTACATTGAGCAATTGAAGAATGCGGACTCTGTGTCTTTAAGAAGGCTGCGCCTGCTGTTCTGACTGTCATCTCTCTCTGTACCTGCTCGATCCGCTCGCGCTCAGATCATTTCACACCAGTCCAGAGGAAGAGCATGTGTGCATTTACACATGAGAGGATTCATAACAACCGTCCTGAGAAAATGAATGCGCTTATGTTTTTAAATATACGCGTTGTGTAGTATTATTTTAATATTGCGCCTGAAACCTGTAAGATCACGCGTGTGTCTCGAGGGTTTCTGCTTCTGCGAAAATGCTCGTTTAAAATGACCCTGGATTTATATATCGCGTACATTTTCGGATTTATAAAATATGCACGAACGATTGACAGGTTCATGGTGAGTGAGGCGTTTTTATAAAGCTGTTGATTTGAAAACATTTGTCCGGAATACAAATCAGTTCGAGCCCGGCCTTTAATTTTCTCAGAGATTCCTTCACATAATCCAATAATAATACTCGAATGCTTCGGTTACAAAAACGCGTTTAATTCAGTGCTGGTATCGAAACACTGCACCATGATAGATCAGTGTTGAACATTTCGCTGTGAAACCGCCTCTCCTTGAGAAAGAATCATGATGGCAAAGCATTGTCCTAATGATGACCTGAGCAAGATATCTGATGATGAACTGCTGAGATGGAGCAAAGAGGACTTGATCAAGAGACTGAGACGGGTCGACGGCGAGAAGATGAACCTGATGCTGGAACAGGGGAACATGATGAAGGACATCAACCGTAGACTGCAGGTGCACCTCCACGAAATTCGTACCCTAAAGGAGATCAACCAGAAACTGCAGGACGTCAACCAGGAGCTCAGGGAACTGTGCTGCTTTCTGGATGACGATAGGCAGAAAGGTAAGAAGCTGTCCCGGGAATGGCAGAGGTTTGGGAGGTATACGGCGAGCGCCGTGTGGAAGGAGGTGAGCGCCTATCAGCTGAAACTTAAGGAGCTGGAGGTCAATCAGGAGAGCGTTTTGCGGGAGAATGCGGAACTGAAGGAGATCATACTCATGCTGGATGAAGATAGGAATGGAGCTGGATCTAGGAGCTCTATAGACAGCCAGTCCAGCCTCAGCAACCTGAATGGGGGTTCTGGAAATGTACGAGATGTTGGTGATGGGAGTAGTACCTCCAGCGGTGGGAGCGCTTGCAGCCCAGACCATCATCATAACCATACACATAAGGCCGTGGAGAACAAGATCGGCACCATAAGACGATCCATGGACGATCTGTCCACTCCACATCTTCACAGGAGTATCCCCAATGGACTCAATGGTGAGTAAAAATGACCATTTTAGCTGCCATCTTTGTGGTTTTTGGTACATGTGTATGCTAGTGGTCTTCCAACAGTTGACTTTATAAATTAGATGTATACATCAGCGGTAGTAGTTACACTATTCAGAGGGAGTTTATAAGAAGGGATGCCATCCACACACAGTCAATTGTTTCTAGTCTTAATCCAAACTATGCAGAATGAAACCAATGTAGATTGAAAGTGAAACAAGTTTAATACTGCAATATGTCTGCTTTGATTTCACACTAAACATGGTGAATAATAGGATTTTGGGCCAATATTTGTCTAATATGCTGTTTTTAATGCCCTTCCGTCTGTTATAAATGCCATCTGTCTCCGAATTACCATTGTAAATAATAGTTAACACCAATGAACCAAACTAAAGATTATTGGCTAGTAAGAACTGTACAGTAACAGGAATCTTGGCGAAACAAGAAAGCCATGTGACAGGCTTTGTCGGACTCACTCATATACAATATTGAGAAACTCTTCATAGTCTATTTTGATCTTTCTGTACTGTCTATATTATATCTCATCTGATCAGTTAAATGTGTTTTTAATGGTTGGAGTCAGTGTGTGTGTGGCCTGGGTTCAGCGTGTGGTGTGCACTGTCATTTAATAACACTTGAGCGCGCCTCAGACACGCTAAAAGCCGCAGAAAGGTGGTAAACAAGTGAAGTGCGACCCATGGAAGGAATCGCTGGAGATATTGGTCTGGTTAAAGGCAAACAGAGAGTGAATAGGATTCAAATTGTGCATGCCCTCTGGTCCTCTTGAAGGGCTTCCATCAGTCAGTTGAGTCATTGGATGTCCTGATACACAGATGGTGGTAATCACCAGAGACAGCTTCATATTTCACCATGAAGTTCAATTACAAGCAGGGATCCATTACTGGCACTTACCACAAACTGTCACTTTTTTCAACAAATGGAAAAGCAGTGCTTACAATTTGGTCTGGTCGTTAAAAGCAATATGAAATTGACAAAATGTAATGTGGTACGTTTCCCCAAAAGCATCAATAGCCATCGTTATCAATCGCAAGCAGCGTCGCAAAGTTGCTTGCTTGGAACTAAAGGTTTAGAGCTGTGGTTAGTAGCTTGAACAAAGCAAGCAACATTCAGTGCATTCTATATCCATCATTCTAAATATATACTAATTCAATTTGAAATCTTTTAGTTTGTCAAGAAAGTATGAACTAGTTAGTCATTTTTGTGATTCGGATGTTTGAATCTTGTTCAGCAAAATGAACGAATCTTTTTTCTAGTCATTTGGTTCATTTCGTTAATCTGAGCAGAGTTAAATTAATGTTGCATGTTAACAGCCAAATTACCCCATAACGTTTATTTATGCTAGTTTTGATTGGATTTACAATAAGAAATAACGGTAAAACTTTACAATAAGGTGCTTTTAGTTAACATTAGATAACAATGAACAATTATGTTTTTCAGAATTTATTATTCCTTGTTCATGTTAATACAGTTATTCATTTAAGATCATGGTACATTAACTGATGTTAACAGTGCCAATTTAAAAAGTAAAAGCTGAAAGTAACATGAACTAACATTTATAAATGCTGTATTAATATTGTTCATTCTTAGTACATTTTAGCAAATGCATTAACTAATAGTTAATAAATAGCACCTTATTGTAAAGTGTTACCGACAATAACTTATATTGCAGTTAGGGACAAGTTATGAGAAACTGTAATTAAATTATTTCCTGACAGCCAAGCCAAGCAAAGCTCTGCAATCTGTACAAGAAACAAAAATGATTATGGCTCAACTTTAGAGACTTCATGGCCAAGTCATTCGTTATTTTGCCCATACAGGTTGCATTAACAGAAAACATAATGATTAGTTCACCTACCGAGTCCACGCGTCCAAGTCGTCTGTTCTTTTGTCACGTGACAACCCCATAGGCCAGTCTATGCACACTGTAACCAGAAACAGGAGGAGTTCACCTCTAGATTCTTCGGGTTTGAGTCGTTCGTTCTATTGTAACGTGAAATGACAAGATGTGTGTATAATGTATTACATGCTGTACAAAAATAACTTATTTCAATTTTGAGTCACTCAGGTATGCATTAAAGGTTTACAGGTTGTCTTTTTACCAAAATGTCTCATGCAGTTAGCAAAGTTTATAATAATAGGCTAATGATATAATTTAAATGTGCAATTATTTAATAAGAGATATCTTGTGTGATATATGCATTAGACATAAACACTGACTGTACTAGTTTTACTTATTGTTTATATTTTGCCAGCACAGTTCTTATGCAAAACAGATATTTATTCAGATAAATTTAAAACACACGCAGAAATCCACAAGAAACATTTATTAATATACCGACCGAAAAAAGAACAGGACAGTACGTTTTAGAGAAGATGTTTATTGCACATATCTTTTGATAATTGTATATGATTTCCTACCTGTAATAGAACATATAACATGCATAACTGACTGATGATCCGGGAAGCGGAGAGGAACTAATAATTTTTGGTACAATGTTGCACAAGCACGGTCAACACAAAATGAACGAAGCGCTCTCTGAGAAAACTCGTTACTCCCGAGTCATGTCAAAGATTCGTTAAAAAATAATATATCGTTCATGAATGACCCATGACTAGGACCCTGGGGAAATCCTGGGCAGAGTAACATAGGATGAAAGTTATGAATGAATTAAATATCATGAAATAAAACAAGAGATAAAAAAAACAGGATAACAAAAGTAGCCTTTAAATGCAGTGAAGGTTATTTACAAAAATAATTTGACATTCATTAGAACTGAATGTATTTATCAGTAGACGACGTCATGACTCCACCACGTGTGTGGCGTTATCAACTAACCAACTCGGTTCAAACAATTGATCTCCGACAGAGTTCCTACGCTTTCGGGAAACAGTCGTAACTACATCGGTTATTTCCCCAACAATCTATTGTACAATGGTGGTTATACAAAGAGTTATGTCGTTGTTCGGGAAACGCACACCTGAATGGGTAAAAGGATTGCAAAAATAGCTGTCAGTCAGTGTTTTTGTGTAACTTTGAACAACATAAACAAAATATATAATTTCAAATACTTAAAAGGAAATGGAACTGAATGATCCCAAAGTAACTATTGGCCATTCATGGAAATTGCCTCATAGTCTCAGAGTTTCTAAAGTTGAAGACCTGACACATACAGGAAGTAGTCCTTCATTGCTGACATATACTGGTTTCTGTGTAATTCTTGAAATTGTTTAGATTTTGATCGTAAGATTACGAAAACCTGATGTGCCGCTGAACATTATGTCAGCGCAGTCCACTGGACCACCGGTGCTGATGTGATAGCAGTTATACAAAGTAAAAATAATTGTACACAAAATGTGAGCCGTATTGCTAGAATGCCATGAACCTTGCATACTTTTAAGAAATCATCGTTTAGTTATGTTTTTTCCAGGTGTGATGTTTTAGAACATGACTTGACTTAAAGCCACTAGCCTGCAACCATTAGCCAAAAAAACGTAACTGCTAACGCCTTCAGATTTTTAAAGTAAAGGAGGCTGTTTTTTTAAATAAATGGCAATGGATATTGTTAGCAAATTGTCAGAATTAAAGAAGTAAAATTTGAGGTAATAAATGCGGTAGCTTTTTCAAATTCAAGTACTGGTAATATAATTCTGACCCCATACAATATATTTTGTGATTTATGAATTGGATTGTTAGCAATAGTGGGAAACCATAGTAACTTAATCTGTTTCTTTTCTTCTATATCTCTGCTATGACAAATGTCTTATGGCAGTGGCAATGATGTAGTGAAGGGTTGTTTTCTCAGGGGTGAGACACCAGCAAGGTTAAAGAGCATTGTGTGTTATCAAGGTAACTTGAATTGTTGTGAAAATCTGGTTTGGAAGCTCATGTGGCATAGTTCATACTATTGTCATGAACTCACTCTTAATAACTGTTTGGGCAGTAATACAAAAATGATCGGATCCATGTGGTGAGTGACACTTGGTGTTTTGGTTTATCCTGATAGATTCGATTGAATCCTAATAGATTCGATTTAGCACCATTTGGATGAGATATGTTTCGTGAACATTTGTCTCATACTTAATATTTTCTCCATGTTTAAAGGGTGTGTAACTATTGTGTCACTATTAAAACCTGCCTTTCAAGCACTCACATGACTCATAAATCACAAAGTAATGCTCCTAAAACCAAACTTAACTTTCTGTTGTCATGTAAAAATTCTGCCAGTCAGGTATTCCCACATTCCTTAACAATCAATAAAGAGATCTCACACAATGACTACATTCGTACACCCTTATAATGCATATATTAAATGGTTTTAATATTTTAAAACTATAGCCAGTAGCTAGGGGTGTGACAAGACATTTATCCCGCGAGACGAGACAAGACACATTTTTTGACTTTTTAAAGAAATCCTCAATGATGAAATATATAGGTAAACATTTTCTTTTATTCACCTTAACAAAAAATGCTGAAAATGTTGGCATTATAAAATCAACTTGTACTTTATGAAACACATTAAACTTCTATTTTAATGAATTATATTATGCAGTAATAAAGAATATGTAAACACTGCTAAGTGTTTTGTCACAAACTCAAAGGACATGCAAGAATTGCACAAAATGTTATCTTAACAGTCTTAGTTTTAAGTAAAGACCTGTGGTTGTTTTCTACGTTGATAAGGAAAATCGGATCATGATTGGTATCGGCTGATACTCAGAATTCAGGTATCGAAATCAGATTAGTAAAGGGAAAAGTGGTCCAAGTGCATCCCTACTTGCCCACATGGGCATTTTGACATAATTTTGTGTGGATATGTATGTTCAGCAAGAAGTCGCAAAGGAGATCTTTCTGGGTGTAATAAATATACATTCTGGAAAATTTCTCTTTGTGGCATCAGTTTCTGTTTGTTTAACAATGTCTCTGTGCATTATAACCTAAATCCTGTTAGATGAATAAGAAACTATTGATGGAAATGCGTTATAAATAAGAATCTATTTTCTTATTTTTCTCATTTTTGTTTGTTGTGTGTTTGTAGGAGCCATTTCATGGGCTTCTGATATGACAGTAATTTAGGCTTTGACAAAGTGGAAGGCACTTGTTTATTTATTGCTGACTGAAATGCAGCGTAATCATGCTGTTGATGAAGTGGCCAGATGGCACAATGGCAGGTCACTGGTGGCTTCAAAGTACACATTCAGCAATCCAATTCTGTCGACTTGAAACGTGACCTTTACGTTGCGTCGGGCAAAAGTTAACCATAGTGTCCCCAATGTCACTGAAATCCAATTTTGAGATTGTGTTGACAGTCAGCTTTTTTCCACACGTTTTACAGGAGGACATTTTTGTTTAATATTCATCTTTTGTCTTTGTCTTTCACCTTAAACATTTGGATATTTCAAAAGTTATGCAAATAAAAGTGTCTAAAGCTGTGGTCCTAAGCTTGTTTTGCTTCAGAATCCAACTTGTGCAACACAGCAACAACATTATTCAGCATACAATAATTAAGAAAAATTGTGAAATAATCCTCTTATGTCTTCTATTAGCCAAGTATATTGCTGAGTATAGTTTTGTAGGTTTGACTTGAAGTATTCTGTAGTATGTTTGTGTCCAATAAGAGATTAGGATAGAAAGGCAAAAGTCACAGATTGTAGCTTTAAGAAAGAATAAAGTATTTTAACTAAAAATTACACACTTCACTTCTTCAATTCTCTATTGAGGCTTCATGAAAATAAGTGTTCTGCTTTTAATTTTGTTCATCCCTGCCACTGAAAGCATTTCAAATTTTCTCTCTTTGAAATCCTCCTCAAAATATACTCTTTATATATCCCCCTGCTTTCTGAAAAAGTGTGAGGCTCCATCTTCATGTTCACATCTTACATGTCTACTCAGAAAACATTGGACCATCTGCCTTCGCTTTTGTCTCCCAGACAAACACAAGGCCTTCAAAAAAGGTTTATCTGCAGGCAATACTAAAACCCATGAGCTGAGACCACTTTTCATTTAGGTGGTGGGGGTTAGATGAGAGTACAGTGTGTCTAGATGTTGTTTGTTTCATTTTGACATTTGAAGTTCAAATTAGGGCACATTAATATAGTGTATTTTAACCCTGTTTTGCTCAACCATACAGAACATAGATGCATTTTTAATAGCAAACATCTTAAAATTGTAAAGTTAATAAAAACTAATTCAGACTTCTGCCTTTTCTGCATTAATTGCTGGAATCCTTTTGGTATATACAGAAATAGATGCATTTAAGTCCTGTGAACAGGAAGTTGTGATCGTATTTACTTCTGTATTTTAACATATTTCTGAGTCAAAGGGAATTTTGAATGAGAAAAATAGTGGCCATGGCTTTCGTCTTTCTCTGCGATTTGATTGGATGTATAAAAAACAGCCGTTGTCATCTAAGATGGATAGTCATAACAGGACAGAAGTGCATTTTCAGATTTTAACTAAAGTTTATGAGGGCACACGATTTTTAAAATTAAATGTAACACATTGAAAAACTATTAACAATAAACGCTGCATTATTTCATGAAAAAATAGGCATGTAATTTTTCTAAGTAATATTTCTAGCACATTTGTTTTGACCACATTGTAAAATAAATGTTTTATAAGTAATCGCGATGCAAAAGGTTGTTATATTTAACAAGCGCATATCAAATCGGATCGAGTCAAGCACTGTGAATAATGGTTAAACTGTGTTATGTATATTCAAATTATTGCTTGAATCAATAATGCCTGCCTAGACGCATATAAGATTTCACATTTCAATGCGATCTTCGTATGATCTAATGTTGACCTTTTGATATAACACGAAACAAATAAGAACATAAACAGACACATTTGCGCTATGCACTGAACAGTGTATGCATGGTGTTGGTGTTATGCAAACAGTGCAATAGATGATATGCTTATAAGAAAACTGACATAAACATCTTATGACAGAAATAAATCACGATCTGAATCAGCACCAATACTTGACAGTCGAGGTGGAAATGGTTTCTTGGAGTAGCTAACACAAAATAAATTACATTTATCATAAAGAACATAACAAAGATAGAAAGAACAACCGAAGAAACTCTGAACCCATCTGTATTTACAGAACCAGTGCGGTACGGTTTTTGTGTTATCTATTGAAATGTCTTACCTGTTCAAAATAAATAAAGCCATGTGTGCATCCGTTTTAAATCGTTTCAGATCAAGCCACCTCTGAAATGCCTTGCCAATATTCATTCTGGAGTCCTATCACATTCCCCTTTTCTTTGTAAACTCTCATCAGTCCGTACTTTTTTTTTCCCACACCTGATGAATCCCCAGATGTCAGCTCTGCTTGGTGTTTTAAATTTAATGTACTAAATCAAACTGTGTGTTACATATTTTTTACGTGTTAATCTGAAAACCATGAATTGCCACCTTCCAAATGGTTCTGTACACAGAATAGGAACAGAGGTCAAGGAATCATTCTTACGAGGGATTCACAAGGGTGTAAAAGATGAAATTTACAGAGTTAAGGCATGCTTTTCTTGGGTTGAGTCTCTGAATCCATTGATTTTGCTGCACAAGCAAGAGACTTGTTAAGTCTTGTTGCTATGATGCCAGTTTTTGTGTTTTTGGAGTGTGCTGTATACTCACCCATGCCATTGTCACTTTTCAGTTTTTTTACTTCAAAGCAGTTCAAGGCTTGTTGGAAAACCTGCCATCATATGAATGGAGCAAGCGTCTCAAAACAAAGTCTTGAAAACGGTCACATGGAGTGACAAAGATAGAAATTGTTCTTGCACCATGCACACTGTGCTTGTGGTGCTAAAGAAAAAGAGGTCTCACGTAACCCACACTAACTGGAAATCTGATGAAGGCTAAGAAAGATACCGCCACCAGCCGATCTCACCACAGATGCGTCAGTCAGGGCTCTGTAAAATCTCAGCAGAAGCCCATTTCCATCAAGTCAGAGCAAAATGAAGTCAGAGCAAGTCTGAGGTCTCCGCATTGCGGTCTCAGCCTCTGCTCCACCAGCGCGTCTCATTGCTGCCCAGTGGGACGTGTGAACACCTGGAGGCCGGAGATTATACAGCAAGCTTGCAGATGTTGGTTCTTTTTCACAAGAAGAGACGAAACTTCTGGTGTTCCTTAGGTTTGAAAACAGGGATGTACTTTTGAACACAACAATAGGTTTTCAACAGGACACCATAGAGTCTTAGAATGTCACTATGATTTAAAAGCCCGAGCCTGGTGTAGAGGAGGAGGCGGCATGCAGCCATGCATTTATATTCATACCTCCAATATCCCACGAGGCCAAAAGAGAGTCAGAAAGCTGAGATGAAGCTAAAGTAATCCTCTCCGAGAGATCTTTCTCTGACCTGGTGCATAGGAATATGCTTTATTCCTCATAGAAAAACTGTGAAAAACGCTGTGGTTCATTAGCATGTTGAAGTGATGGTTTTGACCAAAGATGCATTAACGGGTGCCAGGTTAAGGCCACCAGATTGACGATTGCTTTGGAGTAGAGACTTAAATATGTCATTGCAGTTTATAGTTTTTAATTTGTTTTTTTTGTATAATAAACTGCATGTACTGTAAAGGACATATTTGTACATGCTCATGCATGTTGTTCTGAACACTTCCAGTCAAATTCTTCGGAGCCACCAAGACATTATCTCAGTTTTTTTTAGTCTTGAGTATTTCTGTTATTTTTTGCTATCTGTCTGCTTATGTTGTAAATGCGACGAATTGTCATTGAGTAAATATTTGGTGGAGTATCCATTTAAGGGTACATTCACAACCATTTTTGACAAATCTTCCTAAAACATTATAAAAGTAGAAGTAAAAATATACAGTAAAGTATCTGATCCTCTTTTCTGTGTCAGTGGAATATGTCAGAGGAGTATTTGCATTTGTATTTGCCCAGGAACAACATAGATAATTGAAGTGCATGTCTTCCCAGATAAACACATTGGCGTCTTGGGTTACATAAGTGTTGCATTTGCCAGCGGTAAGCTCACACTCGTACCCGTGACCATGAGGATGCATTGAACTTCTGCGCCGTGTGGTGTCAGCATTACTGAAAACGCACTCTGGGGAATCTTGCTGAACGATATTACAGACGCTTTACCACCCACCAATCAATAAACGGCTTAATAGACAGACAAACACGACAGCCTGACCTGTGTGAACTTGTCTGATCTTTAAAGAATTACAAGTGGCTACACGTGAATTGTATATTGGCATGTGATTGCTTGGAAAAACAGTTTTTATAATTATGGTGTTCAGCAAAAAAGAGGTTGATCAGCTATTATTAAAGGGATAGTTTGACAAAAATACTAATTATGTCATCTTTCATTCAACCTCATGTCGTTCAAAACCTGTATGTCTATTTCTTCTGTTGAACACAAATGAAGATATCTTTTTAAACGTTTCAGTGGTTTTGTGTCCATACAATGAAAGTCAATTGGGGCCAATGTTGTTAGGTTAGCAACTTTCTTGAAAATATTATATTTAGCGTTTTGAAGAATAAAAGGAGCTCATACAGGTTTTAAATTACATGAGTAAATTATGAAATAATTTTCATTTATGTGTGACCTATGCCTCCATTAGGAAAACATGGCAAACAGAGTTTGCAATAATAATTTCTTAAGAGATTACTTTACTAAAAACTATATTTTTATATTAGGAATGAATGTTTTACAAACAAAAAATAAAGCAGATGACAAAAATAAAGTGTGAAAGTTATTCGGTATTTGTTTATTTTCATGTGGTATTATGGTAAGAACATTTTGTACAAATTCGGCAACGTATTTCATGTTAGCTTAACTAAGAGGAATCTTATCGCCCTTGATGCGCTTGGTGTCTGGCTGTGCATTAAATATTTATTGAGTATTTTAGTAGCTGTGATGTGCTCAGCTATGCCTGAAAATGTGACGTGTCTTTTGTTCCCTGAGGAAATGTTGTTGTCTTTCCTGCTGTGGACTCATGTGACCAACATTTACTTTACAGAGCTAGTAGTCCAGAGGGATAACAGGATGGATTTTAGGTGTAAAACATATCTTATTTTATGTCTTAACTATTTCATTGTAGCATCTGAGACACACTTGGTTAAATTACTTTGTTTTTATGGAAACTGTTACGGTGTCTATTGGTAAAAATGTATGCCCAAAACCCACTACAAATACTAAAAGCTATTGAGTTATAATGGTATTCTAATGGAAACCATTCAAAATTATTTGATGGTTTCTATGGTTTTGTTCAGCAGGGGTTCTTTGGGTTATGTTGTTTTTTATATTGTTGGTTCACCATTTTTTACAAACTTCTCCAGTTTTAGTCCTCCAAACAATCTTAAAATTCCCAGGTGAATTCGAAACATACAAGAAAATGATGATGATTAATAAGAGTAGCTTTAATAGGTATTGTAACACCATTCATTTCACTACATAAAAATATTACTTCTTTACCTTTATTCAATAGGACTGTAAAAATAGAACAGGATGTTATATAGCATGAGAGTCACATGCATCAAGAAAGGGACCACAAGCCAGGACTCGAACTTGGGTCGCAAAGCCCTATTGCACAATAAGAAGTCGAATTAATCATTTTTTTACGTTTCAAACTGATTTCCCAAACAATTATTTGTCATTGGTTAGACAAACTGATAGTCCTGCCCCAAACTTATGCCATGGCCTTACTTAGTTGTTGAGACTACATGTTTAACTGGGATAGGCAAAGGTGTTTAAACGTTACTTCACCTTTTCAAAACATCTACATAAGAAGCCTTTCCACTATCATTACAGAGTAGATAAATAACCAACACTTATATCCATGAGGAGGTGATTCAGCGTTCCTCCGTGACTGTGTACTTGTGTGCTCACATGAGGATCAAGGTCACTGTTAAAGTCAATGATTAAACTAAAGAACTAAGGTTATGATTGTGGGTGTAGAGTCGTTTCTCTTTGGGTGTTAGCTTGTTTACGAACTTTAAGGAAAGTGTGCTTTTTATATTACAGCACAATCATATTAGTGTTGGATAAAATGGGAGATTAAAATCCCACAGATGTACATTTAAGAGACTCCGACTATATGTTGGGAGCATAAGCTCCTCAAAATGTCCGGACAGCCTTTTGACCTTGGACAGCCTGACTCTTTTGAGAGACCACCCTGAAGAATGTTTGGTAATACTTAAGTAGGCACTTAGCAATATGCTAATATTCATTCACAATGCCAAACAAACAGGTGGGCAGGTGACCCTGTGTTGTGGCGGGGAAGATGATGCTCATCCCTGACTGAACACTAACTACTAATGTGACCTTTCACTCAGTGCTAGGCCATGTCAGATTGAGCTGGTGTGCTGTTCTCATGCTTCACTGCTCTGCCCTCTATGGTGGTCCTTTATCAAAAACACATCTTTAAACCAGGTGTAAACAAGGCAGGCCATTTATTTGTGTTTGAGCCATTAATACCTTTGCATTATTTACTTTAGTATCCGTATTTGTCTTAGAATTTAGAAGAACTTTATTGTCATTGTGCTAACTTGCAGATGTTTTCTCTTTCAAGGCATTACAGACATAATATTATTATTACTAAAATCTAAAGTAACTTTTTTATATATTTAATGTTATTACACAGTGCTCACATTCCAAGGTCTGATATTTCCAGATAACAACTGCTCAAAATTGATAACACACGGTAACCTGGATGCCGCAATTCACTTTTGCAGGCAAAGTTTAATACAAAATTAATATTAACATGGGTTTTAATAACGTGTATATCTACAAATGATCAAACAGAGAGTAAACACGTTTTCCTTGCGGAAGGTCTGCATCTGTTAAAAATGACCTTATACATTTTAAATCAAAAATCAGTTTCGTAACTTGCGTATGAGGTAAGTTGCCATGTATTAAGCGGGATAATGTACATACAGCCAGTTGTTATCGCAAGAATAAACCCTTTCAGTGTGAAACAAGACACCCGATCACACTGTCTGGGTTTATTCTGCAAAAACAACCTGCAGCAATTTAATCTCCATTTAATCTTATTGATGTTTTTGAGATTTCTGATTTTTCTGATGGGATTTCCTGGCCAAAATTATTTAAAACACCCAACTGTAAGTAGGAACAATAATAAAAAAACTCCTGATGGATCCCAGTCTAAATACGGATAGTAAGGCATATCTAAACATGAACATGGCAACATCATGTCTGTCCATCTATTTCCTTCTTTCTGTTACATTCCTGTTCTTTAAACTATTGACTCAGTGACATAACGAAAGCTTCTTTCGGCCTTTAAACAAATATTTTTTTTGTCTACGAGTTTCAGACAAACAGTAGATTCCGAGAAGTTTTTTTTTTCCCTCTGGTCTGCATTCTTTAAATTAAGTTTCATTGTCTGCCGTGCTGTATTTTCGAACAGAATGAGGTCAGGCAGCATGGAACGAATTATTGTAGAGACTCTTGTTTCTACTCGGACTGCCACATCTTGCAGCAATTGATCCAGCAACTCCTGCGCACGCCCATTTTAAGAGGTTTTGTTGACCTACAGTCGTTCATGATTGCCCAAACACACTGCATTTCACTGTATTTCAAACGCATGCACGCACGCAGTGAGGAACGCCCAGTGTTGCAACAGATGTTCCGAGGAAGTTGAACAACGGCATTCCTGTGGATAAACACAATCGGTATTTTGCGTTCAACTCAAGTGTTACCAAAAACAAGCTTCTTTGGAGCTTTGGGTGTGACTCGTGTTGGAAAGGAGTGCTTATAATGATAACAAGTAAACAGTTGTTGCTCATGTAGCCTATCCTATAAATTCCCTTGTGATTTCTGTGCCGCAGCCGCGGGTATATGGAAGTGGGTCATGGCATTGCTGATGCGATTGAAAGCGACAAAGCGAGAGGGAACGACTCTCTACTCCACCCTCACTCACTCACCCGGTGTCACACCGCAACACGTAAACACAAGCGTGTCACTTCACTGAGCTAACATGAACGAATTACTGATCATCATTTGATGAGTATGTGCTTGTGCTCTAATGACTATGTTTATTGGTTTTCAGAATTGGAATGTTATGGATTCTTAGTTCATTTACTCAGAGGACATTTTTATTGTTCAGAGGATGCTCACGGAGATAAGACAGTTGTTCAAAGAGATGTGCAATATTGATGTGGGTTACATGGGTGAACTTTTGGGTAAATTTAAAGATTTTATCTTTTGAGTGTGCTCTAACTGAAATACTGACTTTTGAATGCAGACCTGGTGAATCTGAGCTCAGCTGTTGGGATTTTGTATCCCTTTCACAGGAGAAATATCCGGAAAACAGAAGACTTAACCAAAAGTTTCCATTTGCTCTCATTTTAATCTAATTTGGGTCTAGGAGAAATATTTGAACATTTCTTTCATATAAATCGTGCGGACCGTAACTCGATTATGTGCGGATGCCTTCAGCTGTATTGCATTGAACTAGTTTTACTGCAGGACCCAGATTTACATTGATACAGCAAGTGGCAACCGAACACAGCACTCGGCTTTGAGTTTTTGTTTCTAAATGTCTCAAGTTTTGTCCTGGCCTGTTTGGACAGAAACAGATTGCGGTCGACACTTTGCAAGTGTGCCCATATTTATTGTAGTCTAGCCTAGGTCTAGCTTTAGCTTGTATAGTTTTGTTCATGTTTTTTGAGAATGAGGGCATGCCACGCACTTAATCGTGTTGACATCTGCCTAGTTTTGTTTGCTCCCAGTGACAGATATATTGGCACCAAAATAAAGTTGAATTTGAAACACTGTTAAAAAGTACTTTGATGCGTTCAGGAGGAACATTTTTGAAACTGGGGTAGATGAGAACTGCAGAAACCGTTATTATTTTCTATCTTTTTTCCTACTGCTTGTCAAACTGTCAGAATTGACCTCTGACGAATTTTAGGGTAGCAACTCACCAACCTCTTTTCTATATGTGCCTATATGTATCTACATACTTCATACAAACTGCTGCAAATATGTACCTTAGACACTATACAATTTGCATACATAGACAATTTCTGCGGAAAAAACAAATTTTCATTACTTTTCTAACTTCTAATTGATTTGGCACCATATATGAATCTGAATATAAATCGCTATTGACCATTTCACAAGACATAGACAACTCTGGTCCTGAATAATTTCCTGTTTTAGTTTAATTTAGTGTTTTATTTTACATAATTTTACATCTATATTCATTTAACATATTGTGTTGGTTGTATTTGTTCTAACACTGTGTAGTGTTGAGAGACTGAAACAGGAAATTCTTCTCCAGCTTTGCATACATCTTGCATTTTGGTCTATAATAAATACTATAAAGTAGTATTCTTTAGTATTTGTTTCAAAAGGACGTACAGTTTAACAAAATAAAAAAGGACAGTTCTGTTTCTCCCATAGGCCCAGCTCAACAAACTGCAGCTGAGTCTGGGTCTCGGCACGAGTTATGCTGACAAGAGCATTTAGCTGCCTAGAATGATGGAAAGTGAATTTTCAAAATTGCTTTGAGGTAGTGGAGTCATATTTCTAGCCGTGGCTTCTGTTTGGAACAATTTTTGGTTTTGGTTGGAACTCTGTGCGAGGATCCTGCAGCATAGGTTTTATGGATCCGAGTTCATTCTTAATCGGCTTGGCTCATGCCTTTGGTTCATTGAACCAGATGAAGTTAGATTAGTGTCACAGTGGATTTATAACCGTCCAGCGCTGCCTCAATGTCCACCGCCAAGGGCTTATACCCAGATAGACATGGGTTTAAGTGTTAGGCTTATAACAAAATTTGCAGTGAAAAAAGCAGTCATGTTTTAGTCCTGCATGTATAAAATACGTATGGTAAAGGCACTAGACTGCATTAAGTTGCTTTTTAAGTGAGTAAAGTACTCTGTAAAATCAGATACATCTACAATAACTACCAGCTTATTCTCAAAATTGCTGCATATTATTACTTTATTTTTAAAGTTTTTAGGTCATTTTTTATATCACTGTGATGCCACTCCTGAACTACACTTAAAGATTGTAATTACTCTTTATTTGCTTGCATCTTGTGTTATAGCCTTTTTTTTTTTAAACCAGGATACCACATTTTCATGCTTTTGGCCATAAATCCAGTGTCCTGTGTAAACTGATAACAAATTCAGCAGAGGTTTATCAGACATCAGCAAAACACATGAATGATGATAAATTATGCTGAATCAATTGAATCTGAAGCCACAGGGAAATGACTTCATGTCATTTCACTTTGTAAAGAAAAACTACACATCTGTGCACATGCAGTACACATTCTATACAGAGCTGTAAATACAAACAATTAAGATGGCTTGGGTGTATATAAATAACAGTATTGTTGTTAAAAAACAGATAGTTTCTGTCAGAAATCGCTGTCACGACTGGGCTGTGACAGAGGGGGAAGAACCCAAGCGCAGGCAGCGGGGATACGAAACAAGACTTTATTAACAGAGACAAAACAAAACACCCACAATTGGGTAAAAACAGACACGACTAAAATACAAAACTGAAAAAAAAACACTTCCCACGAGGGGGATAAAACAAGGTTAAAAGATAACAAGACTACGATGAGACAGGAGCCAAACATGACACAACGTCGGACTAACTAGAACACAAATTAAGCAGGGTAAGCAGGTTCAGGAACAATGTTACAAGGCAAGAAAACAATAAATAGGTACTATCCACAGGGGTTGTAGCAGGACGCACGGGGTTGTAGCAGGACGCACGGGGTTGTAGCAGGACGCACGGGGTTGTAGCAGGACGCACTGGGTTGTAGCAGGACGCACGGGGTTGTAGCAGGACGCACGGGGTTGTAGCAGGACGCACGGGGTTGTAGCAGGACGCACGGGGTTGTAGCAGGACGCACGGGGTTGTAGCAGGACGCACTGGGTTGTAGCAGGACGCACGGGGTTGTAGCAGGACGCACGGGGTTGTAGCAGGACGCACGGGGTTGTAGCAGGACGCACGGGGTTGTAGCAGGACGCACGGGGTTGTAGCAGGACGCACGGGGTTGTAGCAGGACGCACGGGGTTGTAGCAGGACGCACGGGGTTGTAGCAGGACGCACAGTGTATTAAATAGAGGAATCTAATAAAGGATAATTAACAAGGGACAGGTGTCTGGACTAAAACACTGAAGGGAAGTTAATGAGAGAAAGAGAGGGGCGGGACCAAAGACAAGACTGCAGAGAGCGCATGTTGTCATGATTACAATAACATGTCTCTCTCTCCACACAAAACAAGAGGTTATTTCATGACTCTGCCACTAAAGCAAGAAATTATATGGGCAGAACCATGACAGTTTCAGTGTAAAAATGACCAAAGGCATACAAAGTTCTGTTTAAAGTGTCATTTAAACACCTCAAGAGCCTTTCAGAGAATATAAAAATATACTGTACTCAAACTTTTGGAGGGTCAGTAGAAAAAAACATAATAATTTATGTTTCCAGCATAAATAGTCATGTTTTTTCCATTTATTTTTCTTGTGGCTCATGTGAAGCAAGTCACATGATACTTACAGCTCAGATGATTGGTTCAATCCATGCGGAACTGATTTCCCCACCCACAAAAGAAATATACAGTATGGCAGCAGAGTATATGCTATTGCAATAAATGGGAATGCTAATGAATAATTTATTCCAGGTGACCTTGTTATTTTGATTCCTCTGTGTTCCTGTCTCTTTCAGATCCATCCTCAAACTACATCCGGCAGTTGGAAAACAAAGTCCGTATTCTAGAAGAAAATAATAACAAACTGCTGTCACAGGTATTGAGCAAATTGACATGTTTTTTTCCAAATACGTTTGTGTGTAGATAAATAAGTTTGGGCTATATTTGGAATTGAGTGCCAGTCTTGGTACTTTGGGTTAAAAAAGCATCCAGCAATCTTGAATTCCTTGAGCTGTTTTAAATTGCCATGTCGTATCCCCTTCGGCACAAAGACAGAGCAGCTTATCGTTACACCATGGTTGTGTGGGCATCCCTCAGCTTCTGTGGCCTCAATTTCATCTTTCCTTAATAAGGGCGAGTGGGTTTTACTAGCTGAAAGAGCATTTTGGGATCACCTGTTTATCCAGAGGGCATCAGAACCAACCCGACTATCGCCAAATGTCACAAATGTATTCGCCCGCTACGTTACAAAACTGACTCTTGACAATAAATGACCACGCACAGACACATCCAGCAAAACACTATCCTTCACTTGAATGTATTTTTTGCTTGTGCTTTTCACCTTAGGCTTTTACATTACAGATGTTTCTTTTGCTATGGGTGACTTTTAGGATAGAAGCCCTCCTAGAACACCGCATTTCACACTCTTACTAGTTTAGTTGGTCCATAACAATTTTGAACAGTGAATATATAATTATTTGTATGTTTAAATAAATACAAATACTTCTAGATATAAATGAAATCTCTTATGATTCACTAACTCTCATGCCATCCCAGATGTATTACTTTTTCCACAAATTAAGATTCTAATAAAAAATGCAGTCACTGTAAATGTCCACACATGGGAACCAACACGTTGAAGCTCATACATGCTTTATAAAAGCCATCATAAAAGTTTAAATGACTCCAGCGGGTTAATAAATGTCTTTCAAGGTGAAATTATGTGTGAGTATTGTTTAGTACAATTGGTCCTAAACTAGTTTAATAAATAATTTTCACACAATAAATATTTAAATAGGTCCCACCTAAGAAATATACTTTTGTATACTTGCATACTTTAATATTTACTATAGTAAACTATAGTAAATTCCTTTGAACTTAATTGTAGGAAATATTAGAGTATACTAATCTATTATCGTTTCATTTATAAAGTTAATAAATATAGAATTCTATAGATAATTTTAGTTCTTATATCATAATATTGCTGTGTAAATATTGTAATATACTACTGTATACTACACTCTCAAAATGGATGTGTTATTTATTAACACACTGATTTTTATTCTTTTAACACATTTTGTGTTTACTTTTTATTACTTAAATGAAAGGGACATCACAAGTTGTGTTAATAGTGGCACTAAATGTGTTGTCCCAGAAATCACACAGAGATGTGTTCGGTTATGGACAAAACACAAACACATGTTTTGTTTTAACACTACTTTCACTACAAATTTTTTTTCACATGAACATATTTTAAAATAGAATATATTATAAAACATAAATGAAGATAAAAATGAATATTATGAAAAATAAATAAATAAAAGCACAGTTAAAAATATTTTAAACAATTGAAGTTTGATCTTTTATAACAAAAATCGAGATCCAAATGTTCTCCCATAATTGAAGAAATAATTGGTAGGAAAGAATCTTCATATTTAGAAAGGTGAGAGGCAATAAAGTCCTCATAGTTCACAGAGATGCTTTTGAAATCGACCCACTGTACTTTCAATATTAATCTCTATTGTATAAAAAAAGACTGTTGCGGTTTTAATGATAGCCTTTGTAGTCACTGTTCCATTCATCACAAATCTCATGGCCACCGGTTTGACAGTGTTCAGGTGAGGACAACAATTCTCTCTTTTAATCGCATATCCTCATTACGTTGTAATCATCTGCCCATCACTCTCACAGTAGATTCCACGTGGCGGGACAATTAAATTGTTGCATCTTTATGTGGCACAGCTATTTGAGTCCCTTTTCGAACATGTGAAACATGGAGCTTTGAATGTCTAAATGCACTTTATCCCCCCAGGATGGAAGGCACTTTGTAAGACTATGATTAAAATGCAAGAGTTACTTCTGGTCAAATAAGAAAACGGTTTGCAGTCCCCGAGAGCGAGTGGATTCACTTGAAGCACGATGAATTCAGAATAGACGTCCATCTTACAGAAGACTGTACATGAACTTTGCTGAACTCCTGATTTACCAGGATACTCACAAAGCTTTTTCTAAAAGGCACTTCAGCTGTTGTGAGAGATGTTGTTTTCCTTACTCAAGTGACCCCTGATTTTAAAGGTCTGTGTTTAGAGTAAGCTTTATTGAGCTGAGGATGCTTTTTACCTTTTGTTTTGTTTAGTTGTCATTGAAATGTACAGTAATGTTGAGATCTATAC
This sequence comes from Barbatula barbatula, assembly GCF_947034865.1. NCBI lineage: Eukaryota > Metazoa > Chordata > Actinopteri > Cypriniformes > Nemacheilidae > Barbatula > Barbatula barbatula. The sequence continues at coordinate 20,046,609 of NC_136778.1, read as the reverse complement.
AGGCTCTGAACAACTCGAGGGTGCGTTCATGATGACAGAATTTTCATTCTTTAGTGAACTATCCCCAAAACAAAACACTAAAGATACTGGACTGTTTTTATGCGCAGGGTTATGTGATGTACAAACATTAACTTGCGTATGTGTGATTGGCGTCTAAATCGTCTCTTGTTTCCTCCAGCCATGTGACCGTCATAGCTTGTCACAGATACCTATGAAGGTAATTTTATCACATTTTTGCTCTGTGGTGGTGGCTCTTTTTTTCTCGCTTTCCTCTTACCTGCCTCTTATTTCCATGGTGAGAAATTTAGAGTGTTAAACAGCATGCTAGGCTAACTGCTTGTGCTAACATGCCGTGGAGTACTCCAGGGCTTCTGGTGCTTGAGCTCAACTGTCGGTCCTTTCATATTGGGATGTCTTTTCGTCTTCATCATTTATTCAAGTGACGCAGGTAGTGCAGCGTCAATTTTTAATGCCAGACAAACTGATGGATGTAAGGATCAACGTGAACATCTTTGCATTTTTTATTAATGTTCACTATCTATATTGGGCATCATCCGATTTCTATCAATGAAAATGCACCACTTCGTGCTTAATGTAATGTAAAGTAAAAATGTGCAAAACTGCAATACATCTATTTATTTATTACCATCAGTTTTTAATTTATTTTACTCGTTGAAGCATTGAATTATATTACTCAACCATTGTTTTCATACATAGCAGTGATGCTTTAAAGATTGCTAAATGCTGAATGCGTCACTAAAGTCATTCACGGTTAGTACTGTTGCTATGTTGAAGCTATTGAAAAAACGTCATCTAGGAAAACAAATCAAATCGTAATAATTTTTTTATCACAAACATCCTGCCCAACCCTGCTATAAAGATATCAACAAAGCTTAGATTGGACTCTTAAGAATAAAGTATACCTGTTTATCAAGAATTAACTCATATTTTCTTACTTGAACACAGGCATCAGATGGTTGACTAATTACTTTATTATACGGATAGTGTTAAAGGAACAATGCAGTCATTGAAGTCCCCTCAAACAGGTTACATTGCAGCAGCTCATGATTCTGTGTTGCTAGTTACAAGAGAAATAACATTTGACACTCCCTTAGTGCATTCAGGTTTGTCCGGAATATAACCTGATGAAAAGTTCAAATGGGCATATTGTACCAAGTTATTCATTTTAAACAAAGTAACTATTTTGTTATTTTGAACCCAACTGTTGTTTTCGTCCCTTTTTGATCCAAATGCTGGATAACTTTGTTTTATATGATAATACAGTAATCTTAATAATGTGAGGTCAAATAAACTGAAAATATGCAGGATATAATTTTAACTCCCACAGAGAACCCAATGTAGTTAACACTGTGCAGGTGTTAAATCTTATCAAATGAACCCCACATAACAGTTTTTAACCTTCAAATACTTGCTCTGCAGAAACACAGCTCTGCCCCACAGAGATTTACACCCTCCAAAAAATGCTGTCAGCAGTAGTGTTAAAGAACTGTGGTACAAACTGCATTGTGGTCACTTCTCAACTGACAGCAATGACCAGAGGATGAATATTCTACTGTCCTGAGCTGATTTATATAAAGACTCTCTGAGGATTGTGCTGTCATTCTGTCACAGTGTGAAGATGTATAGCTGTATAACTGCTTAAATGAAGACGCATGTATTACAAGTAGTAGTCGTGATCTTTTCCTGAGGCAATATCTCTGGTAAAGCATGTTGGTTCACGCAGAATTCTTGCTAAAACAAAATCTGGAACTTTCTGGTTGTCAAAGGAACATATAGTTAATGTGGTGTACCACACCTGTGGGAACATATGTGAGAGGTTAAGACTTCACACATTGTCTAAACCAGTGTGGTAACCAAAACCTCTAAATATTTTCTCGTTTTACTCTATGTCATAAAACGTATTATTATTGTGTCTTAAGAATAACAAGTTGCTAAAAGCAACTACTTCCTTTGGCGGGGACGTTAGACGTCATTGTGGCTATAAAGCTCACAAATAATGCAACATGGGCAGAAATCTCTAAAAACGTAAATGCGGATTCATTCACGGAGTAGTTACTAGGAACACATTTTTTATAAAGTTTGAAAGAGTTGCCGGAGGCTCGGTGGTGGTGACGTTATTGAGCAACCTTAAGTGTAGTTTGTTTATAGCGTCGTGTTAGCTTTTACTTTACCCGATTGTATTTCATTTGTAAAGTTTGTCTTGATAGACAAAACGTGTAAACATCGTAAACCTTTGTTAATCAGAGATCTTATTTTTTGCGATCATCCAAAAGTCTATGGGAAAAATGCATAGGCTTCCGGTTCGAGGGAACCAGTCGCGGCACTTACATCAGAGTTAGCCTACAAAAATACGTCATCTCTGAGGTACTGGATGCCAAGGATAGTTTCGGGTTTGACACAGTATTGTTGTGGTTGTAGGCTTAATGTAAAGTTCAGCTCTTCCTTGCAGCCACGCAAAACACAAATGCTCTCTCTTCTAAGAGAGAGTGACAGGGTTATTTATAGATCCTTTGTTGAATGGATTACGTGTATTTAGAACATGAGAGTAAGACAATGAAAATGTCATGAGCATCAGCGGTGATTAGAGATGATGCCAGCCAGAGCCTGTGGGTGTCTCTATTATAGCAGCATGACCAGATATAAGGGTACTCCCTTTAGATGAGAATACGACAGAAAAAAGGACTGGAAGCCGTATTAGGGGTTGTTCTGGCTTGATGAAAACGATAGCTTGCTATAACGTTTTTAAAATTGTTCTACCTTTACCTTTCCCATCACAATGAAACCGATAAAGATACAGAGGAACGATATTGCTGCAATCACTTTCAGGCGGGTTTTTCCTAGCTACAGTGATAACACATTGACAGCTATTCAAAATCCATTCAAATTCAAGGGTTTGCGCATTTAAAATGTGAAACTGCAGCACACAAGATTAGAATAAACTATAGCTGCACCGATACTACATTTCCCCACCGATATCAGTAGATGTTTGTTCCGTGTGATGCCTGCCGATTCCGATTCTGAAGATTAGATTCATATTTCTTAAGTTTTCTAATGTTATTTATTCACATAATGACTATGAATATTGAACGAGACGTGTTTCTTAACATTTTCTACATACAGAGCACAAGTTAAGTGCATTTTCCTCTACTTGCTTTTATTGGCCGATATACTATATCGGTGCATCTCTAGAATAAACGCAATGGTCTCTTTTTGGCCAATAAATTACATTTGAAATTTATAGTAGCTGTTTTAATATCACGGTTATTGCCGGTACTGATATGGTGTGACACCACTACTGTATATAGTTATATTGATAGTTATCGGTCTTGGTGTGAATGGGCCTTTATGCTGTATTTGGGCAATGGAATAATTTCATGGTAAAATGTTGAAAAACACGAGTACAGACAAACCACATCTCCACAAGTCTTTTTACTATTTTCTGTAGACAATAGAACCACAGGAAGATGCTACATATTTGGAAAATACTAAAATGTCTTACCGTCTCTTCCCTTCAGTGACTAAACTACACACACATCCTCTTCATTTTTCCTGCTTTTCAAGCTTTCAGACGTTAAAGTAGTTGGTTTACACTGTGTCATGTAGTTGATATGTCTCTCTTTTCTTTGCTTGTCATGTGACAGTGTACTCCAGGGGACCTGAGAGCTTTGAGGAAGAACATGACCCTCTACCACTCAGAATCACAGCTGTCCTCTCTGCCCCAGCGTCAGGAAGCCCTGCTCAATGTGAGTCGATGTGCAAAGAAATCAATCTGAATCTAAACCAAATTTTTAAAGTCATATACGTAAAGAAGCCAAATAAGTTATGAGAAAACGCAGAGAGAATCATTCAAAATAAAAGCTCAGCTTCACCAGATTTGGCTCTATACAGAAACTGTGTGAAAGAAAGAGATCTGATCTTTTATCTTTTGTATATTGCCATAGGTCTTTCTTTTACAGAACTGGAACTTAGAAATATTTTACCTTAAAAATGAGCACCATTAAATGCTACAGAAAAGCAAGTAATGAATGAAAAAAAGCGGCACACATGAAGACCGTCTCGCTACTGTATTCTGTGCTGTGTTTTGTATGGTTGGCTAAAGATCTGCTGAAAGATCTTGGAAAAAGTCAATTCGGTTCTCTGAATTTAATAAATTTTTTTGGACCCATTACCTGTGAGGTCAAGCAACCATTTTATGAAATTTGACCTTTAAAGTTTTATGGATTTTTGGTATCACTTTAAACAGATGTGTAGTTTGAACGAGAGCTCCACACATCACAACCACACAGTATTGAACTACAACACTATTTGTTGAGCCGCGTTCAATTGGCCGATTTTAGATGTAATTTAGTATACAAATGATTTCAAAAGTTTGCATTACAGAGGCACTTTGTCTTCACACAAGATAAAAATAAGGATTTTGTTCATCGAATATATTGGCAATAATATAAAAATGTATGCGGTACTGTACATCACATGATGCACACTGTATCCTACATACATACATACTTTTTTTAACTATGCAAATTAGCTTTGGCCTGACTTGCTCTCTCAGGACCAAGTTTGTCATGGATCTTGAAGCATCACTTGAGTCATTTAAAAATAGTTTTCTAGTGTTTCCATGGTAACCACCTCATAATATGCAGAATTCATGATTGATAAGCTCTCATGTGAAGCTATGCAATGTTTTCCCGAACACTGCACACAACACAACACACAGATGTCTATCGTGCTTCGCTTTAAAAGCGTTGCGAATGGGATATTTTCAGGCCTCTTCGGAGTAAATGTATGTGGATCATATCCGCCTCTTTTCTTCAAGCATGAATGATTAAATGATACCAGACACTTTTTGTCCTCCACAGCTGTCTGGGCTGTTGGGTTTAGTGTTGAAATGAATGTTTTAAAGGGGATGTAGTTTTCATAATGAATGAGCCTCTGAGCTCAACCCTGCTGAGTTAAGACGCATAACTGATGAATCAGGACATCACCAATGAGAACACAATTATCATGTGTGTGTGCGTGTGTGTTAGAACCAACTGTGGTCTAAGATTATATCTCGTATTATCTCTGTAGTCTGGTTGGACCAGCTTGCTTGAGGTGGTTGACCAGCCAATGACCGCCTAGAAACCACCAACGTTTAGTGGTTTAGCTGGATTTTCAGCCAAGCTGGATGCCTCCTTACAAAAACATTGTTGCTGTGGTGGCCCGTGCACTCTTTGATTTCGAGAAGACATTTACATTTTAAAGACTGGCCAGTTGTCACAATGAATATATCTAACGAACTAAAAGGCTTTGAGTTCAAAGCCGAATTACCAGTAGTGGCTGGCGTCCGTGTAGTGTGGCAGATTCTTGGCTTTATCACTAATCTATAGTGAACCGCCATATCTGTAGTTTTTCATTGTAAGCACTGCAGATGTCCTTTTTCGGAGAGGTCAAGTGTTCTTTTGTAAAAATAAAGGGTGACTCTTATTTTGATTGACAGGCCATAAGTACATAAGGAGTGCTTTTGAGTTTGGTTTTATCTCTTCTACTGCGATTATTACATACTGTCTGCCGAGCCATATGCTAAGTGTATGACTAAAAGTAGAACTTCTGGAAACTCTAGAAGATCCAGAACAGTGAATCTCAAGGGGGCCTCAAGATGACTAATAATTAAAAATTAGACATAATAAATACATTTCTATTAAGATCAAGATATTTCCAAATATTTTGCCATTTGTATAATTCAGTAGTTCTCAAACTGGGAGCACCAAGATGGATTCAGGGGGGCCACAGATTTTGTGGCTTTTTATGAATATATATATAATATAGAAATATATCATAGATTTTATGCAATCAAACATCAGAAAAATCAGACCACCAACGAAACGTATTGATGTTCCAGCATTGTAAAGTTTAAAATGATATGTTTTTATTTAGGGGCAGCCCTAAATGGGGATTAACAATTATCCCCAAAATGTTGGAACAAAAAGCTATTTTTTAACTTACTGTATGTTATTCCAGTGTAACTGATAAACTGACCTTCTTATATGTTCTGTTCTCCAGGGGACAGGAAGACTCCCAACCAGTGAATCCTCACCATCCACGGGGTTTCTCTCATCTGTACAGAAACCAGAGGCTGTGGTCCATGCCATGAAGGTACACGAACCATCATCGCTTGACACTCCACACACACTAAAACAACACGCCCCTATAATTTCATTAGTTTTCTTTTTATAGTGATATGATCACATGGCAGTCTTTTAAATGCCGGAGGCTTAAAATTGGTTTCAAGATTGAATCTTTTTCTGCTGCATCAGGATTAGTTTTGTGCTTTCATAAAGGTCATTGCTGTTAATATGCTTGACCCAAAAAAGTATTTGGACATTTAAGCACTTAAGTGTATCAATGTTATTGCATTAGATGATTAGAAAAAATAGCACAGAAGCGTTTTTATACTAAAATCTTTGTTTTTAATACACTTCTAAATCATTTAAAACAATACTGTATATCATCTGCATACTGTATATGGCGATTCGCAACAGCGCATGTTCATTTTGTACTCATTTTGTACATAAACATACATGTATATATTTAAGAAAAATATAATCATAAAATATAATAAATTAATAAATGTTGATTTGAAGTATTCATAAATATGATTATATACATGAACGTATGCGATTACAGAAAATGTATACAAAATAAATATGCACAGTGCCCAGACATATATTATGTAAACACAAACTATCGTTTTGTATATAAACATTACATTGTGATTATTATTCTCAAAGAGTTAAAATGTTTGCAAAATGTGCTAAAATAGTCAATAGGAAATGGTATCCTAAGCTTTCCTAATAAACAAATGTTCTTTGCCGTGTAACAACAGGTTCTGGAGGTCCATGATAATCTCGACAAGAAGCTTCCAGAAGAAAATGAGGAAGACCTGAGTGAAAAAGAAAAGGCCATAGTGCGAGAGATGTGCAACGTGAGTAATTCTTCTTTCTCTGATCTTTTATTTTCATTAATTACAATGTTTTTGGTCATAACACTCTACAATAGGGATTCATTCATTGCGATTAGTAGTAGTTGCATTAGCTAACACGTACAATACATTTTTACAGCATTTATTTGAAAATGTTGAATTTTGTAGGAACTAAGGTTAATAAATGGTGTAGAACTATTCGTATTGCTAGTTTGTTTTAGTTTATGTAGTTAACTTATGTTAGAGTGTGTTTTATTGAAAATCACACTGTTCATTGTGCTCAGATTCATATATGATATTATATAAGCAATTGCATCCGAGGAGGGCTGATCTTAGTGAAGCATGAAATGTAGCATGTGCTTCTCAGACCGGTTATTACACAGAGCTCCGAAGTCGTGATAGAGAGAGGATTTGATGTGTTTGTCTGGCCCCTCGATGGAATGTAGAAACTGAGTGCACAATAACACCTCTGTCCCGCTCACCTGGAGCATCTCGGCTTGTTCAAAACTATTGTGAACACCGTTGATAGACTTCTTGTCTTTAAGGATGTTTTGGATTCTTCTTGAACATTCTGGGAGGAACTTATCAAGAATGACAGCGATTTCTGATATCTAGAGAATGTAGACAAGCGTCTGTTTTAAACACAATAAACCCGCTGGTCTCTGTGGGTGTTAAAGCACTAGAATTGCATATTGTGTGCATTCTGTAATTCTGTAGCCTGATTTAGAAAGAAAGGAGGGGGATTTCAGTCAATGATGATGTTAAGAAAACAGTGTGGCTGATGTGAGGCTGAAACAGTATAACAGAGTTGTAAGTACTAGAGATGCACCGATATATCGGAATGAACCGATAAAAGCAATAATCGTCTAGATTTAAAACAGCTGATGATCAGGGCTGATATATCCTGTCAATCAAACGAGGATATGTAGCAACATCACCAGTTTAATATTTAAAATTTAATATTAACAGTCATTATATGAATCAATTACATTCATAAAGTTAAGAAATATGAATTTAATCTTCAGAATCAGTAGGCCTATCGTCAGATATCACTTTGAAAATCGGTTTCTGCGGAGAAGTTTTGTATCGGTGCATCTCTAGTAGATACAGTAAACCCGAGACATACAGATAATTTGTGAAACTATTAACAATCATTAAAAGTGTAAATAGTGGCCGAAGTATCGATTTATCTTTCTCACAATAGTGCCAAAGACTTGATGTGTAGTTTTGCAAAAATGTTTATTAAACTGTTTTGTGTGTCTGATCAGGTTGTTTGGCGTAAGCTCGGCGACGTGGCGGGATCAAAGCCATCCATTCGACAGCAGCTCTCTGGCAACCAGTTCAAAGGTCCTCTATAGCAGATCCAAAAGAGGATAAACGTCCTTCCTTCTGATCCTCACCCATCAAACTCCAGCAGGGCCAAACTGAACTACTGTTACCGCCATCACACAAATGTATATTTGGCAGATGCTTTTATCCAAAGCGACTAACATTGCATTGTACTATACATTTGTTTCTGACTATGTGCTATTCCTTGGGATCAAGACCATGACTTTGGCATTGCTAGCACCATGCTCTAACCACTGAGCCACGGGAAAGCATACACTCCTTGAACCATCATTTGTAGTCTCGCCGTAAACATGGGATCACTGCACAACCGAGTTTCACCCAGAGCAATAATGAACATTCACAAAATCCCTCATATATGTTTATTTTTAATTATAGTGGATCTTAGTTCAATCCATGGTCCCTTGACTTACCCATTTGGATTATCGCCAATAGACTTGCAAGAGGGACCCTGAGGGTGCCATTCGAGACTGAGCTCATAAAATGTTCATAACCGGCAGCTAGTCATATTAAGTCGACTTGCTTTCTTTCTAATTTGCAAAACAGTGTTGTGAGAACTCATGTCTCTGTCCTATCAACCTTCTGGACGATTTCAAAGGACTTCTACTTCTTTCACAACAAAGTGGGCATTATCAGAACCCTTCACTCCATTGTGCCCTCCTCTCCTGTACAGCAGTAATTTTCCCCAAATGACTCTGAATCACAATGTAAAATATGTATAAAAGCATCAGATCACTTTATTATTATGTCTTTATAGGTGTTTTTACTTGTTTTCTAGTGGCTGGTTTTTAGGTATGCTACTCAAACGACGATTGGGGTTTTCTTAACAACGCCACAAGTTTGGCAGCACAACTTTAGATATGTTCTCTGTGATTTTCTGTATGTGGAGACGTTGACAAGCTCTCTCTAACAAAAGCTGTTTTTGTACGTTCAAGTTGTCAAATTTAAGAACCGTGTGCGGCGCATGCTCGACAATCACGTCTCTCAGGTCTGGGAAAATGACACGCGTACAATGTAATGCGCTTTGCACGATACATCTGTCTATTCGACCACTTCTTTAGATATGTCCTTGATTATTATTGGTGAAGAACAGCTCGTGACATCCATTTTTATTGACCTGCTGCCAGTCACACTTAAGATATGGACTGAAATGAACTCTAGTGATTTGCGACAGCGCTTCAGCACACAAGTGACCTCTACACATTGAGTGAAAGGCCGTCATTCACAAAGTCAGCATACTTCATCTGTTCATGTCATTAATGAAACGCATGACTATAACAGTTTAACTTACATAAAAGCATAATAATATCCCTCCTTTCTATCCAAACAGTGTCAAAACAATATCTAATATACATCAGATCAGAGGTGTTTTGTTTAAGCATGAGTTTGATTTGACCCCACCTCACACAAAAACAACATGTTAATGTTCTCAATTTAAAGCTGCAAACAAAACCCTCCGGACAAAAGTGCCCTTTCTCGTGAGAAACAGTCAGAAAACAAAGCCATGATTTTTGGGTGATTTTATTTGGCATGTGCTACCTCTTTTGTGCATGAGGTTTTATTTGAAGCGTATGCTGCCTGTGCCCTCTACCCTGTGTTTTATTGTGTGTGAAACCTCTGAGGTTTATCTTGTCTTCAGTGTTAATAGGGGAAGCATGTCTGCAGATTCCTGCACAAGCCGGGAAAGATGATGCTAGTATTCTATGGCAAACACGTAAAGAAAAAAGTTGTACTAAATGAAAACAGCCCAATTTTATCAATAAACATAATATGACTTAATGTGTTTTCAGTCCTTTATTGCTAATATACTTTTACAGATACGTTAAACATAATGCGGGATATAAAAAGCTGTTAGCTTCTACCCTTAAGTATCTCCCAAAAATTAAAACTAAAAACTTTAGTTTCTAAACGAATGCACCATCAGACAAATTTTACCATAGTGTAAAAATATTTCATGGTTTAAATACTCATGTGAGGTCTTGATGTTTTAAAGAATGTATTATTATTCCATAGTCAGGTAATGTGCCGCTTTCAGAATTGTCACATCCATAATGGTACATATTCTCATAAATCGGCACATTAAAATATAAGAGCAATCCCTTCTACATTCGTTGGCTATTATTGCAGCTGGTTTGTGCATTTTTCTGATGTCTGGACTCAGCATGGGTTTTGGAAAATAAACAAATAGTTGAATATATTAATCCAAATATGTGCAATAAACTTATTATAGTTTATATTTCAAGTTTTGACTGTCACCTCTAAAATACTAAATTTTTCCATCACAAGTTCAACTGTTGTACTACAGTATGCACATATATATACTATATCTTAGTTCTCAATTTGGGGGAATTATTGGGCCCCATAAATTACAATGTTTTAAAATGCTACTGATCATATAATCACAAACAGAATAAATGAATATACACTGCCATTCAAAGTTTGACAGTAAACTCTTCCCATTGCAGTATAATAGTAAATGTTATAAACATTTAGAGGAACACAAACGCAACTCTTGTTATTGCTTATGTTCGATAGCTTAAAAGGTAAACTTTTTGTCATTGATACATTCCACCAAGGTGAGATGTCTGTCATGCAGGTTCGTAGGATTGGATGTCTGTGATATTCTTATGACACACACAGAGGACGATCCATGCAAAATATAAACGTGTGACAATTGTGCCCCCTTATGGACATTATAATGCCTCTTTCTATGGTCTTGATTCACTTCCACTGTTGCAGTATCGTTTATTGTCAAGTACAGATAAGGCAATGTGTTCATTTCAAGACATTTACCAGACAAAGAAAGACCCTTTTTTTATCCTTAAAAGAACTAGTAGTGTATGACCATTTTGGCATAGTCATAGTTTGAGTGTTTAACAGAATAATGATAAAATATATATGTGTAATGCCTAAATGTGAAATCATTCAGTTTCTTATTTGCTACCAGTGAATAAAATGTACTTTTATTGGGTTGGTCATTAATCACCTTGTTGTTTTAAAAAATTTAAAATCACATTAACATCAAGTTATTTGTATTGCTATTAGCAAAGTTGGTGTCTTTTGTATTGTTTTTGTCAATGAGAAAAACAAAGACATTGTTAGAACAGTAGCATAACATGAAGAATAAGTCTGAAAGTCTGAACGTATCATGACACAGGACGAGACGGAGACTCAAGTGTGGGGAAAAAGACAGCAAAACAAACAAAACTGAACTCAGTCCGAGGTCCCCAAAACACAGCCCACAGGGAGAGGCTTGATCCGGCAAAACCTCACTATGGAGAAACGTGGACCCACTGGGGGAGAACTAGACCAACTGAGGAAGATCTGTCCGCGGGGAGTGGACTGGACCCGTCGAAACTCACAGAGAGAACCGGACCCAAATAGAGATATCTTTTCCTGCCAGGCATGAGGTGCCTGGATGCCGGTAACTGGGAGGTCATGGGCACTAGCAGGTGCTACGGGGCACAGAGGAGAAAAACAGAGAGAGACAACGGCACTGGAGTTGAAGGAAGATAAAAGAAGACTAAGGGTTAAGTAAGTTGTAACTACGGCTAAGACTTGACAGTAGCTGGACCAGCTAGACTGTCAGAACCGGCTAAACATGCAACAGTCTGACACAAGACGAGAGAACAAGAGGGATTAAATGGGGAAACCAAAATACGGGAAGTGGCCAAAGGATGAGAGAAAAAATGCGATACCAGGGCCGCAATAAAACTGGGAATGGCTGCAGGTGAGAGGGTGATAAGGTGGGGAAGCCTGACAGGGATACACAGGGGCGGGAAGAGTGACACAAACACAGAGTGCATGGCGAGCTGTCAAAACAACATACCATGTGTTTGACAAAACAAACACACACACCAGACACAGAGCACCGACCTGACCGGAATCGCAACAGAACTAAACAACATCCATCCATCCATCCATCCATTTTCTTCCGCTTATCCGTGTCGCGGGGGCAGCAGTCTAAGCAGAGATGCCCAGACATCCCTCACCCTAGACACTTCCTCTAGCTCTTCCGGGGGGACACCGAGGCGTTCCCAGGCCAGCCGGGAGACATAGTCCCACCAGCGTGTCCTAGGTCTTCCCCGGGGTCTCCTCCAGGTCGGACGGGTCTGGAATACCTTCCGGGGAAGGCGTCCGGTAGGCATCCGGAACAGATGCCCAAGCCACCTCAGCTGACTCCTCTCGATGTGGAGGAGCAGCGGCTCTACTCCGAGCTCCTCCCGGGTGACCGAGCTTCTCACCCTATCTGTAAGGGATCGCCCAGCCACCCTGCGGGGGAAGCTCATTTCGGCCGCCTGTATCCGGGATCTTGTCCTTTCGGTCATGACCCAAAGCTCATGGCCATAGGTGAGAGAAGGAACGTAGATTGACCGGTAAATTGAGAGCTTCGCCTTGCGGCTCAGCTCTTTCTTCACCACGACGGACCGGTACATCGACCGCATTACTGCAGAAGCTGCACCGATCCGTCTGTCAATCTCCCGTTACATCCTTCCCTCACTCGTGAACAAGACCCCAAGATACTTAAACTCCTCCCCTTAGGCAGGAACTCTCCACCAACCTGAAGTGGGCAAGCCACCCTTTTCCGACTGAGGACCATGGCCTCGGATTTGGAGGTACTGATTTTCATTCCAGCCGCTTCACACTCGGCTGTAAACCGTCCCAGTGCATGCTGAAGGTCCTGGTTTAAAGGGGCCAACAGGACAACATCATCCGCAAATAGCAGAGACGAGATCGTGTGGTCCCCAAACCTGACACACTCCGGCCCCTGGCCGCGCCTAGAAATTCTGTCCATAAAAATTACGAACAGAACCGGTGACAAAGGGCAGCCCTGCCGGAGTCCGACATGCACTGGGAACAAGCCCGACTTACTGCCGGCAATGCGAACCAAGCTCTTGCTTCGGTCATACAGGGACCTGACAGCCCTTAGCAAAGGACCACAGACCCCATACTCCAGAAGCACCCTCCACAGGATGCTGCGAGGGACACAGTCGAATGCCTTCTCCAAATACACAAAACACATGTGGATTGGTTGGGAAAACTCCCATGAACCCTCCAGCACTCTGTAGAGGGTATAGAGCTGGTCCAGCGTTCCACGGCCCGGACGAAAACCACACTGTTCCTCTTGAATCCGAGGTTCTACTATCGGCCGTATTCTCCTTTCCAGTACCCTGGCACAGACTTTCCCGGGAAGGCTGAGAAGTGTGATCCCCCTATAGTTGGAACACACCCTCCGGTCCCCCTTCTTAAAAAGAGCGACCACCACCCCGGTCTGCCATTCCAGAGGCACTGTCCCTGACTGCCACGCGATGCTGCAGAGGCGTGTCAGCCAAGACAGCCCCACAACATCCAGAGACTTGAGGTACTCAGGGCGAATCTCATCCACCCCCGGAGCCTAGCCACCGAGGAGTTTCTTGACTACCTCAGTGACTTCGGCTTGGGTGATGGATGAGTCCACCTCTGAGCCCTCAGCCTCTGCTTCCTCAATGGAAGACGTGACGGTGGGATTGAGGAGATCCTCGAAGTACTCCTTCCACCGTCCGACAACATCCCCAGTTGAGGTCAACAGCTGCCCACCTCCACTGTAAAAAGCGTTGGTAGGGCACTGTTTCCCTCTCCTGAGGCGTCACGGTTTGCAAGAATCTCTTCGAGGCCAGTCGATAGTCCTTCTCCATGGCCTCACCAAACTCCTCCCAGGAAGTCCCCCAGTAGAACGACAGAGTCCCCAGTCGGAGCACTTTCCAGCACCCCTCCCAGAAACTCCAAGAAGGTTGGGTACTCTGCACAAACAACAGTGAGAGACCTAACCCCGACCCGTAGGCGCAGGGAAACGACCATCTCGTTCACCGGGGTAAACTCCAACACATGGCGGGAGAGCTGGGGGAATATAAGCAAACCCGCACCAGCCCGCCGCCTCTCACCATGGGCAACTCCAGAGTGATGAAGAGTCCATCCTCTCATGAGGAGTGTGGTTCGAGCCCAAGCCATGCGTGGAGGTGATCCCAACTATCTCTAGTCGGAACCTCACGCACCATCTCAGGCTCCTTCCCCACCAGTGAGGTGACATTCCACGTCCCTAGAGCTAGTTTCCGGGTCCAGGGATCGGGTGGTCGAGGCCCTCCCCTACCCGATCTACCTACACTGACCCCCTATGGTCCTCCCGCACGTGGTGAGCCCAAGGGAAGGCAGCCGCACGTGGTGAGCCCAAGGGAAGGCAGCCTCACGTCGCTCCTTCGGGCTGAGCCCGGCCGGACCCCATGGGGAAAGGCCCGGCCACCAGGTGCTCGCATACGAGTCACGGTCCTTGCAATCTTTTTCATATATTCATATAAATATATTGTACATTGTGGTAATTGCATTCTTACTAGTCTCTATAATTCAGTTGTTACTAGCAAGAATTACAATTGTAGAGCTCTCTAATACAGTTTTTACTAGTAACAATTGAATAAGAGAGATCTGCAATTGTACTTTTACTAGTAATGATTGAATACATTTTTTACTTGTAAAATTTGATTACAGATCTCTGAAAACTTATTACTAGTAAAAATGCAATTGCAGAGCTCTCTCATCATAACTGTTTCTAGTAAAAATTGAATTATAGAGCTCTCTAATTTAATTCTGACTAGTAAAAATGCAATTACCACGAGTAAAGCTGGGGACAATTTAACCTCATTTGGCTTGCCATCGTCACAGGACAATAAGTGAACGGTTTCCCAATGAGAAGGGAGCCAGGGTCCTTACCAGTGCCCGGACCCGTGTATAGGATATACTGATAAACGATCCCGGGAGCAAGGGAGCTGATCGAGTTACAGGGTCTGATAATATGACTAAAAAGTAAAGTCCATTTCAAAATAATATTATCAATCATCTTATTTTGACTCAATCGTTAATAGGAAAATGTCTCAGGAAAACCTTTGTCAAGTCTCTAAAATTGCATTGTTGCTGAGAAAAACATTTGTACTTTCAGAAATAAAATTAATATTTAATTTACTAGCTGAGAAAAACATTTGTGTTCTGTACTTTGAGAAATGAAATTAATATTTAATTTACTAGCTCTAGTTTAGAACATTAAATAAAAAGTTGACATAACTTATGGCTGAGATAACCATGTGCTATTATAGGCAGTACAGTTTGATGCAGTAGATTTCGGAAAAAAAATTACCAACTTTGCTTGGACTTTGGCTTTGAAACCAGAAAATATAGTTTCATTTTTTAAGATAAAATATGTTCTTTTGAATTAGTTGTATATTGTGCATTCTTGAATAGATGTAATTATTGATTGTTATCATTGTGTAATGAATGCAGATGTGCAAGAAAAGGTTCTCTCCGCTTTCATTATTTCCATGCAAACATGTTAATAAAGTTTCTGTTAAGTATGTTGAACATACTTACTCATTCTTTAATACATAAATGTCCCCAGTATTGTTGCACAGTAGGAACCAGTAGTGGTTTAAGCAAGGGAAGTTTGTATAGATATAAAAAGGGATAGAAGATGTAATGGGGGCCTGTGCCCCAGAAGAGCTTTAGGTCTGATTCTGTGACTAGTCTTAATAAGACTTAATAAGATCAGTAGCTATTCTGCTATGTTTTAATACTTCCCACATTGTCTTGCTAAATTACTCGAAACAACTGTTAGTTATTTTTCGGAGACTCTGCCTCTGACTACACATATCCGTGTAACATTTCCATCATTAAGACATACGATATCGTTATCATTTAATATATCTTGTACCATTTTGCCATTTACATCATTATTTGAACAACGTCTTTAAACACTTCTTTATTTCACCTTTTACATGGATTAATTCAACAGAGCTCTAGTGAATTACAATGAATTTCGTAAGTGGAGCACAAAAAAGATATGGAAAAGAGCTGAAAATGCATTTCAGAATGTCCTACTAACTGTTGGGCAGAGCCAAGTAAAAAAACATAATAATAATTATGTTCAACTTGATGAGGTGAAACTCCTTTCCAAAATTTGTGATAATTACTAGATTTAATATTATTATGAAAATCCCACATTCCATCCAGTGTTTCCTGTTGGGCAAAGTAAAACAAAGCCTAATAAACTTGACACGACACGACAATGACAATACTAAGTACTAAAGTATTTCGATTAAGTTACAAAACTTGTGTAATTTAACAAAATACGTTGCAGTTTACTTAGTAAAGTATTTATTTTGTAAAGTATTTTAAGTATTTTAATTTCTTCAATTATGTCTTATTTTATTCTATTCTTTTTAAGAATATTTTTAATAGGTAGATGTACAGGACAGTATTTCAACCTGCATAAAATATGTCATGTCAAATACATTAAAGTCATCTTTCTATATTCTATCTTATTTTAGCAACAGTAACATTTTAATATAAAAGCAGACATCTGTTGAAATTAGAAAGTTTTAGGCTTTTATTTGCATGCCTATTATGCTGAGGCAATCAAGAAACCAGAAAAAGAACAGTGAACATTGTCATCAGCATAAATGCCATTTGACTGATCATCTGAAACCTGAATGTACACAGTGTCATAGGCATGTAGCATGAGGATGGCACTACCAGACATTTGATCAAGAAACCCCTTGTTGTACTCATCATAAGAGAACATGACTGGTTCTCTATTTTTATAAAGTGCTACTAATGCATTTGCTCCATTGACATGCATATGAAAGGAAAAGTAGTACAGTCCTGGAACCTGACAGGTAAACACGCCGGTGTTTGGGTTATAATGGTTCTCTCCATTGTACACTATCTGGTTAAATATGATTGGTGTTCCAGGATTAGGATATGCAGTGGTAAGAAGTGCTGTAAATGCTGACATGGGTACCTTAATCGGTTCATGACTAACAGGCATTGGCATCTTATGAGACTTCATAGGCATGCTTTTGACAGTGTAGTACATATCACCTGAGGGACCGGGTGGTCCAGGAGGACCTGGAGGGCCTGGGAGACCATCCCGACCTCTGGCACCAGGTATACCATGAGGACCCTGAGGTCCAGAAATTCCCTTTGGTGCAAGACCTGCTGGGCCAGGGGGTCCTGGGAGTCCTGGATGGCCCGTAAGCCCTGGTCGACCTGCCGGTCCAACTTGGCCTGCTGGTCCTCTTGCTCCAGCGATACCATTTTCGCCATTTTCACCCCGTGGCCCTTGAAGCCCCGGATGTCCCTTATCTCCTGGTGGTCCCATTCTGCCTGGAATACCTGGAGCACCGGTCAATCCTGGTTCACCCCTTGGACCCTGGGGTCCCATAAAACCCATCTGGCCTGGGGGACCTGCTGCACCAAGAATACCTGGCTTTCCTGGGAAACCTTGTGCACCTTGTTCACCCTTTGAGCCTTTAGGGCCTGGTACTCCACCCATTCCATTATCACCTTTAGATCCCTGTGCTCCTCTCTCTCCTGGGAAACCAATAACACCCTGCAGACCTTGTGAACCTTTTGGCCCAGTAGCACCTGGCTGACCTGTGTGACCTTTTGGCCCTGGATCTCCCTTTTGGCCTGTGAGACCTGGGATTCCTGGTACTCCTCTGTCTCCTGGAAGTCCATGTATTCCAGGCTTTCCTGTTCCAGGGAGACCCGGAGCTCCTGGTTGTCCTGCTGGTCCTTGAGGACCCTTTTGCCCCACTGTCCCAGGCAAACCTGGAGAACCATTCAGGCCTGGTTTTCCTGATGCTCCAACTCCAGGTGCTCCTGTGTGACCCTTTGGTCCTTGCATACCCATAGCTCCTGGTATTCCATCCCTTCCTGGCATTCCTGACTTTCCAGGCTCTCCAGAAAATCCAGCTGGTCCAGGTTTTCCAATTCCAGGCTGACCAGGAGGCCCCTGAAGACCCACTGGACCTGGGCCACCAGGTCTCCCTGGAATAGCATGGCCGGGTTCTCCTTTCTGGCCAGGCACACCAGGAATTCCAGGCTGCCCTATTAGGCCTGGTTCTCCACGGAGGCCCATTGCACCAGGAAGACCGTGTGGTCCACCTTTTCCAGGAGTGGAAATGCCAGCAGGGCCAGGGGTTCCAGGTTGCCCTGGTGCGCCTCCTAACCCTTGTGGTCCTGGAGGCCCTGGATATCCCTTCTCACCTGGCAACCCTATTGCCCCTTGTTTTCCAGGGATTCCTGGGCTTCCAGGTTTTCCTGGTGAGGAGTAAACTGCTGGACCTGGTGGTCCAGGTGGGCCTATAGGTCCAATCTGTCCAAAACCATTTTTTCCAGGTATTCCTGCTGGTCCGGGGGGACCAGGCGGACCAGGTTCACCTGGGGATCCTGGAATACCAGGTTGACTAGCAACAGCTAAAAATAAAAAATAACAATAAAATATGGATGTTACACAACATTACACCATAATCTTTAACACACTCTGTGACATATCATGACAGGTCTATATTTTACTAAATTAATTGTCATGGTTTATTAATGATGTTATCAATAAGTGGTACTGTATTAACAGTTGGAATGGCAAATGTTGTGCCTGTTTCCATTTTTCTGGCAATAACGGCAAACATGCTTAGTAGGTTCTAGATACAACATCAATGTTCTCTTCTACTGAGTTCGCTGCAAAGTGACAACATATTATTTTGATTATTTTGTATGGATGTTTGCACCCTGAATAGAGAACTTCTTGCCATGTAAGATAAGCATATGTATCAATGTTTGTTTCTAACTGTGCTAAGTTTTTGGCAGTTCTATTAGTGTGTCATTCCCACTTCTGTCTTGTGCAACTTAACTCAAGATTTACAAATCTTAACTTAAATAAATGAGTTAATTAATGTCACTTGAAACTATTAGATCTGGGGCTAGATATTTCGTGACATGAGCAACCTTGGAGCCGTTATGACCAAAAGTATTTTAATAGAATTAATATGACTTAATATACAGTATTATTAGAATAAATAAAGTGTTTGTCTGGTTTTATATTCTTCTAACCAAGAAGCAAGAAAATTAATTGTATACTCACTAAGGGATTTTGTAGGAAAAGTCTGTTTCTTAACATGATAGTATCTCTCAGGGGTGGTCTCAGCCAGTACCACAAGTAGAAGAACGCTCACTACACTGAGGTCCATATTTCTGAAGCAAAACCTACAATTGCAAGAGGACATATCATGTCTCATAGTACTCAAATTATTATTAGCATTATTATAGTTATTATAAAATTATAAATACATATATTATCATTATTTGAAAGCAGTTATTGTTTCCGGTTTAATGAACATAAATTCATATGTAAACAATCGGAAACCTTTCAAATACAATCTACTCACCAGCAGGCTGGAGCTCCAGATGTCATGCTGCAGTCTCAATCAATTTGTGTATCCTGTATAATATCTGTATAGCTTTTCAAGCTGTTCTTTTAGTGTTCACAGATTGCAGTATTTATACAAATTTGCCTTCTCTAGCAGCCCCCAGAATCTGCCTCCTCCTACTAAGATGTCTTGATGAAGGGCTTCGTGTCCTTTGGGAATTCACAATTGTTTACCATCATTTGATGACGCCTATCATTTAAATCTAGGGTCATGCTTTAAAAAAGGGAGTCTACGTTTTGGTAAATTTTTTGTTTAATCGTTTTTTTCTTGTTTTGTTAGGAATATTCACATTTCACCAATAATAAAAAAATTATTCACTTTCTAAACTGAGATGAAATGTGTGGTTATTCTACATTGGACAAGCAGAGGGCAGAACTTTCCTGTCGCCTTACTTGAAATTTCAGCGGTTTGATGACAGTCAAGTGTCTGACTTAAAGCTTTACTATAATATATTAATTAACATATAAAGTACTGCACTATATATTTGGTGTAGGCCTGTTTAAATCTCCTTATTTTACGTCTAACCCGAAACCTAGAATAACACATCTGCAGAAAAATTATGATGTATTAAATTTTTGTTCGTATCAGTAAATAGTATTGAAGATTTAATAGTTAAGGATACAAATAAAGATAGTGTTCACAAGTTTTCTTGTACTTTTGCTTAGTTCAAATTTCAATTCAAATTCAGATTATTAGATTTAAACCTGTAATATGCATGGAGGAAAAGTAATTGAGCTGGAGAATCTGTCCTGCTTTTGTTTGATGATAAAACATGATAGTATAAAATCACATATACATTTTTTTTACACTTTTTCATATATTTCAAACTCGAGAACAAAAACTGGTCTTTGCTCTAAATTCATTTACCCTATTGTGGTAACTTGTCTTGCACAGTTGTAGAGAGATGATTAAATGGCAGAAGAAATGCAACCTGATATGGAGCCAGATCAAGGGAGCCGAGCTAAGAGCCATTGGTTGGGTTTTTCTACCGAATAAACATTCTAAACACTGTACCATACTGCTTTATCAACAATGCAACACTTGACATAATTGTGATTGTTTTGCTTGGCAAACACCACACGTTTTTCCACAAAAAAAAAGTTTTTATTTGAAAATTCTTCAGAATAAGAAAATACCTTGTATTATTGTTCTCTGTACTTTTTAATAAACTACATGGCTCTTCAACCGGGGTTCTGCGGTGGAACTGCAAGGGATCCGCTAATGACTGTTTACTCACAGGCAACCTTTTGTTGAAAATGTAAAAGAATGGGTACAGAAATATTACAACCAATATTCTCTTTAAGTTGCGCATGTGCACGCTTAGTCTGATATGCTCTGCAGAACAATGCAGATACGCATTCAGAGACAACCTCCACCTCCACTAGGACAAGTCTTTGTGCCATTAACCAGGGTCAGTCATTTAATTGAAGCCTTAATAAGAAAAAGGTTCAAGATAAGTAAATGTTTAGCTGTCCATCTCACAGTAAAATAAAAATGTATGATGCTGCAACTCCCTTAAAATAATCAAACAATCTATATTAACCATAAAAATAATACACAGAAAATTATGTATGCGTCACGGTATAGAGGGGTGATGAGGAAGTAGAACGGATGCACAGGACAGCGTGTGCAAAAACTAAAAACTTGAATGACCAAAAACAAAGGACACATGATGGGGGAAACAGAACGTCTCGGTTACGTATGTAACCTCTGTTCCCTGATGGAGGGAACAAGACGTTGTGTCGAAGCCGACAGATGGGGTTCGCCCTTGAGAACCAGTCATCTCTGACTATTTTGAAAAGGCCAATGAAATTTGGCGAATGAAATTTGCATGCCGGGCCCCGCCCCCGGAAATCCGGGTATAAAAGGGGAGCCGGCGTGCTCATTCATTTACCTTGTGTGCTGAGGAGCCTAAAAGCATCTCGTGACTGCTGCAGCGGACGGCTATTGTCGTGGCAAGAAGGACACAACGTCTTGTTCCCTCCATCAGGGAACAGAGGTTACATACGTAACCGAGACGATCCCTTTCTGTCGGTCTCTCGACGTTGTGTCGAAGCCGACAGATGGGGTTCCTATGGAAAATATCTCCAGCGAAGCGACGTTGGCCAGCCTAGGCGAGTCAGACGAAGCGCTCTAGCGAGATTGTAACCTTCCAGTAGGTAGACAGGGGGACCCAGAGCTTCCAAGAAAAGATGGGTAGCCCCTGTCCTCTGTCAACTCAGACGGCCCCAATGGCGAGAGCCGTCCGGCCATAGGACCACTGGGTAAGCGCTATTCCCTCAAGGGGGAGGTGCGCTACGGAGACCACTTCCCACCCTCGGGGGAAATACAGTGGAGAAACAGCATGGTCTTACCGGCAGGGAAGAACTCATGGGAGGTATGTGCGAGAATCCGCAGGGTGGATGCTCACCCGGGGAAGGTCACGAGTTCCGGGGGAACAGCTCATGACGGAATCTCAGACGGAACCACCCTGCTGGGGGGTTACCACGTCTGGAGCACTGAGGTCGGTTAGAGTCACACGTAGATAACTCAACTTGTGCCCGCCAAAGGTGGTAGGCTGCTCCGCCCAGCCCGCTGCCTTGAGTGCTTAGTGATGGATGGAATGCCTATTCTTCGCCCGAGGGGAAAGAAGGGAGGCAAATGATTGCGCACTGACCCCCCCCAAGAGGGGGGCTGGCTCTTGTCGCAGGCGTACGCCCTGCCGGCCGCCGGTCTTACCTGGTGTTATCCTGCAAGACTCGAGCTGACACCGGATCCACGCGGAGGTTGTAGAACCTCGCGAAGGTGTGGGGCGTAGCCCAACCCGCAGCTCTGCATATGTCTGCCAGAGAGGCGCCCCGAGCCAGTGCCCACGAGGAGGTGGAGTGCGCCCTCACTGCCAGGGGGCACGGGCAATCTTAAGATCGGTACGCAGCCATGACGGCGTCCACGATCCAGTGCGCCAGTCTCTGTTTGGAGACAGCTTTCCCCTTCTGCTGACCTCCAAAACAAACAAAGAGCTGCTCAGAGCCTCTGAAGCTCTGCGTGCGGTCCACGTAGAGGCGCAAGGCGCGTACTGGACACAACACGGACGGGGTTGGGTCTTCCTCCCCAGTGGGGAGCGCCTGCAAGGTCACCACCTGGTCCCGGAAGGGAGTGGTGGGAACCTTGGGCACATAGCCGGGCCGAGGTCTCAGGATCACGTGAGAATCACCGGGCCCGAAATTTAGGCACTCTGTGGACACGGAAAATGCTTGCAGATCCCCCACCCTCTTGATGGAGGCGAGCGCCGTCAGGAGAGCCGTCTTCATCGAGAGATGAGAAAGATCGGTCTCTCCGAGGGGCTCGAAGGGAGGCCTCTGGAGGCCCGCCAGGACCACATTGAGGTCCCAAGAGGGTACGGAGCGCGATCGAGGTGGGTTAAGCCTCCTCGCGCCCCTGAGGAACCTGATGATCAGGTCATGCTGCCCTAGAGGTTTTCCAGCAACTGGTTTGTGATGAGCGGCGATAGCGGCTACATACACTTTCAGTGTGGACGGAGAGAGATTACTCTCCAACCTCTCCTGCAGGAAGGACAGCACGTGCCTGACCGAGCAAATCCGTGGGTCTTCTCTGCGAGAAGAACACCAAGACGAGAAGAGGCGCCACTTAAAGGCGTACAGCCGCCTCGTGGCAGGTGCCCTAGCCTGAGTGATGGTCTCCACCACCGCGGGGGGTAGACCACTCAGGATCTCCTCGTCCCATCCAGGAGCCAGACGTGGAGGTTCCAGAGGTCTGGTCTCGGGTGCCGCAACATGCCCTTCCCCTGAGAAAGAAGGTCCTTCGTCAGGGGAATCGGCCAGGGGGGAGTTGTCGTCAGGAGCATTAGCTCCGAGAACCAAGTCCGGTTGGGCCAGTACGGCGCAACTAGTACCACTTGATGCTCCTCTTCCCTGACCTTGCACAGGACCTGTGCAATGAGGCTCACTGGGGGGAAGGCGTACTTCCACTTGTCCCGTGGCCAGCTGCGCGCTAGGGCATCCGTGCCGAGGGGGCCCTCGGTCAGGGAGTACCAAAGCGGGCAATGGGTGGTGTCCAGGGAGGCAAACAGGTCCACCTGTGCCCGCCCGAACTGCACCCAAATAAGCTGGACCGCACGGGGGTGGAGTCGCCACTCTCCACGGGGCGTCGACTGACGAGAGAGCGCATCGGCTGTCTGGTTCAGGTCGCCCGGTATGTGAGTGGCATGCAGGGACTTCGTCACCTGCTGACTCCACAGGAGGAGGCGTCGGGCAAGTTGCGTTAACTGTCGTGAGCGTATACCCCCCTGGTGGTTGATATACGCTACGGCAGTCGTGCTGTCTGATCGGACCAGTACGTGCTGGCCCTGCACGAGGGACCGTAGTCCCCTCAGTGCCAACAGAACAGCCAACAACTCTAGGCGGTTGATATGCCAACACAGCTGGGACTCCGTCCAGAGACCCGACACTGTGTGCCCTTTGCACACCGCACCCCAACCCCGTAAGGAGGCGTCGGTCGTTACCAGGACGCGCCTCGGGACCTGCCCCATGGGGACGCCAGTCCGTAGAAAGGTCACTGATGACCACGGGGTTAGGATACGACGGCAGAGAGGTGTAATGACGATCAACCTCCTGCCTGTGTGCCACGCTCTCCAGGGAACTCGTCTCTGTAGCCAGTGCTGCAGCGGTCTCATGTGCATCAATCCGAGGGGAATTACCCCCGCCGAGGACGACATGTGGCCCAGGAGCCTCTGAAAAAGTTTCAGGGGGACCGCTGGTCGCTGCTCGAAGAGTTTCAGGCAGTTCAGCACTGACTGTGCGCGCTCTGTCGTGAGCCGCGCCGTCATGGAGACAGAGTCGAGTTCCATACCGAGAAAAAAGGAACTCTGCGCAGGGGAGAGTTGGCTCTTCTCTCGGTTGACCCGTAACCCCAAACGGTCTAGGTGCCGGTGTGTACACAACAGTTCTCGCGAGTGTGCTAAGATAAGCCAGTCGTCGAGATAGTTGAGTACCCGCACACCTCTCTCCCTGAGGGGAGTGAGGGCGGCTTCCACGACCTTCGTAAAGGCACGTGGGGACAGGGACAGACCGAATGGGAGGACCCTGTACTGATATGCTCGCCCCTCGAAAGCGAACCGTAGGTACGGCCGGTGACGAGGGAGAATCGAGACATGAAAGTACGCGTCCTTCAGGTCGATAGCCACGAACCAATCTTGACGCCTGACGGACGTCAAGATGCGCCTCTGCGTGAGCATCCTGAACGGCAGCTTCTGGAGGTGCTTGTTCAGGGTACGCAGATCTAGAATGGGGCGCAACCCTCCACCTTTCTTGGGGACGATGAAGTACGGGTTGTAGAACCCGCTGGACATCTCGGCCGAGGGGACGTGCTCGATCGCTCCCTTCACCAGAAGGGTTGCCACCTCCTCCCGCAGCACGGGAGCATCTCTGCCTCTGACCGAGGTAAAGAGGATGCCCCGAAACCTGGGTGGAGGTCTGGCAAACTGGATCGAGTAGCCGAGACGGATCGTGTTCTCCAGCCACCTTGACGGTCTGGTGAGTGCTAACCAAGCACTCAAAGACTGCGACAGGGGCACTAGAGGTACGATCTGCTTCATCGCCCCTGGGGAGGGCGGTTCGCTGGCTAGTGGTGCCGGCCCCGCCTCGTGGGGGGGCCGGCTCCGCTGATTTGCCTGCCTGGCGGCGGCGCAGCTCAACGCACCGTTGAGGTGAGAGTGCTGAGGGCTGCGCAATTTTATACTCGGCCTTGCGTGTCGCCACAACGCAACGTCGAGTTGCCGAACACCGTCCTGCGGAGGGTGAGTGCGGCTGAAAGGGGGACCCAGAGAGAGAGACTGCTCTTTTTGTGAGGAAGTGGGCGCTAGGCCCTGAAAAGGGCCTAGCAGATGTTGGGACGGGGCAGGGACCGTCCCTTTCCGACCCGTCAGCGATGGAATGGCTGGGGTCGGGCCCGATCTCGATCTCGCCGGGTCCGGCTCGTCAGGAACGCTTCTGCTTCCGAGGCGGCTGCTGACGAGACGGTGGTCGCTTCCTGTCCGTCCTCTTCCGGGGGGCCGCCTGAGGAGGGGGCACCGTAGCCGGAGCTGACGAAGAGGAAGGCCGGGGCTGCTGGGAGGCAGACGTTCCACTGGACCTCGACGGCCGAAAGGCGGTCGGGTCGCGGCGGGGCAGGATGTGCTTAATGGCCTCCGTCTGCTTCTGCACTGCCGAGAACTGCTGGGAGAAGTCCTCGACAGTGTCACCAAACAGCCCTCCTTGCGAGATGGGAGCATCGAGGAAGCGAACTTTCTCGGCTTCACGCATCTGCGCAAGGTTTAGCCAGAGGTGTCTCTCGTGGACCACTAGTGTGGACATCGCTCGACCCAAAGCTCGCGCTGTCACCTTCGTTGCCCGGAGGGCAAGGTCGGTGGCAGCGCGGAGCTCCTGCATAACCTTCGGGTCGGTCTTACCCTCGTGGAGCTCTTTCAGTGCCTTGGCCTGATGGACCTGCAGGATGGCCATGGCATGAAGAGCTGAGGCAGCCTGTCCAGCAGCGTTATAGGATTTCGACACCAGCGATGCCGAAACCCTACATGGCTTGGACGGGAGTCTAGGTCGAGACCTCCAGGTGGCCGCCGTCTGCGGGCACAGGTGCACCGCGACTGCACATTCAGCCTGGGGGACATCAACGTAGCCTCTAGCTGCCCCGCCATCGAGGGAAGAAAGGGCGACAGAGTCAGCATGACGGGAACGAGCCGAAAAGGGGGCGTTCCAGGTCTTGCTGAGCTCCTCATGCACCTCGGGGAAAAAAGGTACAGGGGGCGTGCGCGGCTTGGAGCCGTGCTCGGACCCGATGTACCAATTATCCAGCCGCGAGCGTTGGGGCGTGGGCGGTGCGGTGCACTGCAGCCTGATGCTCGCGGCGGCCCGATAGAGCATGGCTGACATCTCGACGTCTGCCTTTTCCTGAACTCTATCTCCGGGCGGAGACGGCTCGAAGGAATCGTCAGGGTCGGATGCCAGGAGGTCGCCCTCCGATGCTGCGAGGGACATCTCATCGTCGTCACGCATCGAGTCCGATTGCGTGACGAAGGAGTAAGACGGTGTGGAACCGCCTTCCTGGGAACGGCCAGACGAGCGAGTCGGGGCGTGAACGGTCCGCGAGCCATCGGCTGACGGGTTTACGCTCACGGAAATCCCCATGCCACCCAAGCTGCTCGCCGCTGCTGACGGCGGGGCTGTGGCCACCGCGGTCGCAGAGCGGGAAGCAGACGAGGTGGTGGCTGGCTCTCGAAAGAGCGCAGCCACCCGTGACCGCAACGTCTGTATCGCCATCTGCCCGCAGTGCGGGCAGGATGACTCCACGAATGCTGCCTCAGCGTGTTGGACCCCCAAACACCTGACACAAGCATCGTGTCCGTCCCCCTCCTCAATGAGGGAACCGCAACCACGAGAGCAGCGGGACATGCCACGCTGAGAAATTTGCTCTTTTAGAATATATCTCTTTCAGAAACACCTCTGGAACTGCTGAAACGCCGGGGGGATGATCGCTCGGAAGGGACAATCCGCTGCACCACGTCAGGAATTCAGCTGTCGTAGTCATTCGATGCATAGGCTCCGAAGAACAAAAGGTAAATGAATGAGCACGCCGGCTCCCCTTTTATACCCGGATTTCCGGGGGCGGGCCCGGCATGCAAATTTCATTCGCCAAATTTCATTGGCCTTTTCAAAATAGTCAGAGATGACTGGTTCTCAAGGGCGAACCCCATCTGTCGGCTTCGACACAACGTCGAGAGACCGACAGAAAGGGAACTGAAAAGTATCAATGATAAAATAAAAAAACTCAGGATAACTAAACTAAAACTTCACAAGACGCAGACAAGGCTAGAAAACACGAGAATCAAGACACAAGGTAAGTATCTACATACTGCAAGATAAACACAGAAACTAAAACAAATCAGCACAGGACAGAAAACATGAGGGCATAATATAGACTAACAAGGGGCAGGTGTAGCTAATACAACACTAAAGGAGTATTAACGAGGAGACGATAGGGGCGGGGCCAAAGACGAGACCGGAGAGAAAGCACATTATGACGTAATGTGTTTCTCTCCACACAAAACACGTGGTACTGTCATGATCCGGCCCCAAGACTAGAACAACCTGACAAGATGTGGCAAAACCATGACACTATGTGCAACAATAAGACGCCTAATAGTGCAAATGTAGTGTCTGAACATAATATTGCTGTGACAAATAGCTCTGTTAACACATTTAGTATAAGGGGGTCCCTGCTCCATGCATCTCTCATCTAAGGGGTCCTTGCCCTGAAAACGTTGAAGACACCATAAATACACCAAGAAGTAAAATATGAACATTTAAGAGACTGTCCTCCAAAACAAACTGTCATGTCTCTGTCTGTGTTTTCGCAGGTTGTTGTGGACTTTTAATTTTTATTCCTCAGTTCCTGTTTCCTGTTCTTTTTGTTCATTGGTTCCCTGTTGATTGTCTCCCAGGTGTGTCTTGTAAGCCCTCATTAGTTTGTATATATAGTAGCACTGAGTATTGGCAAGGGCATTGCGATATGGTCAGGGCAGTACACAGACTTTTTTTTGGAGCAGTGACCTAAACCAAAAAAGGGGCACTAAGGGGTGGTTGCTTGTTAACACAAATTATACAGTTATTAGAAAATATACAATTAAAAAATAATTCTGCACACGCTCCAATTACATTTTAGACTTTATTGTAGATGTTTTGATAGAACATCACAATAACACATTGCTGATTAACAAAGCATTTTACATTTTGCTTTGGTTTGGTTTCCTTTTACAGCAAAACCTTTCTATTTGGTACCATTTGCTGAAAGATCTTAATGACCTCATCTTTTATGATTGGGATGTCTTTTTCAATGGCCAGAAGCAGAAGATCAGAGAGTCGTTCTTGTCCACACACATTACGAAGGTTAGTTTTCACCAGCTGAGAATGAGCTTTCAACAGTGGCTGTTGAGACAGGGAGTGTTGCAAAGATTTTCAGCAGCTTAAAAAGTGTTGAAACACAAAATGAGCATCAAACTCCTTAAATGTTTCCAAAATGGCATGGGCACTTTTTTGTGAGCATGTGAATGAAGAGTGGAAACTCTAAGCTCAGTTCACAGCTGTTCCTCCTCCTCTTGAAAGCCGTAAAACTCACATAGAGTATGGGCAGCATTAAGTGCTTCAGCATTTGCAGTGTCTTTCCACTTTGATGGCTCAATCAAACAATGCAGTGACATCACAATTTTGTCAGTGTTCCCCTTTCCTTGAAATCGCCTGTGGAGTTACTGAATCAGGGAATCCCGAAAAGTGAAGTACATCCTTCCTCTGTAGTACTCCTCTAAAGTTTGTGGTTGTTGGTCCTCTGTTGCTGATGTGGAGCAGTACTTTTCGCTACCTTGCTTGTCCTGGAATCTCTTCAGGCACATTGATCCCTCTTGTCTCTGCTTGAATGGTATCATTGTGAAATATTTCTTTGAATTTCTCGTCAGTCCTCAGTGTGTTCATTCTGCTAATGACACCATTTACAACAGTGTATGCTGCCAAGCATTTGAAGCAACTGCTGTTTCCATGAATATTGGAGTTGTTATCTCCAAGCAAAGAATAAATAAAAGTTAATCCTGTGCAACAGCATGCGTGCTGAGACCCACTCATGTTGGCTGCTCCATCATAACCCTGACCATGGATGTCCTCAACTCTCAGTTTGTTCTCCTTCAGCTAGGTTTTAATGCTGTTCTCCTGTTGTTGACTGAACATCACAGAGCTGAATGACGCGCTCCTTTATGGTCATGTAATGTACATAACGCACCACAAAGCACACGTGAAATTGGACGACAGGGTCCTACTGAATTTGAGAGTTATATTGTATTTCTTTACATGCGCAGGATCTGATGGATTTTTTAACTCAAGCAAAAACTCAAAGTCTTCTGGCTTTTTCTCCCTTGTGTACATGGCTGTGGCTGCATCACTTCTTCCTGTTCTGCTTCTGTCTTTTCCCTCTCTGTCTCATTGCATTGCATTGCCTTTCTTTCTCATTCTGAACTTTTTCTGTCACTGGCTCAGTTCCAAGACCTTCACTTTTATTCTGTTGAGTTGATTCTGAGGCAGTTTCATCTCAACAAAGAGAAAGAATAACAATCATATTTTAAATACAATTGTTAGGCTTACTGCTAATTCAATTTATCTTCTTGTAATATAACTACTCTTCCATTCAAGACACTGTGAGTGATGCTGCGGAGCGAGCCGGAAAACCTGGAGCCGGAATAGTGGAATCAGCGGAAAACTTTGAGCGGAGCGGTGGGGGATGGGAAGAGGGGCACCTCAGTCGATGAGGGCAGAGGGGCAGTGGGTCTAGCCACCGGGCCACCCCCCTGTGCACGGTCTTGGATATAGTACATGTACAGCGAGGAAAATAAGTATTTGACACATCAGCATTTTTATCAGTAAGGGGATTTCTAAGTAAGCTATTGACACAAAGATTCCACCAGATGTAGCCATCAAGCCAAATATTGAATTCATACAAAGAAATCAGAACATTTAAGTATTCAAGTTGTGAAAGTGAAATGACACAGGGAATAAGTATTGAACACACTTTATTTAATACTTTGTAGAAAAGCCTTTGTTGGTGATTACAGCTTCTAGACGCCTCTTGTATGAAAAGACCAGTCGTCTGCATTGCTCAGGAGTGATTCTGGCCTATTCTTCCACACAAATGGTCTTTAAAACTTGAAGGTTCCTTGGGCCTCTTTTATGAACTTTGATCTTCAGTTCTCTCCATAGATTTTCTATGGGATTTAGGTCAGGTGATTGACTGGGCCATTCAAGCAGCTTGATTTTCTTTCTTTGAAACCACTTCATTGTGTCCTTGGCCTTGTGTTTGTGATGATTGTATTGCTGAAATGTCCACCCTCTTTTCATTTTCAGCTTTCTGGTATATGGCAGCAGATTTTTATGCAGAATGTCCCGGTACATTTCTCCATTCATCCTGCCTTCAATAGTATGAAGTCTGCCAATACCCCTTGCTGAAAAGCAGCCCCAAACCATGATGCTTCAACCTCCAATCTTAACTGTTGGTATGGTGTTCTTGGGGTGGTGGGCAGTGCCATTACTTCTCCAAACATGGTGTGTAGAATGACTGCCAAAAGTTCAATTTTGCTTTCATCTGACCATACTACAGTCTCCCTATAATCCACAGGCTTCTCCAAATGCTCTTTCGCAAACTTTAACGGAGACTCAACGTGCTTTTTGTTCAGCAATGGAGTCTTGCGTGGTGAGCGTGCATGGATGCCATGGCGGTTCAGTGCATTGCTTATAGTTTTCTTTGAAACCACAGTACCTGCTGATGCAAGGTCTTCCTGAAGTTCTGCCCGGTTCTTGGCTCTTGGAGAACTCTCCTGATTACATTTATTAATTTGGCAGACGCTTTTATCCAAAGCGACTTACAAGTGTTTTTTTACAGTGGTTTTACTGCATTTTTTTACATTACTGCAGAGCAATCAGGGGTAAGGTGACTTGTTCAAGGGCACTTCAGTCATGACCTGCTGGCAACTGAGATTCAACCTTCTGATCACAAGCCCAACGCTCTAACCACCAGGCCACAGCTGAACATTATTCTTTGGACTCCTCGGGCAGGGATCTTACATGGAGCACCTGATCGTGGCTGGCTTATGGTAACTGATGCTCTTTCCATTTCCGGATAATGGCCCCCACAGTGCTCACAGGAGCATTCACCATTCTGGAAATGTGCCTATAACTATTCCCATCAAACTGCTTTTCAACGATTAGGAAGATCTACAGAGAGTTCTTTGCTTTTACCCATCATGAAGTCTTTCCGGTGTGCCTCCTAGGTAATGAGAAGCCTTTATAGGCCATCAATTGGGACTAAAGCGGCTGATAACAATTAGTACTGATAGGGGCAGGGTTTCTCTCTCAATACTGACAGATTTCAGGTGATTTCCTGGCTTTCTATGCCATTTTGCACCTTGTTATCTTCATGTGTTCAATACTTATTCCCTGTGTCATTTCACTTTATTTATTATGACTCAACTTATATACTTAAATGTTCTGATTTCTTTGTATGAATTCAATATTTGGCTTGATGGCTACATCTGGTGGCCATTTTGTGTCAATAGCCCACTTAGAAATCCCCTTACTGATAAAAATGCTGATGTGTCAAATACTTATTTTCCCTGCTGTATATATTAGTCAAACTACAATATATTTAATATATTGCAATACAATACATAATTGCAATACTTTTTCAAGTGTTTTTACATCCCACCAATAGAATCACACTGTCATGATCACGCATTCCTAGTAGCTGTATCTCTCGTTCTGGCCAACTTTTTCTGGCCCCATTTCTGGTGTTTGTGTTGGAAGCACATGGCCAAGGGTCGAGGCTGTTGGGGTCCCTCTCCAGGGTCTACACCGCTGGGTTCCCCTCAGGGGTCAATGCCGCTGGGAACACCTTCAGGGTGGATGCCGCCGGGATCCTCATCAGAGTCTGCCCCTGTCTGTGGCTCTCCCTACGTCTGTTCCTTTCTGTGGGCCCCCCTGGGGATGATCCATGGTGCAGGCCCTCTGGTGTCTTTTCCTGTCTGCGGTCCTCCCTAGTGTGTGGGCCCCCCAGGGGATGTTCCTGAATGTGGGCCCTCTGGCATCTGTTTCTGTCTGTGGCCTACCTGTGTGTGTTCATGTCACTGGGCCTCAAGTGTGTTCCTATTTTTGACTTTTTTGTTGCTAATTTGCAGTGTTTTGATATAGATTTTTTTATTTTGTTTTGTTCATGTCGTGTTCCCCCTTGGGGCTGCTAAGGGAGGAGGGGTACTGTCATGATCCCGCCTTCCTAGCAGCTGTAGATCTTGTTCTGGCCAAAGGGGTTATGACAGCCCTATTTCTTGTGTTTGTGTTGGAAGCACATGGCCATTGATTGTGCATTGTGCTCTCCTGTCTCGCGTCTTATTCCCGCCCCTTTGTTTCCTTATTCATTTTCCTATTTAATGCCCTTGTGTTTGCTGTCCTGTGCTGGATCGTTTGTCTTCATCCCCATCCTGTCATAAATGGTCTCTTTAAGTTAAGTCAAGTTTTATAAGTTTAAGGTTTGTTATATATTAAGTATTTTGTTCTAGTTTTCCCACTCGAAGGTTTTTTGTTATGTTTTGTCCCTTGTCAAATAAAATGTTTTTTTGTTAAGACCTGTCTGCACTTGGGTTCTATTTCATGTCAGTTTAACGACACACACCAGTAGACAAAATTTAAGTTTCAATTAAAACTAATACCATTTTCATCATAACCATTATATCCATTACATTTTCTATTGCATTTTGGGCAGAGTTCTATTTTCTGTTTTAGTATGGTTGTTTTGGCTGCTCTTCAGTTTGATACCGTCAATGTTAGTTTGTGCATTCTTTAGAGAGCATTTTAGGAGATGGAATATTTAATTACTTGCAGTTATTGTTTGAAAGAATGAGGATCATGAGCATGAGGATAGTTTCACTTTCGCAACTTCATAGTCTTGTGTTACCCGCAGCAACATCCTAATAGTCTGTCGATTATAAAAGAAACTCTCATCACAATGCCTCGCATTTCATGTATGCTCTAAACACGCAACATTAAAACCCACATGTCTGCTCTGGAAGCTGGAGTGCCATGCTTGCTCCCTCCTAAGAAAATGGCTGTATGTGCTGTGTATGACGTTAAAACTTGATTTAAATAAATGGATCGATAATAGAGGTTGGACTATCAATCCTATGGCTTTTGTACAACCATACAGTAGGTACTCAACCAGATTGATCAATCCGCCGTTTGCCTTCTCCGCTGTGGTACTTCTTTTATGTGTGTTGACTCTTGTTTACTGCTGAGTCAGTCTATTCACAGATCTTCACTCAGCGCAAGTTGATGCATCAAGCTCATATCAACATATCAAAGTTACAAAATCTTAAATCCACAGGCACTTATAATTATGTTTAATAGTCAAAATACAAATAAATACAAAATATAATTTAACAAGGGTTTAAATGTGCTCCATGTATTCAATCAATGCTTTATTCGTTTATAAGTGTGTTAAACTGTTTAGAAGCAGATCTCCTAGATATGGTAAATGCCTCGCTTCTCTCTGGAAGTTTCCCAAACTCCCTGAAAACCAGCTGAACAAATTCTTAAGCTCAAACGGATACTTTGACAATCTTCAATCTGGGTTCCGCCCGCATCACAGCACAGAGACAGCACTCATTAAGATAGTAAACGACATTCGCTTAAGAACTGATTCAGGCAAATTATCCGTGCTGGTCCTACTCGACCTCAGTGCTGCATTTGACACAGTCGATCACAACATACTTATAGACAGGCTGGAAAACTGGGTGGGGCTTTCTGGGATAGTCCTAAAATGGTTCAGGTCATACCTAAGCAAGAGGTTATTATGTGAGTATAGGTGACCAAAAGTCTGAGTAGACATCCATGACATGCGGAGTCCCTCAAGGCTCAATTCTTGCGCCTCTCCTATTCAACCTCCCAATGCTCCCAATGAGCCAAATAATGAGAAATAACCAAACTGCTTTCCACAGCTATGCAGACAACACACAGATATACTTAGCCCTAACGATTACAGCCCCATTGACTCCCTGCTCAAATGCATTGATGAAATAAATAGTTGGATGTGCCAAAACTTTCTTCAGTTAAACAAAGACAAAACTGAAGTCATTGCATTTGGAAATAAAGATGAAGTTCTCAAGGTGAACGCGTACCTTCACTCTAAAGGTCAAATAACAAAAAATCAAGACAGGAATCTCGGTGTGTCTCTAGAGTCAGACCTTAGCTTCAGTAGTCATGTCAAAGCAATAACTAAATCATCATATTATCATCTGAAAAATATTGCAAGAATTAGATGCTTTGTTTCCAGTCAAGACTTAGAGAAACTTGTGCATGCTTTCATCACCAGCAGTGTGGATTATTGTAATGGACTCCTAACTGGCCTCTTCAAAAAGACCATGAGACAGATGCAGCTCATACAGAACGCTGCGGCAAGGATTCTGAGCAGAACCAGAAAATTTGATCACATCAAACCAGTCCTCAGGTCTTTAAACTGGCTACCAGTTACATATAGGATAGATTTTAAAGCTTTATTACTGGTATATAAATCTTTCAATGGCCTAGGACCTCAATACATTGCAGATATGCTCATTGAATATAGACCCAAAAGAACACTCATTAGGATCACATCAGCTAGAAATAACAAGGGTTCTCTCCAAGCAAGGAGAGTCTGCATTTAGCTATTATGCGAGCCGCAGCTGGAACCAGCTTCCAGAAGAGATCAGATGTGCTCCCAAAGTAGTCATATTCAAATCCAGACTCAAAACACATCTGTTTAACTTTGCATTTAATGAATGTGCACTGTGCATCTGACCGTCTGACTGTTTGTGCTGTACTTTATTTTATTTTTTTCTATTCTAAACTGTATTTTATTTTATTTTTTATTCTTAATTGGTTAAATTTTATTTTTCTTATTTCTTCACTGTTCTATCAAATGGATATTTTAAATTTCTTACTGTAAGTATACTGTTCGATCTGTGTATAGTAATAATACAGCGAGTGAGAGTCCTTGTGCAAAACTCTGCACGTGTTTGCTTGTGTGTATTGCCATGCGCATCATCATAAAAAAAACTCTATCATGATTTCTCTTTATTTACCTTCTAAGACCTAATGTGCTCTATAATATCATTGGATTATTAGCATCTGCCCCAATATCAAATGCTGCGTTTCTCCAATATTAACCCAGGATTAAGTTATAAACATTAACGTATACATATTGGAACATTCACATACATTGGGGATATGTTGTCATAAATCAAGAAATGTCTCTGCATTAGACTTTTTCATAATGTCAGGCAAGCCCCTTTGATTAATTGTATTGTCGTGAAAGCGTGGTCTGTCAAAATGTATAAAAATGTTACTATTGATCCAGTGCACTTTAAATTGATCCCTGCACTTTAAAAGAGATATTCAGCTCTATGTTACTGCTCACACAACCTCCACATAGAAATCACCCTATAACACTTCAGCGAAAACTATAAAGAGGTGTCTATTGAGAAGTTGCTTATTTAATAATCGATTGAAATTTAGGGATTTTCTTTACCTTAATTACTTTTTAAAGTGCTGTATTGACGAAGAAGATATGAAAACATTTAATTGTTTGTTGATTAAACGAGAGTTCATTATAGTGTTTTAAAATGGAAAATGTAATATTAAAATAATTGAATATGTTGCGCAAAATAGGAGCATTATGATTATGAAAAGCATATTTTGGCAAAGATGTTTGCATTTTATTTGGAATTAAGTTGGTAGCACTTTATTTTACAGTCCTGTTTCCCATGTACATACTGCGTACTTATTATAGTAAAAATTATAACTAGGTAATAACTAAGTACTAAATCTGAACCTACCCCTAAACCTTAACTTATCACGTGTAATAGTTACTTTAAATTACCTTAGGTAAGTACACTGTAAGAACATTATAGGTACGCATATTGTAAAATAAAGTGCAACTGTAGAGTTTATTATCATTTTTACGACGTCTTAAGTTTATTTGTCACCCTGCAGTTAAGAAATGAATTCTATAGGCCTACTCTGCTCTGCGGTTAAGTATGTGCCCACCCACAGTATACACACGTTACACAGCACATATCCACAGAAAAGCCCAAAAAGCTTCACAATGCACGTTATTCAATAATCCCAACAATAATAAATAACATTTACATTTAGTCATTTAGCAGATGCTTTTATCCAAAGCCACTTACAAAGAGTTCGGGGAACAATAAGCGATATGTCATATGTCAAATAAACACAACAATCATAAATTAGTACACGCAATTCATATCACTCAAACTGTACACATAGCTGTAAAATTTAAACTGATAAATACGTGAGAAATGAACGAGATGCTCTAATAACCCCCATTGATACACACTCCCAAACACACATAAACAAAGGCCGGGGGACCATTAAAAATTATATTCATAAGGACTCCCCAGCCCGAAAAATCACACAATACAGAATAAAACCGGTACCTGTACAAACCTTAACTGGCTCCCTTACCCGCTACCGAATGTGGTGCAGCATTCGTCAAAAGCATAAACGGCGGCCGCCCAAACTCGAGTTGAATGTCAGCCCTAAGCTGCAAATTACCCTCCCCGATATACTCACAAACACGGCATAACGTTCACCCACGTCCCGACACGGCAGCTTTGGTAAGGAACTCAGCAGTACCCCCTCCAAGCATCAAACGCTTACTCTTAAAAATTCCTGCATTCAACACAAAACATGTGTCTGCAATTAAGCATATAGAGATGTGTACTCTTCACCATATGTCATTGCCCTTCCCCTTTCCGTAGAGCTACACCACTTACATGTAGGGCTGTGTATTGGCAAGGGCCTCACGATACGATACATATCACGATAGATGCTCCCGATACAATATATCACAATACATTCGATACGATACAAACGTTCGATATATTGCAATAATTGTTTTAAATAAATACAAATTAAGAGTGAGCTAAAAATACATGTTGGTGTGTACAATCTATGGAATTCTGGTATGTTCATCACATTATAGTGATAACTCTGCAGACACAAAAGATTCCATTCAATTTTATTAACAAAGCCATGTATAAGAGGTATTTGTCATCTTGCTTACACAGTGTCACTGAACAGCAAACATATGTTTAAAGTGCATATTTAGTCATTAAACATTTAAATGCAAATGCCACAAAAAACGTATTTTTTTCAGTATGTTGTTAATAAAAAACAAAGTACATTAAAATCTATTCATAAAACTGAAATTGTCAGTATGACTCTCTTTTATATCCCACTCCACCAGTGCAGTTTTCAGTAACTCTGCAATGTTTATGCCAGTATGGCTCGTCTCATGCATTGCGCGTGTCTGTGGTTGTGATGTAATCCTTACATATGATGCATTGCAAGTCAGGGTCACTTGCTCTACCGAGCTAAGGGATTTTTACCTCTTCGTAAATCCTTGGTACTTCTACGTCTGTTATGTGCCTGCGAATCGGAATCACATAACACAGCTAGTGTTCACCATATGCCCGAAGCCGGGGTTTTCAACCACACTGTCGCAAATCCTTACAAATAAAATACACCACCGACTCTGTTATTTTCTTTGCACGAGCTAAGATATACGGAAGCTTGTTGGTGATATTATATGAATGAATCTACTTTACGCCATTTGCTTTCTCGCACCCGCTTACTTTTGAGACATTGTCCGTATGACAGCGAATCACAGCGACATCAACAGGAATGGAAAAAATGGTTATGCGATGAAACGTCATTTTGAATCCATTCAAAACATGACTTATTTAAGGTATCGATACTATAGGTTGGACTATCGATACACTATCGTGAAAAAAATTATCGCAATAGTTAGCTGTATCAATAATTTTGCACAGCCCTACTTACATGTAGCCTACTGAAATTAAAACATTTTAATGCTTGTCATTAAATGCAGTTCAATACACTATTTCAACACACTTTAATTTAGCCTTATACAGATGAAAAGGCCTATAAAGTGCATATTTTGGCCCGAAAAAAAAATCCGTTCACGTCTTCACATGGGCCTAGCTCATTAATAGTAATTTTATGTAGCATTTCCGCCTAGTGCAGTTTACTTTCTCCGGTCCGCGTTTATTTATAATTATAAAAATAGAGATATTATGTCAGATAATTGGCTGAAAGACAGTGTGTACTGTTTGTATCATAAATTTTTGGTTTTGCTCTCTAACACTCGTTCCGAGCAAACTTCGAACCTACAATCGGTCAACATCGGCTTGGCAGATGGAAATGCTAACCAGGAAGCTCCGCTCCGCTCGAGTCTTCATAGGCATATTGAAGTAGTTGGTGCAAACTGCCCACTCCTGCGTGATCAATTTGATCTGTATGTGGTGCTAAAGCCCCCCTAAAGTTCTAGCTTAGCCCCCCTAAAATATTGTAAGTACAAGTCTGTACAAGTATTCAAGATCACTTTATAGTCCCCTTTAAAACTCTTATTATGAAAACGGCGGCAGACTACGTTATTTAGCACATTCTTCAGTTCACAGCAGCACAGACCGTCATAAGCAGAGTACAAGGTGACATCTGGATATTTGCCATTATTTGTTAGAAACGCAGCTTGTTTACATAATATGATACGGGAGCAATACAAGAACCTTTCTCATCTACTGTAAAACGTTTTGTCTGCATTCACCCCTTGTTACACTGTTAACAAGTTGTTTACGGTACCTCTAGCAAAATAAAATCAGAAATGTGTCATTCATGATGATGTGCCGTTTTATTTTTCTGCACCTAGTTATTGAGAGCCGATGGTAGTTTCGAGAGCCCCGGAAAGATGACGGGCAGATAGAGTAGTTCAGCCTGGTGCGGCTGCTGTGTTATTTTTTGTTCTGAGTTCCGAAGACTAATCTTTTTGTTATTTATTTAAAATATATTGTGGATGTAATACATGAACACGCAGTCATGCACAGGAGTGACAGCGCTCGTGCTAATCCGAATGAATGGCAGGGAAACATATCAATACCATATCAAGTTATTTCTTTCAGCAGTTGATTGTTAGGGTTGAGACCGGAGTCAGGTGCGGGTAAAAATACAAGAGTTTATTCTGGTTCGGGGAAAAAAATGACAGCACTTCAAACATAGCAGGCAAAATGATACCCCCCCAAGACCCTATCTAGGCTCGAGCGCTCGGCACAAAAAATGTCTGCAACCTGAATTCAGGTTGTTAAAACCCCCAAGGGAATAGAAGTAATAAGATCAACAGTCGTCCATCGGTCCCAGAGTAGAAAAACAACAACAACCTCCCGAATGTGCTTAGGAGGGATAATCCGTTAAATCTGAACGAGCCGATCCTTAGAGAGGCTCGAGTCCATCCGTGGCTAGCCACGCACGCAGCCGCCTGGCGAGAGGGATAAGCAGTGTTCTCCGATGTTCGCACTTGGACACTCGAAGACCCCCCAACGAGAGTTCTGTAGATCAATGAAGCGT
Source organism: Barbatula barbatula (assembly GCF_947034865.1). NCBI lineage: Eukaryota > Metazoa > Chordata > Actinopteri > Cypriniformes > Nemacheilidae > Barbatula > Barbatula barbatula. The sequence goes on along the minus strand of NC_136778.1, from coordinate 20,006,935 downwards.
AGATTCCTCAGAGGGTAAGGCAGATGGAGCAGAGGAGGGCGCGATTCTGGGGTAGCGGTGAGACAGACGGAAAACACCGTGCAGATAGTTCAGCGCTGGAGTCAGGATGGCAAGACGGTGCACACCGGCTAAGGAGAGAGAGACCCACCACACTGACAGGAATGTAGACCACAAATGGAAACTAGTCGTCTGAAAAGGGACAGTCCAAGGCAGGGATTAATTCCAAAATACCTTCCCATAACAGAGAGACCGCTGGGATAAGACCGCGCCTACCCCGACATCAGACGCGTCGACCTCAACAATAAATTGGAGTGCAGGATCTGGAATAGACAAGACAGGCGCAGAGACAAAACGGGACTTAAGTATGTCAAAGGCTACCTGAGCGTCTTGGTTCCACCTGAACGGTACCTTGGTGGAAGTCAACGCAGTTAGCGGTCTGGCCACTTGGCCAAAGTTTCTGATGAATCTACGATAGAAATTAGCAAACCCCAGAAAACGTTGTAACGCTTTACGTGAGTCGGGACGGTCCATTCCGCGACAGCCTTGATCTTAGCAGGATCCGCCTTGATCCCCTTAGCGGAGATAATATGGCCCAGGAACGTAACAGACTCGGCGTGGAATTCGCACTTCTCCGCCTTAACAAAAAGCTGATTCTCTAGGAGGCGTTGGAGAACCTGTCTAACATGTTGGGTGTCTACCTGGAGAGAAGGGGAGAATATCAAAATATCATCCAGATACACAAAGACAAACCTATTAATCATGTCGCCCAACACGCTATTGACCAGGTTCTGGAAGACTGCCGGTGCATTAGTTAGACCAAAAGGAAGAACCCGATACTCAAATTGTCCCGTAGGTGTGTTAAAGGCAGTCTTCCACTCATCCCCCTCTCGAATGCGGACCAAATGATAAGCGTTGCGGAGGTCTAATTTGGAGAAGACCTGAGCTCCCTGCAAAAGTTCAAAGGCAGACGACATAAGGGGTAAGGGATACTTATTTTTAACTGTGATGTCGTTCAAACCATGGTAATCACTACATGGACGCAGGGAGCCGTCCTTCTTCTGAACGAAGAAGAAGCCCGCACCGGCAGGGGAAGAAGAGGGACGGATGAGCCCAGCAAGAAGAGCTTCTTGAATATACTTGTCCATATCCTCCCGTTCTGGTTTAGACAGGGAATAAAGTCGACCCTTTGGCGGAGAAGTGCCCGGGAGAAGGTCTATGGCGCAGTCGTAGGAGCGATGCGGAGGAAGAGAGGTAGCCCGAGACTTGCAGAACACGGTACCCAGATCGTGGTACTCCACCGGGATGCCGGATAGATCGGAGGAAAGAACCTGCGGGACACAAGACAAAGAGACAGGAGACGAAGCAGGACCTAAACAAGACATTTGACAATAGTGACTCCAGGCTAATACAGAATTTCTTCCCCAATCCATGTGAGGATTATGCTGTACCAACCATGGATGCCCCAGAATAACCTGATTTAGGGGCGAATCCATGATGTACAGCACAATGCTTTCACAATGGTTGCCGGAGGAGAACAGACTTACGGAGGGAGTGATGTGTGTGATAGTGGTAAGGGGACTACCCGTGAATGACTGTACCTCCATCTGCTTATCAAGAGGAATGATAGGAATCCCCCATCTTCGGGCCGTGGTAGAGTCCAGGAAATTACCTTCTGCCCCAGAATCGATCAATGCCTGCCCAGTGTGGGATACCCCCTGGAAGACCAACTTGACTGGTAAAACTGTGCGTCCGTAAGGAGAGCTTGAGTTTGAAGCCATGCTCACCAGAACTCTCCGTTCTACTGATGAGCTGCGGCTTTTAAAGGACATTGGAGAGCAAAATGGCCAGGCTTTCCACAATATAGGCATAACCCCTGTCTAAGACGTTGCTGCTTTTGTTTGGGGGTCAAGCGAAGACGCCCAAGTTGCATGGGTTCAGGGGTAGAGAGAACGTTGGACTCGGTATCCGGTCCTGTGGAAGATTGAAACTGCCAAACAGGAAAAGACTGCCGGCGTTGCTGCCGGCGCTTGAGACGACCCTCAATACGTAAAGAGATGAAATGAGCGCCTCCAGATTAGCTGGAACGTCTAGAGCCGCAAGTTCGTCGGCAATGGTCAGTCTCAGACCTTCTAGGAAGCGGGCACGCAGTGCGCTCTCGTTCCAATCGCAAGCTGCCGCCAACGTCTTAAGGCGAATAGCATAGTCCGTAACTGACCCCTCCTTCTGGGTTAAGCGAGAGAGCAAGGCAGCTGCCTCATCCCCTCGTACCGAACGGTCAAAAAGCTTCTCCATTTCCTTGCTAAAGTTCTCAAAGGTGGAACAAAAAGGGGCCTTGGCGTTCCAGACCGCCACCCCCCATTCCCTTGCCCTTCCGGAGAGCAGGGTGATAACATAAGCCACCTTGGTCTCCTCCGAGGCATAGCGGCGTGGCTGGAGCGAAAAGACCAGGGCACATTGAGACAAGGCTTGACAGGACTTGGGATCGCCATCGTAGAGTGGGGGATTATTGGCGTGAGGCTCAGGTTCGTGATGAACGGATGCTCGTTCATGGGACACCGCCTGAAGGTGCTCAAGATGATTAGCTAAATCCGCCATTTGGGAGTTGATGGAGGTGACTTCCCGGGCAGTGGCAAGCAGTCGTTGAGACTGTTGACCTAACAACGCCCCTTGTTGGGAGAGGGCAGTGCGCACGGGGTCTGATTCCGGTGACTCCATATTTGGTCAGATCGTTCTGTTAGGGTTGAGACCGGAGTCAGGTGCGGGTAAAAATACAAGAGTTTATTCTGGTTCAGGGAAAAAATGACAGCACTTCAAACATAGCAGGCAAAATGATACCCCCCAAGACCCTATCTAGGCTCGAGCGCTCGGCACAAAAAATGTCTGCAACCTGAATTCAGGTTGTTAAAAGCCCCAAGGGAATAGAAGTAATAAGATCAACAGTCGTCCATCGGTCCCAGAGTAGAAAAACAACAACAACCTCCCGAATGTGCTTAGGAGGGATAATCCGTTAAATCTGAACGAGCCGATCCTTACAGAGGCTCGAGTCCATCCGTGGCTAGCCACGCACGCAGCCGCCTGGCGAGAGGGATAAGCAGTGTTCTCCGATGTTCGCACTTGGACACTCGAAGACCCCCCAACAAGAGTTCTGTAGATCAATGAAGTGTAGATTCCTCAGAGGGTAAGGCAGATGGAGCAGAGGAGGGCGCGATTCTGGGGTAGCGGTGAGACAGACGGAAAACACCGTGCAGATAGTTCAGCGCTGGAGTCAGGACGGCAAGACGGTGCACACCGGCTAAGGAGAGAGAGACCCACCACACTGACAGGAATGTAGACCACAAATGGAAACTAGTCGTCTGAAAAGGGACAGTCCAAGGCAGGGATTAATTCCAAAATACTAGGCAAAAATATTTCCAAGGCTAGAGTGAAAAGTTAACAAGAGGTAGATCCACAACAAGAGAGAATATTACAAGACAAGAAATTCCTTACAAAGGAGCGATAAATCTAAGGTCAAAACACGAAAGCATTCTAGGATTATGCAGTGTTAAGCGCAAGACAAACTAACAATCTGACACTAGGTGAAAGAAACAGCGAGGACTAAATAGTGCTCCAATTAACTGAAGAGTGGCAGCAGGTGCGTGAGATTAGTGAAAACAAAACACGCAGACACTGAACACATGGTGAACTGACAGCTCTACCATATGATAGACAAAACAAACACACCACACGTGAGGTTCAGACCCGAGCCCTGACAGTTGATTGTGACATTTATTATGTGGATTTGTGACAGTTGTTGTCACTTTGAATTATAAATGTTGCAGATCGATTGATTAATGTAATATTAATTTAAATAACTTGTCTTTAATCTGCATATTATTTCTGAATATTTTTTTTGGTAATGTAAACAGTATGTGGTGCTAACAGAGCAGTATTACCTATGAAGGGAAATTTACAGTATTATTTATTTATATATATCCTCATTGGAGGCTGAGCCCCCCTAACATTAAAAACCTAGAATCGCCCCTGCTTGGTGATATGAAGACTGTTATTATAAAATGTTATATTAAACTTCAATGCATTTGAGGTATCTCTTTGGTTCATGTCTTTATGAGGAGGTAACTTGGCTCTATTCTCCCATAAACTCCCATAAACAGTTCCCTGAGCATCAGGTGGCATCATGCCACAAGTGCTGCGCCGGCCCGCTGCAGCGAACAAGATTGCCTCTCAGTTTCCTAAGCCCAAAAAGTAAGTGAATGGGCCCTTATACCTACACCTAGGAACTCTATAGTTACCCAAATTTTCACCATAAATTCAGTTTACTTACTCAGTTCTTTGCATAAAGATCTAAAGCTACACCAACCATTTTACGCGTTTACATGACCTTACATATATCAGCTTATTGTGCATAGTCAATGTAAGACTGTGCATGTCAATTGGGAATTGTCTAAGTTTGTAATAGGAGTAAGTTTGTCATATAAGTAAGCATTTTATGTCCTTGTTGAGAGTAGGTTGGGGAGGATTGTTATGACGCCTTCCTGTTATTAGCTGTTCCAGGACCACTTTTATGTTATTTTGGGTTTCTCTGTATTTTGATTATTTTCGTTTAGGCCATCACCGTCACCATAAGTGTGGGAGCCCTACCTTTCACTGCCGTGCCGTTATGGGTGCTGTGAGTATGTAGCTAATGGACGGAACTGGTCAGGTGGTGAAATCGTGAGCTGTGAGTGGTGACGGTGGGATTGGTCTGTTTATTTTGGTTTCTTTGTTAACCTCTTCTCCTGCACTCCTTTGGAAGTGTTTTTGTTTGTTTTGTTTCATTGTTTGTCTTTTGATGTGTGTTAGCCCGCTCTCTCTACAGGACACGCTTCAGCACCTAGCCGATTTATTTTGACTTTGATTGTTGTTATTTCACTGTGATTTTAATTGTTATTTGGCCAAATAAATTTTTATTGTAATAAAACAAACACTGATTTTGTACTAGACTTAACGCCTCTAGCCTAGATCTCTTGATTGGAACGGATCTGTGTTTCCTTATTTATTTCCCCGTTCATTTGGGGTGGCGTAGTCAACTATACTGGGCTCACAGGCCTCGATTACAACGCGAGCTCAGCCACATTAAAGAGATCAGGGGCAACAGGACAAGAAATGGATAAAGACAAATGATCCAGCACAGGATAGCAAACGCAAGGGCATTAAAAAGGAGAGGAACAAAAGAACCATATCAAGGGCAACAGGGGAAGGGAGTGAACTGATAATCATGACAGTAACGTCAGATTTGATAGTAAAACGTGTATGTTAATGAATTCCAATCATTCTTAAATAACAGATGCATGCACACTCATTCATAATTAGGATGAACTCCGTCTATGAATAACAGCTCGCAAATTACGTATCTAGGAATGCTGTGGAAAGAGAGTGCAAATTGTAATAAAAAGGCACTAAAAGCAGCAAAGGCTGAGCACCTTCGTAACCTCATAGAAACCAACAAAACCAATCCAAGGTTTCTATTTAGCACAGTCGCTAAATTAACAAATAAACAGACACCACCTGACCTGGCTATTCCGCCGCACCTCGGTAGCAATTCATGAAATTTTTTACAGAGAAAATCGAAAACATTCGTGACAAAATTGTAAAAACTCAACCTCCAAATCTGTCCTATGAATTAGCACCAAACATCGCTCCAAAACAAAGGCTCCAGAGTTTTTCATCCATAAAACAGGAAGATTTAATTCAACTTTTCGCAACTTCTAAACCTACAACTTGCTTATTAGACCCCATACCAACTAAATTATTAAAAGAGCTACTACCTGTTGCAATTGAGCCCATCTAGAACATTATCAACTCAATTAATCTAGGCCATGTCCCAGGACCCTTTAAAATGGCCGTCATTAAACCTCTAATCAAGAAACAAAACTTAGATCCAAATGAACTTGGAAACTATAGACCGATTTCAAATCTCCCATACCTGTCTAAAACACTAGAAAAAGTAGTGTCCACTCAGTTGTGCTCTTTCTTACAAAATAACAACATGCACGAAAAATTGCTATGCAGATGATACTCAGCTATATATCTCATCAAGACCAGATGATTCCTCCCAGCTATCCAAATTGGCAAAGTGCATTGAAGATATACAACATTGGATGACCTGTAATTTCCTTCTTTTAAATTCTAATAAAACAGAAATATTACTTATCGGAGCAAAGACACGCAAAACAAATATTTCTGATTATAAACTGCAAGTTGAAGGATGTACTGTTACTCCAACAATTACAGTAAAAGATCTAGGCGTTATATTAGACAGCAACCTGTCATTTCAAAATCACATCTCAAATGTCACAAAAACAGCCTTTTTCCACCTAAGAAATGTTGCCAAGTTACAAAATATTCTGTGTGTTGCTGACGCGGAGAAGCTTATTCATGCATTTATGACCTCAAGACTTGACTACTGTAATGCGCTACTTAGTGGTTGTCCTGCATCATCAATAAACAAACTACAGTTAGTTCAGAATGCAGCTGCCAGAGTTCTAACCAGGTCCAGAAAATACGATCACATAACCCCAATTTTATCAACCCTTCACTGGCTACCCATTAAGTATCGTATTGACTTTAAAGTTCTTTTAATCACTTATAAAGCCTTAAAGGGTTTAGCCCCTACTTACCTAACAGAGCTTTTATCACACTACAACCCATCACGCTCTCTAAGATCTCAAAACGCAGGACTTTTGATAATACCTAGAATAACTAAATCCACCAAAGGGGGTCGAGCTTTCTCATACGTAGCACCTAAACTCTGGAATAGCCTTCCTGATATTATTCGAGGATCAGACACACTCGCCCAATTTAAATCTAGATTAAAAACGCATCTTTTCAGCCAAGCATTCACTTAATGCAAATATGCTAAATAAACCACCAGGAGAAGCTGACATTAGATATTATTTACTAGAATAATTGGATTTATTATATAACACACCATGTAGTGTGTTTTACCCTTTCTTGGGTTTTTTGTTTTTCCCCTGTAAAGCTGCTTTGGAACAATGCAAATTGTGAAAAGCGCTATGTAAATAAAATTGAATTGAATTGAATTGGAATCCACTGGATTCTATTCTCAGGTTTGGCACATTATATTGCATAAATGCATAAGAGACTAATAGGCTTTTCATAATTTTCATTAATCTGAATACTTCAGAACGAACGATTTACACAAAAATTCATTCAGCTGGTGTTTCATGAATGAGGCCCAATGTCTTTTCTAACTATCTGTACTTTGAGTTTACGTTTCTTGCGTATGGGGGAGTTCTTTGTATTCTTAACAATTCTTGTGTTCTGGACAAAAACAAAGGCCCTACTTGTGGAACAACTTTAAGGTTAATAATTCATAACAAAATGTTTATTCTTGGATGAACTGTCCCTTTAAATTGTTTCAAATACATATCCTTATCCTTATATCCTTATGTCAGGGTTCAGGTTTGACTTACCATTCACTTCTGTGCACGCTCAGCTGTTTCCACTCACGCTCTTCATTTCGCGCACCTGGTCTTGATTTTCTCATTACCTCCCTTTGCCTTATATTCTCCTTCAACTGTCTCCTCCGTTGCCAGTGTGTTGTTTCCTTTATTGGACATCAATCGGTCGTACCCTGTCTTGTCACTAATCTTGTTTTCCCGAGCTCGTTCTGGTGGTTGTTTTTCTGGAGTTGCCGTTCTACAGTTGTGTACCCGGTTCTCCGATTCTTCACTCCGACTAAGAGTTTGCCATCTGTCTCCGGTTTATGTTCGCACCTCGCCTGACCTCGCCTGCTTGACTACGCTCTCTCTTCTCCCTGTACGGACACTGCATGCGCCTCGACCGACCCACGCCTGCCCGACTACGATTCCTGTCTTCTGCCTTTTTCTTTCATTCAATAAACTGAACTCTAACGCATCTGCTCTTGGGTCTTCCATCTGTTCGTGACAGAACACACTGGCCATCATGGACCCAGCGGATGTTTCAGCTTTGCACACGGCCGTGGAGCGGCAGGGGGCGTTACTGGGCCATCATCAGGAAGGCATAACGGCAACTCAGCAGACGGTTGATGCGTTGTCCACTCTTGTGAATGATCTTTCGTCCCGGATGGAACACACACTACAGCTCGAAGCGACCTCTCAAGGACTACCTCCAGAGCCCTGGGTTAATAACCCACCATTGTACGACCCTTTGTACCCACCCTTTGCAGAGCATTCCTCACGCAGTGTGAAGTTGTGTTTTCCCTCCAGTCTCGCACCTACTTTTCAGATAGAGCAAGGGTGGCATTTGTGGTTTCCCTTCTTTCCGGACGGGCTCGCGAGTGGGGAGCAGCTATGTTGGAGTCACAGGCTCGCTACAGGCACGACTTTCAGGATTTTGAGGCGGAGATGATCAAGGTGTTCAACCGTTCAGTCTTCGGGAGGGAGGCTTCTCGACGTCTTGCCTCACTGCGACAGGGCAGTAGGTCGGTGACGGACTATTCGATTGAGTTTCGTTCCCTGGCCGCCACTTGTGCCTGGAATGCCGAAGCTCTGATGGCACGTTTCTTAGAGGGACTCGTCAGTGAGATCAAGGATGAGATTTATGCCAGGGATTTTCCCGGGGATTTTGACGGACTGGTGGAGTTGGCCATTCGGCTGGATGCGAGGAGAGAGGTTCGTCAGCGAGTCAAGTCATCCTCTACCGTTCAGTTGGATCCGTGGTCTTCGCTTCGCAGACCCCCAATTCCAGATGAAACTGAACCCATGCAACTCGGCAGACTTCGCCTCTCGGCCAAGGGAAAGATGCGTCACATAAACGACAGAGTGTGCCTCTACTGTGAGGGACAAGGACACCAAGCGGCTGCCTGTCTGTTAAAAGCCAGCTCTCGTCGGTAAATAGGGGAGTCCTGGCGAGCGGAACCTCCATCTCCCCATCCTGGGTTCGTGTACCCTTCTACTGGTCGTGCTTACCTGTGTCAATGACTCTTTCTGTGAGTCGGCCCTCGTGGATTCAGGGGCGGAAGGCAATTTCGTGGACGAGACCTGGGCTCGTGAGAGAGGGATTCCCCTTTTTCCTCTCCATCCACCCATTCTCGCCGACTCCCTGGACGGCAAGGTGATCAGCACGGTATCATTTAGCACCACTTCGGTAGGTCTCATCACCTCCGGCAACCACCGTGAGGAGCTCACTCTTTTTGTCTTAAAGTCTTCTGTCGTTCCTCTTATTTTGGGTCACCCGTGGCTATCGTTACATAACCCCGCCATTGACTGGGCAGATAATTTTGTTTCTGGTTGGAGCGTGTATTGTCATACTCACTGTCTTGGTTCTGCTTTTTCTTCTGTTCCTTCTGTGTTACAGGATGAACAAGTTGACCTGGCTCGTGTCCTGGAGGTTTATCATAGCCTGCGAGCGGTCTTCAGCAAGTCCCGGGCCACATCTCTTCCTCCGCATCGTCAGTACGACTGTGCTATCGACCTCCTCCCAGGCACTTCTCCGCCGCGCGGCCGGCTTTTCTCCTTGGCCGCTTCCGAACGGATAGCCATGGAGAAATATTTGAGTGATTCTCTGGCAGCTGGTGTTATTCGTCCCTCCTCGTCTCCGGCCGGTGCAGGGTTTTTTTTTCATGAAGAAAAAGGATGGCTCCTTGTGTCCCTGCATAGATTACCGGGGACTGAACGACATAACCGTTAAGAATCGGTACCCGTTGCCGCTTATGTCATCGGCCTTCGAGCTATTGCAGGGTGCAAGGTTCTTCACGAAACTGGACCTTCGCAATGCTTACCATCTGGTCCGCATAAGAGAGGGGGACGAATGGAAGACAGCGTTTAATACCCCTACGGGGCATTTTGAGTATAGAGTCATGCCTTTTGGACTCTCCGGCCGTCTTTCAGGCGCTCGTTAATGACGTGCTGCGGGATATGATCAATAAGTTCATATTTGTGTACCTGGATGACATTTTAATCTTCTCCTCTTCTCTCCAGGTGCACATTCAGCACGTCAGACGGGTGCTTCACCGACTGCTGGAGAACCAGCTGTTTGTTAAAGCGGAGAAGTGTGACTTCCACCGCCAGTCTGTTCCGTTCTTGGGACACATTGTATCATCCGAGGGGATCCACATGGACCCAGAGAAGGTAAGGGCCGTTTCCGACTGGCCGCCGCCTGATTCCCGCAGGGCCTTACAACAGTTCCTGGGCTTCGCAAATTTTTATCGCCGGTTTATCAGGAACTTCGGGCAGGTGGCGGCCCCCATCACTGCTTTAACCTCCACCAACAGCAAGTTTGTCTGGCTGCCGGCTGCTCAGATGGCTTTCGAGGAACTTAAGAGCAAGTTTGTCTCCTCGCCCATCCTCGTTACCCCGGACCCGGCACGGCAGTTTGTGGTGGAGATTGATGCATCGGAGGTGGGGGTTGGGGCGGTTCTTTCTCAGGTTTCCCCTCGTGACAATAAGTTACACCCGTGTGCTTACTTTTCCCATCGTTTGTCTCCCACAGAACGGAACTATGATGTCGGCAATCGAGAGCTGCTGGCTGTTCGCTTGGCTCTGGGGGAGTGGCGCCACTGGTTAGAAGCATCCACCATCCCCTTCATCGTGTGGACCGATCACAAGAATCTGGAATATATTCGGTCCGCAAAACGGCTGAATTCCAGACAGGCTCGCTGGGCACTCTTCTTCGGGCGCTTCGATTTCGTGCTCTCGTATCGGCCGGGCTCTAAGAATGCCAAGCCAGATGCATTGTCGCGGTGTTTTACTTCCCTGTGTGATCCGCTCCCACCTGACACCATCCTGCCCTCTGAGTGCGTGCTGGGGGGGTTGCGGGGGGAATTGAACATCGCGTCAAGCGAGCTTTGAGCGGAATCGAGGTCCCCTGTTTGCCTTTTTCTTTCATTCAATAAACTGAACTCTAACGCATCTGCTCTTGGGTCTTCCGTCTGTACGTGACACCTTATTGGATAATACTGTCAGTCAAAGGATCACCTATATATCATAAAACAGTTGGAAAATATCCATTGTACCTTGCTGAATCTCGCTTAAGATCCAAGACCAGTAATATTGGCGTTGATCCCCATTTTGCTCTGTAAACAGCCTTCTTACACTTGATTGATTTCGGCCACCTCAATTATTTTAACATTGAAGATCTGTTAGACCGCTGAGACATTGTTTGCAGCACCAAAATACAGTATAGGCAATTGTTTCACGACTTTGATTGCAAGAGAAAATGGATGTGTGACATGAAAGGGTGAGAACAGAGTCAACCTATCAAAATGCGTGAGAGTTGGCAGCCCTGAATGTATGTAATGCTGCAAGAACTTTTAACTAAAATGAATTGAAATGGGAAAGTGAAATATAACTTGCAGTGTGAAAGATTGTTATATACAATAAATCAATATATGCAGTATATAAAGTGCCCTCCAAAATTATTGGCACCCCTGTTTAAGTCGTGGAATTCTAAAAATTCTCCTTTTTTCTAAACAACATTGAACCGAAATGCAAAAAAAGAGAGAAATCCAACCTTTCATTTAAGTACATTAAATGAAATCACTAAATGGTAAATTAAATGGTAAAAAAAATCACACATTTAGAAAAAAAACATGGAATCATGTGTCCCACAATTATTGGCACCTCTAACATTTCCACTGAAAAATTTAATTGTTCTTTTTTTAATATATTTTTCTGTAGTTGCTAAAGTTGGTCAGGGTATCTAGGAACTTTTAATTAGTAATTCATGACTTCCTGTTTCCCTGGGGTATAAATATGAGATGACACAGAGGTCTAGTTCTCTTACCCATTTGTCAACATGACAAAGACAAGAGAACACACCATTCAAGTAAGGCAGATGTGTGTCGACCTTCATAAGTCAGGCAATGGCTATAAGAAAATAGCCACTCGCCTTAACTTGCCCGTATCTACAGTCAGAGGAATCATTAAGAAGTTTAAAACAACTGGAACAGTGACAAACAAGGCTGGAAGAGGTCCCAAGTTTGTCTTGCCACAACGCACAGTGAGGAGGATGGTAAGAGAATTAAAAGAAAGTCCTAAGCTCACTGTCACAGAATTGCATCAAAGAGTGGCATCTTGGGGTCACAAAGTCTCCAAAACAACCATCAGACGCTCTCTACATGCCAACAAGCTGTTTGGGAGGCATGCAAGGAAAAAGCCTTTTCTCACTAACACTCACAAATGGAGTGTCTGGAGTTTGCTAAGCGGCACTGGGACTTCAACTGGGATCATGTGCTGTGGTCAGATGAGACTATGACTGAGCTTTTTGGCAACAAACACTCTAAGTGTTCTGGCGTAAAACAAAAGATGAGTATGCCCAAATGCACCTCATGCCCACCATGATTTATGGTGGAGGATCTGTAATGCTATGGCCCTGTTTCTCTTCCAAAGGCCATGGGAACCTTGTTAGGGTGCATGGCATTATGAACGCTTTGAACTACCAGGACATTTTAAATAAAAACCTGATGGCCTCTGCCAGAAAGCTGAAGATGGGTCGTCATTGGGTCTTTCAGCAGGATAATGATCCCAAACATTTGACAAAATCTAGACAAAAATGGTTCAGCAGTCACAAACTCAAGGTCCTTACATGGCAGTCTCAGTCCCCAATCGAAAACCTGTGGGGCGAGCTGAAGAGGAGAGTGCATAAGAGAGGACCCAGGACACTGGATGATCTAGAAAGATTGTGCAAATAAGAATGGTCAAAGATCCCTCTCTCTGTGTTCTCCAATCTTGTGAAATGTTATAGGAGGAGATTAAGTGCTGTCTTGTTGGCAAAAGGGGGTTGTACAAAGTATTAACATCAGGGGTGCCAATAATTGTGGGACACATGATTTCAAGTTTTATTTTTTTCTAAATGTGTGATTTTTTTTACCACCAAAGTAATATACTTAAATGAATGGTTGGATTTTTCTCTTTCTTTGCATTTTGGTTCTATGTTGTTTAAAAAAGGGAATTTTTTAGAAGTCCACGACCACATCTTAAACAGGGGTGCAAATAATTGTGGAGGGCACTGTATATAAATAGATTAAACATTGATTGGGTGCCACAAGTTATTTTGTGAATTTAGTCATTGAATTTAGTCATTTTAGACGATTTATAATGATGATGATCTATTCGTTTTTTGATACTGCCCTGTTATAAAATGGCCTTCATGACGTCGGCTCTGTAAAGTACAACACAGTCATAGCTCTTAGTTCACTTTAAGGGTTTCGGCAAAATAAAGTACTCTGTATGTGGGTGGTCACAGACTGCTCAAGAATACAATTTGGAGCAAACACTTACAGTTTCCATTAGTGTGTTGGTGGATAAGATCACTGGCAAAGCATGGTCCACCCAAAGATTTGCTGCTGCTATCACTAGGGATTTGTGTGTGCCCGTGTGAATGGAGAAAGTAAAAACATATAAAGGTAAATAAACAAACAAGCATTTTCGCACACTCATTAAAATTCTGCCTTTCTCATAACTAGCGCAGTAGAAAGCGTTGCTATATACAATTAGAAACACACTCATTCCTGCCATCTACCAGCAAAAACATAACTCTAAATGTTCTTTTAGATTATTAATGGACACATTCACATGATTTATCTCAGATTGGGAACCTGAATGGGACAATCTTTTATTGCGTTTTGGATTAAGATGAGTTTTTCCAGTACTACTTAAACAAAATAAAATGCCAATCAATTTTACATTACAAGTTATTATAAGCAGTCTGATATTAATCTCAATTAAACTTTCTTTGATCACATTGTTTATTTTTTCCGATTGAGATAAGGGACAGGGTTTGCACTATGTTTAGTAAACTTTTGGATCTGGATTCTAAACCATCTTCACGTTCACAAAAAAGTTTTGTTGGAATTATTCGATTTAATCATGTACATCGGTTGCACATGATTTCGTTTTTTAATATAACTTTTTTAAATTGAAAGAAAATTTATATAAAAAACTAAATCATGTACTGTTTTTGTTATGGAAAAGAGAATACATTTTAGGGTGTAGCAAAACAATATGCACGCACTGGAACATACTAACAGGAAATGGAAGTGGCTGTTTACTGTCACACACATCAACATACAGTTCTTCTTTGCATTTAAGTATTTAATAATTTATTGTTTCATATGTAATGTTAACTCTGTACTTATGGTGGATATAGAAAGTATCACCCCTTCACATTTTGTTGTTTTGCAGCTTGAAATGAAGATGGACACAGTTTTTGTTTTATTTATTTAAAAATGCATAACATTTTAATAAAACTGAACCTCAGCGAACAAAAAATAATAAATAAAGGCAGAAGTCTCAACCAAAGGGATGAAAATTCTGTAATGAATGTGCATGTTGTACCACGAAGAGGAACCATCCCGGCACAAATAGAGCCGATGAGAGGTGAGTATTCTCCCTATATAAATCCTTTTAATTAGACAATGCAATACTAATAATAACAACAAACAATGTTCAACTTGGTAGTTAAGACTGTTTGGATAAGACTGTTAATACCTAACACTATTAGGTATTATAGAGCTAACTGATTGGTCTTATCACTTGTCTTTGTTTTGTTCCATATTCATGATGATTTACAGAAGGAGATGTAAGGATGTTATCAGATCAGTTACTTTTACTGTAATTAAATAGTCAATGTCTCTCTGCTTGTTATAGTTGTATAATAATTGTTAAGTATAATTGTAATTGCTGTAATGCAGCAGATTCTTTTATTTTTGTTTATTGTTCTGAAATAGAACAAAAAAGTTAACAAAGCTTAGAAAGCATTTGTGTGTGATTTCAGTTGGACAAAATACAAACAAAAAAAGATAACGTCTACCTGTGAAGTTGGTTCAAAGTCTATTAAAATAACTATTTCAAAAGCTGATGTAATTGTCTGTCTTTGTTTATTTGTTACAAGTTTTACTATTTGCTTTAGAGCTGAAAATTCATTTAAAACCTACTGATTTGTGGTGTAAATAATCAATGATTTATCGATCAATCGGATAATAATAGACAGATCAGTCAATTATCAAAATAATCGTTTGTTGCAGCCCTAATCGAATAAGCCAAAGAAACTCCTACTAGTACTCCTCCTACTACTTTTTCTTCTTCATGCATATCAGCATATTATTGCAAGAATTAGATGCTTTGTTTCCAGTCAAGACTTACAGAAACTTGTGCATGCTTTCATCACCAGCAGGGTGGATTATTGTAATGGACTCCTAACTGGCCTCCCCAAAAAGACCACAAGACAGATGCAGCTCATACAGAACGCTGCGGCAAGGATTCTGAGCAGAACCAGAAAATATGATCATATCACACCAGTCCTCAGGTCTTTACACGGGCTACCAGTTACATATAGGATAGATTTTAAAGCTTTATTACTGGTATATAAATCGTTCAATGGCCTAGGACCTCAATACATTGCAGATATGCTCATTGAATATAGACCCAAAAGAACACTCAGGTCATTAGGATCGCATCAGCTAGAAATACCAAGGGTTCACTCTAAGCAAGGAGAGTCTGCATTTAGCTATTATGCGAGCCGCAGCTGGAACCAGCTTCCAGAAGAGAATAGATGTGCTCCTACAGTAGTCACATTCAAATCCAGACTCAAAACACATCTGTTTAACTTTGCATTTACTTTGTAGACTTCAGCTCTGCTTTCAATACCGTCATCCCTTCCAAGCTAATCATCAAACTTGGAAACCTAGGCATCAACAACCCTACCTGCAATTGGATTATGGATTTCCTGACGAACAGGCCTCAGCTTGTTAGGTTAGGCCCCATCTGCTCCACCACCACCACCCTCAACACTGGTGTACCGCAGGGCTGCGTACTGAGCCCCTTTCTCTACTCCCTTTTCACACTCGACTGCAGGCCTGTGAACGGATCTAACTCCTTCATCAAGTTTGCAGACGATACAACGGTGATTGGTCTCATCAGCAACAACGATGAGACTGCATACAGGGAGGAGGTCCGGCACATGGCCACATGGTGCACAGACAACAACCTGCTCCTTAACACCTCCAAGACAAAGGAGATCATCGTGGACTTCAGGAAGGCGAAAGGAGACACACACGACCCCATCCACATTAATGGAATGGCTGTTGAACGTGTTTCCAGTTTTAAGTTCCTGGGGACTCACATTTCGGAGGACCTGTCCTGGACCACCAACACCTCATGCCTGGTCAAGAAGGCTCACCAGCGTCTCTTCTTTCTGAGGACACTGAAGAAGAACCAACTGTCTTCAACTATCCTGGTGAACTTCTATCGCTGCACGATAGAGAGCATCCTGACCAACTGTGTCACAGTCTGGTACGGGAACTGTTCTGTTGCTGAGCGCAAGGCACTGCAGCGGGTGGTGAAAACAGCCCAGCGCATCACAGGGACTACACTTTCTGCCATTGAGGACATCCAGAAGAAACGCTGTCTGCGTCGAGCTCGCAGCATTCTCAAGGACTCCTCTCACCCCGCTCATAGACTGTTTACTCTCCTGCCTTCTGGTAGGCGCTTCCGGTGCCTCCGGACAAGAACCAGCAGACTAAGAAACAGCTTTTTTCCCAGAGCTGTTTCATTATTGAACTCTGCCCCCCACTGATTCCAGTACCTCTCATACCCTTAACTCCAATGCTGCTACAACATTGTTTACATTGCACTACAGGGCTGCATGCATGACTGAACTGTACACACCAGTACTTCATGTATCTGCTCTACCGGACTGTTTACACACACACAGCATCATTTGCACTATATACTGCTCACTTGCACACCAGGAATATTTAACTGAATGCTCATTTGCACTAATGGACCACTTCCATAACTGCATTAACCTATCTACTGCACTGTAATTCTATTAACTGCATCTACTCATCTATTGCACTGTAACTTCAATAACTGCATTAACTAACCAACTGCACGGTAACTCTATTAACTGCATCTACTCATCAATTGCACTATAACTTCAATAACTGCATTAACTAATCTACTGCTCTGTAACCTTATTAACTGCATTAACTCATCTTCTGGACTGCAACCTATTAACTGCATTAACTCATATACTGCACCGTAACTTTAATAACTGCATAAACTCATATACTGCACCGTAACTTTAATAACTGCAACTTCAACAACTGCATTAACTCACCTATTGCACTGCAACTTTAATAGCCAATGTCAATAATTTATGCATACCTAAGTCACTTGCACTGTTTTAGTCTAAATTATTATCTGTTCATATCCACCTGTACATTAATGTTCATAGTATATAGTCATCTGTATATATTGTTCATAGTATATACCTACTGTCATATTTTCATAGAACATTCCTACTGCAAAATATTTTTATAGTCCATGCCCACTGTATTATATTCTCACTTCTGTATTTATTCTAACTGTATATCCTGCACTTGCTAACTGCACTTCTGGTTAGACCTAAACTACATTTCGTTACACTGTACTTGTATATGTGTAATGACAATAAAGTTGAATCTAATCTAATCTAAAATTTCATGAATGTGCACTGTGCCTCTGACCGTCCGACTGTTTGTGCTGTGCTTTATATTATTAATTTTCTATTCTAAACTTTTTTTTATTCTTAACTGGTAAAATTTAATTTTTCTTATTTTTTCACTGTTTTATTAAATGGATATTTTAATTTAATAAATGTAAGGCACTTTGAATTACCATTGTGTATGAAATGTGCTATATAAATAAACTTGCCTTGCCTTGCGCTGATGCAAACTGCCTCTAAAATATTTAGATAGAAGTAGCTTATTCTAAGGTGATACAAACATTACGATTCATTATGTAAGGTATTTATACACCGCCGAAGATATGGTTTGTATATTATTTCTGTCAATGAATCCTTAAAATCTATTAATCACGTATAAAGGGTGAAGGACAAACGTAAGGCAACTGGAGAGGGAAAGCAAACCCGGGAGTACATCAGGGTAGGTACAGTATATAAGTTTTAAAGGTTTGAAAAAAATTATAGCATGTTCACAACATAACTGTCACAAAACTGCAATTGCAACATTTAATTAGGGATGGCTGACGCAAAACTTACGTTTCAACACTGTGTCGAGATTAGGCAGCATCGATGGTTTGGAAGCATTTCCATTTGGAAACCACAAATAAGATGAGATACGTATTGGAATAGGAAACTAGCCTATTGCAACAATACATCATCCATGATGTGTATTTTGTGGAGCGCTCGTCCTGCCCTTATGGAGGGTTCAGAGGATGGTAACATTCCCTGTGTAACTAGGCCTGCTACTGACACTGCAAGGTATGCATTGTCTAGAATTTAATTAAAATCACTAAGTATAGAACAGGGATCTTAAACCTGCTCCCGGTGCACTCCCATCCTGCAGACTGCAGCTCCAACCCAACTCCAACATACCTGTCTCTGTAATAATCAAGCAACCCTGAGCACCTTGATTAGCTGATTCAGCTGTGTTTGATTGGGGTTGGAGCTCAAATCTTAAGGAGGGTAGCTCACCAACGCAGGGTTGAAGACCTCTTTATTGTAATAGTAAATCCATAGTTTAAAATAGACTTGGGCCTTTGTCAACCTAAGTCTTGGGAATCAAACTCAATTCCTCGAGGGCTGAAGCTCTGTACAGTTTAGCTCGAACTCTGATCAAACACACCTGATTTAGCTAATCAAGGTCTTCAGGATTGCAAGAAACTTTCAAGCAGGTGTGGGTTGGAGCTAACTGTGCAAAAGCTGGGGCCCTCCAGGAATTGAGTTTGACACCCCTGACCTACAACCTAACATCCCAATCACAACTACAAATCATGGTAACAACAGCTTCAATGTACATTTCTAAATATACTTCACTAACGTGGCCACTCTTAAAAATATATCGGACTATATTTGATCACAGGATTACCAAATAGACAGCAAGTGAAGACATAATTTTGGTTCTTTTCATTTTGGTGGTTCTTCTACATATACATGAATATACCCCATGATTCCTGCGAGTCATGGGAACATGGGAAGCCGAAACACAATTAATCACATGACTGGAACGGGACAGAAAAAAATTTCAGCGGGAGTGGGTGGGACCAGGAATGCATAGACATACCTTTGATATACAGCGGGGGAAATTAGTATTTGACACATCAGCATTTTTTATCAGTGGGCTAAGTGGGCTATTGACATAAAATTCCCACCAGATGTAGCCATCAAGCCAAATATTGAATTCGTACAAAGAAATCAGAACATTTAAGTATACAAGTTGAGTCATAATAAATAAAGTGGCAGGAAACACCTGTGGCAGTAATGCACCTAGTTGGTATGCAAACCAATAATAATATAAGAGAAGGATGTGGCCTCCCCATGCACTCACTGGACTGTAGCCGTGAAAAGTTAATTTAAGACTGTTGATTTAAGAGTTGATTTAAAACTGTAACCCATGTAAACTTACTTTCCCTTTGGAAATCGCAGCAACCAACCTGAGGCTGGACATTGTTCTGTGGTCCAGCTCCAGTAGGAGAGTCCTCATAGTTGAGTTGACTGTACCTTGGGAAACGGCCATTAACGGAGCATTTGAAAGAAAGAATCTCTGGTATGCCAAGTTGGCAGCAGAGGCTGAAGAGCAGGAATGGTCAGCGAAAGTGTTCTGCCGGGGCTTTGCTTCCAATTCTACTACAAGGCTGCTTAAGGAAGTGGAAATCAGAGGACAGTCACAGCGGACGGTAGTCGAAGAACTTGCCACTGTTGCTGAGAGAAGCAGCCACTGCCTATGGTTGAAACGGAAGGACACAATATGGGCCGCCAAATGACCACATAATAAAATGGTGTTGTGTGTTGTAATTTAATGCCATATGGGACCGGGGACACTGAGCATGCATTAATGGTGCCAGTGGGGCTATAACAGCCTTTGCCAATGGGTTGGCGCGTGTGGTTGCATTGATTTTGGTACTGTGTTGTAATGTTATGCCATACAGGACCGGGGCCACTGAGCATACACTTCACTGTAGGCAGTCATGGCCCAAGGGCAAGAAAGTCGGACTCGTGACCAGAAGGCTGCAGGTTGTATTGGTTTGGTGGATGGACACCATATGCAAGGCCGGATTAACCATATGGACAATTTGGCAATTGCCCAGGGACGCCCGACCTCTAAAGGGCCCGAGCGGTGACGCCAATCAACGTGCACTGACCTGGTCGCGTGAACGCAAGCGCTACTACACAATTAAAAAAATGCAAATATGGAGAAGCTAAGTGGGAGCGCTAAGCGAAAATTAAAAAGGGAGAAGGAGATCTGGAAGCGAGAGGACTGCCATTTCGAGGCGACAATGAAATGCTTGAACTGGTAGCGGAGTTTGACCCCTTTTTAAAGGAGCACCTGGAGAAGCATTGCAATAAGGGTAGAGGAATTTATTTCATTAATGGGTGACAAAACTAAGCAAGTAATAGCAGAGGAAATCAGACACACTTAATATTTCTCTGTAATCGTTGATTCAACACCAGATTTAGCACACGTAGATCAGCTCACATTTGTTTTTCGTTTTGTCAACGCAGAAGGCAGAGTAGTGGAAAGATTCATTGGGTTTGAGCCCATCCACAGCCACACAGGTGCAAGCCTAGCTGAATGTTTGATTGAAATGGTGCGAGGCTTGGGGTTAGATTTGTCAAACTGTCGTGACCAAAGTTTCGATAACGCTAACATTATGTCTGGCAAACACAGCGGGCTCCAGGCGCACTTGAAAAAAAAACCCTAACTCATTATACGCCATGTGCATTTGCTGAACCTCGTAGGTGTTAACTGCATTGATAACTGCTGTGAGGAGGTTAACTCTTTTTTTGAACTGTTACAGTCCCTGTATACATATTGCAGCGCATCAACACATCGCTGGAATATAGTTTTTCATAACAGCGAATATTACATAAGATACAATCTAAAATCCCCTAGCACCACTCGATGGAGTTGCAGAGCAGACTCCACAAAAGCTCTCAATAAAAATTACGAGGCAATCAGAGATATATTAGCCAAAATAGCTTCAGACTGCGATGAGAAAACACAAACCAAAACCGAAGCTGCTGCATTAGTCGCAAAACTTGATAAACTTGAGACCGTAATAATGACTATGTTGTGTGACCGGGTACTACATAGATTTAAGGCAACAAGTGACCAACTCCAAAAAAGCGATATGGATTTAGCTACTGCTCTTGGCCTTTTGTGGTCACTGCATTTATATGTCGGCACTTTACTTGAACAGTTTGCAGAGCTCGAAGAATCCGCACGCAGTGTTAGTGCCACACCAAACAACCAGTTTGACACTCAACGTGTGAGAAATAGAAAGAAATTTGCAGACGAGTCTGGGGATGACAGCGAAGTAGCTTTTACTTCACGCGAGTTTCACCTCACTGCGGCGGATTCGGTTTGTTGTATCACTGCACTTGTACTTTGCACTTTCTTTCATATTAGTGTATTTTATTCATAGCATACATTGTTCCTTATCACTGTTGTTGCTAACTTATACTGATATTTTTTAATAACCATCTCCTGGTTATTTACTTGAAGATCTTAAACCAAAACACTCAGCGCCGTTAGCATAGCACAAGCGTGCTAGCGGGCTTTCTGTTTACACTGCTAAATAATATCATCTCGCCTTCTAGTTGTCTTGTGTGCTAACTGTTTCTCTCTTAAGCGTATATACTAAGAATCACAGAGCAGCCTTGGTAAGTTGGAATTACTCTTCAAACCCGGTGAGTTATGGCTTCTTCTCTTATTATTGTCACTTGCACCTCATGTCAAATGTTTAGCTTAGCCTTCTCTGTCAGCGGCGAGGGCTTTACATGCGATAAATGCAGGGAAATAGCTAGGCTGACAGAGAAGACCTCAGAATTGGAGTTTCGCATCCAATCTTTATCTGAGGATAGTAAGAATGTAAGGAGCTTAGAAAACACTTTGGATGCGAGCAATATTAGCGTGCACAGTTAAGTTCCGGTTGAACAACTGGGAAGCTTTGTGACTGTGAGACGGCGTGGTCGCAGGTCAAAACACCACTCAACCGTTCCGACTACAGTCTCGAACAGGTTTGCCCCGCTCAGTGACGCACCGACTGAGAAACCTGCTGAAAGTGCCCTAGTTATCGGTGATTCTATTGTTCGGAACGTTAACATAGAGGCACCAGCCACCATAGTCAAATTTTTACCGGGAGCCAGAGCGCCTGACATCAAGTCAAATTTAAATGTGCTGGCTAAGGCTAATCATAAAATCAGTAAGATTGTTATTCACGTCGGCACAAATAATGTTCGACTCCGTCAATCGGAGATCACAAAAGATAATATTAAAGAGGTGTGTGAGCTCGCAAGCACAATGTCAGACACTGTAATATTCTCTGGCCCCCTCCCTGCTTATCGTGGTGATGAGATACATAGCAGATTATCATATCTAAATGGCTGGTTGTCTGAGTGGTGCCTGCAGAATTATATTGTTTTTATAAATAACTGGAAGAGTTTTGAGGGCAGACCTGACCTGTTGAAAAGTGATGGTCTCCACCCCTCCTGGGCTGGAGCTTTTTGTACTGTCTAGAAATATGGCACATAGTCTTAATGCTAAAACTTGACTCACTGGGGCCCAGGTCAGGAAGCAGACAGAATGGCTTAACCAACGGTCTGCTTGCCGTCTCACGTTGCAGAACACACTAAATACACAACATGCGATAATACTTTCTCCCAAACATCATAAAATAGAGACTGTGTCTGTCCCCTTGATCAGCAAACATAAAATAATGCGTAAACCTCTCAAAGGTAATTTAATTAATGTTAAACTAACTAAACATGAACATAATACAGATAATCAACTGTTACGACTCGGATTGCTAAATATTAGATCTCTCTCTAATAAAGCACTTTTTGTTAATGATATGATATCAGATCATAAAATAGACGTGTTCTGTCTGACAGAAACATGGCTAAAGCCAGATGATTATATTGCTTTAAATGAGTCTGTCCCCCAAGATTATTACTATAAACACGAGCCTCGCCTAAAAGGCAGAGGGGGGGGGGGGGGGGTGTTGCTGCACTTTACCGAAACTCTTTTAGCATTTCTCAGAAGTCTAATCCTAAATACAATTCTTTTGAAGTCATGGTACTTGATGCATCAATACCTAATACTAAGGAGAAAACATCTTTAAAATGTATTCTGGCTATTATACATAGGCCTCCAGGGCACCACACAGATTTTATTAATGAATTTGGTGGGTTCTTATCAGAACTAGTACTGGCTGCAGACAGAGTCCTTGTTGTTGGTGACTTTAACATTCATGTAGATAATGATACAGAAGCTTTAGGAATGGCTTTTAAAGACACTCTTAACTCCATGGGCGTTAGTCAACATGTGTCAGGACCTACTCACCTTCATAATCATACTTTAGATTTAATATTGTCTTACGGTATAAACGTGGACGACGTAAAAATCCTTCAGCAGAGCGTAATAACGCTGAAGATCTTGACTTTACCATTGAAAATATTAATGCCACCTTAGGTTGCTCCTCTGCGCTTAAAGAAGATTAAAAATGACAGACCGACACCGTGGAATAATGAACACACTCAGGCTCTAAAGAAAGCGGCACGAAAAATGGAGCGCAACTTTAAGAAAACTAAATTAGAGGTATTTCGTACTGCCTGGAAGGATAATATTAAAAAATACAGGAAAGCCCTCAAAACGTCTAGATCAGCCTACCTTTTATCACTAATAGAAGAAAACCTAGGGTTTTGCTGGTTTTTATTCGATACAGTGGCTAAATTAACCAAAAATAAATCATCAGCGACTTCTGATTCTGTATACCAGCATAGCAGTGATGATTTTATGAACTATTTCACAAATAAAATCCAAGATATTCGAGAAAAAATTATAACTATGGAACCAAAAGTGAATCCCGCTGAACAAACGACTAACTACAGCGCCTCTAAGGAGAAATTACGTTTATTTTCTACTATAGATCACGATGAACTATCTAAAATCATTAGATCATCTAAATCGACTGCATGCATGCTAGACCCTATACCTACAAATCGTCTCGGTTACGTATGTAACCTCCGTTCCCTGATGGAGGGAACGAGACGTTGTGTCGACAGAATGGGGTATAAAAGGGAGCCGGCGTGCCGCATTCATTCACCTTTTGTGCTGAGGAGCCTGAGGATCTTGCCCCGACTGCTGCAGCGGGCGGCCAGCGTTGTGGCATGAAGGACACAACGTCTCGTTCCCTCCATCAGGGAACGGAGGTTACATACGTAACCGAGACGTTCCCTTTCTGTCGGTCTCTCGACGTTGTGTCGACAGAATGGGGTTCCTCGGAAAACGCCACAGCGCTGTGCCGCGTCACAATTCCTCGCGAAGCGACGCTGACTGGCCTGGGCGTGTCAGACGTGAGCGCTTTGCATGAATTGCAACCTTCCAGCGGAAGGGAAGGAGTCCAGAGCTTTCAAAAAAGATGGGAGCCCCTTCCACCGGCCGTCACGGACGGCGGCCTAGTTCTCTTAACAGCGAGAAGCCGCCCGGCACCGTAAGGCCACTGGGGAGCGTCATTCCCCCCTGAGGGAACGCGCTACGGAGACCACTTCCTACCGCAGGGAGGAGCTTTAGTGGAGATTCACACACGGTCTCACCGGATAGGGGAGAGCACTTGGGAGACATGCAGACACGAGATGGTGTCGCGAGCAGGTGAAGTACACCTGGGAGAGGTCATGGGCCATCGATTGAGAGCCATTCATGAGAAGACAACAGACGGAACCGCCCTGTGGGGGGGTTACTACGTGTGGAGCACTAGGCCTCGTTTGAGTCACTGCTAGAGCTCAGAAACAGGCCAAGGGAGGCAGGGCCGCTCCACCGAGCCTGCCGCCGAGGAGTGCTTAGTGATGGATGGAATGCCTACTCTTCGCCCACGTGGGGGGAAGAGGGGAGGCTGGATAGCACCACGACTCACCTATGGAGGGGCGCTATCGCAGGCGTACGCCCACCGGCTGCCGGACTTACCTGGCGGTGCTTCGTAAGACTCTGGCTGATACCGGTTCCACGCGGAGGCTGTAGAACCTCGCGAAGGTGCTGGGCGTAGCCCAACCCGCAGCTCTACATACGTCTGCCAGAGGGGCGCTCTGAGCCAGTGCCCACGAGGAGGCCACACCCCTGGTGGAGTGTGCCCTCACTGCAAGCGGGCACGGGAGATCCTGTGATCGGTAAGCCATTGATGGCGTCCACGATCCAGTGCGCCAACCTCTGTTTGGAGACAGCCCTCCCCTTGTGCTGACCTCCCAAAACAGACAAAAAAAAAAGCTGCTCAGAGCTCCTGAAGCTCTGCGTGCGGTCCAATCAGAGGCGCAGCGTGCGCACTGGACACAACACGGAAGAGGTTGGGTCTTCCTCCCCAGAAGGGAGCGCCTGCAGGTTCACCACCTGGTCCCGAAAGGGAGTGGTGGGAACTTCGGGCACGTCGCCAGGCCGGGGTCTCAGGATAACGTGAGATTGATCAGGCCCGAACTCTAGGCAATCCGTGGCCACGAAAAATGCATGTAGGTCCCCTACCCTCTTGGCGAGCGCCACTAGGAGAGCCGTCTTCATCGAGAGATGAGAAAGAGCGGCATCTCCGAGGGGCTCGACGGGGGGCCTCTGGAGGCCCGCCAGGACCACATTGAGGTCCCAAGAGGGAACGGAGCGCGGACGGGCTGAATTCAGCCTCCTCGCGCCCCTCAGGAACCTAATGACCAGGTCGTGCTGTCCCAGAGACTTCCCACTAACTGGTCCGTGATGAGCGGCAATAGCGGCTACATACACCTTCAGCGTGGAAGGGGAGAGATTGCTCTCGAGTCTCGACTGCAGGAAGGACCGCACGCTCCCGATCGAGCATATCCGTGGGTCTTCTCCACGAGAAGAACACCAGGACGAGAAGAGGCGCCACTTCAATGCGTATAACCGCCTCGTGGCCAGGGCTCTAGCCTGAGCAATGGTTTCCACCACCGCTGGGGGTAGACCACTCAGGATCTCCTCGTCCCGTCCAGGAGCCAGACATGGAGGTTCCAGAGGTCTGGTCTCGGATGCCATAACGCGCCCTTCCCCTGAGAAAGGTCCTTCGTCAGGGGAATCGGCCAGGGGGGAGTTGTCGTCAGGAGCATTAGCTCCGAGAACCAAGTCCTGTTGGGCCAGTAAGGCGCAACTAGTAGCACTTGATGCTCCTCTTCCCTGACTTTGCACAAGACGTGTGCAATGAGGCTCACTGGGGGGAAGGCGTACTTCCGCTTGTCCCACGGCCAGCTGTGCGCCAGGGCATCCGTGCCGAGGGGGCCCTCGGTCAGGGAGTACCAAAGCGGGCAACGGGTGGTGTCCAGGGAGGCGAACAGGTCCACCTGTGCCTGCCCGAACTGCACCCAGATGAGTTGGACTGCGCGGGGGTGGAGCCGCCACTCTCCGCGGGGCGTCGACTGACGAGAGAGCGCATCGGCTGTCTGGTTCAGGTCGCCCGGGATGTGCGTGGCTAACAGAGACTTCGTCCCCTGCTGGCTCCACAGGAGGAGGCGTCGGGCGAGTTGCGATAGCTGCCGTGAACGAATACCACCTGTCGGTTGATATATGCCACGGCAGTCGTGCTGTCCGACCGGACCAGCACGTGCTTGTCCTGCACGAGGGGAAGGAACCTCCTCAGTGCAAGCAGCAACGCTAACAACTCTAGGCGATTGATATGCCAGCGCAGGCAGGGGCCCGTCCAGAGACCCGACACTGCGTGCCCGTTGCACACAGCACCCAACCCTGCAGGGAGGCGTCTGTCGTCACCACGACGCGCCTCGAAACCTGCCCAAGAGGGACCCCAGTCCGCAGAAAGGTCATTGAAGACCATGGGGTTAAGGTGCGCCGGCAGAAGGGCGTGATCGTGACGCGCCTGTTGCCGGTGTGCCACGCACTCCAAGGAACTCTGCTCTGTAGCCAGTGCTGTAGCGGTCTCATGTGCATCAACCCGAGGGGGACCACCCCCGCCGAGGACGCCATGTGTCCCAGGAGCCTCTGAAAAAGTTTCAGCGGGACCGCTGGCTGCTGCCTGAAGTTCCTCAGGCAGGTCAGCACTGACTGGGCACGCTCGGAAGAAAGACGTGCAGTCATGGAGACAGAGTCGAGTTCCATACCGAGGAAGAGGATGCTCTGCCCAGGGGAGAGCTTGCTCTTCTCTCGGTTGACCTGTAACCCCAAATGGTCTAGGTGCCGGAGCACCAGGTCCCTGTGTGTACACAACAGATCTCGCGAGTGCGCCAAGATGCCAGTCGTCAAGAAAGTTGAGTATGCGCACCCCCTGCTCCCTGAGGGGAGTGAGGGCGGCCTCCACGACCTTCGTAAAGACTCGAGGAGACAGGGACAGACCAAATGGGAGGACGCGGTACTGATATGCCTGTCCCTCGAAAGCGAACTGTAGGAACGGCCGGTGACAAGGGAGGATGGACACATGGAAGTACGCGTCCTTCAGGTCGATCGCCATGAACCAATCCTGATGCCTGACGGACGTCAGGATGCGCTTCTGCGTTAGCATCCTGAACGGCAGCTTGTGTAGGTGCTTGTTCAGGGTACGCAGGTCCAAGATGGGGCGCAGCCCGCCACTTTTCTTGGGGACAATGAAATACGGGCTGTAAAACCCGGAGTACATCTCGGCCAGAGGGACGAGCTCGATCGCCCCCTTCGCCAGAAGGGTAGCGACCTCGGCCCGAAGCACGGGAGCATCTACCCCTCCCACTGAGGTGAAGAGGATGCCTCGAAACTTGCTTGGCGAACTGAATCGCATAGCCGAGACGGATCGTTCGCTCTAGCCACCGTGCTGGTCTGGGAAGAGCCAACCAGGCTCCCAGGTACCGAGACAGGGGGACCAGAGGTTCGATCTGATTCATTGCCCCCGTGGGGGGTGGTTCGATGGCTGGCACTACGGCTCCCTCGACGCGGGGGGGGACCCCGGGGAGGAGAGCGGCTCTGCCGAGGTGCCTGTCGGGCGATATCGCGGCATACCGCACCGTCTGACTGAGGGTGCTGGTGGCCACTGAGAGTATACCCAACCGTGTGTCTCGCCGGAACACAACGTGGGGTTGCCGAGCACCGTCCTGTGGAGGGTGAGAGCGGCTGTGAGAAAGACCCAGGGAGAGAGAAAGCTCTTTCTGTGAGAATGTGGGCACCAGGCCCTGAAAGGGGCCCGGCTGGTGTTGTTGAGACGGGGCAGGCACCGTCCCAGTCCGACCCTCTAGCGATGTAGTTGCTTGGGTCGGGCCCGGTGAACTCGATCTCCCTGGGTTCACCCCGTCAGAACACTTCTGCTTCCGCGGAGGTTGGTGACGGGATGGTGCTCGCCTCTTCGACATCCTTCTCCGGGAGGCCGCCTGTGCAGGGGGCGCTGGCGCAGTCGGAGAGGGGCGGAGCTGCTGGGAAGCAGACGCTGCGCGGGACCTCGACGGACGATAGGCGGCCGGGTCGCGGCGGGGCAGGAGCTGCTGGGAAGCAGACGCCGCGCGGGACCTCGACGGACGATAGGCGGCCGGGTCGCGGCGCCTCCGTCTGCTTCTTTACAGTCGAGAACTGAGAAGTCCTCGACCGTATCACCACACAGCCCACCCTGCGCGATGGGAGCGTCGAGAAAGCGAACCTTCTCAGCGTCCCGCATCAAGGTTCATCAAGCGCATCAAGCGTGCGCAAGGTTCAGCCAAAGGTGTCCCTCCTGGACCACCAGTGTGGACATCGTACGACCCAGGGCTCACGCCGTCACCTTCGTCGCCCGAAGAGCGATGTCAGTGGCAGCGCGGAGCTCCCTGGGTCGGACTTTCCCTCGTGCAACTCCTTCAACGCCTCGGCCTGCCTGCAGACTGGCCATGGCGTGAAGAGCCGAGGCAGCTTGACCCGCCGCGTTGTAAGCCCTCGACACCAGCGATGGGAGCCTTGGTCGATCTCTCCAGGTGGCAGCTGTCTGCGGGCACAGGTGCACCGCGACTGCACGTTCCACCTGAGGGATGTCGACGTAGCCCTTAGCTGCCCCGTCATCGAGGGAAGTCAGGGCGACCGAGCTAGTCTGACGTGCACGCGCCGAGAAGGGGGCGTTCCAGGTCCGACTGAGCTCCTCATGCACTTCCGGGAAAAATGGTACCGGCGCCGACCGTGGCTTAGAGTCACGGCCGGTCCCCAGATACCACGTGTCCAACCGCAAGCGTTGGGGAAGAGGCGGTGCGGTGCACTGCAGCCCAATACTCGCGGCGGCCCGGGAAAGCATGGTTGACATCTCGACGTCCGCTTCATCCTGACCTCGACCCCCCGGAGAGGGAAGCTCTAAGGAATCGTCGGGGTCGGATGCCAAGAGGTCGCCCTCCGATGCTGCGAGCGACATCTCATCGTCGTCACGCCCCGTGTCCGAGTGCGTGACGGAGGAACAAGGCGGCGTACCGCCTTTTCCGGGACGGTCAGACGAGCGAGGCGGGGCGTGAACGGTCCGCGAGCCGATGGCTGACGGATTGAGGCTCACTGTAATTCCCCGATCACCCCCGGTGCTCGCCGAAGCGGACGGCAGGGCTGATGCCACTGCTGCCGCAGAACGGGAAGCACTCGAGGTGGCGGCTGATTCTCGGAAGAACGCAGCTACCCGTGACCGCAACGTCTGAATTACCATCCGCCCGCAGTGCGGGCAAGATGTATCCACAAACGCTGCCTCGGCGTGCTGGAGTCCTAGACACACGAGGCAGACATCGTGTCCGTCCCCTTCCTCGATGAGTGCGCCGCACCCACGAGCACAGCGGGACATGCCGCGCTGAAGAAACACTAAGCCCTGAAATGGGCTCGCTCTTTAGAGAGATGCCTTGGAAGTTGCCGAGACGCCCAGGGGAAGTCACAGGAAAAGGGACAATCCGCTGCACCACGTCGTAAGACCAGCAACACGTAGATAGTATCTGCATCACACGTATATAGTATCTGTATCAGTCGTCAGCATCAGGATGCGAAGGCTCCGAAGAACAAAAGGTGAATGAATGCGGCACGCCGGCTCCCTTTTATACCCCGTTCTGTCGACACAACGTCGAGAGACCGACAGAAAGGGAACTACTGAAAGAGATGCTCCCAGAAATTATAGATCCTCTACTTAGCATTATTAACTGATCTCTGACATTAGGACATGTGCCTAAAGCATATACGGTGGCTGTTATAAGGCCCCTTGTCAAAAAAACCCATCTGGACCCTGGAGAACTAGTAAACTACAGACCTATTTCGAATCTACCTTTCTTATCTAAAGTTCTGGAAAAAGTAGTCTCAACTCAAATATGTTCCTTCCTCCAAAGGAATGAGATAATGAAGATTTCCAGTCTGGATTTAGAGCACATCACAGTACAGAGACTGCTCTGATTAGATTTACAAATGATCTGCTTATGGCGTCCGACCGAGGTTGTATCTCCTTATTGGTGCTGCTAGATCTTAGTGCTGCATTCGACACCATTGACCACAGCATGCTCCTACATAGACTCGAAAATGATGTCGGTATTAAGGAAATAGCTTTGAAATGGCTTAGAACTTATTTATGCGACCGTTTTCAATATGTAGCAATAAACAATGAGGTATCACGCAAATCGCAAGTCCAGTACGGTGTACCACAGGGCTCAGTCTTAGGGCCTATGCTCTTCGCATTATACATGCTACCTCTAGGAGATATAATAAAGCGACATGAGGGAAAGCTTTCACTGTTATGCTGATGATACGCAACTTTATTTCCCTTTCTGTCGGTCTCTCGACGTTGTGTTCTTCGAATTGCCGAATTCTACGGCGCGATGCAGCGGAGATTCCCCTGGGCCTCCTGGCAGTTCCAGAGGTGTTTTTCTAAAAGAGCAATTTCCTCAGCGTGGCATTGCCCGCTGATCTCTTGGGTGCAGTGCACTCATCGAGGACGGGGACCGACACGGTGGTTGCCGCAGGTGTTCGGGGGTCCGACCACTATGGTCCTTTTCCTATCTAGCGCCTAAACTTTGGAACAGTCTTCCCTGCACTGTCCGGGAGGCAGACACACTCTGTCAGTTTAAATCTAGACTAAAGATGCATCTTTTTAATCTTGCATACACTACACTATCATAATATATATATTTCAAAGATCTAGGCTGCACTAGTTAGACCAACCGGAACCAGGGACACTTCCAATAACAACTGATGCATTTGTTGCATCAAAGAGTGCAGAACAGTACTCTACTCTCTGCCAGTCTTGTCTCATTGTTCCAAGGTTACTAGAGCGGGCAGGATGCAGTCCAAGGCTACCGGAGCGGGCAGGACGCAATCCATTACCAGACCTGACAAATGCTGGACGAAGGACGTGGCGACACTACAAATCTTCAGTCGCTATTAGATTATTAATGATAATTTTAAATCTAACTTTTTTTATTTTGCCTTGTTGTGCAAGCACTGTCGAGCTTGTGCAGAGGCAGCAGTTTTTGCCAGAGGGGAACTGGAATCCCCTGGTTAGGCCTGGTTTCCCTCTGAGGTTTTTTTCTCCAACAAAGGAGTTTTGGGTTCCTCGCCACCGTTTGCATACTGTTTTGCACTGTTTGGCTGGCTGCTAGAATTTAATAGTCTTATTTAATTAAAACTGCATATAGGAATTTATTGTGTGTCTGATATTTGACCTGTGTTTTGACTTCCATAACCTTTTATGTTTTACTTATAGTCAATGTTTTCTTGTACAGCTGCTTTGTAACAATGAAAATTGTAAAAAGTGCTATATAAATAAAGCTGACTTGACTACTGATAGTAGTCAGAGATTTAAGGTTGAAACATATTATGTCATAATTGACACACTTTGTTAGTGCCTATCCAAGCGCATCGAAGCCTATACAGATGTGTGTGACCTCTTTGGAGTTTTATTTGAGAGGGACTGCAATGATTGTGATGTGCGTGAAAGAGCTGCTAAGCTGTGCTCCACTTATCCGACAGATCTGGATGGTTCCTTGTCAGACGAACTTATTAAGTTCAAGCACTTTGTGCAGAATGAGACTTCACCTGTACAGCTGCTGCAGGCTCTTGAGAGACATGGACTTAAGACAACATTTCCAAATGTTTATGTTGCACTAAGACTGTTATTAACCTTGCCTGTGTCTAACTGCGAGGGTGAGAGGTCGTTTTCGGTTTTGAAACGAGTAAAAAATGAGCTGAGGACCATGATGTCACAGATTCAATTCAATTCAATTCAATTTTATTTATATAGCGCTTTTCACAATTTGCATTGTTCCAAAGCAGCTGTACAGGGGAAAAACGAAAAACCCAAGAAAGGGTAAAACACACTACATGGTGTGTTATATAATAATCCAATTATTCTAGTAAATAATATCTAATGTCAGCATCTCCTGGTGGTTTATTAAGCATATTTGCTTTAAGTGAATGCTTGGCTGAAAAGATGTGTCTTTAATCTAGATTTAAATTGGGCGAGTGTGTCTGATCCTCGAATAGTGTCAGGAAGGCTATTCCAGAGTTTAGGTGCTACGTATGAGAAAGCTCGACCCCCTTTGGTGGATTTAGTTATTCTAGGTATTATCAAAAGTCCTGCATTTTGAGATCTTAGAGAGCGTGGTGGGTTGTAGTGTGATAGAAGCTCTGTTAGGTAGGTAGGGGCTAAACCCTTTAAGGCTTTATAAGTGATTAAAATAACTTTAAAGTCAATACGATACTTAATGGGTAGCCAGTGAAGGGTTGATAAAATTGGGGTTATGTGATCGTATTTTCTGGACCTAGTTAGAACTCTGGCAGCTGCGTTCTGAACTAACTGTAGTTTATTTATTGATGATGCAGGACAACCACTAAGTAGCGCATTACAGTAGTCAAGTCTTGAGGTCATAAATGCATGAATAAGCTTCTCCACGTCAGCAACACACAGAATATTTCGTAACTTGGCAACATTTCTTAGGTGGAAAAAGGCTGTTTTTGTGACATTTGAGATGTGATTTCGAAATGACAGCTTGCTGTCTAATATAACGCCTAGATCTTTTACTGTATTTGTTGGAGTAACGGTACATCCTTCAACTTGCAGTTTATAATCAGAAATATTCGGTTTGCGTGTCTTTGGTCCGATAAGTAATATTTCTGTTTTATCAGAATTTAAAAGAAGGAAATTACAGGTCATCCAATGTTGTATATCTTTAATGCACTCTGCCAATTTGGATAGCTGGGAGGAATCATCTGGTTTTGATGAGATATATAGCTGAGTATCATCTGCATAGCAGTGGAAGCTGATTCCATGTTTTTTAATGATGTTTCCGAGGGGAAGCATGTATATGGAGAACAGCACGGGTCCCAGAACCGATCCCTGAGGTAATCCATAATTTACTTGCGTTAGATTGGATGGTTCCCCATTTAAATGGACAAATTGATGTCTTTCTGACAAGTAAGATCTAAACCACTGTAGTGCCTGTCCCTCAATACCGGTATAATTGTGTAAGCGATCTAGAAGTATGTTATGGTCCACGGTATCGAACGCAGCACTAAGGTCAAGCAGGACCAGGAGTGAGATGTTACCTTTATCTGATGCTATAAGCAGGTCGTTTGTAATTTTAACGAGCGCAGTTTCTGTGCTATGATGCGATCTAAAGCCTGACTGAAATTTTCCGTGCATGTTGTTATTTTGTAAGAAAG
The DNA here is from genome assembly GCF_947034865.1 of Barbatula barbatula. Lineage (NCBI taxonomy): Eukaryota > Metazoa > Chordata > Actinopteri > Cypriniformes > Nemacheilidae > Barbatula > Barbatula barbatula. The sequence goes on along the minus strand of NC_136778.1, from coordinate 19,973,361 downwards.
AGCACAACTGAGTGCACACTACTTTTTCTAGTATTTTAGACAGGTATGGGAGATTTGAAATCGGTCTATAGTTTCCAAGTTCATTTGGATCTAAGTTTGGTTTCTTGATTAGAGGCTTAATGACAGCCATTTTAAAGGGTCCTGGGACATGGCCTAGATTAATTGACGAGTTGATAATGTTATAAATGGGCTCAATTGCAACAGGTAGTAGCTCTTTTAATAATTTAGTTGGTATGGGGTCTAATAAGCAAGTTGTAGGTTTAGAAGTTGCGATAAGTTTAATTAAATCTTCCTGTTTTATAGGTGTAAAACGCTGGAGCCTTTGTTTTGGAGCGATGGTTGGTGCTAATTCATAGGACAGATTTGGAGGTTGAGTTTTTACAATTTTGTCACGAATGTTTTCGATTTTCTCTGTAAAGAATTTCATGAATTCATTGCTACCGAGGTGCGGCGGAATAGCCAGGTCAGGTGGTGTCTGTTTATTTGTTAATTTAGCGACTGTGCTAAATAGAAACCTTGGATTGTTTTTGTTGGTTTCTATGAGGTTACGAAGGTGCTCAGCCTTTGCTGTTTTTAGTGCCTTTTTATAACAATTTACACTCTCTTTCCACGCCATTTTAAAGACTTCTAATTGAGATTTTTTCCATTTGCGCTCTAGTTTGCGAGTTTCTCTTTTAAGGGCGCGAGTGGTGCTATTGTACCATGGTGCAATATTTTTCTCATTAATCTTTTTTGACTTCGTAGGTGCAACGGCTTCTAATGTATTAGAGAAAATAGTACCCAATTTCCTGGTCATGACATCGAGCGATTCTTTATTTATTGGTATGGTTATTAAAGGAGTCAGATCTGGCTAGCTCTTTGCGAAGCTATCTTTAGTAGCGGAGGGGATTGTTCTACCCTGTCGATAACGAGTTAAAGGGCTGATTCCTGGCGTGCGCAAAGTACCCGTTATAAGATAGTGATCGGTGACATCGTCGCTTTGAGGCATAATATCTATATTGGTTAGATCTGCTCCGTGAGATATAATCAGGTCTAGTGTATGATTAAATCGATGAGTGGGTCCTTTAATGTGTTGTATTACCCCAAAAGATTGTAGTAGTTCTGTAAACGCCAGTGCTAATGCATCGGTAGCGCTATCTACGTGGATATTAAAATCTCCGACAATTAGTATTTTATCAACGTCAACCAATAGGTCCGATAGGAAGTCCGCAAACTCTTTCAGAAAATCAGTATAGGGACCCGGGGGTCTATACACCGTAGCCAATGTAAAAGAAAGCAAAGGTTTTTTATTTCTGTAAGTAATAATTATTTTCAACTCAAGCACTTCAAATGATTTAAATTTATGCTCGGTTCTCTGAGTTACAGTAAGAACGTTTCTAAATATTGTAGCGACGCCGCCACCCCGACCAACCAGACGTGGCTCATGCATATAACAGTAACTTGGTGGGGTACACTCATTTAGGCCGAAATATTCATTTGGTTTAAGCCAGGTCTCGGTAAGACAGAGTAAATCAAAACTGTTGTCCGTGATCATTTCATTTACAATTACTGCCTTTGAATTTAGTGATCTAATATTAAGTAGGCCGAACTTTATAAATTGGTTTTGGTTGTTTATTACATTGTCTTCAGGTTTAATCACGATCAGATTTTTTCTCTCACTTTTGCCAAAATTTTTACCTTGTGGTATTATTCGGGGGACACATATAGTCTCTATACATTTGGAAGCAGTAACACAGACACGGCTCTCTGCACTTTCTCTTTTGGCTATTGAAAATGAACTTGTTAGTGCCCTTTATTTTGAAGATGTTGTACACCAGTTTGCACATTCAAAGTCCAGAAAAACGCCAGTGTAAGATGTGTTTGCCAAATTAAATCAAGCATTTCAAATTTAAACATGCCCTTCCTCATTATTTATCCTTTCTTTTTGTCTTGTCTAATTGAGAGAAATTCACAGATTTCCAAGTGTTTATCTTGCACTAAAATGTTTAATACACTGTAATTACCACAACCGTTTAAACTTGCAAGAGAAGCAGAGAGTGTTCACCTCGAAAAGTATAGCGCTATACAGTCTCTTGCAGCACAAGGTTGGATAGAAAAAAAGGGCTTGCAACGCAGGAATCAGCTGTACAATAAGGTACAGTGCGATACAACCAATGTCGTAGGCCATAACTGTCATATTGATGTCATTAAGATAATGAAGGTGCATTGAATATTAGATCGAGCCTTGGCACTGGTTACACTGCTGGACCCAAGGTTAAAAAATGTGGCTTTCAGGAATTCTACCAAATCACAGGATGCACCTCACACTAGAGTGTGCTTCGCTGATGAGTTCAAACCTAGCAATTCATGGTGAGCACTTTCATTTTCACTTTCATAGTTATGTTATCTGTATAGTTATGTAACTTCATATATGCCCTAAGATTAGGCTTTGTAATTAATTGATCTTTTCACTTTCAATCAGAGAAACAAATGTCAACATCTGGTCCATTATCATAAACCTCATCATCAACAAGAAACCCAGGATAATAAATGGGAACTTTTGGACAATCATATCCGTGAAACCCAGACAATACATTGTGCTACAGCTGATGCCACAGTGGACATTAAATAGTACCTCACCAATGCATTTTTGTTCAGGTAAGAGATGCAGACACTCAGATCTACATTTCGTTTCACCCAGTCGAAACCACTGTAGCAGCTCGCATAACAGCCTGCCTAGATGACATCTCAGCTTGGATGAAAGAGCATCACCTACCGCTGAACCCGACCAAGACAGAACTACTCGTGTTTCCGGCACACTATCCAACTTGGCAATTCCACAATCACTCCCTCCGAGTCAGCCAGGAACCTCAGAGTCATATTTGATGAACAGCTATCCTTCAATGATCACATTGCAAAGGTTAGACCAATTCGAAAGGTTAGACCCTATCTCAATGAGTATGCGGCACAACTCCATGTCCAGGCCCTGGTGATCTCAAGGTTGGACTCCTGCAATGCTCTCATTGCTGGTCTTCCTGCAAAGGCTTTTAAACTACTCCAGCTGGTTCAAACGCAGCAGCACGCCTCGTCTTCCAACAGCCCAAAGGGGCTCATGTGACACCCGTTCTCATCTCTCTCCACTGGCTACCGGTTGAAGCCTGTATCGGATTCAAGTCACTGATGCTTGCCTACAGGACTATCACTGGACCTGCACCGGCATACTTTCACACCCTCCTACACTCCTACAGCTCATCAAGAACCCTGCATTCACCAAACGAGCAGCGCATTGTATTTCCTTCTCAAAAGGGCATTTAATCGCTTTCCCGCTCATTCTCCTTCACAACTCCTTCCTGGTGGAACATTCTTCCTAACTCGGTCCGGTCAACCACATCTCTCACAACCTTCGAAAAACTACTTAAAACCCATCTCATCTGTGGAAACTTGACAGACAAATGAAAAAAAGTACACTTACCCTCTCTCTTTCTCTTAACAGGTAATCAACTTCGCTGATTGATTTATCCTAATTCTTTTCCCTTCTTATTCCAAAAAAAATGTATGTAAATAACAACCTTACTAACCTCACTATTCTTAGCTTTGTATACTGTGCTAGGCTTTAATGGACTATTTTTTGATGCACTTATGTATTTTGTTGCCTATGTTGTTATAATTGCTTCCAATGTTTCCTCATCTGTAAGTCGTTTTGGATAAAAGTGTCTGCTAAATGACTAAATGTAAATGTAAATGAAGGTAGTGGTCTAGCCTTTGTTGAAACTAGTAACATTGTATTAGCCTCTCTTGTATGACATATTGCTTATTGCTCCCTGAATTCTTTGTAAGTCACTTTGGATAAAAGCATCTGCTAAATGACTAAATGTAAATGTAATGTAATGTTTACACACACCACTATCTCTAGCTCAATTCATCAGAATGACTGGTTCAAATCCACATTATGTTATCCACATAAACATCTATCCTCCCCACAGAAAATTTCTATGTTTCTAAGTTTCTGCCTTTCAGACTCTCACTGAGTACCGAGAGTGTTCTGTCTGTGTGCGGAGGCAGTGCTGGCTCCCTTGAGTATAGCGGGTCTCAGAGTGCTCACATACTATATATAGAGGATTGGCTGATCACAGTGTGCTCACTTACATCACCTCACTCAGCTTCAGAGTGAACGAGAGCAAAAGCATTCTCACTCCAGCCCAGAATGTTGCATTTTTGGGTTTTCGGAGTTCAATAACGGTTCACGTGTCTGTCACGAGAGTGAATTTACATTTCAATGAGGGAGTGAAGGTGCAATATCACACCCTGTATGTCTATGTCTATGAGGAGGCCTGGAAATCTTTCGGATGTCACCTAATATATCTTTATTGTGTTCTGAAGACACTGGGAGGTCTTAAAACATGTTGAATGTCGTGTGGATGAAAAATAACAAAAAAGTTATTCTGAGATAAATTTTTCCTTTAAATTAATCCCAGAGGAGTGATCAACCCGCGTCGTCAGATGATTCAGATCATGCTGTGAACTGAACAAAATCATTTGAACAGATTCGTGAACCTACTAAGACGGTTTTGCCCATTGTTCAATCAATGCTTTCAAAATAACAGACTCAAAAGAAGCAATCACTCAGGAATGCCCCAGTAAAAAGAGACTGCAATGTTGAAATAAATTATCCATTTTAAAATGCATATTTTAAAATTAAGGACAAATGAACATCACGCAGTGCAGCGAAGTAAAAGTAAAGATTATCTATTCTAAATATACTCAAGTAGCAGTAAAAGTAATCACTTGTAATTTTACTTTAAATGTACAAAGTAAATGTAGCGTGCTACTACCCACCTCTGCACTTTACCAATAAAATGTTGGTTATTTCAAACCGTTACAATCTCAGTAACATGCATTACAACAACACATTATCCACCTGGAAACCGATGTTTGAGATGACTGCTACGGATTCTACAACAGAAACCTAGTAAGTAAACTAAGTAAATAGGTTCAGTGTTTACCATGTCATCAGGGTATAAATTGCATTTTAGTGGGCTCTACCTCTAATTCACCAGATGATCTACTTTTACGATTCTGACAGCTATTGCTGTGAGTGCTTGTGAGTGCTTGACAACACAATTTAGGCACGTGGCTTGCTTTGATACAGAATGTCCACCAAAGTATTGTTAATATTAATTACACAGATAGTTTCTTTAATTAACAATTATTCATATTGTGGTAGTCCAGGGATATTATCTGATGCAGACATTTACACTCGAATCCTGAAATATTTATTCCTGCATTGTTTTTAGCCATTGTAGAGGTGTGTTGATTGGTTGATGAACATGGACATGAACACACCACACAAATCTCAATGAACTGGCACAGGACAAAAGACACAGGGGCATTAAATAAGGGAACAAATCAAGAGGTGAACAGGTGTGGGGCGTGAAATAATTAACAAGCAATAGTGAGGAAACAAGATGACGGGAACAGAGACCGGAGAGAGTGTTTGGCAAGCCATTAGGGCCAAAAATCACTCTCTCCACATTAAACACAAGGTTCTGTCACCGTTTGTACTCATTTTCTAGCCTAGTGGCAGAATCATGACAGAATCCCCTCCTTAAGGAGCGGCAACCTGATGCTCCTCAAGGCACAAACAAGACAGACTGTGACAATGACAAAAACAGCAAAATAATTACAATAACAAAAAAGGGGGGCACCAGAGGCCAAGGAAGGGAGTCTATGAAACACAAGGGCACAACTGGGGATCCCGGACTGGATTGCCGGCTGACACAGACTGGATTGACGGCTGCACCCGACTGGAATGCCGGCTGGAGTGACGGCGGGATCTGTGGTGGAAACAGGATTCCGGCAGCTTCGACCCTGGAGGGGAGCCCGGCGGTATCGACCCCTCCCGTCTACTGGGTACTGTACTGGCTGCTTCAGTCTGTCACGACCCGGGGTGAGACACAAGGACAGAAGACCCAGACAGTGGGTAAACGGTTAACCCCTGTCTGCGTCTGGTTCCTCTGTCCTTGTGTCTCACCCTGGGTCGTAAGTAACTACGTTTAAATAACAGGAACTAGTAATATACAATTTATTACATTTTGGAGGTAATTTGCCTCATTACACAAAGCTCTTACCACTGAGCTACAGGAAAGTAGTTATTCTAGGTGTTATCAAAAGTCTGGAGTTTTGAGATCTTTAAGAGCGTAATGGGTTGTAATGTGATAGAAGCTCTGTTATATAGGTAGGTGATAAACTGTTTAAGGCTTTATAATTGATTAAAATAACTTTAAAGTAAATACGATACTTAATGGGTAGCCAGTGAAGGGTTGATAACATTGGGGTTATGTGATCGTATTTTTTGGACCTTGTTATAACTCTGGCAGCTGCATTCTGAACTAACAGTAGATAATATTAGATTTAACTTTATTGTCATTACACATATACAAGTACAGTGTAACGAAATGTAGTTTAGGTCTAACCAGAAGTGCAATTAGCAAATGCAGGATATACAGTGAATAAATACAGAATACAATATTAATAAAATATTATACAGTGGGCATTGACTATGAAAATATGACAGTAACTGTAGTGATGATGCAGGACAACCACTGCGTAGTGCATTACAGTAGTCAAGTCTTGAGGTCACAAATGCATGAATAACCTTCTCTTCGCCAGCAACACAAAATATTTCGTAATTTGGCAACATTTCTAAGGTGGCTGTTTTTGTGACATTTGAGATGTGATTTTTAAATTACAGATTGCTGTCTAATATAACGCCTAGATCTTTTAATATATTTGTTGGAGCAACAGTACATCCTTCAACTTGCAGGTTATAATCCGAATATTCGGTTTACGTGTCTTTGGTCCGATAAGTAATATTTGTTTTATTAGAATTTAAAAGAACGGAATTACAAATAGGTCAATAGTTTCCTAGTTTGTTGGGGTCCAAGTTTGACGGCATGAATGACGGCATGAATAGTGTAATAATGAAAGTGATTTTCATAATGTACTTTAACTAGTGTTACAAAAATAAAGTCAGAGAGCTCAGTTTAGTTTATTGTTGTTAAATGCCAGCTGTGAATTTTCACAAGGTGCTTATGCAGTCACGTCGCAATAAACTGAGTGTCCGAATCTGGAATTTTCGCAAAAAATTCTCGACGGTGTCAACAAACAGTCCACCTTGTGCGCATCAAAAAAGCGTCACTTCTCTGTGTCTCTCATCTGCTCAAGGTAAAGCCATAGTTGTCTCTCTCGGACCACCAGGGTGGACATTGTATGACTGATGAACATGAGCAGTTCTCTTTCTTGAGTCAAGAATCGGTTGCAACAGTTTTCGGATCACCAGTTTTCAGATCACACCAAGCATGCTTCATCAATGGTTTTGTTTGGTAGGAGAAAAAATCAGTTAAGACCAACTAGAACATTTGGTGAGAGTCCGAACCAACAAGTTCAAGACTACAGAAAAACATCTTGAGTCCGAGACCAGACTAAGGTACTACAGCTTCAACGGCCCGTCATGAATTTTTCCTTACTTAAAGGTCCTGGGTGCAAGTATCTATTGACATAAATTAAATATAATATACTTTAATAAAAATATATTACACAATGAAGTGTTTATATTAACATAGAATTTCTATCTACATACACAATACACATCGGGTTTCCTTAGCATGGAATTCATCTTGTTGTTTCTACAGTAGCCCTAAATGGACAAACTGCTCAACAGTTTGAAGCAAAGAAGCGGAAAACTGAATGGGTGTGCAACAGAATGGGTGTCTCAATCAGGTCCCTTGTTCTGGAATCTGCCATTTAAAGATCTGTCTCATTTGAAAAATCCTTCCAGTGCACTGAAACGTTCCTTCCCTCAAAATGCACAAACCATTGAGTATCGATGCTCCCTAAATTTCCTTACCGCTGATTGAGAAACAGGAAATGCTATGTTTGCATTGCTAAGAGGGGTTGGTAAGGGTGTGTAGTAATACACAGAATACTAGGTGAAATGGTTATAGCTGTGATTTATTGTGAATAAAGAACAGCTTTTGGTCAATCAGAATTGAGAACTGGGACTGACCTTTAAGTTAAATTATACAGTAGACACTGTCCAATTTCATTTAGATTTGAGTGAATGATTTCCAGTACATAGGCGGAAAAAAGATATTGGCACAAATCCAATATGGCGTATCTCTGACATAATTAGGATTCCTTTTCTGTCGGTCTATCGACGTTGTGTCGAGACTGACAGAATAGGGTTTGACTAGAGAACCTATCATCTCCGATTCTACTTTGAAAAGGCCAATGAACTTGGCGAATGGGACGCCCCGTATATACGGGTATAAAAGAGAAGATTGCGTGCCCATTCATTCACCTTTTTGTTCTTCAGAACCTGCAAGGCTTATGCGGAGCGATCTTCGATTCTTCCTACTGGATCTACGACGCAGAGCAGCGGAATTCGTCCTGGCATTTGCGATTGCCCAGGGCGTTTTAGTAGCTGGTCGGAGGTGTCTAAAAGAGCATATTTCTAAAAGAGCAATTTCTCCTGCAGCGTGCACATGTAGTCTTGGGTGCGACCACACCATCCTCGAGACACGTTCGGCACGTTCGCGGCAGACAGGCTCGGTCGTCGTGACTTCTCTCGACTCTGGAGCAGCGAAGGGCTATGTCGGTATCTCAGGTAGAGCATGCTCTTGTGGCACAAGTGCACTTGTGTCCACAGATGTGCTACCTGGAGGCACCAACCAACACTCCCTTCCAAAGCGTGTTCGTCCTCACCATCACTGATTTCACTGAATTGAAAGACTTTCGAGTCTTTCCACGAAATAGCAGACGGAGGCCATAAGCCTCTTCGCCGCGACCCGGCATGTCCCCATCAAGTCTGTCTGCCAGTGCACCCTAACCCCTCGGACAGACATGTACCACTTCAGGCTGGAGTCCCATTAGAGCAAGTGGGAGGCATGCCGTGGTACAAGCGGGAGTACATCTTCCCCCACAGTGAGCCTCCCCAAACAGGTACTGTGGAGAGCCAGGGTAGAGGAGCTTCGAAGTCTTCTAGTTGCGCCCGATTAGCCCAACCAGACTTGGCTCTCAGGGCATACACTCTGACGGCCACTCCTCCCTGGCGAGAAGGGCACGGTCTAGCAACCGAGAACCCCATTTCTGGAGATCCGAAGTGACCTGTCTCCAGCTCTCGTGAGCATGGTCCCTTGGGCAAGACCACCATCACTACGTGACTGTCGCTATAAGTGGGCCCTCTTCTCGCCCTGCTGCACTTCCTGCAGCACAGAGTGCTTTGATCTGTGTCGTGCTAGGCAGCACGACCCGATCAGCAGATTCCTAATCCCCCCTGCTGTTATCCGTACCCTCCTGGGACTTTAACATGGTCCAACTGGGCCTGAGTAAGGCCCAGTTGGAGCCCCTGGAGAACCCGATCTTTCTCCAATGATGAAGATGCTTCTCCTGTTGGCGCTCCATCAGGAGGGTAGGGGATCAGCACGCACTCTCCGTGTCCAACAGGGGCCTAGAGTTGGGGTACCCCACGCGGGCTAGACCCCAACCTGGCCACATGCCCAGAGTCCCCACCACCCCCGCCGCAGACTAGGTGGTGGGGAACCTGCAGGCGCTCCCCCTGGGAGGAAGTCCCAACCCTTTCCCTGTCATGCCCAGTACGCGCCCTGCGCCTCTATTCGGTCTGAACACAGAGCTCTTGCTCTGAGCAGGTCTTTGTCTGTGTCAGGGGACAGCAGGGAAGCTGTCTCCAAACAGAGACTGGCGTACTGGATCGTGGATGCCATCTTGGCTTGCCGATCTCAGGCCCCTGCCCACTGTAGTGACGCTCACTCCGCCGGGGTGCAGCCTCCTCATGGGCATGGGCTCAGAGCGCCTCTCTGGCAGACATCTGCTGAGCTGCGGGTTGGGCTGCGATCCAGCCTTTTTTCGCACGGGCGTCGAACCTGTGTCGGACTGGGTCTTGAGTGAGACTGACGGTAGCTGGGCGTACGCCTGCAAAGTGCCCTCTTCAGGCGCTATTCCGCCTTCCTTATTTCCTCCATTAGACGAAGTATAGGCATTCCATCCATCACTAAGCACTTGCGGGGTACGAGCCTGGCGGAGCACCTCGTATTCATGCCCAGTATATGTGAGTTTCCCTCACAAGGTGAACCCTTGTACCTGGGCTAGTGCTCCACACGTAGTGACTCCCCTCCTTGGGTAGTCCAGTCTGAAGCTTTCTCACTCTTTTTCCCCTGTCGGTGAACCTGTGACCTCCCCTCGGTGGTCTCCACCGCTTATGTGCACCCCTGGTTTGGGACCCACACTACTACTCCCATGAGTTCTCCCCACTGGTGAGACCGTGTAGGTATTCCACATATGATCTCCCCTTCGGTAGATGTGGTTTCTGTAGCGCCCCCCCACGAGTTCCTCAGCCCAAAAAGGTGAATGAATGGGCATGGTCCCATTCGCCAAGTTCATTGGCCTTTTCAAAGTAGAATCGGAGATGAAAGGTTCTCAAGTCAAACCCCATTCTGTCAGTCTCGACACAACGTCTCGTTCCCTCCATCAGAGAACCGAGGTTACATACGTAACCGAGACGTTTTTATCAAAGTACAAGGCATGTTTATAAGAAAGGTGAAAGGTACAGTTTTGTTCTTCAGACAAAAGTGTGCATTGTTTATGTTGTTGCTTTGAAACCGTCTATAAATGCTTTACATAGTGACAACTAATAATATATATATATATATATATAACTTTTTTTATCGAGACAATCAACAAAATAAGAAAAAAATAAATTATTTTTCACCATAAAGAGTGCAAGATGCAGTAAATAACACTTATAATCAACACTTATAATTATAATCATTTCTCATTCCAGTGGCTTCTCTGCAATAAAATCTCATGTGTGTTTGATGCATATGAATAATTTGCTACTGAAAAAGTAACTTTCCACAACCATAGCATATACAAAAGCCAACCAACTTGTTCATTCTAAATAAAACAGCCAAACTAGTGATGTTTGTTGGTATAAGCCTTAAGAAATCAGAAGCTACATGGTGAAGTTGATGAAGTTACCAGAATAGTTGCCAGCTAAAACATAATGATCATCATATACGAAGGCAGTTTAAACAATAAGTGTTAATAATATTGCCTGGTACAACACATTACTATTAATTCAATACTTTTTTAACATATAAATGTCTTTAAAGAAACTGAAATACAAAGTTTTATAAATTACATGGAAACGTGCACAATGCATTCAAACTAGGGAAGGAATATAAACCCTCAAAGTATTAGGTAATCCAAAAATGAAAATTCTGTCATCATTTACTTCTACTCATTCTTCTACGGAACACATAAGAAGATATTTTGAAATATTTTGGGATTTGATCAATGGCGTTACCTATTGGTTTTGTTTCTATGAAACAAAAGGAAATAGGTTCCGACATTGTTCTGTTACCTGTAGGTTACTCTTCAAAATATATTTTGTTTTTGTATATAACAACAGAATTTTCCATTTTTGGACATCCTGTCACTTTAAACAGTGTGTTTCACTTACAGGCCCGGTTTCACAGACAAGGCTTAAGGCTAGTCCCAGACTAAAATGAATGTGGGACCTGTCTTACCTGTATTTTTTTTCTTATAAGGCAAAGAGACATAAATATCTAAATTCAACGAAGGCATAGTCCTGGTTTAAGATAAACTGTGTCTGTGAAACCGGGCGACAAGGTTTCAAAATACATTTTTACATTAGATTTTTTTCATCAGAATCACAGTTAGCAGAGCAAAAATTTATATATAGTCACTTGTTTATCTTAAAATACATTTGCTTTTTCTTTTCACAGTTAAAAAGCATTTTGTAATTAGTCAAATGAGTAAAATAGTAAATAAAGCCCTTTCAGATCTATCTGATAATCATAGTTTCAAAGCTTTAAATCTCAGTTCAGTCTCTAGGTCTACTGTAGGTCAGCTGTCATTCTGAGATGAAGTGTGACTCATTATTTAATCTGCTTAAAGCAGGTTAATCAGGCTGCACTTCTACCAGTTTCCATACGTGATTCTTCAAAAGTATCTCCACAATACCTTACTGAGCCGAGTTTCACAGCATTAGCATGAAGTGCACTTTAAACAGTTTAGGTCAAAAATTTGAGAAATAGTTCAGAATACATATTCGATTTAACTAATGTAGTTTACATGCTGGAACTTAATTATTGTTCCATAAAACATCTTTATAGTTAAGTTTATAATTCAATTTACACATTTCAAGTGTGATTCTTTTAGTAGCGGTTTGCGTCATCGTAAGAGGTTATATCTGCCTCAAAAAAGTCCTCCAGTTTCCATTGCAGTGTTTCAAAGGTGGGTCTGTCCTTTGGGGCTACCTTCCAGCAATCGCACATGATCTCATATAAATATTTTGGGCAGTTATGGGGGGAGGACATCCTGTAGCCAGTGGTCAATTTTTGTACCACCTGATGGTTTGTCAGAGCTGTTGATATAAAAGTAAAAATCAATGCTAGTGTGCGAAAGTGGCTGTTGTCTTTTCAAATTGTTCTCATGGTGAAATTCAATTTTTTCTAAATATCTAACAATTTGAGCTATTATTGTACAAAATGTCAAATAAAAGGTATAGTTTAAAAGGAATAGCCATCATTTACTCTAACCTGTACGACTTTCCAACTTTTTCAGAACACAAGAACATCTTTAAGAGTGTTGGTAACCAAACCACAGCAGTACCTATTCACCTCTATTGTATGGACTCAAAAACCAATGCAAGTCAATGGGTACTGTTGTTGTTCGGGTACCAACATGCTTAAAAATATCTTCCTTTGTGTTCCGAAGAAAGTCATACAGGTTTTAAATGAAAAGTGTAAACAACAAAGTCAACATTGCGTGAAACCCCCTCAGCCAATCAGCGTAGCCGCAAGCACAAGCATTAAGCCCATTGCAAGCCGCGAAAGCGGGAGCCTTTAGAAACGGTTCTAAGTTCTGGCAAAATGCATCCTTTCAACTGACGCAGTGGGCAATATGTTCAACGCCGTGAAAACAGCAAAAACAAAGCTAACACATAACGTGCACCACATAAACCTTGGCAGTGACACACAGCACAACTCCCACTGACAGCGCATACCACATTCTGCAACAGGATCCAATCAAAACACTCAGAACTCTGGGGGATACCATACCAACATAGTTTGCAGGAATGCAATGTCACTACACTGAGCAGGGTAGCAATACACATAGCAGAATAACAAGTATGGAAACGGCAAGTGTTGGGGCCGATGCAAGGTAGAAACAAAGCCTGTATATTAAGCGCTGGCAAGCAGCCATCGATATAAAATAAATAACACTGGGCCGAGGCAACCGGTGTATTTAGTGAGGATGAAAAAAGGCGCAACCTGGTATGTTTGCATCCCCAAGCAGTAAAGACACTGATGGTGAAGGACACAGCCACATACTGTATAAGACAGGCTCACGCGAGTCAAAACCTGAACCGCGAACATGCAGTCATAAAGCACGGGCTTGTGTGAGTGATAGTTAGGGGTAGGACCGCCTATGCGACCTGGTCGTGGCCTAATGGTTAAGTCGGACTCATGACCAGAAGGTTTCCGGTTCAATCCTCAGGGCCGGTGGGTAATGACTGAGCCTTGAGGAAGGCACCTTACCCCTACTGCTCCAAGTGTACGTGTGTTCATGACTTGCTGTGCGTGTGTTCACTACTCTAAGGATGGGTTAAATGCAGAGGTCACATTTCAGTTATGGGTTACCATAACTGAAAAAATAGGTCACTTTCACTTACAGAGGTCGCCTCACATATGTACGGAGCACGTGCATCAAAAGGCTTGTCTCCATTTTGAATGTCACCCATTTGAAAGAATAATCACAATATGTGCTGCTAATCGGTGAAGAAGACAGGCGCTGATGGCTGTCCGGCACTCCATTTTCCCAATTGCTCGCTGGTGGCGGTGGGATGCTGCCTCACAAAATCTTAGAGACACCCACAACCGAAGGTACTCGCAGTGCAGGCAGTAGAATCGGGGAGAGTCGTCTCCGCATGTCCCAGACCCAGGCAGAGTAATCAGCGAGCATGCGTGTTCTGTGGGTCGATGGGCCCAGAACATAAGGAACACACGGGCAGAAAGATCTAAGTTCTCCTCTCCCCCTGAGTGTATCTTCAACAGCACGCAAAGGTAAGTGAAGGAGAAAGATTCAGAGTTTATGTGGTGGTGACCACGTCCCTAAGAGCCGTCTTGGACCACATTGGCCAGTTACATTTTCATTTCTACTGGTCTAAGGTTTCAGTAGTAAGGTTTAGAGAAGGGTATTCCCCTAGAGTTTGACGCAATGTTGAGACACCTACTATCACTTTAACATAAAATGACATGTTTCATGACATTACATGTTGCTTCACAGACTTATTTTACATTCTGATAAATGCTTACATGCTATGTTAGTACATTTTAATTATACTATAGTTAGTGTTTCATTCGTTTAAATATGACTTTAGCAGTCAGATTCAATTCACTTTTTAAGAAATCTAAAAATGTCTCATTCCTAAAACATAAATGACATACTTGGGTAAGGCATCTGTCCAAAAGTGACAATTTCATACAGCAAAATCCCGAAAGACCAGACATCAGATTTAATGGTGAATTTGTTCTCATGAATGGACTCAGGTGCAGTCCATTTCACAGGAAACTTGGTTCCTTCTTTGGCCTCATAAATGTTGTCATCGCTGTTCTCACTTTCCATCTAAAAAGCATATGCATTCAGGAATTAATTGTATTTATTTATTTACACAACATCTGTGCAAACAGAACATATGAAGCTGTGTTACACCATGCTGCATGCAGGAGCGGCACTGCCATAAACAGATCACAATCTTCTAGTGTTCTTGTTTTGGTAGCCACCTTCAATGTTTTGTTTGTTTAAAGCATTCAAATTTTGATGGAGAAAGAATTATATGCAGAGGGAAAGGAGAAAGAAAATGTGCTCTACTGAGACAAACTGAATGTCAATGCCAAACGGTATATGGACAAATAAAAGGCTACTGGCCAGGGCTAAAAACTAAAAAAGTAACTCGTTTCAAACAGAATTGGTATTTTTACCTCTGTTGCTTCAGCGCGATGTGCGCAGCGT
Source organism: Barbatula barbatula (assembly GCF_947034865.1). Lineage (NCBI taxonomy): Eukaryota > Metazoa > Chordata > Actinopteri > Cypriniformes > Nemacheilidae > Barbatula > Barbatula barbatula. The sequence continues at coordinate 19,958,265 of NC_136778.1, read as the reverse complement.
AGCGCAGCGCACACACACAAACACATACTAGAAAGCTCTATATCCTTGAATATCCTTATTTACCGCCAAAAGCACTTCGTTTAACCCTTTCCAAATCGTTTTGATCGTGCTTCAAATATGAAAAATGGTATTGTCATGACATAAAATTACTCATATCAAATACATTTTGGTAATATATATTTGGGATTTTACGTAATAGAAATAGTAATAATTCATTTATAGTTTTATTTAACATGTTATTACCACTGGTTCTAACTTAACTATTTTCATATTATTGGCTATTTGTATGTAATGCCACTGGTTAAAACTTAATGTTTGTACAAAGAACATGAGCATTTGTAAATATTTCAAATTTGTAAAACAAAGTTTAGTAATGTATTGTAAGTAATTATAATATAATAGAACTACAAGCAACAGTATATAAAATGCATGTGTAATATATGCAATTCATATATGGTAATAAATAAATTAGTTGAACTGTTATACACTATAGCTATTGTATTCTTTAGAGATTGAGTCACATAATTTTGCTTTTAAATGCACCAGATTACAGCATTTACACAATTTTCTTATGGGGGAGCATGACCCAAGACAGGAAATTAAGTCAAGCCACCATAGTCTTCATAAATTCTGTGGGAAACACTGTTCGCCCTGATCTCGTCACACACCGGAGTTTACCAAAGTGAGCCAAAGAGTTAATTTACTGGTTAACATTCAAGGCCACATGTTTTTCAAGAAATACAAAATAAAAATAGTTAAAAATGGCCCATCCTGCATCAGGAGCAGACTGTGTGCAATAAGGCGAGTTGTAGATGCGACACTGTGCAATTAAGATACAGCATAAAAAACAAACATGAATATATTTTATATGTATAACTATAGTCAAAGCATAATCTGCTGGACAAAACTACAAGCTGTGCGGCGGCAGTTTACCATCTACCTGTTATAAACCTACCATTACCTTGGGGGGTAACTCTTGAAGGTCAAGTTCATTTTATTTTCTATATAGCGCAAGATCATAAGAGAAGTCATTTAAGGTTACCTTTCATAGAAAACCTGTCTATTCCTTGTTCTTTTATTAAACAAACTAGATAGCATTGTTATTTATCTTATTTACACAGCGGCAAGTCATTTCTGTGTCTACATGGTCTTGCGTTTACAATCGAGTATCGAGTTCTGCCCCAATGCGCGCTCACACAGAACCCATATGCTCACATACACAGGTAAGCAGTTGGGGTTGCACGAACTAGTCGACTAGTTGTCCGTACCTCCGCCGCAGAGAAAATATAGAGACCGCAAAGAACAAAGAAAGCTGTTTGCTAGTCTTACCGAGGGGTTGACAGTAAATTTCTTCTAAAAATTAAACTAAACAGAAATATTGCTTACCAAAAACACACGTGCCAGGCCAAAGTCAGCCACCTTGCACATATTATTATCTCCCACCAGCACATTCCGTGCAGCAAGATCTCTGTGAATATAGTTCTGCAACTCAAGGTACGCCATGCCAGCAGCCACTTGCGCTGCCATACTTATCTGATCAGAAAGACGAAGAATACTGCCTCTGTCTTCTATATAAAAGAAAAAGAAAAGGGAAGAAAATGATGTCTATGGGCATGCCATGCGAATGGATTTTTGAGTTATTGCTTAGTCAAAAAACTGTGCTTTGATATTAATTGGAATAAAACAAATCGAACTGCACTTTGATATTAATGCACAATAAAAAACATAATTGTTGAAAATCTTGAGGAAATGATGAAATTTTCATATTTCATATTATGTTTCTACTGCCGTTACTAATAAGTGTTTACTGTATAAAGCAATATTGCCAAAAGTGCTATAGAAAACTTATTTCAATACTAAAATAATGTGTATGTATGCCATATATTTGTTTGTTTTACTCTGGAGATATTCCAGGAGGCTTCCATTGTTCATGAGCTCTGTAATGATGTAGATGGGCTCCTCCATGCTGCAGACGGCATACAGTTGGATCAGTCTAGGGTGGCGGAGTCTCTTCAAAGTCTGAGCTTCTCGCAAGAAGTCCTTGGGATCCATAGTTCCTGTCATACAGACACAGAATGAGCACAAAAAGTCAAAGGCCACTGGTGAGACCATTTGAATTTAGCATGTATAATCACAGAATATATATTATGAGCAAAACAATCATCTTTGATCTTATTGAACTTTGAATATTTAGCTTCTTTTTATTTCGAAGTCAAACCTGTTCAATCTTAGATCCTTATGTTTGTTATATTTAGAAATGTTCTTCGGGTCATTATCATGCTGAAAAGTGAAATTCTTCTTAATCTTAAGTGTACAAAAGCCTTAAGGTTTGGGCCAAAATTATTCCATCCACACTATTTAAAGCCCTACTTCCAGGTGAAAAAAAGCAACCCCAAAGCATGATGCTGCCATCTCAAAGCGTTGCTGTGGGGATGGTGCTCTTATGGTGGTCTTTTTTCTTTTCTTTTTTTGCACCAAACATTATTCCACATGGTTTTGGGAGATTTAAACTTGAGCCAGGCTTGTATGTTTGTTTAGGTTAAAAAAGGCTGCCATCCCCAGACATATGAAGAATTGGGGAAATCGTTGTCACATGTAATGAGTAACCAGTATTTGCCATAAATTGTTGCAATTCTTTTCTTGGCAGTCGCCCTTTACAGTTTTCTCCAGGTCTACTCTTCAATTTTACGGGGCTGTGCTGGTCTTAGTGATATTACTGTTGTGTAACAGTGTTGTGTATTTTTACAAGACCTTTTAAAATGCACTGTATGTTTATTTCAAAACCCAATCGTCATGGATAAAAAACTTCAGCAGTGTAATTTTAAAAATGATTTAAGGGAAATGTAACTTTAGCCGCTAAAATGTCTATATGTTGGTTATTTAATATTTTTATAATATATTTTAATAATGTTTATGTGTGTTTATTGTGTGTGCTAGGCAGGAACTGTTTGTCTTTGTTTTAATGGTGGACTGCAGAGGAAGTATCTCTGGAACAGTGATTCAAATTGATAACTTGTGTTAAAAACGGCACACGGTCCCTTACAAATAGAATTTAAGAAGTTTAAAAGCATTCCTGTTTACATTAAAATATATACTACAATACCTATTGTCTGAGTGTGTGTACCTGGTTTGAGTGTTTTGACAGCAACAGATGTTGTGTCATTCCATATCCCTTCAAAAACTTCCCCAAACTGCCCAGCTCCCAACTTCTTCAGGAGTTTTATAGAGGTGCGTGGGATCTCCCATTGATCCACTGTGTTGTATGAAAGACCATGGGTCTCTGGAACCAATGTCTAATACACACACACACACACAAAATAATTGAAGACTTGTGACTTGCATGCAGACTGCGTTCTTGTCTCTCATTGAAAACCTATGACAAGCAAAAAAAGTGATCATGTCAATTATCCAAATCCTGGTCCAAGAGAACCCTCAACACTGCACATTTGTTTGTCATTCTAATAGAAAACAATCTTCTGAGTTCTTGGAGACTTTACGAATAACCTGATGAGTTGAAACAGGTACGTTTGTCTAGCGAGATAAGTAAAATGTGGAGAGATTGGGATTCTCCAGGACCAGGATTGGACACTGACCAGAAACACTGATATAACCTAATGCTTCGGAGTCATAAGACATTTTGTAATACAATTCAATTTAATTTTATTTATATATCGCGCTTTCACAATGTGCATTGTTCCAAAGCAGCTTTACAGGGGAAATTAAACACAAAAAAGGTAAAACACAGTACATGAATAGTTTAACTTGTTATATAAACACCTAGTAAATAATATCTGTCAGCAGACTCTCAGTGGTTTATTTAGCATATTTTGCATTAAGTGAATGCTTTGCTGAAAAGCTGTGTCTTTCATCTAGATTTAAATTGGGTGAGTGTGTCTGATCCTCGAATAATATCGGGAAGGTTATTCCAGAGTTTAGGTGCTACGTATGAGAAAGCTCGGCCCCCTTTGGTGGATTTAGTTATTCTAGGTGTTATCAAAAGTCCTGAGTTATGAGATCTTAGAGAGCGTGATGGCTTGTAGCTCTGTTAGGTAGGTAGGGGCTAAACCCTTTAAGGCTTTATAAGTGATTCAAATAACTTTAAAGTCAATATGATACTTAATGGGTAGCCAGTGAAGTGTTGATAATATTGGGCTTATATGATCGTATTTTCTAGACCTGGTTAGAACTCTGCAGCTGCATTCTGAACGAACTGTAGTTTGTTTATTGATGATGCAGGACAACCACTAAGTAGCGCATTACAGTAGTCAAATCTTGAGGTCATAAATGCATGAATAAGCTTCTCTGCGTCAGCAACACAAAGAATATTTCTTAATTTGGCATCTTTTCTTAGGTGGAAAAAGGCTGTTTTTGTGACATTTGAGATGTGATTTCGAAAAGACAGGTTGCTGTCTAATATAACGCCTAGATCTCTTACTGTATTTGTTGGAGTAACAGTACATCCTTCAACTTGCAGTTTATAATCAGAAATATATGGTTTGCGTGTCTTTGGTCCGATGAGTAATATTTCTATTTTTATTAGAATTTAAAAGAAGGGAGTTACAGGTCATCCAATGTTATATATCTTCAATGCACTCTGCCAATTTGGATAGCTGGGAGGAATCATCTGGTCTTGATGAGATATATAGCTGAGTATCATCTGCATAGCAATGGAAGCTAATTCCATGTTTTTTAATAATGTTTCCGAGGGGCAGCATGTATATAGAGAACAGCACAGGTCTTAGAACAGATCCCTGAGGTAATCCATATTTTATTTGCGTTAGATTTGATGATTCCCCATTTAAATGGACAAATTGATGTATGTCTGATAAGTAAGATCTGAACCAATGTAATGCCTGTCTCACAATACAGGTATAATTGTGTAAGCGATCTAGAAGTATGCTATGGTCTATGGTTTCGAACGCAGCACTAAGGTCAAGCAGGACTATTTTCGATTTTCTCTGTAAAAGATTTCATGAATTCATTGCTACCGAGGTGAGGAGGAATAGCGAATAAATAGCGGAATAAATATTCAGTTCATGTCTGTTTATTTGTTTTTTTGTAATACAGCTGTATCATAATAGTTGAACCCCTATTCAATGCTGGCGTTCACTGTAAAATAAATGTATATGCATTTAGAAGAAGTTCAGATGCAAAACACTGAGCATTTTTTCAGGCTCCTACATTTACTTTCAGCAATACCAGATATCAGACCGGACAGAGTGTGGTATTTAGTTGGGTTCGAAGCTAAATTATTTGAGTAATGTATACTAATTTTTATTTAATTTTTCTTATTTCGTCACTGTTTTATCAAATGGATATTTTTAATTTCTTCTATGTAAAGCACTTTGAATTACCATTGTGTATGAAATGTGCTATATAAATAAACTTGCCTTGCCTACTATGTGTGGAGAGCATTCACTTAACATTTTGGACAAAGGTAGCTTTTAGAGGGTTTTGCATCTGAACTCTTTGATTCATATGTATATAATATAAACAGACATACATATAAGTTAGGTAAAGGCTAGATTGGGAAAGGGGACTGCATGCTTCTCAATTAAATTAATGATTACATTTATCAAACTGAATTATTAACATTCAATGTTACATACTTTTCTGCAGGGTTCTCCTAGACGGACACAAAGGCCATCCTCAAACATGGAGTAGTGATCCACTAATTCTCTCAGAGTGGAAAAAGATCGAGACCTTGATACAAAGTAGCCACCAGAATCCAACTTTCTGATCTTATAATGCTTCACCTTTCCACTGTCCAACACTGCAACATAGACAGGATATCCATTCAGTACAATCAGTAATGATAACTTATAACTTTTAATTACTTATTATACAATTTAATACCATTTATATAATTATAGTGAATACCAATCCTGTATAACCAAAGAAGCCAATAGTAAGAAACATAGTTGAGTAGTTGTAACAAAAAGGTGGTCACAAGGTCATTTTGTTGAGGTAATAACATCCTTATTTTGTGGCCTAAAGATCTCTTGTTGAGGGAATTAAATATTTTTTTTAAATGTTAAATGTGTAAACAACCTGCACAACCACATCAACTCAGAAATGAATAAAACTGTAATAATATTTATTAATATGAAATATTGAGAAACAAACGTGAAATTAAGAAATGATTCAAACATCAACTAGTAACCAAGTTATTAGTTACTATAATTGTATTACTGAAAAAAGTATAGTAGTAAGGGATTACTTGTTTTTTCTTTAATTGAATTACAGTTACTTCTGATGTAATTAAACTAGTACACACATATATTACACAAAGCTATTATAGTGGAATTATAAGTCTATAAGTTAAAAGTCTAACTTTAAAGTCTGTTCTTTTAAAGTATAACGCTTACATATGTGATACTTTGGTCAGTTAATAATAATACTTTAAATAGTTTTATATATTTCATATATAATATATTCATTTATTTGAATGAATTTAAAGAGTTGTTTCATGTCTATCCTTGAATCACTTGACTAATCAGGGTTGATATAAGATATAGAAAGTAATTAGTAATAATTCATTAAATACTTTTTGGAGAGAGTAATTTGTACAGTTATCTAATTGAATATGTAATTAGTAACTAGTAATTAATTATTATTTAAGGGTAACTTGCCCAACACTGCATATATGTTGCATGTGCTACGAAAAAAATGACTTTGTTAAGAATAAATTGACCAGTGTAGCACACATGCGATACAGTTTGGCAGGTGCATTAGATAGAGCTGCGTGTCTGTGTGAAGTGCGTTTAATGTTGTGCTTGTTTGTGACGTTAATCAATGGCGCACCACTATTAACTTAGCTTTAGTCTAATTTGTGATTGAAACTCGAAACTGCATTGAGTCCTTATAGCTGGATGCAGACTATGACAAAACAGTTTACTTATAGCCATTCTCAGTCATTCAGTCTGTTTTTGTGACGTCTTTTTAGTTGTCTACTGCAGTACTAAGCGTGAGTTTATCTTGAGTCAGTTCTTGGATTCCTTGTTTTGACTGTGCCCTGCTTACCCCCGGTTATTGGCTCATGTTTGTGGACGGATTATCTGCGTTTTTACCCTTCTGCCTGTTTATGGTTTATGATCCTGGATTGCCGTGAATCCTCAACCTTGTCTCTCAGAGCAGTATCATGACATGTACTTAAACAGGTTAGCATTGTAAATAAAAATGATTATGTGAAATAAGAAACTGAAGGCAGAAATATGTTTTTTATACATTTATCTTAGTCAGTTTAGAACGCGTTTAAAGTATGCAATGTATTTTTTCAGTAGCATGTGTTCCCTTATAATCCGATCCACAACATTTTTGCTGCTAACATTATATAGGTTTATATACCTGAGAGTGAGAGTTCCCCTGTCTGGCTTTCACAGTTTCTAATGAGAAACGCTCCATTGTCATTGTCATCAGACAGCAACAGCTTCTCTGCATCCAAGCGCTTTGTTTCTGGGAAATACCATCTGCAACGGAAGAACACACCTTTATCTGTATACTATTTGTTATAACAGTACGTTACTATTAGAAGTCTCAGTTGATTTCTCTGTTGCACTGAAAAATATATTTACATTTTACATTTATTCATTTGGCAGACGCTTTTATCCAAAGCAACTTACAAGTAGTTTTTTACAGTGGCACATTACTGCAGAGCAATCAGGGGTAAGGTGCCTTGCTCAAGAGCACTTCAGTCATGACCTACTGGGACTGAGATTCGAACAGTTCACCCAAAAAAGGAAATTCTGTCATCACTTACACTTGAGTTGTTCCGATTTTGTATACATTTCTTTGTTCTGAGAAACACAGAGAAAGATATTTGGAAGAAATATTGTAACCAAACGGTTCAATCAAGTATTCTTCCAAATACAGGTATCTTTCTTTGTGTTCATCAGAACTAAGAAATGTATACAGATTGGGAACAACTCGAGTGTGAGTAAAGAAAGACAACTCCTTCTCTGGTGTAGGGCCAATTCACACCTAATTAAAATGTTCCCCTTTAGGGGTCTTCTTAAAGTTTTAAAACATTATCAAAAGCTTTTTGATAGACCAAAAATTCACAAAACCACCCGAGAATGATAAAATGATTTAATGATTCTTTTTTTTAAATCCCCAATAAACCTCAACTGTCCTCTTTAACGAGCTGTAGGCATTGTCTTAGTAACCTTACGTCACATTGGTTGAGCCCTTCCTATGACTGCTGATTGACTGCTGTCTCCACCCTCATTGAGTTTTACACTGTCCGCCATTGTTTTCACGCTGGACTACTTACAGTGAGCTACAAGAATGTTTTTGTGGCGAGCAGGGCAGGGCGAGAGCCATGAGGGAAAGGCGCGAGGCCGGTGACATGAGTGATAACAAGCATCAGCTGTGCGTTCACTGATCTCGCATCTCTCATGGTGGAGCTCCGGAAGCATAAGAGAGGAGTGACAACAGAGAAGGGCGAGAGAGGACCAGGCCTCAACTTTATGTTGTGTTTAAGTGTGTTTGTATGCATTTTAAGTTTGTTTTATTGTTTATTTTATAAAGAGCCTATTTTATGTAAAAAGAAATCCTGGTCTGGTTCCCCGACCCACTGTTGCTCGTTCCTCAGCCAGCCGAGAAGCTCTTCCTGTCCAGAAATGTCACCCTACCCGTCTGATGATCCTACCAGACATGCGCACATCAATGTTACGTAATTTGTTTGCGCTATAAAATCATTCTTCCTGTATATTTTATACCCCTATGGTAATATGATAGTGTATTTATCATTCAACATATTAGGGTGTTGCGCTGCAAAATGAATCCTACATGTTTTTTTTTTATGCTGGTAGGATAATCTGACAGGGTATTTTGCATTGTGAAATCATCATACCTGTTCATTTTGTCGATGTGGTTAAGATTATATTAAGTTTTGCCCTGTGGTATGAAAATCTGACATGGTAGGACAATTGGAACACCGGTACAGCCCTGCGAGGGTGAGCTATCTGTGCAGCGACTAGCAAAAAACAGCAGCTCATTCAACTGACCGAACAAAACACAGTTTCCAAAATTCTTTCACTGTTACTGACTGCATGAGCATATGCACATTAACCTTCACACTAAAACCTACTTTAGGTTTGGTATAAACGTTTCTCTGTCAACTCCTATGCCTCCTATTACCTTGTCTTAGCTACAGTATGTGTTAGTATTTCAACAAGTGACATTTTGATCTCTCAAACAAGATTATGCTATATAATATTGTTCAACTTAAATTTCATGTATGACCTATTTAAAAAAAATATAAAAATAGATCATTTATAATAACTTGTGCTTTGATTTACACTGTTGTAGCCATTTATTAATGCATTTTATAACAATTTCATGAAAATACAAAAGCAATTATGAATACACATTTTCTAAACTATTTAATTTTAAACTTTGTGTTAAGATGCCAAATATGTAAATTCAAAGCCAAGGGCATACATAACAATGTAAAAACTCGGTTAAGTATGTAACCTCCGTTCCCTGATGGAGGGATTGGGGTTTGACTTGAGAACCGATCATCTCTGACTGACTTGAAAAGGCCAATGAAAATTTCACCTTCACCTTTTGTGCTGAGGAGCCTGAGAATCGTGTCTCAACTGCTGCAGTTGTCAGCCAGCGTTGTGACATGAAGGACACAGGTCTCATACTCTCCATCAGGGAACGGAGGTTACATACGTAACCGAGACGTTACCTTTCTGTAGGTTTCTCGACAAAATGGGATTCCTACGAAAACGTCACAGTGCTGTGCAGCGTCACAATCTCTAGCCTGGGCGTGTCAGACGTGACCGTTTGCGCGAAATTTTAACTTTCCAGTGGAGAGGTAGGTGGTCCCAGATCTTGAGGAAGGTGGGGAGCCCCTGTCACCCGCCGTCACGGACGGAGGCCTAGTTTCTCTTAATGTGCGAAGCCATAAGGGCCACTGGGAAGCGTTATTTCCTCACTGAGAAAACGCGTTACGGAGACCACTTCCTACCGCAGGGAGGAGTTCTAGTGAAGACACTAACATTGTTCTCATGGAAGAATGTGCGGACTGTAAGGGAGTGCCACGAGAGGTAGAAGTCCATCTAGGAGAGGTCATGGGCCACCCATATGGGTGCTGCTCCGCCCAGCCCGCCACCAGGAAGTGCTAAGTGATGGATGGATTGCATACTCTTCGCCCGATCAGGGGAAGAGGGAAGGCTGAATAGCGCACTGCCTGACCCAAAGAGGGGGGAGGAGCTTTAGCAGACATACGGGCGTTAAGTATTTACAACGTACACATTGTTTGTATAAGTTACAAAACACAGGAAAATGCATCAGTGGCCTGTATCACAAAGCCGGTTTCGGTTTCACCCAGGTAAGTTCGCGTTTAGTTTGAGCATACTCTGAGTTTTGGGGCTCAAGAAGGTGGGTTGGTTTTAATGGTTCCTTAGGCTATACGGCTAACGCAGCAGCGGCTACTGGTCTTACCTGGTTGTACCATGCAAGACTCGGAATGACACCGGTTCCACGCGGAGGCTATAAAACCTCACGAAGGTATTGCAGTAGCCACACACGCAGCTCTACATATGTCTGTCAGAGAGGTCGCTCTGAGCCAGTGCCCACGAGGAGGCCATACCCCTTGTGGAGTGTTCCCTTACTGCAAGCGGGCACGGGCGGTCTTGGGATCGGTAGGCCGTGGTCACGGCGTCCACGATCCAGTGCGTCAACTTCTGTTTGGAGACAGCCCTCCCTTCTGCTGACCTGCGAAACAGACAAAGAGCTGCTCAGAGCTCCTGAAGCTCCAGCTGCGTGACATCCAAGTAGAGGCGCAGCGCGCGTACTGGACACAACACAGAAATAGACAGATTAATTACGTTCCCTGAACTTCTCTGTGGTAAGTTTCGTTTTAAACGTCTCATATTTCACATTGCTCGTCCTATGTATAGTAATGCGCTCATGTTGTGTTTGGTGCTGCTCTTTGTTGGAATCAATTTAATAACGAGTAAATCTGAATTGGTGATCTCTGCAAAAAATATAACTTGCAAATGCGACCCTTTAAGTTGCAGTCTGGACATCGCCGCCGCGATAGCCTAATGAAAAAACAAATGCATCACCCAAGTTTTCATCACCCAAGTACCTAAAAGTAGGGCTGGATATCGTTTGGGTTTTATTCGATACCGGTACCCAAACGGTGCCTGAATCAATAGTTTTAAAAAAGAGCCACAAAACACAGGTGAATGACGTTAAATGTTCAATTAAAAAAATATTTATTGAATCATAAAATATACAAAACAAATTCACAATTAAAGTTAAAGTGAATGTGGAATGAGCATGGACACTAACATTGAAAGAAATTATAGTAGGCTATTTACATTAGGGGAAGATTTGGGGAAAATATCTAATTGTGATTTTTTTGACAGACATTGCGATTGCGATATGCAATTAAATGTTTCTTAGTCAAGCTTCAGCTCAATTTTGTCAATAGTGTGAAGCATGGGCGAAGCTAGCCCCTTTTTACCCCTAAAACTTGGAGTAAGAAATGTTGTTATTCTAAAAAAATCTGTCTTTTACAAGGTTAAATAATGTCCAAAACATACTCCGTAGTTTTTGGTTTAAAATGTATGTGCTAAGGATGAAAATGTAACATCCCCGCTTAGCAAATTGTGTCATACCACCTCCCTTCTTCTACTTCTCCTCTGCACCTGCACCGTTCACCGTCATCCAGCGCGAAACATGGGGTGACTCGTCCATAGTCATAAACGGAGAGAAGTAGCGCCAGTTAATGTGTTCTTCCGCAAGACGCATGCAGTTCAGAAACAAAAACAACTAAACTGCGGACCTGTGTCTCTGTTGGTTAGCGAAGTTTATGGAGTTTATCGTTAATTTGATACTCATTTTGCAGTCGGGAGTAAACATGACGTCACATGTGTCTTTTCTGGTCGTCATGGAAACATGATCGCCTTGGCTTTTGGACCAGAGTGTCAGAGCAGAGGAAGTGATTCTTTCTGAAGAGAGTGAGGCTGGTACAGTTCAGATTCTGAAGTGTTCCCTTCACTGAAAGCTGTTATGCGGTCTTTTAGTGCCTTGTGTCGGCTCCATACATGGCTCAGGAGGACCACAGGCCAAAGCAGACTCCAGCACCTAGCTGTGATGTCATTGAGAAGGAGTTGCTTGAAATAATTGAACACCAAAGGGTCATTGACAGGTTTGCCACCCTCAAAGTGCGGCGACATAGATTAACTCTCCCAAAGTAGAGCCAAATGGCGATTCAGGGGAAGTACTTTAAAGATTTCCCTTTATTTCTTTTTTATATCTTTACTTTCTAAAAATTTTCAAGACCTCTGTAAATTATCTGGATATTTTGGACCTTTTGGTTTTACCTTCTTTTTTTAAATTTTTTGCTCTTGATGTGAAGCTTGTTTTATTATTATTTATTGATGACTTATATCGGTTTATGAAAGTTCAGACTGGCGTGCGACCAGATATGTTAGAGATGGCCATTTGTGAATAATTTACAGAAGATGAATTACATTTTGTTGTCCAAGTACCCTGTTCAATGAGTGTAGTTACCCTGCTGAAGAAAAACTATAAAAACACATTTTAGAAATTCTAATTGTTTCCATTAAAACCATTACAAAATTGCCTTTGAAGTGTTTTTTGGGCATTATTCAAACAGTAATTACTGTTGTTCTATTGGTTGCCAACAGCCAGATTACACCACACCAATAGAATCCAAATACCAGTGTACACTATTATAGTTTCCATTAAAACAAATAGGCTACAACTCCCAATATAACCCTTAAATCCATAACGTTTTCTATTGTGTAAGTGAATTATGAAATGTGCTGAATGTTTCATTTCATCCAAGTTAAATAAGCAAACCGTTAGTTAGAATTTACTTTTTTTAAACGCGGAGCCAGATGTGAGTTGACACAGCGCGTGTGTCAAGCTTTGTCCATATTGCCAGATGCGCCTCTGGAGACTTGCGGTGTGCAGCCAGGGCTGGACTAGGACAAAAAAAGGGCCCTGGCATTTTTACTCAGACCGGCCCACCACAATGGGTTGGACACAACCAACCAGTCCACCATCCTTGCGGTCCCTGTAGATATGCATATCTACTGTTCCATTCCCCCAAAAACCTACAAAGCTGAGAACTAGGTGCCATGGACCAGTGTACCAGTGCAAGTGGACCAGTGTACTCACTCTCTCTTGACTGACTCCCTGGTGATAGACCTATACCTACTTGTGGTGTGATTCGCGCAAATTGAGTGTTAGTAAGGGAAGCCAAACAATCCAACAGTGGGATGAGACAGCGGGGTATTACAGAGCTCGCGCCGCACTGACATGTCATCTGCGCGATTCAATTTCCTATCGCCAACCGATGGGCAGGGTGGCACCAACCAATCCGCTGCACTGACCAATTAAAACATATACAATGTTCATTTGGTGCCACTCATTTACATTTTACCCATAAACCTCTGCTATTATTAACATAAATAGTTGAGGTAAAATGGCTAGGCGCCAAACGTACTACAATAATAAAATAAATTACCTGAACATGTAAACTGTCCTATATAATTTCCAGGAGGTTGGCGTGCTCCTCAAGACTACGATATTGGAAGTCATTGAAGTTTCTGCTTTGTACAGGTCTTTCCGTAGCCTCTATAGTATAGAGTCTATACATATGTGCAATTCTTCAAAGTATCGATGCAAAACACTACCGTTTACTTGTACACTATTAAAGATAATAATGAAAAATATTATGCATTTCATCCTGATTTCCTTTGTCTTCTGTAGGGAAAAACTGATAGACTTGTGTAAATGTAAACAAATGTAAATGTTTTTAAGGAATGAGGGGTTTTCTTTATTGTACATTTGAGTGTACGGTTTGCGCTGTTTAAATAACGTGTGCGCTGACGAGGAGTCGGCTGGCTGGGCGATTGAATCGCGCAGATGACATGTCAGCGCGGCGCGAGCTCTGTAATACCCGCTGTCTCGTCCAACTTTTGGATTATTTGGCTTCCCATAGTTCGCGCGAGTTGAAAAATCAGAACTTTGGCGAAAATTCGCGCCGCGTTTACGAACCAGGAGCTTGCTCTAGTAGGGACGTGATTATGACATAGCGAGCGGAGGCAGGAATCCGAAACAACAATGAAGGACTGCGCCTCTGAAGCATTTGATGGACCCAGACATGGCGCCGAACGAGTCTACGTCGTTCTTCAGCCTTCCATAGCACATAATGCGCAGCTATCCTCTCAACTAAATCCATGTACGCCATTTCGCAATTAGACGGGCGCCGCCTGACAGAAGCCCCTCCATGACGCGAATGAAGCGAGTAAAAGCAAAATGTTCAAGCCTCCAACTAGACGCTAATAGCCCGATTTACTGCATTTGGTGTGAACACTCTATAAGAAACTGACTGCATCTGACACGAGAAACTGGGGGGGTGGAGTCTGTTAAGAGATGATTGGGCCAGCCCAGTGTCAGTATGGAAAATGAACCAATGGGCCGCTGTCCCTGCTTTATGGGCCGGTCGTTGGCAGATTAAAAAAATATAATATGATATTATATCGGCCCCAAGTGCGTCGGCCCACCGGGCATTTGCCTGGTATGCCAGATTACCAGTCCAGCACTGTGTGCAGCCGGACTAAAGTATAAACGAGAACAACGAAACAGGCTGTGTGTGCGCAAAGCGTCAAATCCAAACGCAACGTCTCACATCGCGATTCGATTTCGATTAGTCGTTCATCCCTAATTTACTGTTTACCTTGTTTACCCATTTAGTTAACTAAATGCTCACCAAAGTTGTATTAAATATGGGCAGTAAATGCGTTGAATATATCAAGTACATGGAAAGAGATCCATATGCTTCATTATGTGCATTATTTTAAAATCAGACAGTATAATGAATACGTATAATTATATGCAGTCAGAGTAAGCTTGACAGACTGATGTCTTGAGTTCAGACTGACGGACGCCATAAGGTTTTTGCACTTTCACTGCTTTGTCTCAAGTCTGTCATGCGTTACTGTGTTAAGAACGAGCTTCACTGCACACGTGCTGTGTTGATTTTAAACATCCGCAACAGTTTTATTGTGATCGCTTGCATTACAGAGCGTCGTGTGCGTTTCGAATTAACGTAATTTTCACATTAAAACTTGCCCTATGCGGCGGTTGAAGTTAAAGACTGCGCCAGGTAATGATTGCTGATGGAGGGATGGAGACAGAGCGTGGATTAAAAAGTGCATCCTTCAATGACTCCACGGGTCATGCGCGTTCCGATCCGTGGGGCGAGCGCGATCACTGATGCGATCCGTTTAACCAATATGTAAAATATGTTGGATTTGTATTATCTGAGCTTCCCGACTTTCGTTCGCGTGAATGAGGGCAACATTCTCAATCGACGTCAGTCACCATTTAGGTGTCACCGAAATCTGCGTTTTGCTTTGGTCCAGTTACATACCGAATATATAGGTAGGCCGACCGGGTTTCGGTCCACAACGCTAGTTAAAAGTAACCAATCAAAGGATCGGAGACATCTGCCATTGCCCCGCCACCAAAGTCTCAGAAGTCAACACGACGTGAGCAGTTGCGAGAGCATAGAGAGAATGTTGAAGATGAAGAGATCAATACAGAATCAACTGAATTAAAAAAAAGTACAATAAGATCAAAAGATAATGTGTATGCTTCATTACTTTTAAATGCTTTATATATTGAAGTTTGTTTATATAAGAATAAAGTTATATTAATTTAAACGCTATGATTAATATGAATACATTTATCAACTCATATAATAATTGTATTAATGTGTTTTGAATTATAATCAATAAATGTAAATATACAATACAAATAAACACTTAGCAGCAAAAGATTTTCCCTCTTACATCTTTACATTTTTAATATATTTGGAGACAACTGATACATGGGGAGTGGCTTTACTGAGGCAGATATACGTCATTGTTCTCAGAGCTGATTGATCCCGTTTTGATTTGCGATCTCTAGCCCAGAATAAAACCTGCTCTGGAGCAGGTTAGCCGTGTAGCCTAACCATCAAAACCAACCCACCTTCTTGAGCCCCAAAACTCAGAGTATGCTCAAACTAAACGCGAACTTACCTGGGTGAAACCAAAACCGGCTTTGTGATACAGGCCACTGATGCATTTTCCTGTGTTTTGTAATTTATACAAACAATGTGCACGTTGTAAATACTTAACGCCTTTGTGCATTGACTCATATTTCAAATAAAATAAATGTAACAATGTGGATTAATGATATAAATTCTAAAAATGACATTAATCATTGAGATTTTTTTATTCTAAGGTATCTTGGAGTTAACCAACTGTCAGTTGCACTTTTGTTAAATTCACAGATATGAATTTGTAAATGGCAAATTTTAGGCAATAGTCCACCTAAAGTATTCACCATATAGATTAGAAAAAACAACTGAAGGTTGTACATTTGCTGCTACAGTATTGATGCTGTAAACAGTCATGTCCTAGAAAACATGCACCAGGCTAACATAATTAAGCATGTAACATAGTTGGTGATGGTGACAAAACCAGAAAAACTGGAAGTATTGCCTGCACCGCCCTAGGAAAGTGCATTTGTAGTATTCAGATTGCCCTGGAGTATGAAATGACACCAGTGACAGCGATAAGGCAACTACTGTCCCAATAACTCTAACTACACTGTAAGTGCACCTAGTTAAGAAAATGATTTATAATCAAAGTTTGTTTTATTGATTATGTTAGTCTATCCATTGTGCACAAAGCATAAAGATTATTAACAGACCAAACACTTCCTGCTCGAAGTAAACATTAACCAGCATTCCCATAAAGAACAAATGATTCACAACAGAGAGTTGCTGGGAAGTGTATTTATACAGTTTCTAATCGGTGCCATAACTGTACAAAAGCTGTTATGTTGCTCAAATAAATATGAATATTAATAGTATGAAGTGCTTGAATTGCTGTATGAACTAATGACATGGCCAACATGTGATTTTTGCTTTGGGAGATTGAAAAACAGGGGTTGTTGAATTAACCTAATCACTTCCTCACTCAGGGAAGTTATAAACCAATATATATACAAACACCAACGTTTCCTCATAAGTCATAATCATGGTCTATATATTGAAAGTAAAGATTATATTTGTCATTCAATTCAATAAATTTTTCTTCAATTCATTAAAACTTTGTATCACACAGTTCCCACAAACTCTGACAGCATAATGACGTTACTTTTCTAGTCGACTAGAGTACAGCGTCTATTGATAATAATAATAATAATAATAATTATGTAAATTACGTTTTTAATTTAGCTTTAGTCACTACACAGTTTGGATATTTTTTTACTTTAGACGACTGGAAAGTAATGTTAACATCTAATGACATTCCAAGTTAAAAATCTGTGCCACTCACGGTTCAGCGTCGAGACTTTCCACAGGCGCAACGTAATTCGCAGGAATGTAGCCCTGTTTGTTCGCCGAAATCCCGGTGATTCCTCTTGCGTACCACCAGTCATCATTTGTAGTCAGTGGCTCGAGCTTATCGCCCGTGTTAAAACTCAAATCTTCCTCCGTGCGAGCCGTGTAGTCGTACAGAGCAATGTAAACTGCGCAGGGTTTCGGTGGAAGGACCCTGTCTGTGTGAAAATCATTTTTAATTACAACAATGTCCGGTTTTTCAGTGACAGGTGAGGTCTCTGGTTCTCTGAAACAAGAGAAAGTGTTCTGACAGCATAAAAGAAACCTCTCTCGGAGATCCACCATAGTTAATTCCCGATGTAAGATATTGATCAAAATAAATCAGTATCACGCCTTAGCTGATGATTCGGTGATGTTAAGCTTGCTAGCTTCTGGAAGTTAAAAAACAAGAGTTTTTATCCATTGTGTACGTTTGCGAAAACGTCGGACGGGCGAAATGAAAAGCTCAAAGTAAACGCAAACGCAAACGATAGTAAGCGTCAGATTTATTGCTTGCAGTCGAGTATCGTTTCCTGGTCACGTTATTTCTCTTCAACACCTGTCAAGGCACCTAGGCAAGTATGGCAAGCCAGGGAGCTCAGGTTCACAGCATTAGGGGAGAGCGGGGCATGTTGTCACACTTTTCACACTGTTTAACATTTACTGAGCACCATACATCACAATTGTATAAATGTCATACCAAATGAAAGAAGAATGTCTTGGGCACATAATTTGTATTCATTACATTTTCATATCTTATCTCATTACTGAGTTGTAGACTGTTGAATATAGAATGTGCACTTGTGACAATTTGCCCCATCGGCAGGTAAGTTGTCACATAGATTATCTGAAAAAAAGAACAACTACTTAATTGTGAATATTGATTTTAATTTTTAAATTCAATCCAGAACTGGAAATATAAACAATCCAGAACTGGAAATATAAACAACCAGGCCAAGAGAATTTGGAAAAACAATTATTTCAATCCAAACAATACACATTTGAATCAAAACACATAAAGTGGCAAGACCACTTTACTTTGAACTTTATCCATGACAACTGAATGGAATGCAGCAGATAACTCTCTTAACTTAACATCTTTAACATCTGAACAAATCCTGTATCTGACTAATCAGACTCATCTTCAGAGTCACAATTCTGGCACACATAAATTGCCTGGCCTGAGGTGCAAGCATCATGGGCCCATTTGTTGCATTTCACACATTTTACCCAGGTCTCATTTGGACGACTGTTTGAAAATGGCTCCACACAGACGAGGCAGAAGCACTCTTCATCATCTGATGATGATTCTTGTATGATTTTTCTTCTTTTAGCTGCCTTGTTCTTCGTAGGTCCAGATTTTGACTGCCCCCTTGCTTCCATTTCTTTTGAAACAGCTTTTTGCTAGATTCAGCCTTATTCTTTTCAATTTCTATTTGCTGCTTCACTGGCGTGTCAATGAGAATTGCTGATTATTGTGATATTTCCTGCCTTTCTTCCAAAACTGTATTGCAATTATAAATAAGAATATCACAATGTTTTATGTGTTTATTTGTACTGGGGCAAGTTGTCACATGTGACGACCTGCCCCAAAGTCATTGAGACAACCTGCCCCAAACTGACATGTGTGCTAATGTTGGCTAAATCTCAAGGTTAGCTCAACATAGCACGGCAGCAAAAGTATCAAAATACTCGTTATTGTCTCCTTTATTTTGTGCAAAATAATATTTTTAAACAATTTTATTTAATAAAGCTCTATTGCATAAAATTTAAAGTGCCAATTTTTTACTTTTTAAGCAGAAAAAAAAAGAAAATTGTGCTAACCTCAGATTAGAGCGATCTTGACCACATGTGAACAGGAAATTTACTATAGAAGAAGAAGTCACACAAAGTGGCTATTTGATTTTTGAGATAGTGCCTCTAGTGTTGGAGTTATGAACAGTGTGACAACTTACCCATGTGACAACTTACCCCGCTCTCCCCTACTATACCGCGGGGTCATTCAACAGAAACGTCCACTTTTAGAGAAGAAAATCTTAAATATTTACTTTTGAGATGTTTAAAATGATGCTCCACATTAGTTTCTGCATAGTTAATGCATTAACTTACATTCATAAGAAACACTTTTACAGCATTTATGCATCTTAGCATGAGTTACTCTCAGCAGTAAATGATTTCTTTACAAATGAAATGTTGTTTGATCAATATATGCCGTCAGCCATAATCTTCAGGTTCATCCTGCATTTACATTTTCTAGGAATTTATCAGGTGCTGCCTATGAACGAATGTTTGCTGTTTATGATATTTTCATGGCTTGGGGGGATGTCCGGTTTCTCTTAGCCGTTGTTGATGTTCAAATCACCAAAACAAACACACACCTGCCCCATCTTTCGCTTTCGTCAGGACTCGGCTCGACTACTGTCTGTCTTGTGCACTGTGCACCTCACTGCTGATTGGCTACAAGGTTGTTTTGGTACTCGGCCCGACTTTGTCTAAACAAGCGTAATTCGGACACCCTGCCTTTAACTGCTTCTCTGTGGAAAGAAATGAAAAGATAGATAATAATATATGTACAAAAGAGACACACAAATTGACCATAGATTTTAAATATTTTCACAACTTCAAAAAAGTCAGATTCTTTAAACACTTTACCTATAGGCAGCATGCATGTGTGCTTATGTACCAACATTTGGCCACTGGCTGGTAAATATAACCACGTACATATGCACACACTGTACAAATTAATGAATATACAAAGTAATTCCAGTCCGTGCAGCTGTATTATTCAAGTCTAGACTATATCTAAGAGACAAATATTTGTATTCATCTTCTCCACTACTTTTATCAGAAAGCTTGAATCAACTTAGTAGTTACATTTCTTCATACCATTGCTGTCCAGTGAAAGTCTTGTATCTCTAAATGCGATCATATAAAAGCTGTTTTCTGATCTATAGACCACTTTGAAAAATAAAATGGTCCAGAGAAACTTACTGTTTAAGTTTTTTACACTACACAAACATTTAAACAAAATACAACAAACATAACATTAATGACATGATTAATTAACATGTATATAATATTAAATAAAAATAATCAGGGTTTTATTTTTTATATTTGTTGGTTTGACATAAACCATGATGCCATGTATCTGAACAAGATGTCCAGGTCCTCTGCTATAAAAGTAGGTTCCCACATCAATACAGATCTGGCGAAATATTTAACTTTTTTATTTTAGTGTTATTGTGCCATTTCATGTGGCTATAGAACCCAGTCCTGGTTGAAGTTCCAGTATGGCAGATTAATATTGTGGAGTTTGTTTTTGCATGAGAGGAGAGGATTTGTTTCTTGAACAGTGTCCCACACAACTTGTGGTGTTGAGGTGCAGTTTTCCTTAATTTTAGTAAATGCTTTCTGGCCACAAAATTCTACTGATTACTGCATTTATCTGTGCTATTTGAAACGTCTTTGAACAGTCAAATTATTTTGCCTGCTCTGCATTGAGACGATATAGACACACATCCTGTTTCAAGCTAGTTTTCAACATTTCAAGTCCATTAAAATTTCTTTAAAGCCATTTGGTATTCTGTGTAGCTCAACAGAACTATATTGCACATCAGAACGATATTCTATAGTTTTATTCATTGTGATGAGAGATTAAGGGGGTTTGGGGTGTCATGATTCTGCCTAATCTTGTCTTGGTTTTCTGGTCTAGGGGCAGAATCATGACAGACCCACGTGTTTTATGTGGAGAGAAACATATTATGGTCAATCAGGACATAATATGTGTTCTCTCCAGTCTCGTCATTGGCCCCGCCCCTCTAGTTCCTAGTATTGCTTTCCTCCTGTGTCTCATTACCCACACCTGCCCATTTTTATCTCCTTTGTTAGTTTTCCTATAAGATGCCCTCATGTCTATTGTCTTGTGCTCGTTCGTTGTACTTGTTACCTTGGATGTACTTGTATGCCATTCTTGTTACCGTGTACCTGAAGCCGTCTAAAGTCAAGTCAAGTCAAGTCTAGTCTTAGTGTTTTGTATTTGCTAGTCCTGTTGAGTGTTTAGTTTTCAGTTGTGGTATTTTGTTTGGTAGTGTTTTCCCCATTGAGGGAGTTTATGTTTTGTTCCTGTTTTACTATTCATTAAAGTCTTTTTGTTAACCCCTTCATCCCCGTTTCGCTGCCTGCAATTGGGTTCTCCTTCAGTTTCACAACATTGGGGTTTGTGTTCCTAATAATTATTCTCCTGTGCAAGTCATGATTGGACCACATATAAAATATCAAAAGGAGAAACAATGCAGATCTATTATTATAGCCTTTGGCAAATATTTACCAAGGGTGCCAATATTTGTCGAGAGCACTGTAAATATAGGTCAGCCCGTGATGGAAGCCAAAATATTAAAAGTCATGAATATTTACTAATCCGCTAATTTTAAGAGGTTGGTAATATTTTGATCCATATTAGAAAGAGAAAATTACATGTTTATCATTGTGTTGTTTGTACACATATATCGGAAGATCTATAAAAAAAGTCTTTAGCACTCCTTGTTGCATTTTATGCCAATAATGACAGCTCAAAAATTAGGAAAATGCATTTTTGTATTCTTTTTAAAAAATGTGCATGCCTGTAACCAGTTGTGTAGTTTACATGATACGCAGGTATATGTCATATACCCACTTGAAAAGATCAATGATTTCTGTATATCCACTTAAAAAAACAAGAGGATACGTAACAAAATAGTTTTGTTTCAGAAAAGTGTGACGCACTGTATTTTGGACCATTGGTGCAACTGGGAGATATGAAACAAAAGAAGATCATGAAAGGCAAGCACTTAAACTACACTATTTCAGTGTTTTCCTAAGCCTGCACCTGATGCTACTGCAGCTTCGTGTGATGCTGCAGCTGATGTTACAGAAAATGAGCCTGACGAGGCTCATGCTACGCTGTACGAGGGTGCACCCTCTGTTGCAATAGTGTCCCAGGGACACAAGATGGCAGTGCGATGGATTACATGCAGCTTGGATGGTAAATTATTTTGAAACTCTTTTAATAGGCTAGGCCAATATAACTTCACGTAAGCATTAAGTGTCTTGAAGTACCATCTTAACATCAAAACTACAGATAAAATTATATTTAAATAGATCTTTATTTAAATAGATACAGCTGTTGTATTTCTGTATTGTCCTACACTTAATTCAAAGTCATGTTTTTAATCTGGATACACCATGGAAGTTTACGGTGGATGCTGTTATATATATATCAACCACTCGTACTAATCATAAAACAGAGAATCACAATGATGTTTCATAAATCCTTTTTAAAAGCGTACGTTTCGGTCAATCATATGTCGGCAATACCCATACCCATTTTTGACCTAAATCATACAGAAGACTCAGGCTGCTAGTGCGCTACAAACATAGTATGTGTGTTTGAACAATGGTGCCTGACGGATCTGTACTGCATACGTGTTGCTCTAACCACCGCGTACTGCACATGGAGTATGTGTGGTAAGTTTCAATAAATTAGGGAGAAAGGGAGGTATAACTTGTATTATAATGTATATAATTGTTTTCGATGATAAGAGATGAGAACTCCTGGCTAGCCTTGTGAAAGTCACTGCCAGCAATCTATAAGTACAACGAGTGCTTGATAAAACTGCTCAATTACAAATGTGCATTGTTAATTATTAAAGTTAACTATCAATGTGTTAATTATTAAAGTTAACTATCAATGTCAAGTCAACTTTATTTATATAGCTCTTTTTACAATTTTCATTGTTACAAAGCATCTGTACAACATATTGACTATAAGCAAAACATATAAGGTTATACGAGTCAAAACAAAAAAGGGGAAAACACAGAAGACAGACACAGACACACAGATTCAGAAAACCCACACACAACATGCACACGCACCAACACACACAGACACACATACAAACAGTGGCGGTTCTACATTGAATTGCACCCCGGGCGAGACCACCGTTGAGCGCCCACCCATCCACCCCCCCCCCCCGCCAATAAAAATAAAACACACACCAAAAATTATAACAAACATTTCAAATTTATTACAACATCGTAAGTGAAAGATAACATTAAATTTCTCAATTGCACAACCCTTTAGTTGCCAAAACACAATGGACACAATTCTGCACAAACTATGACAGTGTACATTATCAGAACTTAAATATACACTTTATACATAAATGTGCCAAAATATATACAATCAGATATATAAAAAATTTAACAAGAGCAGAGAGAAACAATAATATAAAACATTAAGAATAATATAATAATAAAATATAGAATAAATATTCTATAGCACAAATACTTTATCACACAAATATGAACACACACTAAAGAGAATAAAGTTATTACAGTATTGAATTAAGAACAGAAAACACAAACTAAAACCTGACCTTTCTGGCCTTCCTTGATGCAAAATCATCAATGATGTCATCGTATGAAATATGCTCCCCTATTGAGTGATTTATACTGATGACGCCAAGCCCAGTGAGCCGTTCCTGGGACATGGTTGATCTCAGATATGACTTGATCAACTTTAGTTTGGAAAAGCTCCTCTCTGCTTGAGCCACAGTTACTGGCAGAGTAAGTGCAATCCTGAGAGCAGTCCAAAAGTTGGGGTAGATCTCCGAAAGATCCTTATCATCCATAAAAGTGATAAGCTCAAGGAGGCTCATGGTCTTTGATGGCATGTTAGGGAAGTTCTTAATTTCCTGCACAAGCTCTCTACTGTCCAAATCAGAGTGCCCCTTAAAGTGCAGTGTGGTGCCTAGTGCCTCGCATTGCTCTGCCAGCTCCTCATCTGCAAGACTTGGGAATTTTGTCAACACCCAGAATTTTGTTCCCACATTTTCCAATGTAGAAAATCTTTCGTTGATGGCTGAAGTGGCTGCATCAACGACAACGTTGAAGAATCCAACCTCCAACTTTCTAAGAGCATCAGTGAAAGGCTCATCATGTGATTCATATGAGAAGTGGCGCTTTTTGGACCTCAGCCTTTTTTGTTTTAAAACAGCCTCCACATTCATCTCTTCACATATGTCTTTGGCCGCCATCTGTGCAGTAGCAAAACCACTTGCCCTGTAGCTCTGGAGATCTCGCTCAGTCTTCTTCAAAAGACTCACAGCCAGGTCCACATGCATATTTGGAGACTGCATGAGTTTGCTGGCATGCTGTATTGCAGTTAGCATGTCATACCAAACAACCGTGCAGATGCTGAAGCGGTATGACCCCACCTCCTCAGACAAAGACTGCGCCTCAGCCTTTATAGCAGGGTCTTTGGTGTGGTCTCTCACCTCAATTAAAGCCTCTATCACGGTAGCTCCCTGGTACCTCATGGGTTCGACGCTCTTTACCTTGCTCTCCCACCTTGTTTCTGCCCACATCTTTAAGGTGATCCTTACATGGTTCTTCAGTATGGCCCATCTTTGGGTGGAGGCTGAAAATAATGTGTATAGCTTTTGCAGGACACCAAAGTAACTTATAGCATCAACAGATCCCATAGCAGCATCACACACAACTAAATTCAATGTATGCACCCCACATGGCACAAACAGAGCTCGGGGATTCTTTTCTAAGAGCCTGGCTTGAACTCCCTTATTTTTACCTTTCATGTTTGCCCCGTTGTCATATGACTGTCCTCTGCAGTCTTCAAAAGGAATTCCCAACTCCTCAAGTTTCGTCAGGATCATGGATGCCAAGTGCTGGCCTGTGGGCTCCTCTGCCTCCAAAAATCCCATAAAATGTTCCCTGATATGGGGCTTCTCCATCAATGACACCACTCTAATGACCACTGACAACTGTTCTGTGTGACATATCTGGTGTGCTGTCCAGAATTAATGAAAAAAACTTTGCCTGCTTGATGTCATCCACTATAGCAGATATGATTTTGCTGCTCAACAAATCAATCAGCTCATTCTGCACATGATGCCCTAGGTAGCTGTTGTGACTTGATGTTCGGACTGTTTTCATGTGATGTGAGGTAATCACTCGCATGTTTCCAATTTGCCATTCCTGCACTGTTCCTCTTGGAAAACAATTTGCAGCAGAAGCAAAAGAGGCTGTTGTTCTTCACTGAATAAATCAGCCAACTTCTTGTCATTTTTTCACCACTTACTAATGTCTTCTTAAAATATTGGTGGTGGCACCTTCTCCCATCACTCTCATTCCTACAGAAAACAAAGCCAGGTGGCACCTTACTTGGTCCTCTGCGAACCAGATCAGTCCGAATCCTGTCAGTCGGATGTGAGGGCCAGTTAGCAGGGTCGCTTGACAGAGGCTCATCCTCAGCAGTGGGACTCAGTGGGGGTTCAGCTCCGGGCATTTCTATCAGACAGCATTTCGGCACATTACTCTAAGCACATAGCAGTGGAACATAATACATAGGCCGACATTTGTCATAAATATGTCATAAACATGCAGATTAATTAGCAAACTTAAGAAACCACTAAGTTAACATTACATTAAACTGTCATGTGGTTGGTTTTGACATTGGCTGTCATGAGGCCATTATAACTGTGTCATGAATATTTTTCTTGACCTCAACTACAGTGGTACAAATTGAATTTGTCATTAAAATGTAATTGTACCACTGTAGTTGAGGTCAAGAAAAGTTACATGACAGTGTTATAAAACAATTTGGCAGAATATTAACACTTAATTATGTTTTACTGACATTCAATTTGTACCACTGGAAAAAAAAGTGGTCAGAAAAATATTCATGACACAGTTATAATGGTCTCATGACAGCCAATGTCAAAACCAATGTGACAGTTTAATGTAATGTTAAACCATAAAGCTAAGTAGTGTCTTAAGTTCAAAAATGAATCTGCAATTTCATCTTTTTTATGACAATTATGAAAGGTTTTGATGTATTGGTTTATGTAAAGTTGTCAAAAAAGACATAATTGCACGCATAAAACCTCCTTCATATTCATGACATGTGTCATGTAGCAAATAAATAGCAAAGCAAAGGTTATGTTCGTCTTCGAAACTACAGATTTGAAAATTCTGTTTGCAAATTACAGGGCCTAACCCCAACTGATGGAAATAAATAATAATAACTGAACTTGTAACAGTTTTGTTGCAAAGCACAATATTATGCTGAAATTAGATCTCGTGTTTGTTGACTTAAAACCAAATTTGTTGTATAAGCATAGCAAGCATCATAGCAAAAAGGCTAACAAACGTTAGAGGTATTAAACCTACAATTAACATTAGCCATTCAGATGACAACATGGATCATACCACAGAGAGAACATTAAATTTGCATACCTTTATCTTTTGCTCGTTTCTCCTCTTCTTCTTTTCTTTTTTTTCTAAATTGTGCGCCTGATGGCTTTGACCTTTTCCTCTCCATCTCTGACAATCAACAGATTTCCCATCCCCCCCGCCCCTCAACACTGTCACTCACGCCACGATACGAGTCACGTGACTGCCCAAAAGACTAAACCAATTCACCTTGGTGAGGTGACACATAATCGTTTTCTATGACTTATTTTTATTAGCCATTTCTGTCAGGTCCCGGGTTTGATCTTCCTTCACGTTCTCACTCACCTTTCCTTGTGCACAGCTGATGCAGCTTGGCAATCTGCTGAGCGGCTCAGCAGCGCACAGCTGTTTCTTATCGCTCTAATTATTTTCCTTCCTTTATATTCCCCTCTGTTTCTCTCCTTCGTTGCTGTTGCGTTGTATTGTCTACCTCACTCTAGCCTCTTGCCTTGTCGGATTATTTATGCTAACCCTGCTCTCTTCTAGTTATAGTTTTTGCACTGGATTATTGTTTTGGACTGGACTGCCGCTTAGATCTGGATTCTCTCTGTTAGTCTGCACCAGTTTGGATTACGAGTTTTGCTTTTTCCCTCTGGACTCTGTTTGCACCTCGACCGACCCTTGCCTGTTGTACTGCCTCTTTTGGATTACCCCTTCGGACTCTGTTTGCACCTCGACTGACCACCTGCCTGCCTGACCTTGCATCTGCTTTGCCCTGAACTGTCTGAAGCTCTGCTTCTTGTCTTGCTTTTGATTAAACATTATTATTTGAATCTGCATTTGAGTCCTTGCCTTCTGTACCTGACAATTTCACACAATTCAGAAAAACAAAAATGTGCAGGAACTACAGGCCTGTATTCATTACATTATGAATAAAATGTGCGTTATTTGGAAGAAAGTCGAGGCGGTGTGAGACTGACTAATTCCATTAGAAGAAGAGACCCAGTCACCCAGAGGTGAACTATCTCCTGCTGCGCCTGCGCGCCCCCACACACACCGCACACACGGCGCCAATTTGCCAATTCCCCACAGAATGAATGAATGAATGAATTATAGTAGATAATACAAAACCGCTTCGCGGCCCAGAGTTTTTTTTTTTTACTGCTCGTGCCGGTGCCGCCCCCCACGTGACATGAAAACGTGCCGCCCCGGGCGACCGCCCGGTTCGCCCATGCCTAAAACCGCCACTGCATACAAATGCGTACAAAGAGAGACACATGCACAGGGCCAACACCTAGAACCACACACCCAAGATAAGGGGAGAGAAACTCAGGTTATAAATTCCTTTATGCAGTGTTAATTAAATAAAACTTTAAAATTCTAGCAGCCCCCCCCCCGGCCAGCCAAACAGTGCAAAGAAACCAAAAACTCCATTAGAGGAAAAACAACTCAGAGAGAAACCAGGGCTAACCAGGGGATTCCAGGTCCCATTGAGCCTTGTACGGAGTGTGCTGGCCTCGCCACCTAAGGGTCAACCAACCTCCTTCAAGCCCATCTCGCATACTATTATTAGACCCCATACCAAATAAATTATTAAAAGAGTTGCTACCTGTTGCAATTGAGCCCATTTATAACATTATCAACTCGTCAATTAATCTAGGCCATGTCCCAGGACCCTTTAAAATGGCCGTCATTAAGCCTCTAATCAAGAAACCAAACTTAGATCCAAATGAACTAAGAAATTATAGACCGATTTCAAATCTCCCATACCTGTCTAAAATTCTAGAAAAAGTAATGTACACTCAGTTGTGCTCTTTCTTACAAAATAACGACATACACGAAAAATTTCAGTCAGGCTTTAGACCGCATCATAGCACTGAAACTGTGCTCGTTAAAATTACAAACGACCTGCTTATAGCATCAGATAAAGGTAACATCTCACTCCTGGTCCTGCTTCACCTTAGTGCTGCGTTCGATACCGTAGACCATAACATACTTCTAGATCGCTTACACAATTATACCTGTAATGAGGGACAGGTACTACAATGGTTCAGATCTTACTTGTCAGACAGACATCAATTTGTCCATTTAAATGGGGAATCATCAAATTTAACGCAAGTAAATTATGGATTACCTCAGGGATCGGTTCTGGGACCCGTGCTGTTCCATATACATGCTGCCCCTCGGTAACATTATTAAAAAACATGGAATTAGCTTCCATTGCTATGCAGATGATACTCAGCTATATATCTTATAAAGACCAGATGATTCCTCCCAGCTATCCAAATTGGCAGAGTGCATTGAAGATATAAAACATTGGATGACCTGTAATATCCTTCTTTTAAATTCTAATAAAACAGAAATATTACTTAACGGACCAAAGACACGCAAACCGAATATTTCTGATTAGAAACTGCAAGTTGAAGGATGTACTGTTACTCCAATAAATACAGTAAAAGATCTAGGCGTTATATTAGACAGCAACCTGTCATTTCGAAATCACATCTCAAATGTCACAAAAACAGCCTTTTACCACCTAAGAAATGTTGCCAAGTTACAAAATTCTATGTGTTGCTGACGCAGAGAAGCTTAATCATGCATTTATGACCTCCAGATTTGACTACTGTAATGCACTACTTAGTGGTTGTCCTGCATCATCAATAAACAAACTACAGTTAGTTCAGAATGCAGCTGCCAGAGTTCTAACCAGGTCCAGAAAATACGATCACATAACCCCAATTTTATCAACCCTTCATTGGCTACCCATTAAGTATCGTATTGACTTTAAAGTTATTTTAATCACCTATAAAGCCTTAAAGGGTTTAGCCCCTACCTACCTAACAGAGCTTCTATCCACTATAACCCATCACGCTCTCTAAAATCTTAAAACACAGGACTTTTGATAATACCTAGAATAACTACATCCACCAAAGGGGGTCGAGCTTTCTCATGCGTAGCACCTAAACTCTGGAATAGCCTTCCTGATATTATTTGAAGATCAGACACACTCGCCCAATTTAAATCTAGATTAAAGACGCCTTTTTAAAGGCCTTTTTTATAACAAGTTAAACTATTCGTGTTCTGTGTTTTACCCTTTTTTGGGGTGTTTTTCGTTTTTCCCTTGTAAAGCTGCTTTCGAACAATGCAAATTGTGAAAAGCGCTATATAAATTAAATTGAATTGAATGGAATTGAATACTCTCTGGGTAGTGCCATCCCTCTGCACATAGCCCCCGAGCAAGGTGATATAGCATTTCTACAAAACCTACCCATTATCAAGGCTACAACATTTATAGACTCAAGGACATGGTTAATGTTGGGTTTTTGGGCAAAGTAGCACACACATAAGGATACACACCCTCGACATGGTAGCCTAACACGAAAGCAATGACCAGCTGTACGTAGCCCCGAACCTGTGCATGTGTACACTGACCAAAGACATTTCACATTTACATTTAGTCATTTAGCAGACAGTAGTGTAGTAGGGTTTGAAAGTATGCCGGTGCAGATACAGTGATAGTCCTGTAGGCAAGTATCGGTGCCTTGAATCTGATACAGGCTTCAACTGGTAGCCAATGGAGAGAGATGAAAAGGGGTGTCACATGAGCCCTTTTGGGCTGTTGGAAGACGAGACGTGCTGCTGTGTTTTGAACCAGCTAAAGTAGTTTGATAGCCTTTGCAGGAAGACCAGCAAGGAGAGCCTTGCAGTAGTCCAACCTTGAGATTGCCAGGGTCTGGACAAGTAATTGTGCCGCATGCTCCGTGAGATAGAGTCTAACCTTTCGAATGTTGAATAAGGAATATCGACATGATCACGTTGTTTTTGCAATGTGATCATCAAATATGACTCTGAGGTTCCTGGCTGATTCGGAGGGAGGGTTTGTGCTGGAAACATGAGTAGTTCTGTCTTGGCCGGGTTCAGCTGGAGTTGATGCTCTTTCATCCAAGCTGAGATGTCATCTAGGCAGGCTGCTACAGTGGTATCGTCTGGGTGAAATTAGATAATTGGGTATCATCTGGGTGAAATGAGATGTATATCTGGGTGTCGTCAGCATAACAGTGATACGAGAAGCCGTGTGCCCGTATGATGGGTCCTTAGGGTGTCATGATCATGTGGGGTGCAGTGGACAGCAAGTCCCTCCATGGCACCATGAAGGATCTGCCGGAGAGGTAGGATTAGAACCAGCGGAGAGGGGAGCCTGAGATTCCTAAATATGACAGGGTTGCTAGCAGTATCTGGTGATTGACCGTGTCAAACGCTGCTGATAGGTCCAGCAGAATCAGGACCGAGGATTTGGATTCTGCCTTGGCTAGCCACAGTGCTTCTGTGACCGATAGCAGTGCAGTCTCAGTGGAGTGGTTTGTTTTGAAGCCAGACTGCTTGTCATCCAGTAGTTTGTTCTGGGATAGGTATGAAGAAACTTGGTTGAAAACTGCCCTTTCAAGAGTTTAAAGAGGTCTTTAACTGTCGGTATTAGCAGGGTCCAACGTGGGTTTATAAAGTAGGGGCGTGATCTGGGCCTGTTTGAATGTGGATGGAAAAGTGCCAGTCTGCAGGGAGGTGTTGATGATGTGTGTGAGTGCAGGTGTGAGGGTGCTGGATATGGCCTGAAGGAGATGGGAGGGGATTAGATCAAGAGGACAGGTGGTGGGCTGGCGGGAGAGAAGTCGGGTGACTTAGGTGTCAGTCAGTGGGGCGAAAGAGGAGAGTTTGATGTTTGAATTGAGGGTAATGTGTACCGAGGTCTGCTGTGCTGAGAATTGTTTGCCCCAGTAAGCCTTTCCTCTGGGACAACACCGAGGGAATCTGTGGGATGCACCCCATGAGGAGTGACACCCGCTGCCCAGCGGAGGCTAAACCCTGTGTCCAAGTCACCTACACTCAGGCTGAAATTGAGGGAGACCGCTGGCTAGTCAACACCCCAGCCCGGGTAGCAACTTTAACCTGTGATCAGCATGATACTGCCACCACCATCAGCCTACTCGATCAAAACATGTGGATTCAAGTCCCAAAGGACACAATCCTGGACATAGATGACCTGGCACTATACCATTTACCCAGTGAGGAGTATCACACCAAACTGGAGATCTCACACTTTTTAAGGGACTATAACTTCACCCTTGGTCCTGAACTAGAAATGAGGATTGCAGAAGAGGGGCACCAGCTGATTCATATCACCCCCATCGACCAGGCCTTACAGACTCTTTGTGCTCTCGCCAACTTCCCTGTGGTCCGGTCCTGGACTGCCGCGGACACTGCACTGTGCCTAACCACCACATTAGGGTATGCCCCTGTATGGAAATGTTCTAGTCTGCTTCTTGATGTGTCTGTCTTTGTTTATGAAGTGTTGAACTCTATTTTCTTTAGAATGTGATCATGTTTTTCTCTATACGAGTCATTGAACTCTGCCGTTGTCCTCGAGAAAAGCACAAGACATTCTGTTTAAGATAAGGGGTCCTCACGTATTGTGTGGACCACAGACGCGTTCTTGCTCAAGGGGAAAGGTGGGGAGGAGGTCACGTTTGAATCATATATAAACTCTGTGTGCAGATGGAAAGAGCGTCTTTTCTCTGTACTATGCTCATTGCTTATGATGCAGATTAAACGACAATAAAATACTTAGCAAAGTACCTCATCTCTCTGTGTGTCGCGTTTGTCAAAGTGGACTCACCTAGTTTAAGGAATAAGAAAATTCCATGACACCCCCTACTCTTGGCCTATCCTTCGTCCTTTACAAAAGGGTCAACGGAATGCAGGAGTTTGTGAACAAGTGTACAACGGCGTTTCCCAAGGCATTCAAACAGAACCGCGTGAAAAGAGACACACAAGCTGAGCCTGAGCCTAACCTCATCGAGATCGACACACTGCCAGTGTGCCACAGCACTGAGAACCAGTAAGACAAACCTAGTACCTCGACCATTCCGATCCAAACAACCAACACCCGTCTAAGCTTCCACGTGAACCCTGACGTCCAAAAGGGGGGATATGTAGAGGTGGGTCTGAACAAAAGTAACCATTTGGGATCGTAAAACACCACAAGCTCTCTCCAGGGCCTCTAACAGGCACCAACGAGTCTGGTCCAACTGCCCTATCTCAACACCTTCATCATTGACAAGGTCAGATTCCAGTACTCTCCCCAGGACTTGAAATGGGCTCTCCCCAGGACTTCAACTGATCACCAAAGTGAGAAAGCCATGTGGCTCCCAGAGACTGAGAACCTCAAATTCTTCAAAAATAATGGGTCGTTCTCTCTCCTTAGCCACAAAAGAATGGCCTAAAGTGTATCTCGACATTGTATGCTTGTCCCCAGTCCATTATTTGGCCTCACCTATAACTTCAAAGGCATATGCGTTTAGTCGTTTTCATGTTTATTTTTACATTCTTGTACAAACTAGAGGTCAATGTGCTTATGTTCGTTCATTCTCTCGAGACCTGTCTCTCTCCTTGAGACAGCTTCTTCCGGCAGTTTGCTTCGGCTAAATTCATTCAACCTTCATCAGCCAATCCGTTTCTCAGAAAGAATCCAACGGACTTGCCCGCTTGCTTTAAACCCATCAGGACTCTGAAACCTTCTTCATCGCACACCAGAACTGTTGTTTCCAATTCCACTTCAAGGCTGCTTAAGGAAGTTGGAATCAACGGACAGCCCCACAGACCTAAGTCAACGAACTTGTCACTGCTGTTAAGAGAAGTAGCCACTGGCTGTGGTTAAAACGGAAGGACACGATATGGGCTGCCAAATGACCACGTAATAAAAAGGTGTTGTGTGTTGTAATATTAAGCCATACAGGACCGGGGGCACTGAGCACGCATTAATGGTGCCAGTGTGGCTATAACAGCCTTAGCCAACGGGGTGGTGCGTATGGTTGCATTGAGTTTGGTAATGTGTTGTAATGTGTTGTAACTGAGCATGCATTAATGGTGCCAGTGGGGCTATAACAGCCTTTGTCAATGGATTGGCGTGTATGGTTGCGTTGGTTTTTGGTACTGTGCTGTTATATTGTGCCATACGGGACCAGGGGCACTGAGCATGCATTTCAGTGTAGGCAGTCATGGCCTAATGGCTAGAGAGTCGGACTCGTGACCAGAAGGCTGCGGTTCGATTGGTTAAGGCGGATGGACACAACATGAGCTGCAGGATGACCTTGCAACTTGTAGAAAGTCTACAATCCTATATCAAAGACAGACAATGTAGAAAGAATATATAAAAAAGTAGATAATCACAACATGCGCTTCATTGATTTAACCTTGAGTAAGATGCAGACTTGTATTGAATTAGCTCTTTACAACAGTAATAACAGCTTTAAACAGCGTGAAGAAATGTGAAATACATAAGAAGAAATACATAAGAAGTTTAATTTTCACACAGCTCATCTGAAGATGGAGAGAGTGAGAGACTCACAAGCGTCTGTCTGCTCCCGCTCCCGCTCTGTGTTTGAGCTGCCTATCATGCGCCTGAGTTATATCGACCAATGATAACTGTTTTAAAATTGCACATGAGATGTATATATGTACTCTGTATTTATCAATCATGTATTAAACATTTTACATTGTATTTAAAACACGAAATGAAGATACAGTTTTTAATTTCCTGTCATGTAACGTACCACCAGGGTGTCTTTTACCCACTAGTGGTACCCATACTTTGAGAACCACTCTAAGACTTTTACTGAAGTCGTTTTGGAATTGGTGAATTGTAACTTGTAATGCAAGGTCTCGCTGCAAGGTATCTGCATTTTTAATTAAGTATGGTTTTCAGGTACTATTTCAACCTCTGATTTACTTATTTTTCTTCATCTTGCTCTTCATCTCCCTTTATCTTTATCCCAATAAAACATTGAAGAACTCCAAGTAATATTTAAAAATTCATGTTTTAGAATATGTTTGTATGTTGTAATGCATTTTCAAGCCAATGTTAAAATATGCATAACATTATATTTGTTGAAATCAAATTGTATATTTTTGGACTAAGGTTGTAAGTTGATTCAGTGTGAATAACATGATCTTTTAATTTAACAAAATAAAGTGAGTTTTCAGATACATTATAAATTACATCAAAAGACTTTTATGTGTTTTCATACTATCTGTATTTCTTAATAATGTTTATTTTTTTCTGATCCTCAGCCTCCTTTCCGATATTGAAAGGCCTTTCTCCAAATCACAATTTGTTATTGGTCTTTCAAGATAGGCCTTTTAAACCTCATTAAACATTTGGAAAGCCGTGAACTTTTTGCAAACAAAGTCAAAAGAAGATGTACAGTATGTGTATTTGAAAGGGATATATACTGTATTAGGCTGGACATGCGACTGGGCCTAACATTGTAAACTTCTACCTCTGTCACAGTAGAACTTTGTCGGGTCCTGGGGCTAGCACATGTCTGTTTTGTCTTGTTGTATGTGTATGAATGTTCGGGCACATTAGGACTGTTTTGATAGCACGTGTGCGATCTGAATGGTATGTGCCACACCTGCTGCCTCCCATTACTGCCCGGATTAGTTCACTGTCTGCACCTGGTGTTCATTTAGTTGGCTCTTTAATCTGCACCACTACACACTCCCTTTGTGCGATTGTAAAACTTAGTTTCACATACCCTAGCCTCTTGTCGGCAGCCTCAGATAGTGCTGTCTTCCCTCGCCCTCTGGAATTATTCCCAACACCTCTGCGTCACCCATAGCAGGCTACTGCCGTCTCCTGCGCTAACTGGGTCTCTCCACGGCTGCTCGTTCGGGCACCTCCTGTCTCTGCCGAAGCTGCCAACTGTGGTCTCGTGTTGCTGCACACCAGAGAACAGATCCCGGCTCAGACTCTGCTGGCTGTGATCTCGCGGCTGCCATCTCCTGCTCTCCCTGGGTCCTTCATCGGCTGGTCGGACGTTCCCTTCCCCTATCGGCTGGCACTGGGTCTCCCAGTTGGTCTTACAGTCAGCCCGGACGTCCGGCTCATTGGTCATCCCCAGTTCTGTTGGACTCTATCTGAATCTATCTGTGTGCAGCTCAATAAAACATCTTGTTACCCTGCGATTGAATCCACGTGATTTTTACCCTGACAGAACGATCGCACCAAGAATGGATTCAGCAGGGGCAGATCCACTGCTGACGGCCCTTACTCAGCAAGGGGTAATGCTGGGCCAACAGGCAACCCATCTCAACATGGTGGCACAGGAGATCGGTGCGCTACATGCCCAGGTAAACAAGATCTCGGTTTGTCTCCAGGCCATACAGGTTGGTGCAGCATCTCGGGGAGAGCCTCTGGGGCGGGAACCTGAATCTCATTTCAACAACCCTGCGGTCTATAACGGTGACCCCAATTCCTGTTGTGCCTTTCTGTCCTAATGATCTCTGGTTTTCAACCTTCAGCCTCATCGTTACACCTCCGGGGCAGCCAAGGTAAGCTTCATCCTCACCCTCCTGACTGGTCAAGCCCCGGAGTGGGGTATGGTGGTCTGGGATGCTCAAGCACCATGCTGTTCATCTTTTGGAGCGTTCCGTAATGAGATGGAGAGACTGTTTGAATGCTCGGCCTGGGGGAACGAGCAAAATTATCACGCTTGACCCAGGGCAGATTATCCATTACAGACTATACGATCCAGTTTAAGACTTTCAGTGCAGCCTGCGAGTGTAACGCTGCGGTACTGCGAGCACGGTTCAGGCAGGGACTCAACGACACCATCGCAGATGAACTGGCAATCATGACCCACAACCAACCACGTCAGGGGATGCCGAACCCATGCAGCTGGGGCGAATGCGTCTCTCTCCACTCCAGAAACAACAACGGCTGGGTCATAGTCTCTGCCTGTACTGTGGCAGGTCTGGTCATTTCGCCATCAAATGCCCGCTAAAAGTCAACGCCCACCAGAAGGACTGAGGATACTGGTCGGCAAGCTTCTCTGTCCTCTCACTGAGGTGCCCTACACTCAGTTACTGTTCACCAAAAAAATCGGCCCAAAAAAAGTGCCCAACCTCCTGGCCAAACAGATGTACTCCAAGTTCTTGTGGTCCGTCCAAACCAGGAAGGGCTGCGCCTACCCTCCAACCAGTCACCCCACTCGCCCGAAGCTAACTTGACCGCCAGCAACTCTCTGTTGCTAATGTCAGTTACTTTCTGCCGGGCTGAGCCGATGGGAAAAATAGGCGCAGGGGTGAACCTTCCCATCGTGAGCAGATCACTGACACAAGACCGCGTCTACTCAAACGTCGGAAGTGTCGACCTCGACGATAAACTGACCCTCAGGATTTGCAAGAGACAAGACAGGAGCAGAGATAAAGCGGGTCTTTAATGGATCAAAGGCCTCCTAAGCCTGCTGATTCCAGTCTTGGTGGAAGTCAACGCAGTAAGACCTGACCAAAGTTTCTTATGAAACGGCGGTAAAAATGTGTAAATCCCAGAAACCGCTGCACGTCCTTACAAGAGTCCGGTATTGGCCATTGGCGACAGCCTTTATCTTGGCGGGATCAGCCTGGATACCCGTAGGATATTGTATGGCCAAGAAATGTCACAGACTCGGCATGGAACTCGCACTTCTATGCTTTGACAAGAGTCGATTCTCTAGCAGGCGCTGGAGAACCCGTCTAACGTGCTGGGTGTGTACCTGGAACTAGGGGAGAAGATTAAGATATCGTCCAGATACACAAATACAAATTGATTGATCATGTCACCAGAACGCTGTTGACCAGGCCCTGAAAGACAGCCAGAGCATTGCTGAGTCCGAAGTGACACTCGTAGTGTCCCCTGGGTGTATTAAATGCTGTCTTCCACTCATCTCCTTCTCGCATGCAAACAAGGTGATAGGCGTTGCGGAGGTCTAACTTAGTGAAGACCTTGGCTCCCTGCAATAATTTAAAGGCAGAAGACATGAGAGGTAGGGGTACCAGTTCTTAATTGTAATGCCATTCAAACCTTGATAATCGATACAAGGGCATAGGGAGCCATCCTTCTTTTGTACGAAAAAGAAGTCCACGCCAGCGGGGGAGGAGGAGCGGCGAATTAGTCCAGACTGAAGAGAATCGCGGATGTACTGGTCCATGGCCTCTCTCTCAGGACCGGACAGGGAAAATAAATGACCCCTGGGAGGAGAAGTGCCAGGGAGGAGGTCAATGGCGCAGTCGTAAGGTCAATGAGGAGGTAGCGAAGTGGCCCGGGACCTGCTGAAGACCGTGCCAAGATCATGGTACAGAGACAAGAGAGAGGGCAGGATCAAGACAAGACACACGACAAGACGGACTCCAAGAAATAATGGTGTTATTTACCCAATCAATTGAGGACCCGAAGACAATAGTATTGTTGGGGGAATCGAGTATGTACAGCACAATGCTCTCACGATGATTCCCAGAGACGAACAGATGTACTACATCATTCCTTCTGAGTTCCTGGAGCCAACAACTCTCATGGGTGGAATATACTCATAACTCCCTTCCATCGGCTGCCTAGGTTTGTCCCCTTTTGAATGTTCTCTTGGCCATAACCCTCCTCTTTTTCCCTCACAGGAACCCGACCCTGCCGTGCCGTCTGCTCTGGCCTTCATCCAGCGCTGTCGACACACTTGGCGGAGAGCCAGAGAGGTCCTGGCTCAGACTTCAAGACGTACGAAGACAGCAGCCGATCGTCGCCGGTCTTCTCCCCCTACCTATGTGTGTGGTCAAAGGGTTTGGCTCGCTACTAAGGACCTACCTCTCCGGGAGCCTTCTCGTAAGCTGGCATCCAGGTTTACAGGGCCGTTCCGTATCACCAAGATGGTTAATCCAGTGGCCATCAGGCTCAGACTTCCCCCTTCCCTCGGTCGGGTCCAGACAGTTTTTCATGTATCCCAGGTTAAACCTGCGTTTTCTTCACCTCTTAACCCTGCCTGCAGCCAAACACCCTCCACGTCTTGTTGATGGCGCTCCCTCTTACTCAGTACGGAGACTCTTTAATGTGCGTCCACAACATCTAGTGGACTGGGAGGGATATGGCGCAGAAGAGAGGAGCTGGGTGCCGTCCAGGGATATACTGGATCGCTCATTGATCGTGGATCTCCATCGGAGACAAGGTGAGCCCCCTCCTAGACCGCCTGGGGGCGTTCGTGGAGTGGGGGTACTGCCGGGTCCCGGGGCTAGCACATGTCTGTTTTGTCATTGTTGTATGTGTGTGAATGTTCGAGCACGTTAGGACTGTTTTGACAGCCACACGTGTGCAATCTGAGTGTTATGTGCCACTGCTCTGCTCCACCGCCCCTAGCTTTGCAGTTTGGAGGTGGACCAATGGGCTGTTGTCGGTCACCACCAACACTTCAGCTCCCCACAAGTAGTCCTTAAACTTCTCACACAAAGCCCACTTCAGGGCCAGCAGCTCAATTTTAAAAGAGCTGTAGTTGGCGTCGTTCCTCTCTGCTGGGTGAAGACTCCGACTGGCGTAGGCGATGACCCTCTCTGTTCCGTCCTGTCGCTGGGCCAGTACGGCTCCCAGTCCGCTGTTGCTAGCGTCGGTCTAAAGTACAAAGGGTCGGGTGAAATCAGCATAAGCCAGAATGGGGGCCCGCAGCAACTCCTGTTTTAGCCTCTGAAAGGCGGTCTCACACTCTGGGCCCCAAGTAATCATGGGGGAACTCCAGCTCCGTGAAGAACCGGATCCGGCCAGCAGCTGGTTCAGGGGCTTCGCAATTTTTGAAAAGTCTTTTATGAAGCGTCTGTAGTAGCCGACAAATCCAAGGAAAGACCGCACCTGCCTGACAGTTTTTGGTGGAACCCAGCCCTGTACTGCGGACACCTTCTCCGGGTCAACAGCCACTCCTGCAGCGCTCACTCGATGCCCCAAGAACTGGACCTCCCTCTTAAGGAGCTGGCATTTCCCTGCCTGGCTAGAGCTTCAGTCCCTACCGCTCCATAGCCCGGAAGACTTGCTCCAGATGTAACAGGTGAGAGTCAAAGTCGGGGGAATAGACGATCACATCATCTAAGTATACCAGGGTGGAGTCCATCAGCTGTCCCCCCAGACATCGCTGAATCAGCCTCTGGAAGGTCGCAGGGTGTTGCAGAGTCCGAAGGGCATGCGATCCCACTCAAACAGGCCAAAAGGGGTGGTGAAGGCGGTCTTCTCTTGGTCTTGCTCCTCCACCTGCACCTGCCAGTAGCCACTCGCCAAGTCAAGGGTGGAATACCAGGCGGCATTGGTCAGTCCTGTAAGGGAATCCTCGATTCAGGGCAGGGGGAAAGCATCCTTCTTGGTGACCAAGTTCAGTTTACGATAATCCACGCGAAATCTCCAAGAGCCGTCTTCTTGCGGACCAGGACAATTGGGGCGGCCCATGGACTGCTGCTCTCCCGAATGACTCCACGTCCCAGCATCCCCTTTAGTAAGGCACGAACCTCGGACTATAAAGTCGGGGGTACCGGACGGTACCACTCTCGGTCTTTGGACAGACTCTCGGAAAACATGGTGACCTGGGATCCTGTGTCTACCAGGCACCGAACAGTAACTCCATTGACTTTAATCTCCACGAGGGGGCAACGTCCCACCAGGCCGTCTCGTGGGGCTGAGCTTACAAAGGGGTCCATACGGGGGTTTCCGACCACTTGACCCACAGTGGCCGGTCGTCCTATAAACCCCCCTGTGAGTTACGTCGGGGGGCGCATTGGCGGCTGTAGTGTCCTGGTTCTCCGCAGTTGTTACAGATGGGGCGCCCTTGCCCATCCCACTGGAACCTGGAACTGAATGGTCGGCCGGTACGTCTTCCCGGATCCCTCCCCCCGTCAGAATACGACCGGTCTCGGGGCAAAGGCGGGGGCTCTGGCCGTCCACGACGGAACTCTCCCAGAAAAGTCTTCGAGAACTCAGCCATTTCTTCTCGAACATCCTTCATCAACTCTGCACGTAAGGCCTGTTTCCATTCCGTCGGTTGAGGCAGTGCTGGGGCACTAGTACCACTTGCAGCCATACACACCGGCGACTCCACGGTCTGGTTGTAATCCTGTTCCAGGGATAGGGCCTCTTTACGTAGATCTTCGAAAGTCAGGGCAGCGTCCCGTCGAAGCTGTAATCTCAGACTCTGTCGCACTGGACCTTCTCGTAACCCCAACAGGAACTGGTCTCTAAATAATGTCTCTTCATCCCCTAGACCATGATGCTCCCGACGCTTCAACCTGGAGAACTGTTCTCGTAGTCGCAGAGCGAATGCTCGCAGGGTCTGCCAGGTCCCTGCTTA
Organism: Barbatula barbatula; assembly: GCF_947034865.1. NCBI lineage: Eukaryota > Metazoa > Chordata > Actinopteri > Cypriniformes > Nemacheilidae > Barbatula > Barbatula barbatula. The sequence continues at coordinate 19,917,429 of NC_136778.1, read as the reverse complement.
CAGTTAAAGAACTGAGCCCGCAACACTGCCACAGGAGTGGAATCACCATACTGCCTGGATAAGAACTCAAAGATCGCTTGTGTAGTGGCTCGGACGGCTTCAGGTGCTGCTCGAACTTCTCTCTTCGCCTCCTCCTTGAGCGAATTCAGCACAAACTGTATCCTCTGGGCTTCTCGGAGCCCTTGCAGTCCGGCCAGGTACTCCACTTGCGCTCTCCAGTCTGTCAGGCTCAACTCTGAGCCGGGCCCACTGTACTTCTGAGCCCACGGGGCTCCCATAAATATAGATGCCATCGGCTGCCGTCGTCAGACTCGTGGAATAACTCGTGGGGCAGGCAGCTTCCGGGCTCGGATTCATTGACGTGCTCGCAGAGCCACCATTCAACTCTTCGCAATAGCTCCCTCTTTGCTCCCAGCCTTCGCTCTCGTTCTGGATGTGATGGAACGGCATCGTCAGAAGAAATGGTAAGGCTGGACTTTCGTTGATGTGGGATACAGTGCTCGTGACTTGTGGCAACAACGGTGCGTTGAGTTTTCCTTCCTCCTCTACACCATGCACACGATCTTTAGGGACCTGGAAACAACACACTTGTGCATAAATCACTCTGGTAAATCCTCACACGTGTTGGTTTCACTCTTTCAGACACTGCAAACTCACTCTATCTTTACAGCGATTAATCAACTCGTTTCTCTCCTCTTCATAGGGTGGATGATCCAAAGGATAGTGGTTTCAGAAGATAAACCCGAACTCAATGATCTCCCCAGCTGGTACAGTTACTGTTCCTCACTCGCCACTCACTGCCGCTACTATAATCCACTCGAGTACTCCTGCAGCGCTTCACAACTGCCCGAACATTCTCTTCCCCCTTCCTGCTTACCATGCTTTCAGCCTCTCTCTTTATACTCTCTTTTGTCCGGGCATGTGCTTCAATGAAGCGCTAATCATTGGCTTCAGCTGGCACTCATTATAGTCAGCAGCCAGAATGTGTAAACACAGAGCCGGCCCGGTGTCACACCGGCATTTCTTCCCCCTAGCAACGAGTCGAAATCCCTTTGGTTCCCGGTCTGTTCACCCGGTGACACGCACATGCATTAAAATGCATTTAAATTGTTCTTTTGGGACATCTACTAAACAGAATCAACTTAAGTGGTGAGAAAGGAACGTGGCATCAGGTGAAAATTAAAAAGTAAAAATATTATTCAAACTGGTAATTATATAGGATATATAACGTCTCGGTTACGTATGTAACCTCCGTTCCCTGATGGAGGGAACGAGACGTTGTGTCGACAGAATGGGGTTTGATTTGAGAACCTACCTTCTCTGACTGACTTGAACAGGCCAATGAAAATTGGCGAATGAAATTTGCATGCCGGACTCCGCCCCCGGATATCCGGGTATAAAAGGGAGCCGGCGTGCCGCATTCATTCACCTTTTGTGCTGAGGAGCCTGAGGATCTTGCCCCGACTGCTGCAGCGGGCGGCCAGCGTTGTGGCATGAAGGACACAACGTCTCGTTCCCTCCATCAGGGAACGGAGGTTACATACGTAACCGAGATGTTCCCTTTCTGTCGGTCTCTCGACGTTGTGTCGACAGAATGGGGTTCCTCGGAAAACGCCACAGCGCTGTGCCGCGTCACAATTCCTCGCGAAGCGACGCTGACTGGCCTGGGCGTGTGCGAGTTCAAAATAGATGGGAGCCCCTTCCACCGGCCGTCACGGACGGCGGCCTAGTTCTCTTAACAGCGAGAAGCCGCCCGGCACCGTAAGGCCACTGGGAAGCATCATTCCCCCTGAGGGAACGCGCTACGGAGACCACTTCCTACCGCAGGGAGGAGCTTTAGTGGAGATTCACACACAGTCTCACCGGATAGGGGAGAGCACGTGGGAGACATGCAGACACGAGATGGTGTCGCGAGCAGGTGAAGTACACCTGGGAGAGGTCATGAGCCATCGATTGAGAGCCATTCATGAGAAGACAACAGACGGAACCGCCCTGTGGGGGAGTTACTACGTGTGGAGCACTAGGCCTTGTTTGAGTCACTGCTAGAGCTCAGAAACAGGCCAAGGGAGGCAGGGCTGCTCCGCCGAGCCCGCCGCCGAGGAGTGCTTAGTGATGGATGGAATGCCTACTCTTCGCCCACGTGGGGGGAAGAGGGGAGGCTGGATAGCACCACGTCTCACCTATGGAGGAGTGCTATCGCAGGCGTACGCCCACCGGCTGCCGGACTTACCTGGCGGTGTCTCGTAAGACTCCGGCTGATACCGGTTCCACGCGGAGGCTGTAGAACCTCGCGAAGGTGCTGGGCGTAGCCCAACCCGCAGCTCTACATACGTCTGCCAGAGGGGCGCTCTGAGCCAGTGCCCACGAGGAGGCCACACCCCTGGTGGAGTGTGCCCTCACTGCAAGCGGGCACGGGAGATCCTGTGATCGGTAAGCCATTGATGGCGTCCACGATCCAGTGCGCCAACCTCTGTTTGGAGACAGCCCTCCCTTGTGCTGACCTCCCAAAACAGACAAAAAAGCTGCTCAGAGCTCCAGAGGCTCTGCGTGCGGTCCAGGCAGAGGCGCAGCGCGCACACTGGACACAACACGGAAGGGGTTGGGTCTTCCTCCCCAGAAGGGAGCGCCTGCAGGTTCACCACCTGGTCCCGAAAGGGAGTGGTGGGAACTTTGGGCACGTAGCCAGGCCGGGGTCTCAGGATAACGTGAGATTGACCAGGCCCGAACTCTAGGCAATCCGTGGCCACGAAAAAATGCATGTAGGTCCCCTACCCTCTTGGCGAGCGCCACTAGGAGAGCCGTCTTCATCGAGAGATGAGAAAGAGCGGCATCTCCGAGGGGCTCGACGGGGGGCCTCTGGAGGCCCGCCAGGACCACATTGAGGTCCCAAGAGGGAACGGAGCGCGGACGGGCTGAATTCAGCCTCCTCGCGCCCCTCAGGAACCTAATGACCAGGTCGTGCTGTCCCAGAGACTTCCCACTAACTGGTCCGTGATGAGCGGCAATAGCGGCTACATACACCTTCAGCGTGGAAGGGGAGAGATTGCTCTCGAGTCTCGACTGCAGGAACGACAGCACGCTCCCGATCGAGCATATCCGTGGGTCTTCTCCACGAGAAGAACAGCAGGACGAGAAGAGGCGCCACCTCAATGCGTATAACCGCCTCGTGGCCAGGGCCCTAGCCTGAGTAATGGTTTCCACCACCGCTGGGGGTAGACCACTCAGGATCTCCTCGTCCCGTCCAGGAGCCAGACATGGAGGTTCCAGAGGTCTGGTCTCGGATGCCACAACGTGCCCTTCCCCTGAGAAAGAGGTCCTTCGTCAGGGGAATCGGCCAGGGGGGAGTTGTCGTCAGGAGCATTAGCTCCGAGAACCAAGTCCGGTTGGGCCAGTAAGGCGCAACTAGTAGCACATGATGCTCCTCTTCCCTGACTTTGCACAAGACGTGTGCAATGAGGCTCACTGGCGGGAAGGCGTACTTCCGCTTGTCCCGCGGCCAGCTGTGCGCCAGGGCATCCGTGCCGAGGGGGCCCTCGGTCAGGGAGTACCAAAGCGGGCAATGGGTGGTGTCCAGGGAGGCGAACAGGTCCACCTGTGCCTGCCCGAACTGCACCCAAATGAGCTGGACTGCGCGGGGGTGGAGCCGCCACTCTCCGCGGGGCGTCGACTGATGAGAGAGCGCATCGGCTGTCTGGTTCAGGTCGCCCGGGATGTGCGTGGCTAACAGAGACTTCGTCACCTGCTGGCTCCACAGGAGGAGGCGTCGGGCGAGTTGCGATAGCTGCCGTGAACGAATACCACCCTGTCGGTTGATATATGCCACGGCAGTCGTGCTGTCCGACCGGACCAGCACGTGCTTGTCCTGCACGAGGGGAAGGAACCTCCTCAGTGCAAGCAGCACCGCCAACAACTCTAGGCGATTGATATGCCAGCGCAGGCGGGGGCCCGTCCAGAGACCCGACACTGCGTGCCCGTTGCACACATCACCCCAACCCTGCAGGGAGGCGTCTGTCGTCACCACGACGCGCCTCGAAACCTGAGCAGAAAGGTCATTGAAGACCATGGGGTTAGGGTGCGCCGGCAGAAGGGCGCGATCGCGACGCGCCTGTTGCCGGTGTGCCACGCACTCCAAGGAACTCTGCTCTGTAGCCAGTGCTGTAGCGGTCTCATGCGCATCAACCCGAGGGGGACCCCCCCGCCGAGGACGCCATGTGTCCCAGGAGCCTCTGAAAACGTTTCAGCGGGACCGCTGGCTGCTGCCTGAAGTTCCTCAGGCAGGTCAGCACTGACTGGGCACGCTCGGAAGAAAGACGTGCAGTCATAGAGACAGAGTCGAGTTCCATACCGAGGAAGAGGATGCTCTGCACAGGGGAGAGCTTGCTCTTCTCTCGGTTGACCTGTAACCCCAAATGGTCTAGGTGCCGGAGCACCAGGTCCCAGTGTGTACACAACAGATCTCGCGAGTGTGCCAAGATGAGCCAGTCGTCGAGAAAGTTGAGTATGCGCATCCCCCTGCTCCCTGAGGGGAGTGAGGGCGGCCTCCACGACCTTCGTAAAGACTCGAGGAGACAGGGACAGACCAAATGGGAGGACGCGATACTGATATGCCTGTCCCTCGAAAGCGAACCGTAGGAACGGCCGGTGACGAGGGAGGATGGACACATGGAAGTATGCGTCCTTCAGGTCGATCGCCATGAACCAATCCTGACGCCTGACGGACGTCAGAATGCGCTTCTGTGTTAGCATCCCGAACGGCAGCTTGTGTAGGTGCTTGTTCAGGGTACGCAGCTCCAAGATGGGGCGCAGCCCGCCACTTTTCTTGGGGACAATGAAATACAGGCTGTAACACCCGGAGTACATCCCGGCCAGAGGGACGAGCTCGATCGCCCCCTTCGCCAGAAGGGTAGCGACCTCGGCCCGAAGCACGGGAGCATCTACCCCTCCCATGAGGTGAAGAGGATGCCCCGAAACTTGCTTGGCGAACTGAATCGCATAGCCGAGACGGATCGTTCGCTCTAGCCACCGTGCTGGTCTGGGAAGATCCAACCAGGCTCCCAGGTACCGAGACAGGGGACCAGAGGTTCGATCTGATTCATTGCCCCCGTGGGGGGTGGTTCGATGGCTGGCAGTACGGCTCCCTCGACGCGGGGGGGACCCCGGGGAGGAGAGCGGCTCTGCCGAGGTGCCTGTCGGGCGATGTCGGGCGATATCGCGGCATACCGCACCGTCTGACTGAGGGTGCTGGTGGCCACTGAGAGTATACCCAACCGTGTGTCTCGCCGAAACACAACGTGGGGTTGCCGAGCACCGTCCTGTGGAGGGTGAGAGCGGCTGTGAGAAAGACCCAGGGAGAGAGAAAGCTCTTTCTGTGAGAATGTGGGCACCAGGCCCTGAAAGGGGCCCAGCTGGTGTTGTTGGGACGGGGCAGGCACCGTCCCAGTCCGACCCTCTAGCGATGTAGTTGCTTGGGTCGGGCCCGGTGAACTCGATCTCCCTGGGTTCACCCCGTCAGAACACTTCTGCTTCCGCGGAGGTTGGTGACGGGATGGTGCTCGCCTCTTCGACATCCCTCTCCGGGAGGCCCCCTGTGCAGGGGGCGCTGGCGCCGGAGTCTGAGTCGGAGAGGGGCGGGGCTGCTGGGAAGCAGACTCCAGGATCGCCTCCGTCTGCTTCTTTACAGTCGAGAACTGAGAAGTCCTCGACCGTATCACCAAACAGCCCACCCTGCGCGATGGGAGCGTCGAGAAAGCAAACTTTCTCAGCGTCCCGCATCTACGCAAGGTTCAGCCAAAGGTGTCCCTCCTGGACCACCAGTGTGGACATCGTACAACCCAGGGCTCACGCCGTCACCTTCGTCACCCGAAGAGCGATGTCAGTGGCAGTGCGGAGCTCCCTGGGTCGGACTTTCCCTCGTGCAACTCCTTTAACGCCTCGGCCTGCCTGCAGACTGGCCATGGCGTGAAGAGCCGAGGCAGCTTGACCCGCCGCGTTGTAAGCCCTCGACACCAGCGATGCCAAAAACTTACAAGCCTTGGAAGGGAGCCTTGGTCGATCTCTCCAGGTGGCAGCTGTCTGCGGGCACAGGTGCACCGCGACTGCACGTTCCACCTGAGGGATGTCGACGTAGCCCTTAGCTGCCCCGTCATCGAGGGAAGTCAGGGCGACCGAGCTAGTCTGACGTGCACGCGCCGAGAAGGGGGCGTTCCAGGTCCGACTGAGCTCCTCATGCACTTCCGGGAAAAATGGTACCGGCGCCGACCGTGGCTTAGAGTCACGGCCGGTCCCCAGATACCACGTGTCCAACCGCGAGCGTTGGGGAAGAGGCGGTGCGGTGCACTGCAGCCCAATACTCGCGGCGGCCCGGGAAAGCATGGTTGACATCTCGACGTCCGCTTCATCCTGAGCTTGACCCCCCGGAGGGGGAAGCTCTAAGGAATCGTCGGGGTCGGATGCCAAGAGGTCGCCCTCCGATGCTGCGAGCGACATCTCATCGTCATCACGCCCCGTGTCCGAGTGCGTGACGGAGGAACAAGGCGGCGTACCGCCTTTTCCGGGACGGTCAGACGAGCGAGGCGGGGCATGAACGGTCCGCGAGCCGATGGCTGACGGATTGAGGCTCACGGTAATTCCCCGATCACCCCCGGTGCTCGCCGAAGCGGAGGCAGGGCTGATGCCACTGCTGCCGCAGAACGGGAAGCACTCGAGGTGGCGGCTGATTCTCGGAAGAACGCAGCTACCCGTGACCACAACGTCTGAATTACCATCCGCCCGCAGTGCGGGCAAGATGTATCCACAAACGCTGCCTCAGCGTGCTGGAGTCCCAGACACACGAGGCAGACATCGTGTCCGTCCCCTTCCTCGATGAGTGCGCCGCACCCACGAGCACAGCGGGACATGCCGCGCTGAAGAAACACTAAGCCCTGAAAAGGGCTCGCTCTTTAGAGAGATGCCTTGGAAGTTGCCGAGACGCCCAGGGGAAGTCACAGGAAAAGGGACAATCCGCTGCACCACGTCGTAAGACCAGCAACACGTAGATAGTATCTGCAGAGTCGTCAGCATCAGGATGCGAAGGCTCCGAAGAACAAAAGGTGAATGAATGCGGCACGCCGGCTCCCTTTTATACCCGGATATCCGGGGGCGGAGTCCGGCATGCAAATTTCATTCGCCAATTTTCATTGGCCTGTTCAAGTCAGTCAGAGAAGGTAGGTTCTCAAGTCAAACCCCATTCTGTCGACACAACGTCGAGAGACCGACAGAAAGGGAACTGCTACATATAGTACATCATATATTATAAATTAATGAGTTTGATGCTATAATTGTGTGACTTCCTGATGTTTATTAAATGGAGCTGCCAAAAAGAAAAGTGATGTTGCTGGAAATCGGGGAGGTCCACCACCAGCACCGGCTGTGTTACACCCTGCTGACTTGCGCCCCTGTTCTCCACCCCAGGTTGCCATATTGCTCCGTGTGTTGTGAGGACTCAATTTCCCATGATGCACTGTGTTATGTGATTGTTAACTGGTTTCATCTGCGTCTCAATTCCTGTCTGTCCCTACTACTGTGTATTTATAGCCCTTGAGTTCAGTTGTCTTTCGTCGACTGTTGTTTAATGTTATGCCTTGTTTTGTTAGTGTACCTGCTCTTTTTTATTCTTGGACCTCCTGTTACCCTGTGGATTATCATTAAACTCACTTGACACTAGTGGTGGCCAAAGAGTGTAAAACAAGCAGATACATTACAAATGTGCCTGATGTGGTACAAGTAAAATGATGAAGAGGATATACTTTTGATGTTTTTATTCAATAAACAAAATTTAAGATTTTAAGGTCGCTTTATTTAAGTCGATTTATTTACCCTGCTCTTGAAAACACCCTTTTGCAAGGCACAGATGAAGCCGGGGTCCATAAACACTTGATAGCAATCCTGCAGATGTGGATATAAAATTTTCTGTCTCTCCCAGTACTGAAGTGGGTCCTCCAATCTCCCAATATTTGGTATCACAACAACAAATTTTGAGGGGATCCCATGGGTTTAAATAGCTGTCAAAATGTTGCGGCAAGTTTCAAACCATTTACTGAACCACTGAGGCGGAAGCGAGGCTTCAGACATCATCTATGACAACATTTATCTATAGCGATACAAGCCTCGAAACGTGCTTCACTGAAAGCTTCCAGGATTTCTCGACACACACTCCGAAGCCTCGCCACAGAACTTAACATCCCTACTTGACACTGCATTTGGATCCGCTCCTTGTTCTCCTGCCTGCTAAAACGTAAAAGCTGGCCTTAGCTAGTAACTGAGGGAATAAAAGGTGGAACATCATCTGAGTCCACGCCAGCTAATACGAGGAATGGCTACATAAAAGGTTTGTTTGTCTTAAATGTTTGCTTGTTCTCCACCAAATGCTTGCTTTAACATGTTTGTTATTTTTTATAGCAATGCCAAAATCTTTGTGTCTGTTGGAGCCACCAGAGGTCTTGCTGAACTTTTAAGCACTGATTTACGGACACTTGTTGAGTGGTTGTCACTAACCACACTTTGATTGTTGCATTTAGGATGAAGACCCATCTTCTCTAGAGGACGGTGAAGGAGACTATGTCCACATGTCCAAGGATGCCTGAGATAAGCACTAATGGCCCATTATTTAAAGGCCTACATTAGTATTTTCTTAAAATTAATGGCTGCAGGACACAGAGATGCAAGCTCAGACTGAGACTTCAGTTACCCCCCCTCTGCCCAGCTGGAAAATACCTTTCCCCACCTTTCATCTCATATCTGGAGCCGGGGCTGCCTGAGTGGAGTGTAATTTTATCACAAGCTAATTTTTAACGTACCCTCCTCAGCCATAATCAGCTTCCAAGCATCCATGCGCTTCAAAGGCATCCAGAGATCCCAACCCGCCCACCCAGACGCCAGACGTATTGACAGAATGCATCTCCACCCTCCACAGAGGCTATCACTCTACACACATGGACACTTGATGCCATGTTCATCCTGGCTTTCTTAGGCTTTCTCAGATGCTCGGAAATCATCACCATGTCCAACTTCGATCCCTCAGTTCACCCCACTATCTCCGACCTATCAGTGCTTGATTAGGAAACAATCTCATACAGTGCGTCATTAAGCAAAACAAGACGGATAAGGCCAGAAAAGGCCACTCCATCTACATCTTCAATCTCCAGTCCCCAATCCAACCGTACCAAACCCTCCTAGCCTACCTCTGTTTCAGAAGACCACAGGCCGAATCTTCATCCAAGCCCCTCTTCGTCGACCAGTTTTCCTGTACGGCATTCCTTGGAGGCCTATCTCTATTCTAACGTGCTTGTCGCACGTCTACATTTAAAATAATGAATATGCATGCACAAAAGACATGAAATGCGAATGGCCCTTTATGAAATAGCCCTCAGATCAGAGAGACAACAACCAACAAGACTTTGCAATGACTGCAAACTCTGTTTTTCTTAATTCTTAAAAAATATCTCATTATGTGTTCCATAGAAAATAAATACAATATTATTTCCCCTACTATGGTAGTGGGTGTCCAAAAACTGAAAATTGCTAACATTCTTCCAAATATCATTCTCTGTGTTTATTGGAACAAATGCATGTATACAGGTTATGAACAACCTGAAGGTTTGTAAATGATGACAGATTTTTCATTTTTGGATGAACTATCCCGTTAACCCCAACCTAATACCCAACAATAATCATACGCCTTTATTATTATCCATACCAAAATATTCCTCTGCTGTCTGATATCGGTCACAAAATCATTCTTTTCAACCTCTTTCTGTTTTTCTATCTTTCCTGTAAACTGCTTTGAAACATTGTAAAAAGCACTATAAAAATAAAATGGAACTGAAAAAAATTAATTGTCTGGTTAAGTGTGTCTTCATATAAAATAATGTAAATGTTTGTCCTTTCAAAGGTTTTGTCACATTTAATGGCATTTATTAAGTTGGCTCGTTGATTTCGGTTTAACAGCTTTTTAATATAATGTGATTTGCAGAAATGTTAGGAGCAGCGATGCTCCCTGGTTTTTGCATTGCATTGTGGTCATTTTTAGGGAACACACATTTTACGAATGAAACAATCCTTTAAATGACTCCCTAATCCGTGTCCTGAATTGAATTTTTTGAAAAATTGTAGAAACTAGTCATATTTTCATCATTAAAGTTATGGTGAGTCCTTAACTTTTTCGTTAAACTGAGTGTGGGGTTCAATTTCAAAAACACAAAAACTATCAATCCTATTAGCTACTCGCTAATTCGAGTTAGATTTATTATTCTCCGAATAGTTTTCCTTTAGGATACAGTATACATGCATTCTATGTACATTGCAATGTACTTTGCTGAATATGTATGAATGTACACATGAACTTGTTGGATTATATATTGGAGTTTAGCCCATCTCGGGTTACCTAAAGTTACCATTTGTATCTTTTCCTCTGAAGGTGACGATAAAAGATGTTGAGGGTTTTCTCAGTGCAGGACAGAGAGATAGAGACAACTATGTGATAAATTCCCCTCATACAGAAACAATCTAAGCATATAACATGTGGTTATGTAGTTTTATCTGTTCCTCTGATTATGATAAAAGACTGTGTACGAGCCATTATTTGCCATAACGTTATCTTGTAAATTTGTAGATGTGTGTTTAAATATGAATAATATGTACAATTTTGAAATTGTAAGATAGTGAGGTCATGTTGATACAGTTCATGAAAAAGAAAGATTGAAATGACACAGTATTCTGACCTGTAACATTCTGACCTTTTTCAGATTATAATGATAAATATTTCAGAGAAAGATACTGGAAGAGACTGAATGTTATTCGAGTTCAATTTTTTTACGGATTGTCAGCACAATGCAAGTAAAAAAAACTGAGTAACAAATAATTAGAAACCCCTTTTTGCAGTTTTGTTGTCAGAATAAAACAAATACAAAATAGTAAATTCAGAAAAACAGATCATAATTTTGAAAAGTAGCTTTTAGCTTATAAAAGTTTCTTACTCTTATAGAGACGTTCAGAGGAAGCAGAACGTGGCACACTGTAAATGGATATGGAACAGTATCTTGATCAATAAGACAAGCCGTTTCCAAAGGTTATTCACATTTATTTTGCCTTTAGTGTGCTCACAGAAAATTAGAACACCTTCAGCAAAGCAATTTTGTTAGCCAAGTTACGATCCATCGCTAAACCAAAAAGGTCAAAGCTTTTCCAGTATTTACAAAGAAAAAAGACAAGATGCTACACAAATATTGCATGTGATGATTCCTTAATTTTGTCAAGGACCACTCAAAAAGCATCATCTATTGTAATCAAACCACATTATGTAAACAGGAACCAGGTCACATGTGAAAGTTTTAGTTCAAAAATCGCTTCAAAAGGTTTTTCGGATGACTTTATCTTACAAAACAAGCTTTGTGGTACAAGAGCTGCATGTGCTTCTGAAGATCACGATTTAATTTGTACAATAATCACAGTTAAAACATCCCTCCTATACATACTTACACTGTATTAAACTCCAAAATGGCAGTACACCATGACACCTATACAACTGTTTTCTATGAAAATCACTGACAGTTGAAGCTAAAGAGAAGTGGAACGTTTCTAAGATCATTCTAAAATCATGGAATTTAGCACTGGGAATTATATAAGCATGTTTTCAGAGTTCAACTAATCGTGGTACATAAATTGGTTGTTGGATGGTTGTTTGTTTTTGGACTGCTCTTCATGTGATAGTATGTTCCAAGTTGTATCATTCTGAGGCACCAAAAGTAAAAAAAACTCCTATTCCCAAACTCCCTTACTCCGTAGGCATGTCTATGCCCAAATTTTATTTATTTAAAAATGCTAAAATAAAAACAGGTAATACTGATGCAAAAACACCGCTCTCACAGCTTGAGAAATGACTTGAGAAAAGGGTGGAGTGAGATGGAGAAGGGAAGGGGAGTACAAAAAAGGTAACAATAAGTTTGTATTTGTTAACAGTTAGTTAATGTGTTAGCTAACATGAACGAACTATAAATAATACTTCTACAGCATTTATTCATCTTACACTGTGTCTACCGGACACGACAAATGAAATTAGAAACGCATTAGTACCCATCATAATTTTACATTTTCTCCATATTGGTCGTGTCTGGTCTCGACACGGTCTGAGTTAATGTTGATTTCAGCATATACTAATACATTTTAAAAATGGCAATGTTGTTACTGGTAACATTAGTAATGCCCCAGAACTAACATGAAAAAATGCCAATGTTGTAACAAACATTAACAAAGATGTACAAATGCTGAAATGAAGCTTTATATCTGAATCTGAAATTAATCTTTATGCTATATTGCTCATTATTAGTTTATGTTAGTTAATGCATTTACTGAAACAAATACAACCTTATTGTAACATGTTACCAAAAAATTTAATATCCCTGGTTGCGAACAAAGTTCTCCAACGCCTCCTGTCGAGGTACCACTTTACCAGGCAACAGGGAATGTTTTTTGTTTAAAAAAATTCCCCATTTTCAATTGGTGTGCATTATGCTAGTTACTCAGCAGTGGATTCCGCAGCGGGAACTGGACTGGATTCCACTTCCTGTGCCACAGGAGAAGTTTCCTCTTGTGCAGGTGCCTCGGTTGGAGAAAGAGTGGGTTCAGCAATCGGTGGCTCTGCTGGATTCACTTCATCTTTGGGCTCCTCTTCTGGTTTCTCCGCTGGCGTCACCTCAGGTTTGGGTTCACTGGGACTGTCTGTGGCAGGCGCTGACTCCTCTGCTGCTTTGGTCTCTTTCAACATATCACACTCTGCAGCTTCAGCTCCCTCTGTTTTTGCCTCCACGCTGACTGCCTCCTCAACACCCTGACCTTCTCCTGTCTCCTTTTTGGCTTTTTTGAAAGAAAAACCACTTAACTTGAAGGATTTCTTAAAGGAGAAATGCTTCTTCTTTTTCTTGGGTGTCTCATTGCTGGTGGAAGGAGTGGCACCATCATCAGCTTTTGCAGCCTCCTCTTCAGTGGAAGCACCTGGTCCTGTTTTTTCCTTTTCTCCCTCTTGGCTCTTTTCAGCAGAAGAATCCTCAGCTATTTCTTTTTCTTCTTTCGGTGCCTCTTCGGTTTCAGCGCTGCCATTGGCTTGAACCTCCTCTTTGCCCTCAGCAGCTGCTGGAGATGCGTCCCCGTTCACCTTCACATGACCATTTTCCTGAAGCAAAACATCGAGATTATTCCATAGCAAACATGAAGCATTACTTCAATTAACATCTTCAGCCTCTTCATATTTACAACACTGGATGTGCAGATACTTCCACATGTCTGTGTATACGAGGCTGAATATATGAGTATAATAAAACTGACATTACATTTAAAAGTATTTTATATTTTTAATGCACAAAAATTAACGTGCATTGCGTTTCTACATTTTTAGATGCAACTCCGTCCCCCTTGACTTTGCTTCCCTGGGCTCTGTCCCCCCACGTTCCCACATTTCCAGCAAAAAACACACATATCCAAACAATGACTGTGCTCAAGGGTTTGTTATGCACGTCTGAAATATGCTTCATTCCACTACATCATGCTGCGGTTCTATGTTTTCGTAATACGCTTCCCGCGGATACGAGTTGAGACGCATTTACACGTCGAAACCGTCAGAAGGCGCTGTGTCTCCAATCAAACCCGCTTCCAAAAATCTGAAGCTCCAGCAAGAAGCTTGCCAGCTGATTTTCGTATTTATTACGGTGCATCGGTTCATTTGAATATTTAATGAAACAAACCTAAAAGGCGTAAAAGGTCCACTTTCCGCTCATTAATAAGTTTTATGATTTTCGTCGTAGAAGAAGCTGCATTGATCAGCAGCATCTTCCGCGCATTTGAGACCAAAGGCGTGGCGAGTCATTGTTAGTCTAACAATAACCTATTTCCCTGGCAAAAACAAAGGACTAAACAAGTTAAAGCAATACATAAAAAAATAATTGTTCTACAGTTTGTATGGTTGAACGGAGCATAAACCAGCGCGAAAATAACGCATTATCAAAGCCGCATTTTTAAACACTTGAACGCTAAAATATTGCTCGACCTCGTTCTAATAACGCTACTTCCCCTAAATGCTTAATATTATTTGTTTAACGGTTCGTTTTTAGTGGCTGGATGTGAACTTCAAAGCATTCGCTAAATATACAAATGTTATGAATCGATGCTATCATGAATCGATATATGAATGCTTCAACAAAACATCGTTTTTTACCTGCCCGTTGGCTTTAGATGGTGAAGCCAAAGCCTCTCCGGGTTTTTCCGCCACAGTCTCTCCATTTGCAGCTGTCTTAGAGAATTGCGCTCCCATGTTTCTATCCAACAAAGAACCCAACACAGAACAAAGACCAACAAATCTCTTTCTGGAAATAACACACTATCTAGACTGTAATCGCACTAAAAGTGAACGCAGAACGCAATCAGGGTCCAGTCTCAGTGAAGAAATTTGGTGAACGCTATAAAAACACTAGAAAGTAGATGTAGCTATTATAAAGCCTAGATTTATGGCTGTGCCGCTACGGACTGAAATGAAGAAATTTCCCTTGTTGCCAATGAGATGCCGCGTCCAACGCCCAACTGCAAAAATGAATGGGTATTCCGCGTGATGACGTCATCAACATCCGTAGCTGGCCAATCAGATTAGACCCTCAAACAGAAGGCGCGCCTTACATTCTAAATCTTCCAATCAAAGCTCGTGTTCTGAAAATAGGCGCGTCCTAAAAATCTGGAATGAACAATGAAGAGACAGGCAGCTAGTAAATCTAAAAAACTGTAGCGTCATGTTAAAAGATTAGTTGGGGAAATCGTTTTTATATTGCGAAACTAGTAACTTTGTATTGGCACCTAATGTACTACTACTCTTTGTATGACATATCGCTTATTGCTCCCCGAACTATAAATAAAAAGATATAGATAAAAGCGTCTGCTAAATGTAAATGTACATCAATGTTTGAAACATTTAGTATATACAATATATTTAGTTACATTACATTTTATATTTACATATTTTAGGTTTATTTGATTGAATCAGTTTATTGTTCATTTACTTTGGAGACTTGTATCAGCAAACAACTGTAAAATAGCATCCAGAAAATTCAGAGAGCTGATGCTTACAAATGAACTAAGATAAACATGACAGTATCTGTTTATTTAGTGTGTAAGTGGTCTTAGAAGAGATCTTTGGGATGGGTGGGAGTGTAGTTTTACTTCTCTTATAACATTTAACTGACCGATTTGAATGAAAGCAACAGGCTTACACACTGTTTTTCACATAAATATAATTAGTGTGAGAAATAACTTTTTGCAAAGCAGCTTTTTAAATTCAACACAAAATAAAGGAATTATAAAACTCAAAGAAATATAAAACTCTCTTTCTCTTTTTAACGGCTATGGACCAGAATTAGCTGGGTTTCCATGGTGATGCCTGAGGCAAGAATATAGTTAAAAAAAGATTATAGGAGGTGGAGAAGAGGGATCTCTAAATACACATGGTGTGAATTAGGTTTATTCGACAAGTTATTGTTATCTATTTGATAGAATAGTTTTCTAAATGTACTCACTCTCATGCAATCTGAAATATGGTTGTCTATCTTCATCTATAGCAGGGGTCTCCAACCTTTTTGTAAGCGAGGGCTAAATTAAGATATAAAATCATCTATACGGCTACTTTACTTTTACATCAGTTGTCAACATCAAGTATTTTATAACGAAATATCATTGAGAGAACTAGTCACGGGCGAACAAGAACACAACAAAATATTTAAAAGTGGTCCAGACAGCTATAGGGAATTTAGTGGTTTAACATAAGGATGAGTAAATGACAGAATTGTCATTTTTGTGGTCAATTTTTTGAGTTTCCAACTTGATTATTTCCAAATTTTCCCAGCTTAACCTTCAGCGGATATGTTTTTTACTGTGGTAACAGTTTCATGTTTTTTCCTAATCTATTCAATTTAACATTTCATACAAAACTAACAACACTGCGATCACGAGCTGACAAGTGTGACTTTTCCTTAAAACACAACTGCTTATTTTTTATAAAACAGAGAGTATACTCAATATGTCTTCAATACTGTCATCTTTTTTCCAATGCACTTGAGTGGGCTTTAGTGTAAGTACACTGAATATTAAACAAATTAGTACATAGTGCACACAAATTAGTAAATCGATTACATGCATGACAGAAATGCAGTCAGTAAGCTGTTTTATTCAAAATACTGCCACATACTAAAACCTCAAAGTAGCAATAAAACGAAACACAAACTTTGCTTATCGTTTCAAACAAGGTAAAATCATTATATTTCAATCTAAACCAGCCAGTATATTTGTAAATGGGTTTAGACCATGTCCTAACTACCATTCCTAGGCAAAGTCTGTTCTGGTGTGCTGCTGTCCTGCAGATTTTACCGCCAACCCTGGAAAAAAACTCACCTGATTGCTTGTTCAGGTGTGTTTGATTATTTATTATCATGCTTTTCATGTTCATATAAAATAATATTAATTATTCAACTGCATTCAGCTCGTTTTGTTATGTGTCAGTCATGATTAACAAATCTAGTAACAGGCCAAAGACATTATTTAACTGGATAACTGGTGTGAGGAAGGCGGGACTAGAGCCGTAAGGCGGGGCCGGTGGCGTGAGTGATAGTTGCAATCAGCTGTGCATGCACCGGTCTCGCATATCTCACGGAGGAGATCGGAGCTTAAAAGGACGAGCAGCAGGACTGTTGACGAGAGAGGACCGGGCCCAGACATGTGTTACGTTTGTGTTTATGGTTTATGGCCAGCAGTCTACCGTAAGGTGGCTGCCGGTCTTTACTTCCCTGTTTATTTTTTATTAAAGTTTGTTAAATGTTCGCCGGTTCCCTCCTCCTTCCTTCCCTTTTATGGAGCTTTGTTACAATAACGTTTTATCTACTCAAATCTTTTTATCTACTTTATCTACCGTTCTTACTCCCGGGACGATAAGCAATAACAAAATCAAAATGGCAAAAAAAAGAGCCCAGCGAACCTGTCGAGAATTAAGCCTGATTCTGAGCGTATGTATTCATAGTTTTTATGGTCGGTCCAAACCAGGAATGGAACTTTGGAGCCCTCCAACCAGTGCAAAAATGACCATGAACTTCCCATCACCGATGTCGTAATTCTACTCCGAGGATGTGAGCCAGCGAGAGAAGTACGCGAAAGGATGCATCCTGTCATCTTGGGAGGTATGTTGGGAGAGTATCGCTCCTACCCCTGCCTCAGAAGCATCAACCTCCACAATTAATTGACGAGACGGATCAGGATTTACCAAAATAGGAGCATACGAAAAGAGCAACTTGAGTTTGGAGACAGCATTATACACATAATCTAATTTACCTTGCTGTGTCGAAAGATATTCTTTATGGACTATGAATTTGAGGAAGTAGCAGTGTGGAAGTCAAGACTAAAGCTAAACCGCGGAATGGAGTTTATGTATTCATCAAGTAAAATGCATTTTACTGACAGCGCGCTATAAAAATTGAGCGACATACGCTACATCAAAGACTGTAAAAGTGAGAGTGGGTCCAATATCATTCGTCTTGAAAAGTGGGTGGGACCTGTCCCAACCACATACAATGGTCCCAACGCCCATGAGTCTACCTCAGCTGTCTAACAGTGCTTGTCAATAAATCTCAATCTAATTTAGGTGACCAAACAAATGAAGGAAGGCGAGGCTTACTGTCCAAGCCAATGAAAGAATGTGGGATTAGCTATTGACAGAGACCGAGGTTGAGGTCCGCTTTAAATATAAAAGAGCATGATGTAAGTAAATTAACTTTTAAATAACAAACCTGAGTAAACAACCGATGTCCAGTAATGCGCTATGCGGTCACTAATCGACGAATCAGGCCCGTTCTTGTATATGGGCCCGGGCCTGACTTGCTACTCCACTGGTTCATATATAAAGTGCTTGTTTATACTTCAGTTAAAAACATTCATTTCCGGATCTTTAGCAGGCGTACCTGTGCTATCAAGTGTTGCTAAAAAGCATTCCAAACAATTAATTATATTTTAAAGCATTACAATATTCTACAATGTGATTTAATTTTTCTTACACTTTAGCACATTTTCGTTTTTCATATTTCCTTCACAATAAAATTAGCTTGTGCCTTTACTTTACAAACAAGTTTTAGCATGGTCTGATTCGCTCTATGAATAGAAGTCTTGGCTAAGAGGTTTTGTTTTTATGTTTCCTCATCTTTTTTCCTCACATAAAAACATGCATGTTTAGGGTTTAGGTGTGGTGGGCGAGTTCTTTGAGCTAAATTGTATGGAGGTAGTTCCTGTTCATTGAGCAACATAAAACAGCAACTCAATACTCATCATACAACAACAGACATAGAAACCTAATCCTGCCCTTTTCTATAAATCTTTGTATCTGTGTTTGCGTGTGTTTGTGCAGAAGGGCTTAGATTGTGTATGGTTAATTCTCCTCTATGTATCTGGCCCAGATATCTTCCTTTTACTGTGTCTGGGAAAATGTGTGTTTTTACACAGTACTTTTTATAGGCTCCTAATGAGAAGTGATTGAAAGCTCATAAGGATAACATATGTCATGTCATTTTCTTTAATAAAAATGAATTCAATATTTACATTTGCAAAAATATGTGTAATATTAATTACTTTAATTCGTAGAAGGTCAAAATAAAATGTAAAACATAGTTCAAAGTGGTGAGTTACTGTAATGTTGTCCTTGTTCTTTTTAGAATGCATCTGCCCAATTTCACAGTGAAGGCTTAAAGACAAACTGTATTCAAAAAAGGACGTTTTTACCTTTTATTAAAATTATGTTATCATCCATAAATTGATATGCTTTGAAGCGCTGACAAAATTTGCATTTAAAAGGTATACAGTGAAACCTGACAGTCTCGCACAGGCACTGAAAAAAATCTAGAAATTCCATGTTATCATGCTACACTTCAGCCTGTTGTCATTGTCAAAGTTATTTTTATATTCAAATCCGAAGAGTCCTGCCCCCTTCACAATGAAGCCGCTGAAGCGCATCATATCAGCCACTTTTTCAGAGATTTATTATGTTCTACATGGTGAATGACGCATAGGTAACTATATGGGATATAGGGGATGATCCAGATCATACATGCCTGTATATGCCTAGTAGTTATTATAAACACAGTTTATTTTCTGTATGTTAATAACAACTGATAAACAAAATCATTACACCTTTAATCTGCAGGTTAAAAAAACACCACGCGGCAACTGCTTAAAAGCAGTCCAATGTCACTGGAAAACTGCAAACTTGGCAACCCTGAGACGTACATTCTGAATGCATGCTAGCTCAAGTTCAAAGTCTACTCTGGATGCGAGATCGGACAGTTTTAACTTTGTTATTTTTATTTAATAATGGTATTTGAACGCTAATCAAAAATAGACTTATATCATGTTAAATTCTTATTGTTTTCTTGTATCTATTTATTGTCATGATTCTGCCCTCTCTTGTCTTGATTTTCTAGTCTAGTGACAGAGCCACGTGTTTTGAGTGGAGAGAAACATATCAACCCCTTCACCACTGCCTTTACTTGGGTTCTTCCTCCATCTGTTTCACAACATTTATAGGCCTACAAAATGGAGCTACAACAAAGTCACTTTTTCAGTATTAAGGCACTGTTTGTCCCGCTCTTTCCAAACAGATCAATGCATCTCACAGTCTAGGGTGAAGATCTGCCACCTGCACTTGATTTTGAAATTCTAGGCATTACCAACTGACCGGACACCTGAGAGCGTAGTGTACGTGAAGGACTGTAAAGAGAAGTTCACTCAAGTAGTGAGGAGTAGGACCAGTTGGAGTTTTTGTAATAGGCCTGCAGGGCAACCACCTAATAGTGCATTACAGTAATCTAGTCTTGATGTCATAAAGGCATGAATTAGCTTCTCTGCATCTGATGGTGACAGCATATGATGTAGTTTAGATATATTTTTAAGATGGAAAAACGAAATTTTACAAGTGTTGGCGACTTGGTTCTCAAATGACAGAGTACTATCGAATAAAACGGCAAGATTCTTTGCTGAAGATGAGGGTTTTATGGAACATCCATCAATAGTTAAGCAATATTCTTGGTTGTTAAGTATGGCGGTTTTTGTTCCAATAAGTAACACTTCTTTTTTGTCCGAGTTCAGTAATAAGACATTTTTACTCATCCACTTTTTTATGGCTGACAATAAACATGGCTTTCAAAGCTGAATGGAAAAGCAGTAGCACTAATATTAAACACCCAAAATATGTTTATTTCAATATAACGTTCAAATTAAACTACACAACAGGATTCCTAACACAAAAACTAACCCTACCCGCTTTTACTCCTTCAAGTGCTGGTTTTAAAACGGCTCCCGCTGGTGAAACCAATCTGCCGGTTGATTGCAGGTGAGCTAACTTTACCATGTGACTGCAACTAACAGCAGAACAAATAATGTTGAAATCCTGAATACAAAAGAGAGAGCAGCTATATCCAAATACCCACACTTAAGGTCTTTGCATTTAATACTTACATTGTGTTTTTCCTTTATTTGGTCCAAATGTTCTGGTGAGCGTCAAGACCCCAAGTGTGAATGTCGTTTTTATTTAACCACATGTTGTATTGTCACATCAACGATAGACCACAAAGCTAACATATCTCTTAAAGGTATTGTTCACCCAAAAATTTAAATTCTGTCATAATTTACTCACCCTCCGGTTGTTGAAAATGAATACTATGTATGTGTCAATAGGAATCTGATCTGTTTGGTTACTGACATTCTTCCCAATATCTTTCTTTGTGTTTGGCAGAACAGGATCAATTTATACAGGTTTGGAAGAATCTGAAGGTAAATAAACGATGAGATAATCTTCATTTCTGGGTGAACCATCCATATAAAACATCAGCTGGCAATAGCACTCTTGTTCTCTCCTGCCTACCTACTTTTCATATGCCACAATAGCTCCCTCTAGTGTGGATTTTTCAATTTTGATTTGGCAGGTAATGCAACGGTTATTCGTTATTTATTTTGGCTCCCATGCCAAATTACACATACAGTGTTTGTTTTTCAGTTAACATTTAAAGTGGCTTTGTCTAGTTTTTTTATATAAATATTTTCAAGGTGAAAATCCATGAATTTACTAACTATATAACACTGCACAATTCAATCTAGATTCTGAGCAGTTTTGAGCTTCAAAGTTTTGTCTGTATAGCTAATATGTTATGGGTAACAAATCTTTTTAATACACAAAAAAAGACAGAGACCCTAAATTTATTATAAATGTACAATATCAATTTTGTAAATGGGGGTTTATGGAACATGTCAAATGCAAACATAACCTTCTCATTCTCAAGTTTTTTTTAGCACAACAGTAATTGAAGAAATACTTCTCAAGAAATACAAACAGTTTACTTATAATTTGTTTTAATAATGTGTTTACATGTATAAAAAAGTTACATTGAATGATTTTTATTACATTTATTTCATATATTAGGAAAAATATTTTTTGCTTGTTCAAGTTAAGCATAAAGGCTGAGCTAAATATTTTTCTAGTTCACGTTCATTTTAGGTAACCTACTTTATTCCACAGAAAATGGGAAAGGTCAAGCCTCCACTCATTTCAATGGAGGATACTATTAAAACCATTTACAAGCACTATTTATTCATATTATAAATTTAAGTGAAACGTTTATAAACTCACAGTACACTACAGTCTACAGACACACAGAATCTCTGTCAGCAATATTTGAAAGGACCAGTCAGGGAAATTATGTCAGTGAAATAAATACAAAACCATTTAGAAATGACAAAATAACCAAGATTAAAATGATGGTAAGTTGAGCGTATGCTCTTCAAAAGTGTGAATTCAAAACCATAGTTTAAAATACCAGCTGCTAAAGCCGGATGTGGGGTTAGGGGTCAGAGGTCACAGATAGGCAGACTGGCTTCAGCACTATAATTCAGGAGGGCTGCTGTAGAGTCACTGCCTCTGTGAGACCATTTTGTGACATACAGTAGACATACTGTATGTGACAGCAGCTGCATTCTCATGCCTATTCTGACCTATGACCTTGAATACTATTGGCTGTTCCAGAAGAATGAGCACATTGAGAATAACATAAATCCCAGAATAAGCTGTCCTGTATTCTTTTGCAGTTGTCGGACATGTAAATTACAAACGACTTTGCGTTATGGATTATTTTTCTCTTTTATGCCCCACATGCGTTTAATTCAAGTCGACAGTTTGTAAATTCTTATAATTGCAAGTGGAAAACATAAAGAAAAAACACAGCCAGACAGTTAACACAGATTCATTTTTTATTTTCAGCCCATTTCAGATGCAGTTTACAGTTCTCGGTTAAACGGATATGCAATGTAACCGACATTCAAGTGCAGAATGTTAGTTCCATTGCTGTCTATGGGCGGGAGTCAGAAAGCTCCAGACCTCTTCAAATCTTAATTTGTTTTCCGAAGATGAACCTAGCGTTATGGTGTAACAGATGCAGTGTCATAGTCCTGTCATATATTTGGCATAAAAGACAAGAAATGGGAGCATGCGGGGGCAAAAATCATTACCACAACACCATACATCTAATCCAAATTGATAAGACTGTGCTTAAGCAAAACAAACCACAGACTACAACAGTGGCTTTGTGCTCAGAAGATAGCATTGAAACACGTAACAGTAAAGGCTGTTTCGCCTGTACTGACTGGAATATCTTCCAGAGTACAAGCGTAGACAATATCACTGAGTCAACAACCAGTTATATACTTTGCTGTTCCCAAACAACAAGCCATACTGTATATAACAAAGGAAGTGAAGGATTGTATTAACAGAAAAAAAGCTTTTAGGAACGGTAATCGGCCACAACTGAAAACCATACAACAAGAGCTCAACCAGCTGCTCTGGGTGGCTCGAAGGCATCAAAAAGATTTTACAGAGAAAAGTTTTGCTGCATGTAACTTTAAAAGACTGTGGGACTCAAAGCCAAAACAAACATGGGAACTGGCAGGAGATCTCCATAGACAAAGACTTAACGAAGCAAATTAACTTTTATTGCAGGTTTGAAACAGAGGACTATTCTCAGGAGTGCAACACATTGCTGGGTCCATCCCATCCCATGCAATATGGAGCATAAACCTACCATGGAAAAACATGTGGTATATTCTGTCTGTAAACATGTGCCAAAAAGTCAATAGACCCGGCTGGCATCTCAGCTTTCTGGCTAAAGACTTGCTGAGGAACTTACATCAGCCTGGTGGCCTGTTTTACAGCAATCTGTTTGCACTCACTCTGCAACTTGTGGGAAAAATCTTTTATCACACCTGTTATCAAGAAATCATGTCCATATGATAATAGACCGGGAGTGATGACAGGTATGCTGTTATGTGTTGAGCCAACTCAGTTAAAATAATTTTAGTGGTCCATTTGTTTTTATTGTGCTTTATTGTGCTTTATAAATACATTTTTATTTGATTTGTATGTTATAATATAAATATTAATCTATAGTGGAGTTATGGTTCTTTGCCATCGTTGCCACTTACTTACTTGCTGGGGGACTGCAAATTTTGTTTAATTCATAAATTCAAACAACTTGTGTTTAACAACATACATGCATTAATATACTTTTAACAAAAGAAACATTCTTTCTGCACGTTTTGGTTTTATTGCAAATTGTTCAAGAATATTGTAATTTCATGTTTTTCATCATATGAAAAGAAAAACAAGCCTAGTTGTTTTCTTTAACTTTTGACTCAAATAGTTAATGTATGAACCAAAACGTAATATAGCCTATGATCTATTATGATACATTGAATCTAGTAGATATTTATCCTCTGTCATTGATGTTATTTAATACCCTTTAGAAGACTGTCTGACAAATTTTGGAATTCGAAAAGAGTATGCAATTGTTTTTTTCAGCATTTAAAACAAGTTTTGGGACTTTTTAGGATGTCCAAAGCAGATTGTTTTGTAGGTGCAGAGCAATTAACAATTGTGCCATCTGTATAAAAGTGAAACCTTTCATTATCAAAATTTTAAATCAAGACAGTTTATAGATATACCGTTTCATCTGACGCAAGCTCGCCTGACCCCAAATTAACTTCCGGTTTGTGTTTGGCTGGTGTCTAATAACTATTTATATTTAATTTTTGTATTAATTTGTATTATTATTTTACTGTATAATTATTGTATTAAAGAGTACCTAATTTTAAGGACATTACAATGTCCTTAAAATTACATTTCTTGCAGTCTGAAATGTTGCTGTGTGACTGTAAGCTGTTCGGTGTCTCCGTCTTTTACCTCGCCCTCCGTGTCTCCGTCAGGCTTTCCCCATACTGGGTTTCCATCACCTCATCACCCGCACCTGGGATCTCGAACGACGAGTGGAGCAGGCCGGTCTAGTGGTGTAAGTACGCGAAGCGGCCCATTTCATTCCCTTGCCGAAGCTTCCCTCTGCCCGGGAGACCTCTCATCTGATGGTGGACCACAACTTTCGCCTGCATGGGTTGCCCACTGATGTCGTGTCCGATATGGCTCCTCGGTTCTGGAAAGAGTTCTGTAGACAGATTGGGCCTCAGCGAGTCTGTCTTCCGGTTTCCACCCCAGACCAATGGGCAGTGCGAGCGAGCCAACCGGGATTTTTGTGCATCCCTGTGTCATGACAGTCAACAGTGTTGAAAGCCATAAAAAAAACATAAACTGCTGTCTGGACATCAGGGATTTCGTTAGGATACATCTGTGTATATCAGTATTTTTTGTTGTTTGCCTGTGGCATCTGAGAACATTTGGACCCGGAAACAGCATATGACCTTCCATATATGGTGCTGCGTGATGAAAGGCTAAACAAGCGGATAACATCACTTTACTAAACAATCCATTCTCATCAGTAATAGGAAAAGAAACAAATAAATATTATTCAACATATGCTAGCTTTCTGCAGAAAATATTACATTTACATTTAGTCATTTAGCAGACACTTTTATCCAAAGCGACTTACAGACTAGGTAAACCATGGAAGCAATTGGAACAACATAAGGACAACAAAAAGCTTTGTTTTACCATTTTGAGACGTTGTTCGTTTGCAGACTGTAGGGATCTGGCGGGTACACAAATCTGCATTAGCGAGTGAAGATAAGTGGATGCCAAATCAGTATTTTTTTTGAACAAGACATGAACAATTGTAGCACCTTTCCAGAGACACCCATAGCCTTGAGGGTCGACAGGAGGACGTGGTGGTTAACGGTGTCAAAGGCCACAGATAGATTCAGTAGGATGAGTACAGAAGAGTTTGAGGCTGCTCTTTTCAGTCTCAGGGCTTTAATGACTGAGAACAGAACAGTCTCTGTGGAATGACCGCTCTTGAAACCAAACTAATCTGTATAAGCAAGAAGTAAGTGTGGAGCAAAGAGTGTCGGTGGCGCTGTTAGTATCCAAGAGAAGGGGCCATTCAGAGGGAGGGAGCATGATGGAGATTGCAAAGGATAAGCGGGAGGGGCAGAGTGTTTGTAGGTTGCACTGGAATGTGACCAGTGGGGAAGCATGTGTTGTGTCTGGAGAAGTTCGGTCGAATCCTACATAAAAGTTAATGTTCGTAAATCTGACTATGGCATATTCTACTTGAATTAACCGGGTGGTCTTAATTCTGTACTTCTGAATTTGTGGTGTTACTCAAGTAAAGACTTTGGAAACATCGTTGCGTGAAAAATTTCGTTGTACAGAGCACCACAAAAAATCCAGTACGAGCAACAATACATTACCAAGAGATCCAAAAGCTTGAACAAGCTGGCTATGTTAGGAGACTGATTCCAAGGAAAGTAGCTTTTACTGATGAATCGTGGTATATCCCTCATCATCTAGTTTACCATAATGGAAAACATTGTTAAGTCTTTAATTGTTCCTACAAATACAAAGGTGAAAGTTTGAATTCCTGTCTATTACATTGTCCTACACTGATTCCTGGTTTACATATCAAACATTTATTTGGCAGACGCTTTTATCCAAAGCACATTTAACATTTTGTTAACACACTAAACAGTAGGCTACTGCTAGCCTTTACCAGGCCATGTAACTAGGAGGATCAAAGCTGAAGCAAGCAAGGGAGAGAATGAACAATATGAAATAACTTCTTTATTTTATAGACATAAAAACAGACAGTTCCCTTTCTGTCTGTCTCTCGACGTTGTGTCGAAGCCGACAGATGGGGTTCGCCCTTGAGAACCAGTCATCTCTGACTATTTTGAAAAGGCCAATGAATTTTGGCGAATGAAATTTGCATGCCGGGCCCCGCCCCCGGAAATCCGGGTATAAAAGGGGAGCCGGCGTGCTCATTCATTTACCTTTTGTTCTTCGGAGCCTATGCATCGAATGACTACGACAGCTGAATTCCTGACGTGGTGCAGCGGATTGTCCCTTCCGAGCGATCATCCCCCCGGCGTTTCAGCAGTTCCAGAGGTGTTTCTGAAAGAGATATATTCTAAAAGAGCAAATTTCTCAGCGTGGCATGTCCCGCTGCTCTCGTGGTTGCGGTTCCCTCATTGAGGAGGGGGACGGACACGATGCTTGCGTCAGGTGTTTGGGGGTCCAACACGCTGAGGCAGCATTCGTGGAGTCATCCTGCCCGCACTGCGGGCAGATGGCGATACAGACGTTGCGGTCACGGGTGGCTGCGCTCTTTCGAGAGCCAGCCACCACCTCGTCTGCTTCCCGCTCTGCGACCGCGGTGGCCACAGCCCCGCCGTCAGCAGCGGCGAGCAGCTTGGGTGGCATGGGGATTTCCGTGAGCGTAAACCCGGACCGTTCACGCCCCGACTCGCTCGTCTGGCCGTTCCCAGGAAGGCGGTTCCACACCGTCTTACTCCTTCGTCACGCAATCGGACTCGATGCGTGACGACGATGAGATGTCCCTCGCAGCATCGGAGGGCGACCTCCTGGAATCCGACCCTGACGATTCCTTCGAGCCGTCTCCGCCCGGAGATAGAGTTCAGGAAAAGGCAGACGTCGAGATGTCAGCCATGCTCTATCGGGCCGCCGCGAGCATCGGGCTGCAGTGCACCGCACCGCCCACGCCCCAACGCTCGCGGCTGGATAATTGGTACATCGGGTCCGAGCACGGCTCCAAGCCGCGCATGCCCCCTGTACCTTTTTTCCCCGAGGTGCATGAGGAGCTCAGCAAGACCTGGAACGCCCCCTTTTCGGCTCGTTCCCGTCATGCTGACTCTGTCGCCCTTTCTTCCCTCGATGGCGGGGCAGCTAGAGGCTACGTTGATGTCCCCCAGGCTGAACGTGCAGTCGCGGTGCACATGTGCCCGCAGACGGCGGCCACCTGGAGGTCTCGACCTAGACTCCCGTCCAAGCCGTGTAGGGTTTCGGCATCGCTGGTGGACAGGCTGCCTCAGCTCTTCATGCCATGGCCATCCTGCAGGTCCATCAGGCCAAGGCACTGAAAGAGCTCCACGAGGGTAAGACCGACCCGAAGGTTATGCAGGAGCTCCGCGCTGCCACCGACCTTGCCCTCCGGGCAACGAAGGTGACAGCGCGAGCTTTGGGTCGAGCGATGTCCACACTAGTGGTCCACAAGAGACACCTCTGGCTAAACCTTGCGCAGATGCGTGAAGCCGAGAAAGTTCGCTTCCTCGATGCTCCCATCTCGCAAGGAGGGCTGTTTGGTGACACTGTTGAGGACTTCTCCCAGCAGTTCTCGGCAGTGCAGAAGCAGACGGAGGCCATTAAGCACATCCTGCCCCGCCGCGACCCGACCGCCTTTCGGCCGTCGAGGTCCCGTGGAACGTCTGCCTCCCAGCAGCCCCGGCCTTCCTCTTCGTCAGCTCCGGCTACGGTGCCCCCTCCTCAGGCGGCCCCCCGGAAGAGGACGGACAGGAAGCGACCACCGTCTCGTCAGCAGCCGCCGCGGAAGCAGAAGCGTTCATGACGAGCCGGACCCGGCGAGATCGAGATCGGGCCCGACCCCAGCCATTCCATCGCTGACGGGTCGGAAAGGGACGGTCCCTGCCCCGTCCCAACATCTGCTAGGCCCTTTTCAGGCCCTCCGCAGGACGGTGTTCGGCAACTCGACGTTGCGTTGTGGCGACACGCAAGGCCGAGTATAAAATTGCGCAGCCCTCAGCACTCTCACCTCGACGGTGCGTTGAGCTGCGCCGCCGCCAGGCAGGCAAATCAGCGGAGCCGGCCCCCCCACGAGGCGGGGCCGGCACCGCTAGCCAGCGAACCGCCCTCCCCAGGGGCGATGAAGCAGATCGTACCTCTAGTGCCCCTGTCGCAGTCTTTGAGTGCTTGGTTAGCACTCACCAGACCGTCAAGGTGGCTGGAGAACACGATCCGTCTCGGCTACTCGATCCAGTTTGCCAGACCTCCACCCAGGTTTCGGGGCATCCTCTTTACCTCGGTCAGAGGCAGAGATGCTCCCGTGCTGCGGGAGGAGGTGGCAACCCTTCTGGTGAAGGGAGCGATTGAGCCCGTCCCCTCGGCCGAGATGTCCAGCGGGTTCTACAGCCCGTACTTCATCGTCCCCAAGAAAGGTGGAGGGTTGCGCCCCATTCTAGATCTGCGTACCCTGAACAAGCACCTCCAGAAGCTGCCGTTCAGGATGCTCACGCAGAGGCGCATCTTGACGTCCGTCAGGCGTCAAGATTGGTTCGTGGCTATCGACCTGAAGGACGCGTACTTTCATGTCTCGATTCTCCCTCGTCACCGGCCGTACCTACGGTTCGCTTTCGAGGGGCGAGCATATCAGTACAGGGTCCTCCCATTCGGTCTGTCCCTGTCCCCACGTGCCTTTACGAAGGTCGTGGAAGCCGCCCTCACTCCCCTCAGGGAGAGAGGTGTGCGGGTACTCAACTATCTCGACGACTGGCTTATCTTAGCACACTCGCGAGAACTGTTGTGTACACACAGGGATCTGGTGCTCCGGCACCTAGACCGTTTGGGGTTACGGGTCAACCGAGAGAAGAGCCAACTCTCCCCTGCGCAGAGTTCCTTTTTTCTCGGTATGGAACTCGACTCTGTCTCCATGACGGCGCGGCTCACGACAGAGCGCGCACAGTCAGTGCTTAACTGCCTGAAACTCTTCAAGCAGCGACCAGCGGTCCCCCTGAAACTTTTTCAGAGGCTCCTGGGCCACATGTCGTCCTCGGCGGGGGTAATTCCCCTCGGGTTGATGCACATGAGACCGCTGCAGCACTGGCTACAGAGACGAGTTCCCTGGAGAGCGTGGCACACAGGCAGGAGGTTGATCGTCATTACACCTCTCTGCCGTCGTATCCTAACCCCGTGGTCATCAGTGACCTTTCTACGGACTGGCGTCCCCATGGGGCAGGTCCCGAGGCGCGTCGTGGTAACGACCGACGCCTCCTTACGGGGTTGGGGTGCGGTGTGCAAAGGGCACACAGTGTCGGGTCTCTGGACGGAGTCCCAGCTGTGTTGGCATATCAACCGCCTAGAGTTGTTGGCTGTTCTGTTGGCACTGAGGGGACTACGGTCCCTCGTGCAGGGCCAGCACGTACTGGTCCGATCAGACAGCACGACTGCCGTAGCGTATATCAACCACCAGGGGGGTATACGCTCACGACAGTTAACGCAACTTGCCCGACGCCTCCTCCTGTGGAGTCAGCAGGTGACGAAGTCCCTGCATGCCACTCACATACCGGGCGACCTGAACCAGACAGCCGATGCGCTTTCTCGTCAGTCGACGCCCCGTGGAGAGTGGCGACACCACCCCCGTGCGGTCCAGCTTATTTGGGTGCAGTTCGGGCGGGCACAGGTGGACCTGTTTGCCTCCCTGGACACCACCCATTGCCCGCTTTGGTACTCCCTGACCGAGGGCCCCCTCGGCACGGATGCCCTAGCGCACAGCTGGACACGGGACAAGTGGAAGTACGCCTTCCCCCCAGTGAGCCTCATTGCACAGGTCCTGTGCAAGGTCAGGGAAGAGGAGCATCAAGTGGTACTAGTTGCGCCGTACTGGCCCAACCGGACTTGGTTCTCGGAGCTAATGCTCCTGACGACAACTCCCCCCTGGCCGATTCCCCTGACGAAGGACCTTCTTTCTCAGGGGAAGGGCATGTTGCGGCACCCGAGACCAGACCTCTGGAACCTCCACGTCTGGCTCCTGGATGGGACGAGGAGATCCTGAGTGGTCTACCCCCCACGGTGGTGGAGACCATCACTCAGGCTAGGGCACCTGCCACGAGGCGGCTGTACGCCTTTAAGTGGCGCCTCTTCTCGTCTTGGTGTTCTTCTCGCAGAGAAGACCCACGGATTTGCTCGGTCAGGCACGTGCTGTCCTTCCTGCAGGAGAGGTTGGAGAGTAAACTCTCTCCGTCCACACTGAAAGTGTATGTAGCCGCTATCGCCGCTCATCACGAACCAGTTGCTGGAAAACCTCTAGGGCAGCATGACCTGATCATCAGGTTCCTCAGGGGCGCGAGGAGGCTTAACCCACCTCGATCGCGCTCCGTACCCTCTTGGGACCTCAATGTGGTCCTGGAGGGCCTCCAGAGGCCTCCCTTCGAGCCCCTCGGAGAGACCGATCTTTCTCATCTCTCGATGAAGACGGCTCTCCTGACGGCGCACGCCTCCATCAAGAGGGTGGGGGATCTGCAAGCATTTTCCGTGTCCACAGAGTGCCTAAATTTCGGGCCCGGTGATTCTCACGTCATCCTGAGACCTCGGCCCGGCTACGTGCCCAAGGTTCCCACCACTCCCTTCCGGGACCAGGTGGTGACCTTGCAGGCGCTCCCCACTGGGGAGGAAGACCCAACCCTGTCTGTGTTGTGTCCAGTACGCGCCTTGCGCCTCTACGTGGACCGCACGCAGAGCTTCAGAGGCTCTGAGCAGCTCTTTGTTTGTTTTGGAGGTCAGCAGAAGGGGAAAGCTGTCTCCAAACAGAGACTGGCGCACTGGATCGTGGACGCCGTCATGGCTGCGTACCGATCTCAAGATTGCCCGTGCCCGCTGGCAGTGAGGGCGCACTCCACCAGGGGTGTTGCCTCCTCGTGGGCACTGGCTCGGGGCGCCTCTCTGGCAGACATATGCAGAGCTGCGGGTTGGGCTACGCCCCACACCTTCGCGAGGTTCTACAACCTCCGCGTGGATCCGGTGTCAGCTCGAGTCTTGCAGGATAACACCAGGTAATACCGGCGGCCGGCAGGGCGTACGCCTGCGACAAGCGCCAGCCCCCCTCTTGGGGGGGGGTCAGTGCGCAATCATTTGCCTCCCTTCTTTCCCCTCGGGCGAAGAATAGGCATTCCATCCATCACTAAGCACTCAAGGCAGCGGGCTGGGCGGAGCAGCCTGCCACCTTTGGCGGGCACAAGTTGAGTTATCTACGTGTGACTCTAACCGACCTCAGTGCTCCAGACGTGGTAACCCCCCAGCAGGGTGGTTCCGTCTGAGATTCCGTCATGAGCTGTTCCCCCGGAACTCGTGACCTTCCCCGGGTGAGCATCCACCCTGCGGATTCTCGCACATACCTCCCATGAGTTCTTCCCTGCCGGTAAGACCATGCTGTTTCTCCACTGTATTTCCCCCGAGGGTGGGAAGTGGTCTCCGTAGCGCACCTCCCCCTTGAGGGAATAGCGCTTACCCAGTGGTCCTATGGCCGGACGGCTCTCGCCATTGGGGCCGTCTGAGTTGACAGAGGACAGGGGCTACCCATCTTTTCTTGGAAGCTCTGGGTCCCCCTGTCTACCTACTGGAAGGTTACAATCTCGCGAGAGCGCTTCGTCTGACTCGCCTAGGCTGGCCAACGTCGCTTCGCTGGAGATTGTGACGCGGCTATTGCCGTGGCGTTTTCCATAGGAACACCATCTGTCGGCTTCGACACAACGTCGAGAGACCGACAGAAAGGGAACGTCTCGGTTACGTATGTAACCTCTGTTCCCTGATGGAGGGAACAAGACGTTGTGTCCTTCTTGCCACGACAATAGCCGTCCGCTGCAGCAGTCACGAGATACTTTTAGGCTCCTCAGCACACAAGGTAAATGAATGAGCACGCCGGCTCCCCTTTTATACCCGGATTTCCGGGGGCGGGGCCCGGCATGCAAATTTCATTCGCCAAAATTCATTGGCCTTTTCAAAATAGTCAGAGATGACTGGTTCTCAAGGGCGAACCCCATCTGTCGGCTTCCACACAACGTCTTGTTCCCTCCATCAGGGAACAGAGGTTACATAATTAACCGAGACGTTATTAGTTAGGATGTTTTGAGTTTTTAGAAAGTTGTGATGGATGCTGCAGCTAGGTGGAGATCTGCGAAGAACAACCAGCCATCTTCAGTTATTAGTTGGAATGTTTGCTCCACTTTGACTGGTATTCACATCTGCTTTTAAAAACACAAACTTGTGGTCTGTACATTTAGACTGAATTTCCCACTGTGCATGTAACGTTACTGGTACATCTGTGCTCTTATGTATTTTTGAATTCCATAAACATACTTGTGAGACAAATGAGAAAAAAATGAATAAAAAAAATTTACACTAACCCTCTTCTCTCATCAGGTAGTGGTCTAGCTTTTGTTGAAACTAGTAACCTTGTATCAGCACCTATTGTACTATTTCTCTCTGTATAACATATCGCTTATTGCTACCCGAACTCTTTGTAAGTCGCTTTGGATAAAAGCGTCAGCTAAATGACTAAATGTAATGTAAATGTAAAAAAGTAAAATTATCACCAAACTGTGTTCTGTTCTGCTTGAAGGAGGTTTTGAGAACCGATATTAGCTAAGCAACTATTCAGCAGTGATTGACCACTTAAATGATTAAGTGACGCACTCAAAAAGAGTTATGGCTAAGCCATGACTGTAATGACCCATGTGAAGGCACTCATTTCCTGATGTTCTAGCCAGGTGTGCGGATATGCAGGAATAAACTCACAGATCTGTTAATAGAATAGAATATTACCTATTTAAAGACAGACAGGAAGTTCTCACTGTGTGAACGGACATATACTGTCTACGTGCTTCAGATAGTAAGTGCTGTCAGCTGTGGAAAATAAAGACGCAGTGACATCAAAGCCTTGCAACAACAACAAGCAGGAAGGATTAGTATTTGACCAATATTGTCAAGTACTTCACTGTACACTGATTATAGGAATATTGCCAAGAAAATAAGAAAAACTGGTTTTC
Source organism: Barbatula barbatula (assembly GCF_947034865.1). Taxonomy (NCBI): domain Eukaryota; kingdom Metazoa; phylum Chordata; class Actinopteri; order Cypriniformes; family Nemacheilidae; genus Barbatula; species Barbatula barbatula. Next base: position 19,884,267 of record NC_136778.1, on the reverse strand, counting down.
AGTTTTCCCTGTTTTTTTGTCTTACCGGCCGTGCAAAGTACACACAAAGCCGTACAGCATATACTTTTCAAGGTGTAATTCCATTACTATTAAACTATATATGTTGCATAGAAAAAAAATATTTCAGTAATTTTATCTATATTTTCTATAGATAAATGTTATATCGCTGATGTCATCATGAGACCTGAGACCTCGTATCTCCATATTTCCTGATTGCTCCCCATATATCATCAGTATTAGTCGCCCTTTATGTTTGTCACTGGGATTTGCAACAGAGTATTTAATCATTTAAAAAGCATGTTTTTTCCATTTCCTTGAAAAACAGCAAATGTGGACATCCAATGTTTTGAAAGCGATAGTTCACATTTTGATAAAGTGTGACAGGTATTCTTGTTTGCTGAAACTTATTAGTTGTAATATTACAATTAATTATTATTCAATACCACACAGAAAACAGCAGAGAATCCAAATACTACGATTATAGCAGAACAAAATTGTGTAGAATGAAGCGGGCAGTACTGGACTGAAACATTAAATTTATCTACACAGTGTGGTATACTTCCATTGACAGATTAAAATACCAAAATAGCAAACCACACCCAGTAGTAACTTAGCTTTGAAAGTGGTCAATGGAAAACAATACTTTAACAGGATACTTTACTAGCAAATCGTCTTGATTATCATCCAGTGGTGTAGTAAGACATCAATTCGAGTGACTACGACGAGAGGTTCTGCTACTCTAGAGGCAGGTAGGCCACCCGACACCGTAAGGAGCACTTGGAAGTGCTTTACCCTGGCCTGAGGGGGGACGCTACCGAGACCACATCTGCCGAAGGTAGATAATATGCGGAATACCTGCCCGGTCTCACCAGTGGCACTCACTCAGAACTCATGGGAGTAGTAGTGCGGGGCCCAAACCAGGGGTGCACAGAAGCAGTTGAGTCCAGGGGAGGTCACAGGTTAGCCAACAGGGGAATCAAGAGTGAGAAAGTTCTAGACGGCACTACCCAAGGAGGGGAGTCACTACGTGTGAGCACTAGCCCATGTACAAGGGTTCACCTCGTGAGGGAAACTCACATATACTGGGCGTGAATACAAGCTGCTCCGCCAGGATCGTACCCCCCAAGTGCATAGTGATGGATGGAATGCCTATATTTCGTCCAGTGGAGGAAATAGGGAGGCTGGAATAGAGCGCTTACTTGCCTGATGAGGGGAGAGGATGCTTCGCAGGTGTACACACAGCCGCTGTCGTTCTCACTCAAGACCTGGTCTGACACAGGTTCGACGCCCTTGCGAAAAAGGCTGGATGCATCCCAACCCGCAGCTCTGCAGATTTCTGCCAGCGAGGCCCTCTAAGCCAGTGCCCACGAGGAGGCTGCACCCCGGCGGAGTGAGCGTCACCACAGTGGGCAAGGGCCTCAGATCGGTAAGCCAAGGGATGGTGTCATTGTGCACCGGTCTCTGTTTGGAGACAGCCTCCCTGCTGTCCCCTGACACAGACAAAGAGCTGCTCAGAGCGAGAGCTCTGTGTTTGGTCCGAGTAGAGGCGCAGTGCGCGTACTGGACATGCCAGGGAAAGGGTTGGGACTTCCTCCTAGGGGGAGCACCTGCAAGTTCCCCACCACCTATCCGCGGTGGGGACTCTGGGCATGTGGCCAGGTTAGGGTTTAGCCCACGTGGTGTACCCCAACTCTAGGCACCCACTGGAAAGGGTGAGTGTGTGCTGATCCCCTACCCTCCTGATGGAGCGCCTTCATCATTAGAGCAAGATCGGGTTCTCCAGGGGCTCGAACGGGGCCTTACGCAGGTCCACCAGGACCATGCATGCTGCATGGTAACAAAGTCTAGGCCCATACCAGGAAAAGAGGTGCTCTGATAGGGGAGAGCATGCTCTTGTCCTGGTTGACCCGTAGGCGGATCGTGTGGCAGAGACGGATCATCCTCACTAGGCAAGGAAACGGTGTGTTTGACAATGTTGAAATGTTAGGTCCATTTATATATCGCATGTAAAAACACGAGCTACATGCTGCATCACTTTCTCCCTCTTTCTGGCGCTTGGGAGTTTGCGCTCCCTTGGGGTCTGCCGCTACTATTTGAGTGTTTAAATAACAAACAGGGATGTAATGACTGAAACACGAAGTAATACATTTCCATGACTCTTCTGCAGACTGACTTGACAATAACTGAGATGTTTGTGGAAGCAAAAAAATCCATAAAGATCGATAAAAGGAAGGAAGGAGTCGGATACCAGTGAACGTAAAACAACTTTCAATGAAATGAGAAAGCAATAAAACAAACTTAAAATGATACAAACATAGTAAAACACAACATAAAGGCCAGGCCTGGTCCTCTCTCCTCATACGCTCCTGTCGCTCATCCTTTTATGCTCCCGGAGCTCATCCGTAGGAGATCCGAGACTGTTGCAAGGTGCAGCTGACACTCATTATCACTCACGTTACTGGCCTCGACCTGTCCCTCATGGCTCTCGTACCGCCTTGCGCATAACACTCAGTTTACAGCAATTCACTTAATGATTAAAGTACAGGAAACATTCTTTAAAATCATTCTTTAAAGTGATACCTAGAATAAAATAACAATGCAACATTTTGGAACAACATCAAAAAAACTTATATTTTTGTTGATATAAGTGTGTTTGTGTGAAGGGCAGCATGGTGTTTCCTCAAGAGGTTAAGAGACAGACAAGAGAAAGGGGAAGGCGACTGTCAAGGTCAAAGGTTAAAGTGTCAATCAATACTGATCTCTGACAGTCAGGGAATTTTGAATTTACTTAGGATTAAAAGAGCAGCTGTAATGCTCCACATTTTTTACGGCCTTTAGATTCTTTCGCTAACTTGCTCTCAGCTGGATTTGATTTTCGTGCAAGATCTTGTGGGGGAAGTCTGTGTGAGTGAAGGGGGGGCTGTGTGTGAGGGAGGAAGTCCAGAGAGTTTGTTTTACAGGACCCAGAGCTGGGCAGGGCACAGGCAAGTGAGCGAGAGAATAGCGGCACAGCCTGGAGAGGCTGAAGTTGGGAAAAAAGTATCCAGGGGAGAAGCAGACGTGAGAAAGATAGCTCTACAGCGGGGAACATTATCACACTCGCTGCCTGGACAGAGTCACTGCGGAGAGGAATTATGGCGTCTTTGGCGATCCGAACAATCTGTATTTTGTGCATCCTGTCAACGGTCATTAACAATGCTCTCCCTCAACAGTTAAACACAGTTCACACGGTAAGACCTCTTCTTATTCCTAAGAAAATACAAACATTTGTATTCATGTTGCATAGTAAAGCCCAATGTTGATACTTGGAAAATGAACTCTATTAAATCTTTGAAGTTATGATTTAGCGTCTAAGCATTAGGTTTTCCTGGGCTGTTCCCATTGAAAATGCAAGCTGTTACTCTGAAAAAACAATGTTTTACTTTGCTATTATGGCTATTATATGTGGAAAATGTTAGGATGAGAAGCTAAAGAAAATGTTTAGCATTTAGGATCTGGGTTCAATTTGAATATGCCATGAAAATTGCAAATGGTTGATAACAGAGAGTGCGGTTTAATGTTTGTGTGTGTGTGTCATGGTCTGGAAAACTGTTCCCCCAAGCAGCTGTCGAGAGTGTAGATACTGTTGTTCTGAATGGCTGACCATGTCACTCCCCACCGGAACCTTGTCAGAGGCAAATGTAAGCCAGCTGGTGCCCCAGTGCAGTGTTCAAACTGTCTCATAACTCTTGAGGGGTCTCCTTGAAGGAATAGTTCACCTTCAAAATGAAAATTCTGTCATTATTTACTCACCCTGTTGTCATTTTAAACCTGTGTGATTTTCTTCTGCAAAACATAAAAGACGATATTCTGAGAAGTGTTGGTAACCAAAAACTGTTGATCCCCATTAAAGGGCAAAAAAGAAGGAAGACCTCAAGCACGTCCAACCCTCCAACCCCAAACATACACAAAAATAGTATTTAATATTAATAAGTAAATGTAACAATAATTTTAAAACTATTAATTAACAACAATGAATTAACTATTTGTCAAAAATCAATTATAATTCTGACTGGATAGTTTGGTATCCTCACAATGTTTAGCAGTTTAGTTGTCACCTAAACAATGTCTAATCAAATAGGTTGTTGCTTTGTTCAAATATTTAATGCTGATGTCAAATAAGATGGCATTAAAAATGGCATCCCTTGAGTAGTTTAGATACCTTAAATGTATTGCCATCAGCAATAATTCATTAAAGGGGGGATGCAAAGGGGTTTCTTGCATTCTGATTTATTTACAATGTTAAACATGCTGGCTTCTCATGGTTCAAATGGTCAACCTGTTGGAGTTGGACGTAGGACATGGTATTTCAGTGCTCGATACACTCCCCCCACGTTCGTACAGGTCTGAAAAGTATTATTCGAACATGAAAATCTGTTTCGTAACAACTTTCTTAGTCCCTTATTGGACAATTCTCCCCAAAAAGCACGCCCACGCATCAACCAAGGAGAGTGGGGGAAGGAGCATGCGCTCACGTTACTTTCACTTGTATGCAGGAGAGAGAGTAAAAGTTCAGCTGTGTTTGTTTGTTCACTGCATTTGGGTGATTATTGTTACATAGATGGTGGATAGATATAACGCTGGATTTGGAGATCGTTTGAAACTGATAGATGGAGCGGTAAAATCGCTAAAAGAACATGAACGGCCTTTTATAAATGTATACATATTTATTCAAATGAATACTTCTGCAATACATGTCAAGATGCTTTGTGTGACACCTAAACTTTCTTTAAACTTTCACAAGGATAAACATAAATAAAGAAACAACAATTTACTAGTGATTGGATGTCGACTTTATTAGCCTTGGAAAGGGAGATGATGATGACTGATGACACCTCAAAAAACAAAGCAGAATGTTAAGTTAGTCACATATTGGAGTATAACAAGATTGATCGCTACTAATTCCCTTAAGGCTAAATGACAAAAATTATCTCCTGAATTCTTGATCTATTTTTAGCTCTGATATTACCGATTTTCCTAAATCTATGTGAGAGAGTGCACAACTAATACAATTTCAACTCTAGGTAATCTTTATTAGAGTAGTTGTGTGTGATTTCTGACACAGTGTTTTGATAGCCACCTTCTGTTAATTTACATACTCAACTAGGAGGGACTCCCTTTTTAGCTGTAGTGCATTCCGAATAGATCATAAGACAGCGAGAGGGTGTTATGTGTGGTGTATGAAGGTCGTCTTTGTTCTTGGCTGCACTGCATTAAATAGCCCAAAGGTTTAACACTATAGCACAGATAGTCTGCATTGCTGTCATTGTCCTCAATAGTACTGCAGTTCTTTTTAAAGGCATGAAAACAGTTTCTTGTTAGACAAGCAATTTGTTAAAAATGATGCACAATAAAATAAAAAATAGTACTATATCTTGATACAGTACAATAGTACTATCACATCATCTTCAGTGTTAAATCATGACAATCAACGTCTCTAATCTCACACACACAGACACACACACACGCGTGCACACACACACATGCTTGTATTGCTATACGTAGTGGGGACATTCCATAGACCTCCAATGATTTAATATCATGTTTATGATATACTCTATCCCCTAACCATACCCAATACCTAAACCTAATAATCACACAAATGTGCAAGACATTAAAGAAAACACTATATGACTGAATTATGAGCCTTTTTATTAGTATTTAGCGAGGACCAGTAAAATGACCTCACAAGCAGATAGAGGCACAAATACATCAAAAAGTATTTAGTTACATTAACCCATCAAATGTATTTAAATAAAGTATAAAGTACTGCTGAGAAAAATGTATTGAATTAAAATACAAGTAACTTGTAATTTGAAAAAACATAAATATTTTATTATACAAGCAATCCTTTGAAGTTCGAGAGTAACTGTTGAGCTAGATACACATAGAAGAAAGAGAGAGTTTACTAAACTAAACAGCAGTCCATCAACTGCGCAGATTTCAGCAACAGACTAACATATTAAAATGACGTGTAGGCCTACCTACATGTCTATATTATCATCAGACCCGTAATAAGTCAAAAGCACCTTATAATAGACATGTCTGATTCAGTTGAAAAAACAATCAAAACGTCTAATTCAGGCAGGGGGTGGGTTACCCATGCTTTGACGCTCATCCAGATGCACTATGATCATCTAACATTTTCACGAACAATATTCTTTATGTGGAGTATTTCAAATACACTAAATCGTGCTGGAGAAAAGTTTACTAAAATAGAGTAAATAGGTGACAATGGAATGTGAACATTTAGATTTTTGCATGATTTTTAAACGTGTTACCATTTTTGCTGTGTGATCTTGTGGATAATATTTTGCTATTATCAGCTGCATCCCAGAAAAATGCTAAATGAAGAGTGTACAATGACCTTCATTAAAAAGTGTGTTTTTCCCTGTATGATAAACAGACCCTGACTCCAGATAGTGTTAAAAGCAAACTGCATAGTATGTTTTATAGACGAATGCATGTAATCTGTTTTTCTATAGCACATCAATAACTATAAAGTTGTGCTTTGAGAGCTGAATGACATGTCGCTTATTGCTCCCTGAACTCTTTGTAAGTCGCTTTGTATGCGTCTGCTAAATGACTAAATGTAAATGTTTGAAGCCAATGCAATATGCTTAACTAAAAGTCTTTAGTTAAGCATACATGTTTTTAGAGAGGTATTGCAATGTAAGTTTTGTCAGCATAATATTGCATATGGTATACATGGAATAAGGTATTAGTGGTATACTTATATATGTCTTAAAATATTGTCTTAAAGATTTTGAGCTATTTCTGATCAGCGGTACCACCCCTGCCTGGTGATGAAAGTTATTGTGCGCAAGAATAAAACGACATATTTGAATAAGTACTTTAATAAGCAATCTCTCAAAGTATTGAATTACAAATTACATATGACTTTTTCTTGTTAAGGAAAATACAAATTACAAAATACTCAAAAGTTATTAAATATATATTTTAAATACATTTAATGAAAATATTGCCCATCTCTGCTCACAGGTAGTACACTGTGGTACTAAGGCCATTGGCCTGCGCGAGAACACACACGGTTCCTCTTAAGTTAGGAAAGAAACTGCTTCCCATGATCTTTTGCTCTGTGAATCCCCTGTGGGTGCATTCTCTGGACAGACACGTCCCTTTAGAATACACACAGTGCAGTCTATCTTAACCAACTTAAGCTTTCTATCAGCTTGTACAATATGCACATAGCCTATCTAAGTTTTGAGATCCAAAGGAAAGCTTTCGTTTTTTTGGGTTTTGAAGCACGATTTTGATAGATATCTTAGTATTGGTTCATGTAAAATACAATAAATACAATATTGAAAGTGCATACCTGATTATGAGGTCATTGCTTCATAAGCTGGAGGCAAAACAAAGGGGAAATAAAACCAACACACATTCGGCTACATAAGTGGTTCTGTTGTGTTGTTTAGTGCCACTAAATACAGTCAGAATACAGTCATCAATTTGATATTTTAACACATACTGTTGCCTTTACCAAACAAACAAACACTGACGACAGCTGTAGTTAATGCCATAAAACAAGCGGACTGAACAGAAACCATCATCAAAAATGCTCGCGGTTCACATCATAACATTTAAAATAAAAAAACTACAGTATTTTGTTGGTGTGGATTATGTTTTGAACAAGAGCAAAGACTCTGCTGTTTATAACCGCCATTTTAAAGTATTTCCATGTGTGTCCTGTTGATGAAGTAAAACAGTGTGCTGAATTATATTGCTCCCATGACCATCTGGCACAGCCAGTGCATTGAAGTTGAAAGTGGTTTAGCTTTTGCCTCCTGTTTATCATAAACTCCATTTGTCAGTACCAAAGCCAGCAGGGACTAACTTAAAAAAAGATTCCCTGTTAAGAACTCAAATAAAACTTGCTTATAGCTTGCTTTGGTTATACAAAAAAAATTTGTTCCACCACTGGCTCCTGGCTTTTATTTCCACATATGTCTTGTGACTGGCAGCAAGCTCAAAATAAAGGCGTGATTTCTTCCCCCAAACTAGTTAAGCACAAGCCCTGCCCCTTGAGCGAAAACCCAACTAGGCAACTGCTCTGCCTCAATTTCATTGGTCAGCTACATCATAGCGCTGATCAGCCAACATTGGTCCAACATTTAAACACCGAACAGTTTCTCAAATAAGGCAATGGTGCGATGGATGATTTTCATACCAGTATTTATCATATCTTCTTAGCACTTTATGCTACACTAAGGGAAAGTCAGCAAAAGTTTTTATACTAACAATAAACCTACCCCTAACCTTACTCTACAATTTATTATTAAACACATGTTACCAACTTTTTAAATAAAGACCTTATGATCTGATTTGTGATCTGAAAAGTAATCTGCAGAAGGCAGACTTGAACCTGAGTTTAGAAAGGCAATTGCCCCACACTTTACGCCACTGGAGTTGTTGATGTTGCCTCTTTCATTTTCTGTAATCTAATCAATAGTAGTAATTTAGTAATTTAGTTGGCTAGATTTTTAGTGATGGATCCACCAAACGGCCTTATTTTGAACATACTTAAGACAATTATAAGAAATTATATAAGACAGATTTAATGTTGGACATAAATGCCATTAAAGTATTAATAATTGAAATAATACATGCAAAAAACATTCAACAAAAACAGCCAGAGGAAATAAAGAAAACACAAAAATATGGTGCAGATTACTTCTCTATTTTGAATTGCAGATAATATTCAAAGTCCTTGAAGCTGTTCTGTTTTTACATTTATACAACATATTACAGGATAAACAGAGTTGACCAATGAAATCATGCCATGGCAGCGGGGGCGTGGTTTATGCTTAAATGGTTTGGGGGAAAAAATCTGGCTAAATAAAGAAGTTCTCACAAAGGCAACATTAAAAAGCCTGTTTTTACTTTCGTTGTTTGATTAACTGCAGTCGGTTGTACTTTTGTTGACTTTAAAAATAAAAGATTAATTAGCAAGTGAACCATGGGACTCATAGAGTTTCAACTCTTCACCAGTGAGTTTAGTTAAGCTCATCACCTAAATGTGTCACTTTCCTGCGGACGACACAGGACAAATTTCATTTTTTGGTAGGACTTTATTTTAAGGTACCCTTTATAAAGCATTTATAAATTATTGATAAATAAGTAAATTACAAATGCATTATGAAGCAGTGTTAACTGCATGAATAAAAAAGGCACTCGCCAAAAAGTCAGCAATTCTTAACTCACATCTTATAAATGCTTAATAAATGTAATTTATTCATTTTTTATTTGACTAGAAAGCAGATTCATTATTATCTTGATGTTGTTTGCAATATAGCCTGTCAGGCTGGACACTGAAGGGTGTTATGTTGTTTTTCTTATACCTGCTCACTATTTGGCAGGTATTTCGTTAGAATCCCCCTATTTACTCATGCAGTTATAACTGCTTTATAATGCATTTGTAAATTACGTATTAATCATTAATTTATAAATGCTTCATAAAGGGTGCCTTAATGTAAAGTGTTACCCATTTTTTATTAAAAACATTTGTATTCGCGGACATGTAGAAAAACAATTTAACATTATTATTTATCAACAGTTTATTCTCTATCTGCACTGTAATTGTTTTACATATGTTTTTGTATTATTGGCATAATATATACAAATAAGTAAACTACCTCCTCTACCTTTAACTTCTAAAATACTGCTACTTCCACTGTGCTTCTCGAAAGCTTATTTGAATCAGCAAACCCTATCGGTCAAAAGTTTTTGGACACATCCACATAGAATACTAATATACTCATGAATGATTTTATAACAAATAAATACACCAATTAATGAAAATCTTTTATATTTTATCCTTTTCAGTGTTACCTTTTGACTGGAATTTGCAGAATTGTTTTCTTTTCATTTTATCAAGCAAGCAGGTCTCTCACTGAGATGCTTTTAAAACAATATAAAAGGAGTTTCCATTCTGAGCTCTTATTGACAGTTTTTTCTTCATTATAAAGTAAAGGTCATCCATTTCAGAAATAGTTTTTATTATATACAATGTTAGTTTTGTCATGAAGAACACGTATATTTGCTAAATTATATTTTTGTCTTCTAAAGTAATTTCAGACATTTAAGCATGCAAATTCAGATCAAAAAGTTATTTTAAATATTAAGAAACATTTCACCCAAAAAAAAGTTTGTCTTAAAAGCTTTGACCGGTGGTGTAGGCTATTTTAAAGTTCAAGCACTTATTTGTTTACTTGCAGTTGTTCATTAGTATTACCATGTAAAAACATATTCTCACTCCCACACCTACAATCCATCCTGGACTGGTACTACGGCTCGAACCGGCAACGTTTGGGTTACAAGTCCAAGTCTCTAACCATTAGGTCTCTAACATTTTTCCAAATATCTTTGTGTTCATCAGAGCAAAGAAACTTATACAGGTTGGAAAAACTTGAGGGTGAGTAAATGATGACATAATTTTCATTTTTGGGTCGAGTATCCCTTTAACACTGTGTCTACACCGGACGCGACCGGCGCAACATGACACGACACACGGCTTGTTCTAATGGGATTGTTGCGTCTGGTCCGCACACGTTTCAGTTATGCGGCAGACGAGGGGCATTTCTATGGAATTATTTTCGTGCCAAATAAAATGAATGCAAACTTTTCACACATGAACAAAAATATATAATGAGAAGAAGAAAAAACAAATAATGAAAACAATGAACTCAATTGCAAGAACGTTACGTGGTTTTCAAATGATCTGTTTTCTAAGTTTTGTTTTGCAAGGATTTTAACGTCATCCACATTTATACCATGTGACATGATTTAAAGTATCATTACGATAGTAAGTGGCTCCTGACACATGTTGTGTAACTCTAACACAGTTTAGAATATCTTTGAAAGCAAAGGGACCAAATAATTTTTGTCATTGTCTGTTATTACCATAAAATACTAATAATGTGTACATTTTGTATTTATTACTTAATAATTTGTATTTATGGTTATTGAATATATATCTAATAATATGTGCATCTCTACATTCCAGGTATGTGCACGTGGCTTCTTTCTGAGTGAACAGGAAACCTGTTTGCCATGTAACTGTAAAGGCCATGCCGATAGTTGCGAAGACATAACAGGGATATGTATTGTAAGTTGTTGTTTTTTGATCCTTGTATTCTGCCTCATGTATTCTATAGCAGTATTGCCTGCAGCATTTTTTATATTCTGTGACATCATCTAAGCCAACCAAATAAAATTTCGTTATTGTGTGCACCAACAAGAAATGAAAGGTATTATTTCATTTCTAAATTATTTAGGACATAGCTAATTTTTCTGCAAATTGCACAACCTTCATATGTTTTGGCATGCTCTTTCACATTGATGTTGACACCATAGGTTTGCTTTTTCTAGAATTAATTTGCTAGAACAGTCACTGAAATGGTGGCAATACATGTAGAAATTATGATTAAAAGCTAAGTTGTCGCATAATGTCATTTTTACCTACGGTTGTCTTCAAAATAATAGCAGTGTGTTTAAAGTCAAACATTTACTGTATAAAATGAAACATGTTTGAAGATTTGGCGTTCTTGTGAATCACTGAACTAATATTTAGTTGAATAGCCACGGTTTCTGAGAACTGCTTCACATCTGTGTTGCATGGAATCAACCAACTTCTAGACCCAAAAATAACAATCTTGCTTTCATCAGTCCACAAAATATTGCACCATTTCTCATTAGGCCAGTCAATGTGTTCATTGGCAAATACTGTAGTAACCTATTCAATACAAGTAGTTTATTCACAGAATGATTTACCTCTCTAATTGAACTTCACACTGCTATTATTTTGAACACGCCGTTTTCAATTAATGATTCAATTACACAGAATTAGCAGCATGCATGTCATGACTGTTGGGTCTGTTGGTTTTCTATTGCTCCTTCTACACCTACTAGTAATATATTTGCCATATAGAAATATAACTTCTACCAAAAACAGTGACTGATCTGGTTAGTGATGTTGGACTGCTATAATTTTGTGTACTTTACACAAAAGCCTTTGTGTACTTTATGTTGCTGCTTTAGGACTGTCAGGACCACACTGTTGGGGATTTCTGTGACCAATGTGAAGAAAGCTATTTACCTGTGGTTCTTCCTGACAATATGTTTGAGTGTAGACCATGTGCCTGCCCACTCTCACTAGAGTCTAACAAGTAAGTGAAAATTATCGTTTCTAGCTCTAAAATATTTCAGATGCTTTTTGAAATATTGATTTCCTTGACTATTACAGTGAAGTAGTGTCCTTTTAAAAATAGTTTGTGTTGATGTTTATCCACAGCTTTGCAGACTACTGTGATAAGAGAGGTGATTTTCTGAGATGTATATGTCAGGAGGGCTATGCTGGACATTACTGCGAGAGGTCAGTACCGTTTCTCAACCCACATACAGCATGTTATTTATGATCCCTATGTTTTTTTAAATCAAACCTTTGCATAGCTAGGATAGAAAACACTGGCATATAACAATGCCTTGGAAAAACTTTTATAATTCTATAATTTCTATAATTAAGTACTTCCTCAGGTTCGACAATTAAACCTCCGACGTCAACAGCATTTTAATAGTTGGCTACCATATTGTGCACTGACTTGTTCATTTTTGTGTCCTATCATATTCGTGCTTTCAATAGTTTCCGAAAGTTTCTAGTAATGCATGGGGCTAAACAAACCTATTGAGGTAAACCTTTAACACATTTAAAGACGCAAGTTGTTTAATTAATACAAACATTTAAGAAATAATTAATCAAAAGAAAAACTTCCAGGAATCTGAGGACTCCATGAATCACATGACGCACACATTTTTTGGAATTCCGTTGTCCAAACTCTCTCTCTCAATGGCTCTGGTTGTAGCCAAAAGCTTTCAGGTGTAATTGGCAGATGTGGTGCACTGCAAATTCAAACAAGAGAACCTATCATAAGCATCTGTCACGATCCTGCCATGTTCTCCAGCTTGTTAATCTTTTATCACCAATGGACCTTATTTCACATAATCATCCATGGCTAGTCACCTGCACTCAGTCAACCATAAGGTTAACGTTAAACTTCTGAATTCTACACAAATGTTGCGGGTGGTGTTGTGTTTGTTGACATGCACAAATATTCATAACAACATCATTACGACAATAAACAGTTTACATCACCTTAACGCGCATTTCAACTAATGCAAAGCTAATTTCAAAACATCTAAATAGTTAGAAAACCCTACAGAGATTGCACATTCCGTTACTTCTCCCCACCCCACTTTGTCGGATCTGCCACGCCCACTTATTCTGCAACCTCGGACTATACAAATTCATCACTGTGTGTAGGTTTTGAGGTGATTGTTGGCAGGTTCATATTTTCATAAGGAACTGTAACGTAATTACACATTTTTCCCAGTAACTGTAACAAAATTACAGTTTACATACATTTATTTTGTGTTCCATTACATGTAACTATTGCAAAATATTTGAATTAACTGGTTCCCCTCTAACCCCCAAGATGCGCTCCAGGTTACTATGGCAACCCCATGCAGGTTGGCAACTCCTGTAAAAAATGTGATTGCAATGGTAACTCTGACCCCAATCTGATCTTCAACGAGTGCAACAATGTAACGGGCCGGTGTCTGAACTGTTGGGCTAACACTGCTGGTGATAACTGCGAAAGATGTGCACCAGGCTTTCATGGCGATGCAATCAGTGCCAAGGACTGTCAAGGTAAGTGCATCAGAAAGACAATTTGTTGATGACAATATGTCCATTTCCATTTCAAAAGAATCGGTAATCCTGTTCGAAAAACACTGCACAGTTGAATACTGGATATAAACGGGTTCAAAGCAACGACATAAACAAACATTACTGCGCATGCAAAATTTTGTGGACTGCCATTAACTTCCAGTACACATTTTCAAACAATCGAGTGCCTGTAGATTATTTCTGTTAACAAGCCAAAGAACCCGTGAAGAACCGTTACCTTGCTAAACTTGCCTCTCCAGCATTATGAATTTAGACTGTGATACCAAGCTCAACCTCTAGATGAGCTTGTCCCATATGGTTTCTATAAAAGCGACAAAGATAAACGACGCATTCAACTAATTGTTTATTTAATAAAATGATCATATAACAAAATGTAACACATTTTAATCAAAAATTATTGTACAATAAAATATATAAATGAATATGAACATAAATTAAACAAAATGCTAATAAATAGCCGGAACAGACATTTTTCAGACATTTCTAACTCAAGAAGTTGTATATAATAAGTTGACAGGGAACCACAGCAAGTATGTGAAATCATTGTTATTGGAATTTGACAGAATGCAAATTGATAAAAATGTCAATCAATCATCTTGCAATGAGCAAAAAAATGTATGGTGTTTGAACTTTTTTTCAGAGTGCCAGTGTAATAAGTGCGGTACTGCATCATGTGACGACAGGACAGGTGTCTGCCACTGTAAACCTGGAGTTACTGGTCACCTGTGTGACAGATGTGAGGTATAGAAATCCCTAACTATATTCTTTTTAAAAGAGTGTTTCTTTTTGTCACATCCATAACACTGTAATTTGCCATATATGCTCTTAAACAATCAGCACATCTAATCCTCAACATATTTTTAAAAGATGTGTTTTTATGTTTCATGTGTAGGAGGGTTACTCTGGATTTGGCAAATGTATGGGTTGCCGTCGGTGTGAATGTGCCTCTGCTGCCTTACGTGCCACTTGCCACCCTCTCACACACAGCTGCCAGTGTCGCCCTGGGGCCGGAGGCCGGTATTGTGAGCGCTGCCTGCCTGGATACTGGGATTACAGCCCATCTGGCTGCAAAAGTGAGTATGAGATGCATCGCTGTATGTGGCAGAAAATGAATGCTGGACAGAAGCATCTTACGTTTTCCTTAAGCGCAGTACATCACAAGCGCTTCCAGGTGTGGATGGGCAGCACTTGGACAACACTTAAAGATACTAGTGTGGATAAAGAGCATCGTAAACAAAACCACAATTGTGTGGACAAGGCGTAGAAATTCATTTTATTCTCACAGACAGGAAACACATTGAACTTTCCAGTTAGTGTACTGTCTCCATAAATGTTAGTAGGACCAAGGAGATGATTGTGAACAGGACATTTCATTTACCTCAATCAAAGGGAAAGAGAGTTATGCAGTAAACATCTGCGAGGACCTAGAGCAAACTCATGGTCTTACTGGATACAGTATGTAAACAGACTTGAGAAGGGCCTGTAACATTGTCAAGAACTGAACTGCACTCACCCTGCTTACCAACTGCTTGCTATACTGCCATTTGACAGTTGCTTACATTCCATCCCATCACAGACAACCAGACTGGAGAATAATTTCTATCTTACCTTTTTTAGACACTGACGCTATACTACTACTCTTAAAGCCACAATATGCAGATTTGGACCGCTGGTGCACTATCGAAACAATAACAAAAGGCGAAGCTAAATGACGTTATGTAGAAGAGTGGAATTCTGGGACATGTCGTTTTTACCATCCAAAGGCCTATGTTCACGGACGAGTTAAAGAATGAATTAAATTTGATGTCATCGTAATAAATTGGCTTGCAAGAAACGTGGAATGTAATGCTACATTAGACCGCGATTGATGTTGGACTTTGCCAATTTGGTAGCGTAATGCTACACAGTTTTACATGTTTAAAACAGTCGTCGTTTTAAAGGTGAAGTACATTTACACATTTTTGCGTGTTGCCGTAGTTTCTCAAACCGGAAGGATATTGCGGAGCACCAGATATTAAGTCACTGATATGCGACAAATACAAGGGAGACAAGGGACGAGCATTATTTTAAATAGGAATTTCTCTGGATTTGCATATTCTTGGGAACATTTGGGATAATGTAAGTACACAACTGCATGAAATATTACACTGTGCAAGTGCTTTTTTGGATATTTAATACCAAAATTCTTCCATGTTGTGGCGTTAATTTAAATCTGAGCATGACAAGCTTTTTAATGCTCAGTTTCCCCTGTGTCCCCAGCCCCCATTTTTAAGTCCTGCTGTTGGACCTGAGTGTGATTTCTCAGTGTGTTTAGATGTCCAGAAAACCAAAAATTCATATATCAAATGACATTCGATCAGTGCCGCATGACAACACATTTCAGTAATTTTTTTATTGTTTGTCGTCCTACCCTCATTCTTTGAGGCTCAAATTTCATCATCAATATTAAAACACAGCACGTCATAGGAGATTTCCCATATACATCTGAACTGTGAAACTGATGGGAAAATTCATTGAGTCACACCCCCTCCCGCCAAACGCAATAAAGTTCCCATAACCCATGACCGATGATGACATTCTATCTGCACACCCACACAGCTCTATGGCCATCTGCACTTAAGCACAGGGATTAACACTAATCATGTATTTCCTATGACAGAATCATCTCTAACATACCCGGCATAGGCAAAACAGATGTGCTCTATAGAGGTTTTATGTATGCATTGTGTATTTAGACTGTATTGTTCATGATGTCTGACTGAGATTTTCAACAATTATGCAAATATTTGTCAAGAGATATTTTTTATCAGTAATTGCGGGATAATTCCTTTACGCTATTTCAAGTTTTCATGTCTTGTGGGTAAACATTTGAAAGTTTAGCCCTCTCCTCAGCAAAGATGTATGACTGATACGACTATTATGTTTGCAAATGGCTGGTCAGTATGAGTAATGTTGTAATCGTTCAAGATTATATGTTTCTTAAATTCACACTTCTGAATAGTTTAAATTCCTAGGCTTACTGGATATGTTGTTTACAATTTGCTTCGTGCCATATGCTGTATGTGCTTTCTGTTATATAGATGTATAAGATGCTAAATGTGTGTTGTGTGTGTTTCTGTGCCTCAGAATGTGATTGTCCAGAGGAGAATTGTGACATACACACAGGAGAGTGTCTGCCAGAAGCATCAAAAATCAGCGAGTGTAATATTGGTAAGTTCAATAAGTCGGCGCTGGTGGTCCAGTGGGCTGTTCACAGACATGTTGTTCAAGTCCTGGCTTGTGGTACTTGTCCACATCCTGTTCCCCTCTTTCTCCTGTCTCACTCTCCACTCTCTTATAATACATGCTATAAAGGCCAAAAAGATTAAAAACAAGTTTATATTAAACTTATTGGGAGAAAATGATCTGATTCAGGAGAATGATGTTTTCAGGTCAATCAGTAGATCATTTGTATTGTGATATATGCATTTGTGTATTGACAGGAAAACTGAATATCAAATAGCAAGACATGCAGTGTAAAGTCTGGTCTCTCTAGTCTCTCATTCCAGCTTATTATAGTCAAGAACCACATACTTAGACAAAACAGTTTTTAGTTGTTGTTTAAGGGTAAATAAATCAGAATTTCTAATCATAGAATAAAAATTTTCTTAACAAGAAATAGCACTTAAGCTATTGTGCAGAATGCATGAGACATTATATATTGCAAACATTCCGGGAGGTATATGGTGCTATGGACATGCACAATTAGACAAATTATAAAATTTAGGCGGGACATATAGGAACCTTAATACCTTAGACTAATATTATGAATAGTGTAATGTAGGCTGTTTAAAAGCAACAACATAAACAAACATTACTGCGCATGCACTCTTTTGGGCCCAAATATAACTTTCTATTCTGCAGAGAATAGTCCCTGTAGATTATTTCTAATAACAAGCAAGTAAATAACATTAGCTAGCAAGTTAAAATATGTCTTGCCAGTATGTTGGGGGGTTCACAGTAAGAACCGTTACTTGTTTATGTAATAACATTTACATTACATTAATGCATTTGGTGGACACTTTTATCCAAATCCACTTTCATTGCATTATACTATACATTTGTTTCTGAGTGTATGCAATCCCTAAGATCGAACCCTCGACCCTGGCGTTGATAGTCTCATGCTTTAACCACTTTTTAGTAAAAGGAATATACAATAAAATTATTTCATTTTCTTTATTTAAAACAATCATTATACAATAAAATAGAAATATGAATTAAAATTTAATTTAATTTAAATCGTTATAATATTAGCCACTTTCCATACCAATCAACAAACACAGAGACCGGAAGTTAACTCCTGGCCAGGCACGTGCAAAACTGTCAATACTAGGAAGAGTATAGTGAGATATTTTGTCGAACCCTAAATGTTACCTTCACATCTTCTTTAGCAACGTTGCAGAAAATCAATGGAAATCTATTAAAAATAACCCCTTTTCCATCTCCCCAGACTGTGACGCCTGTATCTGGAGTCTGATCGGAGATATTCGTCAGTCCAACAAAACCCTGGATCAGGTTAGGAACATCGTGTTGAATATTTCTACAGGAGCTGCTGCCAATGACAGATTGAAATACTACAACTACACTGCACACGGACTACAGGTAACAACACTCAAAACACCCATAAACGTTTGGGAACTGCAACAATGTATTCATAGTTTTCCAGTGACGTTATGCCCTTAGGGAAAGCTTCCCCTGGAGGGTAAAACAGTGCAATCCTCACTGTCCTGAAGAGAGTGATCTCTTCTTGTCACGCTCTGAGAGAGAGAGAGAGACCCAAGTGCAGGTGGAACATAAAAGTTTATTAAGGACAAAGTCAAATGAGGGTCACACTCGAGCCAAGCTCGGAGATAATAAATACGGAGGTAGTCGAGAAGGCTGGGGTCGGTCGATCCGCGAACAGAATCCAGTGGGGCAATGACAGTTCAGATGATGGACAGGCAATCGTCAAGCGAGGGGCGAACTTTATCATAGGGGAGAAGCAACTCGTAAACAGGCAGGCAGGAGTAAAACACGAGGGGACAGTCCAAGTAGATCTAACCAGCAATCACCAACTCTGATGCGCACACACTGGACAGAAGACAAGGTTAGTACATAATAGATTCAAAATGACAAGACGTACCATGGTACAAAGGCTAGGCGATCAGCATAAATTGCAAAACACACTGGCAAGGAACAGAACGACGTAAGCAATTATAACAGTCAGAAATTAGCGAGCAAAGAGAGAACAGGTGTGCAAGAGAGCGAAATGACAGAGTGGTAGTAGCTGTGCGTGAGCGCACGTAAAAGAGTGTAAAACGAAAGACTGAGCGAGGATTAGACCAGAGTCCTGACACTTCTATTTTGCCAAAATTCTGTATAGTTATTGTACAATATGATTCAATAGCTGATGAGGAGAGGTTTACGAGAAGCTTCTACAGAATCCCATCCAAGAAAGAAAACTCAGAAAGGGGCATTTTATGGAACTACGCCATAAAACATGCTTCCGTCCCTGGAGAGGACAAACAATGGCAGCCGTCAAAGGACATTGAACACATTGAACACTTCATAGAAAGTATATAAATCACTAATTATGTCTTAAAAAAATATTGATCCGGTGGAGAATCCTTAATAAGTATAAGTCAAGCTCGGGCAGAGACCTTGTGGTTGTAACACAAATACAATAGTGTGTGCTTTATATGGATAGGTAGTGCCGTTTTTTGAGACAGAATGAAAAAAACTATCAAAAGGACTCAGACACAGAAAAGACAAGGAAACTTTCAAACAACAGTTGATGTTAATGGTTTTGTTACAGGCTCAGTTTGTAGGTTGGAGGAATAAATCTGAAGTGATGAGATTTGAAACGAGGCAGGTGGAGGATAAAACACATGAGATGCTTACTGACGTGGAGCAACTTCATAGAGAGGTACCTGCACAGATTCCTGCACTTCCTGATTTTATTCTTTTGTAACACAGCGTCATTCTACTACCTCTTTTCATACCGAGTTTAATAAAAAAATTATTCAACAACTGTAATTCTGACAAGATGACACCTTTCTATTGTCCATCAATTCTTCATGTAGCCTCCCTCTTTCATGCAGCCCTGTTAGCATTATGGTAAACAATTAGCAATGAGATTTTGCTGTATCGGTGTGGTGTTGAGCTGATGTTTGATGTGTTGTTTTGTCAGGAAGAAGCTGTGAAGCTTTTGGGAGAGCGTGTGGATCAAGGGACACTTGAAAGCTCTACTCTCGCCAAGATGCTCAGTTCTAACCTCTCATCTCTTAACATCCTCTTAGAGGGTAAAATGAGACAACTCTCCCATTTGTACATTCACTACCTATACAATATAAACCATTGACTCAATCTGAAACAAGGAGCCAGTCCTCCTATGCCTGTGATGTCTTATATTTATAACAACTACATTCCCTTAATAAAGACATGTTATTTCAGACATGATAAGGGATTGGGAGTTGTACAGTGTCCATCAGGAGTTAGATCCAGAGGTACAGAGGCAGAAAACGATAGAGGCTGAACGGATCTTGGGTTGGATGAGAAATCTAACCCTTTCACCTAAAGAACCACTTGCTAAAGATGAGTCCAAGGAGGCCAGTGAATGTGAGTGTTTGTGTCTGGCAAACTGAATTGTGCTTTTTTGTGTGTTGTCATACTCCGACTCTAACACCCTTAATGTGTGTGAGTGTAGTGCTTCGCCGTGTGCGTCAACTGGAGAAAACGTTACTGACAACACAGGGCCGTCTGTCACCTGTGCGGGAGGTGTTGGGTCGATTCACTTCAAGACTCTTCCGAGCTCAGGATCTCCTCAACAAGGCTGACGATGCTGTGCAGCAGACACTAAATAAATACAAGAACAATCAGCTTAAACTACAGAGGAGACAGGTAACTTCCAACACATACACATAGGATGCCATATAAATAAATTATAAAAGAATTTTCATATTGGTGTAAACTAATCCCAACTCAGAATGCCAACTCAGAACCTCACCACACTGCATTTTATCTACAACACTTCAGACTTTCTGCTGTCCACATACTGTATGTGCTACTCAAAGATATAAAGAGCTTTAGAATCTTTTTATTGAATTAACTGGTTTCTGACTGGGAACCACAATCACATGCTGGTTTCCTGTTTACTTGATAGAATTACTAAAGCTAATCGCATAGGCACACTCTTCTATTTTAAGTTCAGCGACATTAGCAGATGAGTTTTCAATATTGCTCTTGGAAATCAACCCTTGTGAGGAGATCAACCTCTGTAAAGAACTAACATCTGCCTAATTTCCCCAAAGCTCCAATCACATTAGACTTGAGCATGCAAAGTAATCCACATTGTAGGGCTTCTGTCTAAATAGTAAAACATGTTCACACTGTTTTTCACATTGTTTATGTATAGCATTTATTGCACAACACCAAATAAATACCAAACGCAATACCCATATGTGCTGTATGTTCATATAAGTAAGCTGCGTTATGCTGTGGCGTCTATGTACGCATATATAATATCACAGCTGTTTGATGTCTGAAGATCGACATGTTGGATACCTGATATCATTTACAGTATTTCCAAAGTTCACAAATATGTAGACACTCTTTCTTTGTGATTTCGTGTTAAAGAAACCTATTACTTTCTTTAATTCAGGCACAGCAGCAGCGTTTTAGAGACACGTACGAAGCAGTTAATCAAACTATTGTTACTGCTGAAGAAATCATGTCTGAGGCAAACTTGACCATGAATGAGGTGGAAGATATAGTGACGGTAAAGAAAATGTTTCTCAACTTATGATCCCTTCTAAATGAACGTTTACTATGTTACCAGTGTTTACTGTATTTATACTGTTTGTAGCATGTGAGAAAACAGCATGCTGAAATAGATGGGGCCAGGGTGTTGTTGGAGAGAAAGACAGATGAACTGTCCCAGTCAGACAGAGATCTAGTGCTGAAGGCTGAGAATCATGCGGATGATCTACAGCGACATGCTGAAGAACTTCAGTAGTGAGTTTCATTCAACTTCATCTTCCAAAATAGTGAAGACTAATATTTGTGGCATTTGACATTCAGAAAAGTGATGAAGGGCAATCCAGTTTTTCAAACCCACTTATCCTCTGCTGGAATTCATCTTAATTGTAAACAAATTGCTTTCAGCTTAAAGGTGCTGTGTGTAATATTTAGGATATTTTGACGGAAATGCAATATAATACATAACTACTGTGTGTCTTCAGAGGATTTCAGAAGACCTTACATAATAAAGCGTTATGTTTTATTACCTTGGCTTAGAATGAGCTATTTCTATCTACAGACACAGCGGGTACACTTAAACGGAATTGACCATGTTGTTTCTACGGTGTCCCTAAACGGACAAAATGCTCTGCACAGAGCGTTTCTTAAATATGTTATCTCCTTCAGCAAATAGGCCAAAACGTGACAACATACTTTTCTTGTGTCAGCCATCATAGTGCTTTAAAGGGGATGGGTGAGCGGTTGGTTGCAATTCACAACCACACCCCTAGATACCGCATGACGGTATGCAGTAACATGTTTAAAATGTACTCTCAAATCTCTTTCAGTAATCTAAGGGGAAGTGATGCTAATGGACACGTGCAAAAAGCCTTGAGCGCCTTGAATGTGTATGACAATATCGTCAAATACATTGATGATGCCAACATCACTGGACTGACAACGCTCAACATTTCCAGCAGGACTCATGACGTAAGGGCCTATACTCTGTGCTTTCATTAGTGTGGTTTATTATTATATTATTATTAACTTATGGGTGGGGATTTTTAACAAATGTTAATTGCAATGTCCTCTGTGCTTGTTCAAAGCAAAGCATTAGTTAAATTATAATTCAGATCATGTGGAGAGGTGATATATTGTATATTTGTTTGCAAAAAAGTAGGTAATACTTAATGTAAAGATCACATGCAAGCACCCACTCCCCTGTGTACACATCAAGTTTATGATTTTATTTAGACATAGCAGGATATAAAAAAGAACCAAGGCTTAATATTTCTATTTTTCAAAAAAGGGTACTGGGCAGGTCCATGGTATACAGTAGTAATAATATAAAAATACTAAAACCATGTTATTAATTGATTACCATTTAACACGTTATGATAATATTATCATTGCCCACATGGTTGTGTGTTCATGGTTTTTCTATGCTCAGTGACTGGGGCACCACAAGGTTTGTCGCAAAAGTGTGTGGGCCCTTAGAATCGTCCTAACTTTACCCAGCACAGAATTTTGTAATTTCCTTTCTGGTGTTTTTCCACAGGCTGTCGATGAATTGAAATCTCAATTGACATTCATGCCTCAGAGTGACAATGTGTTTAAAGAGGCTTCATCCTTACGCTCTGAACAGATAGGTAATGCAGAGATCGGTCATTTCAGACTTTGTACTGCTGGATGTATAACATTTCTTTTTGAAGCTTTGACTTCTAATGCAGACTGTTTCTTTTCTTTTGCAGAAGTTGAATCTACAGTCCTCGACAATAAGAAATACATAGAAGAGACAAATGATATGATGGAGAGCTCCACTAAAAAACTAGCTAAGATCATTAATGACATCAATGCAATTCAGCAAGGCAAGAAAAACGAATGGTCTCTGCATGATCGGTTTACATTTTACTTGGTTTATGGGTGACAACCAGAGGTTAAGCTTGCAAAACATGTTTCCCATCAGCTAGACATTCAAAGGCCGGAAGTATTCTATAATGACCTTTTACTCATGGTCAATGTAGAATCCATATTTTGTATTTTAATGATATTGAACACAAAATCATAAGGCAGGTAGATGTGGTCAAAGTACAGGCAGCGGTGAAAAAACAAGAAGACTATCCAGTGTAAACATTTAAATAATCCTTACAGACATTCGACTAAAACACTCACTGACACAAGATGGTTAGGTTAAACGTGCATGTTACTGATTCCCCATAAAGTCATCTGAAATTCCCTTTTTGGAATTGTTAAACCTTTTCCTTATTTAGATAACATTTTTGTTTATAAAATGTGTGTTTCAGATCGAACTCCGAAGCGTCTACAGTTTACTCAGGAGGTGGCTGAGGAAACTCTAAACCGCTCAGCTTTAGTATTGGACCTTTTTAAACCGATTTCAGATAAAGTAAGGGAGTGGAACGACAATATGGAGAAGGAGGTGTACTCCGCCACAGCTTTTGACCGCAGCGTTCTGTCTGCAGGAGATGCGGGTATGGTAGCGTTCTCACTTCCACACACTGATAAAAACTGTATGAAAAGTTTGTAAATACAGTATATTCATACTGCATGTGCATACTCGGTCTTCTAAGATTAGCAATCTAAGATTTTGCTTGTGATTTGATTAGCTAGTTGGCTCATTTATACATAATGTATTGGTTTTATGTTTAATCATTGTAAACCCAAATGCTCTAATTAAATAGACTATAGAGTCGTGTAAACTTAAAAAAATGATAATAGCTCAAATATATTTTTTATACGGTATGGGGGGGTTGGCATTAGGAGTATATATTTTACATGTATGTGATTTATTGCAGTGGTTCCCATGGGGGCCGGGACCCCTAGAGGGGGTACGAGGGCTTTACAAGGGGGTATTGTCAGCTGTGATTCCCAACATTATAATTCCAACCGCCCGCTTACGATATTGGCATTTGTCACTCTTAAAGTGACCAGTTCTGTCATGATTCCGCTATCATGTCATGTTTATTCTTGGTCTTGCAGCGGAGTCATGGCATAGCCTTAGGTTTTGTGTGAGAAAGACATGGCTTTGTTTTGATTCTGACATGCCATGTGCTTTCTCGTGTCTCGTCAGTGTTTCCCGCCCTTTTGTCTCGTTAGCCTTCCCATTAGTGTTTCAGTACCCGCACCTGCCCCTTAGTAATTATCCTGTGTTTGTTACCCTATTTAATGCCCTCTTGTCTATTGTCTTGTGCTCGTTCGTTGTACTTGTTAGCTTGTATGCCGTTCTTGTGCCTTGTACCCGTGAAACCAATAGTCAAGTCTAGTCTTAGTGTTTTGTAGTAGTCTTTTGTATTAGTTAGTCTTTGTGAGTGTTAGTTCTAGTCTGTTTTAGTTAAGTCCTCCTTCGGTTATTGTGTACTGTCTTTTTACCCCCTCGTGGGTTTTTGTTTTCTGTTTATATTAAAGTCTATTTGTTAACCCCTTCATCCCCGCTGCCTGCGCTTGGGTTCTTCCTTCCACGATCCCTGACAGAACGAACGAGCCAGAACCGAACCCAGCAGGCAGCTATGGACAGTAACCAGCGCCACCTGAGATCTCGGCAAGCCCACCTCCTTTTCGGAATGCATCAGAGGGACTCCAGTGTGCTAGAGTATGCCCGGGACTTCCTGTTAGAGGCAGTGGAGACAGAGTTCAACGAGAAGGAGCTCAAGCTCATTTTTAACAGCGGCCTCGTTGAACCCCTCACCGCCAGGGAGACCCAGCTGCTGGAGCCTCTGGGGTTCCAGGATATGGTGAACTTCCTGGTCAACCGGGACGACTCCAGACCCTCACCTCCAGGTGGATCCCCCACACTGTCTTCAATCCCGGAGGGATGTACCCTGGGTATGATCACACTGGGGAGTTCAGCAACACCCGTCTCGTCACCTCCAGCTAGCATTCGTGGTAGGCGCGGACGGAGGGAGTCGTGGGACTCGCCGTCCGACTCTTCCAGCACGGAGGCAGCCGGGTCCCCCACCCCTTTGCTGCCGGCCACATGTTCTGTGGGTCGGTCCAAGAAGAAGAAGCCTCGGAGGGGGCAACCGCCCAGTCCTGCTCTGGCGCAGGCGTCGAGTCCGGTGGTCCCGAGTCCGGTGGTCCCGAGTCCGGTGGTCCCGAGTCCGGTGGTCCCGAGTCCGGTGGTCCCGAGTCCGGTGGTCCGAGTCCGGTGGTCCCGAGTCCGGTGGTCCCGAGTCCGGTGGTCCCGAGTCCGGTGGTCCCCGAGTCCGGTGGTCCCGAGTCCGGTGGTCCCGAGTCCGGTGGTCCCGAGTCCGGTGGTCCGAGTCCGGTGGTCCCGAGTCCGGTGGTCCCGAGGTCCGGTGGTCCCGCCTGCACCCACTCCAGTGTCAAGTCATGTTCCCCAGCGCGCCTTCCAGCCGGCGTTCAAGTCATGTTCCCCAGCCGGCCCTCCAGCCGGCGTCAAGTCATGTTCCCCAGCCGGCCCTCCAGCCGGCGTCAAGTCATGTTCCCCAGCCGGCCCTCCAGCCGGCGTCAAGTCATGTTCCCCAGCCGGCCCTCCAGCCGGCGTCAAGTCCTGCCCCTGCCGGCCTTCCAGCCGGCGTCAAGTCCTGCCCTGCCGGCCTTCCTGCCGGCGTCAAGTCCTGCCCTGCCGGCCTTCCTGCCGGCGTCAAGTCCTGCCCTGCCGGCCTTCCTGCCGGCGTCAAGTCCTGCCCTGCCGGCCTTCCTGCCGGCGTCAAGTCCTGCCCTGCCGGCCTTCCTGCCGGCGTCAAGTCCTGCCCTGCCGGGGACTTTGCGCTCTCGAGCGCCGCCCCCCAGGGTGTCCCCTGGGACTCCGCGCTTCCGAGCGCCAGGGACAAGAACTGTTCCCCCATGTCCCACTCCCTTTGGACTTCCCCCCATGAACTCGGGTGTTCCCCCCATGGACTCTAGTCAACCCCCCATGAACTTTGTTGTTCCCCCTCCCCCCCCTCCCTTGTTTGTTATTTTTATTATGTCACCCCAACCCTTTTGTTATATACTCTTGTCTGCCCCTAATCTTGTTTACAATGTTTTGCTTTGTCTTGTCGTTGTCCCAGTCTGCCCTGTCTTGTCAGTCTACCCCTTGATGAACACCTGGAGGTGTTCATTTAAGGGGGGGCTTATGTCATGATTCCGCTATCATGTCATGTTATTCTTGGTCTTGCAGCGGAGTCATGGCATAGCCTTAGGTTTTGTGTGAGAAAGACATGGCTTTGTTTTGATTCTGACATGCCATGTGCTTTCTCGTGTCTCGTCAGTGTTTCCCGCCCTTTTGTCTCGTTAGCCTTCCATTAGTGTTTCAGTACCCGCACCTGCCCCTTAGTAATTATCCTGTGTTTGTTACCCTATTTAATGCCCTCTTGTCTATTGTCTTGTGCTCGTTCGTTGTACTTGTTAGCTTGTATGCCGTTCT
Source organism: Barbatula barbatula (assembly GCF_947034865.1). NCBI lineage: Eukaryota > Metazoa > Chordata > Actinopteri > Cypriniformes > Nemacheilidae > Barbatula > Barbatula barbatula. The sequence goes on along the minus strand of NC_136778.1, from coordinate 19,857,325 downwards.
TGTGCCTTGTACCCGTGAAACCAATAGTCAAGTCTAGTCTTAGTGTTTTGTAGTAGTCCTTTTGTATTAGTTAGTCTTTGTGAGTGTTAGTTCTAGTCTGTTTTAGTTAAGTCCTCCTTCGGTTATTGTGTACTGTCTTTTTACCCCCTCGTGGGTTTTTGTTTTCTGTTTATATTAAAGTCTATTTGTTAACCCCTTCATCCCCGCTGCCTGCGCTTGGGTTCTTCCTTCCACGATCCCTGACAAGTTCCTTATTCAGGATTTTCAGTAAAATATAACACATTTCCAAGTACTGCTATTACGTTTCGAAATAAAGTCCTGTAAGTTCTCTCTTTATTACTACTATTATTATTATTGTTATTATTATTATAACATTATTAAAAATCAAATAAATTATAAAAAGAAATGATATTTCAGTATTTTGCTTTTATAACTTTTACTTGTACTTTCTCTGCATGTACAAATTAAATCATATTGATCAATCCATTCAAACCAATATTATTCAATAAATAATTTGTGATTTTGCAGGTAAAGGACGTTTCATGAGAGTTTCTTTAAGTGTGTTATAAATGGGGGCCCTGGCAAAAAAAGTTTGGGAACCACTGATTTACTGTGTGATTATCTATCTATACGTGATTGTCTGATTTATGTGTTTTTTCGGTAGTAAGAAAGACTAGTTAATGATTTAGAAGAGTTTACAATATTTTTGCCCTGGGAAATATGGATAGGTATAAGTGATATTAACGAAATACGATTACCTTAAACATTTTCAGGTTTACAGTATGTAGATGAGGGTTACTCTAACCCTGTTTGTTAAACACACATTTATGAAAGGCATAGTTCATCCAAAAATAATCTGTCGTGAATTACTCACTAGTTCTTCCATTTTGGACGAATGCTTGTAACCGAACAGTTCTTGGACCCCATTGACTACCATAGTTGGAAATATTACAATGGTAGTCAAAATTGCCCCAGAACTGTTTGGTTTGCCTTTATTTGAACCTTCAACGCATATACACTCAGACCCAATTTGTGGGCAGGGAAATGTACTTCTGTGCAACATTATATTGTCATTCATGACCAGTGAACCCCAGCGCATAAGCAATTGGCAGAACCAACTGTCTAGTCTCCTATAATTTATTAAATGGACAAATACCATCAGTTTTTTCATCAGATTGTCTGTTGGTTTTATAAGGCAATCTGAAGGACTTTAAAGAGTGTTTCTGATGTATTCCTTTTTTCTGTATATCTTGATGTGTTTAGTGAAAGACTTCACAGAGATTGTTCCCGAACTACTCCATCAGCTGCATGTGGTTGAAGAGAAAAGACCTGTAAATAACGTCTCCTCAAATATATTGAAAATTCGAGAACTTATCGCTCAAGCACGCAACGTGGCCAAAAAGGTACATCACAGACTTTGAAAAAATATCTCTTGCCCATTCCAATAGAGTAAAGAAATAGGAAAAATGCTTCTCGAACAACCCCAGAGAAAGTGGGCAGTAACTGTTTATTTAACAAAATAAAATCCAAAAGTTTTCAACTCAAGAAATTTGTATGATTGCAGGTGCAAGTGTCCATGAAGTTTGATGGGCAGTCTGCTGTGGTGCTTCATCCCCAGACCAATGTAGATGAGCTGAAGACTGTCACATCTATTAGTTTCTATATCAGAGTTGATCCAGACAAAGACCCCATTGAGGACCGCTTTCTACTCTACTTGGGAGACAAGCAAGTAAGTGGGAGAAATGCTCAACCTTGTGTGAAGTACTGAGGGTGAAGTAAAGGGCATACAGTGAACGCTCTAAAAACAGCTGTGTTAAAAACAACACATTTTGTGTTCACATTAATGCGTTGTCCTTAACTCTGTGTTATTTGGGACAACACGTTTTGTTTGACTTTTAACACTCTTGTAAATGTGTTAAATAGGATGACACAATGTGTAAAAATGAACACATCCATTTTAAGAGTGAATAAAGAATATACTATAATATTTTGCTAAAAATACTGTAACATTATAGGGTTACAGCAAATTTAGCCAAAATTGATAATACATTTATTTATAAATCGCCATTAAAAGCTTTTGCCTGAAGTTATTCGTACTATTGTTCCATAAAATCAAAAACGATTATTATTTAATGTTATTATGGGTTCTAATGCGTTTTATTCTTTTGTCTCGTTGCATCGCAGCACGTCCAGTGTAGATACAGTGTAAGCTATTTACTGTACATTTATCACAGAAACATTTTACAGAATACAGAATGAGAACAGAGCTAACAAAAACAAATATTCAGAGTCTGTCTGGTCTGACTTTAGGACACAGGAAATGAGAGCGAGAGCGAGAAAATAGCAGTAAACACAATAGACACAGTGAAGACTTGCCAGCAAAAACTTCAAACACAGGCATTCAAGAGAGGGAATACGAAAGAAGACACACAGTGAAGGAGGAGGATTAGTTGTAAACAGAAAACTTATTGAAAGAACCCTTCAAGAACAAGGGACTGTTCACTTTAAACATTACATTGACTTTATAAAGACGATAATGCTGTGGATGCCTGTTATCTCCTGAACTATGGCAACTGAATTCCTCAACTCAATTTAATCATTGAAACCATGGTACAGTTGTGTCATGAATATGCACAGAAAACACTCCATTGCTTATCTTCATTTGTGTGTGTGTGTTTCTGTGTAGGGTAAAAAGGACTACATGGGAGTAGCCATAAAGAATGATAATCTAGTGTACATGTACAATCTTGGAGGAGAAGATGTGGAGATTCCCCTCAGCTCAAAGCCAGTCAGCTCCTGGCCTCCTGTCTTCAACCTAGTTAAAGTGGAGAGGTAAAACTGCAGACACGATTGTTGTATGTTAATTGTCTGATAGGTGGTGTTATTTATAAACTACACACATCGCCACACCAGCTGAACTACAGGACAACACAATTTGACATACTACAGTATATCCTTGAAACAAAACAAAGTCATATTTTAATGCATTAAAGTTTCATTTGGCTGTTGACTTTTGATTGAAACCCTTTTGATGGTTGTGCTAGGTTGGGTCGGCATGGCAAAGTGTTCCTTACGGTTCCAAGTCAAGATACCACAGCAGAGCAGAAGTTTATCCAGAAAGGAAAGGCAGATGGGACAGACTCCCTGTTTGACCTTGACCCCAAAGACACCGTCTTTGTCGTGGGAGGAGTGCCCCCTTATGTTCAGGTGCTTTTCTCCTTTATTCTGTATATTCCTCCATCTCCAGGCATGTTTTGTAGCAAAGTTGAACAGTGTGCTGACTTTGTCCAGCCATAATACTGTACATATGAGTGTATTTATTATTCAGTTTTTGTTGTTTGGAAATAACAAAACTTCACGTACTTTCAGCTTCCTCCGGCTTTGAGCTTGGCTCCTTTTGTTGGCTGCATAGAATTAGAAGCGTTGAACAGTGATCTCATCAGTTTGTACAACTTTAAGGAACTTCACAAAATGAATGTCGTGGCATCTGTGCCTTGTCCCAGGTAAAGAAATGTTTATTGGTTCCATGTTAAGCTAAAATGTTGCCTTCACAGAATGGTGTAGGGTTTGAAATGGTAAATATGAATATTAATGAATGGTGGGTAGAATTTCCCCAGAACTATAGCCTATAGCTGCGTCTGAAATCACTCACTCAGCGAATGCTAAACAGTCCACTATATGGGGAAGAAGTGAATGAAAATGCGTGAACAATTTCGGACGTAATATATCCTGCGTCTGGTAGTACTGTAGTGGACCTTCGTTATAACGCTTATATTACACCTGTGTGGCTTTATGGATTGTTTTGTAAAATGGTAAATCTTTACATAATTTGTCACGTTTATGGTATTAGGTTTTAACAAAGCCTATTACATTTATCACGTTAAAAAAAAGACTTAATATATTTAAAACAAAACACTCCTATATATAACATTTATTCAATCAGTTTATTCTCAAAAAGTAGAAAATAACTGTCAATAAGAACAAACAAGTGTATAAATGTACATTTGTGCCATTAATGGTCACTCTCCTCCAGCTGATTCGTGTTGTCGGATATACACTCACAATCTGAAGGCATTGTGGGTAAAAAGTAGTGAACAAATGTAGGGAATGAGTTGTTTACTCAGAATTCGGACAAACAAATGGCGGACATCCCGATACAGTGCACTATATAGGAGATAGGGGGCGAATTCAGACAGAGCTTATGTTTGATAATTTTCCTTTCTTACATTAACAGATTTGAAAAGATTGTGCTTCAGTGAGGTGAAAGATGGCACTTAACTGTTTTATGATCTGCTAACACATTAAAATATATATTTTAGGCACAAGTTGGCTTTCTCTCAGAGTCGTGTGGCAAGTTATTTGTTTGATGGCACTGGTTTCGCTTTAATCAACAACATCGAGAGAAGAGGCAAAATTGGCGTTGTCACTCGATTTGATATAGAAGTGCGAACTGTAGCAAACAATGGCATTCTCTTCCTTATGGTCAATGGGGTAAGTATGTGTTTTTAAAATCTTATTCTTTAATGATTCTAAAGCCTAAACATCGCAAGTGTGGATGTACTTAATGGCTGAATTTGTGATGGGCTTTCTCAGGCTAATTTCTTTGTGTTGGATATGAAAAACGGATTTCTCCGTCTGATGTACGACTTTGGCTTTACCAATGGCCCTGTCATCATGGAAAGTAATTTAAGCAAACTCCAGATCAACGATGCCAGATATCACGAGGTAACGTTTATCTTTGGACCACTTCTTAGACTTCCCTCAACTCTTGTTTTTATATGTGCATTTGTAATGTTGTGTTTATGAAGTAATACAAATGATCAAATTAATACGCATTGCGCTTGGCATTTCTTGTTCAGGTGTCTGTAATTTATCATCATTCAAAGAAAATCATTCTACTAGTGGACAAAAGTCATGTGAAGTCCATGGAAAATGAGAAAAAATCTTTTCCATTCTCTGATATCTTTATCGGAGGAGCTCCTTCAAGCATTCTGCTTTCTAGGTGAGAATTCTCAAGATGAGGCCTTTGTTTTAGTAACTTCTTGAAGGTTGTACACAGATTAGTTAGAAAGGCTGATCCCATAGCAATGCTTTGCTTGTATTATGAAATGCCTATTTACAGTATGTAAACACTCCACAGGCCAGAGCTGTCACCCCTGACGGGGTTGAAGGGATGTGTGAAGGGCTTCCAGTTTCAGAAAAAGGACTTCAACCTCCTTGAGGAGCTTGGAACCATCGGCATCAGCAGTGGATGCCCAGAAGAATCATTTGTATGTAGCAAATCTGCTTTTTTATGTTTATTGCTACTTGGATTAAAGGACAGGGCCAAAAGCACTTTACTGGAGCTGTACTAAACTTTTGCAGGCTAAACTGCAAAATAATAAACTGCAATTTTACTTCTTCTTTAGGATGTAAAAACTGCTGGCACAGATAACAAACTTATAAAATTCTTAATCTCTGTAAATAACAGACACAATTTTGGGTGTAGCCTGTGATCATATTCTTTCTTTACCCAAACATAATGCTTGGAGGTGCATTCATTTTTAGCTTTCACAGTTTGGGTCATTGTTTTTCACAAAACTCCAGGTAGCATATTCATATTCATTTATTTTAATTTTAATAACTTGTACAAGCAAACTATATACTGTAATACATTGCAATGTTTGTAATTGTATAAACTGTAGGAAAAACTTCTGAATTTTCTCTTCTGAACAAAGTCCAAGCTTTACAAAACTTAAGCATAATAAAAATATCAGCAGCTAATAATGGCAAACCTGAATGAACTACCATCATGGGCATATTTATAGATTTCCTAAAAAGGATAATATATTTGAAATATTGGTGATTTTACATTTATGCTAATAACACATCAACCTTGTGTGATATAGTTTTAACTTTTTGTGTAGAATCCCTGCTTTGATCCTTGCTTTGAACATTAATTATGCAATATCACTCATTTATTAGGGCGATATGTTTTATTCTATTTTTTATTCTATTTCTTTTTTATCTTATTTGCATATCAGCATGAGACACAGTTTTTAAGTTAAGATTATTTTTATTTCTAAGGACTTACAGTAAGAACCGAAAACCTGTTGTCCTCTTTTATTTCCAGATGTCCCGTAAGGCATATTTCACAGGTGAAGGCTACCTGGGGTCTACAGATAAAATCTCACCGTTCCAATCCTTTGAGGGAGGACTAAACTTCCGAACACTACAGTCCAATGGACTCCTCTTCTACCATAAGGATGGGGTACAGTCCTTTTTCATGTCATACACTAGCCTATCAGAGATAGAAACAGGGCAGGGAAAAACCATGAAACCAGGACTAAAAGACATGAAAAAAACACACATAACCCTTAAACTTTTTTTCAACTACAATAAGGGAGGGGTTGAGTAAATGTCTCTCCAAAACCATTGTAAATTTTCCTATAATATTACATTTAATGAAGCAAGCTTCTCTCTCTACTCTAGAAAGATGAGTTTTCTCTCTCACTGGAGAATGGAGCTGTGGTGCTCCAGTCTAAGGGAATCAGAGTCAGATCAAATAAGAAGAATTACAATAATGGACGACCACATTTTCTAGTTGCCACGGTGACCAATCAGAAGTGAGTTGCTTACTCCGAATATTAACATAAACAATAAAAGTTAAATGATGTAGATTTCCCCCAAAATACTAATAATGTAATCTTGTATGTATAACTGTTGTTTATTCATCATCTTTTGGTACTCTAGGTATGAACTGGTTATCGATGATAAAGACAAGGAGGATAAGAAGAAGCCGGCCTCCTCATCTGAGACAATCAACACTGCACAAACCTTCTACTATGGAGGTTCTCCAAACAGCCCCATACAGAATTTTACTGGCTGTATCAGTTATGCATACATTAGCAGGTAACATACTATTCTACAGTTTTACACCACAAACACATATAACTGCACATACAATTACATACAAAACCCTGCTTTAAAACCCTGTGAGATGCCTTTACATTACCATGAGGTTTGTCTAAGAAACTGTTTCGGACAGGTTTTTTAGACAGTGTAATGGAATTACATCTAAAATATATTATAGCCGCAAGCTGCAATCATCTGGGTCCAGGCACATTTAAGGAAATGGGAAACAGGGCCTCAACTGGAGAATGTGGATACGGTCAATACAGATGCTAAAATACAAATATATATTTTGATGTTAGTTTTAACAACTTTTGGAATGTTTTCCTAAAAGTAGAAATACTCATAGATCGCTTTGTAAAATGGCAAATGACGTTGGTCTCATGTGTACAATTTCAACTCTGCAGTAACATATTTCAGAAGTATATACAGTAGTCTTAATACATAAAAATACAAATAATGATTCTAATCAGATTATCAGTCTGGGTTGCTTTTACAAAAGATTTTTGTATGCATTTGTAATAATGCATTAATAAAGCATAGTAAATATTAAAGAATATTGCAGTTTTTCCTACAGTTCATACAATTACTGTTAGTATCACTACAAAATATGGAATAAACATAAAATAAGTGTAGTTATACTGTAAAATATTTTTACTATAGTAAATACAAATGTATACTACATTATTTTTCATTTGTGTTGCTTTATGCCATTTGTATGATTGGTCTTGAGTTATTCTTATATCCAGTTAAACATTTTCATTAATAAAATATTAAAAACTAACCAACTTTCATCTAATTCTGCGTATTTTAGACATTTTGATTTATTTACAAAGGATTATTAGGAACACCTAATTACACATAATTAATGCAATTATCTAATCAACCAATCACATGGCAGTTGCTTCAATGCATTTCGGGATGTGGTCCTGGTCAAGACAATCTCCTGAACTCCAAACTGAATGTCAGAATGGGAAAGAAAAGTGATTTAAGCAATTTTGAGCGTGGAATGGTTGTTGGTGCTCGACGGGCCGGTCTGAGTATTTCACAATCTGCTCAGTTACTGGGATTTTCATGCACAACCATTTCTAGGGTTGACAAGGAATGGTGTGAAAAGGGAAAAACATCCAGTATGGGACAGTCTTGTGGGCGAAAATGCCTTGTTGATGCTAAAGGTCAGAGGAGAATGGGCCGACGGATTCAAGCTGATAGAAGAGCAACTTTGACTAAAATATCCACTCGTTACAACCGAGGTATGCAGCAAAGCATTTGTGAAGCCACAACACACACAACCTTGAGGTGGATGGGCTACAACAGCAGAAGACCCCACCGGGTACCACTCATCTCCACTACAAATAGGAAAAAGAGGCTCCAATTTGCAAGAGCTCACCAAAATTGGACAGTTGAAGACTGGAAAAATGTTGCCTGGTCTGATGAGTCTCGATTTCTGTTGAGACATTCAGATGGTAGAGTCAGAATTTGGCATAAAGACAATGAGAACATGGATCCATCATGCCTTGCTACCACTGTGCAGGCTGGTGGTGGTGTAATGGTGTGGGGGATGTTTTCTTGGCACACTTTAGGCCCCTTAGTGCCAATTGGGCATCGTTTTAAATGCCACGGCCTACCTGAGCATTGTTTCTGACCATGTCCATCCCTTTATGACCACCATGTACCCATCCTCTGATGGCTACTTCCAGCAGGATAATGCACCATGTCACAAAGCTCGAACATGACAATGAGTTCACAGTACTAAAATGCCCCCCACAGTCACCAGATCTCAACCCAATAGAGCATCTTTGGGATGTGGTGGAACGGGAGCTTCGTGCCCTGGATTTGCATCCCACAAATCTCCATCAACTGCAAGATGCTATCCTATCAATATGGGCCAACATTTCTAAAGAATGCTTTCAGCACCTTGTTGAATCAATGCCACGTAGAATTAAGGCAGTTCTGAAGGTGATAGGGGGTCAAACACAGTATTAGTATGGTGTTCCTAATAATCCTTTAGGTGAGTGTATTTTGTAGATTTGATTCATGAATTACCACAATATTGCACAGTATTATGAAACTATTTAGTGTTGTGATACTTCAACTGGTATAGTATCAAAAGATATGTTTATGGTATCGTGACAACCCTAATGTGAATGGTTTCCAGGCAAGACAGAGATATAGAGCCAGAAGACTTTCAGCATTACATGGAGAATGTGAAGGTGTCATTACAGGACTGCCCGGTGGAAAGACCCCCTGCTGCTATGCTCACTAAAGAGAGCAGGGACTCTTCTAGACAAAGATCAGGGCATTCCCGCAAGGTGCGATAAACTTGTACACAAAGGTTCACTATATCTACAGTATGTACAGTATATATATGCATTTATGTTTACCGTTTGCTCTCTTTCTATTAGGTTAGCAGGGATGAGTCAAGTCTGCTGAGCAGGCCAGTGGATGTTCCAGAGACAGAGCATACCTCATGTTACCTGTCCTCCCATCCACCAGTAAACAACAATGGTCACAACTATGGTGGTTCCGCTCACAGCCGTAACGAGTATACGGGCGTAGCCAAACTTATTGGAGATGAGTAAGTACTGGTGACTTTAATGATTTCTTTAACTTTTGGAAAACTTTTTAAATCCATGCCGTCTCTGAAACAGAACCACAATACAATAAATAACACTCGTTTTGCATCATTGAGAAATAATGTTGCACATATTTCTTTAAAGAGGGTAAAAGTGCAGTTTACAATGAACTCAGACAATGTACAGTGATTATAGTGCTAGATGATGTCACAAGATAAAAAAATATAATTGTTACATCATCACGTTGTATTTGCGTTGGCACTTCAGTCTTCAGAACTGTTTCGCTTCTGACCATTTTATTACCGCACGAGGTGATACCTGTAGTTCCTTGGCAAATGCTTTGTGGCTTCCGTTTCCGAGGAACTACATCGTTTGGCGGAGCAATAGTATTTCTTATCGTCACAGTGCTACTCATAGAGACACGTGGTTGAAGATCCAAATGCAGTTTATTAAGGGCAAATTCAGAATTGTAATCCCATAAACAGGCAGAGGTCAAACACAATGATCAGTCCACATAGACACCAGGGAAAAAACAACATTGAAACCACGACAGACCACCCAGGAATGCAGCTGCGATGCTAAAAATACTTCACAAAGACCAACTGAAACAACCGGGTATATATCGGCTAATGAATGTAATGAGCTATAGATGTGTGTGATAATACAAAAGTCCAGCAATGAATTATGGTATTATAGTGTAAGCAGATAGTCTGGGTGATGTGAGCAGTGTCATCTGGTGAAGCATGATATTAAAGCATGGTGTGACACATATTAATATCATAATTACATTTATTATCTGTGTTTTATGTTGTGAAATCGTGCTTCACATGGAATAACTGTAAAAGCCATATGAAGCCATGGTTTACCGTGATTTTGTATGAATTTGAGTGATTAGTTCTTTTTCAGTTCATTCACCAAAATGATTCGATCGATTCCTTGAGGGAGAGATTTCAGTGAACAAGAAATATGACCTTTTGGTTTCATTGACATTTTGCATACGCTGTCCCAGACTTGGAGTTGTTGAGGTCGAACTGTTTTATTAACTTTAAGTCTGTATGGTTACAGGATTTATTCACTGCTAACAAGAATACAAATTTGGATTATGAATGAAGCCTATACACTATATTATGTGTTTTACAAATGCTGTGTGCAGTAGAATAATAACTTAATTTCCAATCTGTTTGTATTCTGTGTTTTTATCTCTTGTAGATCAAATTTCTCTGTATCGCTGAAGACGCAATCTGCCTTTGGTCTCATCTTCTACTTGTCTGATGAGTCTGAGGAGAACTTCATGGCTCTGTACCTTACACATGGAAGGCTGGTGTTTGCGTTCAGCACAGGCCAAATCCATGTCAAAATTAGAACCAAGGAGAAATACAGCGATGGAAAGTGGCATGATGTAAGGAAGCTTATTAAAAGTTTACTAAGTAATGACTGTAAAGGTGTAACGTCTGTGCCAAATTAACTAACGTTGGGCTTTTTCAACTTTTTTTCATATTTTTGTCATGTGTTTGTTTATTACTGTGGCTTTTCGCCTCCACATCACAATATGGTGCCATTGTTAGGCAAGAAAGACCTTTAGAACATCTCTAGAACAACTTTATTTAAAGACACAATAAATCACAGTTAACACAATGCAACACATTATTGTTGTCCTCTCACATAAAAATGCAGAGTGTAATGGACACTGAAGCCCACATGGCAAGTAAGAAGCAGAGTAAATAAGACATAAAACAGTGGGAGGCTACGTTGGCCCTGAACCGCAACGTGAAAAAAAAAACATTGTAGGGAGAAAAATAAAATCAGTATCTAAGATCCTTCCTGAGCCTAAGTCCGAAGACTTCACTGTTCATACTTCTTTTTACTCTTCAAAACTTTTTTTGCCTCTCGCTTTTCCGTTTGCCCATCCCCATCTAACATAAGGCCAGCAGGCCAGTGGCGGAACACCGGTTGCAAAGTTGGTGGTCCACTAACGGCAGCTGTCTGCGGTCAACCGCCGTTTTTCTCATCTTTTTCCAGCAGTAGCCGCCATATTGCAGACTGTTGTCTGCTGCTGGTTTAAGTTGGTCATGTGCTGGTCCCAAGCACCTAGCTCAAACCAGCTACCTCGCTTCAAAACGAAAATCACATTGTTTTGAAGAAAAACTTATAATTGATTGTTTTAAACTGGCCTATATAGTTCAGGAAACTAAGTTTGTAAGTCCATTATATATAAATTTAAAAGTAGTCTATGCAATATACGTTGTCTCTGTAATTAAAAAGTGAAAATTGTCGTGAACGAGGACGTGGTGGAAGAACCCAAGTGCAGGCAGACACGGATGAAGGGGTTAACAAGACTTTAATAAATAAATACAAAACAAACACCCTCAATAGGGGAAAACACTAACCAAACTAACTCTCAAAAACTGAAAACAAACACTTCCCTCAAGGGGGCAAAAACAACCAAACAAGGAACTTGGAAATAAACGTACAGGACCATGAACTTGTAACACACCATACAGGGCGGGAATCATCTACAGGGGTAACAAGAACAGCATACAAGTACAAGTATAACGAAACACAGGTACAACGAACAAGAACAAGACAATAGACAAGAGGGCATTTTATAGGGAGACTAACAAAGGAGATAACAATGGGCAGGTGTGGGTACTGAAACACTCAGGGAAGGTTAACGAGACAAAAGGGCGGGAAACACTGACGAGACACGAGAAAGCACATGGCAAGTCAGAATCAAAACAAAGCCATGTCTTTCTCACAAAACCTAAGGCTATGCCATGACTCCGCTGCAAGACTAAGAATAAACATGACATGATGGCGGAATCATGACATAAGCCCCCCCTTAAATGAACACCTCTAGGTGTTCATCAAGGGGTAGACTGACAAGACAAGGCAGACTGAGACAATGACAAGACAAAGCAAAACATGGTAAACAAGATTAGGGGCAGACAAGAAAACATTACAAAAGGGTTGGGATGACATAATAAAAATAACAAACAAGGGAGGGGGGAGGGGGAACAACAAAGATCATGGGAGGAAGTCCAAACTGATTGGGACAAAGGGGAACAGTTCTTGTCCCTGGCGCTCGAAAGCGCGGAGTCCCAGGGGACTTAGGGGACACCCTGGGGGGTGGCGCTCGAGAGCGCGAAGTCCCAGGGGCTCTAGGAGTCCCCGGCTGAGGAACATGGCTTGACGCCGGCTGGAAGGCCGGCTGAGGAACATGGCTTGACGCCGGCTGGAAGGCCGGCTGAGGAACATGGCTTGACGCCGGCTGGAAGGCAGGACCAGCCACTTGACTGGGCGCCTGCGGGACCACCGGACTTGGCGGGACCACCGGACTTGACGGGACCACCGGACTTGACGGGACCGCCCTCCGTTGCCTCTTCTTCTTCAGCCGAGCCACCCGTCTGGTGGTTGGCTGGAGGAAGGAGGTGAAGGTCATGGCTGTCTCCGGGCTGGAGGCCTCTGACGAGGACCCCCAGGATTCACGCCTTCCCCGTTTGCCACCCAGGCTGACTGCGGGTGGGGAGGCTGAAGGTGGTGGAGCGGACGAGGTGGAGGTCGCAGAGGGTGAGGAGAGGCCCACAACCCCGATTTGCAGGGTACGGCCCTCGGGGATGGCGGCCAGCGGGGGGGAAAAACTGGGCTGGACTGAGACCCTGGGCTCCGGCCGATTCATGGCATACCTGATCAGGTCTGTGAAGCCCAGCGGTCTCAGCATTTGCATCTCCCACCGCGCTAGAGGTTGGTTGAGGCCGCCATTGAACAGGACCATCTGTTCCTGCTCATTGTGGACCATCTCCCCTGCCGTCTCAAAGAAGCGGTCAGCGAACTCCAAAACATCGGAGTGACCCTGGCGTAAACCTAGGAGGCGATGAGCCTGGGACACTCTCCTTGCCTCCATCTTGCCTGCTGGGTTCGGTAATGGCTCGTTCGTTCTGTCATGAACGAGGACGTGGTGGAAGAACCCAAGTGCAGGCAGACACGGATGAAGGGGTTAACAAGACTTTAATAAATACATACAAAACAAACACCCTCAATGGGGAAAACACTAACCAAACTAACTCTCAAAAACTGAAAACAAACACTTCCCTCAAGGGGGCAAAAACAACCAAACAAGGAAATTGGAAATAAACGTACAGGACCATGAACTTGTAACACACCATACAGGGCGGGAATCATCTACAGGGGTAACAAGAACAGCGTACAAGTACAAGTATAACGAAACACAGGTACAACGAACAAGCACAAGACAATAGACAAGAGGGCATTTTATAGGGAGACTAACAAAGGAGATAACAATGGGCAGGTGTGGGTACTGAAACACTCCGGGAAGGTTAACGAGACAAAAGGGCGGGAAACACTGACGAGACACGAGAAAGCACATGGCAAGTCAGAATCAAAACAAAGCCATGTCTTTCTCACACAAAACCTAAGGCTATGCCATGACTCCGCTGCAAGACTAAGAATAAACATGACATGATGGCGGAATCATGACAGAAAATTAGGTGTTTTTCCACATAGATAGGGCCTACTTGATGGATCCTGCTTGTTTTGTCAAATACTAGGTTTCCAAACTTAACATAGGGGAAACACACACACACATACAGTACATTAGTTCTCTTTCAATATAGTTTTTAATGTTTCTTGTCATGAATTGATACGTTTTTTTCAATATTAGTGGCAAAAATCATTATTGTTTATATTGTTCCCCATTATATTGTAATTGAGAGAGAAAAATATCAGACAGAGATACAGAAAGAAAGTCTTAGACACGGGAAGGATCTAAGACATTGTTTATATTTTTCTCCCCACAAATAATTTTTTCACGTTGTGGTTTAGGGCCTCCAAAGGAGGCTACATGGGAAGTAAAATTATTTTGATCTCAAATAGCAAAAATGACACTTGTTTTGTATAAAATTAATTTGACATTCTTTGCTAATGTGACTTTCTCTCTATAGATTATCTTCATCAGAGGAGGTAATATGGGCAGACTGATAATCGATGGTCTGACGGTAATAGAGGACAGTGCTCCAGGTGGAAATACATCACTGCATGTTCAAGATCCTCTTTACATAGGTGGGGTCCCGCCTGAACGAGCTCTGAAAAACGTTCAGGTATAGTAAACCCAAACAAAATAATTCCCCCATGGCTCCCGGTTCAGCAAATAATTCAAATAGAATTACAATCACTAGAACAGTCAATAATGTATGTTTATTAAATCTCATTAACTGTTGTCTTATGCCAGCTACAGATAACACTGTCTGTTTTGATAGACACTTTGTCAGATCGTGCGATTGTAGCTCAGACATTTTATTCTGTATTGTCATTCAAACTATATGTTGCTTCCTGATGAGTACAAAGATGGATTATTGAGCATCGCCCATAGATCTCAAAATATGCTTCCATACAATTGTTTTACATTTACAGTATTGAGATTATATTATTCATAATTGTCTTGGCAATTTGAAAGAAACATCTATGCAATTGTTGTCGCACAGTTAGCCTTAAAAGGCCAACAAACAACTCAGCTTTATTGAGGAATCACTCATGGTGTTATTTTTCTTTTCAGAAGACATCTGTTTCTAGCTTCTCTGGCTGTGTACGGAGTCTCCAGCTAAATGGCCGCATGCTCAGCACTGCATCCCACAGTTTTGGGATCACACCCTGTTATGATGGCCCGTCTGAGCCAGGGACATACTTCACTGATGAGGAGGGATATGTACTCCTGGGTAAAATATGATGTTTCTTTATCATCTTTATGATTAACTTTATTGCGTATCTCTCATTCTTGATCTGTTTTATTTTTAAAAAAGGTGTTTATAGAGAAATGAATCACTTCGGACAATATATTACTTTGCTTGCCGCTTGAATGACTACACAGACAAAACATTAGCCTTGCATCACCTCTTGTCAGCACAGGGTTTTTGATTGGTGCAAAGATTAAGGACTCAAGCAGGGTCTTGGGAAATGGAATTTCACATCATCATGCGGCAGTATGGGGCTAAATTCCAACATACACTCGTGGAGCTCAATACAATCGAGGAATGAACTTGACCTAAAATTTCTGTATTTTGCCTCTAGAATTCTTTATATTATTAATCGTGTACTTATAACATGATCCAGGGAATGTGTCTTGACATAAAGCATTCTCTTTTTCTTCAAACATGTAGATGACTCCTTTCATTTTGGTCGAAGATTTGAGCTGACGATGGATGTGCGCCCTCGCATGGCTACAGGAGTGCTACTGCACTTGTTCGCAGGAGAGCGGGAATATCTCACCATGTACATCTATCAAGGCCAGGTCTGAAGATCATGTGATAGATTCATTTGACCACCCTATGGAATGTGGTCTTGTAATATGTTAGTAAAAATGTTAGGAATTAAGTTTTTCTTCACTTTTAAAATGGCAGATAAAAATACTTTTGTAAGTTTACGCTTCATTGTATTGTGTAACATGTATCCAGTTTTGATCAGTTTATGAGCACATGAAAAACTGCTCACAGAAATATTTGGTTGTCAATCTGTAACATTGAAGTAATTTTACTGATTTGTTGGTGTCTTGTAGGTGCATGTTGTGGTGAATAACGGTATTCGCGAATTTTCCACATACACGTCTCCTAGGCAGGGAATCTGTGATGGAAACTGGCACAAGGTCACAGGTAGATAATCATCCCAAAATGATGTATTTTATTAACTGTTTATTAACAGCAATACCTGAAATGTCCTGTACATCACGTCCTGTACATCGTAAATCCAACTTGTTGAAGCCCACAAGTAATTAATGTCAGCCCGTCTAAATGATAACTGCTTTCTCACTTGTGTCATAATATGTTGTGCTTTCCAGTGATAAAAGATGCTAATGTGGTGCAACTAGATGTGGACTCAGAAGTGAATCATGTTATTGGCCCTGTCAATGAAGCAGCACAGGACACTCTTTCACCAGTTTTTATTGGTGGAGCCCCAGGTTAGTCCCCACTTGTCTCACATATATTCTAAAAAAACGAAATAAAAGGTTCTAGACTATATGATCATGTTTTTTTATTATGTTATCGTTTTTATTGTTTTATTGTGTTAGGTAGCTGTATTCTTTTTGTTTTTATGGCTTAAATCAACCAACCGCTGTTTAAATGATATTAATTGGATTACAATAATTTGTGAATTGAACAAGATTTTCATGCATTTTGGAACCTCTTCATATTTATCTTATCCTGGATAAAAGTGAAGTGCATGATTCATAAAATTATTACAATTGTTGTTACCATTTAAAAACTGCCAATTCCATTGCATGTGTTTCTTTTCAAAGAACAAACAGAAGCCATGTTGCCTAAGCAAGTTTTTATGATTCATTAGACATGAATTATGTCACATTTTTTTAATGTGTAATGAGAGCCAGAAAAATCTGATAACCTAGTAACCAATCGGAAGGTACAAGTAGATGTGTTTCTTCGCATAAGATCAAACTTCATGTAAATATATATATATATATATATAAAATACAGTCATTTAAATGTTACAGAGGATTAGAATATCAGTAATTTCTAATTTCCACTATTTATTTTTATTAGTCATGAATATTCTGATATTCTGTCAATTATTTGTTTGCCATTTAAGAACGTAGAACATTCAGTTATTTTTTTAGAATAATCAAATTTTGTCATGTTTTAATGACAACATATAATGCACTCATATAAATCGGGTCATATAAGGGTGATGATATCTCGGCATTAAAGCGAATATTATGGTTCTGGGGTAGTATTGGGGTAGTCACACGAAGCGTTTCAGGCAGGTCTGGGTAAGCATTCGCTTTTAGATAGAATAAATCTTTTGTTCCGACACATTTCTTCCTTACATTTTTGCAATTTTACGTGTCTAATACATGCATGGGCAACTTCTAACACACCAAAGACACAGAAAAAAACGTATTCGCACCATATGACCCCTTTACAATTATGCTTTGTGCAAGGCAGAGAAAACAATTATGTTTATTATGATCATTTTTGTGTTACCGACTTATGTTTTATAATTAAAATGCCAATGTGTTTCAGTGGATTTGTGAGAATGAAGCCAGTGTATATATTTGGCGCCACTAACATTTGTTTGACCTACCGAACAATAAAGCAAAAACTAGTAGAGTGTGTCCGGGGACTTTGTATAGCAATGGCACATGGGGGAGTGTTAAAATGTGTTTTTTAAAAGGTGTTTTCCTGTTCTGTTTGGTGCAGGTTTTGGTGGAGAAATAGACATGCTGTAATAGGTCACCCAAAATAAGAATTCTGTCAATATAATTTATGAAATCATTTATTTGGATATATATATATATATATATGTACAGTATATGTTATATATAGTTTCTGGCAACAGAAACCGTTTATTAATTAATGTACATAACTTTTTTTGCTCTAGACTCCATGATGCCTCTCAACCTTCTTAGCAAGAGGGGCTACACAGGCTGCATAAGAAACCTGTCTATAAATGAGTCTCCTGTGAGCTTCAGTAAGGCAGTCCTGGTCAGTGGTGCAGTAGGTGTGGGCGCCTGCCCTGCTTCCTGAGTGACTGCCATTCTGGGACCCCACGCCAAAAGAACACTTAATTCTAGCAGTGTTTTAATGTATCTCTAACGTACCTCTTCAACATCATGTAATGCTATTTTATCACAATGCAACATTTATCCACCTTTATACTGCAGACTGAGCACTGCAATCACTATTTGACACCAAAATGTTTGAAGTTTTTTTAAATACTGAAAATATAAGGTCCAGTTTCATTAAAGCCTTAAAGTACCCGTCAGTAAAATCTAGGGGCATCTAGCGCTGAGGTTGTGAATTGCAACTAACAGCTCACTCCACCTCTCCCTTTCGAAGCACAACAGAGGCATATAAGACAAGGTAATAAAAACAAAGCTTCATTAAGTAAGGTCTTTATACACCTCTGATATGATATATTGCATTTCTGTCAACAGATCCTCCAAAAATTTGACTGGTCCTTTAAGACTTTTAAACAAAATTGCAATAACAAAGTATTAACCAAGCCAATAAGAGATCTGAAAACTTGCTGATTTCTGTAATATTGTGTCTTTAATAAAGCTAATGTTTTCTAACATATCTATTGAGTTTTTACTGTAAGAGCATACATATTAAACAGAATGATTAATTCAAATCAACCGTTGAACGTTTTTAATGAAAATAAAAAATAAAGTTATAAAAAATGGCCTTAAAGTCCCCGTGAACCAGAAGTTGTTATTGTTTTAACTTCCGTGTCTTGATGCATTTCCGAGTGAAATGGGATTTTGAAGGTCTAGAAGGGATGCAAAATCTCGACATATAATCTCAATAAATTGCATTAGCTAACACCTACCTTCACCTTAAACCTAACCTTACAATAATAAAAAAATATGAATCAACTGTTTTCTGCAGCAGCAGACTGACAGTTGAAGGGGAGGAGTTAACAGATACTACATCCGAGCCATCATCTAAGATTAATAGTCATAACAGGACAGAGGTGCATTTTCAAATTTTAATTTAAGATTACAAGAGCAAACGATATAAAAAAAGAAAGGACTCACATTGATAAACTATGAACAATAAAAACACTGCAATATTACATAAAAATAGGCATTGCAATTTTTTATGTCACTGGGACTTTAAAGAATAAACACAACATATTTCAAGTGGGGGGCAGTTTTGTACAGTATTACTATTTGCTTTTAACCTACTTACCTTTAAACCATCAACATGTGTATTGTACAAAAGAAACAATGTATCAGGGGATTTTGGTTTTATTCACAAACGCTCATGGGAAATAATGCATATTGACTACAGTATTTAATGTATTTCTCCTTTCTCGTATTTTGTAGCCATTCCTGGACTATTTTGTAGTCATCGTTTGTTCTTCTTTCATACTCCAGTCCAAACACAGCAACACAACATGCACACAACCCTTTAATGCAATTGGTAAATAGCCTCTATGTCGCTGAATTCCCGCGTCTCGACAGAAGATGGCGCCCGCCGCGCTTCCAGTGCACTTAGTGTTCGAATGTGGACCGATGGGTTTCATTATTTATTTTTAATCGATTAATAATGTAATTAATTGATATTAAAGAAGAAACGGTCCTGCGTTTTTTCCAACACTGGCTTCACTACATGAAGAAAACCCAAAAAAGTATTAAAACACACAATATATTACATATGATTGATTGTTAGATCACCAGTGCACAGAAATAAAATGTTTAATTGATCCCTTACTCCGCTCAAAAAAAACAACGAAGAAGGAACTTTTATATGGTTTCATTATTATTATTTTATTTAAGTTTATGATCATATGTAGGCTATTACGTTTACATATGTAATGTTATAATATTGAAATGTATCCCTTGTGCTACTTTTGATTTCAAATGTACTGCAATTTACAACGTTATTGTAATGTTACTTATAATGTGAAGCCATAAAAAAGAAAAAACATTCCTTAAAGTGATATATGGAATAGTGAATAGGGGTACAGGAGGCGATTTCGGATTTTTATACGGGAGCATAAACCGGTAAGATCGTAAATATCAGGATTTAAATCGATGAGAAAAACAACTGAGCAGAACTTCCTTGCGCACTGCATGCGTCATCAATCAGCGACGATCTACATTAAACCGGCGGCGCGAAAAGCGTTGAGCACCGTTTCTATGGCTACGGCAAGGAACCCATACATACGCTTAAAGATATTGACGGTGTAGTAACTTCGATTATTCGATTGTTATGAGCTCTGAAGATGACGCAGTCCGTAGTAGTTCAAGGTAAGAAAGTGTTTCTTTTATTGCCGTAACTGCAACTATAGTTTCTCTCGATTCAGATCTGTCTGAGCCCGGTGTATTACACAAACCATTGAGTTTTGTCAGGTCCAATAACGTAATTAATTCATTTCTTTCTGTGAGCTCTGATGTGTATCGTCCTCGATGTTTTGTGTGTAAACGCAGTTGGGCAGTGCGGGAATCAGGTGGGATGCTGCTTCTGGGACCTCGCGCTAAGAGAGCACTCTCACGTCAATCAAGTGAGGTCTTGCACATTTTAACATCACAGCACTGTCCAAAACATGACACTGTGTATGTTACAATAATATATATTTTGTGATGTAGTAATCTTAAAATGAAAACCACAGGTGTGTATACTTTTCACAGCCTTATAGGTTATTGGCCCTCTACATTTGCTTTTTCTTTTCCTCTGTCCGCCTTATTGTCCTGTCTGAAAGGACAAGCTTTTATTCTATTAATGCAGTAACTTAGCGTGTCACTGTGTCTCTGCAGAAGGGAGTTTATGATGAAGCACTTAGCAGTTTCTTTAGAAACGATGATCCAAGGTAACCTGTCTTTTAATGCTTTTATCCTATTTTATAAAGTTTATCCATGTGAGTGCCATCCCACTTGAGCACTGATTATTATTGTGATGTTTTTGCAGGAGAGGTCATAGAGAAAACGGCATAGGTGACAGGATCACCGCTCTGAAGGCCAGGGTAAGCATCTTGCCAGGGCATATAGACTACAGTATGGACAAAGCTTCCTCAGATCCGGTCCGATAGAAGGCTGTGCAGAGTTTAGCTCAAACCCCTTTACAAACTCACCTGTCTGTGAATTTATAGAGATTCCCGATAACCTTGATAGATTCCTGTTAATGTCCGTCCGTGTATGCATTATCCATGTGTGTGTGAGCAGGCAGTGCTAGTGGACATGGAAGAAGGAGTCCTGGCAGAGATTCTGCAGGGGCCATTGCGGCAGCTTTTCAGCAGCACACAGCTCATCAGCGATGTCTCTGGTTCAGGAAATAACTGGTGAGACTTGTGCAGTATGTCTGTTGTGAAGCATCTACACGCATTCTTAAAGTGATAGTTCACCCCTGAATTGAAATTTGAATGTTTACTCACCCCAAGGCCATCTGAGATGGAGGTGACATTTTTTCTTAAAGGGATACTTCAACCAAAGGGATACTTCTGTTCGGTTGAACACAAAACAGAACATTTTGAAGAATGTAGGACAGCAAACAGTTCTGGGGCACTTTTGACTACCATTCTATATTTTCCATCTATGTTAGTCAATGGGTGGCTTTATCTGTTTGGTTATAAGCATTCTTCCTAATATCTTTCTCTGTGTTCATCAGAATGTGATTCTGATTATTTCCTTTAGGGCAGTCGGACACCACACATATGGCTCGGCCTACAGAGAGCAGATTGTGGATCAGGTCCGCAGGGCTGCAGAACACTGCGATTGCCTTCAGTGCTTCTTTCTCATTCACTCCATGGGAGGAGGTGAGCGTCTGTCAGATGATCCCCGTCGTGTTTTCTTTCATTCTGGTATTTAAAATTTCATCTGTGTGTTTAGGGACAGGTTCGGGTTTAGGCACATTTGTGTTAAAGCTTCTCGAAGAGGAGTTCCCAGAGGTCTATCGGATAGTGACTTCTGTGTACCCAACAGCAGAAGACGACGTCATCACCTCTCCTTACAACTGCGTCCTGGCAATGAAAGAACTCACTGAGCATGCAGACTGCGTCCTGCCTGTGGATAACCAAGTATGCATTCTTTTAGTACCACAACAAGTGTAAATTATTTTTTTATATAATTTACATGTAGTGGTCCCATTATCACCAGTTAAATAATGAACATTAGTATTTGCATCACAGTAAAATCTTTAAAAAGGCGAGCACTGCTATTTAAATATTTGTAATGATATTTAAGCACATTTTTCATACAGCAACATGTTATGACTCCTGACTCTGTTTTAGAACCCTTTGCCTTTTGTTTCTTTTGCAGTCTTTGGTGGATATTGTTGGTAAGATACAGCATATGTCCCACACTGGTAAACTAGGCTCTGTCATCAAGAAGAACTGTACCATCATCTCTGGACAGGGAGGGCTGGTGAAGGTTGAGAAGCCCTTTGATGCCATGAACAACATTGTTGCAAACCTACTTCTTAATATTACCAGGTACAACATGAGTTAAAGATCAAAATAAACCATTAACTCTGTATTTTTGTGTATGTATTACCCTCTTGTTAAAGCCTTGACAAATTACAGTTTTTTTTCAACACTCTCAGTTCAGCACGATTTGAGGGCTCTCTCAACATGGACCTGAATGAGATAGCCATGAACTTGGTACCATTCCCACGGTTACATTACCTGGTGTCCAGTCTTACTCCGCTCTACACACTTGCAGATGTTAATGTTCCACCACGCAGGTCAGTCACCAAATGTTGTTATTTTACAACTCACTGCTTAGCCACCACAGTATGATAAATAGTACAGTTTCACACATTTTTGAGCGATGTTGGTGACTTATACTATCTGTACATTTTTAGGAAAATTCTGATGAATTCGATGCAACTTCTTCATGCAATCTCGAGCTGCTTTTGATGCACTTGGCAGAAGTTAATACAAATGAAATCTAATAGCAGTATTAGTTTAGTTTAATTTAGTTTAATTGGTTTCTGTGTTGTAGGCTGGATCAGATGTTCTCAGATGCATTCAGTAAAGAACATCAGCTGATAAGAGCTGACCCTAAACACAACCTTTATCTGGCTTGTGCTCTTATGCTGCGTGGAAACGTTCAGCTGTCTGACCTGCGCAGGAACATTGACCGGTTTGTCACTTCCTCCTGGTTTTTTATTCTGTTTATCATGTTGCAGCCAAATCATAACCCTGTTAATTTTTTTAATATACAATCATATGAATTCATTTTGATGTACAATAAAAAGTCTGTTCATTGGAGAAATAAATCTGTCTGGCATAGTTGTAGCTGACGGGTACCACTGACTGGTCTCTGGACCTGAAGAGAGAGTTTATCCGTGATCATTTTCTTATGCTCAATTTAATTAAATGTGTAATTTCCAATATCATATTGTCTTGTTTTTATTGTTTTTTTCTCAGTCTAAAGCCCACTCTGCCTTTTGTCCCATGGAATCAGGAGGGATGGAAGACAAGCCTATGTTCTGTCCCTCCTGTGGGTCACACACATTCTTTATTAGCATTGGCCAACAACACTTGTGTCCAGTTTGCCTTCAGTGAGCTAAGGGAGCGTTTTGTGAAGCTCTACCGAAGAAAGGTACATCGTGTCCCAAAGCCACCCAAAATATGTCAGTGCATGTAAACTAGGGAGCAGAATAATGTTGATGGCATTTGTTTTGCCCCCCCAGGCTCACCTGCATCACTATTTAGCAGTGGATGGCATGGAGTCAGCTGGATTTGGTGAAGCGCTGTCATGCCTCTCAGATCTTATACAGGACTACACACACCTGGAACACCCACTCATGCCAAACGCCCCCAGACTCTCTATCGCCACATGATCGTGTGAATGATGTATGCTAGATAAAGAGACTAATGTTATGTTAATGAATTATATTTCTTTATATAATCAGTGTTTTGATGTAAAATGTCTCTTGTCATAAACCTTAAAGTGTGCAAGAATACGTTAATATGGCTCTGTTGGTTGTCACCTTGCATAAAGCGTACGATTTTTCACATTTGTTGTGGTTGGATATTGTATATCAAAAGGAATTTGGTGTGAAAATTATGTGACAGAGACTAAAAATGAACTGCATTGGAACTATGTTTTCTTTTTCTTGCGAGTGATTATATCAAAGTAGATTGTTAAATGTGAATAATTCGCCATTCTTTATGATTTGTCTCTGCCCGAATGCAGGAATGTGATTAACATTAATTGATTCATCCATTTAAATAATTTATTATGACAATAATCTGAATCCTTATTCATTTTTAACACTTATTTTTAGTGACTAGAAAATAATTTCCTGGTCAAATCACATGGATCTTATTTTTACAAGCAATACATCACATGACACATGATTTTTATAAACTCTCCAGTTATGCAAAACACCATTAGGGCATCCAGAGGTCAGAATGCTTCCTATGACCAACAAAACAATCGCTCCAACAATTAAATTGCTGTAAGTGTACTGTAACTGTGTAGCGGCTGAGAGTTCAGCCGGTCAAAGTGTGGTCCAGCGAAGAATATTGATATTTTGAAGAATTGTGACATCACAAACGACATTAGATCTGAGGCATTTGCAACAAAGCTACGTGAAGTCATTCACTGACGATAAGAGTCGGTGAGTTAAGGTAACATGAGAAACAGCAATGATCAGAGATTCACTTTATGCAAAATAAAGTGCATCAATGTAATGATGTGATGACTAGTGGGAGGGCATACAGAAAGTTTTTATGGAAAATCTTTTTACATACTTCTGTAACCTGAAGCAGCTTCAGTTTTCTCACACTCGTAGAGATCTTGTGACGGGCACATTATCCGGACGCAATGTTTGGCATTTTAAAATGAATTCATAAAGACAAAAACATTACCTTAAAGATTGCCCGCTTTAGGGGTAGACATTTTAAAACAAACATTTAGATTGTGTAAACAGCAATGTATTGGCCATGTTTTCCTTCCTGTGCGTATAGATTATCAACAGCTCACATATTAAAGCAAACCTCATGCACAATTTCAGAATGATCATCCTCCAGATTTCTGTCTTGGTGTGTCTGATTTATATTAAGTGTAGTTCTGAAAACATGTCTTCAGGATCATTACACTTCTTTTGACACACACAGGAAGTGATCCACTGCATTTTCCATAGTACATCGGATCCTCCTTTGCAGTGGAACTGTATGTTCACGATTTTTGACTTGTTGGGAACGCAGCAGCGTTTGTCCATGCAGATGCCACAGTACATCGGCCGGTACTTCTTAACACTGGTACAGCCAGACAGAACCAGCTTCTCTGCTTTATTCTCCTGAAATTTCGGTCTGCAGGTCTTTCCTTTTGGCATCTGTGCGTGAAAGAGAGAATAAATGGAACTTTCCATGAATAGGTTATAAAATAAGGAATACAAATACGGCCTCCACAAAGTGCCTCTTTCCAGGATGACGTCTGAGTTGATCCACTTCGTTTTGCTTAACAAACTCTTTATGTCCCTGACACCTTTGATGTTAGGAAGATCAAAAGAGTCCTGAGCTTGATCAACGTCTGATATATGCAAATCAAACTATTATTTTACTGTTCACATTACCTAATAGACTTAACATTAGTTCCACCTGAAGCATAGGCTTCTCACCTTTCGCCATTTCCATCTTCTATCATGCTGGGATCTTTCATTTGAATATGTTCCAACATCCACGTTGTGCTTTCATGAAATATCATTTCGTCATATATTACACTTGACAGCATTTTATTTATAGTTTTATTTCTAGTTCAGCTCTCCAATAGCACAGTCTTTTCTTCTATTGGACACATTTTTACAATACGGTGTGGTAAGAAATGTGAAAAGTTAGCAAAATTCATTATGAATACTTATTAAATTTGCTATATTGTATAAAAGTATAAACAATAATATATATAATTGTATATAGCCTGCAAAATTTAATAATAAGGTCTTGACATATAGGTCAATAAATTCCTATATTTAAGTAAATTAAATCCAGCTTATTATTTTACATTAGGGCTGGCAACTGATAACAATTTGTAAACATGTCATACTGATAGGACGTCTTACCTTCAGCCCTTTCAAAGCTTTCTTCTCACATGGTCTGAGAAGACAAAGTCTGCGCTCTTTTCTCATCTCGCACTTGCTGTTGTCGTTGTTGACCCGTACAGAAATGCCAATGCCGCAGGTTTGTGAACAGGCTGACCAGGGTGTAGTCTGAACTAAGCAGTTCTTCTTCCAGGCTAAAGGAGGATCCCTGTAAGCTTTCAGTGTTACAGTCACAAAGCACTATGTCATCTCACAGTACATATACAAACACCCAGCCTTACCTCAGGCCCATGGTTCTGACAAACGTTAAACGTTGTTACCGCTGTGTATAAGAGTTCTGTGCATTTATTTATTTATAATCATTTTGATCCCTCAGTCTCAAAACTTTGAGTAGACACTTACAATGGAAGTATGTGGGACCAGGCAAACATTAAAATACTCACTGTTTCAGAGTATAACCACAAGACATAATAACAGTATAACGTACAGTATTGTCCTATTATTACTTAATCATCTTTTCTGCGTAAAGTTATATCTATGTTATAACCAGTCTTGATATATGATAAATAATACAAGGATACTAGACAGCTGGTACATGTAAGTCTTTGCTTATTGATTCTCGGTTCTCTTTGTTTTTTAAGCCAAACTTTAAGCTCTGAAAGATTTGGGTAATGGTGTAGTTAGAGTACCTAATACTGTGGGCTATGCTTGGTTCGATTTTCCTCCTCCTGAAAGCTTTATTTTGTATTAATTTCTTTTTTACTTTTATTTTCCAGGAAGTCCCGTTGACATCCATGTTTTTTTTTTACAAGAGTTGATCTCTTTTACTTCAGCTGTAAGTGTCTCACTGTAACCACAAATGTTGCTTTAAAATATATTAAAATTCTAATAGGCTTTAATCATTCTAAAAATACATTATACTATCATAATTCTTCAGTGTACATGTTTAATATTACTAACAATGTCATCCTGCCCTCGAAAAATATCATTCAAATATCATAGTTATTCTTGAACATTATTCTTGTATTTAATATTTTAATTCAGCCGCATTTACCTGACATGGTCCTGAAAGTGGTGTCTTGCTGATGTTTGTTGCTACTGTAACTCTTGAGCCCTGTTTTTTTCCCCTGAAGGCCAGTGGCACTCAGCATCCCAGCAGGTTTCTCAATGAAGACTGGAGTACAGCCAATGGCTCCGGAGATGCAAGTGCACTTGTAGAGTGGGCTGGGCTGGAAGGCCTGTCCGTTGTCATAGTGAGCCCCGTTGAGATCACAACCCACCCCCATCATGTCTGAAATAATATGCGGGACTTTTATAAAACTCTTTTTCTTTGCCCTCAGTTGTGCTATAACAGCATGTTTTGTTGCGTGTGGCTTAGTCTGAAAAGTCTCACATTTCTCCCCAAATAAAAAACGTTGATTATTTTGGGAGAAATGTAAGGCTTTTCAGACAAAGCTATCATATGGCTACAGAAGACCTTTTAGTCTTCACTAGGGCTGCATTTTTTCAGTCAAGATTATTACGGCCAAAAATATTGCAATAACACTATTATTGCGATATCTATCAGAATTTAAATGTTGGTCAAATTCAGCTTTATTTTTTTCTCTTTTTTGGCCATGTCACTCAAATTAGAACTTTTGTAACCATTGTCTCTTAAAGGTACTGTGTGTGTCATGTTTATCCCCATCTAGTGGTGCGGCTGCGAATTGCAACAGACCGCTTTTATTTTTTTTATTTGTCTGTTAAGTATTCGCAGAAGAGATGGGTTTAAAGTAGTTTTTTTAAGGTTGTGAGAGGTGTAGTTGACCGGACCGCATTGGGAAGAAAGTTCCACGAGGAAGGAGTTGTGAAGGAGAATGAGTGGGATTTAGTGCCCTTATGAGAAGGCATTACAAGGCGCCGATAAATAACGCTTCATTCTGTATGGTCTTTAGACCAATCTGAACACATAGGTAAGTAAATCTGGCCCTTAGCTTTAGCTGTGATTCTTATTATTGTGTTGTTGACTGTGTACCTGTAAAAGAAAATAACCCCCACACAGCAGTATATTTCATGAAACGTTCACTCACAAGAGCAGACGCCAACCTCAAAACGTGGCTGGTCTTTGGAAAAGTCGCAGTACAAGCTTTTGTGCATGTCACAGATGTCCCTCTCATTGCATGACTCCCCAATTTGTTGTGCACAGGTTTTGCAGCATCCACAGCCATCCAAAACGGAGCTGACACCAGGGGCGCACTGCGTTCGGACGCCACATTTACACGGCCAGCTACAGAATTGCCTCCTTTCTGCCACACCTGCTGCTCCTCGCTGCTTCTGCTGGGTATAAGCACCCTGAATACGGCAAGAACACACACACAGACTGTGTAACTGTGGTTTTAATGCTGTGTAAAGTCAATAACAGAGGACACAATCTGACACTACATAAAAAGCATTAGTCATTGATCACTGTATTTTTACTGGGATCAATGGCTCAATGGGCTGTCTCACCCTTACTAGGGCCTCATTAAATACTGCGGTAGTGTAATTTTCGGACTATTTTTGTGAGTTCGCCAGCAAATCCACAAGCTTTTCTAGCAGGTGAAAAGTCAAATCTGAATGTCAACAAGCCAGTCCTTCATACGGCTTTACAGACTGCTCTACTGTAGCAGTGTTTGTAAGAAAAACACTAACCTTGCCAGATGCCTTGACAGGGTCTACACTGTCTGCTGGCAGCAAATATATCACAAATATACAAGGTTAACCCTCAACCAGGGCTTCTTGAAGTGGCACACTTATGCACTACAAACTGTAAGCACTTCAGCTTCCATTTTTTCTCAATTTGGGTAGATCATGGTCAGGACAAGAGTCTTACTGAAAGTCATTAACAATAGATGTAACACAAATGTTTAAGTAAAATACAGTTTGCTAGCCTCTTTTATTTTTTTCAGAGCTTAATGTATTTTAACCATTACTTCCCAGAACGTTTTTGTTTCTCCAAAGGTGTCTGCACAACAGGATTCAAAAATGCTAGGCTACTATTTTCAGTTTTCCGGCAATTTCCGCATCTTCCACAGGTCGAAAAATAAACAGACCACTGCCCTAAAATCCCAGCTTTGGTTTTGTTAGTGTAAGGCTGCTTGGGGTGCTAAAAGAAAGGGAGCAATGTTCTGATAGCACCACAGCAACATCCACCTATAGTACAAACGACCTACATATAGTTTTAACATAATAAACAAACACATCTGTTTATAGATAAAATATATAGTTAATAAATTACAACTCAAAAAGCACTTTGATAAAGACATATTGCTGACCTCCAATAAAATTAGCTATTATTCACTTATAATATATTCTGCTTTATTTTTAGATCTTAGTTCATCAAACTTTTTTATTACTTTTTGTTTGCTCCAATTGTAAAAACATTAGAATGTTGTGACAAAGACATTTCTGTGTGCTGTAAGGTTAACTACAGACTCAACTTTAACAATTCCCTTTCACAAATGCTTCTGGGGTCACCAGAGGTCACAACAAATATGTAAAGTCTTTTTGTCAAGTCTACAGGGTGAGATTATTCTGTGAGAGAAATATACAATCAAGAATTTTCCTGGCAAAGAAGAACACATCTCCATTGAAGCTTCATTATAGAAATGTTGTCTCCCTGTTTCATAAACAGAATCTCACATACAAGAAGAGATTATTGCATCAACAGCTGACAGAGATAAAAAATAACAATTTTGTCACAGCACCTATATGCTGTCAACTTTTAGACAAACTTTAGGACATCAAACAGTTCACAATAAAATCCACAAAATCTAGGTGTAACAAATATTGCATTTTATTAAGGCGTACCAATATTTCACAGCACATTACAGAAGCTCAGTCAGCTTGGTTAGTCCAGTAACTGTATTACCACAGAGAATGAGCATGCGGTTTATTTGAGCCCAACCGATGGACAGTAGCTCTTAGACACACAGGGATGCTAATGTCTAGTTCAGCATTAATGGTGAGCAGAGAATTGATACAGTGGCCCTTACCTGACTCAGAATGAGCACCGGGATACAGAAAAGTAGCGACAGCATCATTTACGTTTTTCAGAGGAGTTCTGTGCACCTAGAACGAAAGGGTGAGAGTGAGAGAGAGGGAACTGACTTGTCTGAAAGGTATACAAAGCTTCCCTCTGTCTGTTCTCCAAACACACCTTTCCCTTGCAGCAGTTCACACAGATCTCCATCTCAAATATTCCACCCTCCCTCTGCTCTCTCTCTCTCTCTCTCTCTCTCTCTCTGTCTCCTTCTTACCTTCCACATTTCGTTATTCTCACACCTTGTTGGGTCTATTTCTGATACATTATGGGTTCAATAAAAACATACCTTAGGAGGCATTAGCATTATTGCTTATAAAATGTAAAGTTTTGAATCAACAGTTCATTGGACCGTTGGCTGGGTTTTGTTTATTATTCACACTTCCATTAAACAATCAGTTAGTCTATTTAACAATCTCCCATTTCAAATAAATAAATAATATTATTGATCATTTCAATTTAACGTAAAATAATTCATATTTCAACATTTATATTCATATTTGTCTGATTGAAATGAACTCATTTTTGGGCAGGTAAAGTGTCTGGACCAACACAAGTGGGTGACAAATATATTGCAAATATGTGTCCTATGGTGAGACAACAAAAATTATAAAAAATACAATGAAGATAAATCTCTCTACGTAATTTTATAATACAGAAATATTAATTATATAAACCGATATCCTATTAACAGTTTGTTTTCAAAATTTTTGCTGTCCCACCAGGACACATGGAATGTTTTTAGTATAGGAATATAAATGGTATAGGCCTATTTTTGTGTAAAAAATAACCTGGAGTACAAAACTCAAGACCTACGTTTTTAGAATCCATACCGTTTATACTCTATCCCTGCAATATGTATTTTGCTGTACCCCAGTGTATTTGGTTTTACATTCCTGTAATGTTTGCACAAGGGCGAGAGGTCTCTCTCCTCCTCATGAAGGCCTAAACTCAGTTTTTGCATTAAAATTAACTGTAGATTGACTTCACAACGCTTTAAATGATGATTTCTCAAAATTCTTCCAAGACAATTTTTTCTATCTATGTTTTTCTAACTCTTTTAAATAAACGAAATAATGAAAATGTTGATGTCCCCTATAGTTAAAATAATACATCAAATTAAATTCTCTAAATGACTGCTCAGATGATAAATAAAATGCTTAGATAACATAAGACATTTTTGATTGCTGAATTGTAGATTTTTGCCTGAATGTGCCTGAGCTGTAACACCATTGACTGGAAAAAGGAGTTGAGTGCATTTTCATTTTAAGGGGCCCTTCAACAAAATCGATCACAGGTCGGAGAGGACAAAGAACCCCAACCCAGTGGCACCAATGGAACGGTTTGCAAAATAACCATTTCACTGATCAGTGCCCTGACTATAAAATTTTCTTTGGGTCAAGTTATAAAATATAGATGTGAATCTTTACCCTAAAATGTTTTTATTGGTTGAATAGAAACCTATGAAAACCTTTTTTCAGTGCAGTTCCTTTGCTGTGTTGAAGATTTCAGTTCTTAAATTGATTGTAGTGACATTTCTATGTTGATAACATTTTAACTATGAAACAGAGCCCCCGCTTTAAAGAAGCACACTTAACATGACATGACCGACAGACAGGAGGACAGACACATAGACAAAGAACGGAACATATTAGGGGCAGGGCTGACACGACTATGAAGGGGTTGGACAATAAAATAAACATTAATGGGAGGGGGGAGGGGATTGGGTGGGTCGAACTTGGGAGCCCTATAACTGGGTGGAACTTAGGAGGGACAGGATGAAAAGAGACCATCATTATTACGCAGATATCACATTTGTTACCTGAAGATTGTGTATTTCATTTAATTATGAATTATTTAATAACAAATCATTTGACATTTCTATAAATCTTGTTTTCTGACAAAGATCTAAATGAAGTGAACTTCTGCAATGTGCTAGTAGTAGTACAATTACATTTGATTAAAATCAAGAATTTCTTACCCCATTGGGAAATATTTATCCATGTCTTAAGTTATGTCTTAAGTCTTAAGTTTGCTTGATTTTAATACATTTTACAGAGAACAAGACTTAATTTCTTCTTTTATTTTCCCTCCAAAATCAGATATCTTCACAAATGATTTGTGTCTTAAATATCCCACCTAAAAGATGACATTTCTGAGTATTAAGTAACCTCATGTTCACACAGTACACGTAATACTTGCATAACTTGTAGTGATCACGTGTACTGGTGTTATGCCCTATAAGGCCTTCTTGGATAACACTGTGTTGGTTGTCCAACACTTTAAATTTGATTTGGCACAGCGCAATCATCACTCACATTTCTCTTTTTGTCAACTTTTACATGTTTTTTTTATCATTTTGCTTTAGATTGGACTTTAATCAAACCTTTTCTCTTTGGTGTCATACACTTTATTATGTTTATTTTGTAATGCTTATGTTTCAAAAGAAAGCTATCAGTGGCTTATAACTAAATAAAAAAGTTTGTGTGTAAGAATATGATATGAGTGGCATGAGGTGCCGATGTGGAAGCAAAGTATGAATGTTACACAAACACTCATATGTCACGTGCACGGCAATGCTGTTACACAAGCAATAGCTTTGTGGCCAGGATGGCATGTGAGTAAAACACACTCTGACTTCTTTAATGAAGTGAGACTACTTGCCAGATGGCTTCTTTCCCACTACACACACATATATAAGCGCTGGTTAAAGAGACTTCCCTCAAGAAAAAATAATTCCTTTCATAACTACCTGCATGTTACAGAACAGACAGACACAGAATCAAGGAATATTTTTTATATTTTGAGTACATTGAGTAAACAGACTTCGGTTTAAGAGAAGGATTTTGCAATAGAATGTTTGTCTGTGATTCATACAAACTTCAATTGATTTTATGGGGACATTGGTCCTTTAAGAGGTTTTTGGAGGCATGATCATCTTAAATAATAGCATGGGTGAACAATTTCTCGAAGAGAACCACACAGAGATCTAGGCTACTTTTAAAAATACAAAATCTGCTCATACAGCTTAATGCTGTTTCGCAACACTTGCATAAAGTGTTGCGAATTTTAAGTCATGCCACATGGGGGCAGTGTGAATCTCAATGCATAATTTCGTTACATGACAGGCTTTAATAGTATTTCAAAAATGAAGCAGCAACCGGCTTTTTGAGAGTAACGGATGTTGCCAGCAAAGGTATTTTCTCACAAATTTGTTGGATTTAATTGCATGCAATACGTGTCACTCCACGTCGAACATTAATAATCTTTAACGTACAGCTAGCCGTGGATTATCCCTAACAAATATATCGCTTTTCACAATGCTGCACTGATTCAAAGCAGCTTCACAAAAAAAGGTATCACAAAAACAAAATATACATTAAAAAATCTGGAATATGGGGTAAAATACATGACATTCATGCAAACAATATTGCCCTTCACAAAAAAAATCATCTTTAAAATTTAGGTTTAGTGCTTTTATAAAACTGTTATTTCATATGCGTAGTAAGGTTTCATAAAATGAAGTAAATAATTTGATATTTAGGCTATGTAATGTGGTCAGCCGTTATAAATCAGGGTATTTTATAACCGCTTCGAACTCGGCTAAGCCAATCAGAATCAAGGACCATCTGACCATTTTATAATGAACTATCCATCAGTGCTGTGTCAAAGCAGTCCGGTGCACACCAGTGTCCAACGAACTCATACAAACGCAACTATGTTTAAAAAGCCAGATTTTTACCCAATGTATTTCAGTCATCAAGAGGCTGCGTCTGTCATTAGATCGGTGGGTGATCCTCCCACGTCAGCTTGCCGGATAAAAACTCACTAAAACATCGTAAACTGTGTGGCTTTGAAATTTTGTTCAGCCTATAGGTTGTGGTAAGCGTATTATAAATTATTTGCAAATAATTAAATGTATTATTTAACAATACTACATTTCACAAGAGAAACACTTTTTCATTATCTGTTCGTTTCTTTATTCTTTTAGTTTTGTCTTTTTGAGAAGATCTTCAAAGTGTACAACATGATGACTCTGCATCTGATCTGTATTCAAAATGTAAAGAGACAGTACACCTTAAATTAAATTTTTATGTCATATAACATTTTATCTATGCATTAATTATGTTGTAGTGGGAATGGACTCATTTGTTTTTTACGAGCTAAAAGTTCTGTATTGTCCCACACAAACAAATGACCTCTCCCACATTTGGTTAGTTGGGTGGTGGTCACCCTAATTGAAAACCAAGATACAACATTCACAAAAAACGACTTCTGGAAAGACCAGAACTGGTTTGGAAATGTAATGGACGTTTGGAGCATTATAAGAAACCTCAAACCTCTTTAAGCTACAAGTCTTGACACCTTACAACTTGTTTCACACTTTCAAACGTATTTTGCCTCAAGGGGGATTCCTGAACTGCCAATCTTATTAGAGATTCTTTGTCATTTTCCTGTTGTGGGTCATTATTTCATCTCTTTAATTAAAGATTCAGACAGGTCAGAATATTTTTCAGTATATAATATGAGATATGTACACAGTATGGGTGCATAACGTATATGTATAAGCAAGGGTATATTGTTTCATTGGACATTCCTATAGTTTCTTCCTCTTAGAAGTCCATTTAAAGGAAACACCTTAACGTACGGAAACAACAACGGAAAACCATGTTAAATGCATTTGATATCAAGCATAAAATCGATCACTGAAAATGTTTATGTTCTCAGTTCGTCGCTGCCCTGAGCCACGTTATGTGGTTTCTTGAACTTCTATGAAGAACAAGCTTAACATAAGATCATTGTTATCCCGGAATAAGTGCTTGTTTTTTTAACAAATAGCACCTCGTTACCTCAGATTCTGATTTACAAGCCACTTTTATCTTCGTTTCTCAGTCAATACTCGTGTATGTCCTCCTTTAGTATCAACTTTTGCTGCACAATAAAAACACATTGTGGTTCATGGTTTTATCGATTTGAACATCAATGCAAAACGTAGGCTTTTGAGTTTGTGATCGTGAATTTGCACTTTGCGAGTTTGCATCATGAGTTTGGGGAGCAGTGGACAGGTCATCATCTCTCATGGCACATTAATTGCTTGGAGAGGCTGTTTCTTCTCCCAGATCTCAGAGACTATCATGTTCTGACACAAACAGACAATACATGTATGTATGTTGGTGGTTTCTTATGAAAATCACCAGGGCGGACTGAGATTGCACCCAGTTTGTGAACCAGCGCATCAGGGCGATGTACATTCTTGGAGATCAAAATGTGGGAGAAAGTGCAGCCCCAACTGGAGCTGTTGATGCTGTAGGTGTGGCCCCTGAGGGGGACCAACTTCGAAGAGTGGGTCAACTGAGTTTTGTTTAGGCACCATTTCTTCATGGTTCCCTGAGAATGAGGTCTGCTGTTCAGGTTATGGAGCCACCATAGGATTTGGTTGTGGTTTTGGAAGGACATAGTCAACCCAAAAACTAGAGCACAGTTACAGCCAGTTTTTTACAGCTGCTGATAATTGAAATGACTTTGTCTAGAGGGCGTTTGTGAATACAGAGTGCTGATACATGCCCAAGGGGCATGGCTTCTTCTAAAGCCCTGATACAGGGGGGAATCTCTTCTCTTCATTTCTTTGTGGTGCAGCACTCTTGAGTTGTGCTTTAAATTTTCACTTTAACATGGGTACTTATCAGTATGGAGCAGTGGGTATTTTGTAACCATAAAGTGTCATACCACACAGCATTAAGTTCGATTCTAAATTGATAAAAATTCTACATTCCCAATTCCGTTCCGTTTTTATCATCAGGCACTATGAACATATTTGGAGACTGGAGGCATTGTAATTATTTGGCCCTGCAGTAACCTTAGTAGGTTTGGCTCTTCATACAAACCCACAAAAAATCCTTGTAAGTACTCTGAATCGAGAAATCTTTTAAAAGGGAGCATTTAATCCCCAATAAGAGGGAGTGTTGTTTGTATTGACCAGCATTCCAGTTCCCTTAC
Source organism: Barbatula barbatula (assembly GCF_947034865.1). Classification (NCBI taxonomy): domain Eukaryota; kingdom Metazoa; phylum Chordata; class Actinopteri; order Cypriniformes; family Nemacheilidae; genus Barbatula; species Barbatula barbatula. The sequence continues at coordinate 19,821,287 of NC_136778.1, read as the reverse complement.
GTCATTCAAATTGACAACCAGTTTAAATTATATAAAACCTGCTTGCAGACAACAGACCAAACTGAATGTATGGTGCCACTTTATAATAAGATCTCATTCATGAACTAATGCATTAGGTGACATGAAACGTGAAAAAAGTGAAAAGTGATATTTGTTTTTAAAATGAACAAACCCAATTGTAGATCGAAAATTTTCCAATTTGATCCAACAGTTAATTCTTCAGGGTTAAGTCTTTTGCTCTTGTTTTCAATATCGTACAGTTTTTCACAGATACACTATAGGCACCTTCATTATTTAGGGGAATCTAGTGTTATCAATTCATGTGATCTCAAAGAACTAACAGTAACCCAATGGCTGCAGGTCTGTACCTTACCTCTTATGACACTCCAGGCCATAGATGGAGAGATCTTTGTCCCTTTGTTCTTGTATTTTTTTTCCTGTTTCACCACAACTGTAGCAGGTCTGCTTTCTCTCTCATTTAAAAAAAAATCTTCTGAATGTTAAGAAAGTTGGTGTTCTGTAACATGATATTATATAATATGAAGTGATGGTCTCCTTCACAAAGTCTTAGTATTTTCCTAAAATGAATATAAAAACATTGTAAGCAGTGTTACTACAATATTAAAATGTCTAGAAATTCATCATAATCTTCAAATTGGCTATGAAGCTCCACAGTTATTTGTGAACTAATAATGAAACTCTGACGTGATAGAGAGAGCCACAATGAGCTTGGGCAAGTTTTTGTGAATAGCATTCATCTGTTGAAGAGACCTGTGTTTGCTATGCCAATGTGGATGGGTGTGTGGTGTCATTTTCTCCCACGCCTTACCAAAGAATGTTGAACAAAAGTGTCCCGATTTATTCCGCCAGACTTTCTTCAATTCTCCTGATATTTCATCCTGATATTTGTGATTCCTAGTTTTAAAAAAACTGTTTGTCTAAATAGCTTTTTCCTTTGAAACATCTGACTCCAGCCAAAATGAAGTGATGAAGGAATGAAATGACATAGAGAAAGAAAAACTGCATGTCTCAAGTTTTGATGAAATCCCATTTCTTGGCACTATATTGATTCTTAAGTACATAAGGAGTTTTCGGAAGAACTAAAATTGTGGGATATCAAAGTGTCTTAGAACGTTTTTGGGTAACCCAGACTAAATTTCATGAAGCAACATTTTTGTGTAGCGCACATGTTTGAATGCATTTTGACAGTTTGCATGCTTTGGTATCTCTGGGCGTATTTGACATTGTTGAGATGTTTTCTGAAACTGTTAACATGTGTCTTCAAGATTTGGGTTAGCAACTAAAAGGTTACAGGTGCAAACTTTGCGAGTGATCATTTATGAATTGGTATATATATAGCCTCGTTCCTAAGTTTTCCCTATCAAACCCAGAGACATAGCTTATGTGGAACCGAAGGATAGAGGAAGAAACAAGTTGGCAGGGACATGGCAAAACAGTTTGAAATGCCAATAGACAGAGAGTGTCAAAGTAAAGAAGGTTGTGGCAAATGCTCCTCCCACTCATTTCATAAGCCCTCCCTTTCATTCTCACCAGCCCTTCCCCCTACGACTTACTGGTTGCCTTCAGATATCTGCGTAACGCCCACCTCCTTCCCTCCTGATATTTACCTCAAACAATCCAAACGGCAGAAGTCAGCTGCAGCCTGCTGTATAACGCCTCTATCTCACTTTTTCTCTCCCTACCTCTCGTTCTCTCTGCTACAGGTGGGAGAAGTCTTATGCCAGCCATTCACATAGAACTTCTCCCTGTTGGTCTTAACACGGGCTCCATGTCATAGAATTGAAACATAATAAGAAAACAAATTTGCGGTCTTTTGAAAGAACACCAACCACAGCTAATCTTATTTGATATGGCATTCCAAGACAGGAAAATGAGTTTTGATGAGGTCCTGGACCGGATCGGTGGGTTTGGACGCTTCCAGAAGACACTTTATGTGTGGATCTGCCTACCGCAAATATTCCTGGCCTTCCACATGTTGGTGTCGGTTTTCACTGGTGCTGTGCCACCTCACCTGTGCAGATCTCCCCAGCCAGGGGATGGTGCCCCCTGGTTGGGCCTTAACTACAGCAATGCTTCTTGGGAGACCTGCTCATCCTTACAGAATGTCCAACCGTCCCAGCTGAATCACAGTAACCTCAGTTTACCAATAAGAGAAAGCTCAACGACCCCAAAGAGCTGCAATGGAGAGTGGGAGTTCAGCAAGGATGTCTTTCTTAGCACTGTTATCACAGAGGTGAGTGATAATCTTAAAACATTGTGACATGTTGTTTTTTATATAGCATATATGTTTGTTAAAGTGCAAAATCTTTGGCTGTCTGGGTGACACGCTCAACAACAGCCAATTCATTGACTTTGCAATGCTTTTCAGTTCTTCTTTTTCGGGCCTTCCCTTCTGATCTTGCTTATGAATTAATCTTTCTCATATTTAAAATATGGCAATGTGTACAACAACGTGTTTATCATTGGCTCTTGTGACAAACTGCTTGCAACGCTTCCCCGTTGCTAATTTGATATTATATGTATTTATCCGTTTTATAAATAAAACTAATGTAAATGTAATTTGTTTTGAATAAGTGTTTGGCCAACTTGGCGTGGGCTGGTGCAGTACTTCCAATTTCCTGTGTCAATGGCTGAGTTTACATTTGGGATTGACATGCGATCTAGACCACATTAAAGGGTTCCTCATCTGGATATCTGTTTAGATCGCTCCAATGTTTCATAGTTTAATGAAATCCCCATAATATTTAAATAAGTCTGCAGTGGAATGGACCTGGTGCAAACTTGACAAAGTCTTTTAGGTTTTCTTTTAAAAGCTATTTTAAGTTGTGGGAGACTTCAAATCTCTTAATATGAAGAGAATTAAGAGGTTACAAATAATAATAACACTTTGGTTACAGATTGCTTGGTAATGCTCAATGTTAACAGCCATGAGAATGTCAGATTGTGACACGGTTGATAGCACAATCATCACTGTCAGTCAAGGGTTTAGCCAAGACATCATTTTGAAGCCTTAACACAAAATACCAATGCCAGATGTCACTGAGCTCATATTATACCAGACAGAAAAAACAAGCATATGTGTGCATGTGGTATCTGGTGTTATCTAAACTAGTCAGGTGGTTTAAATGGCTCGGGTGCAGGGCTTCGGGTCTCACGGTCAAAGAAATTTCATCTGTCTTGAAGGACCTGCTTTGATTTACAAACGCTGAGCCCTGGCCCAGCTTCTCAACAGGGGTCTGACAATCTGATACAAGTCTCTGCTATGCCCAAAATGAATTGCAGTAAAGGGGGAAAGAGGAAGCAGAAAAAGGGACCTGGCTATTGCGCCAAACCTATAAGAAAGAATCATAAAAAATAAAGTATTTGATATATCAGTTCCTTCTCTGATGAAATGTGATTAAATAACAAAAGAAATGAATGTCTTAATAATGTCTCAAATTGCACCCACATTTTCCAAGAAATCAAAGTCTGCAATTTAAAGGTGAACAATTGTCACGCTTGTTAAATTTTGTTCTTAAGGTGTTTTAATTTCAGTGCATGTCTTCATTTCGTCAGCTGAACAAAAACAAGTTCTGGCATGTCTCCCACTATCATGTGGCATTGACTCAAAATCTTTGCTAAAACCAATGAGATTCGAAGTCAGTCTGCCATCTTTGAATATTTGATTAATATAATATATGCTTTCAATAAAATATGTTTATTGAGGACGGAAACAGTAACAAATGTCTTATTACTTGCAGTAGCCCCATTTAATACACAAAGAGCAGGGGGAGGTTTCGGTTAATATTATTAATACTCTCCATTTTGAATAAATGTAATGTTATGTTCTCTGGCAAATTTGATCAACTTAAATGCTTGTATTTTGTTAATATATTGCTGCTGTCCTTCTGAAACCTTCTATATTCATATGTCAGTCTCTTTCTACCTTTTACCCTACAGTGGGATCTTGTGTGTGAAAATGCCATGTTAAACCATATTGGCTCTTCTATCTATATGTTTGGACTGCTGGTAGGAGCTGTCATGTTCGGTGCCCTTGCTGATAAGTAAGTAAAAGCATCTTCAAGATACCTCAGGTCATTTAAACACACATGTCAGTACCCTCAAGGGCTGATATGGGGATGTCGAGGTTAAAAGCGGTTTTATTTAACATTATTAACAAGATTGTCATGCATGCCGAAGGACTGTTTTACATGAAATGCCTTCCTGTGCTATAGATTAAAAAACACGCTGGTTGCAAAAAAGCGTCTCTAATAAGAAGCACGTGTTGGAGAGACAGTAGCAGCTCTATGGTCAACACAGTCTTCATGGGAATTCATGACATTGTCACAAACTGTAATCGATTCATTTGTGTTCATGGACACGAATTTACCACTTGTTTCGTGTCAGTCATTTTTCAGGGTCACCCATCACGACTTTGAATTTAAATTATCTTGATATGCGATATCTTTCATATAGCTGGCTCATTCGTGTTAATTCGTATTTGGTTCAAATGAATAGATTCCCAATTTCATGCCCATGCCTCAACTATAGTTGCTATAGTTGATTCAATGAACTGAAGGGACAATGTGAGGGGGTATGATGATACTGCCTAATTCACTGGTTCACAGCTGGTAGGTCTCCACCCAAAAATGTGTGACATTACTTTTCATATTGCATATTGATAGGCTAGTATAGATCGCCAACTTTTAAGCAAAAGAGAAATGCTTTCCATATCTTTTGTGGAAGTTAAAGGTGTCTATGCAAACTCTGAGGCACTTTGCCAGATTCATCTGTCATCTGGAAGCTAGTCATATTTAGTACAAATCAACATGGATAGACTGCGTAGACATCGACTCATTCTTTAAAACTAAAAACTATGCACAGGTTAAAACAAAATTAAGACCCAGACTCCATCAACTACAGATTCACTTAGCTTAGAAAATGTTGGAAGGGTTTAAAGTCATGGAAATGTATTGATACATTTTGCACACTGTTTGCCCAAGCAGTCTGTGTTAATATTATAAATAATTTTGAAAGCTACTTGTGATATTTAAAATGTGCTACTGTCTGTTGTTCGTAACATTTGATTTAGAATCTGTTGTTTTAGAATCACAATTTAGAATTTACACTTTTTCATGTTGCTCAGCATAACTTATATATGAACCATTTGTATATACAGTATACAGTTACCTTATATCAAAGGAATTTGTATATATTTTACAAGGTGGCCAAGCCATACTTTACCCCATCCCAAACCCTAACGCAACGAGGTGGCTAAGCAACGATAAAGACCCACCCTAACCCTGCCCCTCAACCTAATGTCACAGGGGCAAAGTCAAATCATACTAAAATGTTAACATAAGTATTCATACGAATTCATCCATACATTTTTTATTCACCAATTGCAGGAGTCCAATTCGAGTCCAATGTAGTTTTGCAGCAGGTTTGCCAGTAACTTACTGTAGATTCAACTACATTTATATTGATACTCTTCAATTTGAGTTATACTTCAACCAAAATAAAAAAACATATTTTGAGATTCAAAATGAGTAAAAAGAGACTGGTCTCATAACTGGCATTAGCACAGCAACACTGCAAAAAATGATATATTTAAAACCTCTAAAATTACGATACATTTACAGAAAAAGTACATTGCAAGCATTGCAAAGTACATATCACCCATGAAAACACAGTACACATATCAATGAAATGTTCTGTTGTTTCAGGTATGGACGCAGAAATATCATACTAATCGGTTTAGCGGCACAGGTCATCTTTGGAGTGGGTGCAGCTTTCGCTCCAAATTTCTACATCTATGTCATGCTTCGCTTTGTGGTGGGCATGACTGTGTCTGCAGTGATCATAAATGCATTTGTGTTGGGTGAGTAAGAGATGCACTTAAGAAATTCTCCAATCAAGCCCAGATAATTTGGGATAGGGAAAGAGTAGGAACTATCAGACATCTTATCCTATGATTATAAAATGTTTATCATAAGATTTTGTTTATGTTTAGTTTAGTTCACGGTGTACAGTGTGCATTCTGTCCGGTTGTGCAGGTACTGAGTGGACAGGCCCCAAACAACGCATGCTGGCAGGTGTCATCACAGATTACTTTTTTGGATTTGGATACATTTTGCTGGCTGGAGTGGCATACTTGATTCGAGACTGGCGTCAACTGCAGCTGGTCATCTCTGCCCCTGGCTTCCTTTTCCTGTTTTACATCTGGTGAGTTGTAAAGAAGCGAAAAGCTCATCTACAGGAAATGCACAGGAGGTCACAAAGCCATGCAGTATATTTACTTCACCCATGATTCACAGGCGTGAAGAGGGAGAATAGGGAATACAGATTATATTTTGTTTCATATGACTGTTGTTATGATATTTAGTTACAAGACACATTTGTTATAATGTACACCTAAGATGGCTTGAAGGCCGAGCTGTCACAATATCCGTTTTTTGCACAATTATTGGGGCCATTATTTCTTTGAAAATCTTTAATTTTCTTTAGGGATCTACATTTTCTCAGGTGTAATGTTATGAATGATATATCATTTGAACCTACCTATGGGGACTGTAATAAGCACATGATCAACTTTAATATTAATATACATTTTGTTTTTGTCATCCTTAGGATGTGATCGTTTGCTTGCATTTGCTTGCATGTGTATTAGTGTGAATGAACAGTTCACCCTAAAATGACAATTCTGTCATCCTTTACTCACATTTACTCAAGTTGTTCCAAATCTATATAAATGTCTTTGTTCTGATGAACACAGAAAAAGATATTTGGAAGAATGCTTTAACCAAACAGTTTGTTCTGTTGACCACAACAGAAGATATTTTTAAGAATGTCGGAAAGCCAAAAGATCTGGGGATTTTTGACATGAGGCAAAACTTATCTCACGAACGATCAGCCCTTGAATTCTCATTTGTTCCGTCGGAAAGCATGGCCAAGAACAGTGTGGTTCTTCCGAATACCTTTCTCTGTGTTCATCATTAAAAAGATATGAATGCAGATGTGGAACAACTGAGAGTGAGTAAATGATGACATAATTATCATTTTTGGGTGAACTGTCCCTTTAAGTATTTATGGATGTTTATGGTTGTTTGTTTAAGGGTTCTTCCTAAATCTGCTCGTTGGCTAATGGCCAATCAGAAGCATGAGGAAGCACTGGATCTGATCCGTAAGGCAGCACTTATTAACGGCAAACCTCTGGACGACGATGACATTGAACTTTGCCAGGTCTGGCATAGTCTTCCTCTCACATTGCTAGACCTTTGACCAGCAGCCAACACAATAACGGTTTGCTTGTAAACTGACTAACCACAATGCTGATTTTGGCAGAATAACTAGTTTAACAAATAGTCACTTGATCATTCAATAGTGTATCTTTAAAAACTTAAATCTACTGCAAAGTCTAGTTAAATTACTTTTTTTGAGTTTGTGGGAACTAAAAAATGATAGGCTGTTATTTTCATTTAGTTTCAATATAACATAGTTTATGCAAATAAGACACTTATTTATAATTTCATTATTACTAGAAAACATTTAATCATTTTTACCCAAAGCACATTTCATACTTTTTGCACTCTGGGCTTTAGAAACTGTCATAATGTGGCCATTGGCACAGTTCACATTCTCTGTTTGTCCTCCAGTCAACTATAGCTGGAAAAACCTGCCATGAACAGAATTCACTGAAAAATGCTAATTCTGTCATCATTTACTCACCCTCTTGTCATTTCAAAACTGTATGACTTGCTTTCTTCCAAGGGCGTTATCCATTCACTTCTATTGCATGGACACAAAACAAATGCAAGTCAATGGATACCGCCATTGTTCGGTTATTATCATTCTTACTATTAGCTGTGTCCAAGTTTACAGCTGGTTGAGATCAAGCTAAACTGGTACAGTAGATGACATTAGGTAAAGGTCCTGCTGAAACAATTCAGTCATACCACTTTAATGTGGTTAAACTCTGCCGGAAAAATCTGCAATGAATTACTCACCAACAAGGCATTCGACTACACTAGGACATCTGTTCCTCGTTTGAAAACCATTTCAGATATTGTTGGGAGCTTTTTGACCCATAGACAACAAAGTAACTGAAATTCAAAGCGCAAATCTTCATTAGTGTTCCGAAAATAAACTGATGTCCTAGGGTTGTCGAACGACTTAAGGTTGAGTAATTCATGGCAGAATTTTCATTTTTCAGCGACGTTTCCCTTAAAGCTTGATTTTGACATTGGGTAGATGATCCAAGATCGTCTGTCAGCTCATTCAGGTGCTCACCAGCTATTAATAGCTACAATGTAAAGAATTTCTGTAGAAATTACAGCATTACTGGCAGCATTTTGCCAGTAACTTACTATAGATTTGCATTTATGGAATTTACATTTTGTCCAAAGATAAAGGATCATTAAACATGAACAAGTCTTTATCCTTACAGACAAAAATGACTAGCTGCGTAACTACAGCAAAAATGTTTACAGTGTAGTTAAAGGTCTACGCCATCTTGGACATGCTAATGGTCAGTTTGAACAAACTAACAGCCATCTTTACTTTAACCCAATTCATTTCTCACAGCCTACCAGAGGTTGTCTCATTGAAGAATGAATCCCTCAGCTAAAAATGCGCCTCTCTTTTTGCAGAGCCTAATAAATGTAGAGAAACTGGAAGACCAGCGAAAGTACACAGTCCTCGATCTGGTTCGAACACCCAGAATGAGAAAACAGTCTCTCATTATCTTCTACCTGTGGTAAATGTGAAAATACTTCCTCACTTTTAACTTAAATTCGGAATGGGAAGAATTGCATTTTATTTTATTTTTCACGAATACTTGTACACAGTATAGAAGCAAGTAAAGTTTTATATACATAATCAAATTCGGTCTTACATTTCTTTATATTTATGTTTTCCTTTTTATTAATAATTATTTTAAAATAATGTTACAGTTTTATAGTAGAGAGTAGAGTCGCATCATCTCAGTTTATGTCAACTGGACGTTTTTTTTTTCTCACCTCTCAGTAGTTCACGAAATGTAATAGAAATGCATGGAGCTTCAGCACGAATCAAATAACGTTTAAGACTTTAAAGAATAACCCTAACCTCCTGGAACTCACTGAAGTCTACGTGAATCACGTGACGTTCCAACATTTTGATCTTTCGTTGTTGTGATTCTCCATGGCTCATCCGGCTACATAATACAAACTATACTATAAATTACTACAATTAAATTTAAAATAGAAATACAATAATGTCATATATAGTACATTTTTGGCATTGTAACAATTACTGCATGGGACGATTGACCCAGTTGTGATCAAAATATGGTAGTATTTTATTTTTCTGACTGTCTGTGTTTCAGGTTTGTAAATGTCCTGGTGTATTATGGGCTGTCGCTCAATATTTCAGACTTTGGTATGAATATATATCTGACCCAGATGATCTTCGGCTTAGTAGAGATGCCAGCACGGGCAGTTACTCTTTTTACTCTTAACCGCTCCCGCAGGATATCCCAGCTAGCATTCTTAGCAACAGCTGGCCTGGCCTGCCTTCTCACCATATTCGTACCGGATGGTAAGTAAAAACCTGGTTCACCGAAAGCGGAGTTATACTGTAACTAGCTCTCTACAATGTGTCCTACCATTACTTTAAGACTTCATCACTGTTATAATACATACATCTTTCATTTATGACTTTGTAGATCTGTCTGTTGTTCGCACCGCTCTTGCCATGGTGGGCAAATTTGGCATCACTGCCTCTTTGTCGATCGTGTACATCTACTCAGCAGAGCTCTTTCCAACCGTCATCAGGTAAACTGGTAGAATTAGCCTACTTCATGTTATGAGGATTTCTAATGAACTTTTTGAATGCTTATGAAATATTAACAGACGCTACCTGGCAAAGTTCTTTAGAAAATGAGAAATACCTAACCATTAAAATGTTGTGATTATTTTCTCACAATTTACTTGAAAGCTCTTGTTATACTATTAGTGATCGTCTGACTTAAGAATACTTGAAATATGGCATGTGGGGGACGGCTCTCTCTAAACGACATCGACATCAGGTGATCCACAAGGCTGATAAGATCCTTAGTCTCCACGGGCGTTGCTAGGGTTGGAGCGGATACCGGGCTTAGCCCCCAAAAACATTTATATTTATGCATGTGCCAGATATTTGTATCAAAAGTGACTTACATTGCATAAGGCAATCCATGTCTTTTATCAATATGTATGTTCCCTGGGATTGAACCCATGAATTTTGTGTTGCTAGGGCAATGCTCTATTAATCGAACTACAGGAACACGAAGAGAATATGACTGATTAGAATCAGTTGTATTAGAATTCATCAACTCTTAAATGAATGACGCTTTTAAAAACAGTGATACCTGCTGGTCGGATCAGGTAACGTTACTGTTTAACAGCACAACACCATCGACACAACAAAGCTGAGTTTAATTGTGTAAAATAACCCTTGCCAAAACCTCCGGCACATTTTTTTTATTGTGAAGCGAAACGTTTTCAAACTTAAATAAGATCAATGGCTTTTGGCAAAACATAAATGGCCAAAGCCACCAAAGCAACGCCACTATCTCCACCCACCCTGCAAATTCACTTTTCTGCCTGCAGCAATCTAGAAGTTTATTCATAGTCCTACAGCCAAAACTGAGAGGCTGAGAATAAGTTTCTTACCTCAGGCCATCAGACTTCTTAATGTTGACACACCCGCTCTTTAAATGTTTAAGTACAATCCAGCTTTACAAGTCATATCAGCTTTTTTACATTATTTCAACACATCAAAATAAGTTAAGCAATTTCAACTAAATTTCAAGTTATATAAACTCACCACAGACCAAAACAAAACTTAAAATAATGACTTGTAAAGTTAAGTTGATTATGTGTAACATAAACATATATACTATAACATTTAAGGGAGCGAAGAATTTTATAGGCTATAGCTGTGCATTGCACTATAATACGATGTCAAGCCTGCACGGTTCTTTAAAATCGTATCTTTATTTATTTTAGCTGTTTAATAATGACTCTTTTTCCTAAAGTACTTTTAAAAGGCATTGTTAATATTGCAGAGTTTAACCTTTTCTATTTCACAGCAGGTTATTTGTATAAAACTATGTCTTATGCTTACTGTGTCAAAATCTTGAATTCAATTGAATTGAATACTGCCAGAAATTAAATTTTCAATATGATGAAAAATATAAAATCAGGTAAAGAATCAGTAAATATGTGAGTTTTGCTGAAATGCCTCCTTTGGCCAGCAAAAACAAAACTCACAGGCATTACGTATTTGTACCCTGTTCCAGGGTTCAAGGGCTTATCTTTAAATGGTAACTAATTTATAAAGATCTATCAAAACAGGCGAACAAAATAAAAAAAACATTAAAATCACTTGGCTACCACTGCTGCTGAGTGCTGTAGCGTTTCAATACACTTACTCCCACATTCCACAAAACTTTACAATGGTCTGCTTAGATTTGAGATATGGAAACAAGTATTTTTTTCTCTCTTGGTTTCTACAGACAAAACGGCATAGGTATGGGATCAATGTGCGCTCGGGCAGGTGGAGTGATTTCGCCCATCATCTACCTCTTGGGGAAAAGCAGCCATCATGCCCCTATGGTGGTGTTTGGCCTGTGCCCACTGATAGGTTCCGCCCTCACTATGTTTTTGCCTGAGACAGCCCATAAGTCCCTTCCAGACTCTATAGAGGATGTGGAGTGCACTGGGGACAGGTGAGATAACTTTCACCACAAAATAAACAATAAAATGAAATATGTTTATGTTACACATTTTAAATAGAACTTAGAATAGAAAATAGAATGTTAATAGTGCATGCATGCAGCTTAATATTGTTAGCGTGTATGTATCGAGGGACATACACTTATTTTATTAGTGTTGGGTGATTTATGTTGACATGTGGTGAATGGTTGTAAGAATAGTGTCTCTAAATGTGGCCAGCACCCTCACCATTTCAAGAATAGTTTTCTTTGTGGTCTGAAATTTTTAGTTTCCCCTTCCCCTTTTTTTCCATGTAAAGCAAATCTGTATATAATATGAACCATGCATAAAAACATCGTCTGCTTTAGAAAATCACAACATTTTTTAAAGCGGGTCACAGTCTAAAACTGTTTTTTGCTTTACAGTGAAGCGTGATCCAAGCAGAAATTCATCATCAACAACTAGTCTACCTAAGACTGTCTCCAACAGCCAGTTTTTTATTATCTGTCATTTCAATTTTTTCTCAGAAATACCTTAATATAGTATGGAACATATCCAGCCCGATCCAGCGTAAATAGAACAGGGCTGTACAGTATTATAAAGTCTTACACACAACACACATTCGCCTTAAAGACCAATTTTGGGCCTCATTCGGAGCAAAATAAACAACAACTTTTTGTTCATGTTGTTAAATATTTCATGTGATTTTGCCATCTAGTCCTGCTATGTTAATTTGGTGATTTTCAAAACATTTTGAGCCATAAAAAAACCGCATACCCATTTTAGCGCTACACATTTTACAGATGTTAGTGGTTACAGTTTAATATTCAAGTTCATCTTATATAAAGGGGACTATTACAACAAAATGTGAATGTTTCAGATTTTCAAATCTAATGTAATTTGAATCTAATCTTCTATCTGCCAAACATTTTTTTATGTCTGGCCAGATTTCACTTCCATTGAGCGATTTTATTTCCATTAATATTTAGTTAACTATCACCACCTTCTGGGGAAAGAAGTAGTTGGCAATTCTTGGTTATCTGTAGAGAACCAAATACAGCAGTGCAGTATTTCCAAAATATGACTTTGTGTTTTGTATTCACTTTTGTTATTTTGTTATTAAACATTAGACAATTTACAAAAAAAATATATTTTCCATTGGGTGAAGCCTCTGTTTTCTGACCATTTGTTTTCAAGGAACACAGGTCTGGGGTACAGCTACTGTTCAGATGTAACAGAGTGCTTGGTGAAGAAGCTGACATTTGCATTTACACAGAAATGGCGGTCTCTGGACATTAAACATCAGACTACAACTGGCATTTAAATGAACTGCAGCAGCAGCCTGTCAGGAAACACACAAATGTCACGTTTTTCTTAATGGGTTTGAGTTGATGAGAGTGATTGCTGGCAGGTGTGCTTTATGACAGACTGGGTGTAGGCGAGCAGGATACTGAATGTAATCCATATGGTGTGAAAGAAACATGCACAGAATCCCAGACACAATGTTCCAAATGGCATATATTGCCCTCTAAAGGCAGCGGAGTGAAACAATCATGACTGCCATTGAAGGTTCATTCCAAACCAAAGTGCTCATAACTGGCCACTTCAAAGAAAATAAGTATTTTGAAGGGTTTTGATCTGATTCGGTGCTCCATGCATGATGACGCCACCTCCATATGGTCATGGAGTGATGACACACTTGAAGAAACAGTTGTTTGGTCCCCTACACTGCCCGCCAAAGACAAAGTGCAGCAACAACACAAACGCTGGAACTTTTACTTGAATAATTAATTTGTAGTTACCCCAATTTTGACACACTTGTTTCTCTGAAATGGTACAAGACTGCACCAGGAGATGTTGTCACAAGACAGAACAGGTGTCACAAAGCTCATTTCAAGCCTTAACTAAATTTTGAGTAACTGTGTAGCTACTGCGCTTTGCCTTTGTAGGGCAGTACAGTACCCATCATCGTTTCAAATCCCCCACTTTGGAGGGCAAACTCTTCAAAGGACTTGGGGCATAAGGATGAGCCCTCCGGAAAGAAACAAATGTGTTTGTTAGAGCAACATTACTCTCATTTGCAAACGGGTACTGTACTATGATCTCTGACAAAGTATTATTTTGCTTTGTCAGTATAAGAAGTTATCCTCATGAAGTTTTCCTCCCCTGATTTACACTGGTAAGCTTATAATAGTGATTTATAAGTTGAGCTGTACGTGTGGGAAATGTAACATATGAAGATAAATCCGTAAAGTAACCTGCATATTTTAAACAGAGATGGCGACAGAGATAAAGTTAGAAATTGCAGTTTTAGATATTTAATTTGCATTATGTGGAAAAATATTTCTTCCATATTGCACTCATTGATGTAGTATATAAAACTGTCAATCCTATAAAATTTGAATTAACATTTTCCCATGTTACTATATATTTTTATATTATTTTATAAACTCCCTGTCACCATTCCAACACATTATTTCTTGTGATGTCCATCATCTATGCCTCTCTGCTGCAATCTTGTTAGAGATAAGTCTTAGAGTGATTAAAAATTCTGTCATCATTTACTCACCCTCTTGTCATTTCACAACTGTGTGACTTTCTTTCTATCTCAGGACACAAAAGAAGATATTTTGAAGATCTACAATAGAAGTCAATGTGGGGTAGTGTTGTTCGGTTGCCATCTTTCAACTTGTGACACTTCAACAGCATCAAACTTCCAAATAACATTTCGATCTTTTTAACATGTGACTAAAGATAAATAGAAACATAGGCATATTGCACCATCTAGTGGTCATTTTACTTAACAAAAAAACGAAATTAAAGCCACAGGCTCATTTTCACTGACACACAAAATTATATAATTAATTATATATGATCATTCTAGATAAAAGTGTTTCCTTTTCCTTTACCAAAAAGTCATAAAGTTTTAAAATGACAAGAGGGTGAGAAAATAATGACAAAATTGTCATTTTTGGGTGAACTATCCCTTTAACACTTGGGCACATTTATGAATAACACTTATTCATAAATCTAGAACGCTGTTATTAACTACATATTTGTATGCCACGTCCTGAACCAAACTCATTCTAACATACACACCATCCTTGATAGTGCTAATAAATACATAACATAACCCCACCACACACATAATACATCAAACCCCATTGAGATGGATTTAAACAAGAGATAAGAACAGAAAAAAACATTGCAATACATGATTAACTTTGCTTCACGAAAAGCATGGCATTAATGGCATTATAAATATTTCATTACGACTGTATTAACCATTTATCAGAACCACAACTTTTTGTCCGTTCTCTATGGGGCGGATATGGGGATTAGCATAAACAAGGATTAGGCTATAGGATATTCAAGTCAAACACACTTTGCAAAAAAACATCACTGTTGTGCATTTTAAGATTATTAACATTATTCCAAAATATGTTTCTTTGTGTTCAACCGAACAAAGAAATGTATGCATGTTTGGAACAACTAGAGGGTGAGTAATTCATGACAGAATTTTTGAGTGGACTATCCCTTTACGGGGGCGGTTTCCCTGGTTCTTCCCGGAACACTTCCATGAGGTTTTTGGGCTTTCAATCGTTCAATCAGTTTACTATGCAGGATTAACTTCTCCAGTTATGACAGGGCAGAACTTCGGTGGCGGATTATGCACTACAATTTCGTACCGTGGCTGCAGCTAGTGGATGGAACCAACCCGCATTAATTAATATATGATTACTGTTTATCGACAGGGATTGGAAGGTAATGTTCGAGCACAAGTGGCCATTTATGATGACTCGGTTGGACTGGAGAGTCTTATCCAACGCTCTGTGCGCATTTCCCAATGACTTACCGCTTGTGTTCCAGAACCTCATAGTGGAACCCCCTATCACGGTGTGAATTGGCAAGGCACATTCTGAGGAGATTTCGTTTTGGGTTTTGGAGGGTTCCACTACGGACATCGTCCTGAGAAACCCCTGGTTCTTACATTACATTGTGTTTTATTATTTTTGTGTGGCCGACAGTCGATTGTGAGGGAGCTGCCGTCATTTTAAGTTTGTTTTATTGTTTGTTTATTTTATTAAAAGTGGTTTTATGTTCGCCGGTTCCCGCCTCCTTCCTTACCAGATCCTGTATGCTCATACCAAGCAATTCTCCTACCCCCTCCTACCCAAAACCAAACCTCCGGAGAGCGTAAAACCTCGTTCGGATCAAACCTGAAGATGGGAATTCCGCCTTGATAACCCCTTCTGGTCACAAGGTGATGCCCTTTGGATTGCTGAATGCCCCAGCCATATTCCAGAACTTAATGAATTCAAAATTCTAAGATATGCTGGGAAAGTTTCATCCATCGGCTATACCTGAAGTTGGAGGTATGCCATTTTCATCGCTTCCCTATACACTTCCTAGGTTATGTCATTTCCCACAACACCATTCACATGGACCAGAGGAAGGTGAAAGCTGTACAGGAGTGGCCTCAACCAAACACCGTGAAACAGCTACAATGGTGTCTGGGGTTTGCCAACTTCTATCTGCGTTTCATGGAAAATTTCAGCACCATCGCTGCTCCACTCACTTCTCTCATTAAGTCTCTGTCCTGGAATCCAGATGCCCTCGAAGCCTTCAAGAAGCTGAAGGACGCCTTCTGTGCTGCACCCACTCTCTGCATTCTGGACCCTGATATTCCCTTTCTACTCGAGGTGGATGCAGTATTGTCGCAGGGGAATCCCCCATGGCTGCATCCCTGTGCACATTTCTCCCGGAAGCTATCCTTGGCAGAGCAGAACAATGATTTCGGAAACCGTGAGTTTTTGGCCATTAAATTGGCGTTAGAGGAATGGAGACACTGGTTAGAAGAAGCCAAGTTCCCCTACACTGTCATCACAGACCATCGTAACCTAGAGTTTTTAAAGGAAGCGAAGCGCCTAAACTCAAATCAAGCCAGATGGACCCTTTTTTTCACCCGTTTTAGTTTTAAGGTAACGTACCGCCCGGTACCCAGAATGGCAAGGCTGACGCTCTCCCTCTGCAAATGAACATCGCTCCGGAACTACCCATACCCAGTCCCATTCTGCCGCCTCAGGTTTTCCTCATGCTGATGCTCTGGAAGGTGGATAAGGAGATCTCTGAACGCTGTCACCCTGCTCCGCCAAGAGGTCCCGAGGGCAAAACTCTCGCCCCCCCGGAACTCCGCACTATTATTTTTAAGAATTCATCGGTCACATTTCATTTAGAAACTTTTGATCAAATTCTTTTTTAAAGGGTGTTCTTTAAATCATTTCTTAAATTATCTCTTTACTGTGCACATACATTTATAAAGCACATAATTAGTTTTACCATTTGGTGAGTTTTCACCCATTATGGGTACCTATCCGCACTGCCCTCGTGGAATTGGCTCATTCTGTGCCGGGATAGGGTCACCCAGGTAGCCAGCTCACCCTCTCACTCTTGGCTACCTGATACTGGTGGCTGGGTATGTCTCAGGATATCTCCCGGTTTGTAGGATGTCTCCCAGGATATCTCCTCAAGGGTTGTTCAGTCTGTGCCATCTCCAAGACTCCCGGACGACTTCCAGAGGGGAAACTCGTGCCATTACCCATTGCCCAAAGACCTTGGTCACACATTGCAATAGACTTCATCACAGACTTGCCCCTGTCTGACACATATTCCTGTGTTCTCATCACTGTGGACAGATTTTCTAAAGCCTGCAAACTAGTACTTCTTCCCCACTAACTTTGAGACCGCCAAAACACTGTTCAACCATGTACTCAGAAACTTTATATCGTGTTGAACAGGGGTCCCCAGTTCATCTCCAGAGTCTGGAAAGCATTCTCCGACCTTCTCCAAGTAACCGTGAGTCTCAGTGTATACCTTGAATACCTCATCGACTTGGAAGGGTATGGTCCAGAGGAATATTCCGGAATATATCCGGAAGGATATATTCGATCGCCAGCTGCTCTCGGACTTCCATGCAGCCCCTCTCGATTGTCCTGCCCTTCGTCCTTGTAGTTGACCTCGTCGTTCTGTGGGGTCCACTGGCGCGGACAGTGGAGGGGGGGTACTGTCAAGTCAAGTCAAGTAAGCTTTATCCATATTGCGCTTTTGACTATTTTCATTGTTACAAAGCAGCTGTACAAGAAAACATTGACTATAAGCAAAACATATAAGGTTATGCAAGTCAAAACACAGGTCAAATATCAGACAGATTTAAAATTCCTATATGCAGTGTTAATTAAATAAAACTATAAAATTGTGTACTGTGACGGTTACGTCTTCTCCGTCGACCACGCTTTCATCTGCACCTCGTCAACCAGACACTATGTGTTCTCCCTTTACCCTGTTGTCTTTGTCTGGACTAGTTATAAGTTTCCTGTACCTAGAACAACCTATTTTCCTGTTGATGTTTTGACTCGTGTTTCCTAGTTCCGTGTTAATTATTTTGTAGTGTTTTGTGCTGTTTGATGTATTTCATGTTTTTGGACTCGCTTTGTTTTGCACATTTTACCCTTGTGGATTATACTTTTGTGGATTACCCTTTGTCCTGTTTTTTTGGTTTATTAACCTATATTATGTGAAATGTTACATCTCTGACATCATTGTATTAGTGGAAAACATTACAAAAATATTATTTTAAAGAATTCAACCGGTCACATTTAATTTAGAAACTTGCTCAAATATTTTTAAACACGGTGTTCTTTAAATAATTTCTTAAATTATCTCTTTACTGTGCACACACATTTATAAAGCACATCATTTGTGTCACCACTTGTTACTTCTCGTGGACTTGTATGCTAAACTTAATGTAACGTGTGTCTGTTCAGTTTCTTGCCTTCCATGTTTACATACCCCTGGGTGGGGATTGAGTGTGTTTGGCCCGCCCTAAATGGAAGGCGGGATCGTCTATTGGTCGAAGGAGCTGTCAATCAAAGCGCAGCTCCGTTGAGTTCATTATGTGGCCGCTGCGCCACCATCGTCTGCTTTAAGCAGTTAGCGAGCTGCTTGGAGGAGGAAACCATACCCTGCTGAAAACGCTATATTCACTCGCCTTTCATTGATTGCCAGTTATTATTTACACCATCACTTGGAGCTTTATATTTGCTTTCTGCACCATGGAATACGCTTAGACGAGACGTATCGTGGTAGGTTGATTATGATTATTTGTGCTGGTCATTGTAGTTCATTCGTAATGGGAGCATGCTCGCCATCCATGGATTACAATGCGTAGTATTCTTTTCTGTATATACATACTTGTGTTCTCAGTCTGTATATGAAGATGGGGAAGTGATGTGCGCTAAAAAGCAGACGTGATTTGGTATGTCTGAATTTGGTACGTCGACAATTTTGTATCATGCCGTGATTTGATGACACACTTCAGACACAATGTGTCTTTTAATGTTACAGATATTTTTAGATGAGATGTAGTTTCCTCATGCTGCTTACCTTATTAATCTGCTGTTTCGGCACAAATCTGCAGTGTGCCTCCACGGCCCAAACCCGCTCTCCTTCAGCTTTAAACGGCTCTATTTACGCTATTGTTTAAAAATTGGGCTAACACAGGGATGATGTGTGGGTGGTTATAAAAGTGTCATGTATATTGTTATGTACTTCTTACAGCACATGTGTAGTTATTTATAGTACATGTACCTGGTCTGCTCTGGTCCAGCATAAAGATTGGGATGTGGCTTTCAGTCCTTGTCTGTGAGCTTCTTGTATGTTTACATGATACTATGTTAGGTACTCGTGATGTCCCAGGTGAAAAGAAAGAACACTAAAACACTCTTTAAGTACACTTACTGCACTTCTTAAAGTGCCCTATTTTCACACAACATTAGTATTGTTCAATTAGTCTTGAATACTTCTTAAGAGAAGATTGAGAACGTCTAAGCATACTCAATTGTGCTTTCTGTAGACAACACGAATTTGGACTAAAATAGGTTTTGAACATACTATCTCTGTTTCTAATTTTTTTACTTGTAATGTACTTAAAACCAACTTACAGACACTTTAAAATATACTTATCATAGATAAAAAAATATACAGATGAATTAATTAAAATATTACACTAGTTTATAAAATATGATAAATGTATTCGTAATGTGTTGGCTACATGTTGCACATTACACAGTAATAAAACATATTACAATATCCATAAAAAGAAACTAAAATATACGAACTGTTTATAAATTGTGAATTCTACTACACTTGTCATGGATGTTTGCCATCCAATGTGTTGCAAATATACTGAATATACATGAATATGTTCAATCAATGGACTCCTGAAGAAGTCTCTCTCCCCGTAACTCCACCTGTCTCAGGCTTCCAATCATATTTTAAGACCGCAACTTCAACAAGTCTTTCTGTACATCATTCAGCAGGTTCAGGTGTGTCTCTAAACCAATTGTGATATCTATCTAGACAGCATATTTAGGCAGTATAGAATCCAATTGGCCTTTTTTTAAAGCAACAACATGCGCAGTTACAAAGGTTACTGCGCATGCACACTTTTGTGGCCCAAACTTAGCTTCTGAAAACAAGCGAAAGAAATACAAGTAAATAACATTAGCTAGCAAGTCATAAGTATGTGTTGTCAGTATTATTTTGGGTTACAAGTAGAGGAACCGTTACTTGGCTTAACTTAAGTGCTACTAAGTTACATGACTTATTCAACAAATTATTTATTTAATAAAAAATATTAAACAAAACAATACAATATCAATGTAAATATAAAATATAAATAGTTAAATAGTTATATAGCCACTAACTACAAATAATATGTGAACGGCGGGGTGTTTTCCAAATTACGCTTGTTTAGACAAAGTCAGGCCGAGTACCAAAACAAACTTGTAGCCAATCAACAGTATGGTTGACAGTGCACAGGACGGCCATTGGTTGAGCCGAGAGCTGTGACATCATCAAGCGCCAGTTTCACAAAATTCTAGTGGAAACACTGGAAATACATGATCTTTGAAAATACCCAGCACATATCTTTATTGCCCAAAGTGCTGTCTTAGTAGGGGGTCCATTAGGTTAATAGTTATTTATCTTTTGTAAAAGTCTTTGGGTTTTTACAGACTTCACAGACATGCACGTCTCCTAGAGATCCTGTAGAATTCAACCAATCGGAGGATGACTTCCGAACTGCTGAAGTGTTTCCAGTTAAGTGCATCAGACGAATACATTAGACGTTTAGCCAGCGGTCTGTGTGCGAGACATCTGAGACTGAGGCTAGGCTGATCTTTGTTCCACTTTAATGGTCTATTCAAGCACATATGCTGTCACGTGTGCACACTGCTGTCTATTAAGTCAGGTTCTTTAGCTGGTGATTTAGAATTATTCATGCCTTTTTTTGTCACTCAAAGTTTTGTTTGGTAAGTGCAATAATTGTAACTACTTTTGCGAACCAATTTTTCGGTGGTCAACCAAACGCTGTGTTGGTGTTCGCTGCTGTAATCGCTTGCTTTTTTTTATGACAGTTGTCTCCCTCATTGTTTCTTTTTCGATGTTTAAAACCACCTCCAGGAAACTTAGTCACATTCTCCACGACCACAAGAAGCCGTTTGTATCTCACATGTTTAAGTCTGTAATTAACTGATCATTTACTGCAGAATGTTTTTTAGAGGTTTTTAGTGTCCTCTGGTATTAACTGGACTTGTGGGTTGCTTGCTGAAATCAATCTCAGTGCTTTGCATAAAAGAGGAATTATGACTTGCATTATAACGTTCATCACTTGTTGTTGATGCATGAAGCAGCTGGACACAACAGCAGCCTCCAGAACCGTGGAAACATAGAACAGTGGAAACATAGATGACATTCTGAGGTGTTATTGCATACGCAGTTTTGAGGATTATTGAAGTAAAAATATCTTGTATTTTCTATATTGTCCATCCTGTTTTGCCCCTTTTGTTTCATGATTTGTTCGGAAATGAGACCCATCCCAAAGAGCTAGGCGTATGCTATCATTTTCCCCCTTTTGGTGCCGTAGATTATAAAATAAATATTTTAAAATATCACACGAAAATAATTGTATTAATATGTAAAGATAACATTTACTCTGTTTTTGCAACTTTAATTACGACATATACTGAAATTTTTTTCTAAATAAGGGTCCAGACAGTACTTAATTAAAAATAAAAAAATTAATAATATTTAATCATTTGAGCCCAGTCGAATCTGTGTATACAAAGTTAATATCTAATGTTTTATCCGGCCATTTATTTTATATTCTGATAACCACATTATATATTAAACATAGAAAGAATTGGTAACTGAGAAAATGTGGTGCAGGCTCTGGTGCTAAAGAGAAGTCCTAGTGGCCTATTTTAATATAAAAAAGACTACTGACAACAAAATGTGACAACTGAAATGAATTTATCATGAGAAGAAGTACTTACAAAGTTACTAACAAGTAGGCCTTATGCCATTCATACTAGAACTGATTCTAAATAATCTCTGCTTAAAACATGATTTATTATGAAATGCTCTTAAAAGGGTTCAAATGGAGCACGTTTGGCGCTAAATAAAGATATTAGAAGATATAGCGACAAAAACATAATCAACATAAATGAGTGCGCCTGATGTGTACATCTCAGTTATGTAGACACGCTGTACTTAGGCTCGGAGCAGAAGGAAAGTGGGCATTTTTACAATCCTGGGAACGTTTAAAATGCAAATATTTGTATCTGCTTGCTTTTTAGGGGTTTGATAAAACATATTTTCCCACACGCGTTTCTGTCCACTGGTGGGAGTGTGCTTTCCTGTGTATGGGCGCGCATCGGGCGGAACCTGATGCAGAGAGCAGAGAATTGTTGCGCGAGCCAGAATTGAAATGCTGCCATGTAAATAAGATAAATACCATAATGCTATTTAGTTTGTTTTATAAAAGAACAAGGTAATGATATGTTCTATACAGGAAAGGTTACCTTAAATGACTTCTCTTGTGATCTGGTGCTGTATAGGAAATACAATTAATTGGATCTTCAAAGGGGGATAGCTGTTGGAGGGGCGGGGCGGGGCGTCCCCCTAAGGGAATGGTAGGGGAAAATATTATTTCAAATAATTATGTAAAGATGGCTAAAAACCTTATTAACTGTCATGATTCTCGTGGTGAGACACGGAGAGAGGACCCAGGTGCAGACAGCGGGTAAGGGGTTAACATATTTTAATAATAAATAATAAAACATAGACCCACGTGGGGGTAACATAACAAAACATGACATGGGTACCATAACAAGACAGGACTAAAACTAACTACACTTAAACAAGACTACAATAAACTTTAAACATGAACTACAAATAACTAAACTGACAAGACATGAACTCACCAACCAAATCACAATGAACCAGCACAAGACAGAAGACACAAGGGCATTAAGTAAGGGAGCAAATCAAGAGAGAAACAGGTGTAGGGCATTAATCAATAACGAGAGGATGGGAAAAGAGACGAGACCTAGAGAGAGCGTATGGAAGGCAATTACAACAATAATTGCCTCTCTCCACATTAAACATGAGGTTCTGTCATGATCCTGCCACTACACTAAGAGAAACATGACATGATGCAGCAGAATCATGACATTAACACACTACACTAGATGCTTCTCTTTTATTACATATTATCTTTCCTTTTTATAATGATATTTTTAAGAAAAATACTTGTTACTCCAATTGGCACTAACCAGTTACACCACTTGACCAGTTTGCTTCTACAGCCAATAATAATAGTTCAATATATTAACACTGACATGATGGTATTTTTTTAACCACATTTTCCTCTGATTGAGAGTGGAAATTCTGCAGTTGATTGACTTAAAATGGAATATTGTAGAAAAATTCCACACTAGTATTTTATAGG
Source organism: Barbatula barbatula (assembly GCF_947034865.1). Classification (NCBI taxonomy): domain Eukaryota; kingdom Metazoa; phylum Chordata; class Actinopteri; order Cypriniformes; family Nemacheilidae; genus Barbatula; species Barbatula barbatula. The sequence continues at coordinate 19,797,701 of NC_136778.1, read as the reverse complement.
CTTGTACGTCCCACAAAATGATGCTGTTTATAAAGAGGTGGCACTCATGAGGATAGGAAGGAATCAGGATGAATGACAGTTGCAGTCAAAATACAGAACCTTTTAAATGTGCAAATTTTACAAACAACAATCCCCTTCCCCTTTAATAACTGCGAAGTTTAGACTTCTTTAACAACTGAATAGCATGCAAAGGTAACTTTCATACATAATATTTATGCGAATAAATCGAGAACAGCGCTCAGAATTAACTTTTTTTATTGGTAACACAATATCTATGTGTTTATCTTCGAATTAGGAGCACCCACCCGAAAATTAATACCATGGTCTGTCTGAATAGTTGAATACAATCAATACCATTAAAACATGCATGTGATGTCTGCTTTGTTTTACATAGTCACAATGGGTTCGTAATTTCCTGAAAACATATTTAGCAATCTCATCATGCTGCACATCATCCTTCCTCTACTGACCCTTATTTCTCATTATAGCATACAGAGAAACAGTAAAAACTAGAAACACATTATGTTATATGCTTATTGAGCAGGTATGAGGGGAACACTTGCTTTTTCAAGATGTTGGCTTGTGAGTGTATTTAATATAACTTAATGCAAACTTGCAATTTCTAAACCTGTGCTACAGTCATCTGCTGTTCCCATTGCGTCACAAACGGAATATGTTACGTTACCGCTCATGCATGAGATGCACGCGAACATCCAAACGCCTCCGTTAAGCACAATTATAATACAGTAGTGCTGCGGTATGGAAAGATGCATTCTGTGTGAATGAATGTCATAGTGCAACAGTGAAAAGCGACCCCACTAAAACAGTTGTTTAAGCTACATACACCAGTTTTCATATCATAACAAAAATACACACCAGTATTTGGTATGAACCGTTATATCGCCCAGCACGTAGACTTTCTGTCAACACTCTACCATATTTAAAGCACATATTTCTTAAAGCTACTTTCTTCCTTTATTGGTTGTGAGTAACTCATATAAGAGAGCACATAAGTGAGTGTTTTTGGGCCCATCCTTTGTTGTTTGATGAACATTATCAACAGATATCTTTATTATGCTGCTGCCCCTTTAAGGTGGGAATAACTTAAGTTATTTTGAGTCAATAATCAATTAATGAGCAAGTACATGAAAGAACAGTGTTTAGAACTGTGTCACTACTCTTGCAGGATTCACCAAGTAAAGCTTGTAATAATTGTTTGTAATCTGCCCTGTCGAGTCGTCTTTCCCGGAGAACCTTATTTGGTGTCTTTTGTCTATATGTCATTTCGTCACATTCGTACACTGAACAAAGAGGATCCGACTGCTAGCCAGTGCGTGGATGCTTTGAGTAACTGGCATGTACTCACAACTGTTGGGTAGGATGTTTTTCAACTTTTAGTATTATTTATGGCTTAATGGCTATTATTTTCTTCTGAACAGGTAAGACATTTCAATAGATAACACAAAATCTGTAGCTCACTTTTTGTGTTAATACAGAGGGGTACCATTTCATTGGTTGTTCTTTCTCTCTTTGTTATGTTCCTTATGATAAATGTAATTTAGGCCCTATTCACACGGGATTAGTTTTATCTGGGTACCTCGTGTGATTTAGAAATTACCTCCCCGCATCTGTATTTCATGTGGCACGAATTAACACGGATAAGTGAAGCCGATGGCAAAGCTTTGCATTTAGTATATAAAGATGCATGATGTACAATGATTTATGACCAAATTTGTCAGCATTTAGGACCAGTGTTCAGTGATCTTCTGTCCGGTTCGCATTACGGGAGTTTCCATGAGAAAAATCAAAGCTGGAGACTCCCGGCAGTGTTGGAAATGACCCAGCACCCAAAATAATATCAAAACACTTCAACACATTCTCCATTTGTGCTATTTGTGTCTATTTATGTTCTTATTTGTTTTGTTATATCATCTGCCTCTGTGCATCACCTGCAGTAGCAATTACAAACTGAGATGGCTACAAAGAGGACTTTGTAGGTTGACTTCATGGCGGACTGTTGAAGAATGAGACGCACATCTCCCGGAAAACCTGTAAATTTCAACCAATCAGATGATGACGTTGAATGTGTTGAAGTGTTTCTAGAAAGGTGTGCTGAGACTAGCCTAGAAACTAGAGGGTATTAACGTGATGTCACCACACAGGAAAGTCAAGCGAGTCACGCCCACTGAGTGGCTGTGTTTATCGCTATTTGTACACTATTTAAAACGGGAGACAGTTTTTGTGCGATTGACAAACAGTTTGAGCATTAAGTTTGAGATTTCTTTTTAAAGACTTCCGAAATATAGAAAATAGTCAAATGGATTGCAACAATTTACTGAAACAAATATTAAGCTTTATGTGTAATAAACAAATATTTGCATGTTTTATATTATATTATATCACAAGTTTATATTTATACCAACTTTAGTACCAACTTTCAACACCTTTATATGTAAAGGTAAATATAAAGTTTTCCCAGCGTTGGGAGAGATTCCCTTCTTTTAACACTCTAAGCAGATGTACTTCATACAAATTTAAAGATTAACGTATTGTCAACACCGTAAACATTAAGAAGACCGATTTAAATCTTGTAAGATTCAGTTAACTTAAACCACTAAACAGTCTTTGCTCTAGTAAAAAATGTTTATTTAAAACTTTTCTTTGTAAAAAAAATTTAAAACGCAATCCGTGCAACACTTAAATGTGGTTCCTTTTGTCGCAACTGCTTTTAATTCCAGCAAAAAGTTGTGTGTTTTAATTGCGGTTTCTTTGTTTCTCCTATTGAAAGCAACCATTTTGCTGAATGTTTTGGCACTCAAGGGGCCATGCTACTACTACTAGGGGGATTAAAGCTGAAGTAAGTAAGGAAGAAAATGAACACCATGAAAGTATTTTTGCTTTTATTAGACATAAACATAGACAGTTATTGATTGGTCAGATAAACACGTAACATGTATTTTTTTAAGGTTTTATTGCGATAATCACAATCTGGCTATTTAAGTTCTTTGAATGCACCTGTTTTAAATTGTCAGAGAGGATTGCAAGTTCTTGCATAGTTTGAAAGACCATTAAATATTGATCGTAGGAACATTTATCAGTAATGCTGCTATTGACTGGTTGTTAGTCTGTACTTAATAACAGTAACGTATAAATTGTGATAATGTGAGAAGTGTTGAAGGTTTCTGAATAAATTTTGGTTTGACTGTATGTGCTTTATACATTTAACCAATATGCATGTTAATAAGCAAGTAGTTCATAATGAATTTGTGTACCTTAATATATAGTGTAACCAAAAATGTCCCACTTTAGCTTTTTTGTGCAATGATCTGATGAAATCAGAATAGCAATTAGATAAAATTTCAATGCCCAATGACTTTACGCAAAGAGCACACAGCTTTTTTAGGTAATGTACTGTAACAAAGTCGCTCCAATTTTTCCTCCTTATTTTACATCTTTCCAGATGATTATGTCTCATTCATATTTTTGTTAAGATATGAATTTGTTATTATTCATGTAGCTAGTTGTAAACTAGTCCGGATACTATTGAAGGATGCTAAAGTGCTTCAGCATGAGGTGATTAGAATGTAAAACACCTGCAGTGCCAAGATGTAGTAATACAGTATTTGGTAATGCAACATTGCCTCCAATTGAGCATCCGTGGAATTATTTCAGACATAGTGGGTTTTTCTTATGCTTTTTGGTGTATGGTGTATCTCTTATGAATCAAAGAGGTCAGCTAAGTCAAGTGTTTAGATTCTACACACCCAAACAAAACTCATCTGTGCATGTTTTGTTGTTGAGACTCTGGAGGTTCTTTGTGCATAATAGATGTCATGAAATGTCTTTTAGGTCAATTATACATTTATGTGGGTGTGTGTGTGTATTGTTTGCAGGCAACAGTTCAGCTTTGTGCTATTAGCAGAGAATGTCCCTCTGTTCTGCTATCGGTCAGTAAATAGCATTCACTTGAATTTCTCCTGTTGCCTATGGCCTGAGTTGCCCTTTCACTATTACACAGTAAGCATCTGTGTGTGAGGGAATGCCTGTGTCCAGCTGAATGCAACACACCCTCGGGACTTTAGTGCCCCCTCACATGATTAGCAGAGAGTTTGTGTGGAACAGCAGTGCATGCTGGGAGTTAGTTAGATCTGGGAGCATTTGTATAAAATTTCTCAGAAATACTCTTAAAAATAGCCTTAAGCTTTGACTTAAGTTAGTTAAAACAAGGGGCATATTATGACTCGCAAAGGCCTCAAAGACCCCCGCCCCCACATGTTGAGTTTCTTGTAGATTTTGTGATTCGCTTTATAAGACGTTAATTAACACTATTTGATCCTGATCAAAACCTTTGCATTTGCAAATCCACAATCCATTTTTTGCTTTTGAACAACCATTTTTTAAGATTTGCCAAAATCCAGTCGGACTACTTTTGAATAAATGGCCCCTGGAGTCGCTGGGAACACTTTGTATTGCATGTGTCTGCTATTTTTTTCAAAGACATATGACACTTGCATTGTATGAATGACCAAAGACCACTATTTCAGCTAAAAAATGTCTTTACTGTTCTACTTTAGAAACAATGTTTCTTACATTTGGTATGCTGTCTTGAATATCCATGTGCTTGTTTCTCCAAACCTATCTGTCTGAGCTTTTGATCCAAATTGCGTTGTAATTGGATTTGCATAGATGCACCGTGTATTTCACAAATACATTAGTTTGCCATGTTTCCATCCTGTTTTGTAATCGACAAAGCAAATATTAATGTCTTCTGGCTGTTTCCGTCCAGTTGTCCTTTTATCAGTGAGCGTACTGACATAAAAAAAATCCATTGTTATTTTAGTTTTGTTATAATGCTAAAAATGTCTAGCCTTCAGGCATATATTGCAAATTCGTGGGCCTAGCTTTTGCATCCCAAATATTTGTAAAGTTTTCAGAGTAATGAGAAATCCAAATTTGCAGTCCAAAAGATCTGTACCAGACCCGAAATGACCCAAATCAAGTCTTACGCGAACCCGACGTGTATAAATTAATTTTTTTTTTAAAGAAAGACCTTACACCGGAGTCTGACCTGACTCGGTGGTAATTATATTCCAACCTGACTAAATCCGAAGGTAAACATCATCGACGTGCGTTCCGCCTGCAGCTTTGCACGTTCCCTCGGGAGTCGGTAATGTTAGATAGAATCCTGATGCTGTATTTGGCCCGCTACTCCATCAAGGGATTTCTGATTTGGGCTTTCAGTTGTGAACAGAGGATTTGAAGAAAAGAATGATTACGATAGCCTAATAATTGTGGATCCGCTAGTATTGACTGCAATGCTATTCACCGCATCTCTGGCGAATTGCGCAAAAGAAATGAAGGCGCAGCGCAATACAGTTTCCTAATGACAAATGTCAGCTCTATTTCTGATCCGAGTTGTTAGTCTTCGGTCTGGTTTGCTCAAAAATACACCACGCGAACACGCACTAAAGCTGTTCAAAGCATTTTTGTATTTAGCATATTGCCGTGTCAAGCCCTTTTAACGTTTTCCAAGTGGTCTGCATTAGCTTGACTGATGCTTATTCTCACATAACATTTCTACTTGAATTTATCTCCTCTAAAGCTTCATTGGAGATCTCATATTTAATTTATGTCTATTTCGGGTTCTCTTAAGGTGTTGTAAGAGAAAGATCTTACAAACTGATGACACTAAATGAAGAAACATATGAGAATCACTCCAAAGCTTAGAAAAGCAACCAATAAGCAATACATTTTTCCTCTGGATAAGGATGACAGTGACAAACGTATTTACTGCGCACTTATTGACTTATGTACTTTGAAGAAACACTGACCAAATACAGTATGTAATTGAAATCATATGAAGGTAAGCAGATAAAGAACAACCAGTGACTTATTGACATGGTATTTCATGACATAAAACAGGCCTAATGCGAATATTTTGTGTCATTATTAAACAAATTTGACATTCTTACCAAAGGACGCTGACAAAGAAAAAGATACTAAGAGACCATAAGGAATAAACCGTTAATTAACAGTTAATTCTTAGTTCACCTAACAGGCACAAGCATGCACATACAACCACAGGATCTAGTTCAACACACGTGCACAGTCAACATGGAATGGGCAGGCAGAAAATAAAAGGGCTTCCTATCTGTGAGTTGTACAAAGTGAGTACCTCCTCTAGTTTACATCCACGCAGCTCTAAAAATAAAACCCACAATTTAAGATTGTCCAATGTCTGCTGCTTCTCATGCTTATTGACTAGGCTAAGATCACTGATCTTTGGGTAGGTAGCAGAGATTTGGAAGCCTTTTGACAAAAATCTAAATTAGGGTGGCATTCTACCATATTTTGTTTTCAGATTATCTATTTATGACAGTAATACGAGCAATTTGTTAGCAACAGATATGAATGTTATTGTTCAATCTAAATCCAACTGGACCAAAAATAATCTTCCTTTTTCTTGCTTAAAGTTGTCATGAAATAAATATGACAATTCAAATCTGCCTCCATTTGTTGGCAACACCCATCTTCCAACTATCCAATCAGTTCTCAATGGACGAAACAAAGTCCCGCCCTACATTTCCTCTCATTTCAGAAGCCGATTCTCTCGGATATACGTCCCGAAGAATTCTGCCAAAAAAACTTACAAGTGACACGGAATATCAATCCAAATGAGAGAATAGTGGCAGTGGCTTGTGTTATCCATTGTGATTTAATCGGATGTATAAAAACAAGCGTTGCATTTTGAAATGAAACTAGCAGCAGACTGACAGTATATTAATACAGGATAATATACAATAATTGGTAAACTGCAGTAACATTTCTCCTTTTGCAGGGAAACCTTTACATAATGACCCAATTGTGTCAGAATTCATAGTAATGTTATTCTATTGATGTTTAGGACTAAGGGTACATACGCTTTTTGGAAAAGTATAGAAAAGCATGGATTTTTATTTACATTTAGTTACTTTTATCCAAAGTGACTCACAAAGAGTTCAGGGGTCGATAATAAGATACAGGAGCAATAATACAATAGGTACTAATACAAAGTTACTTGTTTTCACAAAAAAACAGAACAATACCTGTTGAGAGAAAGAGAGAGGGTTAGTTTTTTTTTCATTTGCCTGTCAAGTATTCACAGAAGAGGTTTTAAGTGGTTTTTTTTAATGTCGTGAGAGATGTGGTTGACCAGAATGAGTTGGGAAGAATGTTCCACCAGGATGGAGCCGTGTAGGAGAAGGAAATGAGACGCCGCTCGTTGGCTGAACACGGGGCTCTTGATGGGGTGTAGGAGGGTGTGAAAGTATGCCGGTTATTTTATTGTTTTCCAGGTCTGTATAAGTATGGAAAAAATGCAATGAGTTTGGAGAAAATTATGAGTTTCCAGAATTTTATCCCATCCGTTTTTCTAAAATCTTAAATTAGGAATTTCTGATAAGAAATTTATTTTTATGAAGTTAGAAGCATGTTTCGAGCACTGCAAAAAGATCTGAGTTGGACCAAATCTGCTGGAGGACTGTTTGCTGTGATTTGATGTTACACATTAGGCAGCAGCAGAGCCATTGAGAGAGAGTTGCGTTGACTCCGATGGAACAGTTTTTTCACAGCAATGGCGGTTCATGGAGGCTCTCAATAGTTCCCAGAGGTTACCAGTAACGCATGGACCTGCAGCAAAACAGACAGATTGCACTCCCAATTTGAACGTGGTTGACTCGAGTCAACTTTTAAATAACAAACCTGACTAAACGGCCGACTGTAACATCCAATAATGCAAACTAGAAAATGTTGAAACGAGACAACTACATGACCAGACCTTCCTAAACTGCATGGCTAGATCATCCTAAACTGCATGGCTTTGACTCAGGTGCGTTTATTGGTTGTGGTTTGCTATTAAAACAACAATATTATTTGCAAATATTTCAAACGCATCAATGAATTCTTGTTCTTTAATTCTCTTTCTATAATATTATTATATTATATAATATATAAAAATATTAAATAATTGTAACTTTTGTAATTTGATGTCTATGTCTGAAACCGAACAAAAAGTCAAAGGAATAGCACTTACATTTGTCATTTCAAAACCAAATGCTCTTGAAAGATTAATTGTATTTCACATGTAATAATTCTGGTTTGGTTTAAAACAGACAATTTATTTATGCCTATTTAGCTTTGCATATTGTGTTTTTTTCTGTACAAAGATAGATTATTACTAAGTTATTCTGCTTCTAGTGCTTATAGTTTAGACCTAATTAATAAAGTAGCCTTGCTCTAAATATAGCTGTCCTTGAGGCTAATTTTGAGCCTATAATATGTGCTTTGCTGTGTTTGAGAACTGCTAGACTCATAATAATTCAAATTTACATATGCTTATTATCCTGTCCATGACTCAAGTGTAGCGTTAACTCTCTGTACCGTTACATAGACCATACTGCATTTTTATAAAACAAAATGCCCAAAAAACAGACCTAATTTCAATTTTGTTTCTGAAATAGTACTTTAATGTAACCTGTAGTCACTTCAAATGAATTGCTAAAATCTTGTATTATAACTGCAATACAGTTTCCTTAATGGGCGAGGCGTTTATGAGTAATGATGAATGGGAACCATGGGCCCTTTCCTCCAGTCACTTACAATCATGTCTGATAAAAGGAAATTATTGGATGCTACCAACTTGACGTTAAGGGGAATTACAAATTGCAGTCAAATGACGGACGGCCTTCAGATTTTTCCATCACTTGTAAAATAAATATGTCAATGACGGATAATTTTCACTATTATTAAATTAAGTTTTATTTATATAGCGCTTTTCACAATGTGCATTGTTCCAAAGCAGCTTTACAGGGGAAAATTACAAAACACAAAAACACAAAAAAAAGGTAAAACACAGTATTTGGTGTTTATATAACAAGTTAAATTATTCTGGTAAATAATATATTATAAATGCAGTCTCCCGGTGGTTGATTTTGCATAAATTGTAATTAAGTACATGCTTGGCTGAAAAGATGTGTCTTTAATCTAGATTTAAATTGGGCGAATGTGTATGATCCTCAAATAGTGTCGGGAAGGTTATTCCAGAGTTTAGGTGCTACGTATTAGAAAGCTCGAGCCCCTTTGGTGGATTTAGTAATTCTTGGTGTGATATAAGCTCTGTTATGTAGGTAGGGGCTATACCGTTTAAGGCTTTATAAGTGATTAAAAGAACTTTAAAGTCAATACGATACTTAATGGGTAGCCAGTGAAGGTTTGATAACACTGGGGTTATGTGATTGTATTTTCTGGACCTGGTTAGAACTCTGGCAGCTGCATTCTGAACTAACTGTAGTTTGTTTATTGATGATGCAGGACAACCACTAAGTAGCGCATTACAGTAGGTCATGAATGCATGAATAAGCTTCTCTGCATCAGCAACACATAGAATATTTGGCAACAATATTAGGTGGCAAAATGCTGTTTTTGTGACTTTTGAGATGTGATTTCGAAATGACAGGTTGCTGTCTAATATAACGCCTAGATCTTTTACTGTATTTGTTGGAGTAACAGTTAATCCTTCAACTTGCAGGTTATAATCCGAAATGCGGTTTGGTTAGAATTTAAAAGAAGGAAAGTTAATTAAACTTAAAAAGTTTTATTAAATAATTTTATTTAAATTAAAACACTGAGCCTTTCTTTTGGGGCGATGGTTGGTACTAATTCATAGGACAGACTTGGAGGTTGAGTTTTTACTATTTTGTCTCGTATGTCGTATGTGTAAAATATTTTATGAATTCATTGCTACCAAGGTTCGGCAGAATAACCAGGTCAGTTGATGTCTGTTTATTTGTTAATTTAGCAACTGTACTAAATAAAAACCTTGGATTTTTTTTGTTAGTTTCTATTAGGTTACGGAGTTGCTCAGCTTTCACTGCTTTTAGTTCCTTTTTATAACAGTTTGCACTCTCTTTCCATGCAATTTTAAAGACCTCTAATTGGGTTTGTTCCCATTTGCGCTCCAGTGTACGTGTTTCTCTTTGAAGGGCGCAAGTGGTAAAATTGTACCATGGTGCTATGTTTTTCTCATTAATCTTTTTTTACTTCAAAAGAGTGTAGTAGTTCTGTAAACGCCACTGCTAATGCATCGTTAGCGCTATCTATGTGGATATAAAAAAAATTGTAAACGTTAACCAATAGGTCCAATAAGAAGTCCGCAAACTCTTTCAGAAAATCAGTGTAGGGACCAGGGGGTCTTTACACAGTAGCCAATGTAAAAGAATGCAATGTTATTTTACTTTTGTTTGAAACAATTATGTTCAAGGCAACCACTTTAAATGATTTAAATTCATGCTCTGTTCTCTAATTTACAGTAAGAAAGTCTCTAAAGATTGTTGAGGCACCACCACCTCGACCAACCCGACGTGGCTCCTGCATATAACAGTAGCTTGGTGGGGTACTCTCATAAAGACCGAAATAATCATTTGGTTTAATCCAGGTTTCAGTAAGACAAAGTATAATAAAACTGTTGTCCGTGATAATTTCATTTGCAATAACTGCCTTAGAATTTTATAATTGCCAATAATTGCCCGAACTTTATAAAAAAAATAGTCTACTGAACTTTTCAAACACACGGAGTAGAAGTATTATAATACCGATGAAAACTTACCCTTGAATTTGCGTGCGTCAGCCCGGGATGTTTCCAGCGCCGTTTTACGTTCTCGCAGCCATGTCTGCTTCTCAAGTACATCCTGGATCTGCTTCTCCACAGCCCCAATTCCGACTGAAGTGCGAGCGTTTCCTCATCTGCACTCAAAGGAACAAACACGTCTGAAAAATTAGCTATTAGTGATGTAATAATGAGAATAGCAAGTTATTCCCATGAGCTCTCCCCACTGATGAGACCGTGTAGGTATTCCACGTGTTGCAAGTTTGGTCGTGGGTGTAGGGATCTACATAGGCTATATTATATTTACTAATATATGTATATAGCAAAATAATAATTCAAAGTAATTTTTCAGTTCTCTGATGGCTGCTTCACATCGGTCCCAGTGGGCAGGAGCAGACCTGTATACCCAAGCCCCGCCCCCGATGTCATCGTTCATCACGATGTTTTACTATAGCCATCGTCCGATGCCAATTTGGTTGACATCGCCCAATCTTCATAGGGACCCCATTCTGAGAGACCGACAGAAAGGGAACATCTCGGTTACAACTATACCCTCTGTTCCTTGATGGAGGGAACGAGACGTTGTGTCCTTCATGCCACAACACTTCGACGTCCCCTCTAGCGAGCGGGAGATTCCTTCCTTTTATACCCATATCCACAGGGCCCAGACTGGCATGCCATGCCATTCGACAAGTTTATTGGCCTTTAACAATCAGAGATGATAGGTTCTCAAGTTCAAACCCCATTCTGTCTCGACAGAATATCTTGTTCCCTCCTTCAGGCAACAAAGGTTACAGTCATGACCGAGACGTTTGTGTGTTGGGGTATATAAAGCCATATGAAATCCGCTAAAAAGTTCTGTTTATAAAGGCATAAAAAAGGTTTGACTCAAAAAGAATGTGTGTGTTTGTGGGAGGTGATTTGGTCTGCTAAGACATACTAAAATGATTTGACTCTGTGGAATGTGTGTGTGTGTGTGTGGAGGCTTTTAATGTGTAAATGAGTCATTGGTTCCATATGGTGCAATAGTGGAACTGCTTTCTACTGTCCTTTGCCCCTTGGGTCTGTCTTTTTTCCTTCTTGTGTTTCTTCTCATTTAAGGAGAGAAACACACTGCTCAGCGCTTTATGCACAGGGCCTGCTGGGTACTTTCAGTGGGTGGTTGCACTTTAAAGATCTATTGCTTGTACATCTCAGCCTGTCTGACACTCTTTTTAAATCTACTTAGGATAAAGCAGCCATCTTCAGCAAGCGTTTTCCATTTTCATGCTTTCCTAAGTTTTTAAAAACAGGATCTACCACTGGTTAGCCCTGCCCACTTTTGCCATTGGCTGGTTAGGATTTTTAAACAAACAGGGCTGAAAAGCCACATGATGCGCTTGGTAGTTTTGCACCTAAACTATCATCATAGATGCAGCAAGATGCAAACCCATTTAGCCTGATGCATTTTGTGTAAGTCAAGTGTAGCTTGGCGTGCATGCAACACCATATACCTTTCACCCTAACCACCTACATGCCTCAAATGTCACAAAACCAACTCTGTACCAATAAAGTCTTACTGCAACTGCAGTTTAACACTGTGTTTCCATAATTATGGGAGAAGAGAGCAAAGTGACTCGCATTCAAGGGTTTATGGGGCAGCATTAATACCTTTTAATGGACAGATGAGGATTGAAAAGGCCGAGCTGTTCCTGTTCTATTGTCCACTGTTAGAGCTGTGATACATATTATTGTGCAGGGCGGCTTGGAGGGCTCATAGTTCTTGCTGGCGTCTTCACATACTGGTGAGTTCACTCAGACAACTCAGCTTCACAAAGGATTGTTTTTCTGGTGGTTCAACATTGTGAATGAGCATCCATCTGGTTTTAAATCAGAGCAGGGCGGCCCAAGAGCTTTACTGCCAATCCTAAACTTCAGCCATGAGCTTGTTTTCTTCACTTTTGAATTGACAAGATGTGAACGTTACAGAGAAGGTTAAATTTGATCAAGATTAGCTTGAGACATTCTTTCTTAAAAAACAGATTATTTTCCTAATCTTTTTATGAGATTATCCCATTTCATCCTAGATATAGGAGAAAACTGAAGAAGACAGAACTTTCCTGTTGATAGGCAATCGCCAATGACAACTGTGTACTGAGATGTGGGAAGGCAAACAAAATAAAGCCACTACAAACTACTTATCTTTTGCGAATACTGCTGTTTTAATGAAAACTTACATTATGTGACATTATGTGACAAATCACTTAAGACTTTAGGGATAGTCAACCCAAAAATTAAAATTCTGTCATCATCATTTACTCGCCTTCGAGTTGTTCCAAATCTGTATAGTTTTCTTTATGATGATGAACACAGAGAAAGGTATTTGGAAGAACGCTTATAATTATTTTTTGCCCGATTTTTATACAGATGAGGAACAACTCGCATGGAAGTAAAAGATGACAGAATTTTTGTTTTTGGGTGAAGTATCCCTTACATGCCTAAAAACATAACGGATAAGTTACAGCAGATAATGTATAAGATATGAATTAACAGAGGAATTCAATAGATCTATTATCGCAGGTAATGAAATGACTGAAATTATGAATTAGTTTTTAACATCGTTAAATCAGATGTTTGGCAACACTGTCACTTAAGTAAATAAATATGTTGCACCAGCAATATGTCCAAATAGGTTTTTTCTTTTTTTGTAGAAATTTCAAATGTCAACATGTACAAGAGAGCACCTGAACCTTTTTTTCCCACTATAAGTACTGAGTACGACTGATAATTATAAAACAGACGGGTTATATGTGCATATGTTGTAATACAGTATGATACCTCATTTGAAAGGTAACATTAGCATTAGCAAAACGTGTAAAAAAAATTAATAAAAACAATTTAACCACATCTGAGGGCCTGCCGTCTACCAATAGTAAGCTGACCCCATGACTGGTCTTAAATTAGTAGTTGGTGGTTAACCTTGGGCTCGGCTGTGGGCAAAGTAATGTTGTAACTCAAACTATATCAGTTTCAATACCACAAATTTTGGTTATTCAGCTGATCAGATATAGGGCTTGTCTTGTGATTCAACCAAAAGTTCTGTTTCGCGGTGTTACTGTAGTTATGCTTAAAGGGGTCATATACGTGCTTTTATGTGTCTTTGGTGTGTTATAAGTTGCCCATGCAGGTATTAGGCACGTAAAATTGCAAAAATGTAAGTATCGCAACAAAAGATGGACTGAGGCGCTGGCTACACAAACCAATACACGCTTAAGGAGTCATTTCCTAAGCAGTTTTACGTGACTTAATAAATTGAGATGTTGTGATTGAACAGTTTGAGACAAACATTGTATTTAGTGCAATACAATGAAATAAGTATTTTGCTTCTTGAGTTGATGTTTTCTTGGTCTAATTTGCAAACTGTACATACTGTACTGGAGTAATAAGGTAATGCTTTATAAATAAGCCAGTTGACTGAATAGTGCATCAGTGACATTAACTGACCAGTTATAAACCCTACTTGGATATTTGTGTGAGATGGCCCAAAAACAGGTTCAAACAGGATCGCACACACACACTTAAACATTTTATTAAGTCGATGCCCAATGACACATTCAGATATTAAACCTGATAAATGCCTGCCATGACATTTGCTGTACTTTACAACCAAACACTCATCATGTTGATTTTGTGCCATTCAGAGAAATGTGGTAACCTAGCAACCAAACGGGTTTGTCTGGCGGTCATTTTGGTGTTTTTCCTGTTTCCAGTTGTGTTGCAGGAAATGCCCTTCACATACATGCACACTCACTTTTCTTCATAAAGACTGTTAAGACTTTAGAAATAAGACATGGTTCACTCTGAAAATGATGTGTTAATTATCAACACATTGTTTGTGTTAACAGATTACATGTCATTTTGTGTTAAAAGAAACATGTAAATGGTGTTTGTGTAAAAGATTTGTCTAGTTTGAGATTAGATGAGTAGACAATACATTTAATCGTCAGTGCTTCCTGTTGTTGTGGGACTGTGGCCCTGAATTAAGTCACACGTTAATGAACATATTTGTGAATTCATTGCATCATATTTACATTGGCACATTAGATTCATTTCCCTTCTACTCTCTGAACATTCTGTTTTTTAATGCAGTTTATTACACGGCGCTTGGAAATACTCTATACTGATTGGCCAATCGCAAGATTCCAAGGTCTGATATTACCAAATCACTAAATCATGCAACTCAATGCCATAAAACAACATAGAGATTTTGTTTTATGAGATGTATAAAATATATTTGGCGGAACAATTAGTGTCACAGACGAGGTGAGAAACAAGAACAGAGGACCCAGGCGCAGACAGCGGGTAAGGGGTTAAACTGTTAACAACCTTATTGTAAAGTTTTACCACATACAGGCAAACGGAAATGTATTCAGACACCTTCAAGATTTCACACATTATCGCAGTTTATTCGGTATAGTTTCGAAAATAGTAATACAATATGACAGGAACTCAGAGTAAAACTGTGTCAGAATAAATTCATTTTAATAATGTCAGATAACTTTGATAGAAATGTGTGTCATGGATTAGGTTGGATAGCTGTCAGCTGTTGAATTTACGTACACAATGAGATAAAACCAATTACTGGCGATTTGTTCAGTCTGTGGTGTTAAAAGCTTGCATTAGCAAATAAAGAGAAAGACACTTGATCAACAAAACATGGTCAGAATAATTTGGTCCCAATTTCTTAAATCATTTTTACTGGTAGTCCACTGTATGGAGAATATTTGGGTACAATATGTCACAGTTTACTTTATTTAGCTATTCTCACTTATAGAGGTCGACTGATATGTGTTTTTCTCTGGACGATTTTTTTAAATTGTGTGCATTTTTTCCTTCCATTTGATCGAAAAAGAGCGATCAAAACGCATCTTGATACCAACAACAAACAGAGTCCGGCCAACAGACACATTTAAGACAGAAAGCTAACCTGCGAGTTTTAGCCAAAGGTTTTGTCTTTTAACAAGGCATGGCTGCAGAGTTCGAGTTTCTCCGTCTCACAGCCTCAGAGGGAGAGAAATCATCTGGTACAAAAACATTATAGATAACGTTGGAGTTTATCTAACTATACAATGCGGAAAAATGTAATAATTTAGCCGCTGGGCTCATCACCAGGTTATGGTACCTGTGCATACATGTAACCCAATAACTCTATTGTTAGCGAGCCTTCAACCACAGTTCTAAAAAGTTACTCGCATTCTCAAATAGCATCATATTAAATCAATGGAATATACAAGGCTAGGTTAAGAACGAAGGATAAAAATAATTTACAGTTTTTTTGGCAAGTTTTCAGGTAGTTAACATCACAGTGATATGCCGTGTGTTTCACAACAACGCTAAGCTGCCGGTTGATTAAAAACTCCCAAAAATCGGCCCCAATTTATCAGCCGGCCCTCTACTAACTTAAAAAAATGTACTACAGTGTCCTGTGCCCACTTTTGTGATTTGACTGTATGTACAAGATACAATTACTTTAACCTGTTACTATGAAATAAATATTTTTTGCACATAATTTGCAGAATACAACCTCATCCGTCACATGTAGTCTTACAAAACCCATATTTGTAGGTATGAAGACATGGCAACCACTCGCGGCGAACATTCTGTCTTAACAATGTGTTCCAAACTGCGTAGTACTGAAATGTGCGCGTCTTTTTATATCTACTTCTGGCCGCCTGGTGGGAGTATGTTTTTCCTTAATACGATGGTAACTACATCGAGTGCAAACCCCTGCAGCGTTGGAAACTTCGGCATTTCATTTCTAAGGTGATTTCAGATAACCGCATCTTTCGAAAGATTTGCGTGGCTTTCATCCGATCGCCGGGCTTCATCTAAGCTTTGGACACCGCTGAAAGATATGTGGACATACATACATAGCTTTTATCTTGGTACTGACGAAATTTCATCGAAATCCATAGAGGAGAAGGTATTTTACTAAATCACGGAAATTGGGTAGTCACATTTGTGGCGGGTAGATTAGCGATTGTACTGCAGGCGTCGTTCTAAAAAAAAACATCCTCTGTATTTAAGAATAAGCATTTTCGATCATATGACTTCTATTGTACTTAATGTTTACTATTTGAATATATTCCCCGTTATTATAAATATCATAACTTTCGCAATCCTCAACTGCTTTTCACAATTCAGGTGTCGTCGTAAAGGGAATTTTCAGCTCTGTCTAGAAATGTGATCCATTTTTAATTTAGGGGTGTTTGGAAATGTTGTTATCATACCTAATATTTGTATATTGTAATTATATAGGCTGAGACCTAGAATATAAATGATTACCGGAAGTGTGATTTTCTTTGTTATGTTTACAAAATAACTTTTATCCACACATGATGTAGAAATCATAATGCACTGCTATCAGTAGCCTTTAAAATGGTGTTCTACAGTTTCATCTGTTCTGACATGTATTGGTGTGTGTCCATGAGTGGAAAGTTTGTGTGGTTGTGTGTCACATTTTCATTGTCCTACTCAGGTTCACCACATCCTTTCAAACAAACTGCACACTCTAACTGCACACGTTCAATGCAGAAATGCAAACAGGGGTTCATTACAGCAGAATAATGTACTCAGCACCACACCCTCAACACACTTTAAGAGTCTTGACATGCAACAGGTGACAGATGTTATTAGCTGAATGGTTAGAGACTAAAAATGGAAATCCTACCCAAGCATACAGTATCTGTCTACATCATCTGAAATGCGTTTCAATGGAATTGGGCCTCTCAGCCCTTCTCTGGTCGATCTGGTGAAGTCTTCTCACCCAGTCTTCCACTCCTTTCAACATTAGACAGCCAGTCTTTCTGCTCTCACAGTGCCATCCAATCATATCTCGTAGTATACCCAAACAGGGTTGGAGGATACGCTTTGCAGTGAAGGGTCTAGTAAAAGCATTGGGAAGAGTTATTATGGTTTGGGCTGAAATACAGGTAAAAAATCGACTACGCGTTTATATTTATGCCCCCAATCCCGATGATCAGAACTTTTTTTACAAATTTGGAAACTGAGTTGCAAGTAGCTGTGAATCAATCTGAAATGTTCACCTACTACTGGAGCCACTCCTTGATCGTAGCGGTTCAAGAATATATAATACATCGAAAGCAAAAATTATACTGCTAAGGATGTCAACATCTGGTGCTATAGATATTTGGCAACTCCTGAACCAAGAGCAGACGACATCTTACTATCTGTTTCTGATCCCGGTAGATCAGTAATATGCCGCCTTAGAATAATAGATGATTTTTCTAAGTTCTCGGGTTATCGGGGGAATTGGGCTAACTCAGAAGCCCTTGCATTAACTGCATTTTGTCCTACAGTTTATTTTTATCGGGGTATTTTTCAACGGCCTAAGCTAGGTATTAGATATTGAAGTATTCTAGTTCCTCCGGACTTGAAAGTTTAAGTGAGTGTTCATTTTGATCCTAAAAAAATGTCCTGTGATTTCAATTGGTGGGTTTCTCTTCCCTTGGCAATGACAGGGAAAGTCAATGTAATTAAAATGAGTTGTACACCAAATGAATGACTTTCGATTCAAATTCCAATTTCTTCTATTAAACAGTTTGACAGGATGTGTAAGAATTGTATTTGGAACGGCATGCGACCTTGGCTTCATCTAAATGAGCTACAGAGGCCCATATATGCTTTAGTAGTTAAAGTTGAATCTAATCATCTAATCTAATATATAAAGGTGGTCTAGGCTTGCCAAATGTATTGGATTACTATTATGCTTATAGTCTTAGACACATGGCGCATTGGTCACTTCCTCCAGTGCGAGCCCCTCCCTGGTTTAAGATCGAACACTGTGCCTTGCCGTCAATTCAGTTGTCATATATAGTTGTAAAATCACCCAATTATTTCACATTTAAATGCAATATGGTTAAAGATATTTAGTTTACGCAGTTTTGACAATTACTTATGTTAATTCAAGTATGTGGTTGAACCCTAAAACTATGTATTAACAAAGCGCAGTGTTTACCCTCAGTTTACAGCATTGGGAGGGTCCGGAGGTCCGGACAATACTTTTTTAATTAATAATATTTAATCAGTTGAGCCCAGTCGAATATGTATATAAGAAGTTAACATCTAAAGTATTGTCAGGCCATTTATTTTATACTCTGATTGCCACAGACAGTATGTATGAAACATAGAAGGCCTGTTAACTGAGAAAATATGGTGTAGGCTCTGGTGCTAAAGCAAAGTCCTAGTGGTCTATTTTAATACTTAAAATAACTACTGACAGCAAAATGTAAGCAATGAAATTAATTTATCGTTTTGGAAAAAAAATTGACCGTTTTGTATGCTGTGCCTTTGGATTTGAGGATAGGTCGGTTAAGAACCAAACAAATGGCACACAAGATGTAACCCTTGACCCTTTGTGTTAGCTAACTAGAGCTTGAGGAAATTGTGGACATCCAGACATTTATGTGAACAATACCAAGCTTCCTCCTTTATCCCAAAACAAAAGCACAAATACATTTCCACATGGACTGAGGATGACGTGGTGTCATGGGTTAAAGCCGAGATTTTTGCTCTACCCCAAGTCAAACACACTTGCATGTCATTTGGAACTCCAGGACCGACTCTGGCCTAAGATGATAAGTCTTCAATGATCAATACTGTATGTGAAGTTGAAAAGAGCAACTCATACAGTATGTTGGCCATGTGTATGGCAATGAGAAACTTGTAAGAGCATTGCGTTAACAACACAAGGTTGTGAGTTCGATTGCACATACCTATGTATAAATGTATTGGATAATGCAATGTGTCGCTTTGGATAAAAGCATCTGCCAAATGCATAAACATAAATGTTTTTGGAGTAACTATTGGACTAATCCTAAGGTCTTTGTGATGGTAAAAAAAATGAACAGTGACAATAAGGTTTTATAATTCAATAAAATAAACTATACCTTTAAATTTGAAAGTTTAAATATTTCTTTAAAACAGTAAATATCTATATCCTACATATTTAGCCCCAAATCACTAGCAAGTAGGGATGGGAATCGAAAATCAATTCCAATTTGGAATCGGAATCAAAAGGTTAGAAATTGGAACGGAATCTAAAGGAATAGGAATCAGATACCTGAAATGAATGCTAAGTTTGATATTTAAAGTTGGCAGTCAACCTTTTCTGAAGGCTAGGCACCTCTTCATTCTTCTTCGTGTCCTATTTGGTAAACTCTTCATGATGAGGTTTCTTTAAGAACATTGAGTGAATGGTTCTTTGGGGAACTGAAATGGTTCTTCTTTGGCAACCCTGTGAAGAACCTTTGAAGCCCTTTTTCTTAAGAATGTGAATGGAAACTCATAATCTGATTTGCACCAAAAGATAATTTCTCTATTTTAATAGACTGAGCAACCGTTATAAAGTGATCTTGTGGAACAGATAAAGCCCTCTTTGTTTTTGTCTTTCTTCTGTATTCCCCAAAAGAGCAAAGTACAGCCATTCACAGGGCAACAGGGCAAAGCATGGCTGCAGCAAGCTGTGTTATTAACCGAGGGCCATTGCTTAATTTACATCCTTAGCCTCCAAGAGGTATGCTGTTTATTTCTGAATTCATCATAACCATCACTGGTTTTGTTGAGCTTCTGACAATTTCTATTGGAATATTCCTATTGTGTGAAACCTGCTTAGCCACACCTTCATGATGTGCCATGGTGAGCAGTGACTTTATTCTGTGGAATACAAGAGATGATGTGTATCTTTCAACAATGTAAATCCAGCACATGACCATCTGTTACTCTCTTTCTCTCCTGAAATGTGTTGACACCGTGGTGCCACACTAAGCCATGTTGCTGAGTTTGACAAATGGTGGAAATGAAGGCGAGTGATCCAGGTTATGGATGTATATGGATGTGTTTTTTTGTGTGACAGTCTGGACACAGTGGTGTGTGTGTAGGCATGTGTAGACTGTTCCGGGATGGCAATGTCCCATTTCCAAGCAATGATGTTAAGAACTGTAAGGTCATTACTATGGGGAAAACTTCCATTCCCTGATCGAGCTAAAAGCAGCAATACAATTGCACATTAATGCTAAGCAGCATTTGTGTTGAATGGCACACAAGAAGCATCACTGTTACCTGTCAGACATGACTGAAAGAAGTGTAAATGTCACAACTTCTTTTATTTTTCCCTTAAGATAACAGCAGATTCTCATTAGCTTCTCATCCTCTCGTGTCCTTTCCTTTTTTCTTCTCTGCGTCTTAGCTGTACTGGTAATGATAATAAACTAAATGGGTTTAAAGCTGATTCTCTGTGGGTTTTACTCAGAGCAAAGGTCAGGGATACAGTTCTTATTGTTCCGGAACTGCTCAGATTTTCTTTTCCTGTATATTTGCAATTCAGTATAATGTCATTGATCCAGGGTATCTTAGTAAAAATCATGGCAACATTGGCATTGGTAATCTGCAGCAAGAACGCGATGTGAATGTGTTTACTTGGATGAACATTTTGTACCTGATCCACATCGAGGCTTATGTTTGCAATAAAAAGTGTTTGTGTTGTTTATGTGCATTCCGAAGCTGTAAATGAACGGATGTGGGCTGAACCAAGCCATCAAAACTGAGAGCCAGCCGCTGGTTATGCTTTGGGCCAAGAAAAGATTAGTAAAGGTAGATTAATATAGCAAGAGGGCCTTTTGGGTTAGATGATAAGAAAACAAATGATGCAAGTCCCAATGTTTAGTACTAGACCAATGTCTGACACATACAGAGTGTTCCTGCTAGCTTCTCTTATTCTATAACCTTTTTCATGCGTGCATGAGAGAAAGAGAGATTGTTATTGTTATGGTGATCTTCTCGCTTGTCACTTGGCAATCACATCAGTCAAATGCAGTCACCTGTAGCTCTTAACTAAAGCAAAATGCCAAGAAAATGTACATTTCAAAAGCTTTGGCTAAAAATCAACCACTTCAAAGAAGGGTTTCATTCATTATAGTTAATGGAAATTCAACATTTTAGTCAGTGAAAGTCATGGAATTTGACATTTGGCTTAGAGTGGGAACCCTGCAGTCAAACCTCTCTCTCTCTTTCTGTCTCAGATCATAGAGGATGGGCTGTGTGCAATGCAAGGACAAAGAGGTTGCTAAGTTAACAGAAGACAGAGACACTGGCTTGTCTCAGAGTGGCGGCGGTGGTTATCGGTTTGCCGTGGATCCCACACCACAGATTTACCCTGGCTTCGGTGGGGTCACTGGGGTCACCGCCATTCCCAACTACAACAACTTTCACAGCGCTGTGGTCACACAAGGTGTAACAGTCTTTGGAGGGGTCAACACGTCGACACACCAAGGAACACTCCGCACACGAGGAGGCACAGGTAACATTTCATCCATCCATTCATTATAAATGTAAAAATGTAAAACTGAAATTGTGAAAGCTCAAAAGTCCCAACCAAATCAATTGTGTTGTTCTGTTGCTAGAAATGAGGAGAGGTGTTGCTCTCTCGTCATTGTTTTAAGGATTATTTGACCAGACAAAGGCTATAATGGCTATAGTTTTCAAATAGCTATAACAGCCAAACAAATTGCAGGTTGTAAATGTTATTTGATCTGTCTAAAAGCCCCCGCAGACAGAATTGTCCTTCACGCTGTCTATCTCTGTCTCTCTCTTAGGCGTCACTTTGTTTGTTGCACTCTATGATTATGAAGCACGTTCTGAAGATGATCTCAGTTTCAGGAAAGGAGAAAAGTTTCAAATCATTAACAGCACGTAAGTCTAAGACCCTGTGGTGCCTGTAATGCAACTGTATAGAACATGCTTCCAGTGCACTAACCAAGTAGCTACATCTACATATCAGCATAAGTATATTTCTGAGACTTTGTCAGCGTTTGTTTGTGTTTGACGGTGGTTTCCTGACTTTTGACAAGTGCTTAATTTATCATTCATCAGAGGATGCAGTTATAGTGAATATAGGTTTACGTACTCGTTCTTGAAAACAGGAAGTGCAGTGACATACTTACCTGTTGCCTACCACAGCTTGGCTCTGGTTGTGTTAGTTCTAAAAGAAGAACAGACAAATATAAATCCACATTGATGCCCGACACAGAAGTGTACATACTATTAAAAAATCATGCTACTGCTATGCGTGCGTATGTATCGACCAGAATTATTTTGTATAAGCAAGATATAATATATTTTAACTTGTAGCAGCTGTTTATTTGAATTTAATGTTATTTCTAATTTATGAAAGTTTTAAATTGAAATATAAAAATGTAAAAGTCCTTCTCTAGCTTGAACACTATTTAGTATTAGTATTACTATGGAATCCCAAACCTGCCTTAATTAAAAATAAATAAATACAAAAATAAATCCATGAAGAAATGTAAAAAAGCTAAAATAAACGAGTGTTTATACTGTTATTTCCGTATTTATTTGTAATTATATATTTTTTCAACATTCACATTATGTTTTCATTTATGTATTTATACATTTATTAATGTCCACTTTTATTTATTTCCACATTTATTCATGGATATATGTACATTTATTTATGCATGTATTTTTTGTCTGTATGCTGATCAGTATGATTATCATATTAGACATTAGCAATCGATCTCAGAGCGTTGGTGCTGAAGCTTTGAGGCCACAGGGACACGTTGTGGTGTGACCAAATGAAATATAGATAGGGTTACCACACATAGCCTACATATTCTTTATTAGGGACATGGCCATAAAACATTATCCGGCCGAGATTTTTCTAAAATGTCTTGGCACACATGAACAGAAACTGCACAACAACATGTCTGCTAGCAGACACTTGGACATGGATGCGTGTGGAATTATCCACTAGTAATCACATTTAATTTAAAAGCGCTGGATGGAGCTGATGAGAGGTCAGAACACTTTGAGAACCCAGCGCATTTCACTAAAGTCTACACAAGCATTATGGTCAATACGTTTGAAACACAGCTGCAAATGCAGTTTACATTGGCGTTTCTTTATTTTGCAATGCATAACACGTGGCATTTCAAATGCTTTTACAAGGTGGTCCTGTGGCCTCAAACGTTCTGCACAGCCGCTCTGATATCGATTGCTAATGTCTGATGTGAAACACGCCCCTACTCATTACCATACAGACAAAGAAATACATAAATAAATAACAATGAATAAATGTGGAAATAAATAAAAGTAGAAATAAATAAATGTTGAAATAAATGAAAAAATAAATACATTTGGAAAAATATATAATTACAAATAAATAAGGAAATAAAATTATAAATACTCTTTATTTTTTTGCTTTTTTACATTTCTTCATGGATTGATTGATTATAATTAAGGCAGGTTTGGAATTCCATATTGTACTATTCCAAACATAGCCATATTGAAGCGGTAGTGCTCCCTCTGCTGCGGGCTGGCGATACAGCATCTTCTCCAAATATGCCAAAACTGTAAGAGTAACTGGACATCATGACTATGAAAGATGATTCTTTTTCTTCAAGAAAAGGGCAATGAATCTGTTAGTGGAGAGAAGTAATTTCATGTTAGAGAGAGAGAATGCTTTACTGAATAAATGGGACCTACTCAGAAGAACACAGTAGATATAGGCAGATATAACATTTTAGATGATTTCTAGATATTACAAACTGTATAGTTTATTCCATTACATCACAGAAATAGAAGAAATTTTTTTAGATCTTCCAAAAGAACCAGCAAGGCGCTTGCTTACGGGTTAGCCTACAAAAATACGTCATCCCTTAGCCTCTCCATTGCTTGTTTTTTTTTTTCTTTAAATTATTTTGCAGTGTAGCCTATACTAATCCAACCGTTTTCATTTAATCATACTTTAGTTTATGATGTTTTCTGCCTTCGGCCAAGTGTTTCATTTTTCTTCGGCCAAGGATTTTCATTTCGGTGCATCCCTTGTTGTAGAATTTGGAGAATGACTGTTTGGGTCTTAAAGAAATAAAATATGCCACCATAACACCGAAAGTAATTAGGATAATGTTTTGTTTTCACCTTAATATACAAAAGAAAAACATAATTGGCGAATATGGACACCAATAAATCTTATTGACACTTAAGACAAAAAAAGACATTACCTTGATACTGTTTGTGATCCTTAGTAACAAATTAAATAATAAATAATAATAAAAAATAACCCCCATCTGAACAAACCAGACAAAAAATGACTTCAGATGCCACATGTACCTTCAATTATACCCAAAAGAAAAACAACTATGTTATGTTTGAAGATATGCAAGTGTGTGTATAGTATTAATTGAACAATTAAAGATTGATGGATGGGTAAAAATGGCACAGTTGTTAGAGTAAATGAATGTAGCGCAGGTCCAGATGTGAAGACGTGTTCTGCATGTTTATGACTTGCTCACTATGAATAAACGATGAAAGATCAGGTTTGTGTATTTCTCTATTTGTGTGTGTGTCTTAGTGAGGGTGATTGGTGGGACGCCCGCTCTCTTACCACTGGGGGAACCGGCTACATTCCCAGTAATTACGTCGCTCCTGTGGACTCGATCCAGGCTGAGGAGTAAGTCTCACGTCTGTGTGTATGTGATATGCATGCAATCTCAACAAGCCAGCAGTGTTCAGGGTGGGGGGCAATGAGGTGATGTCATTTAAAGCACTCCCGCGTTTAACCCATAGACCCCTCAGAGGGACGTTTGCCAAACATCTGCCCACTTTGAATGAATGCAATGTATCTGCCTGTAATCAGACAAACAGCTCTCACTATGAGTTGAGCCTAGATGTCAGGGCTAAATGGAACATTTTATTGTGGGATTTCTTCCTGATTTCCTAAGTTACGCTGAAGATCGATGATGTCATACTAATAATGGGGTGTTTTTCCATTGAATCTTCGGAAGCAGGGCGGATGTCAGCTGCTGGCTCAGCCTAGCATGCTTAACTGTAACCAGAGGGAGATATTTAGTATATGCAACATAGAAAGAGTCTTTATATTTATCGTTTAAATTTATTTCACAAGGATAGATACAGACGTGCTCAAATTTGTTTGGTACCCTTACAGCTCATTGAAATAATGCTTCATTCCTCCTGAAGAGTGATGAAATTAAAAGCTATTGTATCATGCATACTTGCAGTTTCTGATCGCACCATCCGTCGCTTTTTGAGCAAAAGTGGGCTCCACTTTTGAAAGAAAACATAAAGCCAGACTGTTATTTGCTAAAATTCATATTGACAAGCCACAATCCTTCTGGAAGAATATCCTTTGGACAGATGAGTCAAAACCAGAGATTTTTGGCAGGTCACATCAGCTCTATGTTAAGAGACGAAAAAATCAAGCTTTCAAAGAAGTGAACACCATACCGACAGTGAAACATAGAGGTGGCTCGGTTATGTTTTGGGGCTGCTTTTCTGCATCTCGCACAAGGTGGCTTGAATCTGTGCAGGGCACAATGGAATCTCAAGACTATCAAGGCATTCTGGAGTGAAACGTACTGCCCTGTGTCAGAAGGCTCTGTCTCAGTTGCAGGTCATGGGTCCTCCGAAGGATAATGACCCAGAATACAGCTAAAATCCCCCAACAATGGATAAGAACAAAGCATTGGACTATTCTGAAGTGGCCTTCTATGAGTCCTGATCTGAATCCTATCAAACATCTATGGAAAGAGCTGAAACTTGCAGTCTGGAGAAGGCACCCATCAAACCGGAGACGGCTGAAGCAGTTTACTCAGGAAGAGTGGGCCGAACTTCCTGTTAACATGTGCAGAAGTCTCATTGAGAGCTTCAGAAAACGTCTGTTTGCAGCGAAAATATTAGGTTAGGGGTCCCAGAATGTTTGTCCATGACATATACATTTGTTTTATTATTTACAATAGTATGTTGAATAAACAATCTAATGAAGTCTGATTCCTATTAAATATGGAATAAACAATGGTGGATGACAATTACTTTTGTCAGTTTCAAGTTATTTTAGAGAAAATTGTGCATTTCTTGTTGTTTGTGGAGGGGAGTCCAAAAGATTTGAGCACGTCTGTGTGTATTGATGCCACATAAACGCGGCACATACACTATCACAGTTTCAGCGCTGGACCACAAGAGGACTTTGAATTGTGCAGATGTTTTATTTGAATTCTCTGTCTTTTAGCTGGTATTTTGGTAAGTTGGGCCGTAAGGATGCGGAGAGGCAACTTCTCTCTACAGGAAGCCCGCGTGGCACCTACCTGATCCGAGAAAGTGAAACTACTAAAGGTACCACACAACACGATGTACTCATCTACTCATCTCACCTACTTACTGCACTTGGACATCTACTGCACAACATAAATGAATTACATAATTTTCTTACATTACACATGACTATTTACTGCATTGTGCATTATATCGATTGCCTCACTGCTGTTGTTGTCTCTTTGTGTGGCAGGTGCCTTCTCTTTGTCCATTCGTGACTGGGATGATGTTAAAGGGGACCATGTCAAGCACTATAAAATCCGTAAGCTTGACAGTGGAGGATATTACATCACCACTAGAGCTCAGTTCGAGACCCTTCAACAGCTAGTCCAGCATTACTCGGGTAACACATATACACCCGTTTCTCATTACACAGACCTTATACCCAATGTTCAGCAGATGTTGTTTCATAACTACAAGTCAGAATTATCGTAGGTAATTATTCTCTTATTAAAAAAGATTCACCCAAAAATGAAAATTCTGTCTTCAGTTACTCACCCTCAAGCCTATATACATCTCTTTGTTGTGTTGAATACAAAAGAAGATATTTCGAAGAATGTGGGAAACCAAACAGTTTTTCACTAACATTATAGCCAACAGTACCCCAGAAATTTTGTCTGTCTTTGTATTCAGCAGAACAACGTAGTGTATACAGGTTTGGAATAACTTGAGGGTGAGTTATCAATGCCAAAAATTTGGGGTGAATTATCCTTTAAAGACCTTAAAGGTATACTTTTTCAATTTAAAGGGATCATTTACTCACCTTTGAGTTGTTCCAAATCTGTATATATGTATTTGTTCTGATGAACGCAGAGAAAGATGTTTGAAATAATGCTTATAACCAGACAGATTTTTTCCTACTATGGGAGTCAATGGGGTGCAAAATCTGTTTGGTTATAAGCGTTCTTCCAAATATCTTTTTTAAAGATACTCAGATTTGGACCAACTCGAAGGTGAGAAAATGATGACAGAATTTAGATTTTTGGATGAAGTATCCCATTTAAAATCACAGTCAACTATATGGAAAATAAGCAGTCTAATGAAGAGGCATTCTAAGGTTACATCCCATAATGCCTTTCTCATGCCATGCTTTTCCTACAGGAGGCAGCACATATTCAGTCAGTCAGAAAACCAGACTCACCTCTGGATAGCCTTGTCTGCTCTGCCTATGCCCCAGTTCACATATTGATTATAAATGCATTTAAAACGAGTCCTATGGATCTCAGATAGCGTGTGCTTTTTGTCTCATCTATTACCTTCCATATTGAGCACAGAACAAACATATACACAGATGCTCATAGGATTACTGTAAAAGGATTCTCCGGCGTAAAAAAAGCTCTGTCATGTATTACTCACTATGATGTCTTATGATAACTCAACGACCTTCGTCCATCTTCGGAACACAAAGAGGAGGGAGTTAGAAAGCTTCCGGACCTCATCAAAACTACGCTGAATTTGTGTTCCGAAGATGAACGGATGTCATGTTGAACGACTTGAGGGTAAGTAATTCATTACAAAAGTTATCATTCTACAATGGAGTATCCCTTTGATCATGAGTATTGGATTCCATTTCATATTGCTTCTAGTCTAAGATGGCCATGTTTGCTTTACCTAGCACACTTTCTCATTGACCCTTCTTCCTTTCAGCAAACAATATGTGTGTTTGTCTTGGTTATCCACCCTGTTGCAGCAGGGCATTTTGAAATGAGAATCTGCTTTCTTTTCTCACTTGCTTCAATTGCTTGATCTGAATCAAAACCTGTTTCCGCCTCCCACAACACTCATTTTCTGCTTTTTATCCGGATCCATTTCTGAATAGATAAGCAGATTTGCATTATGCATTTCTTAATTAAAGGGATAGTTTTTCCAAAAAATTTAAATTCCAAAACCTGCGTGACTTTCTTCTGCTGACCTTAAAAAAGATCTTTTGAAGAATTTTGATAACCAAACAACATTGGCCGACGTTGACTTCGAAACTGACTTCGAACCACTGAGCCATTTCTCAAAATATCTTATTTTGTTCCACAGAACAAATGACATGACTTAAGGTTGAATAAGATTTTTTTGTGAGGTATCCCTTTAATGTAAGAAATGCATGAATGTTGCTAGGTAACCACCGAAACAGCTGTCCTGTCAGGCAAGGATTATAGCACGAGCGGTCTCAACTTTGGTTTGTGGATTGGGGAAGGAAAGCCCCGCCTCTCCACTCATTCAATTGGACAATGGAAATTGCTCCCTGCCAACTGAAACCGATTCAAAAGAGACGTGTCTCATAGCAAAAGACACATTTTGTCTGATCAGGGACTTATACTGGAATAGGTGAATACAGTTCACGTCGATAAAGATGTATTACGTTTAGATCCATTGCAAATCCGTAGGGGTGTGACGAGGTGAGAACACAATATCCTCACGCTTTTGGCATGATGGGTTGTTGGGCTGCAGCGCCTCGTGCATAAGCACTAGTGTTTACGGCGGTTCCCGCTGCCACCACAGTAGCGCTTTGGGAGCGCGCAGCGCTGATCAGCAGCTGAGCTTACTGTAACACAAGTACAGTATAGAAATTGCAAGTTCACATTACATTATTTTAAATACATTCACAGGCAAACCTCTTCAAAAACAGATCATCTCTCTACGTATGTGCAATGTAAGCACAAAACATGATGTGTTTATGTAGTTTTAATTGTTTCTCCGAAGGCTATCGGAGTTCAGTCAGTGGAGGAAGGAGGATTGACAGTGTGATATGATCGCCACCTCTGCTAACACGAGCACTATGCAACACATAGAGTTTACATATTGTTTATTACTGCATAATATATTAAATAAAATTTAAGTTTATTTTGTTTAATAAAGTACAAGTTGATTTTATAATGACCACATTTTTAGCATTTTGTGTTTTAAGGTTAATTAAATACTTATTTTCCCCTATATGTTTCATCATTCTTTAAAAAAGTCTAAAAATCTCGTTCTCGTGAACCTATTCTCGTGGGATAAGTGTCTAGTAATCTGAAATCCACATGAATTTTCCCCTGATGCCACACTGTAGAGGTTCCTTTGTGTAACTCTAAATTACAAACAAACAACTGTGCAACATTAAAAGCACCCTAAGAGTTGACCCTAGCCCAGCTTTGCCTGGAGAGCACAGGAAATGTGCCATGTGTTTTTGATCTTATTCTTTTCGTGATGTCCTTGTGTGCATGTGTGCACACTACATCCAATCTCTTCGTCTGAGTTTGGTAAATGCTTTTATTGCCACGTGTGAGAAGGCTGACAGCGCTGAAGGCTGATGGAGCCGGATGCATGCTTCATTCCCTCTATGCTCAGAGCAGATGGCACTTAAAGGCTGCTTCCTGAATTGGTGCGTCCTATTGGTGCGACGTGTTGTGTTATCTCGGCTTTATGGTCCAGAGTCAACATTGCTGTGGTTTTGTACGAAAATGCTTCACCTACACACAACCATTTTAAATATCAAAACAGTACAGGTTCCTAGTACAATCCCTAATCAATGAGGAGCAAACAACTTAAGATACATTAGCAGACTGAATGTTTGCTTTTTCACAGTTACAGCTATTACACACGCTATGGTCTGTTAAGAAAGAGGAAAATTACTTTTACTCTGTACATCAAAAGAGCTATGCAAATAAGTTATTTTTGTCAATAAATACATTTATTTAGTAAAATATATTACTTCACAAGCAAGCAATACATAAATAATTATATTGGCTGATGCGAGCTAAGAGAAGTCAGAACTGTTCACACTGTTCACGACAGTGCTGTGCGCAATATGTGCTGTACAAGGATAAAAATAGATAACAATAATACACATCCAACATGTCTCTACTACACATCCAATATATATCTAATACACATCCAATGTCTATCTCAACCTCCGGAATTACTAAAAGCCTTAGTAAATGGATACGTTTTTAACAAGAATTTAAAACTGTTCCCCAGGAGCAGGTTCCAAAGGCGCGATCGCCCTTCAGTTTTAATCTAGATCTGGGAACTGTTGGTAGTAAATGATCAGAAGACCTCAAAGATCTAGCCGATGTATGACATTTCACTAGCGGGTCAAGATACGTTGCTTTAAGGATTAAAAAACAAAAGTCGATTTTTTTTATTCTAAACGAAAACGAACTGGCAACCATGATTGCGTTTGCCTGTTAGCAGCCTAGCCGCTGCATTCCGCGCAGCCTTTAAACGCAACCAAGGCTGTCTGGCTAACTCCTATATATATTGTGAGTGTTACAGTTATCGAGCCGCAAAAAAATAAAAGCATGAATACGTTTCTGACGATCATTTACTTCTCAAGGTCAAAAAAAGCAAGATTTAACAACATTAAAAAAAAATTTCAAATTCAAGGTCTGTATCAAATAATTCGCCTTAATTCTTCAATCACTTTGTTGTACACATCCAGGGGGACCAGATTTTGAAAGACCAGATTATCTGTTTGTTCAAAG
Source organism: Barbatula barbatula (assembly GCF_947034865.1). Taxonomy (NCBI): domain Eukaryota; kingdom Metazoa; phylum Chordata; class Actinopteri; order Cypriniformes; family Nemacheilidae; genus Barbatula; species Barbatula barbatula. Next base: position 19,766,417 of record NC_136778.1, on the reverse strand, counting down.
AAAATTATTTCTGTTTTATCATCATTTAATTTCAGAAAACTCCTTTAGGCAGTCTAACATTGGAGTTAAAGCGTTCTTGTCACTCTTTTGAAAACGCAGTTTCATCTGCTGATTAGTTCATGATTTTTTTTAAATCATACCATTTAATAGTCATACCTAATTAGACATGTATTTTCATACTATATTATACCTATCATTTTGGTATATGGGAAAAGTATCCATTATGGTAATGATAACTAATATTCATGTAAACAGTTTGACAAGAGAATATTACATTTTTACTTAAAAGAAATCTTTCGGAAACCTATACGAACCTTGGTGGAGTGTAGGTTAAGCATGAGAAGCCAGCACGTTTAACATGGAAAAGTAGTCAGAATGCATGAATGTTAATCCCCCTCCTGCTTTACATTTACATTTATAAATTTGTCAGAAGCTTTTATCCAAAACGACATACAAGTAGGAGAGCATATGAACATTTTGTCAACACGCTAAACCGTACCATTAATTTACAAGGCCATGCTACTAGAAGGATTAAAGCTGGAGTAAGCAAATGAGAGAATGAACAACATTAATTTTTATTTTAGACACAAGACAGACTTGTGTCTGGTTAGTCAAATAAATGCGGAAAGTTATATACCTTTAAGTTACATCATGTACTTTATGGTAATGTGATTTTCTGCAGAAAATGCAATAAAAAGCAAAAGAAAATAATCATTCATCACGTTAAAATTATGATTTGTGCAAGGTAGAGAACAGAATGATCTTCACAGAATTATGACACAAAACCATTTCAAGTTAATACGGAGAACTTTTAAGGTAATTTTCCTTTGATTTTTATGTCCATTCATTTACTTGAAAATAACTTTTTGGGGGCGTTTTGATGACGTTGTTGTATGCAAACTTATACACTTACAGTAGGAGATCCCAATTTGGACCAAGAGAGATTAATAGATTGCCATCAATTTAGTTTTTCTCAATTCTGAGACGCTACTGCATTTAGTCTCTACTCGCTTTATTCTGTTTCTGAATCTTTTCTTTCTGACGGTTTATGTTTGTGTGTGTGCGCTCAGAGAGGGCAGCAGGGCTTTGCTGTCGCTTGGTGGTCCCTTGCCACAAAGGGATGCCAAGGCTTACCGACCTGTCTGTCAAAACCAAAGACGTGTGGGAGATCCCACGGGAGTCACTGCAGCTTATAAAGCGCTTGGGCAACGGCCAGTTCGGGGAAGTTTGGATGGGTACGGTCCCCTCCCACTGTGCTTAGCAACAAACAACCAAACAGGGAGATGGAGGCAGGTCATAGTGATGGGTCACTTTACAGATATTTGGATATGCAAGCTATTTTTTAAAGGGATGTTCTGGATTCAATAAAAGATGCCATCATGACAATGCAATGCAATATAGCTCAACACTGAAAAGTCACAAAGCCAACATGGCATTTAACATAAATCAGAAATATTTAATATCGTTAATGTTTTGGCTGTAATATCCCAGTGCTGTTAAGTGACTCGGCCTCTCAGAACAGCATGGAAGCCTTCCATCTCTCTAATTGCACGTTTCCCGCCGTCTTTAGTTAACCCCTTTCCCTCCCTCCCTCTCCCTGTAGAGAGTGCAGATGGTTTGTGTTTTACATTAACGGAATTGTGCATGTACTACACCCCTGAAACGGTGGGACTCAGCCATGATTGTTGGGAAATCTCCCGTGAGTCTCTGGTGCTGGACGTGAAACTCGGGGCGGGGTGTTTCGCTGATGTTTGGTGTGGTAAGAAAATTGCCTCCGCTCTGACACTCTCATACTGTACCTCTACACAAAACTTAAAAGATTAGAAAGGAGTCAATTTAATCCTCACAACACCATTATTAAATAGTAATATAAACCTTTGCTATTAAAATTTGTATTGGTTAGGAAGGAAAATTTCAATCAGAAATAGAAATGCTGTTATTATTTACTCACATTGTTGTGTCATTCCAAGCTTGTAAGCTCCACTTGGTTTGTCTGCTATATATTTAAGACATCCAAAAATACATTCTTTGCAGAAGTAATACCAAATCTCAAGCTCCTTGCAACAATAGCAATCGGTTTACCTGTACCAGTCTCAAGGATTGTGTTCTTCCAGAGAACACAAAAGAAGATTTTGAAGAATGTTGGTAACTACACAACGTTGACTTACAGCGGTTTTGTGTCTTTACAATAGAAGCAAATTGGTAGCGCCATTGTTCGCTTACCAACATTCTTCAAAATATCTTCTTTTGTGTACTGCAGAAGAAAGTTATTCAGGTTTGAAATAACAAGAGGGTAATTAAATGATGATAGATTTTAGATTTTATTACCATCCTTGTAATGTCGTTGCTTTTTGTAATAAATATGTATTATTTTATAATAATAATAATTTATTGTAAGTATTGTAAGAAATTTATTTTTATTTGTGTCAGTGAATAAAGGTAAGTAAAACAACGGTAAGTATCAACTTGCATAATTCAAGTGTATTATGACTAATGCTTCAAAAGAGTAGCATTTATTGTCCCACCCCTGTATTTTTTTGCATGTGTGTGTGCGCACAGGTATCTGCTCTCTACCTCCTCCTCCACTTCTATATAGACCTGTATATCCCAATGATCTGCCTTGCCTTTAAAACACCACAGGCCTTTAGTTGTTCATGATCACAAACCGTGTGTGGATAAGTGTTGGGAAAAATTGACAAGCAACCAAAAGAACCAGCTCAGACATGAATCAGTAAAATTCTTTGTAACTTTTATTAATAAATGATAAAGTTTTATAAAATCAGAAGAAAAGGGACGGCGACAAGATGTGTTCTTCAAGTGTACTTTGAGTAAGAAGCTCCTCATTCCCTAAATGTTTTCTAATCTGCAACATTGTTTACTGTAATATTTGATAAGCATATTCTGCAAGTATAATAATAAAGATTTTTTGCGAAATATCCAGATTATATTTCAAAACTCTGCCACAGATTCCCATCTCCATTGTGATATTCACACAGTGAATTGCGTAGTTTTCTAAAACCTAGGATAGGTGCATCCATATTTAATAGACCCTTCGCAAGCAGTTTGATTGACAGGCGTTTTGACCAATCATAACAGCGATTTTATGTGCCCCTGTGACTGACAGCCCGACATTTTGTCCGACAAGCCACCTGGCAGATGGAGCTTGGGTGGTTAATATGAAAAAAATGCCTTTTTAATATTTGAAATAGTTAACAGAGATATATATACAACGATCTATTGGACTTTCACACTATATAATGAAAACTAAGTTATAACTTTTAAAAATACTTCTAAAAGAAGGAGAATAGTGGAGTTCACATCACAACTATACCCGTACAGATACGACACACGATATTGTTGGAATCATTAATGTACGAATTACAAATGGAAGCGTTCGGGAAGTGGTGTTTTATGGCGGAATATAATACCTATTGATATATTTTACATATATGGGCTGGCAACCATGAGCTGGCAAGATATGATTTGCGTCCCTGTGATGTGATGAGCGCACCTTCAGAAAAGACATTTTCAGCAATGAAGTCGTCAAGCAACAGCTGTACTGTGTTTGTTGTATTCAACAAATAAAGATTAGGACATTTATGGATTGTTATTCTTTTCTATACTAAACTTATATTTAAAAGTTTAACGTTACTTTCATTTTTACAAAGAAGGATCATGGGTGACAAAAACTGCCCAAATTTGTCATTACCGTCACAAAATGGCTTGGACAGAACCCAGATGCAGGCAGATGCAGTCTTTTATTAAATAAAAGACCCACAAAAGGGGAAAACAAGCACAAAATAACACTAGCAAACAAACACTTCCCACGAGGGGGACAAAACAAGGATCTTAGACTAGAAATAAAAATGTTCACAAAACTGAAACAACAAGACGAGCATCGGGGATACTACCGTGAGCGTTGATAACAAACATTAGACACTAGACAATGCACCGACACAGAACAGAGGTCAACTGAGACTATATAAAAGAGGAGTGATTACATGGGGAGAGTGGTGACAGGTGATTGGAATGAAACCATAACGAGAGTGATTAACAGACCAGGTGATGGGAATAAAATCCTAACTAAGGTGAAACACAAAACAGACGATGGGAATGAAACCCTAACGAAATTACAGGAGATAGGAGGGTGGGGCTGAGAGACGTAACAGGAAGACACATGGCGCCAAGTAACAACATAAGGCCACATGTCACCACACATAACACAACAGAAACCCGAAAGACGTGGCAATGTCATGACTCTGCCCAGGGAGCTAGAAAGCTCGAGACAGGAAGGACAGAGTCCTAACAGTTACTACAAACTTCCGAGTAAATATAAACACGTGATACACTACATTTAGATTAGCTATACCTTACTGCATCGGGCGAGTTTAGAATTAACGTAACGTTATCGTCTGCTGGTGTGGATGCAAATATAGAATAATTACTGTTACAGTTATCCCAAATCGTGAATGTATCACTCGAATGCATATTGCAGACCTTTCTGTCTAACATCAGCGTGTCATTTTTCCAGAAATTCTTCACGATCTCACCAGGGAGTGCACAAATTTTCACTGGGAGCGCATGGCTGATACCGAAAGCTTGTCGGACATAGTGACAGGAACGAAGGGGGGCGGGGTTTAGCGAAGAGTCACTTGCATTAAGTTGCATGTAGTATAGCAAACTACTGTACATTTTTACTGTATTCTCGTTTCCCACACGTAGGTATCTAATGATTGCTCTTGATATACTGAATAGTGTGATTTAAAGGCAAGCAGTGTTGTGGATATTAACAACCTGGTACATGGTTGACTAAAACTCTTGTTTTTGTCCTGTAGTTAAAACTGCCAATCGTGACAAGTCCAGTGTCCACCCAAAGTTGTAAAACTGTCCAGATAATTGTGCAGTTTCGAAGTTAAGTGAACTCTCCCCAGAGTTCAAAATGGCTGTTTTAACTGCAACAAAAATTTGCATGAAATAAAGTTTTTTAAGTTTTGACGTGCAATGTGCTAACTGTAAGTTATCTGGTTTTTGCTGTCAGGTACTTGGAACGGCAACACTCAAGTGGCTGTGAAGACCCTAAAGCCCGGCACCATGTCTCCAGAGTCCTTCCTAGAGGAAGCGCAGATAATGAAGAAACTACGACATGATAAACTAGTGCAACTATATGCTGTCGTTTCTGAGGAGCCTATTTATATCGTCACTGAGTACATGGGAAAAGGTCAGAGGTTTATTTTTTTCATTTAGGGCCAGATCTCAATCTGTAATGATCTCAAACGCTGCACTGATGTACTTAAACTCTTACTCTGGGTTCACACCAATCGTGAATTAAGCATTCTGCACGAATAAATTAAAAACTAAGCCAATGCAAAGACTCGTGGTGGTGCGAAAGGTGCGAATCCGCCTACAAATGTCCATCTCGTATTCCGCGAAGGTTGAAAATATTTGTCAGATCGCGAAAGTAACAAACTTTTCCAGAAAGTAATAAAGAGCGTGGAATGCGATTGTTCACGTTTGATGTGAACCCAGCATGACACAACAGATACATTTTTGCATTTTGCAGATATTTTTATCCAAAGCGACTTACATTGCATTATACTTAACATTGTATCTGAATATGTGCAATCCCCTGGGATCGAACCCATGACCTTGGCATTGCTAGTGCCATGCTTTAACCACTGAGCTACAGAAAAGCTGGCTGTATGGTCATACTCTTTAAAATAATGTCTTTTTTACTGACCAAGTGCATGTGGTATTTTTCAGGAAGCCTCCTAGATTTCATGAAGGATGGGGAGGGACGGGGGCTCAAGCTACCCAACTTGGTTGACATGGCTGCCCAGGTACAGCAACTTGTAATACACTATACTACTAACACAGATTCACAGTCACTTTTACTTCAATGTTTACAAATATTATCAGCATGACTTATTATGATCACAATGTGTGTCAAACTAGAACTAACTTAATGCTTTTCTAAGTATGAATCCAGATCCTTTCAAATTCACAGGTGTTCTAATAGGTAATGCAACTAAAATGACCAACATTTTTATTTTCATTACATTACTGTTTAATTTAGCATATAGATGGACTACTGTACTATTGTCAATGCTGTATCCTTAAGCCCCCTTTGAGTTGATACAGTTTATAATTTCTATGTCAGCACTGTGTGTCCACAAAATACTATTGAAAACAAGTACCCTTGGTATTATTCCATAAAGATTTTAACATGACTTTGCTCAGCATATTTAGTATTCCCACTTTGTGTGTTTAGGTGGCTGCAGGCATGGCCTACATCGAGAGAATGAATTATATTCACAGAGATTTGCGCTCTGCTAACATTCTGGTTGGTGATAACCTGGTGTGTAAAATTGCTGATTTTGGCCTGGCCAGACTTATTGAAGACAATGAGTACACTGCCCGACAAGGTGAGAAAGATGTTAGTCCTCTACAAATATCTGTAGCTCACCCAGTTGAAAGGCCAGAATAGCATTCCACTGTTTGTTGTGTTTTGTCTCTATAGGCTACATAAAGGCATAGGTCATAAAAATATGGGCGTCTTGTTGTTATTTATCACATCCATTTATTTCATTCTTCAAGTTTACATCCCAACAAGTTGCATAGCTTGGACCAGATTGGACATGGAAAAAAGTCAATTTTGATTGTATTTTGCTGTATATGACGAACAAGTGTATCCAGTGTATTCTTTCAGTTTAATAACTTTTTGGCTTTTGTGTTTCTCTGCATTTCAGGAGCTAAATTCCCGATAAAATGGACCGCTCCTGAGGCAGCTCTGTATGGAAAGTTCACCATTAAATCAGATGTTTGGTCTTTTGGAATTCTGCTTACAGAACTAGTGACTAAAGGCAGAGTTCCATATCCAGGTAAAACTGTTCAATATTCTGCTGTAAAACATGAACATGGAATACAGAATGGGTTTATGTTTAAAAAATCAATCATTTTAAAATGTTAAATGCCGTCTAATTTTTAAAACGCTTGGGATAAAATTGTCTTGTAAATCCAACAAATGTTAAATGTAATGGAAATGAAACATACCTGTTGTCATGAGACGGAGTGGAGAAGAACTCAAGTGCAGGCAGCGAGGATGAAGGGGTTAAACACAAAGACTTTAATAATAACAAAACGCAAAACAAACACCCACGTTGGGGGGGGGGGGGGGGACACTGACAAAACTAAAATATACATTTTTAAACAAACACTTCCCACAAGGGGGGCAAAAACAACCCAACTGCAGACATGACCCAACATCATACAAACAGGATTGGATTGGCAGCGGGCAGGGCAAGACGAGGCAAAGAAACCAACAAGGTACATGAGACAAATGAACAAGGGATCTTGAAACATCGAACAAGGGATCTTGAAACATCGAACAAGGGATCTTGAAACATCGAACAAGTGATCTTGAAACATCGAACATGGGATCTTGAAACATCGAACAAGTGATCTTGAAACATCAAACAAGTGATCTTAAAACATCGAACAAGGGATCTTGAAACATCGAACAAGGGATCTTGAAACATCGAACATGGGATCTTGAAACGTCGGACAAGGGATCTTGAACTTCGAATTCACAAGACAATAGACAAGAGGGCTTGAATAGGGAGACTAACACAGGAGATACAATGGGCAGGTGTGGGTAATGAGACAGGTGGAAAGCTAGACTAGGCACGGGAGGAGTGGGGACTGGAGAGAACCCATATTATGTCCTGATCGACAATAATATGTTGCTCTCCACACAAAACACGTGGGTCTGTCATGACTCTGCCACTAGACTAGAAAATCAAGACAGGAGAAGGCAGAATCATGACAGGAATTATGTATGATATTGTGATGTAACCAATCACAGGTAATTAATACTTGTAATGGTTTCTTTCTCCTGAGCCTAGACGGGAGAGCTGCTGGGAAAACTATTTTGCTGCTGAAAGAGGTGTTAGTGAGACCAGTAAGGGGTGCCCACCCTGTGGTCTGTGTGGGTCCTAATGATCCCGGTATAGTGATGGGGACACTATAAGCACCGACCTTCGGATGAGACGTTAAACAGAGGTCCTTGACTCTCTGGGGTCATTAAAAATCCCAGGACGTCCTTCTAATAAGAGTAGGGGTGCATCCTGGCCAAATTCACCAATTCGCCTATATACATAATGACCACCTAATCATCCCCATATGTACCAATTGGCTTCGTAACTCTGTCTCCTCTCCACCAATAAGCTGGTGTCTGGTGGGTGTTCACGCGCAATATGGCTGCTGTCACATCGTCCAGGTGGATGCTGCACATTGGTGGTGGTTGAAGAGATTCCCCCCTTCAATGTAAAGTGCTTTGAATGCCCAGAAAAGCCCTATATAAATGCAATGAATTATTATTATTTTCTATTCCATAAACATTATGTAGATAATATTTTTTCTATACATACGTTGACTACCTTGCTTCTATATCAGTTTCATTATTCACCAGTCACTAGTAAGTTTATTACTTTAGAAACAGGTTCTGTTCACATGTCATGAAAACCCAGTGGTTGGGAAATAAAAAGCCTAGTAGAAAAACATCAATAATGTTGGCTAGCGTGTAGTAGGTGTAAAATCCCATTGGACTCAATGCTGCCTTGCATCATCAACAGATGTTTGCAGGCGTTCCTCTCTCTATGCTTTTAAAACGCGATCATGTCATGACAATGACACTAGATTCCCTGGCTGGTGTTCAGCTGGGGGTTCCAGCTTGACCAGCTTAAAATGTAGTCCCAACCCCTCTAAAACCTTGTAACTGTTTTTAGTAGGATTAATACCTGATTTGCGCTCCTTTCTGAAATTCTAAATTTACCTTGCCATTCCACGTTATATAGCGAATTGAATTTCTATTCCTGGTTTCCGCAATTCCGTGTTGTGGCAATCACATGATCTTATTTTTGCTTTTGGGACATACATTAAAAAGTTACAAGCATAACAATTAGCTACATTTTTACATTGTGCTGATGCTAGAGGGTTAGAGACAGAGACACCAAATTTGCTATTTGCTGTAGAGTTTAATCTGTTTGTCTTTCAGGTTTTGACCCCTAAAATTAATAATGTTGAAACTCAGTTGTTGTTAAACTAAAGCGTTTTTATCTCTTACGGAGTTTTCTGTCCTTTTTTGAAGGTATGAATAACAGGGAAGTACTAGAACAAGTGGAGCGTGGCTACCGGATGCCATCTCCTCAGGACTGTCCGATTTCTCTACACGAGCTGATGCTTCTGTGCTGGAAGAAAGATGCAGAAGAGCGGCCCACCTTCGAGTATTTGCAGGGCTTCCTTGAGGATTACTTCACTGCGACTGAACCTCAGTATCAGCCTGGAGACAACCTCTAAATCCAGCACCTCGGGACCACCCTGATATCAACCTTCCTGAGGCATCATATAAGCCCCCGCGCCCCCACCCCCCGTTATGCCACCTAGACTCCTGTTATTACCACTTTAAAGTACCACTTTATTTTTCAACTTGAGGAGTAAAGACATGCAAGCTGAGGTTAGCTGCAGAGGGAATTGTGGGGAATGTTGGGGAAAGAGGGCGAGGGAAGGGTTTTTTTCCATGGCTGTGACCATCACCTTTATAATGATCAAATTGCCTGTATTCATTGTAAATACGAAATGCCTGTTTAGGTTTTTGGTTCTTTTTCAATCATGTTTCTTTTTTCGTTGTTATCCTCACTTACCCTTTTGTTTTCCTTTAATGTAAGCATAATTACTTATTTTCAATGTTAAAGATAATGTTTGTGAGATGTGGAAGTCTATGAAGGGTTTTGATACTTGCCAAAGCATAAAACTGTGTTTCAGGTCTTTGTCTGCTCATAATATTTGGTTTCTGTGAATGTATGAAGTTCATTAGCTTTTTCCCCTTCTGGTGAAATCCTCAAAGAGAACGGATTGGAAGTCCAAGACGCCTTTAATATTTTCATCTTCAGGCTTAACCTGCAAGACGAATGTATTTATTTTTCTTGTATTTATTTTGTTTCTTTTTAACAAGTGCTTTGAATGCTAAGCTGACATTTTGTTAATGTGTGAAATATGTCCTCTCCATAAAATCTTGACCTAATGTAGAACAAAAGTTATTTTACACAAAATTGTATGTTACAGTTTTCTATGTGGCCAAATGTTAAAGACTTATTTTAGCATATCCCCTCTCTCTTGTTGAGATGCTTAGCTACCAGGTATTTATCAGTATTAAACCCGATGATTATGTATGTTTTTTAAATGGCGAAGACATTTATTTATTCTTTTAGGTCGTGTCAGAAAAACTGCTAAATTCTGCCTTGTCCAGAGGTAGAAAGACATCAGGACACGTATGAATCTGCTGGATGCATAACCTTCGATCGACTAACGTGCCTTTATCTGGTTAATATTTAAAAGCAGGATGGATTTACTCTTTCCTGTCTACGTTGGTGCTTTTGGTTCAGAATCAATAATTTTATTTGAAGGGGTAGTTAACCGAAAATGAAAAAGAAGATATTTACTCACTTCTATTGAATGGACACAAAACAATTGCAAGTCCATGGGTAGCGCCATTGTTTGGTTACCAACCTGATTGAAAAAATATTTTGTGTTCTGCAAAAGAAAGAAAGTCATACATTGAAATGATTTAAGGGTAATGACAGAATTTTCCCTAACCCTAGTCCCTAAGGGGCACGTCCATGGCCAATTGCTGGCATAATATAGAATCTGAAAAGACATAAATATTAACCTAAAAAAATGTATAAGCCTATTTATCGTGTAAGTCATGAGGGTTTAATGCCAAGCAGAGTGCCTGCTTCCCCTTAAGCTACAACTTCTTTCTTTTATTAACTACACAATGCAAATAGCCGAAAAATATGCATCCATCAGGGGTGTGACGAGATCTCGCGAGAACTCTATATCATCACGCAATTGGCATGATGGTGTGCTGGGCTAGAAATTGCAACCATTTTTGTCGCATATGCTCCCTATATTTAACCTGTGCGACTTCAGAATATATTTGGGAGCATTTGTGTGAGTGCAGTGTACAGTGACCGGACCTGCAATTCATAAAGACAACAGGATTTTCCATCCAACAGCGCTACTTTCCCACCGTTTCTATATGTAAACACGCGCTAGAAATGGTTTCAGCATTTCTTTCAGGTCTACAGACAACAATGGATCATCTGTCTCTTACTTACGTGCAATGTTCGCATAAAACTTGATGTGTTTATGTAGTTTTAACTGTTTCTCTGAAGGCATTGAGCGTTCAGTCAGTGGAGGAAGGAGGATTGACAGTGTGATATGATCGCCACCTCTGCTAACACGAGCACTATGCAACACGTATAGAATAAACAACCACAGCTCTTTACTAAAAGCTGCACCTGTTAAGAAAACAAAGCATAATGTTTGTGCAATTCCTGCCGGTCAGTTGAGTTTGTGACAAAACATTTTGCAGTGTTTATATATTGTTTATTACTGCATAATATATTTCATTGAAATTGAAGATTAATTAGAAGGTTGATTTTATAATATCTAAATATTTTGTGCTTTTAAGGTGAATAATAGACTATTATACCTATATATTTAACCCTTGAGGATTTATTTAAAGTCGAGGTAACATCACAAAACGCCTTCCTTCATCTGGAATAAAAGCCCTTTATATTATGGCCTAGTTGTGCACAAGAATCATTGGAAGTAGCATAGCTGTTTTTAATCATGAATACAATAAAGCCTTGACCAATCAGAATCAAGAACGGAAATGAATTGTTCTATGAAAATCTTAACATTTATATTATACAATTCAACTGGGGTCAATAAATTAAGTCATTATTTAAATTCCCGTTTTAATGTATGATTCTATTTTGTTTGTACTGAGAAATCTGTATTGTAGTTATGAAATATTCGTTGGGCCGTCTTCAAAAAGTTGCTCACATTTTACGCATAGAGCGAATAGACAGAAAATGAGCAGCCAGCTGGCACACCCTCATGTGACAGACAGTCAAATAGCTATTCCAGTGTCACAAACCTTCCGCTTGCCTTTTGTGAAGGAGGGAGAATCCATTTTGGTTCAACCTGGTTACCAGGACAACCAGTCCTTGCTCACTATTCATGCCATTTTGTCTGTTCCCCATAGGACAGACTTTTAGTTTTCAGATTGCTCTGTCGTAATATGTTTTATTGAATCTAACATAGATCTATGATTAAGTGTTTGGGTTAAGATAAGGGCATTTTATCTCTGGTATTGTTTTTCCTTGTTGCATTGTTCCTTAAATTATATATTGAGTTATGCATTTGGTACTTAAAGTGTAGGCTTCCTCATAAAAACAACTTTGCCTTTTTTAACATGTCATTTTGTTTACTCGTTTACCATTTGGAAATAAACAGCACATAATATTTTTAATTTTATAAAGTGTCTGATAATAATGATTTTTGGCAAAAAAATTAAAACAAGTTTCAGAAGGACGGCAGTTATATGCAAATTGCATATTAAAGTTGCGTTTTTGTTTTGTTTTGTCTATAGAGTCTAAGACCTGTAAACATCAAGACATTTCTCAGTGAGACACAATGTTCTCAAAGTGAGATATTTGCAGCTTTAAACATTCGTGTGCAGACACATTATTTTAAAATGTTCTCACAAGCATAGTAAAGCAGGTCAGAAAAACAGAAGAAAGAACAAGTTTGCACATCTTCCTGAAAAGCATAACTCTCTGGAAGGCGTATATCTTATCTTAATATGGAAACTGTTACTTCTGTGGGAGGTTCTCCCATCTTCTAGGGTCTGTGTGTACAGTGTGTGAGTAACATTAGTCTAGAGGTGAGCCCTCCTAGCTGTACAAAGGAATCTGTCGTCTTCATATAAAATGAACTGGCTTTTGGCTGCACTCATACATGCAGATTTTGGAACTGCTGTGAGTACATATATAGCTATCATCATCTAGATCTTTTCATAGATTATACTGGAAATATTGTTGGTCTTGAGTGGCATTTTTTCATAGATCATTACGGTTTGTCTGTGGGTTTTACAAATATGTAGTCATTTAAGAAATGATAAATACAGTAAGAAATTATATATTTATAAATACAGTGTTTTTCCCGAAAAGTATCGTTTTTCAAGATTTCTGCCCGCCAACGACAAAAAACATTTTTGTAACATCTAAATCTATTGTCTTTTAAATGGCATTAATATTATTTTGGGGGGAAATCATGTAACTCACCTTTTAAAATCTGTGTTTAAAAATGCTCACAGTTAGCTTACATGAGGATATTATAGAATTAATTTCCTTTTGCTGTGATTGTCTTTAACTTCTTTTTTAACTTTGCAAACTTTTTTAACTTTGTTTACTTGGAAAGAAAAAAATATGTTTTCCACATTATTTATTTATAATAACACATATAAGGGAAATGCATACAATTCAAATGACCAATCTCTTTGCATGTGCTATAACAAAAATCTGGCAAAAATCTATTGAGTATTAAAATGTAATAATGTTTGATGTTTTAATAGTTTTTACTTTGTTTCTATATGATGAAGACTACGTGGGTATTTGTGCACGTCAGTGTTTGTGCATTTGTGTTCTTTAAATTGCTGTTGTGCCCAGCTATGTTCCTGACTGCTATAGCTACTATTATACAAACAACTTTATCTAAAGGGAAATTACTATCTTCATAACACTTTTTTGTAGTGATTATGTTTTTCTACCAGGTGCTCATTTGCTGACAATGGATGGGGGAAACATCTTTATTGCTATCCAGAAGTTTTACTACCCTCTGCTGTGCATCATGGGAATTCCAGGTGAGTTAATCAAAAAAGGCACTGGAGGCAGATGGGGTTTATCCTAAAATCTTCTCTAAAAACTTTCAGAAGTGTAAAATGTTGCTAATATTCATGTTTACAATATCCAACAAATGCTGAAATTATATTTTTATAATATATTTTAATATGCAAAAATTTAATAAAAGGCTTTTGGAAATGATGAAAGAATGGTAAAAAAAAGGTTAATAAAATGAAACCCTGCACTGCACAATTTTTTATATTGTGAGTTCATGACAGAATTAAAATGGTTTATTTCCCATCTCTTCCAGCCAACGTCTTCACTTTCTATATGATCTGCTTTCGGAAATGCGGCATGTCCGAGACAGCAACCGTTTACTTGAGTTCCCTTGCTTTGACGGACACCTTTTACTTGGTATGGGTAATCCTTCTAGACCTTTGCCTGGTTTTCCTACAAGTGGAGCCCTTCTGGCACTCTCAGCCGTGGTGTGGCATAATGGGCTTCCTGCAGTACGGCGCCCTTTACAGCTCAACCTGGATAGTTGTGATGTTCACCATTGAGCGCTATTTGGTTCTGAGCATCACGATAGGAAAACAACGGTTCCATCAGGCACGTGCCGCTCTGTACATCTGCTTGACAATTGTGCTGCTGTCTCACATGGCATCCGTTCCTATGAGCTGGATCAACACTGTCACTCCAGTTAACATCACGGCTGATGGACAGAACATCACTTTATTTCGCTGTCACTATAGGGAAGCAACGTTTACCACAGTTCTGGTCTGGGTCACCAGTTTTCTCTCAGGTGGACTTCCAATCGTTCTTGTCCTCATTTTCAACTCACTCATTGCTTATCACTTGAACGGTTCAAGTCGCTTGTTCACCAAGGATGAGTGGAGGGCAATAAGGGGAACGAACAAGCGGGCCGTAGTCCGACGCACAATCATTTTACTTGGGACGGTCTCTGCGTCATTTGTGATTCTGAGCCTTCCTCGATTTGTTACATATTGCATCCTTCGTACTCAATACAACTACAAAGAGTTTGACCGCAACGACTACAGCATCCCCATAAACGTTATTAGCGACGTGGCTAACATGTTGCATAATTTAAACTCAACCACCAACTTTCTGCTCTACTGTGTGGTCAGCAGGAGCTTTAGGCAGGAGCTTGTAAACACAGTGACCTGCCAGGCTAAAAGCAAAGAGATGAGCTCATTCTTACACCAGACTACTAAGACGATGAAAGTGTTCTCAGTTGTTGACCACAAAGAGACCCTGATAATAGATCCGGTTCATGCTGTCCTTACCAAACTAAAGAGAACCGAGGCCAATTAAGAATTTTACTGGACTCCCAAGTTCACAATAAACTTACCTAAGATGAATATGTTCATCACATGAAGATTGATATCATCACCTTAGAATTATCACATTTTTGTCAAAAGAATTGAGATATTATTATTCTGTGACAACTTATTTACTTTATGGCCTGTTTGTTTTTTTAAATGTGTACATTTTGGGACTTTTCCCAAAATCAAATTATAATTTGGTTCTGAAAGGTTCTATCTGCGAGCCAAACAAGCACTTTGTATGCACACAAGAGGACCAATCAGGATCAGTTTTCTGTGGCCGGGCTCCTCAGGGAAAATGAGGACAAAACTATGTTTAAAAGAAACCTAAAGGTTGATTGTGTTATTAATAATCTTGTCAATGAGAGCAGCTCAAAATACAGTCATTTATCTGTTTTAGGTTTTGTTGAGGAGGGTTTTTTTCTGGCAAGCTTCATAATTCATATGTTGACATGAACCCCCATAATGCGATGAATGCCTTACATATTACAAAATAAAGGCCAAATATTCAACATTAATCTTAATTACAACTATAAACAATATTGTCAACACGTTTATTACAACACCAATTTCATGTTTTAACAAAAATTATAAGTACATTTTTGCTGTTGCTTGAAAATGTATTGCATTAATGAATGTTTTGCAGAAAGAACATTATAATGCTAAACAGAAAGCGATTTTATAGAATCAGAAGGTTCTTTCTGTGTTTGACCTGTTCCAAACATCCCTAATTTAAAGATTTCAGAAAATGTTGATATTGCTCATTTAGAGTACATTTAGGGTCTCTGTCTTTTCCATAAGAAATAGATTTGTTCCTCATATAATTTTTTGTATATTACTTTGAAGGTCAATATCTCAAAACTAAGAACAGATAGTGACAATATCTCTTCTTTAGCCTATTTCTACTCCCCCAAGAGACTTTCTAGGTCAGCTGGTTCGATTACGCCATAGATATCCCTACTTCACACTGTTTTCTTCCGACAAGCAGATATAGTGAGAGCAGTTTTAACATGCGCCCTATTGGACAGCAAGTAAGCCTAAATGAATTTAGGATCCTGAACTGCTTTTGCTTCAGGGACACAGTTTTACATTGGATATCAAGTGCCAGCACAGTACTAGACGTGTTCTTTGTACACAAACAAAACTACTAATAAAATAAATAAGACCATGAAATGTTACAATGAAATGCATATCCACGACCCAACAATATGCCTTTAATATGACATAGAATGGATAAATAGAGAAGACAATCCATTAATGCAAATATTGCAGAGCACTAAATAGTTTTTGAATTATAACAGCAATACCATAGAAGCATAAATATTTTTGTTCCCAAAATAACCAATGACTCGATCTAAAGAACCCCTTTTACACTGCAAATATTTTTTCTATAACAGAAAAGATGGCTTTGGATCTTAAAGCTTCTTTTCGGAACCGCTAAGCCACAAGTGGTTCTTCATGAAATACGTTTTCATCTCTAAATCGCTCGTATGCGCCTCTCGTAACGTGGGGTTTAATGTGTACTTACTAGTTTTGATCATTTACAAATCATGTGCCTATTTGAAAACGTATAATGAGCAGATGTTATGAACAACGAACATGGCTCCAAAGAATCACATCACTTCTTTTTCGAACGAGTCGAAGACAGGTACAGTCCCACCCACCTGTTTGCGTGTGGTTTCGTTTTCAATGGGTGCGTTCGACTTTCATGCGGAGCTGCGCAGACGGATGGGCGTTCGTGTTCAAAGTACCGCGAGAGCTTGTTTTACAGCGGTGCCTTTGAATCGTCATCGCGATACGTCGGTGTCACGAACCACTTGACACGATTCCAGTACAGTCAGAATCTGTCTTTACGCGATATTTGCATGACAAGTATTTGGAGTTTCCCTAATTTACATAGAGAGCGTTTCCTTGACGGAACGAAAGCAGGTGTGCTGTTTACAGGTAAGAAACTCATATTTATAAACATTAAACCAGTCTGTTAGGGTTACTTATGTTTAAACATTCAACAGTTGAGAAACAAATCTTAACAGTGGTTTTAACGATGTTTTTTTTCACAAATAAGTGTGCGTTGACTGGTGGTAGCGTTGAGTAAAGATGGCCAAGATTTTATAAACTGACTTTAGGGAGTGTCGATTTGTGTCATTTATCCTCAGATATCCCTCTGTACAGCTTCATACGGACAAAATGGATTCTTTTCCAGGTAAATCTATTCGAAACAAAGCTTTATTTTTACAGTATTGTGGTTGAAAATGTCTCATTTGAGTGTTTACTTGAGTGTTAGAGAGGGTTCTGGTGCAAGTATGCTTTAATAGAAAAGATTTACGTTTGTCATCCCCGACAAAACGTTTTTTTAAACGGAAACGGTGGTGCAGTTGAACCAATAAGCCCTTTCAAAAGGAAAGTCTGCAACCGTTAGGCAAACAAAACGCACCGGCTAACGTTAATGCTAACGCCTTGGCTTCAACCGAACGCAGGAAGCTAGTTTTTTGGATGTCAGTGGGTTTTGTTAGCCGTTACAGGTTATCCAATTGGAAGTATTACAGACCCTTCCATCTCTAAAAAAGGATTGTGGCTGCGCCAAAATACCCTCACTTGCGGTCTTTGCACTTGACCACTTGACTACTTTCATGAGGTATTTCCGGTTTAGGCCCAAGTGTTCTAGTGGGCGTGACGATCGCAAGTGGGCATGAAGTATTTCTTACCTGTTGATGGGACACACTTAGCAAGTGCAAACATATAACGTTCATTAATGTGGTGTTTCTAATATGTGATAAAAAGCAGTGTTACAAAATACATGACATTTTCACCAATAAAATGTGTAACACTACGTTTTACTACGAAATTGTTTTGCACAAAATTTTAAACTTTACCATTAAGTTCCGTCGTAAAAACACAGAATTCCCACCACTGATCTAGTGTTTCCCACACATACGTGTTGAAAGTATGCAGCGATATTAACAAATACAAATATTTTTCTAAGCAGCAGCAATTACACTGACAACTATTACATTTGCAGAAAGGAAATCTGTGCTCAAAATGAGCCTTAAAAGCAGAAACATAAAAAGTTTTATTAAAAGTTTGAATTACTGGTTGAAATGACTGTATACAGTTTGTAAACATAAACATTAGAGAATGTTAAAAATGGTTACTACAGTATTATTTGTCATATCTATGTTTCCACATTTGCTATATTTTTTTAGTTTAATTGAATTTTGTGTAAAAGCATGCAATACTGTTTCGATCATTTGCAATGGTTAGTATTCACGGTTTTCACAGTGGACAATTTTTCCATAGAGTTTTGCTAAACTTCATTAAAACCATGGTCAGTTTGATCTGCAAACTATTTTATGCTTATAGTGTAATAAATTGTAATAGTACAACAAACAAAAATGTTTATTAATTGATTGATTATAACAAATGAGATTTTGACCGTTTCACTAGGAAATGTCCCCGGCTTTCATAGTCACTTTATCGTAGATAGCAAATCAAACGAAAACGTTGAAAACAAGGCTACAGTAATATTTATGACGGATGAGCAATAACATTACATACAGAAAATGTATTATACATTTATTGACATTTATTAATGTACTTTGTTTTCCCAGACGGCTGTCCACATCCTAGTATCCCTGTAGAAACTGATGAGTCTATGACCTCATCCTCTCTTAATCTTGCCTGGCCGGCATGCCAACATTGCCAGTCCCTAATTCATTCAGAAGACACAGACAGCCTTGCAGGCCTGCCCAGTCTATATCTGCCTCAAAGTTTAAGAGGCCCTCATAGGGACGGCATGGAAGACATGAGTGAAGATTTCTCAGGCCTTAATCTTGAAAATGTCTCATATTCACATAGACGAAACCCTGTGAGTGAGGATGAAGAAAGTCTGGAAAAGCCTTGTCCTCTTAGCTCTGACCTGGGGGAGAATTTGTGCAGACATTCTCAGGCAAAACAGCAGAGATACTATGGTATTGCTGTTATAACTTATAGGATATATATGTTTGCGTCATGTACATTTACCTTTGTTTATTGACAGTAATAGTTCACCTGAAAATATATTTAGTCATTCTTATGTCATTGTTGTATGTACGTATGGATGTTCCATAGACCACAAACAGAAATAACGCATAAATGACATAAGGTTCTTGGTACTCTTCAATACAATGAAAGTTAACAAGTCTGTGCGACTTGTGCATTGTATTATTACGCAACATATACATAATTATTATCATTACTGGCAACCAAATTTAACAATCATTGTTATTAACTTAAATGCTTATTATAGTAAATACTGTAATTTAACGATACTCTTGTATCTCAATTCTTGGTAGAAAACACAAGAATGGAATACAAGAGAATAATCTAGATTAAATTATACCAACAT
Organism: Barbatula barbatula; assembly: GCF_947034865.1. Classification (NCBI taxonomy): domain Eukaryota; kingdom Metazoa; phylum Chordata; class Actinopteri; order Cypriniformes; family Nemacheilidae; genus Barbatula; species Barbatula barbatula. Next base: position 19,746,942 of record NC_136778.1, on the reverse strand, counting down.
TTTCTGTTTGGGGTGAACTATTTCTCAGTTGTTCTTGTTAAATATGTTTTTTGTTTCTTTTTAGCCATCTTTGGTAAAAAAAAGCATGCAGCATCATGTCACATATTTTCATCATGTTACTTATTTAAAATGACTTCCCTGCAATGAACATTGTCATTTGTAGATGAAAAGCATAATGCAATTAGATAAATTAAAAATGCATGAAAAATGTACGTGCCTGTTCTAATTTTACATGGGCTTGAATGAGTAGAAGTTATGGACAAAGTCAATTGTTTATTTACATTCAAGGATATGCATTAACAATATTGTTATTCTTAAGCTCAGAACCCACCAGAGGCTTTATATCGCTTCCAGTATAAGCATGCGCAGCCTGCAGGCTATTCACGGGCCAACAATCCAATGTACCATCAGTTCCCACCTCAGCTTGCAAAGAATCACCCTCAGAACAGGTAACTTGTTCTCTGTCATTTTCACAATAAAACAACACCCAGACACCACCACAAGAACACGGGTAAACCTTAAACCAGGACAGCAGCTGGTTAATGAACAGCAGACTTTAAATTAGGTTTCGCATCTCCCATGTTGGCAGTTAGGTTTAGAACAGCACTTCTAAAACCACCCTTTGCTGATTTTAGCTGGTTAAGATGGCTGGTTTTTGGCTGCCTTTTTTACTGGTAATGCTGGGTTGACTGGAACGCACCAGCTAAAATTCAAGCTGGTCCACCCTGCCTGGCAAAGTTGGACAAGCTGGTCTTTTTAGACGGTTCAATCTGGTCTAATTGGCGGGTCAGATAATCTTCCATCCCGACCAGCTAAAACAAGCTTGACCAGCAAAAAAGTGCCCAAACCCCCTCTAAAACCAGGATGCTTTACCAACTTAACCAACTAAAGAGACCAGCCAAAACCTGAAAACTGCTTAGGCTGGTTTTATCTGTATTTTTAGTAGGGAGAAGGGTTCAATAAAAGTTTAACAACACAAACAATAGTGGTGCTGCTTTGAATATTAGCACAACTGCAATTGAATCACAGGTGTGCTGACAATGTAACATTGCAATACTTAGATAACAGTTAAATTGAATCATTAACATTTTGGACACAACAAATGTATTTAACATGTTCTTGCAGGTTCTTGAAGACTTCAAGATTTTTTGACCAAGAGTTAGACCAATAGTTTACAGTGTACTTGACTCTCAGGGCGTGCCTGTCAGCAGAGCAATTCAGTGGTGTGTCATTGTTTTGTAGTTATAGTATCCATAACAATATTCTGCCATAAACTGTTTTTGTAGTGATGTCAATGCTGTACACTTCAAAAGAAAAAGAAGAAACGCAAACTGTTTAACAGTGAAATACACAACCAGCTGTTTTATGTTGGAAATTGATCACCAGGTTTTGCAATGTCAATTATGCACTATAGTCTGAATATGTTTCAATTTCTACTCATATTTGATGGTGTTTGTTTTGTCGTACTAAAAAGTGTTGTGTGTATGTTCAAATTCAAATTGTGTGTATGTTCAAACACACTTTTATAATAGACGGGAATATGATTAAACCATTTGTAGATCGGAAAAAGTCTGAATGTGTACAATGTGACTTAAACGCTATCACAACATTGTGTGTCACCATTCCAGTCAGCCTGACACGTCCACATCGCCGTGTGTTTGGTGCGAATGTAAAATAGAGGGAGTATTCCAAATATCTGTTGTTATTTTGTTATTTGATGGTGGCACAGGAGATATTCACTTCATCTTTATCTTTACTTAAATGTGTATATTTGTGTGACTAATGAATAATAATTGCTCATGCATTCTTTTCCCCACCAAGGTGTTTACTTAGACACGTGAGGCCACCTCAGGTTACGCTCCGTCAGAGCACAGCACCTGATAGAGAGCTTATATCGGAGGTGTGTATCAACCCGTCCCAACCAGCTTCCGTTGGTCAACCCCAAACATTGACACGCACCATCAGTCTGCCTGATGACTGCAGTAAGTGATATTTGACAAATGACAGCCAAGAGCGTGTCCTTTATGCCTTACGCTGATTCAGCTAAGGCAGCGGATACTGACTTCCACAATTTATGTTTAATGTACATTTACAGTGAGATTATGAGCATGTACTTCAAACAACATCACACGTGGCACAAAACAATACATTATTGACAAAATGGGACACGTTTATGGCAGCATTTGAAATTCAGCAGATCAATAGCCTGAACTAAGCCATCAGTTTCTTCGTGAGGCACCTTTGTAAAAAGGTGATGCTCTTTGCATCAAATAATAAGACTGAGTATGATTCTTGCATGTCTAGCCCATTTAAAGAAAGTGTCCCGATGCAGTTTATTGAGGCTCCGTTTTTTCTTGGCTGGAAGTTGCAGTGATGAGTGGGTTGTATAAGATTCTCATCTTGATGGTTTGGTATGAGTTGCGATGGGTCACCAGAGATCTGGTTCTACATTTGGGTGTACCTTGCAGTTTGGGGGTTTTCTTTTACAGAGGTTTTTTGCTGAAATAAACATGAACTAAGATTTATAAATGCTTTACTAGTAATTGTTAACAAATACAACCTCATTGTAAAGTGTTACCAAAAACCTTTTCAGATTTCTGTGAACTTTAACACTAAAACATTTCGATCATTTCAAGGGGATGTTTTCATAACATACTCGGTGGATATTGCTGCAGAGTTGATGCCCTTTGTGAGTTTTTTGATAAATCAAGGGTTCAGACCAGCGGTAAGAATGCTTGTACATGATGTCTTAAATAAATAAATGATATCAAGCCATGTTAGGTATATTAAACATATAATTGTTTATTTTTCAGATCGATATATTTGAAGGCAGAGTGAGAGAAATGGACATTAATAAATGGATGGACAGCTTTTTAAAAAATGTAAAGTAAAAAACAAATTTTTTTAATGATGAAGATAACATTTTACTCGACAATAACAAAACGTAAAAATGATTTGAAATGGATTACTTAAATATTAAATAAACTGTGGACTTTTATCAGAGGTTATGTTTTGCAGAAGTCGGTGTTAATCATCATAGTGATCAGTCCAAAGTATAAAGTAGATGTTGAAGGAGATGGATCTGATCAACACGGATTACACACTAAATACATACACACTCAGGTGAGAGCAACTCCCAAGATGAATTAGTATTGTTACGCTATCGAAATTGTACGTCAATGAACAATGTTTACTCTTTCTCTGTGTATACACTTGTGTTCTTTAACCCAACAGTCTAAGTGAAATGGTTAGAATGATAAGGTATATGTGAAGGTTATTAAATTATTACGGAACTGAAGATTAGTTTGTTCACTGGTGTTTTATCACACCTGGAGCCAATATCTGCAGGAGAATGGATCTTAAATACAGTAAACCCAAACCCTGGATGAAAAGCAGTTCTGTAAAATTGAACAAGATATGTACAGTGCTTTCTTTTTAATGCATTTCTATAACACTCTACATCGCATTATATGCTGTTGTTCTGGATGTTAACAGGCATTACTGTATGCAACCAAATAAGCACATTCATATGAATTTGATTATATGCAGTCACGGGCATAGTGAAGTATATCAGCTTTTTTACAATGATTTCGACATGTTCAAAAGTTCATTATAACAACTAATGTGCTTCTCGTTCAGAATTGTTGATTAATTATTCTTTTTCAATATTTTAAGATGAGGATTTTGTATTATTTATTAACTGAAATATATATTTTTCTCTTTACCTACAGTACACAGTCTACACCTAGAGTAAATTTCAAATTATTCTTTGACCACAAAATTGCGTTTTGTTATTGAAATGCATTTCTGAATATGTCACAAATAAATGTGAATATTTTGTACATATTTTTCCACCATTCAGATCCAAAATGAATTTATTCAGCAAAGATGTCTTAACTTCAGACTGGTGCCAGTGCTTTTTCCCAGTGCTAAACAGGTATGATATTAAAAAAACTGAATGTAAGAGCATGTAACTATAGGTTTATCCCTCATGTTCTATTCATTATTATCTTTTTATTTCTCATCTATGCATTTTTGCTGTGCTTTGAAAGTACTTTTTACCGCAAAATTCCTCAATTATACTATTAGCTTGCATATGAAATATTACATTTCAATGAAAAAACACTTAAATGAGGATTTTAATAAAATATAAGTTGGTTCTGGATATCGATCTAGGTGTTGGAATACTACCATCTGCTGGTTAGAATATGTTTAACAAAATGCCATAGAAATTTGACTGACAATTGCTACATAAGATGTTTCAAGAGTTAGGTAGTTGCATGTTAAACTAAAATGAAAAGAATCAATAACTTTAGAATTAAGAAGACATTAACAGAACAATGTAAATAGAACCAACAGCAGTGCAGAAATTATCAGGGGTCAAGAGTGACCATTGGATAATATCAACATTCTGAACATACAGGGAACATAAGAACTCTCTCTTTCTGGATGGATGAACAGTCACAAAATCGTATACCACTTCGATGAAGGGAACCATGTTGGTTAACCAAGGAAAGTTTCAGCAGCATCCTATTGACCTCAAATACAAAAGAGGTTTAAGATTTCTTTCTCTCTCTCTCACTGTAGAGTCACGTTCCACTGTGGCTGCTGAGCACTCGTCGGTACAGGTGGCCTGAAGATGCTGAGGACCTGATACTGCGTTTACTCAGGGAAGAAAAATACATCATCCCTCCATTGGGCAAAGAGGTTACACTTACCATCAAACCTATATAAACCTCTCTATGCATTCACACCAAATGTAAATATTCAGTGTAAGATTTAAAATAAAACATAATGGATTGCAGTGGAGCAAGTTACTCCTTTATATGGTTGCTTTTCCTTATTTTATTAGTTTTGTTTGTACTACAGGTAGCCTTTTTAAGTGTGATCTGTAACCCAATAGTCCAGGTGAAATGGCTAGAGTTTGTTATCTTTGAAAGGGATTAGGTTATAAGTGGAGTACTGTACAGTATATTCAATACTCATTACAATCACAGATATGACATTGATTTCTCAAAACTGGCAGTAAACACAAATCCTGGATTAAATAAAACAGTTTTATTGTAAAGCAAATACCTTTCTTTAAATCTACCTTTGCTGTAGGTGTGGTTTTAACAATGGGTTGGGTTTAATAATGAATTTACACACATTAATTAAAACGTGTCTGTGCAAACTACATGGATTTGCTTAAATGAGCGAAAATAATTAAAATTTACATAACCATTTTAATTGTACAGCATTCAATTATGTCTTCCTGTTTGTGTGTACATGGGGATTTAAACTGGACACACGATTTTGCATTACTTCTTCATAAAGCCAGAACTGAACACAATGGAGACATTTTATAACATTTAGTGACACGTGAAAAGGTCTTAAAAGTAGGAGCACTTTTGTGTCATTGTTTATAGGTATAATAGTATATAGAAAAGGCAGTTTTGTGATTTTGTATTACAGCTTGTTATTGCTTCATGAGATGAACTGTGTTTGTTGTTAAACTCCTAATTACATGTGAATAAAAAAAGGATTTAAACAAAAACACAACATTAACAAGGCTAGAAATAAACTGTTCTCCCCACATTCAGTTAATTGCTTTATGCGTTTGCTTCTGATTTAATTGGCTCAGTAATTCAGTTCTTTGTTTTTTTATTTCATACAATGTTATTATAATATTGTTATGGGTTATTCTTTTCCCCTTTTTGGTTCTGTGGTTGTGTTCTTCTGTTATTACAGGTAAATTGGATGAATGTACCTATTTACATTTTCTTTTCAAATAACGTTTTGTCCTGTTGTTATATATATTCTTGTTATTTTGGTTCTTTTTCTACATGGAACCCCTAATCAAATAAATATTCAATATATTGTGCTCAAACCTTTGTCTTTTGTTGCTTTCCTGACCCGAAATGTAACAAGTGGGGGTTCGTCCTCAAATATTTTGTTATAATTGTTAAAGTCCAGTTTCTGATTAGAAAAGCGTTTGTTTTGTATAATATAAATATTCAGTATTTCTGCAAATGTCAAAGAATGTTTGTATACCAAACGTTGGTAATGTAATCATATTTTTAAATGTTCAGAGAAAACATTTATTTACATAATGTTTTTACAACAGGAAATACACTTCTAAACAGTGGTATTAATTATATGGTTCAGGAAAACATGTATTAAAGATGGTTTAAACAAAGTTACACAAAGCCTGGAAACAGTTGAGGCTGGTTGAGGGCTTGAGTGGCAGTAGGCCTATTCTGCGAGTTAACGCTAACAGGAAATGGGTCAAGACTTTTCTCAAGTATAAACATTTTCTTGTCTCTGTATTGGTCGCCCAACATAACATTTCAATTCTGTTTAAAACGTCTTTTTTCTGTCTTGAAACAGAAATGTCTGTCTTTACCCTTCGTGCTTGTATAAATCTTCCTCATAAACGTGCTTTCAACAATCACACATCTAATCTGTCTTTTCCAGTCCTTCCTGTAGGTCAGGATTTCTGCAAAGGCACTTGAGATAAGTCAATGATTTAATGCTGCTCAGTGAACTGTCAATGAAACGGTCAACTTGTGGTAAATATCACAGCTTCCTTTGCTATTCAGCTCAGAAATGCAGAAGCATGGATTGTCATTCACAAAAAGTATTGTAACAACCGCACGAATTATAGGAAGGTAGAGATCAACACACTCGGATGGCAGTTTACAAACAATTCTTTATTAAATATAAATAGTATTGCTCAGCATTTAAAACACGTTACCCCCCTTTTCTCGGGCACAGGCGAGGTTAGTCCACAGTCAGAACAGCCGCACACCAGGCAGGCACAGGGGGTACACAAGAGATCCGTTAATCCAATGGAGAGTTCACAGGTAGACGGCCTTCCATTCAACACAGCGGATATCCAAGGACTTTACGGTATCGTCCTTCGACCGGCAGGATCACCCTCTACAGTCTGACACGAGTATTCGGATACCTTGGTCAGCAGCTCTCCTAACTCCAAGTCGTACACCTCACTATCTACAGGAAGCCCCCCACTAACTGTCTGTCTTCACCGCCGGAGATACTAGTTACCTCGAGCGGCCGTTTAACGTTTCCCCACAGGTGAGAGCTCGACCCAAAAATCCTCCCGAGTAGAACTCAAGCCATGCTTAAATAATGATCCTCTCCTCTCCAATCAGCTGTAACCACTCATTTAATTAACCACGTCCATTCTTTCAAATTAAAGGGCGTGTCCATCACTCATACCTCAGGTGCCCTATTCATCACACTACCCCCCTCCCAGATGAAAGGGACTCGTCCTCGAGTCAGGCAGATAAATCATAGTCTAACAATCGGGCCGGTACCCTCCTGGTCCGCGAAGAACGTCCTTCTGCAAATCCGTGATTTATCCCAGAGTCAGGCCCCAACTCACTGAGTACATGTTCAATAGGTTCAACCCCACTAGAACTGTCACCAACAAGGCCTCCAGCCATATCCCCTGTAGGGGCAGGCCACCGGGTGGAAACAGCAGGCATCGCCACATCCAGCGCAAAACCAGGCCGAAGCGCAGGGTCAAGATGCCGTGCAGAATTAGCCAACAGCGTAGGGTCAGGAGGCAGTGCAGAATCAGCCAGCAGTATAGGGTCAGGAGGCAGTGCAGAATCCGCCAGCAGTGTAGGGTCAGGAGGCAGTACAGAATCAGCCAGCAGTGTAGGGTCAGGAGGCAGTGCAGAACCAGCCAACAGCATTCGATCCCTCTCAACACTCTGCAATTCCGGTCTTCCTGCAAATAGATTGACCACATATGGCTTAAGACGATTAAAATGCACAACTCGCTCCAGCCCTTTTTCTTTAGGGGCAATTCGATACAAAACCTCTGTAACCCGCTCAGTAACAACGAACGGCCCCACAAAATGCCTTTGTAACTTTGGACACAGCCCCCGCTTACGTGCCTTATTTTTCACCCAGACCAATTCCCCTACGGTGTAAAACTGATGGGAAACTTTTACATCAAAAATTCGTTTCTGCCTCCCTGATGCTTTCAGTTGATGAGCTTTCACAGCCTCCACTACCGTAGACAAACTTTCAGCTACTTTCGTCACATAATCATTCGCAGACTCAAACCGTTCCGTCTCCCCCACTCCCAACACAACATCCACCGGCAAAACAATCTCTCGTCCAAACAGAACTTTATATGGTGAAAAACCTGTGGTAGCATGTGAACTACTCCGATAAGCCATCATAACATATGGCAGAAGCATGTCCCAATTCTGCTGATTACTATCCACAAACAAAGACAGCATGGAAAGTAAGGTACGATTAAACCTCTCCACCATCCCGTTCGACTGTGGATGATATGCTGTAGTTCTTGTTTTATGCATCTGTAGCAAGCCACACAACTCTGTAAATAGCTTTGATTCAAAGTTCCGCCCTTGATCCGAGTGAATGCTGCGTGGGGCCCCAAATCTACACACCCACTCTTGCACCAAAACTTTAGCTATGGATGAGGCTTCTTGATTTGGAAGCGCAATCGCTTCTGTCCACTTCGAGAAATAATCCCCGATCACTAGAATATACTTATTCTTCTCTGCAGTTACAGGCAAGGGGCCCAAGATGTCTACCCCTACACGTTCAAAAGGTCGAGCAACAAAAGAGGGCTGCAAAGGGGCACGAACGTTCAGTGCTGGAGATTTACGAGAAGCACACTCCGTACATTCCCTACACCACCTCTTTACATCCTCAAACCACCCGGGCCAATAGAACCGGTCTTTCACTTTCGCCTGTAATTTTTGCACCCCTAAATGGCCACCCGTAGAAGAATTATGTAACATTTTCAAAACCTCTGGAACCATCACCTTCGGAAGGACCACCTGAATTTTTAATGCAGCATCTGTATTTAGAGGCGGTTTACGCACTAACCGCCCTCGCTCAAACTCCAACTGATCCCACACGGGCAAAAACCCTCTCACTTCCACTTTAGTCTGTGCCTCAGTACGCCCTTCCTCACCCCGCAACCATAACTGTTCCACAATCTGTAAAACAACATCCTTCTTCTGCGCCTCCACCAATTCATCCTCAATCTCCCCTGAAGGAGGCGTTTCACATACCGCGCAAACCGAAGCACTAACCTCCAATGGTGAATCTGAAAACTCTTCACACTTGTCGCCAAATGATGGCAAGCGTGAAAGTGCATCTGCATTAACATGTTTTTTTCCAGGGCGGTGCACAATTTTATATTGGAAACTGGCCAATTGTTCAACCCATCTAGCCAGCTGTCCTTCCAGCCCCTGAAAATTATGGAGCCACCTTAAGGAACTATGGTCAGTACGCAATATAAACTCTTTACCCAGTAAATAATGCTTGAAGTATTTAGTAAATACTACCAGACTTAGTAGCTCCTTTTTCGTGGTGGCATATCTACGTTCTGGTTTCGTTAAAGCTCGACTAGCGTATGCCACAACCCGCTCCAAGCCATCCACCTCTTGGGACAACACCGCACCAATGCCCACATCACTCGCATCCGTGTCTAAAATGAATGAATTGTGCGGGTCAGGATACGCCAGAACTGGAGTTGTCACCAGCGCTGTTTTAAGCTGTAAAAATGCCCGCTGGCACTCATCATCCCATTTGAATTTCCGACCTTTCTCTGTGAGACGATGTAATGGTCGCGCAATTTCAGCGAACCCCTCAATAAACCGGCGATAATAAGATGCCAACCCCACAAAACTTCGAACTTCAGTTTGGTTCTTTGGTATCGGCCATTGTCTAACCGCATCAATTTTAACTGGGTCTGCTCGTATTCCCTCGGCCGATATAACGTGTCCCAAATAACGGACCTGAGTGGCAAACAATGCACATTTAGATGGTTTAACTTTCAGGTTCGCTTGACGTAATTTCCCAAGGACCTCATCCAACCGTTGTAGATGTTCCCCAAATGTTCTCCCAAAAACAATAATATCATCTAAATAAACAAGGCAAGTAGTCCACTGTAAATCAGCTAACACTAAATCCATAAGACGCTGGAATGTGCTCGGAGCGTTGCATAAACCGAAACTTAAAACATTAAATTCAAACAGCCCTTGTCGTGTTATAAAAGCAGTCTTATGTTTATCTCTGGCATCCACTTCGACCTGCCAGTATCCACTGGCCAGGTCAAGAGTGGAAAACCACTGAGCATGGGCAAGGCTGTCCAACGCATCATCAATACGCGGTAAGGGATACGCATCTTTCCGTGTTACATCGTTTAACCGCCTATAATCAACACAAAATCGAAGGGTCCCGTCTTTCTTTCGAACAGGGACCACAGGCGCGCCCCACGGGCTACACGACGGCTGTACAATTCCATTTGCCTGCATATCCTTAATATGCTCAGCCACTTCTTCTTGCAAATGAAGAGGAACACGCCGCGGGGGTAATTTAATAGGCTTCGCCTCCCCCGTCTCGATCTGATGCGTTATTAATTTTGTCCGCCCCAAATCTCCCTCATTCATACTAAAAACGGACAAATTCTTGTACAATAACTCACGCACTGCACGCGTTTCAGTCTGCCCAAAGCCCTTTCCATGCAAATTTAGCCGATCTATAAGCGCGTCCACAGAGAATGTAGGCTTATTACCTATAGCCACGTCTTCTCCCTCCACCACTACATCAAAAAATAACTTGCCCACTTTCATCCCACGTTTTAAGAGATGGGTGTCATCAGTGACATTAATTACGCGAATGGGCAGAATACCCTGCTCCACCCGACACACTACCCTTGCCACCAAAAGGTCGCAGTGGTTATAAAGGGAGGAAGACGGTTCTAACATGCCCTGCAAACTATCAGACACCCCCTCCACCGCCCCTGTAATCAAAACTTCACTACGAGGTGGAACTGATGTATCCGCGTGCACAATCACATCACAGGACTGCATACCATTATTATTGCCTACCAAGAGGGCAATCTGCTTGCCCATTAACCGACAGCTCTTTTGGTCGAGGTTAATAATAACACCGTATTTTAGCAAAAAGTCAGAGCCAAGAAGAATTTCCTGAGGCTCAAGATCTGCCACAAGAAACTCTGCGATGACAGTTAGAGAATCAAATTGGCATACAGTTTGCCATCGGCCCAAAATTGGCATCCTCCCCCCATTGGCCACTCTAACCACACCCTCATGCTGTTCAAGGTAAGCCCCACCATTCGTAATAGTAAGCCATCTCTGTTTCGGTATTATTGAGACTTGTGCACCTGTATCAACTAAAAGCTTGACGTCACACCCACCTAATTTAGCCGCAAGGTAAATCCCCGGTATGCCTTGGACCGGTGAGGCCAGCTGAAAAAAATGATCTTGCATTGGGGCAGGCACTCGGCTTATGATGCCTGCCCCCTCCCGTTTCCCTGTACATAAGGACAATCTCTCCTAATATGCCGATTACATCCACATTCCCAACAACCGCCTCCTAAAGATTGCGACTGCCTTTTCCCTACCCCACTAACAGTTGACGGTTCGATCATGTTATTTCTTAATAATGTGGGAACTGTCTCACAAAGTTGTTGTACAGATTTTTGTAATGTCTGCACCTCATTACGAAGTGTATCCACCACCTCCGTCAGCGCATCTACCTTACTTTCTGCCGCCGAAATATGTAACCCACGCACTCGAGCATCCGGGGTGATCGCACATTGTTCTAACCCCTGAATAAGTTCGAATTCGCTTGCAATATTTATTGCTTCTTCCAAAGTGATAGGTTTAATACTGCGTAATCGAATACGAGTCTCCCCGTTTCCCACATGTGCAATAAAATGATCTCTAGCCAATAAGTCCTGTGTGTCGGCACCTACAGAAGAGTACGCTTTCGTCACCAACCTCCGCAACGCATTACCAAACTCACGTAAAGTTTCGTTCGGCAAGCGTTTACGTGACGAGAAACTAACACGATTTCATTCTGCGGTTTCGCATGGTTCAAAACATTTGCCTAAAGCGTCTTTTAACAGAACATAACTGCGTTTGGACTCTACCGAAAGGCCACTATAAATATCTCTAGCTCGCCCGGATAATAAAAGTGCCATAAATTTCAATTTCGTTCCGTCATTCCAATTATTCACCACAGCCGCCATCTCAAACTGTTCTTTCCAATCAGACCATTCTCTACCCGTACCGGTGAAAGTCTCCGGCATAAATACCGGACGTGCCATAGACACGTTTGATGATGTAGCTGTGGTCAAAACCGAAGGTGCAGTCACATTTGCTGAGCTAGATGGGGTAGCTACTGCCCCTGACACATCCCGGTGCCCATCTCTACCCTCCATCGTCCGGCTGTTTTATTTACGTTAGGGATAAATCCCACCGCTGCCACCAGTGTAACAACCGCACGAATTATAGGAAGGTAGAGATCAACACACTCGGATGGCAGTTTACAAACAATTCTTTATTAAATATAAATAGTATTGCTCAGCATTTAAAACACGTTACCCCCCTTTTCTCGGGCACAGGCGAGGTTAGTCCACAGTCAGAACAGCCGCACACCAGGCAGGCACAGGGGGTACACAAGAGATCCGTTAATCCAATGGAGAGTTCACAGGTAGACGGCCTTCCATTCAACACAGCGGATATCCAAGGACTTTACGGTATCGTCCTTCGACCGGCAGGATCACCCTCTACAGTCTGACACGAGTATTCGGATACCTTGGTCAGCAGCTATCCTAACTCCAAGTCGTACACCTCACTATCTACAGGAAGCCCCCCACTAACTGTCTGTCTTCACCGCCGGAGATACTAGTTACCTCGAGCGGCCGTTTAACGTTTCCCCACAGGTGAGAGCTCGACCCAAAAATCCTCCCGAGTAGAACTCAAGCCATGCTTAAATAATGATCCTCTCCTCTCCAATCAGCTGTAACCACTCATTTAATTAACCACGTCCATTCTTTCAAATTAAAGGGCGTGTCCATCACTCATACCTCAGGTGCCCTATTCATCACAGTATTGTACACATATAAACAGATTGAATTGAATTGAAGTAGTCTTTAACAAACAACCATTAACAGAAACATCACTTGTGCAATGATGTATTTTGATGTGCATTGATGTTTTTCGTCTAGGCAGCTCTAACATTTATTTTAGTCTAGGACTAGACTAAGCCCGTATGGGAAACCGCATTGTGACTCTGTTAATATGCAAAAACCTGAATTTCACTGACTAAAATGAAACCAAATTTATCTGTGAAATAATGTTGTGTGTTCGCTTTTTCGAAACATAATTTTTTTTATTTTAATACATGAAGGGAGGGACACAGATTTGCATCTCCAGCTGGTTTATGGGCCAGATTTACTACACAGTGCAAATTGCGCGGCTTTAGTAAATCCTGACAGTAGTTGTTTTAAATAAATAAATACACTTAAAAGTTATGTCATTAAGTAAAAATATACACTGCAATATTGGTTGAGTAAATATATTGGAAATGTAATTGGACATTCATATGTAATTTGGAAAGCACAATTTTCACTTTGAAAATGTACACGTCAAGCCTAAACCAGGTCGCGTGCGTGTCATTCTAACTGGGTGCCACTAGATGACAGCAAAGACTACAGTCTGGAGTCGGATGTTGCGTTAGGTTGTTTGTCGTTGGCGTAGAAACCGTAGACACTCGCCGCCCTTCTACGGGCTTTTGACCAATCCGCGTTAAGTCGTTTTCTCACACGGGCAGGATCAGACATATGTAAAGACTTGTTTTTTCGCTTGGATAAGGCTCAAATTTCCACCCTTTCACTCGGTCTAATGTGCAAAACGGATGAAAACGAACGTGAAGACGTTTGGGCTGACTGAGCTCGTGAAAACAAACCTAATTCCTCAAACCCGATCTCTTCTGGCCGGTCCTTCCCACCGTCCACATATTAAGCGCACTTTGAGGCCATTCCGTAACCTCTCCGTGTTAGTTCCGCATATCAAGAGCCAATCGGCGCTCGTCTCTTCCGTTGAGCCAATCAAACCCCGTCTATTCTTCGGGTTGGACCAATCAGAACAGAGACTGCGTGGAGCTTCCTTTCGCAGCAGAAGTGGGGCTCAACAATGAACTGGCTGACCCGGCGGTCAGTCGATTGGAATACTGCAGTGCACTCTACGTGGATAGGGGTGGGACGGTGACGATTAGGGTTGCCCAAGAATGTTGTGATCGTATTACAGAGGCGGGGGAAAGGCCACATTGGTTTTTTTGTTTTAAATTAAGTGCATTGCGTCTTTGAAACGCTGGGGTTAGGCTCAAGCCTGCGCTCCGTGATTCTGGACACCGGGAAGCGTCAGCAGCGTGGGATTAGCGTCCGATCATGCTACCTATTACACGGAGTCATGCTTCGCGCAAAACCAGCATCACAGTCCACGCTCTGCACACACACAGACCATTGAAGCATTAAAGAAAGGCAAGGATTCATCCGCCGTCTATGCCGCTTGCCCTGCAGGTCCAAACATGTTCTCGGTGAGAGTCGTCACGGCGGATTACTACTTGAGCAGCCCCATCAGAGACCTGGACGTGTGTCATTCGGACTTCAGAGACAGCGATGTTAAGAAAGTGCCCGTGGTTCGAATCTTCGGGTCCACGCCAGCAGGTATGCGTGCGTGCGTGCGTTCGGGTGCTCATGTTATTTGTTGGCGATCTCTGATGACAGATCACGTCACCCAACTGTTGCAGTCGATCGACAATGAATTCAAGCAGATAGCTTCGTCGCACGGCCGTTCTCTGCGTGTGCATACGTTAGGGGGTGAGCAGGGAAGAAATCCTTTGGTGTGGTTCCGCACGCCATGTTGTCAATGCGTTCCGAGAGAAAAGTCCGACCGCCATGTGGACGTGTTTATTTCCACCATAACCCACCTCGTTTGACCTCTCCGTTATGTGATCACCCAATACTCGGCCGTGTACTGTAGCATACAAACAACAAGCACGCTTTTGATTTAAACGCTGGCTGGCATGTTTTGGTGCGCTATAGGGTTCAAGAGACAGACAGGGGTCACTGTTGTTGGGGTGGTGAAATCGGTGGTCCGCAACAATTTGTAGGCTCTGTGAAACACGGACGGGATTCGGGTGTAAAACGAATGTTAATGTGCTGTATAACGCATAATGACACTTCTTTATTTGATCGGTCTTTGTGGAGTTGGCAGCGTCTGTGTCTCACTACCGTAAGTGAACACGAACTTCATGTCCAGAGATGCTCTGATCGTTTACTCTCAAACACGCGCTGATGAGGTATTTGCGACGACCCGTCAAAATAAAAGTCCAGTTAAAATATGACACCAACAATTCAGGAAAATGAACTAGTAAAAGCAAACACTTATTTCTGAGGCCCTAAACTTGTTATCAAGAAAACCTTTTGAAATCAATCCTTGTCTGTTGACACTGCGGCCATACACGTGCAAGAACACTCCTAAAAGTTATATATTTCCTTTAAAATATTCAATCTTTTGGAAAATAGACAAAGTACAACATTGTTGCCCAATTAAACATACTCTGCAAAGAGAAAGCATCTCCCCCACTAGTACTGTACATCCAGCAAAAGCTATTCATGGCTCATGACAAACTAAAGACTGCTGCTGCTTTCAAAGAAAGGCATAGAAAGTATACCAGTAGTTATTCTTATTTTGGTCTGGTTACAGAAATGAATGACAGTGATTTGATAGGCTGTCCATTGCAGAATGGCCCCTACCCAGTTGTTGTTGTTTTGCACAAACGTGGCTGATTGTTCAGAAATGCCGCTTGAAGAAGTTAGATATGTGGAATATCACAGAATGCTTATGACTCTTTTCTAATTTTCATTGTCGTACTGAAACATTAAGGGGGAGGTGCCCCAATACTTAAAGTGGACGTAACACACGGCGCAGTTTCCTGCGATGTCATACTAATCTGGAGTTCCTATAGAGTCTTTAGTTTGATCACATTTATAGAAGACAGATGCAGCTTCACGTTTATTTCCAAAAACAGGCGTGGAGGTTGGTAGGTGGTTTTGGGGCGGGTGAGATGCAGGGGTTTGGAACTAGAGCACGTGCGCACACATTACCAACAAAACACAGACATATGACTCAGTTTCACTTACCCCGTGCGGTTCATGTCCGGCATCTTTCTGTTTCAAACGATCTCCAAATCCAGCTTTATATCCACCGTTTATATAACATTCCTCACCGAAATGCAGTGAACATATAAACGCAGCTTAACTTTGCGAACGCAGTGGTCTCTGGTCCCCCGGTTGACACGCGGGCATGCTTTTCCTGGAGAATTGTCCAATAAGGGACTAAGAAAAGTTGTTACAAAACTGATTTTCATGTTCGAAAAAAACTTTCTGAAACCTATACGAATGCTGGGGGAGTGTATCGAGCACAGAAATACTGTGTCGTATGTCCAACTCGTTTTTTGACAAGTTGACCATGTCAAGCATGAGTAGCCTTGTACATTGTAAATAAGTCAGAATGCATGTGACACTGTGGCACCCCACCTTTAAGAGAAATCTTTAATGTGGGCCAGACAGAGTATGTCTGCAGATACATCACAGTTCTTATTCTTTGACTCAACATTCAGATCCAAGCCCTCTTCATACGGCTGATGGTCTCGTTTGCAGCAGCACATTTCTTTTGTTTAGCGGGGGCGGGGTCGAGCAGCACTGAACATGCACCATAGTGAGGCCTCATTGCTGGAGAAAACTCCTATTTGGTTCAGTCACATATGTTTTAATGAGTTATTCACCTGTGCTGGTGGTGGGCTGTTTAACCGGAAATGTGTCACAGTTTACTGCTGACTTTCTATGATGTTTAAGTTCATTTGTGTTGGCCCTCTGGAATGGCTATGTTGTGAAAGCACAGTCTAATAGTCAATAGACAGCTTTAAAAAAGCGCTTTGGATTAGGCTTTATAGAAATCTACCCGGTGGACTGGGTTTACGGGGAAGACATGATTCTTCGTGACACCAGAACCTGGAAATTTGTTTGTGCTTTTGTTAGAATGAGTGTTTCGCGTACTAGGTAGGGGGCGTATCCTGAAAATGGACATGAATGAGGGGTCATGCATGAGGCCCAAAGGAAGAATAAAGGCTCTCTGCTTTCCCTTTCTTTTTTCTCTACCTATTCCCTCTTTCTTACCTCTGTGGGGTGTGTATAATGAATTCCTCCCTGTGTCTATTCAGAAAAGGGGTACTTTTCAGATCCGACAGAGACTCATTTGCAGGCCCACACTGATGTTCACTAATAGGAAAAATGAGAGGAATTCTATTGTGGCTTATGGATGGTATTCATAGTGTACTCCTAAAATGATTTTTTTTATGTAAGTATAAATATCATATGGCATGGCTGTGTTGCTGTAGTTCCGTTTTGTTGTTGTGTCTGTGCACTTTATGTGGTTTATTGATTCCTGCCTCGAATATCAAAAGGAAGATACGCCATAAAAAGGTGTTTTCTTGATCAAAAGTGCCGAGTGTGCACACAGAGGAACACAGGGAAGGCAATCCTGTTCAGCAATACCTTTGAAAGGCCTGAAGTCTTTAATAGAGTTTGTAATGAACAGTTAAAGACCCCCTGTGGTGAAAATCAAGATTTTAATGTTGTTTATGTGGTGTTTTTAATATATTTCAAGACAAACTTCTGTAATAAAATAAGGCTTTATTTTGACCTTCCCTTTATGATTGGTTTATTTTAAGTTGGACCTGGAGGAGAGCCATAAAAATGCCTGGCTATTGGACAATCAGTATAGTCCTACCTCTTTTTTTGTTGCTTGCTTGATGTGGTGAAGAGTTGTTGTTGAGAGGGGAAAGGGAGCTGAATGTTTTTGATTAAAGATTACAAGTGCAAATTAATATAAAAAGGTATGTACAGATAAATCATTAAAAATAATCACCGTTTAAAACATTTAGAATTATCCTGTCTGATTTTAAGGGGAGTTGGGCTTTCTGTTACTAATCCAGTCATGTTTCTAGTCACCTTGGTGTGCTAAGAAAATATTACAAATAATGGAAATCTACCTTTTAATTGCTATGGGTGCCAATAATTGTGGCTAGTGTGTAATAGAGAAACAAAGTGTTCCCCCCACTTCATATAGCTTTACTTTAAAGACCCAGTGAAATCAAAATGAAAGTTTTTATATATTATTATAAATGATTGAGCCTCAAGGACGTCAATAAACTGATATGCTATTTAGCACATTTAGGAGAAATAAGCGTTCAAAACTGACAGTCTGGCGCTCAAACAAATCTAGAAATTCCATGACATCACGTTACACTTCAGCCTCTTGTCAAAGTTCTTGTCCAATCAAATCCGCTTCAGAATCCAAAGAGTCCCGCCCCTTCACTAGCAGAGCTGCTGAAGTGGCACCTCAAATCAGCCACTTGTTCGCACATTTATTATGTCCTACATGGTGAATGACACATAATGCACTTGATGGGAGATAGGGGATGATCCAGACAGTGTAGACATTAACATTGAAGTCTATCTGACCCATTTCAAGTCTACACCGTATGGAAGAGATTAATGCTGGGCGATATACCGGTTCACAGCGAATACCGGTGTATTTTTTGAGTGAGCACCAGTGCTACTCATAGATTTGGTGCAACCAAGGAAAAACTTACATTTCGTGCGCTGTTCTCTATTCATTTGCTTAAATGATATGTATGCAAGTTACAGTGGGTTCGGAAAGTATTGAGACCCCCTTAAAATATTCACTCTTTGTTATATTGCAGCCATTTGCTAAAATCATTTGTTCATGTTTTTCTCATTAATGTACACACGGCACCCCATATTGAGAGAAAAACACAAAATTGTTGAAATTTTTGCAGATTTATTCAAAAAGAAAAACTGAAATATCACATGGTCCTAAGTATTCAGACCCTTTGCTGTGACACATTTAACTCCGGTGCTGTCCATTTCTTCTGATCATCTTTGAGATGGTTCTACACCTTCATTTGAGTCCAGCTGTGTTTGATTATACTGATTGGACTTGATTAGGAAAGCCACACACCTGTCTATATAAGACCTTACAGCTCACAGTGCATGTCAGAGCAAATGAGAATCATGAGGTCAAAGGAACTGCCTGAAGAGCTCAGAGGCACAATTGTGGCGAGGCACAGATCTGGCCAAGGTTACAAAAACATTTCTGCTGCACTTAAGGTTCCTAAGAGCACAGTGGCCTCCATAATCCTTAAATGGAAAATGTTTGGGACGACCAGAACCGTTTTTAATAAATCTGCAAAAATGTCATCAATTCTGTGTTTTTCTGTCAATATGGGGTGCTGTGTGTACATTAATGAGAAAAGAAAATGAACTTAAATGATTTTAGCAAATGGCTGCAATATAACAAAGAGTGAAACATGTAAGGGGGTCTGAATACTTTCTGTACCCACTGTACCTTTGCATGATATTCAGTTGTTAAAGAAGTCTAAACTTGACAAATTATATCATTATTGACAAATGACAAAAAAAGTATATAATTTGACATGGAATAATGCACACACAGTAAATGTAGTCCAAGCTCTAGTGAAGCTTTGTGTGATGTATTTCAACTATATTATTCCATAGGAGAGGGGGAGTTTGTGGTAAAGGCTATAAATAGCACTCTGTTTTATGTAGCTCTGTCTGTAGAGAACACACTGCTGCATCTGTCATCTCAAACCAGGCTCCTGAAGATTATCTGCATCCTATATAATGGTACTAATTTTTGTGTTGTGGCTGTATGTGTATCGCAGCCATTTGTTTCACAAACACACGTACACACTCGCTAATGCAGCAGCACTGGCTCTGTGCCGTCTGTTGTGCGTGACAGAGACACGCCATGAATATCAAATTTCCTCCAGCAGAAGAAAGTAAATCCCAGCACAACTGTAGAGAATTTAAAAGGACAGTGATATGGATTGACTTTAGAGATCCTGCACAATCTTTGCTTTCCAGCATCTTCTGCATATTTGGACTCTGTTCAGCAGACTATGATGTTGACTGATTCATTTTTTTACACTGAAGTGAACCTAGATATTGAAACACAACTATTTTAAAAGATAGAAACATAAATGTTCAGTCTGTCTGTTGTTCTGAAATTTAACATCTTGGTTTTAAAATACCTGACATCTTGTTCAATAATTTGTTGTACTGTATAATGCAAAGACGAATGCATTAATGTCCGCCTGAACCAGAATCCTTGATCGTTCTCGATCTCAAAAGTTTTGCGGGCTCAGAAACGTTAATCATAGTCTGTGGGGAAACGCGGTGCTCTGTGTGTACTAAAGTTAAATGGATTAAACAAAGCTTTGAGGCTAAAAATTTGCTTCGATGATTTTTTTTGTTACTTGAGGAATCGTTGCAGCCCTAGCACATGAAACCCCTCCCATCCCCTGCCTGCCGAAGAGTTTCCAAACGATGTGTCTGCATTCGTTCCATCGTTTCCGTTCCATCATTTTAGTCAACAAATTCATGTGTATTGTGCTGCCCATGGGAAGCTTATACAGTGAAATTATTAAAACACTTGTAACAGACAGTTACAAGCGCTTATCAACCACATGGGGAACCTGTGACCAAATGTTCCATAGTGTTGCTTTAAAGAAGGCGACGGTTGAACATCTGCTGCACTCGCGTATTAGAAAAGGTGTTACAAAGCTCTGTGTCAGTAGAAATATACACAGTTCATGGTTTCTATTGTCTTTTGCTGCACCCACATGACGTTTAACATGTTTTAAGACCTACCGGCATCTTCGGAACACAAATAAAGATATTTAAGGGGACATAGACATCATGGTAATAGTTGTTGTCAAGGTCCAGAAAAGTCATTGACATTGTTAAATTGGTCCATCCGCTCATAGTGGCTCGATTATATTTTTTTGATGCAACGAGAATACATTGTGCGAAAAACAAAACAAAATCACATCTTTAATGGATATATTCTTATAGTCTTGTCAGTCTGGTGCGCGATCATGAGAGCATTTCGACGCAAGCGCATTCGGTTTGAACGGTTGGGCAAAAGTCTTCCTCAATAAGCTTCCTCAGCTTATATATACAGTTTGCGTCTGCTTGTAAACACAGAGTTGCGCTTCAGGGTTGTCTTTATCTTTATTTGCGTTCTGAAGACGCCGGGAGGTCTAAAACACGTTGAACATCATGTAGGTGAGTAAAAAATACCATTTAGATTTTGAGATTAACTTTTCTTGAGCATTGCATTGTAAGAATGTGTTTTATGCAAGAAACGCACGCATGTTTGATATTAAAGGGATATTTCCCCATGTTTTACTCATTCTCAAGGCATCGTATTTGTATATGACTTTCGTCTTTCAGAATAATGTAGTCTTGAATAGTAATTCCACGTATGCTGGCTTTTCCAAGCTTTAGAATGGGAGTGAATTGTGGATGAGATTTTGAATCTCCAAAAAAGTGCCAAGACAATATCAACCCAAAGTCGCTTTGGATAAAAGCGTCTGCTAAATGAATACATTAAAATGTATATAACTGCCCCACGTGGAGTTAATAAAGACCCTCTGATTGCTTCGATTGAAAGTAATTTTTTTCCAAAACATTAGGAAGCGCCTTGCTGTAGTAAAAAAGTTGGTCAACACTGGTTTATGTGCGACTTTGAAAGCATTATTAGTGAGAAGTCAAGTGAAACAAAACTGTATGTATTTAAGGAAGTCTGTCTTCATTCTGTGTATAGAGGGTTTGCAGGAAGAGAGAGGTGTTGGCATGAGAATCACGTGCCTGAACATTCAGCCCTTTCTTTACTCATTTACAAACAGACACACAAAGGAAAGGGAGCTTTTATTTGAGTGCATCTGTGTGCATCCTGTGTCTTTCTAAACACACAGATGTTAAGCATATCTTTATTTCTCTTCTACTCTACCTTGCTGCCTCTTTCTTCCTCCATCTACCGCCCCAGCTGGAGGAAGACGATGGAAGAGTCACTCTATTATACTCTGTTAGAGTAGCGCAGATGCCAGACTGGTTGCCTGGCAACTGCAGCAGCTCACACACGTTGCTGGGATGCGTCTCAGTAAGCGTGTGCCACCTTAAGGATCCTGCTATCTGTGTGTTTTTGTATGTCTGTATGGTTCGTGAAAATGTCACCGAAGCAGCGACTCTACAAAAGCTTTGTCCATCAGATATTGTTGTGTCTTTGTGTTTAACCTGCTGCAATCATAAAGCATCCTCTGACGGAGCATTCATCATATGTCAGTTTTTTCAGTCTGTTCTAATGGTGAATGGGTTCGGGTTTTGAGTTGAATTGACCGATCACTTTAGTTTGAATGCATATATGCAAGTATAAATATATATATATCTAGATTTTTCTTTGTGCCATATTCCATCAACCCTTTTTCCTAAATCTCTGTGCATTTCTTCCTTTTGCACACACGTCTCATTTATGAGCACACACGAGCAGAACACATTTTTGTGTAAATCGTTCGTAAAGTCATTTTAGGTATTAGGTATTATTATTTTAGCCAGCTAAAATCTCTTTGGTGGACATAGTTTAATTGATTAATTTATTGGTAAGCATATAGCCCAATAGATACATAATTTGCATAGTTGTAATTCATAGGCGGGACTATGCTAATTGAGAATGAGCGTGCATGCGCACCGTTTACGAATGATTGGAATTAATTAACATACACACATTTTACTATGAGATCTGATGTTTACAAAGTACCGGTATTTGTGAATAGGTGGTATATAGGTGGTACCATAGTGGTTAGGGCTGTGTATTGGCAAGGGCCTCACGATACGATACATATCACGATAGATGGGTCCCGATACAATATATCACAATACATTCGATACGATACAAACGTTCCATATATTGCAATAATTTGTTTTAAATAAATAAAAATTAAGAGTGAGCTAAAAATACATGTTGGTGTGTACAATCTATGGTATTCTGGTATGTTCATCTCATTATAGTGATAACTCTGCAGACACAAAAGATTCCATTCGATTTTATTAACAAAGCTATGTATAAGAGGTATTAGTCATCTTGCTTACACAGTGTCACTGAACAGCGAACATATACGGAAATGTTTAAAGTGCATATTTAGTCAGTAAACAGTTAAATGCAAATGCCACAAAAAACACATTTTTTTCAGTATGTTGTAAATAAACTCCACCAGTGCAGTTTTCAGTAACTCCGGAATGTTTATACCAGTATGGCTCTAATGCATTGCGCGTGTCTGTGATGTAATCCTAACATATGACTCCGTTACTCGAGAGGTCAATGCATTGCAAGTCAGTGCCACTCGCTCTGGATTTTTTTACCCTTGTTTTTACCTCTTCGTAAATCCTCGGTACTTCTACGTCCGTTATGTGCCTGCGAGTCGGAATCACATAACACAGCTAGTGTTCACCATATGCCGCAAATCCTTACAAATAAAATACACCACCGACTCTGTTATTTTCTTTGCACGAGCTAAGCTATACAGAAGCTTGTTGGTGATATTATAGGAATTAATCTACTTTACGACATTTGCTTTCTCGCATCCGCTTACTTTTGAGACATTGGCCGTATGACCGCGAATCACAGCAACACATCGATACTATAGGTTGGACTATCGATACACTATCGTGAAAAAAATTTGCACAATAGTTAGCTGTATCGATAATTTTGCACAGCCCTAATAGTGATAGGTTTGATTTACGTGCAAATTACTCTGAATTTACTCACATATTTACGACTGTTTCATACCGGGCATTTTTGTATCTCCTCTTTGCTCCACCTCTCTGAAACACGCTGATATTTTAAGAACGCTCATAACTCTGAAAAGTGAGGTGTTCTATGATTGGCCAGTTCACTAGTGAGTAGTGATAGGTCGAATACTTATAAACAAACAACCATATACATCATACAGAGTTTGTGTGAGCTAGAAAGCTTGCATTACAATGTCTCATCGGGACTCAACAAAGACAATAAACCCCATTATAAACACGATATTTGTTGCCTCTAGTTGGAACATAGTTACTAAATAATAGATAATACTAAAGAATTATTAGGACTTTTTCCACGTTGCGCGCGTGTCTGCATTTGCAGATCACACAAAGAAACAACATAATTAAATTCAACTTGCGTTAGTCTGTAACAAAGTCTTTTACAATGAAAATATACTTACAGGCTGCGAATCTGAAGCACCAGACAGTCCTTGCTGAGTTTGAACCGTTTTGCCCCACTTTTTAACAAAAAGCTTCCGTGCATAGCCGGTCTTGATCTCACCCAGATTCGTGACGCAATCGTTGGTGAAATGCTCTGCACAAACATGAACATTTGGATTGTACTTCTCTGGAACAGTGTTGAAAATAAAATGTAACCATTAGTTTTTTGTTGTATCGTCTTTTGGCAGGGCAAACAAAGATCTTTACTTTTCACAACGAAACAAACGTAGTCTCCGCGACATGGCTGCGCCGGCTCAATGAGATTTACAAGACCACCTTAGTCAAATCGTGTTATGAACTGACGTAGATTTGCCGGGGTGTGGTCACACGAGGAGTTTTAGGCAGGTCTGGTTGAGCATTTGCTTAAAGATAAAAAGAAAAAAAATCGACACTTAAATATTAGCAATTTTACATGTCTAATACATGCATGGGCAACTTATAACACACCAAAGACAAAGAAAAACGCGTATTTCCGGCGAATCACCCCTTTAATAGGTTTTAAAATAATATCATGATGAAGTCTTTCAAGTCCACAAAACATTTCAAGTAAATTAAACATTTTATGCTAAAATGAAAAACGTATCTTTGCAAACTGACACATTTAAAACATTTAAAATAATTACACTGGCTCATTGCTAAATTTAAAAGCCACTTATTTAAACCTGGGAACATTTGTGTTAACCAGCTTAAATAAAATAAACCTTAAAAACATTTCAGTGCAGCAACTTGAATTAAATCTTGGCACTTTAACGTTCAAATATTCATGGAGCATATTTTATTTTAGACGCAATACTAAACTCGTTCTCAGACTAGTTTGTTCACGTTCCCATCATTTGCGTGATCACCGCCACCCAGTAGAGCCATGGTATAAAAACACTTGGAAATATATACAGTAGAGCGTCTTGTTTTATTAATGAATTAAAATATCGATATTTGCTGCAACGTATCGATTCTCGTATCGCACGGAGAAGGACGACGATACATCGATATATTGTCACACTCCTCTTCTTGATGTACACGTTTTTTTTTATCTTTCGAGTGAATTTTTGTATAAAAAACAACCAATAGCCCTGTGGTTCACACACAGTCATATAGCGCCAACGCTCTCATGGAAATGTCAATTCGGTTCCTATGTCACAAACCAAAGCGTTCCTGTCTGCTCCCCTTTGTCCAGTCCCAATAAAGGCAAAAGCCCCTCAAATATATCTTGAAAAAACTGACTCGTTGACACTGATCCGATCATAACGTTTTGAAAGTTGTTAATGAAAAGCAACATTTAGACATAAATCTCTGACCAGACCCGAGAAATGCACAAATGCCTGTCTGCAAGTAGGCTGATGTTAATTGTCTCCCTCCTTTGTTTCCAGGTCAGAAGACATGTCTTCATCTGCACGGCGCATTCCCATACATCTATGTGCCGTACGATGGGTTTGGACAACAGGCAAATCGCTACCTGCGGCAGGTGGCCTACAGCATTGACAGAGCCCTGAATGTCAGCATGGGAAATCCCTCATCTAACGCCCAGCACATCTTTAAAGTGTCTCTGGTCTCTGGCATGTACGTTGGATGGCAAATCAGTGCACGACTCTAAATTTCAACTTGTAATAAAACTTGTGTCAGTGTATGAGATGTAAATTGGGTTTGGGGCACTTGACCGAAATGGTTTAATTGATCACAAATACCTTTTTGAATTGAAGAGATGAATCAGAACATTCTTAAGTTATCTAGAGAAATATTTTGTGAAAACATTCACATTTCTTTCATTACAAAACACAAAATATGATTATTAAAAGGGACCGAATAATCAAAAGAGGCAGTCTAAAAAAGCCCAGTATAGATACAAACTATACACGTACGTAAAAGTTAGTTGAGGCTATATTGGCAATACATTTGCAGAGAGATCTGACCTATTTATCTCTTTTTTTAGGCCTTTCTATGGATTCCACATGAAGGAAAAGGCATTTATGAAGATTTACCTTTACAACCCCCAGATGGTCAAAAGGTGAGGTGATTTTGTTGTTTGTCGCATTAAAAAAAGTGTTGTGTGTGGAAGTACCTGCATTTCAGTTGATGATGTGAACATAGCAGTCGGTAACCGCATGCCGTCTAACAAACAGGCTGTTGCTTTCATATGCCTGCTTGTAAATTTGTGTTGACCAACATGGCTTTTGAAACGTTAGGGATGCACTTTTCGAAAATAGGTGGGAGAAAAAAAACTTATGAAGTGTGCATCTTTGTTCCTCTTTGTATTTATTTGTCATATTAGTTTTTACTATGATAAATTATAATAAAAGAATAAATACAACCCATAAAATATTGTTGATTTTGATGTTTTGGTTCTTGTGATTTTAGCAGTGTTTGTATGATATGGAATGTGGGTTAATGTTTAGCCCGGGCATAGTTTGCATCTATTTTGAGCTCTTAAAGCTGTTACACACTAACTGAATTCTAATGGAAAAGTGCTGTTCTTACCCTGTATAAACCTTCACGCTGTTACGGAGCCTAACGTACATACATTGCATTCTTTGATCTCTTTGCAGGGTGTGTGAACTCCTGCAGGGTGGTGCTGTGATGAATAAAAGTTTTCAGCCCCATGAAGCTCATATTCCCTTTCTGCTGCAGCTGTTCATCGATTACAACCTCTACGGCATGAACATGATCAATCTTGCCGCTGTCAAGTTCCGAAAGAGTCATGCGACAGGTAATGCAGACAGCTACTTGTGCACTCGAAAAGCAATCATAGCCAGACTTTCGACTTGCAACAAAATTGAGAGTTCACTAGTAGATGATACGACAGAAAAATGTGTTAGTTTTGGTTGTGCCAACCTTAGAACCAAGTCTTGTTTTATTATGTTTAATAACTTACAAAATAACCAAACCAAGAGAATGTTAAGAATTGCAGTGTGACTCTAGACAAGACTTTGCAATGAGTGACTGAGAGCAGACAAACAACAGTTAACAGGACACAGGTTAAAGTAATCTTGGTAATGAGTGGTGGAAAGGGTTTATGGGTAATGTAGTCCAGTAGAAAGGCAACAGTCTAGGTGTGGATTTCCCTCTAGTGGACCTTTGAGGGCACCCCAGCTGGTGATTGTGACATAGTTCAGGTGGAACGGGGGAGGTATGTATGTGGAGCATGTGGAGTGCATGTGGAGTGGTAGAGTGTCCAAAGACCTAGGCGGAGCCAGCGGCGGGGCATCAGAGCACCAGGATGGAGCCGGCGACGGAGCAGCAGGGAGCCAGGACGCCAGAGCACAGGCAGGGCAGGACTCCAGGGCACAGAAAAATTCAGAGCAGCCATCTTGCCCGATACAATTGGTACAAGAAGGTTCAGGGTGCCCATCTTGCCGCAGGCAGGGAGCTAAGCCGGTTCAGGTACAGCCTCTGAAAGCAGATGAACCATGTACAGCCCAAACACACAACAGGGCAGCAGCCACAACCTGCAGAGTTGACACAAGGGGCAGAAGTCCTGGAACAGACGACTCAAGGGCCACCGGAATTGAGTCCAGGAACGGACGACTCAAGGGCCACCGGAATTGAGTCCAGGAACGGACGACTCAAGGGCCACCGGAATTGAGTCCAGGAACGGACGACTCAAGGGCCACCGGAATTGTGACCAGAGCCATGTCAGAAACAGGTTCTGGGCTTGCGGCCACTCCTGAACAAGGTTGCAAGGACAGCATAGTCCGAGTTATTTTAGTGGCAGAGTGAAACAAACAGTCAGTGAAAAGCCTTTCAACAGTTGGTTCCCGTGGCGATCCTGGTGGAATATTGAATGGCTCTCAACCAATTAGATTAGAGAACCAGAAAGAACTGTTGTATCCACAACTTTCTAGGGCCCCTTTCTAGGGTTTAATTTTTTCCCAAATTCAGTTTTTTCCTGTTTGAAGCGCTCTTTCTTTTCTTTTATGACGTGAAATAAGATTTGACTGGTTGTAAGTGCAGCAACGAACAGTAGGTGTTGCTCATCAGTTTCAAAATTATTTTCTAACAGATGACCACATGAAACCAACAGAATTACAATTCAAAATACGAATCATAAACAAACTCATTGTTTGTCTCTAGAATATGTTATACAAGGTGCAATAGACTCCTTCCCCCGGGTTGTACCCACGTTCATTTTTACAGAAGCGCCATGAGGTTTTTTTTATTTAATTGCTTTTTTATTTTAATAAAAAATCAAACCATTCATTCATTCAATACATATTATATACGTTTGCAGGTAAGGGACATTGTGACAATTCTCTTCTAAAACCGTAATAAAGAATTACAAATAATAAACAGTAAAAATGAAGATACAGTATTTTTTATCATGTTTTTATTGTGAAAGTTATCTCCTTTTGGAGCCAAACGCTTTATATATATCTGTTTAAACATAATTTGTGAAGGCATATGATGTAAAGCTCAAATCCAGTTGGACGTCCCATTTCTTTGCTCATCATCTCTATAGGCTTCACACTGACATGAATGTGAATTGTCCGCCATTTTTGCATAACCTCGAATTAAAGGTTCTAGGTTCAAAGCGAAGCTTCACCGAGCGTAGTGTTTTACCACCGATTATTTTTCTACTTTTTTTTTGGTTTTAAAAGGCAGAAAAAGACAACAAAAAACCCTGAAAATACCAAAGCATGTTAAGGTGGTAGCATTGTTGTGTTCTATGTGCTGTTTAATTGTAAATATTAACCAATTACAAGTCTTACAGAACAGTTTGCTTAATTATAGGTGTCAAAGGAAAGTAAAAAAAATCAATATATCATTTAATAAAATTAACATTATAAGTAGGGTTGGGCAACAAAATCGGTGCAGTGGATTCGATATCGTTTCTCAAAAGCCTTGAATCGATTTGTTTCTGTCATATTTCCATAAGCACTGAACATTCATTAATTAAGTGTTATTAGTGGTGCTTTTGCAGAATCTTTGCAGCACAGTGTTGTAGCGACTAGGGGGTGAGCTCATTTGACTCAGGGAACCAATCGGTATCCCAGGAACTTCATAATAAGTATATATTAAACAAATTAGATTTATGATGGGGTAGAATACAAATCAATAGAGGCAGCCTTCCACTAACTCTCTCTCTCTCTCAGTCGGAGAAGAGTCGTCCAGTAAAGTGGACAGCACCATCCCATGGAAGAATCATGATGACAGTGTACTGAGGGATACAATGTCCACTCGCTGGGGGGAGGACAACATACCAAGGTGTGTGTGTGTGTGTGTTTTCATGCCGTATAACAAACGTTTACAATAATATGTAAATATGAATGCATTTTAACTTTCATCTCTTTGGGTCCGTTTTGTGTAGTTCTCTGATTTTAGAGGAGGTGGAACGTATGAGTGTATGCGAGCTGGAAGTTGATGCTGTTGCTGCGGATGTTCTCAACCGACTAGAGATTGAGGGTATGGATTAAAAAAAAAATGTGTTCAGTGGATACATTGTTGACCCTTGGTCAAAATGATAGATAAAGGTCCAGTGTGTTATTTTTGGGATAATATGTATGCAATATAATATACAAAGCTATGTCTTCAGAGGTGTATAAAGATCTTACACAATCAAGCGTTTTGTTTTAATTACCTAAGAATTCGCTATTTTTATTTATACACCGCGGGTCCCCTTGCATGTAATTCGCCATGTTCTGTCAGCTGTGTTTTGAAAGGGAGGGCAGGGTTGGAGTGAACGGTTGGTTGCAGTTCACAACCTTGCCGCTAGATATTACTGACTGGACCTTTAAATAAAGATCAAGCTACATTAATATTTTAATATTTAGTCAATTTCCAATGGTAAATATATCAAAAGTTTACTTTCGTGAGTGGATGCAGCAGAATAGTGAACAAAAAAACACGACTACAAACCTTGCTTGCTGCTGCCCGCTCTTGAGGATTAACCCACTGAAGTTTGGAATCTATGTAAAGCTTAGTTTTTTGGTTCTTCTACTTCCCACAACAGACCTGTATGTTTTTACCAATATCCTGCTACAGTGCTTGTGATGGCCAACTTTAAAGGCGATTTTGTCAATATTTAGATTTTTTTTGCACACTCAGATTTTCAGATAGTCTGCCAAGTATTGTTTTATCCTAACATACATCAATGGAAAGCTTATTTATTCAGCTTTCAGATGATGTGTAAATCTCAATTTAAAAAATGTAGCCTTATGACTGGTTTTGGGGTCCAGGGTCACATTTGTGAGCTGCATAGCCATCTGATGCATGCCAGAGTTGGGTAAAAAATGATTTGGAGAAAATTGGCATAAAATGGAATTTAAATCTAATTGTCAAAGCCCCCATTGTATGTTAATTTAGAATTTACATGATGCATCATGTGTTTCACAGATCCATTCCAAATCCATGCGCAACCTGTGGGATTGTAAATGTCTTCTGAGTGTGTGATAAAGTGAGCATATTTAGCTAAATTGAAACCAAAACATACTCAACCAAGAGCTTAATTCAGATTCGGTGACACATTGATGACTTAAAATCTGGTTCTTACGTGTCTAATATCACAGGGAAACGAGTCACAAGAAATCTGGGAACTCATATTTGAAATCATCTGGGATGGCATGATAAAGTAAATTCAGAATTAACGTTTTGGACAGAACAATTATACATACAAACTTCCATATTATGTTCTATTTAAGTGAAATAAAGCATTGCATTGTGTTTGAGATGTATTTGTAAAAGAGACCCATGTTGATGTGTGTGCCTAAATCCTCTACTTCACTTCAGATCAGATTGGGAGAAACCCTGGTCTTCAGGCCATCTGGGAGGATGAGAAACAGCGACGCCAGGAGAGAAGTGAAAGCTCTTTAATTGACGTGCCTGAGTCACAGGGTAAGAGACACACACGGTTACATAATGTTTACATAATTTTCCCTACTATCTGTTTGGTTACTGAACAAATATATACATTTTAATTTTTGGGCAACCTATCCTTTTAAATAAAATAATTGAACCCTAAAGGTTTTATGCTTTAATATAGAAAAAAAAGAATAAATGGTTATTTTTTAACATCATGTTTTTGTAATCTACAACACTTATTATTAATAAATAGGTGTGGTGCATACCTCTGTCTCTTTGAATACCGTTTCAGATCGAGGCTTTGTGGAGTTTGCAGAAAGTGAAAGAATCCTGATGAAGAGATTTAAGGAAATTCTTACAGAAAATGAATTTGACGTGTGAGTAAAATGTGTAGTATTTTTCTTAATGATATGTTTGTTTGTCTGGGTTACTGCTTTACTGCAGCTTGAAATACTTTTTAGTTAAAGCTAGGGTATGTAATGGTTTCATAAACACTTTAAGTCTCTTCACATTCTAAAAGCAATCAACATTTAAAGTGGTCTAAATCTATTTTCACTGCTAATAGTTTAATGAAACTAAAGTATAAAAACATTAATAAAATTACAATGAACAAAAAAGTAACTGTTGTCATTTCCAAGTATAAAGGCCATTGCACATTGAGCCCATAATGTCCGCACATTAAAAAATAAATACATCCTCACGCTGTGCCAATCACATTTACACACTGCCTCTGAAATTTGCATCCGTCATTTTCGATTTTCACATCCATAGCAAGTGTTTTGAGAGGCGTTTTGAGAATTAAGAGACACCGCACAAACGAGCGCTTAATACGAAAATTTCAGGCTGTATGCGCCTTAAAGGTTGTCATTTTTACTTCAGTCAATGCTACTGCTGCCTATTACAGGTTTTACTTAATTTTTGCACAAATGAAAAAATGGACGGTATTCTTTTCTCATGTATTATTGGAAATAAACACTTTGAGAGTCACACCTGTAGATGTGGTTGTCAAACTCCTGCATTTACACCGTGAAGTAATGTTCAGTAGAATTTGAGAGAGGAAAGAGATTTCAGTGAGATGTTTTAATCAATACTCAGTCTCCTGACAGTTGTGTAGAAGCTGAAGTCATTAGGCAGAAGACTAATTAACACAGAGTGATGCCATCCAGCTTTGCTTTGGAGACCAGTTCCAACAGAGCTGTAGATTAACTGCAATTTTGAGAAATGGTTTGATAGAATCCGTCCCTGTTACCACAAACTATATCACAACCTGTGACCTAAATTTGCCGACAAATAATCACAAATGTGTTTTAACTTCAGTTTTAAATTTATCAGGATTTTGAATAGACATTTGCAAGCAGGATCATAATGTATTTCCGCTAAACTCTCAACCAGTCGTTGACCGTAGCTCTAGACTACACATTGAACCTTTTAGGCAGTGAGAGTATATTTTAGTGCATACACACCAAGCAAAAAGTCGTCGAATAGACGTTAAAAAGACGTCACTGCCAGACGTCCAAACCACGTCCAAATATGGTTGAAAAGTCAAAGGTGAAAAGACGTCCGTTTTTAAATTTGGTCGAGGTGAAGTCGTGGTATTTTTTTAGACTTGAATTAAGCATAAATTCATTATTTCATCATACATTATTATAATTTTAAAATAAGACAACTGACAAAAAAGTAAGCAACAACAAAACATTTATTATTATTATTACATACAAATAATTGTAAATCGATTATAAACCAAAATAAATACAAAATCAGTGTGCCCGCTACCGCCAGATCATCCAGGGGCATGTTTAAGGTCTCTCACAGCTTTGGTTATCGTGTGTTCAGCGGCACAGACTGCATCTGTAATGACAAAGATACACTTGTGTTGTTTTCACTGCATAAAAGTAATTAGAGTTGATACATGGTTTATCACGGAACCAGCCGCGACTTCCGTCAACTCACAATATAAGCTGTTTGCTTACTTTCCTGTTTTGTTATTTTGTGGAACACAGTCTCGTATTTTAAATAAATAGAGAAATTGAAACAATTAATGCCGTTTTGACATCACTATCTTCTGCATCTTTTAGGCATATTAGAGATAAACTGAGGAGCAGCAGTGTTAGTGTCGATTTTTAATTAGGCTATTTATACCATGCGAAACAGACTGAGAAAAATGCAGGATTAGTTCACCACTTGAAAATCGTCACTGAAAAAATAGAGAAGAGAGTTTATTTCTTAATTAATTTGTACTATTATTATTACTTTTGTACATAGTATGTTATTTGTTTAGTTGTGGGCTCATGTTTTAGAATGAATTTAAATAAAGTAAAAATATTTTTACCTCAGAAAAACGGCAGTACGTGGTGTCAACAGAGAAGTCAGTCAGGGCTGTGTGCGCGCGATGGTCAGTCACCATGGTCACAGACCCCAGGTCCTTCGCTGTCTGGGCATGCGAGCAAGAACTTCTGACAGAAGTTTTTAATATTATATATTTTTTATTTTTGAATATTTTACTGTACATTTATACGATTATACATTGTGATATACTACCAAATAACCAAAAAAGTAAAGCATTAAAAAATTTATCTGCACTGCAGCTCCGTGAGTTCAGGAAACTACGTCATTGCGCATTGCATTTTGGAAAGATTCCGCCATGAATTCTACGTATAATAGCAGTACACAATAAAAATAACAATGGGACTTATAAAGATCAGATGTAAAGTTCCATACAGAGAACATATTAAAGATAAATAACATTTGCGGTACTTAGCAAATATTAAAGCAATCCAACGATACGCAAATAAGTTTTGGTGATATAGTGCACATTAACTTGCCATCGCTTTGTTTAAATATATCTTTATATTTATTTAACATTTTCTGTTACAATATCAATAACAAATCGACCTTTTAAAAAGATAAAACGATTCTGCGTCTATTTTTGGTCTAAATTTGGACCCAATTTAGACGGAGCAAAAAAAGAAAAAAATATTGACATCCATTTTCGTCTAAATTTGAACCAAATTTAGATAGACAAAAAAAATACCACATTTTGACGTCGATTTTTAGGCTAAAACTGCACCAAATTTAGACGTACCAAAAAAAGAACACATTTTGACGTCGATTTTTGGGCTAAAAGACGGCATGGACGGGCCGACTTGATTTAGCCCCAAAAAAGACGTCAAAATGACGTCTGGTGCTGGGTGGGTAAGTTGGCTGGTGATCTCTACTGCACATTAACTTGCCATCATTAATGCACGCTTTGTTTAAATATATCTTTATATTTATTTAACATTATCTGTTACAATATGTACAATGACCAACAAATCGACCTATAGAAAAGAAAAAACAATTTGACGTCCATGGACAAAAAAAAGACCACATTTTGACGTCTATTTTTGGGCTAAACTTGCACCAAATTTAGACGGACCAACAAAAGAAAACAATATTGTCGTAAAAAATTATGAGGGCACATAAATAAATAAAAATGACCAGCACGTATAAATAATTTATAATAAACACAGCAGTTTTCCATAAAAATATAGGAATTGTAATTTTAGATTTCATGGTGAAATACATTTTTCTACCAGTGGTTCTAAATGCATCATGCTGTTTCTAGAA
Organism: Barbatula barbatula; assembly: GCF_947034865.1. Lineage (NCBI taxonomy): Eukaryota > Metazoa > Chordata > Actinopteri > Cypriniformes > Nemacheilidae > Barbatula > Barbatula barbatula. The sequence continues at coordinate 19,712,483 of NC_136778.1, read as the reverse complement.
ATAAGTATGCTGTAAAAATATTGCAATGATAATGTTAAACGATGAAGAGACATAAAAGCAGAAAGCATGAATTTCTGTTCTCTGGGGACTTGGAATCAAAGGACTGGGACGAGGAATGCTGATGTGAGAAAAGAAGTGAATGCAAAGCCCAGTGAAAGATAATGGTGATATTTGTCTGGCTTTCTTTGCACTGCAGGACTCAGGCTGGTTCTGAAGTTGATGCGAATGAAGATTCTTTTCCTGACCTTTCCCTCCATCCTGTAGTCCTGAGCCCAGATGATTTGCCCTCCATACCTGCTAGCCAAGTGGATGTTCACCACGATGCGATTAAAGGTGAGGTCAATGAATTTTTTCAGCTGCTAAAATAATAAAAATAAGATGATGGTTTCTACCATAAACATACTTCCACAATCTGTAGTGGCACTTTGCTATCCTCAGTAGTGGTACACGAAGCACTGGCACACTGTTTATAAGAAATTATGTTACATGCATAAAAAATTGCTTATAATTAAACCCCTTTTCCCCTGAAGCGGGCTGCAAGTTCCTGTGCCACAGCCATCCCCACCATTTCAGTTTAACTCAACAGGGTGACAAGCAGCCCTAACCCACACTCACAGAATCTGTTCCTTATGGCAATGACAGAAAAAAGAAAGACTGAACACAGGGGGAAAAAAAAAAAGAGTACTGTGGCCTTCCTCCACGCTGTCTGACTGGCAGTTTGGCTGTAGTGCTTTTAATATTTCTTATGCTTTATTTCTTCTCTCCATACAGAAATGAAACGGCCTGATGGCAAAGACACTGAGGTGGCAGTTGTTGATGAAGAGGCCATTTTGAATTTATTAGAAAACAGCCATACCTTCCTCCCTCTCTCTCAAAACTCCAACCAGTCAGCAATACTCGGTATTGAATCATTCAAAGCAGATATCATTTTCAGAGGCAGTTGAAACAGCATGATGTTTTGTGCATTTTTCATGTATTTTTCATGTATTACTTATTACTTGTTATTTATCACATTTTTACAGAAGGCATTCAAGACCAGCCTATGCTGGATTTGCTTGAGGAACTGACTGATTTTGCAGCTCTGAACCAGCAATGTTTGTCTGGGAGTGGCATCTATAACAGTGATGATGAAGAGGCGGGGCCTGAACTAGAGAAAGAAGAGGCAGAGCTCAGTATAATCATGTCACAAAGATGGGACAGTGAGATTTCAGAACACTCCGCCAGGCGAAGGTGACCAAAATTGAATGAAGATTGTTTGCTTAATCTGGTTTAAATTTAGCATCCTAAAATTAAACATTACAGGTAAACACAGTGATATATCTGATATAATATACTATCTTGTTATTGATCCAAAATGATACCGTAGTGTTTTTCCATCCTGGTGGGACACCAAAATGATCCTGCAGACTTACACGTGTACTACCAGAGATGAAAGGGAAGAACGGCAGGCAGGAGACAAAGTTATTATATATTATAATGAGCAAAGTAAATTGAGGAAGGAAATCAAAGTTGCGTTTAGATGCTTATTCTGACTCCATCTTAAACTCTGTCTGACTAGAAACACATTCAGCAGATCGTATTAAATCAACATAGACATTGAAAAATTACTGCTTCACAACATTATCTTGTGACGTTATTGAGAACTTTGAGAATAAGACCACTGGAAACTCATATCTCTACTTGTGATGATCGTACAAATGCATCCATTGTAAAGCAGAATATAATTAGGTAGAAAGAAATTAATATAATCTATATCTAATAAACTAAATATAAAATAATAATAATTATACCTGCAAACTAGTCGCCCTTCTGCTAACTTTGCCATTTTGAATGGAAAATAGGTGATTTGTGTGAATCCAAATGTAAATCCAAAGAGTTTTTTTCTGGTGGGAGTCTTTGCGTCTGAGCATCTGAAACGTCTTTGGTCCAGCACCTGGATTCGTTTGGCCAACCAGAATCAAGATAACAGCGTCGTCTTTTTTTGGTCCTTGGGCAAACAAGAATCACGCGTTCTAGATGTCATGTTTGTGCCTTTGAAAAGCATTCCTAAAAGGGATGAATGCAAAGTATCTGTCAAAGAGAAAATGGATATTTACAGTGCATCCCGAAAGTATTCAGAGCGCTTCACTTTTTCCACATTTTGTCATGTTACAGTTATATTCCAAAATGGATTCAATTCATTATTTTCCTCAAAATTCTACAAACAAAACCCCATATTGACAACGTGAAAGAAGTTTGTTTGAACTCTTTGCATATTTATTAAAAATAAAAAAGCACATGTACATAAGTATTCACAGCCTTTGCTCAATACTTGAGACACCAATTACAGCCTCAAGTTGCTTACAACTTGTAGCATTGGGATCGCAAGACGGGGGCATTTTTTGTTCAACCAAAATCCATATTTTTCCTGAAGCTCAATATTATTGTCATGTGATTAGCTACATTGGTGTCATGTGGTGCACTTAAAATACTTGTGCAGACCTTTTGGCTGAAGAAAATGACAATACAACCCCCCCCTGCTTCTATCGCTTACTGAACAGAGAAGATGCCGAGAGAGAACATTTTTCCACTCACTGAAAGCTAATGCTTATCCAAATAGACCCTAGTCACTTTTCCGAGGGAAAAATCACTCTAAAGAACGCACCACTGCGCGCCTGTGCGACACGCAGGGTGAGTGACAGATGCATCTCCACCACGGGTCTCCGCTGACAGCATGCGTGTATTAAAAAAAAATTGACCAGACATTAAAGAAAGTTAATGATTAGGAAACACACATTGAGGGAAGAAGTAATAGCCTACCACTTGCCACTCACAATCACGTTCTGATGAATGGAAATTATAAAACGGGCAATAAAAAAATGATAATCCATCAAAATGAAGCATAACCTTTTGATCATTTTTGGTTAACGCAACTTCTGATGATCTATCAACAGGCTGGTCCACAACAGTACAAATGAATATTTATTTATATCTGTGACGTTACTTAGGCAGTATTTGTGTTATCTTTCTGCATAGATTATGCATGAAAGAAGCAAACGAAAGCTCCAGCGATGAGCAGCAGGCCTCATCAGATGAGGAGATGGATTGGAAAGGAAACACTTCTTTTCCTGCTGATTTGTCTATTCCACAGTTAGATGGTGCTGCAGATGAGAACAGTGGTAAGCATACATTTATTGAAGTGTAGAAAAGGTTATGATCATTGTTTGTACAGAGATGTTTACCTGTTTTTATTTATTTGCAGATTCATCACTTACAGACAAAGGATCTATGACACATTCGTCTCTAAAAGTAACAGACAAGATACTTGGTAGCAGAAATGTGTTTCCAAATGGAGCTTTTCTCTCAGAGACACCCTCCTCTGCCAAAATTGTCCTCGAGTACAAATGTGCTGAGCGAAGACTTCAAGAGGAATCGTCCGAAAACCACTTAAAAAATAAACAGACAAATGAATGTTCAACCGGATTAAGAGTTAATAAAGAGATTCCATATATCCCACCAGTTAAACACCCAATCCCTTGCAACATTGCAAATATATCTCAAATTGGTGGTGACAAAATAGGTGTTCACCCTTTGTACACCAATGAAAATAAGGCCACCGGCCTTAACCAATCTGAACCTGATGGTTTAATGTTTGGAAACTCTAAAATTGTCCAGTGTAGAAAAAAGTATGGCAGTATTAAAAATGTGGAAAGGAACCACATCTCCATCATGGAGAATCACAGGGGCTTCTCAGTATGTTATTCAGAGCTGATAAACTGCCCCACCAATACTGACAAAGAGCTGAGTCCTAAAGACTGCAGAAATTCTGTGATAAGGAGTTTTGACCAGACACCAAGCCCAAGGGGGGAGAGCCAACCTTTGGCCCCTCAAGAAGGCGAAACAGGACAGGGCAGTAAAGAGGGAGATGTTGGTGAACTGAAAATAAGGTATGAGGACTACCAAGAGAATAAAACCGAGAGGACTGTTGTGGCTCAGCAGGAGGCACACTATAAGTTTTTTCCTAGTGTCGTCCTCTCTAACTGTCTAACCAGACCGGTCAAAAAAACGATCTGGAGTAAGAGTGGTGAGGGCTGCTGTACTATGGAAGATCCTGAGCAGCGGAGGTCAAGATTAAAGTTGACCAAAAAGAGAACTACATTAGGTCAAAAAGGGACAAGTCCTTTGAGGACCCCAACTACTACAAAAGAGGAAGCACCACCCTTCTCTGCCATCACTCCAGCCTCTCTCAATGAAAAGGAAACAAATAGTAAAGTAAACATGGAAACGTCAGATTCTTCAAGTGTTAAAAAATCGGAGAGCTCGGTAGAGGATAAACTTGCAGTTACTCCCACAAAAATAGCTCGCACCAAGGTGTCCAGTTTGCCAGGTAGCAAATATACCTTGCGAACAAAAAGGAAAATGAGCCGTGACACTGAAGACGGAGATCATTTAAGTTCTCGTTCTTTCAGGCAATCTTTGGTGCCCAACGAAGGCCTGAAAGAGAAAAACCACATTCAAAAAAAGAGAAGGCTCTCCAAAAAAGAGCCACCAGTTATCATCAAATATATAATCATCAACAGGTTCAAAGGTCAGAAGAACATGCTTGTGAAGATTGGGAAAATAAATGCAGATGAAACTTGCACAGTTTTAACACCAGAAAAGCTTGATGAATACCAAAAGCTTGCTCCTCCCAAAGAATTTTGGCCTAAGGTCCCAGAGTCTACAGCAATAAAGTACCCTCTTCCTGAGCCAAAAGTCAAGAAATGCCCCAAACAAACAAAAACCAAGGTCAATCTAACATCTAAGAGGGTGAGTACCTCCCCAAAGTTGAAATTTGACCGAGCTAGACAGACTAGAAGACCAAGGCATGTTAAAGCAGCATTTACTTTGCCCAAATTACCCTATCCCTGGCCTTGTTATAATGATCTTACTGATGATCACTCTACAGAGTACTCTGATGTAATGGTGGAGTTGGGTTATTTGTCTGAAAGTGCTCCTAGTCCTACTGATTCGACACCACCTCGATGTTGGTCACCTACTGACCCCTTATTGGAATCAAATTCAAATGATCATCTCATAAACCCCCTTAATGATCCATGTCTTGGTTCACTCTATCAGTCATTGACCCCCAAGCCATACAAAATAGGCCCTCGAGACAGAAGCATAACATCCAGGCCTAAAAAGAGCTCTGCTGCAAGTCAAAAATGCTGCAGTAGCACAAAGAAAATATTGGTCAGTGATTCTACAGGGGTTTCGAAAAAGAAAAGTAATCGAACAGCTTCAAGGAGACAAAATAAACATTTTAAAAGTATTGAAAAGACTGTTCTTGGAGATGGCACATCTACCATTCAAAAAAACAGGAGGGTGAACAAAAAGAAAACTGAAGGAAGTGAAAACTCACAGACTTCACTTCCAGTTGACAATTCACCTCTTGAATCCTCATCTGACGGCATAACTCCTTTTCAGCACCCCAGTTCTTTACAAAGTAGTCAAGAGGATGCTACTGTCAGTTGTTTTGATTCACAAACAGTCAGCACCAGCACTGAAAAAAATACAGATCGGGGTATTGATGTTTTTGAGGTGTTGAATGCCATTGCCTCAAATAAGCAAGAGGTGCAGATTGCCCTTAATCCCTTGACTGAAGAAGCTACAAAAACTGTGGGGCATCCATGTTCTGTCATCACTTACAGCAGATCTAATTCAGGATCGCAAAGCTTAGGTCTAAATGGCCCTGTCACAACAGACGAGTGCAATTTAAAATCTGAGGTCACCAGCCAGGAAGAGATCCCGAGGACCATACAGCATTCACAGTCAAGTGCAAAAACGAGCATGAAATCAAAAAGACACTCAACAAAAAAGAAAGATAATCCAATTTCTCTGTCAGAGCCTGTTAATTTTATATCCTCGCCTACTGATAAGAAAGCAATTAAAGATGGATCTCATAGAGATCTCGTATTATCATCCATCCCTAAGAATGGAATAATATGTGTACCGGAGATGCCTTCTGGGCTGGCTGTCCTGAAGGAGCTTCTCCAGAAGAGGCAACTGAAGGCAGAACAGGTACAACAGGAAAGTGTTCATGTGACTGAGTCTTCCACCAGTCAACCGAATGATGTTTCCAAAACAGTCAAACGGAAAAGACCTCCTTCGTTAACAACAAGGAAATCAAGATCTTCAAGAACCAAAGTGCCAAAGGAGTCCATAAGCAGGCAAAGCAAGCAATGTAAACCTGGAGATTTGGTGAGACTTGACCATCTTTCTGATGGCATTCCTGTCCTTATGCCTGACCCTGGCCTTGATAGCTGTTGCTCCATCGAGAATAGCTTATCCCCAGAGCTCCCAGATAATTATAACTTTGATATTAATGCCATTGGACAGACAGAGTTTTCCAGCCTTTATTCTGGCAACCAGTTTGTTTTAACTGACAAAAACTTACCTCAAAAGTTTCTCAGTGATGTCAGTCAAGAGGCAATCAATGCCCTTGTTGAAGGGTTGGGAAGCAGGGCACAAAAAGTGTTAGAGGTTGATGAAGATGCCAAACATGGGGTGGGCTACCATAGATCTGTTAGTCCAGAGCTCTTTGACAAATCATCTTGTGAGAACAGCAAAGTTTTTCCCAATGAGATATCTCTGCCCCTGTTTGATTCAGAAAGGATCTCGAACAAAGATTGGGGGGGCTCCCTTGGTAAAATCATTGGCCTCAGCCATTTTCAAGACTTTTACTGTGAAAAAAGAGACATGCTATTTGACCCAGAGCCCTTTTTTTCAATTACTTCTGCATCTTTTGGGGATAATGGTGTTTCCCCAAGTAGCGATCTCCAAGATGGCAGTTCAGCAACCCCAAACAGTTCCCCACGGTCTGTCAGCTCACTGTCCCAACTGAGAAATGGAGTTCAGACTTCAAAGAGTGCAGGAACTCACATTCTCAAACCTCTCATGTCACCGCCTACCCGCGAAGAAATTTTGGCTACTCTGATGGATCTGGACCTCTCAGAAGCCACCTACCAGGAACCGTTCTGCAGTGACCCATCAGATGCTCCTTTGAAGCCAAGGTAAGAAATGGCAACATTTATAATAAATCCATTCGAGTGGTGTGTTTTCTCAGTGATTCTCATTGTTTTCTCAGGGAGGTTGGAGGACGCAAATTGACTTTGGAAACCAGGCTAGCAAACCAACTGGCTGAATTTCATGGCGACATATCTCAGCAGGGATTGCAGTTTTGGAAAGTTGCATTTTCTGCCATGACAAATGCTGGGTCTACACCAACCCATGGTTCTAGGGTTTCGCTAGCTACCAAATACCAAAACCCATCTTATGGCAGTGATCAGAAGGTGATCATGCTTCCCTGCAAAAGTGCTCCAAGCCGGGAACGGGTGCAACTCTGGCTGCAGGCCAAAAAACAATATGAGTGCCTTCTGAGGGATAAAAAACTTACTGTGGGTGACCCAAAATGTGTGGAGCTAAAGCACAGCACATGTGACAGGACCTCCCCTCAGAAGAAACAATTGCAAACACCGGACTCAAAATATTGTGATAAAGGGCCTAAAAAGGTTTCAGAGTTGCAGAGTGACAAAAAGAATGGATTGAGTTTACCACTTCAAATCTCACCAGTTAAAGCAGCTCCATTTAACAGTAGCCCTAAAAGTATGATGCATTTCTTAGACACTAAGGCCAAAGATCAGGAGGTGGATGTAAAAAGGGCCCAGATCATGTCTTCATGCTCACCTGAGCTTCCTACATGGCAGGAAAGCCCAGCCGGCTTAAAAGAAGATGAAGACAAGAAAGATTTGTGTGATAGACTGACTGCCCCCAACATGGATGAGTCTCATATCTATTGCACATCACCTGAAAATGTACAGCCAAGGGACCTCTTGAGCCCATCGCCTTTTATTCAAGATCAAGTTTCTGATGGTAAAACCTTGTACCTGCTCCACAGCACACCAGTTCTCAGGAGAAGGCGAAGCATTGATGATGATGGGTCTAACTGCAGTCCAACAAGCAATGATGGTATAGTTTTACTGCATACTACTATTTTTTTAGAGCTTGAATTTAAAGATTTCTAAAAAAAATTGAGCATGAGAATTTATATGCTGTGGTTGGTTACTATACTATGCCAAATCTGTCCAATCTCTTTTGGATCTTTTCTTGTGCAGACCTGGAGGCCAGATCACAGCGGCTACATCAGAGAAGTAATAAAAACAAAGATGCTTTACGAAGAGTTCTGCTAACCACACAAATGAAGGTCAGATAAAAGACTGATTTTGACTTAGGTTTTGTAGCTTTAGATGATTCATAACTAAGTAATATAATATATTGTAATACTGAACATTAAATGATTAAGGCCTTTTATAGTATGTTCATTATTGTCCATACAGAATCAGTTTACTGCTATGAATGTTCCAAAGAATGAGAGTTCTCAGATTGAGGGTCCATCGATCTGCAATTCGTATGGTTTTAAAGTCAGCATGCAGAACTTGCAGGAGGCAAAAGCATTGCATGAGGTAGGACCTGGTTTTGACTATGTTTAGTAAGAACTGGTTTGATTAATGTGGGTGATTTGATTAAACTTATTTAAACGTTTCAAGATATTTCTGAAGAAAGTTCTTTTTTAAGCTCTATTGAAAAGGCTTTGTTTCCCGGCTAGCATGGTCCTTTGCCACTCCCACTCCCCAACACTTTCATGTCAGCTCTCCACTGTCCTATCGTAATAAGGCAATACAAAGCCCATAAAAAACATTCAAATTATGAGAAATCATTATAAAAGAATTTGGGGGTGCACCAATTGACCGGCAAGGGACCAGAATCGGAAGTTTTTTTGCATAATGGTCTGATATCGGTTAGTGGATGGTGATGATGTGCACTGTTTGTGAATGTCTAGTACAGACCTGGGCATTGTACTGCCCGCGGGCCATCTCCGACCCGCTGGCTCTCCCTGACCGATCTGCGGGAGGTCATTGGTAAATAAGAAGGCAAATGCAAATTGGTGCTCACAATACAACTGCAATGGTTTTATTTTAAAGGCAACTGGTTTTATTTTAAAGACAACTTTATTTTAAATGACAGCATGCACGGTTTTTAAATAAAACCAGTGCAGTTGTATTGCGTTCACCTATTTGCGTTTGCCTTATAATTTACCATGGTGATCATATATCAAACAGTTTACACGTGAATATTTTGAACAAAAAATAATAAGCCCATCCCTAAGCACAAGAATAAGCACAACACGTCACTCTTACTGTACAGAGCTGTTGTTGTGGTGTGTCACATGATAAGCATTAAGTGTCGCCATGGAAACAATGACCGCTTTAAAGGGATAGTTCACCCTGAAAGAAAATTCGGTCATAATTTCCATATACTCAAGTTGCTCTTCTCTTTTGAACACAAAGAAAGATATTAGAAGCATGTGTGCTTCTCTGAGGTACCATTGACTGCAATAGTAGTTTCTTTCCTACTGTGAATGTCAAGAGTGCCCCAGAATTGCTTGGTTCTTTGTGTTTCACGGAAAAACAAAGAAATAACAAAATTTTAAGATAACTTGAGGGTGAGTAAATAATGAGGATATTTTCATGTTTGGGTGAACTAAAAAACCCATGCTAGAGGCTCCTTGAATGCATAGGTGGCAAACCTTAATGAAAAGTAGCCTTGTTCTGCTCATTTTAAAGAAGACATTTTTGTTATAAAAAGAAAACAAATGGTTTTCCATACATTTGCCCCAATATCATTTTAGGGTTAGTCCTCTTCATTTTTGCTTTGGCCATTTCAGATGAATTCCTAAACCCAGTCTCAAGAAATGTGATTGGGTTTAAACTCGCTTTAACCCCCTTGCTGTAGGTACAGCACCTCACACTGATGACTATGGAGCTTCACGCGAGGACTCGACGTGACCTTGAGCCTGACCCTGAGTTTGACCCAATTTGTGCCTTATTCTACTGCCTCAGTTCTGATTCGACTCTTCCCAGTGCCATCACCACACAGATAACCGGCTCCATTGTCATCGACAAAGATTGTTGTTTTTCAGGACAAGGTGAGATTTTCTTTTTATTTATCTATGTTGTGTTTGTAGGTCATTATATTGGCAGTACCCCAAATAAACTGTATGTCTTTGTTAGGAACCACAAAGGCAACAACTGATGTTAGATTTTGTCTTAGAGTAGCTCACTTCAAAATAAGTCCCCATTGACTCTCCATAGTATTGTTCTCAAAGAGAAGAGAAGCTTGGCCCTTGTTATAGTTGCACTCAATAGGATACTTTATAGGGATTACATAGTCCAAGTATGCAATGTGATTTACTATTTAGTACGTCTTTGTCAACAATGTTTTGTTCTCATCTCAGCCTCAAGGAGCAAAGCACCCTTGCTGTTTAGATCCGGTGTTACAGGATTACAAGTTACCTACACCCGCGATGAGAAGCAGCTGTTTGAGGAGATTTCTAACTTAATGAGAAAGTAGGTGGAAATGTGTTTGGGATATCATTTTGACTGCTAATATTTAGACAGTTTAAAATGTTAAGGGAACAAATTTTCCTTCTGAAGGCGTTTCAAATAAGTCACCAGTTTTGTGTAGTAAATGGGCATCTAATGATGCTGACCTCAGAATTTCAGAACCTTTTAGGTCATATAAGAAAGATTTACAGCCCTCTGTGCTGCGGAAGCGCTCAAACGATCTCTTGTCCCCATTTCCACAGGTATGATCCAGACATCCTGGTTGGCTATGAGGTCCAGATGCACTCTTGGGGATACCTTATGCAACGTGCATCAGCACTAGGGGTGGACCTGTGCCAGAAGCTTTCCCGTGTGCCAGGTGAGGTTACCAGTGTACCCGACTGCTGCCTTTTGACATTGACAGATTAAGGCATATATAATTTAAGTCTTGTGGGTGCAGTGGCTTATTAAAAACATTAAGAGCTTTTAACGGGTCATATTTAGTCAAATCTCTACCGAATCTCATTCTTATTATTACTTATTACAGGCGATGCAAAAGAGAATCGTTTCTTGGCAGAGAAAGATGAATATGGGGCGGACACCATGAGTGAACTCCATATTGTTGGTCGCATTGTCCTCAACCTGTGGAGGGTCATGAAGACCGAGGTGCTGTTGACATTCATACCCCCAGAGTTCAATCTTGAACACACTTGATTTTCTCCATTAAATGAAGTGCTTTTATGTGTTTTCAGGCTGCATTAAATAACTACTCGTTTGAGAACGTGGCTTTTCACCTCCTCCACCAGCGCTTTCCTCTCTATAGCCATCGCACGCTCTCTGACTGGTTTGACCACAATACAGACGTGCACAGGTGGAAATCATTTTTGTCAATCGTTCATTGTTTACAGATAATTGATTTCCTTTATCTATGGAGGTGCACAATATGTAATGGTGGCAGATGTGCAATTGAATTACTAATATACGGTAAACATACGGTAAAATAACTTTTGCATTTGGCATGTTTTGATGTCTGTCGGCCTGTGCTGTTTTTTGTATCAGGTGGAAGGTGGTGGATCACTACGTAAGCCGTGTGTGTGGGATGATCCAGTTGCTGCAGCAGCAGGATATTATTGGAAGGACAAGCGAGCTTGCACGTGTGTTTGGGATCCAGTTCTATCATGTGCTTACCAGGGGCTCACAGGTCAGCGTACATTTAAAATCGTTATTTGAACTTGTGTCACCTTGGGGTCTGTGCCCCATGTTTATGTTAACTTTTTGTGTCACATGCCATTTCAACACCTGGGTGTAAGTTGTTGTTGTTATTATTGTGAGCTTCTGTTGACGCCTCGGCCTGGACACTTCTGAAACATCGATTTTTAATCTCAGCATTACTCTCTAGATTTTTCCAGAATAAATGAAGGTTAATAACATTTGATCATGCTTCTAAAACTTGCCGAGGCATAATATATTTATATTGTCAATAGAACTTAAATGTCCAAATCTCCATACAGTTCTAACTCTCTCTTCTCAACTTACAGTACCGTGTGGAGTCAATGATGTTGAGGATTGCAAAGCCGATGAATTACATCCCAGTGACTCCAAGCACACAACAGCGTGCTCAGCAGAGAGCCCCACAATGCATCCCCCTTGTCATGGAGCCAGAGTCGCGTTTCTATAGCAACTCTGTCGTTGTGTTAGATTTCCAGTCGCTGTATCCCTCCATCGTCATTGCCTACAATTACTGTTTCTCAACTTGCCTTGGACACGTAGAGAATCTTGGAACGTAAGCATTCTTTTGTATTAGTAGAACTATGTTAAAGGAATAGTTGACATTGTACATTCTCAATTTATTCAATTCATCATTTATTCACACTTATACTACTGCAGATGTTTGGCTTTTTTATATGAACACAAACTTGTACAAACATCTTCCTTTTCTGTATCTGCATACAGTGCAAATTAAGTTGTTCCAATATCACTTACAGCCTTTGATAAAAGTAAGGCATATAACTAGTGGATTAGTAAATGTCTTAAAAACAATAAAAACTGGCAGTAAAACAATAGTGTGTGAAAAAAATTCAATACTAAACTTAATTTGATGTTTTAACATGACATCTCATATCGATCACGGTCTGTGTCTTTGTGTCCATACCATAGAAGCAGTGGGGTCCAATGTTGTTTGGTTACCTTCCTTCTTTAAAATCTTAAAATCATAATAGTTTTGGGGTGAATTTTGTCCCACTTGCTGGTTTAATTAATCCTGCCACATTGTCTCCTAGGTGTGATGAGTATAAGTTTGGTTGTGCGTCTCTCAGAGTGCCTCCTGACCTCCTTTACCAGCTCAGAAATGACATCACGATTTCTCCCAATGGCGTTGCCTTTGTTAAGGTAGTTCTAATATATTTTTTAAGCCGAAACTGTCCGTGTTGCAGTATTTTACATCTCTCCTAGTATACTGTGTGGCGATTTTAACTCGAGATCACAACTTGTGTACCTGTGTTCATGCAGCCATCAGTACGAAAGGGTGTGCTACCAAGTATGCTGGAGGAGATTTTGAAGACCAGGATTATGGTAAAGCAGTCCATGAAGGGGTACAAGAATGACAAAGCTCTGATCCGTCTCCTGAACGCCAGGCAGCTTGGCCTTAAACTCATTGCTAATGTCACGTTTGGTTACACCGCTGCCAACTTCTCAGGACGAATGCCCAGTGTTGAGGTACATATTTAAATCTGTGGTTTGCAACTAATAGGTCCGTTCTGACAGGGTTACAGACAGCCGTGGAAAGCAATGCAAAATCCAATAATACAATATATTGTAAAGCAGTTTTTTTCCAGTAGAAGCATTTTTCTTGCCAGAGAGGTAGAAAATGGTAAAAATGCTGAGCCTGCCAAAGTCACTTTTGTAACATAAGGATGAATTATTACTGTATAATCTCTCCCTTTTGCTTTTCAGGTTGGTGACAGCATTGTGCACAAAGCTCGGGAGACTTTGGAAAGAGCCATTAAGATGGTGAACGACACCAAAAAGTGGGGAGCTCGTGTGGTTTATGGAGACACAGACAGGTAAGAATAAAGCATCAGACTTTACCGTATTTTTTGCGTAGATGTGGGCGCCGCCATCTTTGAGCTGTTTGTCTAAAGACTTTCTGTGACCCGCTACAGCTAATAGCAGTTGTATTGCGAATGAGATGACAAGTGTGCAGTTTTGACTGAAAGACCAAAGGCACAAGTTTAATGTGTGCCAACACATTAGAATTATACAAAACATTTGTTTAAACTGTAATGCACGCACCAGAGCTGAATGTGGTCTATTTCATGTACAAACACTGGACTGCCTTTCCCACTGTGCTGGTACCTCTGTGCAATGTGTGTCAACATTTGGGTACCAAAGTCCCGGAGACCTGCGATTGCGTTCAAAGGGGGTTCCCGGGGCTGTTCGCCGTATGCGTTCTGATCTCTGCCAGGCTGTTGGAAACACGTCCCAGGGGGTCCCCCTCTGTCTTTTCGCGAATGTGTTCCGGGACTGTCACAGAAGAAATAACTGAAATATGGGCGTTTACGGGATGAATAACACATCGGGAGGGGGGTGGACATGGGGAGATTCCCGGCCAAAACAGGGGTGTTGACAGATATGCTCTGGGCTTGTCAACTCCGAGAGAAAACACAATTTAATTGAATATACTGTATATTTTTATTATATATCAAGCCACTTCTTCATTTCAATCTTCCAATAGTTTATACATTGCAGATCTTGAAAATATTTGCATTAAATGTTTTAAATCATGTTTCGACCGTGTGAAGATTTTTCAAGCTAGCCAAAAGCTTGCAAGAAAGTTACTGATATGATTAAATTGTGTTATGCTGTACAAGACGAGTGTGTTAGAGTTGGTGACTTGCACACCCAACGAATAAGACAAACAGTGAAACTAAAAACCAAAAGCACTACTTACAGGGGACTGTCTTCTGGCAGTAAGAAAAAAAGCCAACACCCCAATTCCATTAGCTTTGTGTAGCGATAGACCACTTCAGATGGCGTTTCTTTTGAAACGCTGGTTGAAAAGAACTTCCTCTTTCAGTTTAACACTACACAAATGTTTGAAAAAAATGAAACAGAACTTTTATATCCGAATTAAAATTTCATAACATATTAACGATTTAAGTATGCGTTTAAGAAACAAGTGCCTTTGAAAGAGTTGACGTCACAACACATAGACATTTCACATTGAGAAACTTTACAGACGAGTTGGTTGACACTGAAAAACTGTTTTGATTGAGAATTATTTTTCATGCTACTTCTTTCCTTTGTGTGTTTTCTCTTTTGTGTAGCATGTTTGTGTTGTTGAAAGGAGCCACCAAGGAACAGGCATTTAAGATCGGTAATGAAATTGCAGAGGCTGTGACTGCCACCAACCCTAAACCCGTCAAACTGAAGTTCGAGAAGGTAGGTATACAAAGAATAAGAGTATCATCTTAAATGGGTTTTCTACAAGGGTTGTTTATTGCTTTATTTACAATTTGTCTGTGTGTTCGTGCAGGTGTACCTGCCATGTGTGTTACAGACTAAGAAGCGTTACGTTGGATACATGTACGAAAGCTTGGATCAGAAAAACCCTGTGTTTGATGCCAAAGGCATTGAAACTGTACGCCGAGATGGCTGTCCTGCTGTTGCCAAGGTAACTTGTGTTTAGTAATGCCAGTGTTCAACCTGTCAATCATAATGCAGTCACTACGGCAAACAGCCTTTAAGAAATCTGAAGGAAGATGAATAGTCTTTTTCTTAACCTCCAGCGTATGACTTCGATTGAGCGCATTATATTAATGCCCCATGTGAAAAGGCTTGCTTATTTTTCATAAAAGGAAAAAGCCTAAGGATGTCAATACACTTATATGTTCCTAAGCGCTGACAAAATTCGCTCTTAGAAGATTTATAGTTTGAAAAAAACAAAAAAATCTTGTTCAATCAAATTCACTTTAGAATCCAAAGAGTCCTGCCCCCTTCACTATGACACTGCATCCTATCCAAACGCGATGCAATGAGATTTCTGCAATAAGCAATTTGTTTGTCCATACCAAATGCGAAAAAGGGGGCGGGACGGAACAATCAATCACAAAACACAGCTGAAGAGTGCACATGCAGAGAGATGCGTCCTTTACTCATGACTTCAGTGATGACTCACCGGATGATAATTTCAGAATCTAAACGCATGTAATCAAATGTATATAGCCTGTCATCATCCATGTGTGGCAATTAATATTCATAAGGTGCAGAACTTGCATCGAGTGAGATCATTGTGTGGGCAGAGCTCTCAGCCGCGACGATATTTTAACTTGGAAAATATATTTTCATTGCGTGTCGCCGGCGCGTTTGTGTAGTACACGGTGTGAGCCATTTGTTCGCACATTAATTTATGTTGAATGACGCAAAGTGCACTTAATGGGAGATTTACAATGAACAAGATTAGCAATAGTGTTAATTTCACGCTAATGTCACGTGAGTGGTCGCATGTGAGTGTGGTCCGGTTCAGAGAGCCGATAGCACAGAACGGATCGTATGTGCCTATCATAGGGCAAATCCGCTGAGAAAACAAAACGTATCTGGTCGTTTCATGTCTACACAGTATGTTGTATGTTAAGGCTAAATGGAAGAGATCAGAGACCTCTTTGCATTTTTCAGTAATAACACATGAATAAAGCTGCACGTTTCAAGGCATTTCAGTGGGCCTTTAAGCACATGAATTGTTACCATGAACATTTGTAATGTTTGTTTTCAATCCGTACAGAAATTGTTAAGATAAGTGTGTCTACTGAAATAACACACACACACCATGACACACGTACATGGATCAAAATGTATAAATTCTTGTATTAATATATTTAAGCGTCTGTACAATACATGGACAAAACTATTGGAACGCCCCCTTCTAATGAACAGGTTTGACTACTTGAGTAATTTCTGTAAGCACAAAACTTAAAGATACTGTGTAAGTTTTTGGTGGCATCTAGAGGTGAGGTTGCGAATTGCAACTAACCGCTCATTCCACCCCTCCCTTTCAAAGCAGTACGGAGGCTGAGAGAGGATTAAGATGTTGTCACTAACACTAACTAAAGACATGGTTATGTATGTTATATTGCACTTCTGCCAATAGGTCCTCCAAAAAACTACACACTGGTCCTTTAATAATCCTCTGTGTTGTCAGATTCTGGAGCGATCTCTTAAGCAGCTGTTTGAGTCACGGGACATCAGCGTGGTCAAGCAGTACGTGCAACGGCAGTGTCTGAAAGTGCTGGAAGCCAAAGCCAGCATGCAGGACCTCACCTTTGCCAAAGAGTATCGCGGCAGTGGATCGTACCGGCCAGGGGCCTGTGTCCCTGCTCTGGAACTCACCAGGTAAGTTTGTGTTTCTGTCTGCAAAAGTATGTAAGTCTGCAATTTTGAATGAAATGCATGGGCCAAGTGTGTTCTTTTAAACTCATAGTTCATAAAAATTGAAAATTCTTTCATTATTTGCAAACCCTCATGTCATTTCAAACCTGCTTGACTTACTTTCTTTCTAAGAACACAAATGAGGATATTTTGACGAATGTTTGTAACCGAACAACGGCGGTAACCTTCTATTGTGTGGACACAAAACCAATCCAAGTCAATGGGTTCTGCTGCTGTTCGGCTACCAACACAAAATATCTTCTTTTGTTTTAGAATGATTTTTTAAAATGTTATATAGATTTAGTGTAGACCGAATGGGCCTTTAATCGATGTTCTCAATTTTTTTTATAAAAAGACGGATGAGACTTTCATTTCACAAAACATTTATACCACAAGCATGTTTTATTTAAGCTCTAGCAAAGGTATCAGAAATTGAAAATCTGTTCAGCAGAGATAGATTTGAGTTTTCTTCCTTGTTTTAAAAAAAAAATGCTTGTGCTTTTCACGTTATGTTGTTTATCGTCTGCATATCTGCTATGGTCGTCTGTAGTGTACCTGGAGGCGGTTGCCTAGCAACACACCCATTAACAGATGCAGAAATTAGATTAAGGCATGGTTGGGTGGTGCGCGGTACAGATTCAGCTGCCTGGTTGCTCTGTGTCCATATGCAGCTTAAAATAAAGAAAAGGGGGTGAAAAATACTTGCAACATTGCTAAATACAAAGCACCCACAAAGGTAACTGTGCAATAAAAAATGTTATGTCTGTCGCCATCTCTCTTTTCGTCTGTCAGGCGTATGATGGCGTACGATCGGCGTTTAGAGCCGCGTGTGGGTGAGCGTGTTCCATACGTTATTGTGTATGGGAGGCCAGGAGTCCCTCTCATACAGCTGGTTCGACGTCCACTGGAAGTTCTGCAGGACCCCAGCCTACGTCTCAACGCCACCTACTACATCACAAAGCAGATCTTACCACCACTCGCACGAATCTTCAACTTGATTGGGGTGGATGTGTTCAGCTGGTACCAGGAGCTGCCAAGGGTTCGTTTATGAAATCTTAAACAATGCAATGTCTGAAACTCACAAGCTAGTGGTTTTCAATTGTATTTCCTATTTTTTGTGGTCGTATTGTTATAGTTTAAGAACGGAATAGTACTGTATTATACTAGCTACTCTTGATATGAAATCTGGTGGTGGCTGCTGTAATTTTCTATAAAACGTTTATTACGTTGGCCTGGGTTAGATGTGAATTTTGGATTATTCCCTTTAAAATGTGATCAATGTAGGCTATATCTTTAAAAAATCATAAGTTAATTTAGCTCGTAACCAGAGGTGGAAAAATGTACAAACATATTATACTCAAATACAAGTAGTAGTACTTTAATGATATAGTACTTGACTAAAAGTAAACTTACCAGTCAAAAAATCTACTCAAGTAAAAAGTAGCTTGTTTAAAATGTACTCAAAGTAAAAATTACCTTTTAAAAAGCGGGAAGGGGACCTCTCCTGTTTTGTGCTACTCCAACAATAGTCACAGTGCCTAATTTTATATATTAAAATGGGTTACAAGTGCACTGCAACAAATGCACTGCACTGCCTTGTTTTCCAGAGATATCACAGATTAATATAGCAGAAATATTAACGAAACAATTCTTAAATCAATAAAATGAAGCCTTAATAAAGATTGTAAGCCTTATTTTCTTAATAATGACATACTGCTAAGTTTCAGCAGTGAAACAACATATAAATGGTTCCACGTTTGTAAGGAATGTGAGTAAATGTGATGATTGACCGATTGAAAGTCTTTTCTTATGTAGCTGCAGATACATTATATAGTTAGTAAAGTAAACAGTTGCATGCAGTGTTTTTTTGCCTTATTAAATGTGTCTATGTGGGTTTATTTGGGGCTCTAAATATGATCTGGCAACACGGTCATTTTTACGGCAGGGCTGCAAGTCTTTTCAAAATGAATGAAACAGCAAGCACATTTTCATATGACTTTCTTGCCCTGCGCTTACAGAAGAGAGAGACAATTGATGCACGGTTAAATATGTCATTAAAGAAAAAGTTGTACAGTTCGGTTCCATTCACACTGCGTAAATTTGATGCGGAGTGCAGACACATTAGTGCGTCTACGAAACGGGATTAAACACATAAAATATGTAGCATTGTGCACCATGTCATTTTGACTTTTACTACACAGTTCAAACTTCTTTTTTTATACAAAACCCTAGTTTGCACAGCGTCCATAATCCTGTCTTGATGTTAAAATGGTTGCTTAAATATGGCCAGGGCTTTACTTCATTGTCTTTAGCAGTTAGAGTTTGACAGGGTTTCACCTTAGGACAGGTGCACTATACCGAAGTCTAACTTCTCCGTCATCTTGTATTGGCGCAAACTCAAACTCGCACCCATTATGAACTGGATTAATTTCCGGTCGCGTTGTTTTCATTACTTTTTTACTCCGTAACGGATGTGATTTTAAATATAACAAAGTACAATACATCTCACAAATCATACTTAAGTACAAGTAAAATTACAGATTTTAAAAGCTACTTTAAAAAAAGTACAAGTACACAAAAACCTACTCAATACAGTAACGCGAGTAAATGTCATTTGTTACTTTCCACCTCTGCTCATAACCATTGTCTTCTACGGAAGATATAGTTGTGTGTTATCTGCAAATAACATTTGTTATACCAAGACGCGTCATTGTCCGCTAGATCATACATAAACGGCGCCACCATATTGGTCAGAGCAAATTCGACTATAAACACTTTAGATACGATGCTTCGAATGGAGGAGCCTGATTCGTTCTCGCAGTCGAATCTTCGCAGAGGTGTTACGCAATGGGGATCATGACATTTTGGTTATTTGGGCAGTGGCTTACAGCAGACAGCTGTACCCACTGACTTCATCGATTTAAAATTATATTTCCAGTGTGGTCCAGTGTCTGTTTGTGATGGTATTTCTCTGTGTAGGTACAGAAGGTATGGAGCTCTGGGGTGATTGCAGGGGGTGAGGAGAGCACAAGGAAAGGTACCATCTCTCAGTATTTCACTACGCTGCATTGCCCCGTTTGTGACGAGCTCACGCAGCTGGGAGTGTGTGAGCGTTGCCGTGCTGAACCACAGTTTGTCGCTGTTACCCTGCACCAGGACTTGAGGCTGTGGGAGAGCCAACAAGACCAGCTCTTAAAGGTTCGTGGCCACCTGTGCAATGTTATTGATCTTTTACTGACTGGAGAAATTGAGTCATTGAGATGGTGGACGCAAATTCTTTAAAATTACATTTAAAATATACAGTCCGTATTGAAGACAGAAAATAAAACTATTATATATATTGCGGCATTAAAGTGGGAAGATAAATTGTGAAAACAATTGATCAAGTCTGGAATATATGACTGAGGAATGGGTAGTAAGTGGGATAACGTGAATCCTTATATCAGGTTCCTCCAATGACAGACAGGGATTTTACATTATCCTGTTTATTTGGCTGATAAAATATTGTTTTTATTTGTGATAAGAAACAGTGTCACCTAGTGGTCATTTTAACTACAATAATTGTTTTCATTTTCTTTTATACAGTAGATAGTCAACCAGAATGACCACCACTGCAAATCAAAAAGTTCTTTGACCACAATAAAATGCATCCCGTAGTCAAGGACAAGAGTGAATAGAATACCTGTCAGTTTATTTAAGGCTGTTGTCAGCCACAGGGCTGCTGTACCCACTGAAACATTTGTCAAAGCAAACATCACTGAATACACTGATGAGAGAATCTCCTTTCCACCACCCAGCGCAAACGCAATGAAGTTCCGTATTCAATTGTATAATAATATTAAACTGTCACCAAGAATAGCAAAACCGTAAACATTTTGAAATGCAACAGTGCGTTTAAAGCCAATGCCTGCATAACCTGCTTTAATATAGTTTTTCTTTGCAATTGAACATCGTAATCTAAGACAGATTTGGCTGGGCTCAGTTTTTAATTTAACTATAAGCTCTTTACACTAAAATATTTGCTATTTGTGCAAACCATACACGGATCACATTTGATTTTGATATCTATCTTTGTTGTTAAAATAGATTTAAGTGTTTATATGACTAGTATTAAATATGATTACTTGTGTCTGTGGATTTAAATTCATTTAACTTTTATATTGTAGACAGTGCTTGTCTTTTTACACCTGAATCGCTCAACTCTTAATTCGTCGGCTGAGTGAGGTGCAGTTGAGACAATGAACTTGACGTGTCAACTTGCACCGAGTTTAGTTCTATAAATAGACTGCCACTCAGTGCTACACAAGAGCAAACACACATTAAAGAAATACAGCATAGGGAACGGGCGACGGTGTTAGGAATATTCTGGTTGAGTAACATCTGTACTTTGTTACTGAAGAAATCTCCCCAGTAATGTAACAATGGCCAGTAACCGCTGAAATGCACAATGCAGACAGGCTGCTTTCCAGTCATAAAATATGAACGATAAATATATTCTGTGTAATTCACATATTATATGCTTTACATTTCAGAAATACCAGCAGTTTAATAGACATGTCCTCTTTCATATTCAAATTCTCTTGTGTTTTGATTGTTTTGCAGATATGTAGAAGCTGCAGTGGTAGTGCAGAGCGTCAGATGCCATGCATCTCATTGGACTGCCCTGTTCTTTACAAACTGTCCCGAGTTAATCGACACCTTTCTCGAGGGCCATATCTTCGCCAACTTCTGGAGCAGTTTTGATTTTCAGACCTTTACTCCCTGTTTTTTTTTACTCCGGTGCTAAACAGTCAAAAGCTCAGCACAGCTTTGTCTATCATCGTTTGTGAAGGTGCTTTCCCTTTGTGGATTTTGGTGTCTCCATCTTTTCCTGTTGTACTGTGTTGAATTGCAGCACAGTGGGACTGAAGAGGCCTTAAATATAGAAATGAGGCGAAGATGGTTTTGATGTAGTGTTTGAATTTGCTCTGTTGTCCTTGATTTTTGCTGTCATTTGAGTATTCAGTCTTTATATTGTCATATGTATTCTCTCAAACTGAACCTCACATGCGCTGTAGCAATTTGTAAATCAAAGATACTCAGTTTTGACTGCAATGTTTTTTTTTTGTTTTCTTTTGTGGAGCAGTTGTACTCCGGTGATACGTTTTTTTTTTTATATCAGATCAGTTTTTTGTAAATATGCCTTGTATAGTTAAGATCCAAAATACTATCTGTCAGCACTGAAGAAACACATGAAAAGTTAAAAAACAAAATGGACAGTTTTCTAAGCAAGTCCTGCTTGACGCACATGTTCTGGAAAAGTATTATTTCTGTCCATTCTCCACAGAGTCAAGTCTAAGTATACATAAGTATCAGCCTTAACTTCTTGGACTTCTGCAATATGTTGAATAATTTATGGCAAGAGTATATATTGTCTGTGTGCATATTTTCTTTCCTGTTAACATGCATTTTCTAATGCTTTCTCTATTCTAAAACAAACATTTTATGTCACTTTCGTTTTTTTAACTGAACAGTATGAATTTGTAATCTTGTAAAAACCTGAGGTGCTTTGTTTTTAAAGAACATTTGTGGTTGGAGTTTTAAAATTGATATAATAAAAATCAACATACTCAATAAATGCTCAAGAACTGTGGTTGGGGTCAGGAATACTGAAGCCTGCCTACTTTGACTTCACAAAAAAAATTATGAATTGTTTATTAACTATTGAATATTGTGTAATACAGGGTGAACATGAGGGTAAGAGCAATTCAAATAATTTAATAGAACATTTTAGAAAGGAAGGACTAACAAATAAAAACCACAATAGATTATAGCACTTCTTTACACAGCAATTTGACAAAAAACAATTTCTACATTAAAGTGCAAAATAAGATTGAAACTGTGTATTGATACTTCTAGCCCACACAAAGCAAATATCAAACTCAATCATAGGTATTTTCTATACATTTATGTGGAGTAGGGTGTTTGACCAATAATATTTTACGGTGGGCAAGGCAAACAGACTGCAAATACAGAAAGCAAGCGTTTAACAAAATTCTCACAGATAATAACATAATGCTATTCGTCACTTGCTTTATGTTAATGATTACAGGTCAAGATTTTGACATTAACAGAAACAAAAATTATATTTTTGGTCATCGGCAAACAGATTATCACAGGGACAATAGATTTTTTCAGTCAACATACATGAGGATGCCAACAATGACCCAAGAATCAAAATATACTTTTTTTACATACAAAGAATCACAATCTGCCTTCCAAGATAGGTGTATTGTGCTGATTACAATTCTGCAAAATATTTTCAATTCAGCAACACAGTCCAACAAGACAGATATAGAAATCTTGTAACAGTACTTGCATACGCATGTCCTAACATTCTGAAAAACTAGCTGATTTAATCAGTTGATTATATGTTACCGTAATTCAACTTTTTGAGAATCCTCCAACCGCCAATCAAAAACATTGGTTGGAAGTAAAAGGCTTGATTTGGCTTATATTGGCGTACCTAAGCAACACAGAAATTATTACATGTTCAAATGTCAGTTTTCAGTCTTTCTTCTCCCTGTTAAGGGACAATAACTGTTTGCGTCTGGGAGAGTCTGTTGAAAAGGTGAGGGTGTTCGACACCGGGGCAATGGCTGGGAGGTCTGTTGGTGGTGGGACTGAGGAAGCAGCAACTGACTGGACAGCAAGAGCATTGGCTGCAACATCCGGTGGCAATAAGGCTTTAGAAGGAGAGCTCACCATGTTGGCCTCATCCATCTCTATTACCTCAAAGTCTGCATCATTCCATTGGTCAGCTTCACCGTCATTCTCCTGTTCCTCCTCTTCCTCCACATTGTCCAACAGTGCTTGACGGTACTCGCTGTCATCGGCATGTTTGCCTGGCACTTTCCGTAAGGCAGTATCCCCTCCTGGTGATGCCAGTTTGTACATGACGGGGAAAAGAATTGAGGTGAAGGTGGATGTGCCAAGTGCCAGGTACATCAGCAAGGGCTGATTCTGCACATGCCCCAGCAGAAAGCCCAACAGGGATGGCAGCACCATCTCACCGAGTGCTGCACCCACCACGAACACTGCAGCTGAGCGACCTGTCACTGTTGTGTATTGCTCCACCCATGAAATCCCACTGGGAAAGGTGGTAGACATAGAGACACCATACAGAGCAGTGCAGGTCCACAGCACAGGTTTATTTAGGCTAAAAAGGAGCAGCAGCAGTGAGGAAACTGTGGTGCCCACTAGACTAAGCAAGATCAAGGTGCCCGGGCTAAGACAAGTCGCAAAGAAGATGGCCAGACCTCGGCCAGCTGCGAATGTTCCCCAGAAGAGCGAATTGAGCCCTGCTGCATGTGTTTGATCCATACCAGCGTAGTCCTTGGCGTATGTGAATATAAAAGAGCCGTATGCCACCTCACTACCAACGTAGAAGAAAAAGAACACGGAGAGCAGGAATATAAGAGTAATGTGGTGTTTTGAGAATGACTGCTTTCCCGTGTATGTCTTTGCCCCATTTGAGGCGGAGGGGCTACAGAAGTACAGAATGAAAAAGATTATTGACACCAATAAAGTAAAAGCACCGATCACTATATAGGCCCACATGGACGTTAGAGTGATAGTTTTTGAATTTGAGAACGGCAAAATGGCACCAATAGCCTTAGATGCATGGCCAGACATCAGAGGCATGAAAATGGTGCCATTGTCAGAACTGTGGCCAAACAGCAGCTTGGCAATAATTGGAGAGACAAATGCTCCTGCAGCAAAGCTGAAGTGCAGAGCCTGCAAATGAGGCCCAGCCTGCTCTCCCCAAGTGTTCAGTATGAGAACATTACCACCTGTTAACAAGCAGAGACCACAGCAGTTACACAAAAATGTTTTATACATGAGGTTTACTGTATGTTGATTAAATGTGTAAATACCTGTATCTAGGACTCCCATTGACACCCCCACGCTTGACATCAAAGCGGTAAGCAGCCAAGCCTTTTTACAGAATGGCGTCCCAGACATCCCAAATGCTGTGATCAACAAGGAGAAGCCTGCAGAGATAATTCAGTCATGCACAAAGAATTACAACTTTCATTTCTTTATCAAGTAAAAGGACACAATTTATTTACATTTCAAAGAGAGATTTCACCAATTGACTTTTTTATTTAGCATTCAGATTTCCCTCTTACCAAGCAAGAGATGGGGATTCACACAGTCAAACAGGATCCCCCCTAACAAGGAACCTCCAATGTATCCAGATGAACGACCCACAAAGATGTAGGACAAATTGCCAATGTTCTTGTTGACATTAAGAGCCAGGTCTTCAAATGTAGGACCCAATACAGAGATTGCCATTCCCTATAAATACCAGAAACAAGTCAATTATTTTATTACAATCATCTTGTTAAATATAACCCTGTACTTATTCTGCCCATGGTCAAAACTAATACTAATAAAAAATACAATCCCTGAGTAAATGGAGCATCTCTCTCGCACAAATCCATCGTTTTACTTTAAACGATCATGTTTATTAACCCACTGGAGAAGAATGCATTACTTTTATAAGCAAAGTGTGTTTTTAAGTTCAAAAACTTGAGCTCATCCAAGGCTATTAGTCTGTGTTCAGAAGAAGAAACTTAATCGTATACACCTGGAATGGCATAAAGGTGAGTAAATAAAGAGAGAATTTTCTTTTGGGGTAAACCTTCCTTTAAAAAGCTATTAAGTGTTATATTAAAGAGATGTGTGGGTCAAACAGTCATGTTTGATGAATAGTACTACTGGTGAAACACCAATATGTCATCTGACTCTTTTTAAATAGCATGACACCTGTGCACAAGACCACTGCTAACACGTGGACATTTATGATAGTAAGAGTATGCTATTCACATGCCTCTAAAATAGCATCATAAAAGTAATGGACAAAAATATTGGCACCCTTGGTAAATATGAGCAAATAAGGCTGTGAAAATAAATCAGCATTGTTTCTCATTTTGATCTTTTATTTAAAAATTTCACAAAAGTCTCATTGAAGTAACACAATTGAAAGTGTGTGTGGGGGGGTTACATTATGAAATAAATGTTTTTCTCTAATACACATTGACTACAGTTATTAAGAAGAATCAAATATTCTACAACTTCGACCAGGACTGGGTTCTATATGAAGCCAGGGAAAGGTTGCTTTTGCAACAATAACACAAGATGGTCCACACAGACTTAAAAAAGTGCCCCATGTCCACATTTAAATATATCGCTGTATCTTTATTGTTGCGGACCTACTTTTATACAAGAGGACCTGGAAACCTTATTCAGATACATGGCATGATGGATTTTAGTAAATACCAACAGATAAAAAAATCTAAACCTTGCTTGCTCTTCCAGAAATATTATAATGGATGGTAGTTAGATCTTCCAGCAGGGCAATCAACACAGAAATGTGTCACAGAACACAAAATCAAGTTCTTGCCATACCCAGATCTCTGATCTAAACCTATAGAAAATGGGTGAACCGAAGAGGAAAAGCACTAGCATTTAAAGGATCTGGAAAAAGTCTGTATGGAGGAATAGCCCAAGATTACATGTATTCCATGTATTCTCAGACCTCATTTAGACGTTAAAAGAAAAGATTCAGACCTGTTGTCTTACAAATGGAGGTTTTTTAGAAAGTATTGAATACAAATGTGCCAATAATTATGGCCAATTGGAGAAAAATCTGATATTCCAAACATTTCCAATTAGTTTAATGAAATGTTGGAATTTTGTGGACCTTTTAAAAGATCAAAATGAGATCCAAGGCAGATATATGTTTAATTTTTGTATATTCACCAAGGATGGCAATATTTTTGTCCATGACTGTAATATGGTAAACATTTAGAACCTCTAACAAAACCACTGAAACATCACAGCAGTTAAGATTTTAATTACAAACAAAGAAACAGCATGAACGTAACTGTTCTATACCTTCAACAACGCATAGTTTTAACATAAAAATAATTTTGTACCTAATTACTTTTTTTTTTTAAATCATTACCGTAACGCATCCCCATTTCAGTGCATAATTTGTTGTAATCTAAGCAGAGTAAAACTGAAATATTCAGAAAATATAATTGGATGTTCAACTTGATGTTTTGAAATGACAAAAATGTTTTTATTGATCTATAATAAAAATGATTGGAAATCTGAAGTGTCCATGACTGATAGTATCATGATGAGAATTATCATAGTCTCATTCTCCGTATCGCTTTTAAAGGACAAACATATTTACATTAAGTTTGTACATTTTGTTTGAAGAAACACATCTACCTGTACATTTCAAATGGCTACAAGGTTAACAGAATACTTTATATTTCTGTGTAAATGTATGAGCTGTGTATGCAACTTTTTTTTAATTCCCATTAACGATACATGTAGTTTTCGTATTTTTCGTAAAAAATCTCCCAGTTATTTTATGACTTGAAATCACGACTGCAGCATAGTACCCAAGCCCTGTACCTGCTGCCTAAAAACTGTTGCTTATTTTAAAAGGGGGAGGGGCCATTTAACATGTCTCACTCTCTTTGCATTTTTCAGTTTAAATTCAACACATCAAATAACGCTGTAGGGATGTAACTATACACTCAGCTCATGATTCGGTATATATCTTGATGTTGGGTTCGCGATACGATACACATCACGGGATTTTGGACAATTTTTTAAAAATGGAACTGAAATTCAAACAACAATTTCAGTAACTTTTTTTGTTGCATATACAACTTAATAAATAATGTAAACATTTTAAGGCTTAGCTGAAATTCGAATTAAGATCAGTGTCAATTTTGACGGCAAAATTTGATTTAGTTTTAGTCATAGTCTTTTGACTAAAATGCAGTTTAGTTTTAGTTGACACAAATCATAATCACGATTATTTATACGATTACTCATTAACCTTTAAAACAACATTGAAAATAAAAAACTCTGAATTTAACTGAAGTGTAAATGTAAAGAAATATCACTGCTGAACCACTGAAAGGAAAGGTGTGCACTGTGTATTTATACTACAAGAAAAGAGAGGGTCCTTGCAAAATGGAATGCGGCACATTTTCAATAAATTCTTTATCATGATCCCCATCATTTTAGTTTTAGTCCGTTTTAGTCGACGAAATCTACATTATATTTAGTCTACTTAAATTTATCCGGTTTAACTCATTTAATTTGTGTAATTAAATATTCCAAAGATTTAACTGTTTTGACTTAATTTACTTTACCTAAGAATTAAGTTAAACCAGGTCGTTACCTTTATTTTTCAGATATGTTCAGTAACTACTGGATATGCATTGTTGCCACACAGAGAATATTAGACCATGAACGACATATCAGTTTATAGTGTCTCAATTTGGCTCAATTGTCTGTCCGTTTAGTTCATTCAACCAATGAAACGCTCTGACAGAGCTCACACTAAAACGCTTTTGCTCATGCCTCTTGTCTTTGCTTGAGACGGTAATGAATGAGAAAATCATTCAAAAATACTTTACATAAACTGTATTACATTTCTTTAATCGTGCAAATCACATACTTGGCAAGATTTTTAGCGTGTCACTCCATCTTTGAATGTACAGCACGACAGAGTGAACTGTCCCTTTAACTTTTTGTGTAGCTATGCAGGACTCTAATTCATTGAGGACAATATTTCACAAACACGAGGGTCTACTAGTGACTTGCTCTATTGACCTGATCGACAGCGACGTTTCGAAACAACTTTTGCGTCAACAAATTTCTATTAGTGTTCGTTCTTTCTAGGAAATTAATTACATTTTTATATTGGTTTTGTCCTAAAATTTGCATTGTTATTATTAGTGTCAGTATTTATTTAGCGTTTATATTGTTCAAGTCAAACGTTGATTTATTAGCATATTGTTAAACTGCGCTTTTGTGGTTATGTTCAGTATTATTTCGCCTAATGAATCCCTGTGAAAATGCATTAATGCCGCATTAACGGTCTGTGTAAATACACAATTTCATGGTTTTATGCCGCTTCAGAATCGGGTTCTGAGTCGCCTTTGCTGTGTTATGACGCCTAATGTGATACGGGTTTTAATTTCGATTATTATCTTTGTTTTGATACATCTGCTATACTGTGCCTTGAAATGGCTACTTGCATTAACAGGACATGGGATCATACCACACCAGATCCAATGTTTGTTGATCTGACCTTTCTATCATTCACTAACAAAGTAAACTTAACATGTGGACCCACCAGCCCAAGAAACGATGCGCAGAGCGCCAAGCTGACCAGCCATCGCCAACATGCCCCAGTGTTGCTCCGACTCCGTCCTGGTCGAATTATATCAACCTTTTCGGAACAAAGCTTTAGTGCGCCTTTGCCACCCTTCAGTGCGCTTTTCAATCCTTTTCTAGCGTCTTTCCTGTTATCAAAAAGAGCGTCTTCCTCCTGCTCGTCGTTGTCATTTTCCTCTTCCATTCTGGCAAAGCGGACGTGTTTCTTTTTCGGTGCGGCTTCAGCGGGAGGCATGACAGCGACTGTGACGTTTCTCGAGCTGTCGTGTTCGGAAAAACTATAATCGTTGTGATGACAAGGTTCGTAGGACGACCCGCCTTTGATAACCCTACATTTGTAACGTTCGTCACTATTAAACTGTTATATTTGAAATATGTACTTGCAAAACTAACTATTTCTGTTCTGACACGACTAACATTTGACGATTACAGTTGCTAAGGACATGCAGTTTATAAACTTCCGGACAATACGTATTTGCATACACGTACACAAAATAAAAGTACTTCCGGTTTGTTTAATGATAAATTTCTTGAGGTCAGAGACGTGTTACAGTAGTTGTTTCTCAGGTTGAAGGATGCGTCTCGGAGGGTCCTCAACCTAGAATTAAACTAGATGTCCTTTGTAGCACAGACACCGTGGTTCTATGACTAGAGGAAAACCACCAGATTATATAACTGAGTGAAACCCCTTCCCGTCCTTCACATGCCGTTAAAGGGATAGTTCACCCAAAAATAACAATTCTGTCATCAGATAGGCTACTCACCCTCAAGTAATTTAAAAACTGCTTTGTTGCAGTTCTTCGACATCATTGACTACCAGTGTTGGGAGTAATGCATTACAAAAGTAACGGCATTACAGTTATGTGAAATGTTTTGCTGTAATGCTTTAATATAACGCATTACCAATACCATTCGTGTATTATATCACTTAAAATCTCAGTTACGCGAGTTACAATAACATATTTTCCCCCTGATATTGTTTTTTTTATAATTTACCAACACGTTCCATTCCCAGAAAAAAAACTAATCTGTGATTAAAATATTATTGGGAGTCAACAACGCATTGATGCACATTGTTTGCCTTTATACGTAATGTCTGCATAGGTATTGTCAAACTAGTATTATTTTTGCAAATAGTCTGTTTAATTATTTTTTTTATATTGTGGTAGTCCGGGGATATTACCTGATACAGACATTGACACTCGAATGCTAAAGTATTAATTCCTGCATTGTTGTTAGGCATTGTAGACAGGCTTACGGTTTAAGCCTAGGGCTGAGAATCGATTTGAAAACGAATTTATTCCACCATTCCAAGACGTTGAGAATCAAGAGTCCGTTCCAAAGGTTGGTATCGATTCCATTAAAGGAATGGCCTTCGTAAGTAAGGCCTATGCCTCGCCCCTTAGCTGATGTCATCAGTCAACTAAATCACATTAGTTTCTTGTCTTAAACAGTATAGAGAAAACTGATGGATCAAATCTAGAGCTGTATAATTACATAAAATATTTTGCATGCATAAAAGGAAAAGCTTGTTTACACACATTAAACCGGTCTGCCAACTCTCACACATTCGCCATGAGACTCACGCAATTGACTGTTTCTCACACTCTCACACTCTCACACCACACATTAATTTTCACCTGCCATTTTTTCTGTGGTGTGTAATACAACTTGTGAAATAAATTCCTAAAAGTCTATCTGTATTTTGGTGGTGCAAACATTTTTCCTCAGTGGTCTGGCAGTGGACCTCAATGTGAAAATTAGGTGGCCATTGGCCAATCACATGTAGTAAGGCGGGAGTTATAGGCGTTGTCGTGACCAATCAATCGCACAACGTTAGTGGCTAAACATTCAACATTTAACTTTTTTGTTACAATAGAAATGTTGAGCGATATTATCCACTGATGCAAACTACAAAAGGCTGTTTTAAATGGAAAATACGTCACTTACGTGATCCATGTAAGGTACTAGCCAATTATCAGTGTGACGAGACAAGAGATAACAATGGAGGCATTTTCCATGTTTTATTAGGGATAAGATTAGGAATAAATGTGTAAATATTAAATCGTGTGGCTTTGAAAGTCTGTTTATAGGTTGTTGTAAGTACCGCAAAAGTCGTGTAACACATTACAATTCAAAGACAGGAATATTGTAATATAACGAATTACTTTTAAATGACCTTAACTAGTAATATATAATTTATTACATTTTGGTAACTCTGTTGACTACCATATAAGGGCAAATGTTATGTCTGTCAAAAGTGCCCCAGAACAGTTTGTTTTCCTAAATTCATCAAAATATCTCATTCTGTGATCAACAAAACAAAAAATACAGTATTTGTTTCTACTATGGTAGTGGACGATGTCCCTGAGCTGAAAACTGCTAACATTCTTCCAAAAATCTTTCTTTGTGTTCAACAGAACAAAGACATTTATACAGGGTTGAAACAACCTGAGGGTGAGTAAATGATGACAAAATTTGAGTTTTTGGGTGAACTATCCCTTTAAATCGGGATTAAGCTTTCAACGTATCATTGCAAAAGATTCACTCAAATGAATTCTCTGTTAGTCAAATCAGAAAGATCATGGAGCACTACTTGCTTGGAGGACCTTGTACAGTAATCCCACAAGGTCAGGTCTCAGAATTATAAGGTTAGTTCAAAAAGGAATCCAAGGCACTACTAAAGATACAAATAAGCCTTTATTCACGTCATGGCTAAATCATAGAAACACAGGAAAAACAACTAAACTTGTGCACACTGATGCATTTCGGCCTATAAGCCTTCCTCAGAGTGTGTCATATACAGGATCATTCTCAGATGTGAAAAACCAAAACAACAAGGAGTTGTGGGTGGAAGGGAAAGGGTATCATCAAAAAATAGACCATACCAAATATTAACATTAAATGAAGATAAATCTCATTCTTCGTTCAACCCAGAAAAGCTGGTTGCTACTAACAAATAAATCCAATAAGCTTCGCTTTTCAGAAGTCTTTGTTATCTATCACCCTTTCTAGTAGATCCAGTCACTGTTTCCAATCCAATAATTTTTAAGGTAGATGGCTCAGATTCAAGTACAGATGCATAGTGTACAGCCACGAGTTAATCTTAGTTTTGTGTACGAATTGCATTTTTGTGATCCCATAATCTATCTTGCTGTCTGCACATTGTTTGGCCCACATAGAAGCAGTCACAAGGACACTGAAGTCTATAAATTACATGTGTGCAATTCATGAATTATTAAATTTAACATTTCAACACACTTCTTAGTGCAAACATCAGTGACAAATGTTTTAGTTTGAATTACATTTTCATAGTGATTACAATGCCCACACTTAAAACATTCTATTTTTCTTAAACATTTTCTGTCTAAACATGGTTTCCATTTCAGCAAGATGCGCTGATCCAGATCTGGTGATCAAACCAGCATACAAAGGTGGTGCTGATTTCGTATGCAGCAGAAATATGTATATAGAGGAGGCTTACAGACAACTGAATGATAAGGACTTTTATCAAGCTCTACAGAAAGATCAAACCGAGAAGATGAAAGGAGAATAATTTTCTCTATTAACTGCCATGCTTAAAAATTTAGCATTGCTGGTCCAGAATAAGGTATGTTTTGCATGCTGGAACCAGCATGGGATGCCGGTTTGCTGGTGCTAGCGCGAGGCACTGGTTTGCTGTTCCCCAGTTTCGGATACTGGTTTGTTGTTCCCCAGCATGGGATGCCGGTTTGCTGGTGCTAGCGCGAGGCACTGGTTTGCTGTTCCCCAGTTTCGGATACTGGTTTGTTGTTCCCCAGCATGGGATGCTGGTTTGTTGGACCAGCTCTTACTGTAAAAAAACAGTAATTTTCTGTATTTTGAAAAAGATTTTCCACGTAAAATATAACATTTCAAATATATATCTTTTGAAAAATCTTTAAAATCTTTTGAAAAAACTTAAAATTAGGGAAAAAGTTTTAAAAGTTTTAAGATTTATAAGAAACATGGGGAGGAGGTAATATAACTTTACAGGCAAAACCTGTTATTTTCCTGTTTATTTCTTTTTTTCCCAGTTTATTTAAAAAATCCATGCCTGACTGCGCGTTGAATGTAATACAAACGCCACCTGATCACCTGATCATGACTGTATTTATACTCTTAGCACAGAATCTCTCAGGAGACACGAACGGGTATTCTACACTGGAGAATACATACAATGAACCAACAAGGAACAAAAGGGCACTTAGACAGTATGAAGGGAAGCACTTACTAGAGAAGATAGAACAGGGAAGGTGACAAGACTTAAACACTTATGGGGAACTGACGGAGAAACAAGGGGGCGTGGCTAAATGATGCAACACCGGAGAGAGAGCATGGCATGACAATACCTGGGTCTGACATGATCACGACATGATTCTATTAAAAAAAAGGAATACAAAGTCATCAAAACATTTCAAAAACAGTGTATCAACAATCAACACTTTATTTTGACATGAAAGAAAAGTTTCTGCCTATTTACATTTACACATTTAGTCATTTAGCAGACTTTTATCCAAAGTGACTTACAGAGAATTCAGGGAGCAATAAGTGATATGTCATACAAGAGCAATAGTACGATAGGAGCTAATACAAAGTTACTAGTTCCAACAAAAGCTAGACCAATACCCGTTGGGAGAAAGAGAGAGGGGTAGTGTACTTTCTTTTCATTTGCCTGTCAAGTATTCACAGAAGAGATGGGTTTTAAGAAGTTTTTTGAAGGTTGTGAGAGATGTTGTTGACCGGACCAAGTTAGGAAGAATGTTCCACCAGTTGTGAAGGAGAATGAGCGATAGTCCTGTAGGCAAGCATCAGGGACTTGAATCTGATACGGGCTTCAACCGATAGCCAGTGGAGAGAGATGAAAAGGGGTGTCACATGAGCCCTTTCGGGCTGTTGGTAGACGAGGCGTGCTGCTGTGTTTTGAACCAGCTGGATTGGTTTGATAGCCTTTGCAGGAAGACCAGCAAGGAGAGCATTGCAGTAGTCCAACCATGCTCAGTGGGATAGGGTCTAACCTTTCGAATGTTTATAAGGCATATCGGCAGGATCGCGTTTTCTTTGCAATGTGATCATTGAAGGACAGCTGTTCTTCAAATATGACTCTGAGATTCCTTGCTGATTCGGAGGCAGGGATTGTGGAATTGCCAAGTTGGATGGTGAGATCGTGTTGCACTGTGGGGTGTGCTGGAAACACGAGTAGTTCTGTCTTGGCCGGGTTCAGCTGGAGGTGATGCACTTTCATCCAAGAGGGGGCATGAGATTCCTAAAGATGACAGGGTTGCTAGCAGTATCTGGTGCTTGACAGTGTCCTGCAGATAGTTCTAGCAGAATCCGGACCGAGGATTTGGATTCCGCCTTGGCTAGAGATATACGGAAAAGAGCAACGGCCCAAGCACTGAGCCCTCAAGCACCCATTCATTGAGATGGTTTGACTCAGGGACCTCACCGCTCCAGGATACTCTAAATGACCTACCTCAGAGGTAAGACTTGAACCATTGTAGCACCATTACAGAAACACCCATAGCCTAGTTGGTCGACAGGGGGATGTGGTTAATGGTGTCAAAGGCAGCAGATAAATCCAGTAGGATGAGCTATTTTCAGTCTCAGAGCTTCAATGACAGATAGCAGCGCAGTGTCGGTGGAATGGTCATTCTTGAAACCAAACTGGTTGCTGTCCAGGAGGTTGTTCTGTGTGAGAAAGGAGGAGAGCTGGTTAAATATAACACACTGAAGAGTTTTGGCAATGAAGAGGAGGAGAGATACTGGTCTGTAGTTATCTAAAAGTGCAGGATTTTCACTGTGGATTTATATTAAAGAACTCTGTCTTGGATTACTCTACTCCTTCATTGTGCATTTTTTATATACAGCTCAGAACGGTGACATTAACATGTAATTGCAAATATATTTTGTCCTTTATCTTTGCAAAAAAAACATTAAATTACATTTTCATTTAAAATGTACTTTTTATCAAATGTTTCAATTGTAAACCGCGACAGTGTTGAATTGTTTAGAAATATTATTTAAATTGCAATGTCAACAATATTAACAGTATGAACTATATGAAAATTAAATTAAATTAGCATAATACAGCTTAATAATAACATTAGCAGTGGGACATAAGTAACAAGGATTACTTTCTGTCATGCTGAAAGAACGGAGTGAGGCCCAAGTGCGGTGGAAAGAGATGGCTTTATTAAACTGCCCACTGGGGACACGAGAGAGCATACAAACACAACCCCGAAGGGAGAGACTGCTGATAATCCCGAAGGGAGAGCTCTCTGATGATCCTCAAGCGACAGCGTCTGCAGCACTGGAGAGTGTCACACCCGGAGAATCCGGGTCCTAGACGGCGGCTGCGGAGCAGGGTCTGGTGGTAGGCAGAGTCTGCAACCAGGGGTCCCAGACAGTGTGGCTAGGCAGGGTCCCGGGAACTGGAAGGAGAGCTTAGTGAAGAGCATTTGCAGAGGATAACTGGAGCACCAGCGGGGAACTAGAGGACAGAGGAAGACAACAAAATAATAGGGAGAAAACTAAACTAAACTAGGAAACTAACTAGACTTGGAGATAACACTACTGGAAGCAAAAGCAAGCGCAATATGCTAGCTGCACAGGACACGACTGGACAAGAAGTCAGCTTACGGCAGAACTAACGTACACACACAACGGACTGACAATGAATAAGAGTACAAGAGGGAATGAAATACGAAACCTATCATAATCATAAAGTGCAACAGCTGCGCAGCGCAACCCGCGAGCGGGAAGCGCTGGCGTAACACGCTACAGGTGTCAGGGTGATCAGCGGTACGTGAGGGAAACCCAGTGAGGGAGAGACGAGGGCAGTGCTGGTGACGCAGACATCGAACTCGCGGCAAACTGTCAAACAATCCCCCACGTGTTCAACATGAAACAAAACAAAGTCACGCAGGCAGATAACGGAACCACAGACACAGAGTCATGACAACTTTCGTTCTGACTCCTGACTGTTAAACCTGATTTACTTTTATACTAAGAGGGACTCTGAAAAGGCAAACTTCAGGATGTCTTACAGTACTAAATAACCTGTAGATTGATCATTACTGTGGGTAGAAAAGAGAAAAGCAACTTGTTCAGTAATTTACTTTCTGTGCTCGAAATCTGCTTTTTGGACCTATTACTGTGGGAAATTATGACGAAATCATGTGATATTTGGCAGTTCCAGCAAGGGTTCTGTGTTGAACATATGCTGTCATAGCCTGAAATGGAAATGTAGTCAGGGCTCTGAGAAAATCGCTTTGTTACTTTCGTTCCTCGTTACCCCTCATTCACATTAAAAGCGACTTTGTCACTGTAAGGGGTCATGCTTGACAATTTTGACTAAATAATGGATAACTGCAAGGGTATAAACTTGGTTTGAGTGTGTGGACACAAAATGGGGGAAAATGTTTTTGATTTGAATCCTATCACAAATTCAAAATACCTATGTTTTGCGTTGTTTTTGATTGTTGAAATTTATTAAAGCATGAGGCCAAAAGGGTTTTTTATTGTGTAGCTTAGTATGATACTGTGGCGATAGAGGGGGAGCATGAGCCTCATCTGGCTCAGTTTCTTTGACACTGCTGCAGCGTCCCCCGTAGCAGCAGTAGCTTCAGGAGCAGGCTTACAATGAAATAGTGTATGCTTGTCTTTCTCCTTTTGTTAAATATCTCCTGGTTGCAAAATAGTCCAAATGTCAGTGCTTCAGTGTTTCTGACACAAAACAACGTTGTTACGTATCCTCGCGCTTTTTTAAGTGGGTATATGAAAATCCTGGGTATACTGTGTGTACCTGTGTATCAAGTAGACTACACCACTGGTTTAATGTACCTAAACAACCACCAGGGAAGCCCACGTTTCTGTCGAGCCTTTGTTATAAACATTTACTGCTGCTTATTACTGCTGCTTATTAAAAATTTACTGCTTACTGGCATCATTTCATGTTCGAGATCCACCTATGGGAGATATGGACAGCTCCCTGTTTGCACAATACACTCACAGCGAGGCTCTGAAAGCCAGAGGACGGTCACCTAGAAAAGTGGTGCATAACACGTCACGATATAACAACCCACATGGGCAGTGAGCTATCACAGTGAATGTATGAATGACATGTGGCAACATGCATACATAAACAATCTTGAAAATGGACACAGATATGAGCATATGGTGTCAGGTGGGGAAATAAATAACATGCCAGTTACCTGAGTAGAGCAGCACTTGAGGCCATGGGGGGTGGGCTAGTGCATCCTTGTCCCGTAGTGAGAAGAACATAGGACAGCTGCTTGGTCGAATCTCTGCCACAGAAGACCCACTGCCTGTGGGTGGATGCGCCAGTCTCCATTGAGTGGGTTCCCCCTCAATATAAGGTCTTGGTTTGTAATGACAGAAAAAGCCACCTGTTCCATACTAACAGCTTGTGAGCCAGAGTGTGGAGCTATGAGGAGTTCATTCTCCTCATACCAAAACAAATAATGTCCCAGAGCCTTCCACACAGTGAGGACCTCCAAGTAATTATATGGGCAGAGCGAAGTGTGCTTAGCCACACACCATTTACTGCTCTACCTTCCTGTGAGGCTCCCCATCCTGTTAAGGATGCATCTGTCATCACCGCATACACAACATACTCGCCCCATAGGGGTACCATGACCGTAAAACACCAGTGGCACAGTGCTGCTGTGTGCGAGCGCATGCTGACAACTGAAGTCTGTACCCCTTCGTTATAGTGTACATCAACTTGCGTCGCTTTTTACAATCAGAGAGACCTGACAGATTGATTCACAGTGCCCGCTCTCCGAACACCGGGAGAGCCATAGATAGTCTGACTGACTCGGACCACTTGGCGGTCGGAGAAGGAGGTCCTTGTC
Organism: Barbatula barbatula; assembly: GCF_947034865.1. NCBI lineage: Eukaryota > Metazoa > Chordata > Actinopteri > Cypriniformes > Nemacheilidae > Barbatula > Barbatula barbatula. The sequence goes on along the minus strand of NC_136778.1, from coordinate 19,674,508 downwards.
AGAAGCACTTATTAAAGCCGGCCATTCAATGTTGGCGCTCTTCCACAAATATAAAAAAGGATTGACTGGGCCAAGGCAGCGGAAGCAGTAACTTGAGAGGTTATGGATGACGGGATGGAGACCCCTTATCCGAACCGAGGAGGCCTGCACTCGGACACTTGGTTGTTACAGTTGGCCTGAGGGTGATGGCACCACAGAAGGTCCCCGGCACTACATAAGCATCACCATTTTCCCCATCAGAGACGGACAACCCTAACTCACTCTGGGTCGCGTTCACTTGAGTCTACGGCGCCAGAGTTTAGCAGGGAGTGTCTGTTATGATCCTGTCTTTCTTCCTATCCTTTGCTTCCCTCTCCTGATCACACTTGGTATTTTGCACACACGCACACCTACTTAACGCACGCACTCTTCACACTCTCCTCCAGCTGTTTCTCGTTTCCCCCTGCCTTCCGCCAGATTCCGCGCACCTGTACTCTCTTCCCGGTAATTACGCTTGCTACTTCTTTCCTCTCTTTTCTCTATCCCTTTGTCAGACTGTTTGTGTTTCTCCGATGAAAGGAGTTACCCTGCCCTATCTCTCCTGTCTTCCCGTGTATCGTTGTGTTAGAGATATTGCTATTGATGCTCTAACCTGTTTTCTCCGTGTCTGCTCAGTGCTACGGCTGTTTTTGACCATTGCCGCTTCGGGGTTCCGCTGACCGCCCGCTGCGTCTTCTCCCGAGGGACTAAGTGATCAGTGGTTCTTTCTCCCCCCATCTACGGACGCTGTTCCGGTTGCTTTCATTTTATTATCTGCGGGAGGATTTCTGTTTTGTCTGCCACTGCGGGCGTTTCCCTTGTTTTCCCATTAAAGACTATTTGACTGTGGTTCGCTTTTGGGTTTTCTCTATCCATATAACAGTACAGTCTGACCATGATGGACCCAGCGAACGAGAATCCTTACCAGATTGCGATGGAACGTCAGGGAGCTCTGCTGGGCAAGCATGAAGAGGAGCTGACCGCCACGAGACGTGTCGTAGAGTCCCTGGCAGAGCAGATGTCCGAACTTTCCACGCAGTTTCTTCGCCTTCGTCACGAGTCGTCCTCCACTCCCAGGCCGGTCGATTCTCCAGAGCCCCGGATTAATTATCCACCGTGCTATTCGGGTGAGCCCACTCAATGCCGCTCGTTTTTGACACAGTGTGAGGTCATTTTTTCTCTTCAACCCTCTACCTACGCTAGGGACCGTGCCCGAGTCGCCTATGTGATCTCACTTCTCGCCGGACGGGCTCGTCAGTGGGGTGCGGCCAACTGGGAGGCGGAGGCGGACTTCATGTCCCAGTTTTCCCGGTTCAAGGAGGAGATGATTCGCGTATTTGACCGCTCTGCGCACGGCTTGGAGGCCTCTCGCTTACTCTCATCTCTTCGCCAGGGAGGGAGCTCTGTTGCCGATTTTTCTATTGAGTTCTGCGCCTTAGCAACCACTTGCGCATAGAGATGCGCATAGAGATGCGCTTTGATCTGCGCCGGCGAGTCAGGAACTCCGAGGCTGCTCATTATTCTCCACCCCGTTCCTCGTCATCATCCTTCGATCGCTCAGCCTCAGTCGCCGATGCTGCCCCCGAACCCATGCAGCTGGGGGGCTTACGCATTTCTGCCAAGGAACGAGAACGGAGGATGATTAACCGTTTGTGTCTTTATTGTGGCTCCGATAAGCATTTCGTCTCAACGTGTCAGTTAAAAGCCAACCGGTTGTAGGAGGTAAACTGGTGAGCACTACTTCTCTGGCCCCTCCGCTTAAGTCCTGTACTACCATTCCGGTTCACCTGCACTGGTCGGGTTCTACTGTTTCTACCAGTGCTATGATTGACTCTGGGGCCGAAGGGAATTTCATCGACGAGCCTTCCCAATGTTTGCCGAAAGACTATTCCCCTTTCCCTCACGTCTCTGGGAATCACCGTGAGACGATTTCCTTTTTAATTTTTCATTCCCCTTTTTCCCCCATTGTTTTAGGTTTTCCCTGGTTAGTTCAGCACAATCCCCAGATAAACTGGCTCAAGGGCACAATCTTATCATGGAACCTGTCGTGTCATGTAAAGTGTTTAGTATTTGCCATTCCTCCTGTCTCCTCTGTCTCTGTGTTTCAGGAGGAGCCTGGTGATTTGACCGGAGTCCCGGAGTTGTATCACGATCTGCGGGCGGTTTTCAGTCGTTCCCGGGCCACTTCGCTTCCTCCCCACCGTCCTTATGACTGCATTATCGACCTTTTACCTGGTGCTGCGCCACACCGCGGGAGGCTTTTCTCCTTGTCTATTCCGTAGCGAGAGGCTCTCGAGAATTACCTCTCCGAAGCCCTCGAGGCTGGCACGATTGTTCCCTCCTCCTCTCCTGCTGGGGCAGGCTTCTTCTTTGTGAAAAAGAATGGATCTCTGCATCCCTGTATCGATTATAGGGGGCTTAATGACATAACTGTCAAGAATCGATATCCTTTGCCACTTATGTCATTGGCCTTTGAGATCTTACAGGGAGCAAGGTTTTTCACAAAGTTAGACCTGCGTAACGCCTACCATTTGGTACGCATAAAGGAGGGGGACGAGTGGAAGACCGCTTTCAATACGCCCCTCGGGCACTTCGAATACCGGGTCCTTCCTTTCGGGCTTGTGAACGCTCCCGCTGTTTTTCAGGCTCTCGTAAACGACGTTCTGCGCGATATGCTCAACATATTTGTTTTCGTTTACTTGGACGACATTCTGATTTTTTCACCCTCTCTCCAGGTGCACATTCAGCATGTGCGACGCGTCCTCCAGCGTCTTTTGGAGAATCGTCTCTTCGTTAAAGCGGAGAAATGTTCGTTTCATGCGCATTTGGCAACCTTTCTCGGGTCCGTTATCTCGGCGGAGGGGATTAGTATGGACCCCGCTAAGGTCCAAACGGTCACTAACTGGCCCGTGCCTGACTCTCGCACGGCTCTCCAGCGTTTTCTTGGCTTTGCGAATTTTTATCACCGGTTTATTCGAGGGTTTGGTCAGGTAGCCGCTCCGTTAACCGCTCTTACCTTGCCCAAGTCTTGTTTCGTTTGGTCCGACTCGTCTCAGAGGGCTTTTGACATCCTTAAGTCGCGTTTTACTACGGCGCCCATCTTAGCCACTCCCGACAGTTCAAGGCAATTCATTGTCGAGGTCGATGCCTCAGAGGTGGGCGTTGGGGCTATTCTTTCCCAGCGCTCAGCCTCTGATGGCAAGGTTCACCCATGCGCTTACTTCTCGCACTGTCTCTCACCCCCCGAGCGCAACTACGATGTCGGCGACCGTGAATTGCTCGCCGTCCGTCTGGCTTTAGGAGAGTAGCGGCACTGGTTGGAAGGTGCGTCAGTTCCGTTTATTGTTTGGACCGAGCACCGTAACCTTGAATACATTCGTTCCGCCAAGCGTCTGAACGCGCGACAGGCTCGTTGGGCGCTATTCTTTATGTGGAGTTATGTGGAGGAGTTTGTCAGGTTGTGTTATCGGGTGAGTTGGAGCGATCCCATCCTTAAACGTTTGTCGTTTAAACCCCATTATGCTTCGCGACGCGGATGAGTATTCTCCGTCGGGGTGGCTGATAGGGATTTGAGTGATTGTTGTCCAGTGCCGGTCGTTAGCAGGCGGTTTCGCTCTGACTCACCCCGAGACCACGCCCCACTCCTCCACCACCCAGCTCTACACAAAGCCGTTCCTCAAGGCGGCATGCAGGCCGTGGTTCTCTCCCCGTTTTAGCAGCCTCTCCGTTCCCGAGCATCACAGACTCTTCGCCTTCGAGCTCCACTTCCTCTCCGCTCCCCAGCTTCACAAGCCTGCCTGCATCTCTGCCTCTGAGCACTGCGGCGTCTCCGCTCCAGAGCTCCCCCTGGTGGTTCCCCTCCTTCTTGATTTTGACCCGCTGTGTCTTAAAGAGAACCCATCAGACGTAAAGGGGACCTAACATAGACTTTTGCAAAGTTTCAAGAGCACCCTGCCAAAGCTTCCAGTGCCCTTTCTCAAGGCCCATGAGATTCCCCTGGACTCCGCATCCACACTGGACAGGCTATTGATGGACTTGGACCCCTTCGGCCAACAGCAGGTGGCACGGGTCTTAAGCCTGCTTCTCCAGAGTTTCCAGACCCAGCTGCTCCAGAGTTCCCCGAGCCCGGTGCTCCAGAGTTCCCCTGAACTCCACTGCGGTTGCCATCATAACCTGGGCGCTAGCTTGCGCTTAGGTGGCCATCGCATCCCTGAACTTTCCCCCAAAAAATGTTTGACAAGTTGGCCGCCCCGGCTGCTCACAACATGGCCACGAAGACCGGCTACTGCAAGCACCCTCGGAACGTAGCAGTCTTTTTAAGCCTCTCCAGTCTCATTGCCATGACCACAGCTGCTGTTCCCAGCTGCTCGTCTCCCTTAACCAAATTACTGCCACAAAGGCCATTCCCATCTCCTCGTCTCCCGGACTCCACTTTAGTGGCCATCATCCCATCTCCCCTGGTTTCGATTCCCCTGGACTTTATGACCCAGTCTGTGGGCTCAGATTGTGCATTAACCTACCCACTGCTCGTGACAACTTCACAGCCACGGCGGTCATCTGGCTCCATGGCCGGCCAAATTGCTTCTGCCCACCTGTGCGCGCACCCCCATGGACCTCCTGAACCCTTATGCCGGTAGCAACGTCCTGGAGTTCCCCGTCAGGCACCTGTTTTGTATCTGTAATCCCCACACCTGCCTGTCATCAGCCTCATCACCCATGGACTATATACTGTATATTCCATCTGTTCCTTTGTTCTTTGTCTGGTATTGATTGAGTTACCTGTTTGTATTTGGACCTATTAAAAAGATTTGAGAATCTACCTCTTATCTGCAGTCTGTGGCACCAGCATATGACAGTACCATGCTGTAGACACATGCAACACTACATACCGCCCACCCCCACCTCATGTTTGTACCGGTTGTACCTGGATCGCATCATAGCCTTAGGTTTATTTGACTTTATGTGCTTCCCACCGACCGATCAGCGTATGACGTTAAAGTACCGAGAGACCGATTTGAGAGCATGCAGAGCAGGCAGCTCTCTCACGGTGTGAATTGAGCTGCTGACCAGTCTGTGCAGCACTGCGTGAAGCCGAACAGAACACACCTCACATAAACAGCTATGCCCAGGAAGAGAAAGCAGTCTGGTGCTGGAAAGCTAAAATGGGAAAATCCAGACATGAATCTCCCGCATCACTTTCAGGTTTGTCCACAAGCCTGTCAAACTTTAGGCTGTTCACACTACCAACTCATCTGCCTAATGTGATAAAACTATTTACAATTAATATCCAATATCTCATAATATCATTTCTGCTATTTTAATGAAATTGTGTGTTTTGAACATTGATAAACAGTTGTACCTTAGGGTTTTTGCCAATGGGTTTTTTTCCTTTCTAAATTATTATTTGACATAACAAAATCAACCTTGTTGAATTAAACCAGCTAAGCAACTGTATTAATAACAACATCAAGAGTCATAGAACATAAAAAAGTAACTATTGTTTAATTAAACACAGACAGTTTTAATAAATTTACTGTAAGTTTTTGTAATACAGTATGTTTAAGGTGCATTCAGATCTTAGAAAAAATGCTTGGATATTGACATAATACACGGTACACAAAACATGATCCTAAAAGCTAATTTTTTACATCAACTTTTCTGCATTGTTAATTTTTTACAGGGTCAGTTCTGAATTTTGTTAAAAAAAATTGCATTGGCAAAGTCCAGTGCTTCTCGGAAAATCCCAGAGGCTACACAATAACTGACACACAAGATCCAGCACTGAAGCAAGACCATCAACCAGCTTAACAGGTGTCGTGATCCCGGTCACGTCAGGACTTTGTGTCTGGTGTGGGTGTGTGTGTTTTGACAAGCACACGGCATGTTGTTTTGACAGCCTGCCATGCGGTTGGTGTCTGTGTAAGTCATGCTTGGAGGACTGTTATCTCTTTATACTGTGGACTATAAATAAATAATTCATTGATTGAATACACTTCCGCCTCCTTTGCGAAAGTAATGACAGAACGTCTGACCACACTGGAGACTCAGCGGGGATGGATCCTCTCAGCTCTGCCCTGCAGCAGCAGGGGGCTGTGTTTGGACATCAGGTTTCACGCCTCAACGCCACCATGCATTACCTTCCTGAAGATTCTCCAGATTTTTATGATCCGTTAAAATGGAAAAGGGGAAATGGGCTTGTAATAAGGTTCAATAAAAGGAAGGAGGCAGGAACCTGCAACGTTAAACAAGCTTTTAATTAAATAAACAAACAATAACACTCCCTCACGGTCTACTGGCGGCAATACAAACATAATTAAACAAAACATAAACTCCAGGCCTGGTCCTCTCTCCTCGTACTCTTATGTCGCTGAGCTCCTCCGCGAGAGATGCGAGACCGGTGCACGCAAAGCTGACACTCATCATCACTCACGTCACTGGCCTTGGCTGTTTCCTAACGGCTTTCGCCCCGCCTTGCTCGTTACAGGGCTAAACCCTCCAGCCAATGCTGCCACTCCTCTAGGGCTGATTTGATGGTCAAAAGTTCTCGGTTTCCGATGTTTAAGTTTAGCTTCCAGGAAAGAGATTTGTACTGCTTGCTTATCATAGAGTTGAGTGATGATGAGATGATGCTTAAGTTGGATATGAAACGGTGGTAGAAGTGTGCGAATCCTAGAAAGTGCTTCAATTCACGGACAGTGGTGGGTTGGGTCGATTTCATTACAGTGTCCACCTTCCCCTGGTCCATCTTGACTGTGTGGTTGCTGATGTGATAGCGAGGAAGTGGATGGCGGACAGATGAAATTCACATAGATAGAGTTGATACAGTTAATGTTGGCGGAGTTGTTGGACTACCTGGGTGACATGAGGGATGTGTTATAAAACTGTGCGGGAGTAAATGAGGATGTCGTCAATATAAATGATTACAAACCGAAGTCCCTGAAGATTTCATGTGCTTATCTTGTCCATTAGATCTATCAATTTCTGCTTCACAACTGCTTAATAGTGTTTATGTTTTCACTGTCGTCGTCCCCTTAACAGTAAATACCTTTTTAACACTTTAAAGTAAAAAGAATATATGATGGTTGCTTTCACTTCTCTTTGTCTAGCATTAGAAAGCTAGTCAGCTCAGGGCTCAAGCGAGTGCCCGATAGCCAGTGTGAAGACAGTTGACGGATTTGTGACTTGCTCAATCAGGCCGCACCACAGACCTCTCTCTTCCTTTCTCTACATGTCTTCTTGTGCTTGAAGGGACAAATAGATACAGAAGTATTTCAAAATACCCGACTTGACGAGTATCCTGGAAAACAAGTTATGTTATTTTTATATGTAACACAGTGTATTAAAAGTTATTTTGCATTTTGATTATTGCATTTGATTGTATTTGTATCTGAACCACTAGGCCTAAAAACCTAAAGCAATGTTTATTCATATTATGTGCTATAGTTCTTATTTACTGACCGCATGCAGCGTAAAAACAGCTGTGGCAACCCCTGATAACCGGAACAATCTGAAAGAGAGAGATAGATCGTATTTACTGACTGTTTACTTGTCTTTAATAACGTTTTAACTTTATATTTGGAGTTTAAAAGCAATGCAATGTGCAATGGCGTGGAAAGAGAGTGCAAATTGTTATAAAATGGCACTAAAAGCAGCAAAGGCTGAGCACCTTCGTAACCTCATAGAAACCAACAAAAACAATCCAAGGTTTTTATTTAGCACAGTCGCTAAATTAACAAATAAACAGACTCCACCTGACCTGGCTATTCCACCGCACCTCGGTAGCAATGAATTCATGATATTTTTTACAGACAAAATCGAAAACATTTGTGACAAAATTGTAAAAACCCAACCTCCAAATCTGTCCTATGAATTAGCACCAACCATCGCTCCAAAAGAAAGGCTACAGCGTTTTTCACCTATAAAACAGGAAGATTTAATTAAACTTATTGCAACATCTAAACCTACAACTTGCTTATTAGACCCCATACCAACTAAATTATTAAAAGAGTTACTACCTGTTACAATTGAGCCCATTTATAACATTATTAACTCGTCATCAGATAAAGGTAACATCTCACTCCTGGTCCTGCTTGAGCTTAGTGCTGCGTTCGATACCGTAAACCATAACATACTTCTAGATCGTTTATACAATTATACCTGTATTGAGGGACAGGCACTACAATGGTTCAGATCTTACTTGTCAGACAGACATCAATTTGTCCATTTAAATGGGGAATCATCAAATCTAACGCAAGTAAATTATGGATTACCTCAGGGATCTGTTCTAAGACCTGTGCTCTTCTCCACATGCTGCCCCTCGGAAACATTATTAAAAACATGGAATTAGCTTCCATTGCTATGCAGATAATACTCAGCTATATATCTCATCAAGACAAGATGATTCCTCTCAGCTATCCAAATTGGCAGAGTGCATTAAAGATATACAACATTGGATGACCTGTAATTTCAGAAAGGACAAACAGAAAGGACCAAAGACACGCAAACCGAATATTTCTGCTTATAAACTGCAAGTTGAAAGATGTACTGTTACTCCAACAAATACAGTAAAAGATCTAGGCGTTATATTAGACAGCAACCTGTCTTTTCGAAATCACATCTCAAATGTCACAAAAATAGCCTTTTTCGACCTAAGAAATGTTGCCAAGTTACGAAATATTCTATGTGTTGCTGACACCGAGAAGCTTATTCATGCATTTATGACCTCCAGATTTGACTACTGTAATGCGCTACTTAGTGGTTGTCCTGCATCATCAATAAACAAACTACAGTTAGTTCAGAACGCAGCTGCCAGAGTTCTAACCAGGTCCAGAAAATACGATCACATAACCCCAATATTATCAACCCTTCACTGGCTACCCATTAAGTATCGTATTGACTTTAAAGTTATTTTAATCACTTATAAAGCCTTAAAGGGTTTAGCCCCTACCTACCTAACAGATCTTCTATCACACCACAACCCAGCACGCTCTTTAAGATCTCAAAACGCAGGACTTTTGATAATAGCTAGAATAACTAAATCCACCAAAGGGGGTCAAGCTTTCTCATACGTAGCACCTACACTCTGGAATAACCTTTCTGATATTATTCGAGGATCAGACACACTCGCCCAATTTAAATCTAGACTAAAGACACATCTTTTCAGCCAACCATTCACTTAATGCAACATATGCTAAATAAACCACCAGGAGATGCTGACATTAGATATTATTTACTCGAATAATTTAATGTATTATATAAAACACCATGTAGAGTGTTTTACCCTTTTTTGGGGGGGGTTATTTTTTTATCTTTTCCCCTGTAAAGCTGCTTTGGAACAGTGCAAATTGTGAAAAGCGCTATATAAATAAAGTTGAATTGAATTGAATATATTTGTTAGGTCAATCGTTTTTGCTGTGGTATTAGATGGTATCTAATTATGGTGCCATATAAGTTTACTTAATAGAATTCAACATAACATGATGGGTCAAAGACAACGATTACAACAACTATTTTATATTTTGTGGCAGTTCCAGTGAAAATGTTGGCAGAGCAAGTAAAAATTTGAATGACTGCCCTGCAGCTACAACAATTGTTTATTAGCTAGTTAACCTTAGCAGCTAGATTAAATATAGGATTCACATACTGTATAAATTAACAGTTGCATAGTTCATGGAAGTAAAATAGTTGAGGGACGGAAAATAGTGTCTGACACTTAAAACCCTATACTGTAGTGTTTGGTCATACCAAAAGTATAAGTATATAACTTATACTATTAGTGTTGGGTTGGTTTAGCCTACTTACTGACCTGTTAATCATTGATAGACCTGCATCAGTCTCTAACTCCAGTGTTTTGTTCCGAAATCTGGTAGTGCCAGCAGCAATTGAAAAATTAAAAAGAATTGTGCAATATACTTGGCCCCCGTCTGTAAATTGTGGCCCCAATGTTGTCCCTGCTTTTATAAAAATCCTAGATCCGCCTAAAGTCGGCCCTCTCATGGTAGGTTGAGGGTAGTATCAGCCGTTTGAGTGGGCTACACTTTGAATTTTCACCAAAAACAGTTGACCATCCAGTAAACTTATGGATACTCATTTCAACATACCCTGATGTGGATGCTACTTTCGACGGATAGTATGCAAATTGAATGCATGGCTAATTGGAACAGCAGGCTACTTGGGCTGCTATAACGTTTCACAAGTTCACAACAAGTACAGACAAAAACGCATATTGAAAAACTGCCATTCTTTGTCATTTTGTGCTATTGAGTTTGCAGATATTTGTATTTACAGGTCAAAAGAGCAACATGACTTACACCTTACTCAAGCATTATGTTGGTCATTGAAAAGAGACATGTTTGATGTCAGAATGTTTCACTCTCTTTATTGTGCTAAATGATGCTGATCGTGTAATTGAAAACTTGGCAGTTCAGAAAAATCTCAGAAGAGCAGTTTATTACAAAACCATTGTGCTTGGTAGCCTACAGTCAGTATGTATCTAAGTGAACTTTTGGGGAAGATGGCTAAATTTTCTAAGGGAAAAACCCATACTGAAATTAGCCTTAAATATTATAATTTTCTAAATGATTTGCAAATTGTTTAAAATGTTTTAATGGTCTCAATTCGTCAATGCACAAATCCCACTGTTTGCAGCTAGTTGCGTATCCAGAACGATAAGTGGCAGTGCTGTGCCATAAAGCTTTCACGTTTCAACGTAGAAGAAACTGACGCATTACGCAAATACTGACGTCACGCTCATGCTGGCTGGACTAAAGGGACTGTCGAGCTCGCGTAGTCTTTGCTAAAACGCTATTTTGTGTTTTGCACAGTTGTAAAGTTAAAAAATATTCGGCCTTTTTGTTTGATAGTTACAGTAAACGTGATATATATTTGCAAAGTTGTAGCAATAAGTAACCGGTCTCATGCGATCAGGCGGCTAGGCCTCGTCTGGTCCGCAGTGTTTCGAAACAAGAATGCATCCTTCTTGGAGCGGTTACGGAGTGGGACACCAGCCTCCTCCGCACGCCGGCCCGCGGCCGCATCAGTTCAGAGCAGCTCAGCCTCCAGGAGGAGGACTTGGTGGATATGGAGCTCCATCTATTACAGGGTCATCTAAGTTCTCTAGTTTTCATGAACAACATTTACAACAGATGCAGCAGTTGCAGCAGCTCCATCAAAAGCAACTTCAGTCTGTACTGCACCACCCCGGTGGCAATGGTGCTGGATTTGGAAGCGGCCCTCCATCTTACTGGCAAACAAGCGGTGCTGTTCATTCAGCGCCCCCAAACAATTTTCAAGATCCATCATCCACAAAAGGTTCCGCGGGCCTTCCTCAGCTTCCACTGTCGGAACTGAAGCCTCCACCCCCCGAGTCGTCATTTCCATCTGCAGCGCAGAACCAAGCTCCGAAACCAAAGGTTAGCGGTTCGGAACCGGAAAAAAAGCCCGACTTTTCTTCGATGTCTCAACAGGCAAGCTTCTGTGGCATGTCTTAACTGATGCCATACTTGCATTAGCTACTGTAATGTCACTCGTGTCGTTCAATGCACCAGAAAAATCGATATGACAGGTTATATTCACATGTTGTATTTTGTACAGGAGCAGCAGGACTATTGGTACCAACAGCACCGTCAGAATTTACAGAAGCTTAAAAATGAAACGTCGAACCAGAGTTTAGTCAGTAACTCGTCAAGTGGGAACATCCAAGCTCCCCCGCCTCCAGCTGAACCCCCCAAAAGTGCCCCTCCACCCCCACCTCCCAAAGAAGAGCCCCCTCCACCTCCTCCACCCGAGGAAACAAAGGTATTGTTATTATTTACTCTTTAGTGTAATTAAATAAGAATTAAAGGGAAAGTTTACCCAAATATACATATTCTTTCATTGTGTATTCCCACTGATATTCAGGTCGGTTCTGGAAAACGTGTATATGACTCTTTCTTCGATCGAGCACAAAATGTCTGCATATATTTAGTGGTTATGTCTCTTCGTGTTAAAATGTAAATCATATTTTTCTCCATTGGAATTGAGATCAGAATTCTCTTCCAGGAATTCTCGTGCACTCGAGTATTCGAACACAGGACATTCAGTTATGCTGGTCTTTATTTACGCAGGATAATATTAATTGTGTGTGCTCATAGTTTAAAAAATATATATAATTTTTTTAAATAAAAGTAATCACATAAAAACAGATTAAAATCAAGGAACATAATATATATCCCTCAATGTCCATTTAAGTATTGGAGTGTTAAAATGGGATTCATGAGTGCTATGAGGTCCAGACTTAAGGGGCGGGGGCTCCTGCGCTTGAGTCGTTTTCTGGCCCCCTACTGTTTAAATAGAATCATTTGTTAGCATTAATAAATGCTTTTTTTCCAATGACTAACAATGACACTTGTTCATAGGTTTACATGTTTATAGTTCTTGCTTTGACAGTGGAGGCATTCTTACTAAAAAGAGAGCGAGTGTGTGTGTGTGTGTTCTCTTTATTTCTGGTGGATCTTGAAAGATTATACCTTTTTGAATTGGAAGTTTGGGAACCCCTGCATTCACATGAAACAAACAATGAGTAATACAGTTTTCAGTGTTTATTATTCGTGTTAGTTAATGACAAATACAGTTTTTCATGTTAGTCCATGGTTCATGTTCAATCTTTTGGGTGCATATTTTGTCTTGTTAACTCGGACAGAACATTAATTCACCTGTCAACATTTGGGTACCAAAGTACGGGAGACCTACGATAGTGTGCCGGGGGGTTCCCCGCGGCCATTCCCCAATGCTTTCCGGTCCTCGGTCTGTTTTTCCAGGTGAAATAGCTGAAGAATAGTATTTTCATAGGAGAAATAACAAAACGGGAGGGTAGCGGGTGAACATCAGGCTGTGGTGCCACACTGTAAGAAATCTTGTAGTTATTTTAATTTTATTAAATGCTTTTCTTTTGTGATGTAGACATATTTCAACTGCGGTAAATGTCACGGATAGGAAGGATCCCCCAGTAACCAATCATGAAACACCAACATGACTGACTAATTAAACAACATCGTTCCTTACAAAAGGCCGTACTGTTAAATCGTGCTAGACCAATGAACAATCTTTAAATGATAAGTAAAATGACTGGCATATTACTAAGCAAATCAAATAAACAAGAGCATGCAAAGCCCCCAAATGGCGGGGCCCATAGGCTGGAGTTATTTCAAGTTGGTTATACTGATTTTTCTTTTTTGTAATTACTAAGAAAATTTAGTTGAGATAAACTACTTGATCAAATGTTGAGTAAGCAAGAAAAAGCTAGTTGAAATTAGTACTAATATTTTTAGTTGTTGTGGGGGTTAAATTTTTTTAACAGTGCTATATATAAGTGATAATCCACAGCCAGCCGTGCGTTAAAGGGTTTTAATGCACGACGTGGAGGCCATGAACCACCTGACGTGATGCCTTTAATGCAAGGCTAGCCGTGGATAATCCCGCTTGTACCATGGTTATTTGCAAAGTTAAAACTGATTGATGTTTACAGTACAGCTTTAGATCAAACCGGTGAAAATTACAATTATTTTCGTCAGTTAATTTTGAATGTAATCTAACTGATTGGAGCTACCTGTGCGTTAAAGGGTTTTAATGCACACCCTCCAGCCAATCAGAATCCAGTTTTCAAACAGACCATGGCATAAGGTCAGTTAGCCTGCATATTGTCTTGTTTGCAAAAATATATATATATATATTTATGAGCATCGTTTTGTGTATGTATACGTATAGAACTGTTTTTTCTGGCATATTAGAATTTGTATTACCATAGTTGAACTACATCATGAAACTATGATTAATCTGTGGCCCCTTTGTATAGGTCGACCGATATGCGCTATATCACGACCGATGTTAATATAGATTATTACAGATCAAGTAGACCGATCTTTTTGTGATCGCACAAAAACCATTGTAACTACACGTTTACTATAGTAACACCATGGTAAACAGTAAGGAAATAAACAAACAATAGTTCAATCAACATATTTACCAAAGAGTCTGTTTTGTCGTGCCATTGTTTGGGGCTTGCGCAGATCATGTCAAATAGAGCGCTCTGCGCAAGGATGTGATCACATAACAAGCCGATGCGGTAGAAACTGCACCTGTCTTTACTTTTATACATGGTAGGGCTGCTCGATTATGACATACATCATAATCTAGATTATTTTGGGCTGACTATTTAACACGTTTAATCATTAACCTTTAAAAACACATAGAAAATAAAAAAAACTTGGCTTTTAAAATCTGAATTTAAATGAAAAATAAATGTAAATGTAAAGAAATAGCACTGCTGAACCACTGTAAAGGAAATGTGTGCGCTGTGGATTTATACTACAAGAAAAGAGAGGGTCCCTACAAAATGGAATGCGAAATTGACTGTTACGATTAATTTTCGTTTAATTGCACAAACCTAATACATAGTATATAATCCCTTAATTTTAATATTAATTGGATCGTTTAAAAGTAGACACTTCAAGCTTTCATTAGACACATGCTTTATGTATCTATGCTGAGTATTCGCAGAGTTTAAAATCTGTTTTAATGATGCGATTCAGAAAGATGCACGATGAGAGAGACTGAAAGCACAGCCACAAAATTTTAATTCTTTTACAAAGCAAAACATTTTATAATGAGTACACACAAATAAAAGTAGACCAATCACAGTTTCGAATCATGCGTTAGTCTTATTTGTATAACCAAAATTACTGGAGTATTAAAGTCTTTCTCCTCAGTAATAAAAAAAGATGTGGCGACGCATTAAGACATAAAGTGTAAACCGTTATTAGACAGATCTGAGGACACTCAAACGTGTATACTCAGCATTATAACATGTCCGTCTGAACATTTCTGATTAATAAGTTGCGAAAATAACTCAATCTGACACTTGATGCGAGCAGTTTGAGTGGCGGCTGTGTCCCGTGTGCGCGTCCATTGCCTGAGTGATAAATGACAAATGTTTGAAAACAGTGTACAAATTCATTTGCGAGTCCTCTGCAGATGTGTGCGGAACATGCTTTTTCTCTTTACTAGTCTCACAGCACAGAAGACTGAGAGACGTGATCCTGCGCTGGGTCATAACCAGACCTCGCCCTCGTATGTACCGAAGGTTTCGGTACCCTACCCAAAACATGTCAAATTTTTCTGCGATTTAGATATTAATGACGGTGTCTTATTTTGAGGGGACAGCAAATGTTCACTGTTATACAAGCTGTACATTCACTACTTTACATTTTAGCAAAGTTTCATTTCTTCAGTGTTGTCACATGAAAAGAATAAAATATTGACAAAAATGTGAGGGGCGTACTCACTTCTGTGTGATACTGTATATAAACGAACAGATTTTTATAGATGCAAATCTGTTAGAAACGTTGCATCACGATGCAAATGGCAACTTGTATCCTTTGCACAACTTTATTAAACATTGTTTACCTTTTATGCCGACGCACCGACAAGAATCGATGAATGTTAACGGTAATACAGTCTGTAGTTTGGGAAAATGTCAATAATATAGTGGTAAAATCATTTTCTACTGGTTTTAATAAAGGCATTGTGTTGCAATTGTATTAGTAATTTTCTATATTGAATGATACAAAACATCATATCAGCTGTATCACCAGCCCTACAATAGCACCATGTTTACTTATAACTCAATTTATAAATAATAAATTATCTAAATTTGTTCCATTATATTTAACAACTTGAGCAGCAAGAACGGCGATCACTGCTAATGCTTCTCCATCAACATACACAACTGCTGCTCTTTTGGCTCTGTGTTGGTTACACAAGGAAAATGCCTGTTGACACTTATGACTAGTGGTCAATGCATGTTGGGATTAAAAAATGGTGTAGAGGCTATTGTTTCACTTTGTCAGATAAGCATTTATTTAATTTACTACTTGCAGCCCAGCGGTATTAGTGATGCAGGAGACCCGGTGGAAGTTGCCCGTCTACAGCAGCTGCAAGCAGCAGCTGCACATTGGCAGCAGGTGCAACATCAGAGGGCCAGCTTTCAGTACCAGGCCCTGATGCAAGAGCATGCTCGACTACAACAGATCCTGCAGCAGTACCAACAGATTATTCAACAGCCAGCACATCTCCAGGTTGTCAGTATTTCCTCTCCTTGCTTTCAAAATTGTGTGAAGCCTAATAATGTACATAACAATGCTTAATTATGTAGAATGATTGCTTCTAGCGTCAGACCATAGAATAAATATACAATTATGACTTAACACAGCCCATTTAGACTACATGTGCATATTCACAGACAAGCTGTGTTCATGTATCCAAACAGTCAAAATAGACTGTGAAATGAAACCGAGGAGCAAACAATATACATAAGTACATGACCCTTGGAGAAGCTGTTTTGTAATAACTCATTCACATGCTAGCAGCTATACTATCAGTTGAATGTGGTGCTTCTCTCTGGCGCTCTGCTTATTGAACAGAGTAAGTGCCAAAAGGGAAGCCAAGACATCATGCTTGTGGGGCAGTACTGGCAACACTTCTGTTGAAAATGCTTCTTAAAACTTTTTAAGAAGAGGCATCTTTATGGGAAGGCTTTACGTGCCTTAGCTTTCTAAAAGCGTTTCTAGACACAGCTTTGCTAATAAAACATGCAAAACACTTATTTACATTATGGGTGGTAACAAAAAATTTGTGCATCTATATTTTATATAGCTACAGTTTCTTTGTCTTGTTTGTGCTATCTAAGATGTTTATTATGTTTATTATCATTGTAAAAGTGAATTGCAGTTCACATAAATAGGCATATTATACGGATGGATAAATTGGGGCCATATAATTTTTTGTTTACCTAAATAGATTTAATGTAGTTTTTTTTTAAAGTAATATGGTATTCATTTTTTATTTTAATACACAATAGTAATATATTTGTCAACATAAACATAGTGTAGTTTACTAGAAGTATTTAAAATAGTAAACTGCACTAAAGTTGCTAGATACTGAAGTGTTTTTGAACCTTACTATAGTATACTACAGTGTCTACAACAGTTTAAAAATATTCTACAAGTGTATTTCAATTTTCTATAGTGAATCTAGTGTTCAAGTTTACCAGACTTTTATTTTGGCAAGTCTTCGCGAAGACACTTGAGTTTCAGTGCGTGTGACAGTCGCTTTACTCATACAGTTGAATGCACTTGAAACAAACTCTGCATATATGTCGCGTTGTACACCGCTGGTATTCACTAGTAGTTGTTATTAGTCACCAGGATTGGGCGATGTACAAGCCAGTTTTAATTTTGTATTGATTTAACCTTTTCAGGGTTTTTCCTAGATCACAAATTGTCAGCCACACATAGAATAATCACTGCACACATCATGCAACCATCAAATAAGAAACAAACAAATATAAAAAAAAATGTTAAATAAGGTGCCTTGACGAATAATCACTGCACACATCATTCAACAAACAAATAAATTCTCTAATTGAAAGGTTCATGTTCATAATGACCAAACTTAATGCTAATAAAGTGCTGGTAATGTATGTTTATAATAAACATTTAGTTTGGACCTAGAAATGTGTAAACTAGATAATACATATGCCCTAATAAAAACTTAACTTGAAATTGCCATCTCCACACACCCAAAAGTGTAATAAAATGTGGTTCTTCAACCAACACATAGACAGCATTTTTAACTTTAGATTTTCCTTAGAACTTGAATACAATGCACAATTACAGTAGAGAAGTCCTTTCTACACATAGAAAAAGTATTACACGTTGCACAAAACAATATTCACCTTCCACATGTACATTGGGTGAAAATAATTATCCTAAACGTTTAGAAAACAAGCCATTGTATAAGGTGACATTTCAGCGCCTTACAAACGAATCACGGATCTCGTAAGTAGGGTTGTCATAGTACCGTAAACATGTCTTACTATACTATACCAGCTGAAGTATCTCGATACAAAGTAGTATCACTCTGCTGTTCCATATGATTCAGATTTATACAAAAACCACAGATTTAGATGCAACATTTTGCATTTACTATAGTTAACTGTATTATACTTTGCACTAGAATATGTTGTTCTATTAACTGTAGTAATTGGATAAATTGTAACAAATACTTTAGTATACTTAAATATTTACTATGGTAAGGCTCAAAAACTAATTTTTCATGTGGAAACTAATTCAAATTTAATTGATACAGCAGTCTATATAAAGGGAAATATTAGGCTTTCTTTAAATGCAGAACGAAGACGGCCAGTAGGTGGTTTCAATTTTCAACTCAGTGAGTGAATCATTTAACAAACTCGTTCAAAACGCACATTCATTTAGGAGATAAACACAGCAAAAAGGCAGATGTAAGTGTTCAAATGAATATTAATGCGCATATGCAACATTGAGGACGGTACTACGATGCTACAGTTTCAAATAAAGATTAGATTAGATTCAACTTTATTGTCATTTTATATATATATATATATATACAAGTACAGTGTAACGAAATGTAGTTTAGGTCTAACCAGAAGTGCAATTAGCAAGTGCAGAATATACAGTTAGAATAAATACAGAATACAATATTGAGAAAATATAATACAGTGGGCATGCACTATAAAAATATTTTGCAGTAGGTATGTTCTATGAAAATATGACAGTAGGTATATACTATGAACAATATATACAGATGGCTATATACTATGAACATTGATGTACAGGTGGATATGAACAGATAATAATTTAGACTAAAATAGTGCAAGTGACTTAAGGGTGCATAAATTATTGACATTGGCTATTAAAGTTGCAATGCAATAGGTGAGTTACCTAAAGAGAGGCATCGCGGGTATTTTGAAGCTTTATCATCACGATGCTTCCATAGCACAGGTACACCGTGCAACCCTACTTGTAAGTAGACCTGCTATGTACAGTTGTGTTAAGTGCATTTTTGGGAGACGTTCGCAATGTGGCTTGTAGAAAACACTAAGTGCTAAGAACCATCGTTATCAGGTAACGCAGCCCAGCAATGGCCCCCATTCACTTCTATTGCATGGACACAAAACCAATGCAAGTGAATGGGGGCCAGTTAAAGGAATACTTAACGCAAAAAGTAAAATTCTGTCATAATTTACTCACCTTCGAGTGGTTCCACAAGTGTATACATTTCTTTGTTCAGAACTGTTTGCTGTCCTATATTCTTCAAAATTCCATTAGTACTCGAAATTGTAATTGCCGTAATTATATCAATATCATAGGGCATTAAAAATTAACTATTTCCCATCCATTATTTTAAATAACGTTTCTTATTCTACCCACATAGAATTGAATTACTGTTAATATTGTGGATTATAACCACTATTGCTAGGCACATTTCAGAGCACATTTACATTAGAGTAGACCTTAATCACAAACGGCTGTAATTCAGGTAAAATGTTTTCTGAATGTGCCATCTAAAAATTGATTCACTCTTTAAACCTTTTATCGTTGTGTCAGTGTCAGATTTTTATTAATATGTGCGAGGGAGGGAGGCAGAGCCTAGCATGTTCGACTTCATTCGACACTGCATAGAGCGATCAGGGTATGACATCAACATTCCACAAGAGCATTAAAAAGCCTACAAAGCAGACTCTTACCACTACTTTTTTAATATCAGACCGATCTGAACACTAAATGAAGTCAGTCACACGTGGTACTTAGTTTGAAGACTGACACAGTGTCTGGGCTCTCTGCTCGCACGTTCCTGCTGTCATCACGAGCGGCAGTCATATTTCATAAATCACATTCAATGATCAAATAAAGCTTTAGCTGTACAAAATGTTGTTTTGGCGGTCGAAGGTTTCAGGGCAGGATAAACCCTGATTCTGTGAATATTTTAAAGTTTTATTTGATAATTACTGACACGAAATGTTTAACCTGTAAATTAAAAAGTTTGAGGAAGTAGAATGGCGCCTGATTGTTGCATTACATCTTATCGCCCTAGACAATGCCCCTGGACATGCAGTTGCAACACTATGAATTACAACAACAGCGATTTTCTCCATTGTTCCAAGAATGGGACAGACACTTTAGATTGTGGCTAGAACAGTTTCAGTCATACCCACACAAAGACCAGCTACAGGATTATGAAGCGCAGTGGAGACAGTGGCAAGAACAAATGAATTCAACTTCCACTCATCTGCAAGAAAGAGTCACAACTCTTAGAGCTATGCAGCATCCGTATGGTGCTGGTCCTGCTTATGGAGGCATGATGGGACTATATGGACAAAATAGGCCCCCAGGACCAGATGGAAACATGCATTTAACCAGCCCAGGGGTCCCACCTGTGCCTCAACCTGTTAACATGGATGCCATTTCTGGACATGGTCCTCCAGATTCTAGACCAGTTATTTCACAAGGTCCATCATCTTCAAAACCTTCAGAAGTGAACTCTCCGTCTGTAAAAGATTCTATTTCTGAAACATGTAAAACTACTGGCTCTGCTGGAGGACCAGGACCAGGGATTAGACCTCCTGGACCCATTGGAAATCAAAGGTAAAAGTCAGGATTTTTTGGGTAATTTTGCTTTTTACAATTATAATACTTATTTTATTTATTCAGTTATTATTTTTTTACAGATTTGAGGGTACCAGAGGCCCACGCTTTGAACAGCAACCACAGCAACGGTTCAGTGGGCCATCAAGGTTTGACACTTGTCAGCGGTTTAACAGACCTCCCAGAGCCAGTGCTCCTTTTCCAGAGGCTGTACGGATATCTGAAAATCCTCCTAGGCTGAATCTACCCACACGCTTTGAAAGACCCCCTGCACCACCTCAACAGCCAGAGTTTCGTCCACAGTCCAGTCTTTGTCCTGGCAATCAAACAAAACAACAGTCATCTAAACCTGATGTACCACCAGCTCCTCAATCTCATACAAGTCCAGGAACAATTAAAATATCTGTAGATCATGAAAAAGATGATGCTACCACTTCTCAGTCACTGACAGATGACATATTGGACTCGGAGGATGGATTTTTTGTTCAGAGCGGACCCATTCCTCAAAGTCAGGATAATACTTCTTCAAATGTAATTTCAGAGCTTGCTAAACCGGATAAACTGAAAGCAGATAATATAAAAACATTACCTTCAGAAAGTTTAAACACCACAAACAAAAACTCAAAAAATTCAGTCTCACAACCTCCTAAAGCTGGTCATATGGATAATGGGCCTCCACAATCAAAACCTTCTCAACATGACCAGTTTAATCCTGATGCCCCTAAGGAGGCTCCCAGGGGCTCCCAGGTTATAAATCAGACTGGCCAGCCGCATGGCATATGTGGAAGAGGCAGGGGCCAAGGCCCGATACCTCCTCGAGGCAGGGGCCAAGGCCCGATACCTCCTCGAGGCAGGGGCCAAGGCCCGATACCTCCTCGAGGCAGGGGCCAAGGCCCGATACCTCCTCGAGGCAGGGGCCAAGGCCCGATACCTACTCGAGGCAGGGGCCAAGGCCCGATACCTACTCGAGGCAGGGGCCAAGGCCCGATACCTCCTCGAGGAAGGGGTCGTGGACGTGGTCGAGGGCAGTTTGGAGGACCGGAAATGGATCCCAACTCTCAGAGAGAAATTATAGAGGAGGATCCTTATGACCACCAGGCACCCGATGACATGCACAGAGAGGACCCTGATTTGGCCTGGAGAGAGCCCTCTTTAGATGAACCTGAAAGAGTGGATGACCAGGGAGCACCCCATGAGATGTGGCATCCAGAGGAGCTCCACTTTACAGAACGGTACTACGAAAAGCCTAGAGATGGAGGAATTCCGGTGGGTCACAGGGAGCACCTAGAGAGCAACCATTCAGAAGAGCACTGGGATGAACCATCACAGGATTACTGGGAGGAAGAGGATCCTTACTGGACAGAAAGAAGACCTCCCATCCACACTAGACTTCCATTTCCTCCAGGTGGCCCTAGAAGACCCCCTTTTCAACCCCAGTTTATGCATCATGGCCCAAGACGACCCCCTCCTCCTGGGTGTATGGAACAGGGACCTCCTCACATGAGTCGTGGGGGATTAGGGCCACGATTGAGACATGGTGCAGGTCCCTGGAGAGCTCCACCACCACGACGGCCACCTGCACCACATGAAGGCTTGAGAGAACCTGATCAACCTGAATATAGTGAGGAAGTGGACAGAGATCCTGGATGGCATGGAAGTGACCTTCAACGGCCTCCTTTACCTCCTCATGAAATAATAACTAGAAGTACAAGACCACCCATGAGACCCCCAATGCCAAGGGACAGGTGGCGTAGAGAGCTGGCTCAGGAAGGAGCACATGATGAAGAATATAAATGTAGCCCTGAGGATTTTAGGTACAGAAGGCCGGCTCATGAATATTCAGATTATGAGCAGGCTGATGAGTATTACAGTTCTCATGATGAATGGGGCAGGGGGCATCCTGATCGAGATTATCCACCACATGGTCCACCAGAGCCCATTAGAGAAAATCGGTGGATGGAAGAAAGTGAAAGAGTGTTCCCATATGAGGAAGAGGGTTTATATAGAGAAGAAAGAAGGCGGCCTGGTTATCCTGATGACCCACCATATAGTGAAAGGGAGCCTTCATTTCACTCTCAGACTGACTGGGATAGGGCCCCACCTCCACCCCCACCAGAAAGAGGTTATTCTCATCCGGTTTGTGAATCTGACGCACACTTTGACAGAAACCTTCATCACTCAGTTGGCCTGCCCCCATCTCAAGCATCAGACACCCAACTTGAGCAGTCTTCACCTGGTGCAGCTCAAACTGTACTTGCTCTTTCTCAAAGGCAGCATGAGATCATCCTCAAAGCTGCCCAGGAGCTGAAAATGATAAGGTAAGTAGGTTTATACAGTTATATCAGTGATGGAACAAACCGAACTGTTCAGCTGGCTAAGATGATTTGTAAACTTAACAAATTTGACTTTAGAGAACTCCAGGAAACTAAGACTTTAGGAGAAGCTGTCATCCCAGAATCGATTGGGTTGCCTTCACTTAACCCTGGTATTCTTGGATTGGAAATTCCACCTGAGGTTAAAAGTGCTCTTCAGGTATGCTATTAATAGATTTGTATGTGACATTTGATTTGCAATCAGTTTTTTAGTGGAGTATGAGCATGTTATGACAACAGCCACTGACATCAAATAGTTTCTCTTTTAAGGCTACCAATTTATTGTCAGAAAAAGGACCGACTCCGGATAAACCGGTCGAAGTTGGCTTGCTCCCTTCAAATCAAACGGCAGACTTTACTTCATCAGCACCTGCCCCTACCGCCACATTTATTGCTAAAACAGTGGACTATGGGCATGGGCGTGGTAAGTATATGTCAAACCATATATTTCTAAATATATCTAGTCAGAGACTACATTGTGTTCTTTGGTTGGCAGATGTTGGTGCGACGGTGGAAAGAATTTCTTATGGAGAGAGGATAGTGTTAAGACCTAGTCCACTGCCTCATGAACGACCTTATGAGAAAGGTTGGTTATGTTTTGTTAATACAAAAACACGTTTTTAGTTAATAATAATGTTTGTGTTTTATCCACTCAACTTATTCAATCTTTCAGGGTTAGAGCCACTTGGCTACCGAGATCCATACTATGACAGAAGAAATGACCCATATGGTGGTCCCAGGAGTTACGACAGGGAGTGGGAGCGAGATCCGTACAGGGATAAACCACCTCTGGACTATGAGAAAGACAGATACGAAAGAGACCGTTACTTACATGATGAACGGTATGCATTACATACAGTTTTACAATGTTATGTTCTTGCAGTTTGGGAAAATAAAAATAATGTTTGTCTATTGCTTTTCTGACTCATATTGTGAGCTATTTAGGTGAGTAGAATATTTTTTTCACAGTTTTAGGGGCAAGTCACATTTCGCGTCTTTGCAAGTTTGTTAATTAAAATGTAGACGCGTGCAAATTGGGATGGCCACAAATCTTTCTAGGTGCAAATAGTTCAAAACAAAATTTTGTGCTGTGCTCGGTTTGATTTAGAGAATGCGAATCGTGTTTTCTGCAAAATGTGAATCACCCCTTGTGTATGTTGGGTTAGGTTAAACAAAGGCTATCTAGACAAATGCGATGTGTGAAAATTAATTATTTTTATTTGTGTGGATTTAGTTCCCCACTTGGGCCTCGTCCAGGGCATAGGGAGAGAGAAAGAGACTACCCAAGCCGCTTGAGCAGGGAGCGAGAAGTTTATAACCGGGCAGGATATGACAGGTCTTCCTATGAAAGGAGTCTTGAGCATTATGAGCATGGATCCTCAAGCTATGCAAGTAAGTAATTTATCAAATAAACCTTAGGCTGAGGTCATTTAAATGACTTGACTCATTTTAATACGTTTCTAAAGAAAAAATGTTATGGTGTTTTTGAAAGCTGTGTAGGAATGTCTGCTACTCTTTTCTAGATGATCGGAGGAGCTATCCAGATGAGCGCCCTCCATCCTCATCAGTGCCCCCTTCAACGTCTGTTGCTCCTCCTCGTGTGGAGAAGAAGCCAGAGACAAAGAATGCAGAAGACATCCTCAAACCCCCAGGGCGAGAAACCAGACCTGAAAGGGTATTCCAGTGTTTCTTTGGTTTTTACACAGCTAAATTATGCTCTTTGAAACTTACATACCTTTTTCCTCTTCAGATTGTGGTCATCATGCGTGGATTACCCGGAAGCGGCAAAAGTCATGTAGCAAAACTTATTAGGGTACAAATATTTATGTTCTTGGACATTTCTTACTGTCATCTTCAAGTGTTTATGTTGTGGTTAAACATCAGGCAGACGTGTTAAAGATATGTCAAACAAAACATCATAGAATTAAAGTAGAAAAGCTAGAGTTTGAAATGTTGTAGTTTCTGGTTTGTAATGTTATTAATTTAACAAATGGGCCTATATAGGACAAAGAAGTTGAATGTGGTGGTGCGCCACCCAGAGTTCTGGGTCTGGATGATTATTTCATGACTGAAGTGGAAAAGGTCAGGAAGGACCCTGATACTGGGAAACGTGTCAAGAGCAAGGTTTGAACTTGTTGTGTCTGTTTATTATTTCTCTCGAGGAATTTTTTAACACTTTTCCAACTGGTTATCTAAATTTTCTTTATAAGGTGCTTGAATATGAATATGAACCAGAAATGGAAGACACATATAGAAGCAGCATGTTGAAAACATTCAAAAAAACACTGGATGATGGATTCTTTCCTTTCATAATTCTGGATGCGATCAATGATAAAGTGAAGTACTTTGATCAGTTCTGGAGTGCTGCCAAGACAAAAGGATTTGAGGTGAGTTAGTTGATATTTCATTTTAGTTGTATGACAGCATACAGCACAATAATTAAAATGCTATGGCTTTGACTTTGCTCTACCACTTACAAACTAATCAGTATTTTTCTTCTAAGGTTTATTTGGCTGAAATTACTGCTGATCAGCAAACATGTGCAAAGAGAAACATACATGGACGGACACTAAAGGATATTACAAAGGTATGATCTTTAATTTGGATAACTTGGATCACTGGACCTGCCAACTTTGACCTTGTACGCTGGTACGAGTTGTCACTCTAAACAACGCAAAAACCTGATGATGACACTTTGCACATGCAGTACTCGAATTGGGCAACAGCAAAAAAATAGTTCTACCAAGTATAGCATTGGGTTTAGTCCCCAAATATTAAGTAGTGAGATTTGTATTTATTTATATAGCGCTTTTCACAATGTGCATTGTTCCAAAGCAGTTTTACAGGAGAAAATAAGAAGAACTGAAAAACAAAAAAGGTAAAACACAGCACATGGTGTTTATAGAACAAGTTAAATTATTCTAGTAAATAATATCTAATAAATACAGTCTCCCGGTGGTTTATTTTGCATTAAGTGAATGCTTGGTTGAAAAGATGTGTCTTTAATTTAGATTTAAATTGGGCGAGTGTGTCTGATCCTCGAATAATATCGGGAAGGCAATTCCAGAGTTTAGGTGCTACGTATGAGAAAGCTCGACCCCCTTTGGTCGATATAGTTATTCTAGGTGTTATCAAAAGTCCTGAGTTTTGAGATCTTAGAGAGCGTGATGGGTTGTAGTGTGATAGAAACTCTGTTATGTAGGTAGGGGTTAAACGGTTTAAAACTTTATAAGTGCACAGCAAAAAGGCCAGAGTTGAATTAACTCTCACAGAGTTCATTTCAACACTTTTTCAGAGTTTATATAGCTCCACACTTTTTGAGTGAAATTAACTTTCAAAATATTTAACACTTTGTCAGAGTTTCTTCTTTAACTCAAAGTGTTAAAATAACACAAAGGGATTCATATAGGGCTGCACGATTTGAGGAAAACGTCACATTGCGATTTGCGATAAACTGGGTATGATGAGTCAACTTAGTTGAGAAATTCAGTTATCTGTGTGTGCATTTTCCTTGATATCAACCGAGATATACAGTTCAAACTAGCAACAAGAACTAGAATTGCACAAAGTTTTTAAATTAAAATAAAATGTTTTAAAATTAAATAACAGTAACATCTTTGCATTACTGAATAAAATTAACTTAAAATATATACTCAACAGTACAGGTAAATTAAACAAATAGAAAATAAATACAGTTGTACACATTCTTAGGAAAATAATCCCAACAAACGGACATTAAGCAGGATGTAACGTAAACTTGTATAAACTCTTTTGAAAAGAAGCTGGATATAAATGTGTGGTTCACTCTGTAAAACTTAAAGCTCTATAATCTTTTTGTTACTTTAAATGGTTTTTGCTCAATCAACTGGTTGAATCCTCTTTCTAAAACATTATATTTAGTACTTCATTTACAACTTTAGTTTAGCAAATTCTGCACAGTACCTCTCTGTGCTGTCTGTCTGATATCCTGAAACAAAAAAAATCTAAAAAATGATCTGGGCACTAGTTCTCCCATCTCGACACTGCGCCCGCAAGTCACTGAACCAAGCACACGCGCCACCGCCACACAGGACGGCTCCTTTTTTCTCGCATAGAAAATGGACATATATCTCTTAGAATGAATGTCTTTAATATAATTGCAACATTAAGCATTTTGCCGTCATGTAATGTCTCTCGATGACTGAAAAAGATGTGTTGAATGCATCATTCTGATGCACACAGAATTTAAAAAAGGTCTCATTTTAAAATGTTTTAAAAAAAAAAAAGGATATAAGCATTTAAAGAAATCTGCAACATGGGAGCTAGGGAGGTGCGTAAATACTGGTCAATATTATATTTTTAGGCCATGAATAAGTTAAATTATACAAACCTTTTTCATGAAATTGCATAAAGTCAAACCGTCCTTCAATATAATCCAGGTTTATATACTTCTGCAGTTGGCCGAACTTCACATGGACCAGCGTTTTAACTAGGCAAACATAATACATAAGCATTGAAAGGTCATGTAATAATACAATAAAAAAGTGTCACAACACACGCCAAACTAATTATTTTGCTGCGTGTAAATTTCGCACATTGGACATAAATGTTGTGTCTTTGAAAATGTTCTCGGTTTTTTGAGTAAGTAAAACGCAAACAGAATAAACGCGTCACGTCTAAAGCTAACATATATCGCACGTATATATTGTCTTGAAGCTTTATTTGCATGCATCCAAAATATCAACCACCAAAGTTCCTCGTTTGGCAATAAAGCCTGTTTCTGACCATTGTGTATGGTCATATTACTCCAGTCATTGAACGCTCAAAATAACACTGCTGCGTCACTAAAATATTTTTACATTCAATTACATTATATTCCTTTTTTTACCTACCTTGCAAACTAAAGCTGGTATGTTAAGTAAATCACCAAAAATTAAAAGTTGGCTATGGCTTGCAGGCCTAAGGCTTGAACGGTTTGTAAAAAAAAAAATTGCCACTTTCTATAATACAATTTTATTAATAACATGTAAGGATCACGTTTCCAATCTCGTTAACAAAATGACATGAGTGTAACCGTTATAAAACATGCACCATTAACACATGGCCCAGATGGTACTTTTCACCAACATTTTTCCAACGTAAAAAACTGTTAAAAATTAAAGATCAATATAAAAACTGCAAAACATTGTTACGATTACATCGCTATGAGCTTCTAAAAACCTTGCTTTATAAAGCTTTAGACGTCTGCAAACTTTAACGTTAAACGAGTACCAAGCACTTGCATTAAATGAGGCTTTGAAAAAAAAAATCTCTGTTGTGCGATCATACATCGCCTATGCTGCTATTAAAACCACAGTATCAAAAATAAATGTGTCAAGTCAAGTCAGCTTTATTTATATAGCGCTTTTTACAATTTTGATTGTTACAAAGCAGCTGTACAAGAAAACATTGACCATAAGTAAAACAAAAGGTTATGGAAGTCAAAACACAGGTCAAATATCAGACACACAATAAATTCCTATATGCAGTGTTAATTAAATATGATACATTAAAATGTGTATTAATTTAACTTCACTTACCGTACAATCTGCAGGACACGTGGATAATGGCTGCAACTGATATAATTAACTTTGTCTATTCACTCCAACACTGAGTAACATTTTACTCAAAATGTGTGAAAATGACTCTTTTGTGGGTTAAAGTCAATTCAGAAATGTTTAACACTCAAATTTTACCTTTAAAGTTCTTTTAATCACAAAGCAAAAACTGGAAAGTCAATGAAGGGTTGACATTGGGGTTATGTGATCGTATTTTCTGGACCTGGTTAGAACTCTGCAGCTGCGTTCTGAACCAACTTTAGTTTGTTTATTGATGATGCAGGACAACCAGTAAGTAGTGCATTACAGTAGTCAAATCTTGGGGGTCACAAATGCATCAATAAGCTCTGCGTCAGCAACACATGCAACATTTCTTAGGTGGAAAAAGGCTGTTTTTGTGATATTTGAGATGTGATTTCGGAATGAGAGGTTGCTGTCTAATATAACGCCTAGATCTTATACTGTATTTGTTGGTATAACAGTACAGCCTTTGGTCCGATAAGTAATATTTCTGTTTTATAAGATTTTAAAAGGAAATTACAAGTCATCCAGTGTTTTATATCTTCAATGCACTTTGCCTATTTGGATAGCTGAAAGGAATCATCTGGTCTTGATGAGATATATAACTATCATCTGCATAACAGTGGAAGCTAATTCCATGTTTTCTAATAATGTTTCCAAGGGGCAGCAAGTATATGGAGAGTCCTAAAACCGATCCCTGTGGTAATCCATAAATTACTTGCATTAGATTTGATGATTCCCCGTTTAAATGGACATGTAAACAAAAACAAAATCTTGCTCGATCTTCTTTCCTCTCCTGGAGTCTGACTGATTTGTTGAAGGGATTCCTTACTAGGAGCACTTGTATGCTTTAATAGGTTGTATTTGCTTTAGACTACAAGCATTTGTCGTTAGAAACGCATTACGTTTTTTAAAGAAATATTTAATGTAATTCTAATTTTAGCCTAAGGAGGCTGCCATTTTCTATTACGATGACGAGAAATGGTTGCACGCATAGGCAACCAAACTTAACACAGACGCACTAATCAGTTCTTCTATAAGGTGCTGTAAAAATTAGAATAAAAAAGACTAACAAACATACATATTAATAACCAAAAATCATTGCGAATTTAATATACACAGGATTAGGGTTAGACGATGTCTACCAAATTGGCATCGGGCGATGACATCAGGGGTAAGGGTGAGGCAGGGGTTGGGGGTTTATCAGTTTGCTAGATGGCCATCCGTCCAAAATTTTAGAAGGGCTGCAGACTGTGACCAAATCAACATGAGCGCATTACTACGATTCGCTGTTTGCTTTCAGTTTCTAAGTCTGTCTCATGTGCACATGAGTTGCCTAGCCTCCAAATCGCATTCAACCACGGATAAGCAAGAACGGACGAGCTTGACATCTACTCAGAATGTCATACTATGGACTCTACTCCAGCTGTTAACATTTGTCTCGGGAATGTGCTGTACGCACGAAGAATGGCTCGAGCATACTTAGGGCTTCCTCATTTTTTTTCTTAGATTTTTGTTGTCTTTTTCACATAAACCTACACTCCATGCACCATATTGATGAAGCAAAAGCAATTGTGGCAACTTTGCAATGTACTTATTTCAGTATTTTCCTTTTACATTTTTTCAAAGGTATTCATACCCTTTACTCAGCTTTTGGTTAAAACACCTTTTGTCAAACAGCAACTTTCTGTCATTCTCCTCAGATCCCCTCAAACTCAGCCAGGCTCGGCCACTCAAGGACATAGACAGAGTTGTCCTTAAACTGCACATCATTACATTATTAGGACACTTAAAATATAACTAGAGTCCCCAACAACAGGTTTATATGCATCCAAGGTCAAAAAACACTGTCATTATCTTAAAATGTGCATTTATTATCACATAATTTCCACAAATCCCTTCAAAGCAGTTTGAAGATTCAGTTTGTCTAAAACTTTTTTCATAATGTTATTTTCCGCCCACTTCAATTTGTTTTACTTAAATGAAATGTTGGAATATTGTAGATTTTTTAAATAAAATATCAAAAGGAGAAACAATGCAGATTTATTTTTACAGCCTTTGCATATTTACCATGGGTGCTAATAATAGACTGTATAACCCTCTCCCCCTCAAACCCTGTGTCCCATCGCATCACACTGATGGTTCTCAAAGAAAATGTCAGAGGTTGGCAGGTCCGAATACATATTGTGTATATTAAATGACCTTCACAAAACTACTAATTATATTGGCTCTCCACAGGTTGCCCATGGCTGGGAATCTGCCCCACCCCATATGGTACGGCTTGACATTAGGTCGCTACTGCAGGACGCTGCTATTGAGGATGTAAGTGTCTTGATGAAGTATGGTCATACTAGGGCTGGGCGATAAAGGTATAAATTAGGGTTGGGAAAATTAATGCATTAATATCGCATAAACGCATTCATTGCTGACAATTATTTTGTTGTGCATTAATGTAGTTATTTTAAGTTTTATTTTATTTCGAAAGTCTGTTGCGCACTTGCTTTGAAACGTACAGACAAATCATGGGTCACGAAGGGGTGGGATGTTGATCGGTACTGGCTGGGGAATGGTGTCACCACGCTTCTCAACCAATTAGAGCATTTTGGGTTAGCCTAAAAGACTGCTGAAGTGCGCACATTAACCAGGAAAACCAGACTGGAAAGGTACCGAACTCTTACATGGACAGTTTGTCTCTCCTTCTTCAGCCATGTGCTTATCTATCAGTGCCCTCGCCTTGCCTTAGACCTGTAGATCTATATAGAGTCCTCTTAAAGGGGTTAAATAAAGATCTCTGTTTTTAATGTTCATCAAACAATAAAGGATGGGCTCAAAACACTCATATTAAAGGAATTGTTCTTTATCTTAACAATTCATACAGTATAAGAATAACACAAAGTAGCATACAATAAGTTGTTTAAAGATGTACATAAAATCTCTGTTGTGTACTGTATTTAAAGCACAAGTCATACAGTCGTTGTTACAAATTTATTGCGGTTTTTAACACTTAAAACTGTTTAGCATTACGCTACCAAATAAATTGACAGTCGAATATCATTTGCGGGCTAACGTAGCATTACATTCCACGTTTCTTGCAAATCTAATTCATTACGATGACATTAAATAAAATTCATTCATTAACTCGTCCGTGAACATGATGGGCGATCTCCATACGCCTCTGCATGGTGAAAACGACATGTCCCATAATTCCACTGTCCTACATAACGTCATTTAGCTTCGCCTTTAGTTGTTGTGTCGAAAGTGTAACATCAAAATCTAGCGGCCCAAATCTACATGGTGAGGCTTTAAATTGAGATTAACAAGTTAAAAATTTTAATTCTACTATGTAAAGGAAAAATCGTTTAAAAAAAACGATTTGTTTGTTTTAAGTGTTTGCAATCCAAATCTTTTTGGATTTATTAGTAATTTTCACAGATTATTAGTACACAGAGA
The DNA here is from genome assembly GCF_947034865.1 of Barbatula barbatula. Lineage (NCBI taxonomy): Eukaryota > Metazoa > Chordata > Actinopteri > Cypriniformes > Nemacheilidae > Barbatula > Barbatula barbatula. Next base: position 19,642,570 of record NC_136778.1, on the reverse strand, counting down.
TACTAAGGTTACAAAAATGGCATCAATTCGTGTTATAAAGATAATGAAAGGACCCACTGCTAAACCGTAAACACTGCATAGTGAAGCAACTTAAATGTGATAGCTGCTGTAAGTGTAACGTTACACCACATAACACAAAATGAGCGATTATCGTTATTGATGTATCATCGATATATAACGTTTTGTCACCCAGCCCATGTTTGTGTGTCCGTGTGTGGCTTTATGCAAGTTTCACACACAAAATTCATTCTGTATTTCTGTAAGTTCCTAATTTGTCTTTACTATAAAATCAAAGAAAAACATACTTTCTTTAATAATGAAAATAAATAATTTTAAAAGGTGGAAATGGAAGACTTCAACCCATCTGAAGAAGAACCAAAAGCTGATGTGAAGGACGATGATGATGAGGCAGATCTGGTAGGACTTTTTTTCATGCATGGTTTCTACTTGTGTGGTCTTCTCCATATCCTGCTATTGTGAGCCTGCAAGATCAACAATATTATTGAGGGGGGGTTTCTAATGGAATTTTACTTAAGGAATTGATTTGTATCTAGTGAAATAAGCAAATATTACATTAATGTGCAAACATAATCTAATGTACAAGGCTCCAGACTGCGCCTAAAACTGTTGCATTTGCGACCGAAAATTATCCCGCACACTCAGCCCCGGCAATCTGCTCTCCGTTGGGCGGGTTTCTTTTCCAAAACACTTGCGTGCACTCAATGGAATGACATTTGGAGCTGCAGTTGCGGCATTGCGCCATTATGGATGTGCTGTTTCATTATCAGCACCGTGTCATGCTAAAGAGTTGCAGTAATTTCCTGCTAAAGAGCTATTTAAGAACCTGAATTAGCTGCATTTCGCAGCTGTTCCCGGTGAATATTGTTTCTTTCATTTCTTTATAAGTTTTTTTACATCACTGTAATGCATTGAGCTGTGCAGTTGGCTCGATTAATCAGCGCTACACTGTACACTAACTAAATGACATATTGTGTACTCCTCTAGTTTAGTTTTAAAGGTCTCCAATATCAAATCATAGCGAGGTGGTGCGGAGAGCCGCTTTTGGGATGCTTTGCTGCTGCACGGCTGGTATAAACAAAAGCATCGACTAGTGGCCACGATCAGCTCCCTTTAAATGATGGCCCACCCAGCCGCGCAGCTCTCACACACATAGGCCTGCACTGGTGGGCTAGTGATCTACTCGACTTCTACACGATATAACAACTAGAAAAAAAATCTAAATTGGAAGGTCACACATGCGTGAGTGGTTGTTAAAATTGCTCGCACTGTCACACAATACGACCAATTGGTCGTAGTCTGGAGCCCTGCCCTATAGGAGCCAATGGCACCTTAGTTCTTAGTATCTCAGACTGCGATCACACATTAAGGGCATTTGTGACTGGCAGATTGTCTGAGTTTCATTATCAATAGTGAGTTGAGCACATTAAAAAATGTATTTGGTTAATTTATTAGTTAAGTTTTTTAAAAGACTAATCAAAAAATGTTACATTTTACATTTCATTAATTCACGAAAAACAGTTGGTTTAAAATTGACCCAACAGGTAACCCAATTGTTGGTTACAATAGCACCAACCATTCGTTGAGTTATTTGAACCCAATCCATGTAGTTGTAGGTGTCAATCACTTGGGTTATGAAATAACTAATTTGTTAGGTTATTTTTGCAAAAATGTTAACCATTTTATTAATTGTTATACATTTATTTACTATTTTTATATTGCTGTGTAAACTAGTGTACCGCACGGTCACAGTAGCATTGCAATGCTAAAGCTTCATAATACCTGCAATGCCACTCTTTTGTGGTAAATGTAAGTCATGTTTTCTATGCGATGTTAATCTGAATTTTGCAGTGTTTCTCTCCTAAATGAATCTGTTTGGAACGACTTTGACGAGATAATGATTCAGTGGCTCATTCATCAAAGCACTTTCTTCATTCTTGAATAAATCTGTCATTTTGAACAAATTGGTTGAATGATTCGCTGAGTGAAAATTGCCACCACCCACTGGGGTTCACCTTTGAAGTAACCCTAACATTTCACTTTTCAAACATTGTTTTTAATTAGTTCCCACACGTAAAGGTGTACTTTAAGTATTTATTACAGTAATTGTTACTAATGTTTTTACCATAGTAAATATTAAAGTATACTACATAGGGCTGCACGATCAATCGCAATTCCCATTCAAATCGTGATTAAATCGGTGTGGCTATCGCGATTGTGATACCGTGAAGGCTGCGATTGTTTTATGCTTAAATTGTTCTTTAAGCACGGCTCTGTGATCTGTGGGAAATGCTGCTCCATCTGAAAGCACTGTGCGTTTAAAACCTGTATTTAAAAAAGTAACACCCGTCAAACATCATCATTGTAAATATACTTTATTATCATGAAAATACCTGAGGAGGCTTGGAAAAACAGTGATAGAAAGATGCCATATAGGAAGATGGCATTTCCTGGTTATACGTGTGGTACTTCTTCTATGGAGCATTGGAGGTTCTGTGCAAGAGCGTCCTCTGGCTTTCGGATGCAGCTGCTTTTAACAGTATTTCACTAACAAACTGCGCAGAAAACATTGCAGCCATCTGCCAAATCGCGTTTTTTTTATTAATCGTGCAGCCCTAATACTACAGTATTTGCTACAATTTATCAAATTGCTATAGTTAATACCACAAAACATTGTAGTGTTTACTATTGTACTTTTTTTCATTTAGATCTGTGTATTAAGAAAATTTGGGTTATTGTGTAGATTTCATTTTTGAACATGGCACAGCATCGTAACACTACTTTGTATCATGATACCGCAGCCGAAATAGTGTCGTAAGATATTTTTATGGTACTGTGAGAACCCTAGTGTAAACAAATAATTCACTCCATAGAAATATCTTTACAATACTTTGCCACCAAAACTGATAGATAAATGTGTTTCCTTTAATTATAAAGTTATTTGCAATTAAGTATACATTTTCAAGAATCAAATAATAAAATAACCAGAACAGAACATCTGGTTAGTCCAGCTTATACAAATATAAACTACTATCCAAAATGTCAAATAATAACTGCTTGTAAAAGTAATGCCTACCACAATAAGCGGCAGATTGTGAAGGTATTGTCTGTTATTGCTCGTCCTGATGTTTGTTCCAACCTATAAACAGAAATTCTTTTTTGTAAATAGGCACGCATACACCGTATTATTGAGTATTAAAACTGCAGTATGCTTGTACTGCACAATACAGTACAATACAATACAGACTTCATAGATCTTTACATCTTGGCCTGATGAACTGTAGCGGTCATGTCTGATCTGTTTAAACTTTAAACATGAAAAATGACCAAACGTAATCCACGGTGCATGACATTAACATAAGACTGTATAAGATGTTTTTCAGACTTATCTATTACCTGCAAATTCATCAGTTCAGGCCTCAGGGTCCTAATTCTATTCTTTCCTTTGAAGTTGCGAAGCCCCCCTCGTGTTTTGCTGTCAATGAACGCCATCAAAATGTATTTGTGAAAATGTGGTCTAAAAATATAATGAAAGTGACAAATTTAATGAAATAAAATCAACACACTCCGCAGCAGCGGCTGGACACCGGATGACTAATTCTGGTTTTCACCAAAACTTGAATTAACTAAAAATTGCAAAATATAAAAATCTATTCTCTTTTTGTAAATGACCTTATGTTTCTGAAGGTTTTCATTATTGATAAGCTTAGTTTTCTCACTTCTACTTGTGGATGTTCTGTTGTGGCACATTAATGTTGCCATCTATTCATTTCAGAGCTGAAATGTGTGCAGCATTCAACTCTGTTTTTAATAGTTGACCACAATGACCATCATCCAATGTGAAAACAATAAATAGTGTTTGGCGTGTAAGATGCAAAGAGAGCATATTTACAATGTTTATTTTTCATTGAATTTGTGTGTTTGGAAACTGTGGAATTTCTGTTGTTTTGGTCATAAATGTAGTCAAATCGCACTGGCAGTAAAAAACGTTTGTCAAACGGAAAGAAATCATTCAGATAAAGTAATTAGAATGGTAGCGTTTACAAACGCTAATATAAGTGCACATATCAATCCGATCACTTTATGTGACGAGCTTTAAATTGAATTTGATCTTTTGACATGCGTAAAATGCGCAGTTTCAAGATGAGGATCTAGCCATCCTCATACCATTTGCTTTATTTTAAGAGCAGACCTAGATTTTTCTTCAGCAGGAAACATTGAGCACATGAACCTTGAGGTGTGTTCGACTTCATGCTGCGCTACACAGACTACTGAGTATGATACGAGCACAAGTGATTCAAAAACATGCAAGGTATTTTGATGTTATACACCAGTCTGTCTGTGCAGTGCGACATAAGCCGAACATGTCAGATAGTAAAAAACAAACTGGTGCAGCAATTTTGTCCTCTACCACTTCACAAACGGTAAGTGAAACAAGAATTTTAGAATGACAACCCTAGATCAGGTCACATTGATTAGTCACAAACAAGCACAACCACGACAAACGCTATTCACACAAACACGCAGCTCTGTCTAATGCACCTATTCTTATTATTCTTAGCGCAGACCGATTTTGTATTATACTGTTTTTTCCAAGTTACTTGTCTGAAGTAAAATTCTCTCTCACTTGCTCATACAAAACATTCACATGTTGAGCCCTACCCAAACTACATTTTTTAAAGATTTAAATCGCTGAAACCAGAAAACTTCACCATTTACAAGAAGGGGAAACTGAAGTTACATTTAAATCTATGCATTTGGCAGATGCTTTTATCCAAAGCGATTTACATTGCACTATACTATATATATTTGTATGTGCAATCCCCTGGAATCGAACCCACAACTTTGGCATTGCTAGTGCCATGCTCTAAATACTGAGGTACAGGAAAGTTGGATGTCCCTCAATTGTTGTTGATTTTAAATATGTAAGCAAGCTATTAAATAAGTGTTTTTTTAACATTATAAGTTGTGGTATTCAAGTTGTGATGCTGTCAAATCTTTGCTGTGTTTAAGCACCCAGACCAACCCAACTAGGTTTGTCACAATACCAACATTTCCGTACTGCCAATAGCAGTGAAAATCCATGGTTCTCTGTACCAATTTCAGTACCAAAGCAAAACACAAAAAGCATGCTTATTGAACAACACACAATTTTATAAAAGTGTAAAATATTGTATTAAAAAGCAATGCAGTTCTGTATACATTGAGACTTTTCAGCAACAACCTGCTTATATATTTTGTTTACATGGGTTGTGTTATAGCACTGCTGCTCTGCGTGAATCAATCCAAGCTCTGTGTTCACCACATCAGAGTGCATCTGAACATCAGTGTGACAGTGACAAATGACCGTGTCTATACCAGATGCAACACAAAATGTTATAAAAAAATCTATCTTTTTGGTTATCGCCTCTGAAAAATATCATCTGAAGTAATATTTGCTGAACCGATTACAATTACCCACCCAAGAATATAATCAATTTCTGACGGATAATAACAACATACATATGGCTAGTAAAACAATTCTGACACTTGGATGTAAATGAAGTCCCCATCATGTCCTCTCATATAATTTACCCAAATAAGAGTCAAAACATTCAATGGTTAATAAGGACATTGGATTACGGTTATCACTAACAATTAAATGCAAACGTGCAAATTTAACTATGGTTCAACGTTCATAATGCAATTAAAAACTTAGTTCAAATGTTTCCACCTTTCACTACAAAGCTTTGTTCATTCTCTTTGTGATGTAAACAAATTTGATAACATTTCTAAGTGATCTGCTGCTATTTGCATCCATTAAAAGTCACAGACTCACCACCTGTCAGACAGGACATCAGTTCTTGGATGACCCAGTAATCATGAGTACCGGGTAGTTCTTAAGAAAATCTGGTACCGTCAACTTTTTTAAGTACAGACTCTGACTCTACTGTACTTTTCACAACACCCAACACTGTAGCATTTGCTCAACCAAAGGATCGTGTTGTAGAAAGTAACAATAAAGATGGCGAAATATTTGGGGAAACCGTTTGAAACCAGTCTATACGGTTATAGAACTGAAAACATGAAAACCAATCTTTTTTTGTTTTAAAACCTGATACTTGGTCAGTTTTTGCAATGTCTCATAGTAACTGATATCAATAACAAATATGTCTCTGTCAAGTGTATAAAATAGTAAATGATGTGTTCATTTTCTCTTTTAAAGCATTTCTCTTATCATCCAATAGCATCATCGTTGCTCCCCAGCCCTATTCTGTCTTCCTTCCCTTTGTTGCTCTGTCACTCATCACCTGATTGTTAACAGCCGGAGTGTTTCTCTGTAATTTAGGGATACCTTCCGAAAAGCAAATGGGAGATGGACACTTCAGAAGCCAAACTTGGTGGGTGTTTCTTTTTTTTGTATCTGTTTAGATTTGGTGCAACAAGAAATCTTTTTTTAGCTTCGTTTATTTGTTTCACTAGACTTAAAAAGGTTTGACGATAAAATAACCCCATTCATTTTATATTAGGGTTAGGGTGGGGTTTGTATTACTCTGAACTATAAATGCTTTTGCAAATCAAACTTTAAAGATATTTTCTCAGTTGAGGTACAACTTTTTGAAAATCCGGAATCGCCTTTAAATTTGTCCTTCTTTAAGGAACTGTAGCAGGCTGTTGCGACAAAGAAAGGGGTTTGTTTTACCGCATTAATGATGTTTGAAGGGTAGATGAACCGGATAGAGGAAATTATAAGCTTTACATAGATACCAAACTTGAGTGGGTTATTCCCAAAGAGCGTAGCATCGAGCAGTGTTTGTATGTGTGTTTCCGGCCATTTCTGTTCGCGATTTTGCTGCATGCATGCCTATTTCTGTAATTTTGACCCTTACAATGTATCGTTGTCTCATGCTACAAATACCTGTGCTACTTGTGACTGTTATATGTGGCCCTGGACCTCAAAACCAGTTTGTGATTTTCTCCTTTTTAAACTCAACAAAATGGGAAAAGTTGAATCATGTATACAAACATCATTTCAAAAGACCCCATGATAAAGAAAATGATTCATATTACAAAGCACTGTATAATCGGTAAATAAAATGGAATGGTCCTTACAAAAACATTTTTACATCAGTAAAAGCTTTTATATGTCGATCAGAATAACCATTAGCCAAAAAAAAGCTGTATAATGTTTTACATGACCTATCAATTATAACAGAATATTAGCTAGGGATACCACCTTTAACATGTAGAATAGGTGACAACTTTTGATGCTGTCTTGTTTTACCAGATAAGCTGGACGGTCTGGCTGGCGGAGGGAAAAGAAAACGTGATGCTGATGTTGGCATGGAGGATTTCCTTCAGCTACCCGATGATTACGCCAGTCGCATGTCTGAACCCGGCAAAAAGAGGGTAATGTGCTTAATGAACAACTGTCGCTAGGCGATTTGCAATTTCAGAGGTTTAGTTGTTACTTAGTGTCCTAGAGAGTTACAGATTGAAGCTCTTCTGAAAAGATTTGAGTTATTTGTCTGTATATTGTGGATATTCTTATTGAATTTTCATAGATTTTTTTTGTGCAAGGGTGGGGAGGGCATTAACATAAGTGTGTACATTTGGCACTCACCGTAACACTGATCTTTCAGGTGCGCTGGGCCGATCTTGAGGAGAAGAAGGATGCAGATAGAAAGCGTGCAATTGGTTTTGTAGTTGGTCAAACCGACTGGGAGAAAATCACAGATGAGACTGGCAAGCTTGCTCAAAAAGCTCTTAACCGCACAAAGTATTTTTAAGGCATTTTGTAAAGACATTGTTTGTACAGCAATTAAGGTGGGTTTCTAAATACTGTTATATTTCTACTAAAATATTTATTTTGCTTTTTAAATAGATAGCTGCAGACATGACTTATTTCTTGTGAACATTTTGCTAAATTAACATGATTATGTCCATATATAGATTAGTATGGATCCATATACACATAACATGATTATGTCCATATATACCCCTCATAATGTATAATTATTTTAAGAACTTTTAAAGGGATAGTTCGCACAAAAATGAAAACACTGTCATTATTTGCTCAACCCCGTTATTTCAAACCTGTATGAACACAAAAGAATGTATTTTTAAGAATGTTGGCAACCAAACATCCGAAGAAAACAAGAATAATGTTTGAAATGACAAGAGGGTGAGTAAATCATGACAGAATTTTCATTTTCTTAGTATTTTGAGGATGTACAAATGGCTTCATTTACATGACTTGTGTGACAATAAATTTTATATAATACTGTCTATATCAGAAAATAAATGAAAAATGGCTGAATTATAAAAAGTTTTTTTCGTTGCAGGTCATCAGTCCATGAAATTCTTTTCCATACTCTGCTGTCTGCTGAAGAAAGGTCCTTGCTCGGATACAGACATATACAGTAGACATTTATTTGACAGTACATGTGAAACCTTGGTGTAATATCTTGAAGAATCATTTTAGTTTTATCTTATTTTTAGTAGGTTAAGCATTGTGTGCGGTTTTGTGTATATATGATTGTATGTGGGAGCCTTATGTGATATACCTTTTTTACATTTTATTACAATATTCCTATGTATTCGTCCATGATCTAATAAATGTTAAAAACAGCCTCAAAGAACCTTCATACAACAATTTGTGCAATGGGGAAACATGAATGAGAAAATATTTTACAAAGCCCTTATTTTATTAATGCAAGAAACATTACATGTCAACTTTGTTTGCTAGCTTGGGACCACAAATGATTGACAGTTGATTGACAGACCTTATCATGCTGTGATTGGCCACATAGGTTCTCAGAAAACTTGGTGGACTAAGTTTTTTTGTGGTGTGACACCAAAGCCTTTTTAATTACGAACATTAAATTCATGCGATGCTATATTGCAACCACAAGCAACACGGATTTTACTAATACGTAATAAGCTTTTTGTACGATTTTTAAACATCCCTCACTTTGCATCAAGTCTTTATTTTTCCCGATACATGTATCCAACAAATACACAATTGTTAATGCTACGCTTGTATTGTCAAGTGGTCTACCCTTTAGTGATGTGCATTAAATGATCATTTTAAATAATCCGTAACAATGGACACATGTTCTGTTGATTTATATACTACAAATAATCACACTGAAGGTAAGTGCGAAGAGACCTGTTTTAAATGTTTCATAACGATTGCACATTAAATTTCTGGTTTCATTTCAAGTGAGAATTGTTTTTATTATAAGGATATCAATATTATAAACTATTTATTGTATAATGCTCTTTTGTTTTTTATGTATTGGCCTGAATATTTGCAAAGTTTGCAACAAAATATTCTGGGTTAATATGATAATAAAATGTAGCAGCTGGCTGGCAGCTGAAAAAAGATTTAAAATCGTTGGAAAATATACGGTTAACCAATTTTTGTCTTTCTTAAATTACTGGCTTTCTTTTGAAATGTGAGCTAAGAATACGGTGGACATAAATTGGCATTTATACCTTTGATAACATGACAAAAGAATTTACCCTTGAAGTAAAGCAATTGAAGGCCACACTACGTTTTGTGTCAGGTGGGTGAAAACCTTTAAAAATTAGTGTTGGTGTCAGTTGTTATTCGAAACGAATATATTTTTATAGCTTCCAAAGGTCGCTTACGGACGGGGTAAAGTGACTCGAATGTGAGGCACGATGATGACCTGTCAGATCATATACATTTTTACAACACGATTCATAAATGCATAGCACAGTTTACATTCACCATCATCTGAACATTGACAGGCTATAGTTTGCACAAGATGAAAATTCTGTTGTCACTGATTTACCCTCATATTCAGTTTTTTGGTGAGCAATGTTCTTTAAAGGTTTTTTATGGAAGAGTTTTGAATAGATGAGATTTGGTTCATAGTTGAAATGTATTGTAATCATTAACATTAAGATATATTCTAGGAAAATCGAATTGCTTTAAACTGCCAGAGACACTACATTAAAGTTGCAAAAATTGGCTATCCTGAAAAATAACATTTTGGTGGTCATCTTACTCTCAGAGTCGGAAAAATGAAATTGAATGAATATGGGGATACCCCTAATATCTGTCGGGACCCTAAAAGAGACAAAAATATCAACGGAAGTGTTCCATGTGGCTAGATTTTTGCAACTCTTAAGCTGTAGTAACTGTTAGAAATATACTGTCATTGCTGAAAAACTATTTCCTTCACTATTGAAGTGTGTCATGTTAAGCTGGTGTCTGCTGATGTTCCACTTCTCTCATCGAAACCTTTTTCAGCGCAATGTCTGTTTTTAAATTACATTTTGCCTTTTTCTTTTAGAAGTCTGTTATGCTTCCAATTGACCCTTCGCAAAGCCCGTCCCCTTTTGCTTAAGCCAAAGCCCACTGCACTAAAGAATATTTATTGTGGAAAAAAATGACATGTACTTTCAGCCAAAAGTAATATGAAAGTCTGCAATATCCATTTTAAGGATGTGAATGTGACTCTGAATAAAGTAAACAAAATACAGGTCAAAGCTCTAGCCTTACGTACTGTGCTTGCTGTAACGACATAACGTCTGTGAGGTCAAATTCTGGACAATTCGTCTTGTATGAGTCTGTTTTAAGAAGTCTTTATTGTTGTACATTGACAACTAAGATTCCAATGTGACACGACTTTTAGCTGGGATCAAAACTCAATAGCAACAATGGCCGCATTATATCGAAGTTAAGATTGGTCCGGTCGCCTGTCAATCACACTTCACGCGAAGGGTCAAGGAATGAAGAAAGGGTGAAGAAAGAATAAATGATTACTTTGTTGTCTTTGAGTTTCTTTTCATGGGTTGTGGAACAAAAGTTTTTTGAATGCATATTTAATAGCCTACATATTGTATGCAAATTATGAAGTAACTTGACACTGTTGGGGTCTTTTTTGGCTTGGCATTAAAAGTATGTGTTTAATCACTCTTGAGACATGAAAATTCCCTGGTGCAGAAGATGACCGATGGCACCACACGAACTACTGTCCCCTAACCTTCACTAGCAATTCTCTTTATCTGCAACGAAATCCCAAAGAAAAGTCAGGCAATGTTTAAATGCACAATGTGCTATATTTTATTTTAATAAGTCAGAATATACATCTAAGTGAATACTAACATCCACTTCCTGAGAAGTGGAGTTGAGATGACTTAAGTAGCAGTAGGCTCTTCCCAGCAAATGCAATACATTCTGAAGACGCCACCATTTAATGTTATCATCCATATTGTGTGTGACAATCTGCTTAAATTAGAAAGAACAAACATAGGTAATTGGGAAGTACTCGTCATGCCCCAGGAACATGTTTGTGCATCGTTGTGACCAGTATGGTCGAGTCCAGGTGCGTCTTAGGATGTAATTACCATGTTCCAACAACGTCCAATGTAATGTCGTCACAACAAATATGGGACTCACAAAGTTTTGTTGCTGTAACTAATATTGTCTGGTTTATATGTCCTCACAATGTAACTGTGTTGACTGGCTTGCGTGCTTTCATTCAGGGAAATCACTGGTTTAGGGCAACCCTGCCTTGAAGTTGGTGTGGCAGTCAGAATTCAAAATATTTGTAAGGTTTTTTTTTTTTCTCCCTTAAAATGTTTTATTGAAGGGGGGATCTCATAAATGTTTTTCTCCAATACACTCATTTCCAAAACACATTTGCAAGAGTCTGAGCTCTGAGTCTTCTCTCAAATGTCTCATACGGTTGAAGAACACATCACTAGTGATCCCTCTTCTTCAGTTCATCTAGCTCCCCTTTAAATCACAGAAAAGATCCAAGTAAAAATTAATTCATATAGAGTTGCAATGAGGACTTTTAAGAGGCTTAAGAGTTTCTTTAGCAGCAGAGAAAATAGACGATACACAAAAAGTTAGAAGAAATGTGTTGGAATGCATGACAATTTCAATATTACTTTTAAAGATGATCAGATTTTTTTTATTGTTTTTTTTTGTGTTCATCTTTAGTCTTTCTTGGTTTTGGTTTTCTTGTACAGCTGCTTATTGACGCAATGTAAATTGTAAAAGCGCTATAAAATTAAATTAAATTGAATGACAGTGAGTAAATAAGACACAACACATTAGATCGTGCAGCGTTTACTGATCCTAGTAGAGACACGCTAACATCTCCAAGACAGCGTAGAAATATCATAGCGGCAGAAATAGAAGTAATCACTATATTAACATATGTTGGCAACTGGAGAAATGCAACTATGCAGCAGAGATCATTTGTTTTTGTCACAATCTGATCACACAAACAATCACAGCAGAAACTTACTGTGTCACTGCATTATATCGAATACGTTGACATTAACAGCATGGAATTTTATATATATATATATATATATATATATATATATATATATATACATACATACATACACTGAAGGAAAAAGGTATTTTGATCCCTGCTGATTTTGTATGTTTTCCCACTGACAAAGAAATTATCAGTCTGTATGGCAGGTTTATTTCAACAGCGAGAATTCAGGCCCATATTCAAAAAACATTTTATCTTACCACTAGCTTACCAGATAAGCTCTCCTAAACAGCTTTAAACGTTTTTAGCTAAGAGTTTCTTCACAAACCTATTCGCAATGCACTTGCAGGGCCGGCCCAAGCCTTCAGGGGCCCTAAGCAGAATTTTATTTGGGGGCCCCTCTATGCCACCAATATGACTGATTATTGTCAATCCTTGATTATTCGGACACTTTAAATCTAAAACACCCAATTATGAATAGCTGTGTTGCTTACATCATACCAATGTTTTTACCATTCTACAGATTTGAATTGAAACAATAGCAAACCCACAGGAGTGGTCAGGTGTTCATTTGCACTTTAACATTCAAAGTGTTGCAGTACCAATTGGCATACTTAGTACTTACGTGATAGTTCACCCAAAAATAAAAATTCTGTCATCCTTTACGCACTCACGTCATGTTAAACCTGTATGACTTTCTTTCTTCAGCAGAACACAAAAGAAGAAATTTTAAAGAATGTTGTTAACTGGACCCCACTCACTTGCATTGGTTTTGTGTTCATGCAATAGAAGTGAATGGGGTCAAGTGCTTTTCGGTTACCAACTTTATTTAAAATATATTTGTCTGTGTTCTTTTGGAACTATCACTTTAATGTGGTTTACTGAAAATAAGCTAAATAAACCATGTAGACAATGCATTTAATTAAACGGATTAACATGTTTACAGTACTTTTGGTTAGAAACATTTGCAACGCGCACTAAGTGCAATACAATCAACTACAAATAAAATGACTTACGATAAACAGTATATTTTTATATAAAACATACATTTAAATGGAAAAAATTTACAATTTTAAACTAAATAATAAAATAACAACAAAATAACCAGATCAGATGGATCTGTTCAAGAATAATACATAAAGCTGAATACCAATCAACTATAAATAAAATCAAATACAAACAGGATCTTCTTCGGATAAATACAAATTTTATGGAAAAATGAAAATAGGTTTCTAAAATGAACACTTTATTTTAGACAAACTAACTCAACTTTACATACCACCTCAATATTCCACTTTCCTCCTTAGAATTTGTGTTTCCTGGATTTTCTGGAGGCAAAGTCGTTTATGAGATGAAAATAATAATAAAATATAATAATATAAAATAAAGTTAGCCATGTCATACTAGAAAGTGATGCTGTTTGTCAAAAACAAACAAATATCTCACAAATGGCATGATAAATCCATATAAACAAATTGATCTAAGATTGTTTCAAACATTTCAACAGTGCTCCTAAAGAAGTTTCATAATAGTATACAGTAGTTGAATGAACAGAATATTATTTAACATTAAAAAAAGCTATTACAACAACAAACAGCAGTTATCTTAACGTCAAACTGTATAACACAGCACTGGAGAAAGCCATCTGTACACCTAGAACATTGAGGCATAATGATACTGGAATATAATAGCAAAGACCCCAAAGGTAGGCTAAGTAATGTTAAACTGTTATCAGTACCAAAGTTATAAAATAGAACCTTATTTTTTAGTATCCGTACCAAGTTTATGAAACAGAAGCTTATTTTTATTACAGAAATTTTTAAAACCATAATCTGTTGTGTATTATAATATTAGCAGATTGCAAAGCTATTTGCGGATGTTTAATTAAACATACTTTCTTGCTTGCTTTATTAACTAGCCAGCTATCTTTCGCTTGTAATTTAGCATCCTAGGCTAATTCATTTTCTCAACTTACCTTTATCTTCCTGTTTTTTTTCTCTTCCTCTGTTTCTTCCTTTTTCCTTTCTCTGCACCAGAAGGATATTTCCTTTGTGACATTATTGAGTTGAGATTCTTCAATAAACTTAAATTACGTCAATCAGTCATACTCTAGCTGTGCATGCATCCTGCTGTAGCAGCCCTTTATTCAATGAAGAAAAACCACAACAAAATATGTTAATGTAATGTATCGTTACCCATATCCATTGAAATATATCAAATTTTATGTCATGCATTGCCCCGAGAGTACATGACATTTTTTCTTAAGCCTTGGGGGTCCTCCTGGTGGCCAAGGGGCCCTAAGCAGCCGCTTAGTTCACTTATTCCTTGGGCCGGCTCTGTACACTTGAGAGGAACTTTTTGTAAGGAGCAGAAAGATAAGAGAATTTAAACAAGTGAAGAGATCATTACAAAATCAGATAACAACATTTTGTATTTTCAAAAGTCATGTTTTTATTTAGCATTCCAATCAAATTGTTTGTTTTTAATTGTTTTTATTAACAATAAAATACAATGAAAACACAATAAATGCTAACATAACAAACATGATTTTTGTAAAAAGGAGTTATGTTTTGCAAATAAACTGTACTATGTTCATAGTCTCATAAACAGTTAACACATAGTCTTCATGGTTAAGCTCATTGTCATGAAATCTTTCTATAATGTCAACGTTTCAAGGTAGACTGCCGGTCTTACAGCCACTTTAGGATTGGTCTATTTTGAGTTTGTCTTAGTGACTTAGGAGTTCCTCTTCACTACCCCAGACTGCAGGTTCAGGAGCTAGTTTTAGCGCCAAAACACTTTTCTATTAGCACAAATATTTAGGAGTCCATTCTTTTTAAGAGTTTCTCCTAAATCAGCAAGTTAGGAGCTACTTTTAGCCTTTAGATGTTTTGTGAATATGGGCCCTGAACTATATTCTTTGGTTTCACCCGTTGAAATGAATGATTAAGGGGCTTTGGGCTTTGTGTAACTGAATATTTATTCTCCTGTGCAACAAGATTTCATGACTGGACATCATCATGTTTCTAGTCCCCTTGGTGTGCTAAGAAAATGTAAATATCAATGGGTATATATAGTTGAGATTTTTTTAATAAAAGATCAAAATGAGAAACAGTGCAGATTAATTATCACTGAATTCTTTGCTCATGTTTACGGAGGGGGCTAATATCTTTTCCCCAACTGTACACACAGATGTGCTCAACATTATCCATATCCTAGGTAAATATGATCAAGGACAGCTGTGAAAAAGATAAATCAGCATTTTAAATAGTTTTTAAAAATCTAACTTTCCCTTGGAGCACAATCATTTTTGTTTGATGGTAAATAACATTATGAAATAATAGTTTTTCTCTAATACACATAATTGTAGTCTTCAGTGGAAATCAATCTGACGAGACTCACAAATCATGTTTATAGAGGACAAACCGTCTCTACACCAGATGACACGACAAAAGACAATATAATCAGAATCAAAACCGTGGCTTGCTAGACGATTCAATGACAACTGCATTTTTTCATGAGACTGTGTGTTTGGTGTGTGGCGCTGCGCGAATTGATCTTCGTACAGGCGCATCTAAAACCATTTGAATATCATGAACAAGTTATTTTTCTTTTGTAATTTTACTCTAAACAGCAAACTTTCTTGTATTATAGATTCATTACGAACAAAGTGAAATATTTAAAGAGTTTTATACTTGTTTATTTTAATTATGATGGCTACGACGTTTTCTCAAAGATGATTAAAAAAGAAATGTAAGATTTCTACAGTATGTTAAATTATGCGTTCAATACTCTGGCTCCTTTTGCATGAACTTCTTCTTTAAATGACGCAGCCATATTGGTCGTTTGACGAGCGCAGCATTTTTCGCTTCGTTCCAATAGGATACTGTCTTCTCTGTGTGGGAGCTTTCGTCACTGCCATTTGCCGGATAAAACAACCCCTCTGGTTCACTCACGAAGTCAAGGGATAACGGAAGTTAGACATTATCATTAATGATGTTGTCAATATGGATATTTCTTTTAAAGCAAAGCATCGATTCACTTTGTTAAGACCACTGTGCCGTGTCGAGCAGTTGATTGATCGATGGATGCACTATTTGGAACTTCAAAAAATTGCCCCCCATTCACTCCCATTCTACCGTTTGGAAGAAAAAGTATACGTGGTATTATATACAGCGTGAAGTCAAACGCACCATCTCAGCTAGATGAGCAAGTTAGCAATCTAAAGCGGCAATTTAATGTGTTTAAACAAAACAAAAAACACACACAAAATCTACTACATTGATGTTGACAATGTGAGTTCAGTAGAGGAGTGTCATGGATAAGTGTGCTGGTTTTCAAATAAGAGTTTTAATGAGAAAAGTAATGTTGAAAACATTTTTGTCATGCTTTGTATTTTGTGTGTTCTATAATGGATGATTAATGTCCTTTGTCAGTCACCTACCTGTTTTTAGGTGATAAAATTAAATACTTTTGGTTGTTTTCAAATTTAATACTATTTGTGCTACAACTGTTTAAAACTTATAACACAGGGTCATCTGGGTATCACAGGGTCTTTGGCAAATCAGCTTGAGCTTGAAAATAATTTAGCTTTGAATATGCCTAATTAATGTTTGGGCAGAAATATAATATCCTTTTTTTCATAAATCCTTACTGTTGGTCAACCTTTATGTTTTCAACCTTCATGTTTGTCTGTGGGGTATGCAAATATTTCAACCAATAAAAAATATTAACTGATAAAGTTTGTCAAAAACAAGGTGGCTTGAAAAAGCCTGACCAGAAGGTTTGAAGTAGATTTAAGTTTTAAAGTTTTAAAAGTTACATTATAGCTAAATTGAGCATGTTGCTAAGATGTCTTTACATGATGCCAATGCAGTGCTGGACTGGTAATCTGGCATACCGGGCAAATGCCCGGTGGGCCGACGCACTTGGGGGCCCATATAATATAATATAAGATTTTTTTAATCGGCCAACGACTGGCCCATAAAGCAGGGACAGCGGCCCATTGGTTCCTTTTCCATACTGACACTGGGCTGGCCCAATCATCTCTTAACAGACTCCACCCCCTCCCCAGTTTCTCGTGTCAGATGCAGTCAGTGTCTTATAGAGTGTTCACACCAAACGCAGTAAATCGCGCTATTAGCGTCTAGTTGGACGCTTGAACATTTTGCTTTTACTCGCTTCATTCGCGTCATGGAGGGGCTTCTGTCAGGCGGCGCCCGTCTAATTGCGAAATGGCGGACATGGATTTTGTTGAGAGGATAGCTGCGCATTATGTGCTATGGAAGGCTGAAGAACGACGTAGACTCGTTCGGCGCCATGTCTGGGTCCATCAAATCCTTCAGAGGCGCAGTCCTTCATTGTTTTTTCGGATTCCTGCCTCCGCTCGCAATGTCATAATCACGCCCCACGCAAGCTCCTGGTTCGTAAACGCGGCGCAAATTTTCGCCAAAATTCAGATTTTTCAACTTGCGCGAACTATGGGAAGCCAAATAATCCAAAAATTGGACGAGACAGCGGGTATTACAGAGCTCGCGCAGAGCTGACATCAATCGCTCAGCCAGCCGACTCCTCGTCAGCGCACACGTTATTTAAACAGCGCAAACCGTACACTCAAATGTACAATAAAGAAACCCCTCATTCCTTAAAAACATTTACATTTGTTTACATTTACACAAGTCTTTCAGTTTTTCCCTACAGAAGACAAAGGAAATCAGGATGAAATGCATAATATTTTTTTATTATTATCTATAATAGTGTACAAGTAAACGGTAGTGTTTTGCATCAATACTTTGAAGAACTGCACATATGTATAGACTCTATACTATAGAGGCTACGGAAAGACCTGTACAAAGCAGAAACTTCAATGACTTCCAATATTGTTGTCTTGAGGAGCATGCCAACCTCCTGGAAATTATATAGGACAGTTTACATGTTCAGGTAATTTATTTTATTATTGTAGTACGTTTTGCGCCTAGCCATTTTACCTCAACTATTTATGTTAATAATAGCAGAGGTTTATGGGTAAAATGTAAATGAGTGGCGCCAAATGAACATTGTATATGTTTTAATTGGTCAGTGCAGCGGATTGGTTGGTGCCACGCTGCCCATCGGTTGGCGATAGGAAATTGAATCGCGCAGATGACATGTCAGCGCGCCGCGAGCTCTGTAATACCCCGCTGTCTCATCCCACTATTGGATTGTTTGGTTTCCCTTACTAACGCTCAATTTGCGCGAATCACACCACAAGTAGGTATAGGTCTATCACAAGGGAGTCAGTCAAGAGAGAGTGAGTACACTGGTCCACTTGCACTGGTACACTGGTCCATGGCACTTAGTTCTCAGCTTTGTAGGTTTTTGGGGGAATGGAACAGTAGATATGCATATCTACAGGGACCGCAAGGATGGTGTACTGGTTGGTTGTGTCCGACCCATTGTGGTGGGCCGGTCTGAGTAAAAATGCCAGGGCCCTTTTTTTTGTCTCAGTCCAGCCCTGCGCCAATGTGATTTAGGATGATACTAGCTTGTTAAGCATGAAGTTGACATGATTCTAGCATGATTTGGGATTATGTTAATATGAGCAAGATGCTGACATATATCAATTTCATGCTAATATCATAATAAAATGTTTTAGAATTATGCTTAGGTGATGTAACATAACACTTAACATGTTTGGTATGTAGTTAACGTTTTAAAAATGCATTTTCTACACGCTAACATATGTATCATGTTGGAGGTCCTGTTTGCTAAGATGAGTCAAAAGAGACAATCCCTGTGTCTGTACAGTACTCTGATGCATAGACATAGAGAATATCCATTGACATTACTTTCTCATGTAAACATGCCCGGACAAGCCCCCACTGAGTGGCAAAACACTCAAAATGGCTGCTTTCAATACAGAAACAAAGAAACTAGGACTTAAATTTGCAATTATTTGCTAACGACGGTGATTCTTGGGACTTACTTCGAAAACAGGTGTCCTTGGACACTGAAATGTTGCATGGAATTGCAGTTCCTGATATTTATTTTGTTCCCGATTTCAACGCCAGGGGAAAAAAACAAAGCAATACCGTGAGTAAACTCTTTTAAGTAAACAAATATGTTGATTTATTATGTTAATAAATACAGCCGTGGAAAAATAAATAGACCGCTCCAAATTTTCATTTCACATCAGCATTTCCAGATGTATTGTGGCCATTCCAGTCATGTGTTTGTTGAATTTCAACAAAATCGAACCTCAGGAGTGACAAAGTCATCCAGCAGCAACGTGAGAGACTCATGAAAACTGTGATAAAAATCGAGGTAAGTATATATATATATATTTTGTTTTACTTTTCCTAAATACATGAACAAATTTTGCTGTTGTCCAGTCAAGTTTATTTATATAGCCGTTTTTACAATTTTCATTGTTACAAAGCAGCTGTACAAGAAACGTAGCAAAACATATAAGGTTATACAAGTAAAAAAAAATTGGTGAAAACACAGAAGACAGACACATACACACCGATTCAAATACACCCACATTCAAAACACTCCACAGACAATATGCATACGTACTAACACATATAGACACACGCAAATGCGCACATTTGACACATTCACAGTGGTTACCACTGAGAATGACACATTTAAGATAAAGGAGAGGGAAACACAGGTCAAATATTAAAGAGTCTATAAATTCCTTTAGAATTTTTAAGTGTTACTTAATTAATAATGCATAAAGCAGCCGCCTGGCAGGCAGCACAAAACAGTATGCAAATGGTGGTAAGGAACCCAAAACTCAAATGGACTGGATTCCAGTTCCCCTCTGGCAAAAGCTGCTGCCTCTGCACAAGGTCGACAGTGCTTGCACAAGGCTAAATAAACTTAATAAGGTTTATTATAGGTAAGATTATACATTTGGTAGTGAAGACGTATCAAGTTGACGCGTCCTTCTTTATCCGGCTCTATCATCTCAGCGCTTGTCAGGCCACCGCGTCCCATTCAGGTCTGGGCATGAACTGCATCCTGCCCGCTGTGGTAACCTTGCAACAATGAGACAAGACTGGCTGAGAGTAGAGTACTGTTCTGCACTCTTTGATGCAACAAGTACATCAGTTGTTATTGGAAGTGTTCCTGGTTCCGGTTGATCTAACTATTGCAGTCTTAACCCTCAGAGGATTTCTATTATGTTAGTGTAGTTTATGCAAGATTAAAAAGATGCGTCTTTAGTGTAGATTTAAACTGACAGTGTGTCTGCCTCCCAGACAGTGTAGGGAAGACTTCCCAAGTTCTTTGTGTGCTTTGGTCGAAAGTGTTGAATGCAGCACTAAGGTCTAGCAGCACCAATAACGAGATACAAGGTATAGATGTTATGTTGCTTAACAATAATTATGAACTGCAGTATATGGGGTCTATATTTTCTCCAGTTTTTATTTTCTGCAAATAAATGCAAATAGAAACAATATTTTAATTTTAAATTAGGTATAAAAAAAATTGTTAGTAGTTCACAGAATGAGACCAAAATGATCATTTTACCTAAACACATACCTACACACAGTACATTTTAAAATCTGAAAAACAGACTCTTATGTTTTTCCATTGGATGATTGTTTCTGTGGCTTTAAGGAGAGACAGATCAACATCATTCGCTTCTCTGCATTTATTCATGAAATTGTTAAATCAAATCTAATAGTAAATCAAATTACTGTGCTGTAGAATGCAAGCAAGATAAGTGCTGTTTCATAATACATTAGAACTAATCACTCCGGTCTTCCCTCATTCATTAAGAGACATGGTTCGGTGCCGAAAGGTTTTGTTTCTTTGGTGCGGCAACACAGAAATGATGTTAGCATTTCCCCTCAATGCGACCAGATCAAAGGTTTTGGGGAAGGTGGTTGGTATGCTGTGGCCTTCGGACCAGATTGTGTTAGACTTTCTCATTGTGTGTCATTTTGTAAAAATAAATGTGGCCTTTCCCCTCCTACAAACATGCACGGTTTGTCACAGCGCCACCATGTGGTCTGGAGAATGGTCTTAAAAATTGCTATTTCTGCTAATTACTTTTGAAATCCTTGGTCTAGGATTATGACAGTAGTCTCATTTGATTCCTTGAGTCATGCCAAGTCAATGGATACCCAATGTTCCTCTTTCTGCCATTGTGGATGTCGTACCTTTGAATTTTTGTCCAATAAAGGTATGGAACTTGGTATGGTTTATCAAGGTCTAGTTCTAGTGTTCAAGAGATATAACAAAGTTTATTTAAATATTTATTACATTATTATAACTTCTTACAAAAAAATGTTAATGTCATTTGATTTATATTGATATCGACTTGAGCCAGCAAGTATACTAAAGTTGTCATATTCCACTGCCATATTTAATTATACACAAAACACATTTTCAAACTCCTCCAACAAAAATTGGTGTCTGGCATTTGGAGACAGTACGGAGAAAAAGTTACTTAAAGCTTTTTGATTGATAAAATGGTTCTCTCAAACAGATTCCACAAATTGTAAGGCAAGCGTGCCAAAGGATCATGTGACTGAACTGACATGTCCAAAATATTCCCATTTGGGCCATTTTTGTGCTTGACCCCGTAATTACTGCTATATTGCAGCTATATTTCTTCAGCCATGGAACCCTATGGCACCTCCATAGAAGAATACATGGGAACGTTGTGAAATTTTGTGCACACATTTCTCTGCTCTTCTTTGTCCGCCTACCTTATCCTAAAACTTAACAGCTGATGACATTGCTTCTTTCTTTGTAAACTACTAGCATCAGCAGTCAGTTGTCTCCTATCGACCCTCAAGGCTATGCGTGTTTCTGGAACGGTGCTACAATGGATCAAGTCTTACCTCTCAGTATAGGTCAGTATCCCGGAGAGGTTAGGTCTCTGAGTCGCAACATCTCAATACTGGGGTGCCTCAGGGCAGAGTTCTGCATGCGAACCACTAATATTTGATGTAACGGGTGGAATAATTATTTTAATTTCCAGGTCGGGAAATAAGAAGCCAATCCAGTCACGGATCCAGTAACCAAGACTATTTCAACTCACCTCAGTTGATACAAAGCTTCCTTTACAGGGTCCTCTCCTTATTTGTGTTCAAGCTCTATTTGAAGTGTTGGTTTCTAATTACATTATATCCTGTGCTTTTTATGTAAAAATAATGCAGTGTGTAAGGTAACCAACGAAGCAAACGTATTTATGAATTAAACTAAATAAACTGAAAAAGCAAATGCAGCAGAATACAGCAATGAACATACAGAACGTACTGTAGCGTACGGTCTGCATATGGTTTTGTTATCACTCTACAAGTTTCTGTTAAGAAAAAAGCATATCCACAACCACAAGGTTTGAGTAATTTCCTTAAGGGTCCTTCACTAGCCTAATTATTCCTTCTACCAAAAGCAAACTAATCAATGCTATAGTCTTGCGTTCTAGGAAATCCTTGGGGTTAGCTTTCTGATGTGGCTATTTATTTAGAAAGTTGTGAACATTTAGTCATTAAGCAGACGCTTTTATCCAAGGCGACTTACAGAGAATTCAGGGAGCAATAAAGCGATATGCCATACAGGAGCAATGATACAATAGGTGCGAAAACCAAGTTACTAGTTTCAACAAAAGCTATAACAATACCTGTTGAGAAAAAAAAATTCTCTTTTGTCTCTCAAGTATTCATAGAAGAGCTGTGTTTTGAGTAGTTTTTTTAATGCTGTGGGAGATATGGTTGATATGGACTGAGTTAGGAAGAATGTTCCACCAGGAAGGAGTTGTGAAGGAGAAAGAGCTGGAAAGCGATTTCTCTCCGTTTATGACTATGGACGAGTAACCCAGGTCCTGTGCTGCTACTCAGCGGCGGCGACCCTCTGGACTAAAATAGTCTGAAAATAAACACTTAATATAGGTGTACCATGGTGATTCAGACTGACTCCAGTACTCACCGATATGGTTTCAGAATCGGAACAGCTCTAGGTAAAAGGAAAGAAGTGTGATACAGCTTTGGAACAAACTTGGTTGATTCACAACACTACATAACGGGTCACTCTGCATGTGTTTTGCGCTGGATGGCGGTCTTTCTGAGCGGTGCACGTACAGAGGAGAAGTAGAGTAAGTGGAGATGTTTTCATTTTCATCCTTGACACATACATTTTAAACCACAAACTACAGAGTATTTTTTGGACATTATTTAACCTTGTTAAAGACAAACAAAAATTTTAGAATAACAACATTTCTTCTTATAAGTTTTAGGGGTGCTGAAGCACCCTCATGCCTGTTACCATGGCAAACAGTCCAAACTTCCACATACATTTTTGCCTATAACTTTTGAACCATACATCCTGGAGAAAAAATTATTTTCTATATGAAGTAATTTTCTGTCGTGTCCAATCGGTTCTCATGTAGTGAATTAACAAACATGACAGCAAGCCTGCCAAAATGGATGTCATGCTGTATCTTCCTCAAATGTTTATGTATTCACACAGTTTTGGCCCAGCACCACCTAGTGGTCCAGAGATATTCATAATTTTATCTTTGAAAACTCTGGTCTAAAATCATTTGATTCCCTGAGTCATGCCGAGTCAATAGATACCCAATGTTCTTCGGCGTGACATTGTGGGTATTGCCCATTTGGGTTTTAGTTGCAAAATGCAGTATTTTACGAGTCCGATGTCAAATTGCTACGAAATTTAGTATGGTTCTTGCTGGTCAAGTTCTGAAGGGTCCAGTGCCCTCTAATGGTCAAAAGGTAAAACATAGTTTATTAAATGCTTATAACATATGAAAAGTTTTATATCAAACTTGTCATATTCCACCATACTTCCTGCCCGCCATTTTCAATTATATAAAAAGCATTATTTTTGCAAATGTATAAACTCCTCCTATTAAATTTATCAGATTTGAATGAAAAAGGCAGAGGGGGAGGTGTTGCTGCACTTTACCGTAACTCTTTTAGCATTTCCCAGAAGTCTAATCCTAAATACAATTCTTTTGAAGTCATGGTACTTGATGCATCAATACCTAATACTAAGGACAAAACATCTTTAAAATTTACTCTGGCTATTGTATATAGGCCTCCAGGGCACCACACAGATTTTATTAAAGAATTTGGTGGGTTCTTATCAGAACTAGTACTGTCTGCAGACAGAGTCCTTGTTGTTGGTGACTTTAACATTCATGTAGATAATGATACAGATGCTTTAGGAATGGCTTTTAAAGACACTCTTAACTCCATGGGCGTTAGTCAACATGTGTCAGGACCTACTCACCTTCATAATCATACTTTAGATTTAATTTTGTCTTACGGTATAAACGTGGTCGATGTTAAAATCCTTCAGCAGAGCGAAGACATCTCAGATCATTATCTGGTATCATGCTTGCTTCAATACCCAATGGTGGCAAATCAAACTCCAAGTTACAAATATTGTAGAACAATAACTTCGACTACAAAAGGTGATAATTCTTGATAATTTGCCTGAATTGTCTCAAATCTCTAGCATGAGTAATAACGTTGAAGATCTTGACTTTACCATTGAAAATATTAATGCCACCTTCTCGGAAACGCTAGACATAGTTGCTCCCTTGCGCTTAAAGAAGATTAAAAATGACAGACCGACACCGTGGAAAAATGAACACACTCAGGCTCTAAAGAAAGTGGCACGAAAAATGGAGCGCAACTTTAAGAAGACTAAATTAGAGGTATTTCGTACTGCCTGGAAGGATAGTATTAAAAAATACAGGAAAGCCCTAAAAACGTCTCGATCCGCCTACATTTCATCATTAATAGAAGAAAACCAAAATAACCCTAGGTTTTTATTTGATACAGTGGCTAAATTAACCAAAAATAAATCGTCAGCGACTTCTGATGCTGTATACCAGCATAGCAGTGATGATTTTATGAACTATTTCACAAATAAAATCCAAGATATTCGAGAGAAAATTATAACTATGCAACCAGATGCGAAACCCGCTGAACATATGACTAACTACAGCACCCCTAAGGAGAAATTATGTTTATTTTCTACTATAGATCACGATGAACTATCAAAAATCATTAGATCATCTAAATCGACTACATGCATGCTAGACCCTATACCTACAAATCTTCTGAAAGAGATGCTCCCAGAAATTATAGATCCTCTACTTAGCATTATTAACTCATCTCTGACATTAGGACATATGCCTAAAGCATATAAGGTGGCTGTTATAAGGCCCCTTGTCAAAAAAACCCATCTGGACCCTGGAGAACTAGTTAACTATAGACCTATTTCGAATCTACCTTTCTTATCTAAAGTTCTGGAAAAAGTAGTCTCAACTCAAATATGTTCCTTCCTCCAAAGGAATGAGATTAATGAAGATTTCCAGTCTGGATTTAGAGCACATCACAGTACAGAGACTGCTCTGATTAGAGTTACAAATGATCTGCTTATGGCGTCTGACCGAGGTTGTATCTCCTTATTGGTGCTGCTAGATCTTAGTGCTGCATTCGACACCATTGACCACAGCATGCTCCTACATAGACTTGAAAATGATGTCGGTATTAAGGAAATAGCTTTGAAATGGCTTAGATCTTATTTATGCGACCGTTTCCAATATGTAAAAATAAACAATGAGGTATCACGCAAATCGCAAGTCCAGTATGGTGTACCACAGGGCTCAGTACTAGGGCCTATGCTCTTCGCATTATACATGTTACCCCTAGGAGATATAATAAAGCGACACGGAATAAGCTTTCACTGCTATGCTGATGATACGCAACTTTATATTTCCTCGAAGCCTCACGAAACACAGCAATTCCATCGAATAGTGGAATGCATAGTCGATATAAAAAAGTGGATGAGTAGCAATTTTTTATTACTGAACTCGGACAAAACTGAAGTGCTACTTATCGGACCGAAAACCGCCCTACGTAACAACCAAGAATACTGCTTAACTATTGATGGATGTTCCATAAAACCCTCATCTTCAGCTAAGAATCTTGGCTTTATATTCGATAGTACTCTGTCATTTGAGAACCAGGTCGCCAAAACCTGTAAGATTGCGTTTTTCCATCTTAAAAATATATCTAAATTACGTCATATGCTGTCACCATCAGATGCAGAGAAGCTTATACATGCCTTTATGACATCAAGACTAGATTACTGTAATGCACTATTAGGTAGTTGCCCTGCAGGCCTATTACAAAAACTCCAACTGGTCCAAAATGCTGCAGCTCGAGTTCTTACACGTACAAAAAAGTGTGAGCATATTAGCCCGGTTCTGTCAACCTTGTATTGGTTACCTATAAAGCATCGCATAAATTTTAAAATCTTGCTTATTACCTATAAAGCCTTGCATGGTTTAGCTCCTCACTACTTGAGAGAACTTCTTACGTATTATAGTCCATCACGTGCACTACGCTCTCAGGCGTCAGGTCAGTTGGTAATACCTAGAATTTCAAAATCAAGTGCAGGCGGCAGATCCTTTTCTTATCTAGCGCCTAAACTTTGGAACAGTCTTCCCTGCAATGTCCGGGAGGCGGACACACTGTCAGTTTAAATCTAGACTAAAGACGCATCTTTTTAATCTTGCATACACTACATTATCATAATATATGTATTTCAAAGATCTAGGCTGCACTAGTTAGATCAACCGGAACCAGGGACACTTCCAATAACAACTGATGCATTTGTTGCATCAAAGAGTGCAGAACAGTACTCTACTCTCAGCCAGTCTTGTCTCATTGTTCCAAGGTTACAAGAGCGGAGCGGGCAGGGCGCAATCCATTCCTAGACCTGACAAATGCTGGACGAAGGAAGTGACGTCCCTACAAAACTTCAGCCACTATTAGATTATTAATGATAATTTTAAATCTAACATTTTTATTTTGCCTTGTTGTGCAAGCACTGTTGAGCTTGTGCAGAGGCTGCAGTTTTTGCCAGAGGGGAACTGGAATCCCCTGGTTAGGCCTGGTTTCCCTCCGAGGTTTTTTTTCTCCTCCAATGGAGTTTTGGGTTCCTCGACACCGTTTGCATACTGTTTTGCACTGTTATGCCTAGCCGGGGGAGCTGCTAGAATTTGGTAGTCTTATTTAATTAACACTGCATATAGGAATTTATTGTGTGTCTGATATTTGACCTGTGTTTTGAATTCCATAACCTTTTATGTTTTACTTAGTCATTTTTTCTTGTACAGCTGCTTTGTAACAATGAAAATTGTAAAAAGCGCTATAAAAATAAAGCTGGCTTGACTTGACTTAACTTGAAAGTTGATATGTAGCATCTGGAGACAGTACTCGCTAAAAGTTGTGAAATGGTTCTCGTATACAGTGTCAACAAATTCTAAGGCAAACGCACCTAAGGGTCACGTTGCTGTATCTTGTGTATTAAGACTAAGCTTGGTATGTGTCAACACTGGCACATCTTGTCTGCTTCACAAAAATGTGGAGACAGCACCAAAAGCAACTTTACTGTGTTCGAAGTGCCTTTCTTGTGTTTTTCAAAACCTGTTCATCTGATATGTTCAAAATATTGCCCATTGGATCATTGTTGAACTTGAAGCTATATTATTTGAAGATTTTTTTGTAATTTAAAGCAGTTAATTGTGAAAATATTTGAACCTTATATTATAAAAAAATATTTTTCTTGCACCCCATTCTAAAAGTCATATCACACATGTACTCAAGAAACTCCGCCAAGGCCGGTCCCAAGCCCGGCTGAAAAAAGGAGGAGGGTTGGGCGTAGGGTTAGCAACCCCACCCCGTAAAAAAAATGTAAGCTACAGAATCATCAATGATCAACCAACAGCTAAAAGACCTGGAAAAGAGATAGGAGATTCACTCAGAAGCCTTATGACGTTTGTCAATGAAAGCCACAACACAGCCGCTACACCAATTACCCTTCTGTCGACCAAGAAGATTACACAGATAGGCACCTGAAATGAACTAACCATGGGTCTCATTCACTAATAATTACGTAGATTTTTCATATTTATATGCACATTTGAACTACTCACGGCGGTTCGTTTGTATCACTGCACTTGCACTTTGTTTTAATATTAGTGTATTTTATTATCGTTACTCATCACTGTCGTCGCTAACTAATCCTGATATCCCAATGACCCTCTCCTGGTTATTTATTTGAAGATGTAAACAAAAGTGTATAGTTGAACACCGTTAGCCTAGCATTAGTGTGCTAGCATGCTTTCTGTATACACTGTTGAATATCATATTGCCTTCTAGTTGTCTTGTGTGCTAACTGTTTTTCTTTTATGCGTATTCATCGAAATTGGAATTACTCTTCAAACCCATTGAGTTATGGCTTCTCCTCTTATTATTGTTACTTGCACCCCATGTCAATTGTTTATCTTAGCCTTCTCTGTCAGCGGCAAGGGCTTTACATGCGGTAAATGCAGGGAAATATCTAGGCTGACAGAGAAGATCTCAGAATTAAGAATCTCGTATCCAATCTTTCATGTTATTCATGTCAGCTCAAATGATGTTCAACTCCGTCAATCGGAGATCACAAAAGATAATATTAAGGAGGTGTGTGAGATTGCAAGCATGATGTCAGACACTGTAATATTCTCTGACCTCCTCCCTGCTTTCCGTGGTGATGACATACATAGCAGATTATCATCACTCAATGGCTGGTTGTCTGAGTGGTGCCTGCAGAATGATTAAGTTTTTATCAATAACTGGATAAATAGACTTTTTTTTAGATTAACGCACCACAACAACAGAAGAAAAACAGTGCAGTGCAAACGTCTTGTGTAAATTACACTGTTCCACATTGAGTTACTCCATTTTATATTATCTTAAATTTATATTATTCAATACAACAGGAATTGTACAGGTTGTTTTTTGTTTAAAGAGAAATAAGTCAAGCAAAATAAAGATTTTTTTTTCTTCTCAACTTCTCACTGTTCCTGTCACATAAGCATAGAATAATGAAAATTCACTATGTGTCAAGCCATCAGAACCAAACCGAACCAAAAACCATGGGTAAAAAATCGAGGCACTAAAACTATATTGTTGCATCCCTAATGGAAACACACCAATTTCGCATTAGTCATTCATCCTGTTATTGCGAACTTTTAAAAGATTTTTTTAAAGTCGTATGTTTTTATACCCACAGTACAATGTATTCTCATGGCCACCCTGAAGTAATCGAATAAGTTAGAAAGCTGAAACTGTTGAAAGTTTGCTTTCAAACAGATTCATATTCAGCTAATCTAAAATATTGTGACCATAGCAGTAGCCCACTGAACTATATATGTTTATAGGTCATATTTTACTCATCTATTGCACTGTAACTTCAATAACTGCATTAACTAATCTACTGCACTGTAACCTTATTAAGTGCATTTACTCATCTTCTGGACTGCAACCTATTAACTGCATTAACTCGTATACTGCACCGTAACTTTAATAACCGCATTAACTCATCCACTGCACTGTAACTTCAACAACTGCATTAACTCACCTATTGCATTGCAACTTTCATAGCTAATATCAATAATTTATGCACACTTAAGTCACTTGCACTATTGTTCATAGTCACTTGCACTAAATTATTATCCGTTCATATTAATCTGAACATTAATGTTCATAGTATATAGTAATCTGTATATATTGTTCATAGTACATACCTACTGTCATATTTTCATAGAACATACCTACTGTAAAATATTTTCATACTCCATGCCCACTGTTTAATATTTTCTCAATATTGTATTCTGTATTTATTCCAACTGTATATCCTGCACTTGCTAATTGCACTTCTGGTTAGACCTAAACTACATTTCATTACACTGTACTTGTATATGTGTAATGACAATAAAGTTGAAAAAATGTAAGAATATCAGGAAACAAAGTGCTAATAGCGCTGCTTAACATTTGTTTTGCATTATGCATAATGCAAAACATTATCTCAAACAGATAACATGATAACGTAAAACCCAACTCTTCAAATATTCACAATCAAGCCTCAAAAACATGTAAAAACATAATTTGTAATTGAGGTAAATGTAAGCACTAATGAATCAGGTAGAAAAATTTATTTAGGTTTTATGACAAGGACACCATTAATGGCATATTGCTTTAAAGTTGTTCATTAGTTCAGTCTCGAGGAAGATCTTGAAGCACATTCTCGGGTACTCTGCTTAAATAATATTGATGATCTTTCAGTGTTGCCAACACACCAGCAGAGTTCATGTGCTTAACATCTGCATCATATCTGTATCCAGTACCATGCATGTCTGTTAGTTTGCCTGTTGATTAAACAGATGCAGTTACGGTCAAAAGTTTACATACACCTAGCAGAATCTAGAACATTTAGCAAATTTAAGAAAAACTGGATTTTGAAAATTAAAGTTTTTTATTAGATACTGCCCTGAACAAGTTATTTTGCATAACAGATAGTCAACATTACAGAATAATACAAAATAAATAAATACCTAATTTTACAAAATAGGCCAGTTCAAGTTTACATAAACCTGATTCTTACTATTGTGTGATGTTACCTGAACGTTTTTCCTGTCATGTGTTTTGTGATAGTTGTTGAGTTTCTTGTTTGGTCTGAGCTATTAAACTGTTAACTGATCATCAGAAAACCCTCCACAATCTGTTTTTCAGGATCTTCTGCATATTACCCATGTTCACTAGTGACTGTAGGATATTAAGAGGCAACACAATACAGTTGTACACAATACAATTATTTAAAGTCCAGGTGGGTGTAAACTTTTGGGCAGGGTGACTAGTTTAAATTGATATTCTGTTTTATGTATATTAATGAAGGTGTTAGTAAATGACAAAATGAGTTATTGTAATATATATATATATATATTTTTTTTTGTTGTCCTTATGTTGCTCCCATCGCTTCTATTGTTTACCTCATTTGTAAGTCGATAAAAACGTCTGCGAAATGTAAATATAGCTGGCCACCCAGTCAAAAGTTTACAACCACCTGACTTGAATGTGGGTGTTGACTTCTTGAGCATTAGAGAATGTTTGTATGTTTTGTAATACTTGTGTTTAAGCCTGTTAATTGTCCTCCATATAAAAGATGGATCTCAATATTATACAGTCACTGGTGAACTGGAGTCAACTTTGCAGATTGTAAAGGATCTAAAAGATTTTTGTGAAGATCATTTGACAGTTTAGTTCAGACCGAGCAAGCTGATTGATACATTTACTTGAACACTTACCTGGAGTTGCAAAAATACATTTTTATCAAAACGACAGTGAGGTAGACTGTAGCTGAACAGGGTGGTTTCATGACCCTACATTTTCAAAATGCATCTTATTTTTCATAAATTTGTAACATTTTGACCGCAACTGAAAATATGTAACAAGTATTTTTATGTATAAAAATATACACTAAATATCACAAGTATGTTAAAGAAAAGACATTTAAGGGCCGGTGCGCACCAAGCCAACAGTCGGCTGTTGGGCAGGTTTTGAGGGCTGTCTGACTTAGTTTTTCCGGTGTATTCCACACCGTCAGCAACAGTATGTCACTGTCACCATTATTTGATTTAGCATCTTGAATAAGGGATGGCTGTTTAGCTTAGCGAATCAGTGCATGGGGGAAAAAAATCTAAGTGACCCGCTTTAGGTTAACGGTAGTTTATCGGTTATCAGCTTGGTGTGTACCCTGCTTAAGAAATGAATATCACCTCCAACTGCATGCAGAATAGCTTCAGGTGCACATGTGTCCCACTTCTTACATCCTGGACTGGCAAAAACATATGCAGAGGCCTTTCCTTCGACTAGCTGTATGATCTGCCAAAAGGATGATCACAATATTGCAAGGTATTAGGTGTGTTCCACTACAAGTAGTGCTTTCCAGATTTTGCATAGGTTTATTCTCACCTTGAGTTTATCTAATGCTCTCAAATCTACACTTTTACAACAATCAAAATCTTTTTTATTTAAACTTAATAGTAATGCATTAAAAAATGCCATGAGTGTTGTAGGATCAGCACACCACAGTATCTAACTTGATGGCGCCGTTATCTGTTAGACAAAGTGTTGACAAAGACAAAACACAAAAAGATTCACTGAATTAAAACTGATGACTTTCCCACCTTATTCCCAGCTCCACCCACTTTAATGACATCATGAGGATCCATGGCTTGAACTGCTGAGGTCACTAGTTTATTGCTATGGGATCGCGTGGTAGTGATAATTCTTTTCCCTTCTGGGACTGCCTGGAGTTGGAACCCAAATGCGCCCAAACCTAGCACTCCCCATAATGTTCGGCCCAAAGCAGCACCAGCACCAGCCTCCATCTGAAATACAAAAAGACCGGAAAAAATTAAGCCAAACCTTTTTGCATACAGTGTAGCATGCAATACTTAAATTGTACCTGGTAGTTGTAGAAAGGTTGATTGATGACTCCAGCAATGGCTGTCCCTCCATAAGCAATGCCTATCAAGACTGTCACATGATCTAGAAGTCCTGCAAAGACATGCAACTTTAAAGATCACTCCAGTTTTGCCACTTCATAAAATGAAGGTCAAATCAAATTTGCACAGTCTATTTTAATGATGTCTTTACTAGGGCTGTCTATTGGCAACAAGTTCACGATACGATACACATCCCGATACAGGACCACGATATGATGCGTATCCCGATACATGTCCGTTTTTAATTACATTTCTCATATGACAGATTTGCAACAAAATATACTTGCCGGAAAGGTAATCAGGTAATCTGACAAATCATTGTATAAAGTAATTTTGAGAAGGATAAGTTCTTATACAGAGACCCTTGTTTCTAAAACAGAGTTTCTAGGCTACATCATATGTATGAATGTGTTTTGCAAATAGTTAATATGTATAACAACTTTCTAACAAAATATTATAAATGTTACAGCTGCTGTAAGATTTAAGCAGGTCTTTGCTCTTCACATGCACATACTGTGGCTCTTCCACTTCTTACTTTTTAAATACGTTGTTGAATTATGAGCGTGCAGCGTGTCACTACATCACTCCAACGGTGTCTGGCAAATGCATAAATGTAAAATTTACAAAGAGTGTACCTCTCTGCAACTTCAACATAGAATGAAGACACAATATTTGCTAAAAGACTACTGGATGACCTGAAAGCCCTTTTAGTAGACCTGTTCTCTACTTTCGATTGGTGGCAGATCTTAAACTAGCCAAATGTAAATATGCTTGAAATTATTAAATTACTGCATGGCCCTTCCTATGGGATGCAGCGAGCAGTGAAATTATCACTCAGCTGCTGCTTTGTCTCGTAGTGGCATATTTGTAAGCAGTTGCTGTCTCAGTGCGAACACAGCTATAGTTACAATCAACAATGTCGCTAACTTATTTAATGTACGCTGCTCAAAAAAATAAAGGGAACACTTAAACACAATGTAACTCCAAGTCAATCACACTTCTGTGAAATCAAACTGCCCACTTAGGAAGCAACACTGATTGACAATCAATTTCACATGTTGTTGTGCAAATGGAATAGACAAGAGGCACTTATAGGCACTATATGGAATAGACAAGGCAATTATAGGCACTTAGCAAGACACCCCCAATAAAGGAGTGGTTCTGCAGGTGGTGACCACAGACCACTTCTCAGTTCCTATGCTTTCTGGCTGAAGTTTTTGTCACTTTTGAATGCTGGCGGTGCTTTCACTCTAGTGGTAGCATGAGTGTAGAGGGAGTCTACAACCCACACAAGTGGCTTAGGTAGTGCAGCTCATCCAGGATGGCACATCAATGCGAGCTGTGGCAAAAAGGTTTGCTGTGTCTGTCAGCGTAGTGTCCAGAGCATGGAGGTGCTACCAGGAGACAGGCCAGTACATCAGAAGACGTGAAGGAGGCCGTAGGAGGGCAACAACCCAGCAGCAGGACCGCTACCTCCGCCTTTGTGCAAAGAGGAACAGGAGGAGCACTGCAAAATTACTTCCAGCAGGCCACAAATGTACATGTGTCTGCTCAAACAGTCAGAAAGAGACTCCATAAGGGTGCTATGAGGGCCCGATGTCCACAGGTGGGGGTTGTGCTTACAGCCCAACACCGGGCAGGACGTTTGGCATTTGCAAGAGAACACCAAGATTGGCAAATTCGCCACTGGCGCCCTTGTGCTCTTCACAGATGAAAGCAGGCTTACACTGAGCACATGTGACAGAAGTGACAGAGTATGGAGACGCCATGGAGAACGTTCTGCTGCCTGCAACATCCTCCAGCATGACCGGTTTGACAGTGGGTCAGTAATGGTGTGGGGTGGCATTAATTTGGAGGGCCGCACAGCCCTGCATGGGCTTGCCAGAGGTAGCCTGACTGCCATTAGGTACAGAGATGAGATCCTCACACCCCTTGTGAGACCATATGCTGATGTGGTTGGTCCTGGGTTCCTCCTAATGCAAGACAATGCTAGACCTCATGTGGCTGGAGTGTGTCAGCAGTTCCTGCAAGACAAAGGCGTTGATGCTATGGACTGGCTCGCCACTTTGCACCGCAGACTGTCCAGGAGTTGTAGGGAAGCCATCCAGGCACGTGGAGACCACACACACTTCTGAGCTTCATTTTGACATTACATCAAAGTTGGAAATTTTTTTTGGTGATTTTGGTGTCAGCACATTCAACTATTTTAAGAACAAAGTATTTAATAAGACTATTTCATTCATTCAGATCAATGATGTGTTGCTTAAGTGTTCCCTTTATTTTTTTGAGCAGTGTATATTAACTATGCACAATGTTTACACACGCACATTAATGTATTAGTTACTAGTTTGTTTTAATTTCATGGTAAAGAATAATGTGAGGCAGTTAACTAGGCTACATTTAGTATTTATGGATTTTTGACTTGCAAACCCATGCACTCACAAGCTTCCACACTGTATTCTATATTTATATTTCTATATTAGATTTTTGGCATGAGCATTCCATTATTAAAACAATCTTCTCCGTGTTCACTTATTATGAGCTCATTGAAATTTTCAAAGATTAGTTAAAACCAACAGAGAGCCGTGGAAGCAGAAGGATTTTTTGTTCAGGAGCACCTACACACCTCCATTTACCAAGTGTGTCCCATTGAAAATTAACTAGACTGCCGCATCCCGTATGCAAAGGCCTGTAAGACTGCACTGACTTGAGTATGTAAACTGAGCTTCCCAAAACCCTTGCAGCTACAGCAGGGACAAAATCAAGAGTAAAAAGAGAGAAAATATAAAGAGCAATTCAGGAAATAAAAGCATTAGTTGTGTTGAGGAAAAAACTAAACATTCAGCATTGTTCTATTGCAGTGGCGGCAATAGTGCAGTTTGCTCACCTTCACAATATTCTTTGGTACCATCAAGAGGGTCCACCCACACAACCAGCTGTGAGATAAAACAGTCAAAAAGACGTTTATTGTATTTTCCTAGTAAACACTATCAAAACATTTAAATAACAAGAAAAATTTGCATATTCATACATATCTTACAATATACAGCTACAGAAAAAAATTAAGAGACCATTAAAAATTTTCAGTTCAAATCAGGATTTCTAGATGTATCGTGGCCATTCCAGTCCAGTGTCTGTTGACAACGTCATCCACAAACAATGTGAAAGACTGACAGCAGTGGTTAATTTGAGCCGGATCCTGTCCCGGATAATGTCAGATTTTCGTCCTGTTTGATTAGGATGCGGTGTAAGGCAGTCAATTGACACTTAGTGTTTAGGGGACACTTTTAAATACTGTATTTGTATTGTTTTAAAAATCAGCTAAACAAGGTGCCCAAGGCCCTGCTTATAGGGGACCCGTTTCTTAATCCTGCGTGTATGGAGTGCAACCAAATGGTTTTACACACCAGATTAGCACTGTGCCATGCCACATTTTAAAAAGTACACATTGTTTTACATGAGGGTACACACACCGGAGGTGTCTGGCCACAGCAGTCCTGTACAACTATTGTGCTTCCCGTACAGTGTGCAACACCATTTATACTTTTGACCCAGGGCATTTATTAAAGCACAGAACAACATCTTTAATACATATCTTAACAAATGTATGGTTTCAAAGACTGTCTTCTGTTTTTTCTTTACCTCTTCCTCCTTTAGGTTAGTATACTGATTAGGACATGGCTTTTGTAGGACTACACTGTTCTGCCCAGTCTCTATGAGATCATCTTCAACAGTCTCAGCTGGTAAATCCTAAAAGAAAACATTCAAAATAATAAATGTTATACATGACTAAGGCGGCTATATGTGATAAGCACTTTTAAATTGCTTAGGATATGCACACCTCTTCGCCGATGATAGTAACCTTTGGAAACCTTTTTGACAAGGATGCACAAATGCTCTTCTGAACAAGTCTGTCAGCCAGAGTCTGTAGGTCATTGGCTCCTGTCTATGCCAAAGGTACAAGACATACAAAAAAAACATTACATTGAAATCAAACTTTTAACCAGCATTAAAGAAGTTGTTGACACAGGCAAATAGAGCACCTACTATATGACATATTTTTGTATTCAACTTGCAGGGTGACTATATCCTTTGGCGGGATGTTATACGTCATTGCACATTTAAATCTCACAATTATGCAACATGGACTAGCATCTCTGAACATGTGGAAGGGGATTCATTCAAGAAGTATTACTTACCAGAGAAAACACATTTTTTGTTTAACATTGATATCTAGCGACCGTGGTCTGTTCACAGACTCGTGTTAGCTTTTTACATCTTTATTAATGCTTCAAAATTAACAAATGTGTTAATAAAAATTGCCTATACCTTCTCAATGATGCCAAGCTCTCCACTGTGAAGCACCTTCCTGACAATCGAGCCAGCCTTTTCCGCGACAGCATAGGCTGTAGCCACCAGGCGCATCAGCACTGCAGGGCTGCTCGCCATCACTGTCACTTTTCTGCAGTTCAGAGACCCCATCCCATGAATGTAACAGCAGTTTTGCACATTTACCAATACTTGTTAAAAATAAATTATTCATATTTAAAATAAACAAAACCTACAGTATGACATAAGAGAGGAATTGTGCAATAACAACCAATTAATGTTAAACAAAGGTATCCTCTTAATACTTTTAATACTGTAGCTACTCTTTATCTAGAATACAGCTCCACAAACTAGACATTCTCTCAACCAATTTCATGAGGTACTTTACTTGATGTTTTGGCACAAAATACGTTTTCTTTTGTCATAAGTAAAATTATATTTTCATAGAAATACCTACAGTAGGACTGTATACCAACGAACAGTACTTCTTTACAGACATTTAGACACAATGATTTCGATCAAAGGTAAGTCCAAGAAGTGTTCAAAGGTTTAACTGGTCATGTATTTGATAACACAGCAATGAAAGCTGCACACATTGGAATCTAATGTAAGAAATGTTTAATAATGACTTCTCGTTGCATCAATGTTTTGTCTTTTTACATTGCAGTTCATGTCATATCCAAACATGACCATATACTGCATATGATTTTCCAAATATAAAACAATCTTTGTTAAAATTGAATTTGTTAAAATTGTAAATACAATTTATGCACTCATGATATTATCTTTGTTAAAGTGCAATGCTTTAGTTCGGACTGGCTAACCGCAACACGTTATATTTCACTTACTTTGTTATTATGGGTTTTCTTTTCTGTTCCAACCAGACGACACAAACGTTCCCGTTTGATATCTAAAAAGCTTTGAAAGACGTTCCCAAATGAACTAGAGATTCGTACAGTCTGCACTACAGTACTAGATATAAATCAATGGAGTTTATGAACTGGCGTTAAGACACATAACCAAAGACGATAAGTATCAACAAGATGGGCCACTGCCGTTACAGAGAATGCGGAGCGAATGCAACGCTCAATATGGCCGCTATGGGGAAGGAAGAGACAATCGAAAAAGACGGATCTCATTAAATCCTTCGTGTTTCGATACTTACGAAACCACAACCACTTAAACTACCTATGCTCATTGAACCCACACAAAAAACACGACGGCGCAATGTTGTCTGACTCGAAACAAGGATTTAGTGAGAGCACGAAAAAGCTGATGATTCTCGGGGGCAGGTCTCTCCTTGCCAGCCTGTGCGCATGTGCAGTAGATGAGTGACCTCGAAAAAGGTTATTTTTAGCGCAATTTAAGATAAGAAACAAACGTAATGGTACAGTTCATTCCAGTCTTAATTGTTGATCGGAATTATGCTATTTAATTAAAAAAATTCTCAAGGATTATAGAAAAATCTGCATTCCCCCATTCTAGTAGAATGGACTTTGGTCTTGCTATGTCAGAAATAGCTGTCCGCAAACGTGGCGCCGAGTGGTACGACTTCTCAAAACGGATTTAATAGGCGTTGTCACTACTCCTACACTAAGGGTTCTCCACTACACTATTTCCGTACCGGAAACGCGATTTGTATTGCGCATGACTTAAATACCTTAGCTCCGCTCCCTTTTTTCAGTGTTTCAAAATATATCAAAATACAACAATATAAATTTATAACATAACAGTAAGTAGGCTAATATGAAATCAAAATTGTAATATCCATATATTATACAATAATAAAGCAAAAAATAATATGACAAGAGGAAAAAAGGTACATGAAACAATACAATCAACTTAAAAAGATGAATCAAGAGCACTGTAGAAGTCCATATTCTTGGCAGCTTTTCTATTTGTAAGTCCTTTAAGTGTTTCAAACTGGATAATATTTGGTTTCCTTTCGGACCACTTACATTTGTGGATGTGAAATTCTGCATATAAAATAATAACAATATTAAAAATATTGCTTTTGGATATTTTACTATTTTCATAGAAAAATATGACATCCTTTTTCTGTATGTTAATTTTTATCCCACATAATAATTTTAAAACGTTGTACATTAATAAAAAAACTAGTATAACTACAATAAAAAAAGATTAATAATATTGCGAAACTGCAAAATGTTAACAGCGCTGCCATATTAAGTCAAGTCATTTATATAGCGTCATTTATATAGCTTCATTTATATAGCGCTTTTTACAATTTTCATTGACTATAAGCAAAACATAAAAGGTTATGCAAGTCAAAACACAGGTCAAATATCAGACACACTATAAATTCCTATATGCAGTGTTAATTAAATAAGACTATAAAATTCTAGCAGCTCCCCCGGCCAGGCAAACAGTGCAAAACAGTATGCAATCGGTGGCAAGGAACCCAAAACTCCATTGGAGGAGAAAAAAAACCTCAGAGGAAAATCAGGCCTGACCAGGGGATTCCAGTTCCCCTCTGGCAAAAGCTGCAGCCTCTGCACAAGCTTGACAGTGCTTGCGCAACAAGGCAAAAAAAAAAAGTTAGATTTAAGATTATCATTAGTAATCTAATAGCGGCTGAAGTTTTGAGCTTTGTCCAGCTCTATCATCACAGCATTTGTCAAGTCTAGGTATGGATTGCGCCCTGCCCACTCTGGTAACCTTGGACTGCATCCTGCCCGCTCTAGTAACCTTGGAACCATGGACCGCGGAACGCATCGGAACAAGGGGGGGGATCATTTCCAGTCACGCGGAGGGGGTGGGGGCGCAGATGCATTGAAACAGACAATATTACTGATATATTAAATAACGTTGCGGAGCACTTTATTTTATTCCGACACCACACAGTCACATCTACAGTACACACATAATGAACACGCACACATGCTTCCTCAGATTAACCCCTCTGATCCCACTCTAACATTCACACACAACAGGCCAAGCCTATTTACACATATGAAACTATAGCAAACACATAAACATAAAGTACATCCGGTCCACAACCACAACTCATCTTGCTGCCTTGAATCTAAATCAACATTATAGTCATTATCATCAAAAGTCAACACTCACATCAGATTGATGTGCAGAGCCGCACAGACGCACACACCCAACAACAAAACAAGTAAAGTTTTCCGCTCGTGTCACACAATGTCAGCCAGTTAAAATCTTTGAACCACCGATATTGAACTGATCTTGCTCGTTGTGAAGACCCAGTCCCCTGTACCTTTTTGGTCTTCATAAGAACGGCAGGGTTTTGTGAGATCCCCCCGCAGCACTCACTTGTGGCTGTCGGTAGCTTGGCTTGCGCAAGAGGAGAGCAGCTAGCCAGGGCTCGTCTGAGTTCGTGGTGGAGATGGACGCTCCGGGTCTGTTGTTGAGGCCACAGTGGAAGCTGGAGTAGTTTGCTCATTTTGTTTTGCCAGTTTTTTTGTAAAAACTCTGACATTGACTTCTGTCCCTTCATTGTCGCAGCCTGGTAATGCCGCCAGCGGTTAAACAGGTGCCCGCCGTTAGCTCGCGACGGCACTCTCACATGACAGACTTAGTAACTACGTCGACGTAACGTTGTAGTTGATAAACAATGCACACTAATTTCAAATCAAAATGCAGCAGTCAGTGTGAGTTTTTTATCGGCAGCAGTTGGTGAGAGCGAGTGAAGCTGTGTGGTGACTAGTATTGTTTGGCTCGTAAAAACACAGATACAACTTAGGCTTTTATTCATATAAGATAGTTTGTCAGAGTACAAAAGTTGCCCGGGCCGTGGCCCCCCAGTTCCGCAGTCTATGCTTGGAACAATCAGACAAGACTGGCTGAGAGTAGAGTATTGCACTCTTTGATGCAACAAAAATGCATCAGTTGTTATTGGAAGTGTTCCTGGTTCTGGTTGATCTAGTGCAGCCTAAATCTTCGGAATATATATATTATGATAGTGTAGTGTATGTAAGATTAAAAAGATGCATCTTTAGTCTAGATTTAAACTGACAGAGTGTGTCTGACTCCTGGACCAGTTGGAGTTTTTGTAATAGGCCTGCAGGGCAAGCACCTAATAGTGCATTACAGTAATCTAGTCTTGTAACATAAAGGCATGAATTAGGTTCTCTGCATCTGATGGTGACACCATATGACGTAGTTTAGATATATTTTTAAGATGGAAAAAGTACTATAGAATAAAACGCCAAGATTCTTTACTGAAGATGACGGTTTTATGGAACATCCATCAATAGTTAAGCAGTATTCTTGGTTGTTACGTATGGCGGTTTTCGGTCCAATAAGTAACACTTAAGTTTTGTCCGAGTTCAGTAATAAAAAATTGGTACTCATCCACTTTTTTATATCGAATATGCATTCCACTATTCGATGGAATTGCTGTGTTTCATGAGGCTTCGAGGAAATATAAAGTTGTGTATCATCAGCATAACAGTGAAAGCTAACTCTGTGTTACTTTATTATATCTCCTAGAGGCAGGGATGGGCAGTATTTCAAATACATGTATTTCAAATATGTATTTGAAATACAAAATAGTATTTTGTATTTTAAAGCCTAGGGGAAAAATCTAATGTAATTTGTATTTAAATACATTTAAGATGAGTATTTTTGTATTTTCAAAATACTCAAAATACTTTGAGCCAGTCAACCTTTTTTTATCAGGGTGTTTTTGTGCATCAACTAGCCTAGTTCAGGCCAAACACGCCCTTCCCCCAACCCCAACATTCATGCACTTGAGCTTCAGCTGTAGCTACAACCAAGCATTGGATCTGCGACTTTTCTGGAATAAGGGGAACAATTTTATTTGTGTTTAAAATATTAACGTTACTGCATGTTAGGTATCGGTGATGATGTCATGACAACATCAACATGTCATAGATTTGTAGCGATTATATAAATTGTAAATTGATTTAACTTTTTCTAAATAGTTTATAGAGCTATTGGGGTAAGTAAATATACATTCACTGGCCACTTTATTAGGTACACCTTACTAGTACCGGGTTGGACCCCCTTTTGCCTTCAGAACTGCCTTAATCCTCCGTGGCATATATTCAACAAGGTACTGGAAACATTCCTCAGAGATTTTGGTCCATATTGACATGATAGCATCACGCAGTTGCTGCAGATTTGTCGGCTGCACATCCATGATGCGAATCTCCCGTCCCAAAGGTGCTCTATTGGATTGAGATCTGGTGACTGTGGAGGCCATTTGAGTACAGTGAACTCATTGTCATGTTCAAGAAACCAGTCTAAGATGATTCACGCTTTATGACATGACGCGTTATCCTGCTGGAAGTAGCCATCAGAAGATGGGTACACTGTGGTCATAAAGGGATGGACATGGTCAGCAACAATATTCAGGTAGGCTGTGGCATTGACATGATGCTCAATTGGTACTAATGGGCCCAAAGTGTGCCAAGAAAAATATCGCCCACACCATTACACCACCACCACCAGCCTGAACCGTTGATGGATCCATGCTTTCCTGTTGTTGACGGCAAATTCTGACCCTACCATCCGAATGTCGCAGCAGAAATTGAGACTCATCAGACCAGGCAACATTTTTCCAATCTCCTATTGTCCAATTTTGGTGAGCCTGTGCGAATTGTAGCCTCAGTTTCCTGTTCTTAGCTGTCAGGAGTGGCACCAGGTGTGGTCTTCTGCTGCTGTAGCCCATCCGCCCCAAGGTTCGACGTGTTGTGCGTTCAGAGATGCATACCTCGGTTGTAACGAGTGGTTATTTCAGTTGCTGTTGCCTTCTATCAGCTCGAACCAGTCTGGCCATTCTCCTCTGACCTCTGGCATCAACAAGGCATTTGCTCCCACAGAACTGCCGCTCACTGGATATTTTCTCTTTTTCTGACCATTCTCTGTAAACACTAGAGATGGTTGTGCGTGAAAATCCCAGTAGATCAGCAGTTTCTGAAATACTCAGATCAGCCCGTCTGGCACCAACAACCATGGCACGTTCAAAGTCACTTAAATCACCTTTCTTCCCCATTCTGACGCTCGGGTTGTCTACATGTCTACATGTCTAAATGCATTGAGTTGATGCCAAGTGATTGGCTGATTAGAAATTTGCGTTAACGACCAGTTGGACAGGTGTACCTAATAAAGTGCCCAGCAAGTGTTTACGTGCACCTTTTCGTGGGCAGGAATAATTGGAACATGAGAGTGGAAAAATAAACAAGTGTGAATGTGTAATTGTGATTTGTGTTATTATAACTGCCGGGAAAGGAAATTCAAATTCTCACTTTGCACGTTGGCAGGAAGTTTTTTTTGTGCACGCTCTCCGAGACGGAGTGTCACGCATGACGCAAGCGTTGGAATAAGCGCACAGTTGCCGCTTTCTCTTGTAGCTTTTTGCAGTTGAAGCCTTCTTTATACTTTCGTGATTCGCATGGATACGCTGTGAACCTGTTTACTGCGCGCACTCCTCATTAAACCGACGAGGCTTTTATACTTGACATGCTCTCCGTTGTATAAATCTGTACACCACCTGGAGGAGTACACCATCAGTTTTTTAAAATATAATTGACTGTGTTATAGAGTTCCCTTTCTGTCGGTCTCTCGACGTTGTGCCGAACCGACAGATGGGGTTCGCCCCTGAGAACCTATCATCTTCTGACTATTTTGAAAAGGCCAATGAAATTGAATGAAATTTGCATGCCGGCCTCCGCCCCCGGATATCCGGGTATGAAAGGGGAGCCAGCGTGCTCATTCATTCACCTTTTGTTCTTCGGAGCCTTCGCATCTGATGACATTCTTCGAATTGCCGAATTCTACGACGCGGTGCAGCGGAGATTCCCCTGGGCGTCCTGGCAGTTCCAGAGGTATTTTTCTAAAAGAGCAATTTCCTCAGCGTGGCATTGCCCGCTGATCTCTTGGGTGCAGTACACTCATCGAGGACGGGGACGGACACGGTGGTTGCCGCAGGTGTTCGGGGGTCCGACCACTGTGGCAGCCTCGTGGATTCGTCCTGCCCGCACTGCTCGCGGATGGCTATTCAGACGTTGTGTCACTGCGCGCGGATGGTTATTCAGAAGTTGCGTCACTGCGGGCGGATGGCTATTCAGACATTGCGTCACGGTGGCTGTGTTCTGTAAGATCCAGCCAACACCTCGTTTGCTTCCCGTTCTGTGACCGCAGCGGCTACGGCCCTGCCGTCAGCGGCGACGAGCAGCGAGGGTGATGTGGGGATTATCG
Organism: Barbatula barbatula; assembly: GCF_947034865.1. Classification (NCBI taxonomy): domain Eukaryota; kingdom Metazoa; phylum Chordata; class Actinopteri; order Cypriniformes; family Nemacheilidae; genus Barbatula; species Barbatula barbatula. Next base: position 19,598,389 of record NC_136778.1, on the reverse strand, counting down.
TGAGCTTTAATCCGTCAGCCGGCCGGCTCGCGGACCGCTCGCGCCCCGTCTCGCTTGTTTAGCAGTTCCCCAAGGATGGTCCTAAGCCATCTTATTCCTCAGCCACGCGCTCGGACACGAGCCGTGGAGATGAGGTGTCTCTTGCAACATCGGAGCGCGACCTGCTGACATCAGACTCTGGCGATTCCCCGAAGCTCCCTCCCTCGGGAGGTCGAGCACAGGTGAGAGCAGACGTCAAGATGTCAGCCATGCTCGCTCGGACCGCCGTGAGTGTCGGATTGCGGTGCGCCGCAGCCCTGGCGCTCGCGGCTGGGTACTTCGCACATTGGGCCTGGGCGCGACTCCAAGCTGTGCCCGGCTCAAGTGCCAAGTTTTACCTAGCTGCATAAGGAGTTCAGTAAGACCTGGAGCGCCCCCTTCGGCGCGCTTCCGTTTGGCTGACTCTATCGCCTCTCTTCCCTCGGGGCGGGGAGGCAGCTAGGGACTATGTCAATGCACCCTGGGTGGAGCATGCAGTCGCGGATATCCGCAGACGGCGGCCACCTGCGGAGCTTGACCTAGACTCACCGTCCAGGGCATGTAAGGTCTCGACATCTCTGGTGTTGAGGCTGGCAGTGCCGTGGGCCAAGCTGCCACCACTCTCACGCCATGGCCATCCTGCAGGCCAGGGCGCTAAAGAGAGCCCCACGGGGTAAGACTGACCCAAGTAGTGCCGCCGCCGACTGGCCCTCCGGGGACCACGGTGGCAGCGCAGGCTGGGTCGGACGATGTCCACATCAGTGGCCCGGAAAGACGCCTCTGACTCAATCTTGCGCAGGTGGGCGATGTCGAGAAAGGCCACTTTCTCCAGGAGAGGTCTCTCTCTGGGTCCCACTTGCAGCCGCTCTCACCCTCTGAAAGATGGTGTTCGGCAACTCGACGTTGCGTCGTGGCGGCACGCAATGGCGAGTATAAAGCAGCCCTCAGCACTCTCGCTTCGACGGTGCGTCGAGCTGCGCCATTGCCTGGCAGGTGATTTAGCGGAGCTGTTCCCCCCGGGTGGGACCAGCACTGCTAGTCATTGAACCAACCCCCGCGGGTTGATGAAGCAGATCGTAGCCCCCCCTGTGAGGTCCCTGGGTGCTAGGTTAGCATTTCAAACCATCACGGTGGCTGGGAGTGTGGTCCGTCTCGGCATTCGATCCAGTTCGCCAGACCTCCGCCGGACTTCGGGCATCCTCTTACCTCAGCAGAGGCAGGGATGTTCCCGTGCTCCAGGCCGGGGCTGCCACCCCTCTGGCGAAGGCGATCGAACCGTCCCCTCGGCCGAGATGTCCAGTGGCTTCTACAGCCGCACTTCATCATCCACAAAACCAGGGGTCGCTGCATACCTTGAGCAGCACCTTGCAAGGGTGCCATTCAGGAGGCGCAGAAGCGCGTCCTGGTGTCTGTCAGATGCCAGGAGTGGTTCATGACAACTGACCGCATTCTCTCATGTCTGTCAGATGCTAGGAGTGGTTCATGACAACTGACCGCATTCTCTCATGTCAAGTCCCCTCGTCACTGTCGAGGGGCTGGCATGTCTGTAACGGGTCAGCCGGGAAAAAGAGCAGCTCTCCCTGGCGCAGAGCTCCCCTTTTCCTAGTAGAGAACTCAACACTGTCTCCATGACGGCGTGCTCGCTCTCGAGCACGCACAGTCAGTGCTGAGCTGCTTGAACTTTCAGGCAGCAGCCAGCGGTCCCCTGAAATCAGTTTCAGAGGCTCCTGGGCATGGTGTCCTCGGGGGTGGCCTGTCCCCCTCGGGTTGACGCACATGGGACCGCGACAGCACTGACTACAGAGATGAGTTCCCTGGAGAGCGTGGCGCACTGGCAGTAGGCGTATCGTCATTACGCCTGCTGCCTTCGCATCCTAACCCCGGGCAGGTCTTGAGGCCGGTCGTGGTAACGACAGACGCCTCCCTACGGGGTGTGGTGTGCAACGGGCGCGCAGTGTCGGGTCGCTGGACGGGCCCCCGCCTGCGTTGACATATCACTGCCCTCAAGTTGCTAGCTGTCCTGCATGCACTGATGAGGCTCCGGCCTCTCGTGCAGAGCCAGCATACTGGCCCGGACAGCACGACCGGCGTAGCGTACTAAACCTCAGGGTGGCATTCGCTCGCTGCAGTCATCGCAACTCGCCCAAACGCCTCCTCCTGTGGAGACAGCAGGTGGCAAAGCCCCTGCATGTCACACGCCCACCGGGTGTCCTGAACCAGACAGCCAAGCGCTCTCTCGTCAGTTGACACCTCGTGGGAAGTGACGACTCCACCCCTGCGGGCCGGCTTGGGTGTGGTTTGGGCGGGCACAGGTGGACCTGTTGCCTCCCTGAACACCACCCAGTACCGCTGGGCACTCCCTGGACGAGGCCCCCCCCTCGACACGGAGGCCCTAGCGTGCAGCTGGCCGCGGGACAAGCGGAAGTACGCTTCCCCCCAGTGAGCTTCATTGCGCAGGTCCTGTGCAAGGTCTGGGAAGGGAGTATCAAGTGCTGCTAGTTGCGCCTACGGGCCCAACTAAACTTGGTCCTCGGAGCTAATACTCCTGACGACAACTCCCCCTGGCCAAATCCCCTGGCGAAGGGCCTACTCGCAGGGGATGGGCACGTTGTGGCATTTGAGCCGGATCTTTGGTTCTGGCTCCTGGATGGGACGAGGAGTTCCTGGATGATCTACCCCCCACAGTGGTGGAGACTATCACTCAGGCAAGGGCCATGCCCACAAGGCTGGATGCCTTTAAGTGGCGCCCCTTCTCGTCCTGGTGCTCTTCTCGAGGAGAAGACCCGCGGAATTGCTCGCTCAGGAACGTGCTGTCCTATTGCAGGAGAGGCTGGGGAGTAATCTCCCCTTCCACATTGGAGCGTGGGTACCCGCTGTCGCGGTTATCACGTACCAGTTGCTGGTGAGCCTCTGGGGCGGCATGACCTGATTATTAGGTTCCTCTAGGGCGCGAGGGGCTAAGGCCTCGTCCGCGCCCCGTACCCTCTTGGGACCTTAAGGTGGACCTTTGGGTCCCCTTTTTTCGGGCCCTGCGGAGAGCCCCCTTCCTCGTTCTGCGAGGGGGGGTTGGCTCTCCTGCTGGGGCTCGAGTCCATCCAGAGGGTGAGGCACCTGCAAGCATTCCGTGTCCACCGATTGCCAAAATTCAGGCCCAGTGACTCTCACGTGATCCTGAGACCCCGGCCCCCCTTGGGAACTAGGTGGTGAACTTGCAGGTGCTCCCACACCGGGAGAAAGACCCAACCTGTACATGGGGTGTCCGGTAAGCGCATTGCGCCTCTACTCGAACCACACGGAGGGCTTCAAGGCCCTGAGCAGCTCTTGTCTGTTATGGAGGTCAGCAACGGGAGTGCTGTCTCCGAGGAGAGTTGTCGCGCTGGATCGCACACGCCGTCACTACGGTGTGCCGATCCTAGCCCGTGCCCATTTAAGTGACGGTACACTCCGCTCGGGGTGTGGCCTCCTCGTGGGCATCGGCTCAGTGCGCCTCTCTGGCAGACATCTGTAGAGTTGCGGGTTGGGCTACGCTATACCTCGCAGAGGCTTGCAGCCTCCGTGGGGAGTCGGCAGCTTGAGTCTTGCCAACAGGTGAGACCAGCAGTCGTAGGGCGTACGCCTGCGCATAGCGCCATTCCCCTTCTTAGGTGGATCAGTGCGCTATGGGTTGCCTCCCTTCTTTCCCCAAGGGTGAAGAATAGGCAGTCCGTCCATCCATCAATAAGCACTTAGGGCGGCGGGCTCGGCGGAGCAGCCCTGCCACCTATGGCCGGGTATCAAGCTGAGTTATTACATATAGCTCTAACCGGACCTAGTGCCCCACACGTAGTAACCCCCCACTAGGGTGGTTCCATCTGAGATGTCGTCATGAGATGGTTCCCCGCGTGGCAACCCATGACCTCCCCCAGGTGGACATCCACCTTGCGGCATTCCGCACATACCTCCCATGAGTTCTCCCCTATTTGGTGAGACCATGTTGGTGTCTCCACTGTATTCCCCCTATGGTGGGAAGTGGTCTCTGTAGCGCACCTCCACATTGAGGGAACAGCGCTTACCCAGTAGCCCTACGGTACCGGACGGCTTCTCGTTTAGAGAACAAGGCCTCCGTCTGTGGTGGCCGAGGGCAGGGGCTACTCATCTTTGCCAAAAGCTCTGGGAGCCCCTGCCTGCCCACTGGAAGGTTAAAAATTTCGCGATAGCGCTCACGTGTGGCTCGCCCAGGCCGGTCAACGTCGCTTCGCTAGAGATTGTGACGCGGCTTAGTGCTGTGGCGTTTTCAATAGGAACCCCATCTGTCGGTTCGACACAACGTCGAGAGACCGACAGAAAGGGAACTTCTCGGTTACGTATGTAACCTCTGTTCCCTGATGGAGGGAACGAGACGTTGTGTCCCTCATGCCACAACATTAGCCGTCCGCTGCAGCGATCGTGAGATGCTCTCAGGCTCCTCAGCACAAAAGGTGAAGGAATGAGCACGCCGGCTCCCCTTTTATACCTGGATATCCGGGGGCGAAGCCCGGCATGCAAATTTCATTCGCCAATTTCATTGGCCTTTTCAAAATAGTCAGAAGATGATAGGTTCTCAGGGGCGAACCCCATCTGTAGGTTCGACACAACGTCTCGTTCCCTCCATCAGGGAACAGAGGTTACATACGTAACCGAGACGTTTTTGTTACTGAGTTCGAAGTAATGATGGTGATAAAACATAATCAAATAAATTAGTTTTTTTTGTAGTTGTGTATTTCCAATTCGAGATGGGTTTTTTTTTGACAAGGGGCCTTATAACAACCACCTTATATGCTTTAGGCACATGTCCTAGAGTCAGAGATCAGTTAATAATTCTAAGAAGAGGATCTATAATTTCTGGGAGCATCTCTTTCAGTAGATTTGTAGGTATAGGGTCTAGCATGCATGTAGTTGATTTAGATGATCTAATGATTTTAGAGAGTTCCTTTTGATCTATAGTAGAAAATAATAGCAAATTTCTCCTTAGGGCGCTGTAGTCAGTCGTTTGTTCAGCAGGTTTCACTTCTGGTTGCATAGTTATAATTTTCTCTTGAATATCTTGGATTTTATTTGTGAAATAGTTCGTAAATTCATCACTGTTATGCTGGTACACAGAATCAGAAGTCGCTGATGATTTATTTTTGGTTAATTTACCTAGGGTAATGCTGGTTTTCTTCTATTAGTGATGAAAAGTATGCGAAATACCCGGCTGGTGCACTATTTCTCGCAAGATTTGGAGGTGCTTATACTAATGCTGCTTCCAAATACGCCTACTTATCTACTATGTAGTAAGAGAAAACACTATAGTATGTCCGAATCCTTAGTTTTGATGAGCCTACGGGACCGAATACCAATCACAGCCCACAAAACCGTCTCAGACGACTTTCATGTACTGAAAAGAACAGATGTGGTTTTACACTACATTGTAGTGTTGGAATACTATTCACTGTAAGACAATATTTTTCTCTTTATCCTGTTTTTTTCATTGAACTACTAGTATCTTTGGACAAAGTGGTGAATTTGCCTGAAAGAGATCAACAGAACAAGTATCTGAACCTTTTTGTGGCTTGCTCCAGTAACACAAGTAGCTCTTCTTCACTCACTAACTTTGCATTTAAAATTCCAGCCAATAGGATAGCGTCTACTCTTTTGTCTCTTTATAGAATCGTGTTCGATTTTTACTTCCGCCAATTGTATTTCGGCTTCAAAAGTAACAAATGTGGTGTTCACTTGTAAAGATAATGTTTATAGATGTGATGGACATGACCAATAAAGGAAGAACACGGAGACAGCAGGCTTCTGTAAACGTTTAGGGGTTTATTTTCCACAAAGTGAAACCAATGTTAGCCCAACTGAGGTAAACCAAAGTATTAACAAGAAAAAAAAGGAAGAAGACAAAAACCATTGATCAAAAAACAAAGCAAACATTTATAGAGGTCTAGGGACTACAGGACCTGTTCTCATGCAGACCAACCCTCCTACCAAACACAACTAACCAACGCATATATATATATATTGGTGGCCAGCACCAATTACTACACAAAAGGGAAATACATAACACATAATGGCCATTATACACAACAAACAAATATGAAAACATCAAAATAAACACTCACACAAGCACTTCAATTAACACAGTCAAACGACTTCACTCATAAATGTACTTCCTATTTCTAAACAAGGAAGAAATCATTGAAATAGTCCATGAAGTCCCCCAGGGTAGGAACCGGAATGGTTGCGGCCCAATCATTGGCTGGAACCATATATATACATCCGACATTTCCGCCCGACCCCTTTTGACGGTACGCCAGCTCACCGGTCTCAGCCATAACAGTCAAGCAAACAAGGAGATCGGTAAAAGAAAACATTCAGCAAACTAAACGTTAAAGTGTACGTACACTTAAATCTAAACGAAAGTTAAATAAAGTTTATTAAACCCAAATTAATGTCTTTGTGCATTCTTTACTGAAATAAATTCCAATAAATTCCAATAATAAATAAAAGAAAAACTGACCCGACCCAGGATCATCGACATCCGCCACAATAGACAAAACATGCAAACATCATAAACTGTTGTTAATCACAGGGCTTATTTTTTAAGATCTTGAAAATGCATCCGACCCCGACGTTTCCTTGGAGCACCCTCCCTCGGGAGGTTGAGCCCAGGAAGAAGCGGACGCCGAGATCTCAACAATACTCCCGGGCCGCCGAAAGTATTGGATGGCAGTGTACTGCCCCTCCCCCAACGCTCGTGGTTGGACCCTTGGATTTTAGGGACCGAGCGCGACTCCAAGCCGCGTCGGCTCCGGCGCCATTTTTCCCGGAAGTGCATGAGGAGCTTAGTAAGACCTGGGATGCCACCTTCTCGGCACGTTCCCGTCAGAGTAGCTCGGTTGCCCTTTCAGTCCCTCGATGGTGGGACAGCTAGGGGCTACGTCGACGTGCCCGAGGTGGAACTTGTCGTTGCGGTGCATTTATGCCCGCAATAATTTTTTTTAACAGCAATAAAACGAGTAAACAACAGCATACTGGATTATAGTTTACAGATGTGTCGGTGAAAGTTGGTGAAAGCTGTTCATCGCAATTGTTTTATATCCACCACTCCCACATGCGTCAGGTGTTCTGTCATTGCTGCATCAAAGTCTGAATCTGTTGCATTTGGGCTAGACCTGTTCACAGTATCTGAGTGAGAAAAGAGAATATGAATATTAAAAAAGTAGAAAAAATCTAAGGCAAAATTTGAGTTAAATGATATGAACTTCTTATGATCCTACAACTAGATTCGCTTAACAGGACTAGGTGTTATAATCCCACAATATCAGCACAGTTTAATTGCCCAATAGGATATTTCCCACACCTTATGCATGACAAGGGGGAAGAAGTCAAGAATATGGAAAGGAGGTCTGAGGCTTCCCTGGGTTTGTCAGGTAGGCATCCTCTGTGTTTGGGAGACAAATGATTATTGAAATACATAGCATACTTACCTTTCCTTGCTATTATCAGAGCAAAATCTGAAGAGTTGTGTATCCAACTTTCATCACATCCACCAGCCGGGGTGAAGGATGCCGTTTGGTGAGGTGCTGTTGATAATGCCCTTTGTATGGTTCCCATCGATGCAACACATTGTCAGTTGTGCATCTCAGCATCATTGGGTGCTTCAGCTTTATCACAAGATAAAAGCAAAAAGTGGGAAGTTCTTTAACTACCACCCGTTGGGCCAGTACTCTGATCCCCACTTCCATAAGCAGCCTTGTAGTGGAATTGGAAACAAAACACCTGCAGCCCACATCCACCGGGAACACTCTCTGTATATCCCTTGGTCCTCAGCCTCCGCCACCAAGTCGCCATTATTCATTTCATAAGCTTCGTTAATTGCCTCTTCCCAAGGTACAGTCAACTCAACTATGATGATTGTCCTACTGCAGCTGGACCACAGAGCCATCTCCGGCTGCAGGTTGGTCGCTGCGATTTGTTATGCAAGTCTTGTGCGTAAGTCTGTGGTTTAAATCAACTTGCATTTCCAAATCCCTTACTATACTCAGCAGACTTGAATCTGGGGTTAAAGGCTTGGCCTGCATTTTCTGACCCTCCCGAATAAAGGGTTGCCTTTTTAGTGAGCCTGGGCATTTTGGGCGATGGCATTTGCTGGCACTCTCTTGGTCTCTACTGCTGCAGTAGGCTGCCCCTCCAACACACTCTAGCGCTAGGCTGCCTCCGCTAGTAAACGCAACTACCTACAGGTCTACCTATCTACGTTATCACTATCTATGTGGATATTTAAAAAAGGGGGTTGAGTACCGCATTCACATATTTTGAGAATATCCGTGGAGCTAATGCCAAGCCAAACGGAAGAATGGTGTATTGATATGCAGCACCCTTGAATACAAATTCCTGGGAGAGCTCTCCATGCTTCTATAAAAGGAGCGAGGGATGTTACCCATTCTCTCTTTCCTGAGAAGCCAGAGCTAATTCCCGGCTTACTGGCCACATCCTCGGCGGGGAGTTGCGAGAGTCTGAGGCAGTGGCGGTTCTACATTGAATTGCACCCCGGACGAGAACATCTTTGAGCGCCCTACCCCCCCCCCCCCCCCCTCGAAAAAACTAAATTATGTCATGAGGCCATTATAACTGTGTCATGAATATTTTTCTTGACCCCAACTACAGTGGTACAAATTGAATTTGTCATTAAAATTTAATTGTACCACTGTAGTTGAGGTCAAGAAAAGTATACATGACATTGTTGTAAAACAATTTGACAGAGTATTAACACTTAATGATATTTTACTGACATTCAATTTGTACCACTGGAAAAAAAAGTGGTCAGAAAAAAATTCATGACACAGTTATAATGGCCTCATGACAGCCAATGTCAAAACCAATATGACAGTTAACCCAGCTAAGTAGTGTCTTAAATTCAATAATTAATGTCATGTTTTTATGACAATTATGACAGGTTATGATGTATTAGTTAATGTAAAGTTGTCAACAAAGACCTCAAACAAACAATGTTTGCATTAAAAATGTCATAATTGAGCGTATGACACTTAATGACAGTTGTCATAAACATGCATAAAACCTCCTTCATATTCATGACATGTGTCATGTAGCAAATAAATAGCAAAGGTTATGTTCGTCTTAGAAACTAGCTACAGATTGGAAAATTCTGTTTGCTCATTATGGGGCCTTACGTTAACCCAACTGATGGAAATAAATAATAATAACTGAACTTAAAACAGTTTTGTTGCAAAGCACAATATTATGGTGAAATTAGATCTCGTGTTTGTTGATTTAAAACCAAATTTGTTGTATAAGTGTTGTCGGTTCTACCCGCCCTGCGCGGGCCTTGAACTGACGTCTGTCCGAATGAGAGTCGGGTGCTCTAATGAAGAGGCTAAATACAGCAGTGTCTTTTCACACTGCAAAAAGGCTAATAAATGTTAAGAGTAAGAGTTATTAACCCTACAGTTAAAATTAGCCCTTCAGATGACAACATGGATACAGTAATCATACCACAGAGAGAACATTATAGTTGCATACCTTTATCTTTTCAGCATGCAGGGGCGCCAATTGGCCAATTCCCCACACAATGAATGAATGATAGATAATAGATAACCGATTCGCGGCAGCCCAGAGTTTTTTTTTACTGCTCGTGCCGGTGCCGCCCCCCATATGACATGAAAAAATGCCGCCCCGGGCGACTGCCCGGTTCGCCCGTGCCTAAAACCGCTACTGGTCTGAGGACATCAATATTGATGGCTCTGCGTCACTGTGAAGTAAGACGAGACGCGGCAAAAATGTGTCTGCAGGGGGAAAAAGCTCTTTCTGTGACAGAGTATTGGTGTTTATTGCACATAACACACATTTCAAGACATTGTGAACAGTGCACTTTCGCCAGCAACGGCTATGGAATGTAGTGAACCTTGAAACATTTAGGAGCCGGGCTCCCCATGAGCTCTTCCTCCCTCTCTGCCCACATGCCAGGGTCGCGGTCTGGCGGGATGGCTAGTTGTGGAGAGTTGCAGCAGGCTCCTGTGATCACAGTTCCTTTTTCTCGGGAGTGGACCACTGTGAGAAGCGAGTAATCGGTTGCCTTTCTCAGATCTTTGACGGTCTTTGATTCCTATGGGCTGTCCTTGTCGAACTCTTGGAGGGGCTTGGCTTGGTACACCTGGAGGACTGTCATAGGATGGAGCACTGATGCCGCTTCCTCCGCTTTTTCCACCAGTTGCGCTGTAATCCTGCACGGTTTGGAAGTCAGGCTGGAAACAGCTCCCAGCAAAGAGGAGGGGCACAGATTCTCGGCGAACACTTGATCCACAGGGGGGCATGCGCACATTTTCATGGGTCTCAGCCCCCTCCACGTGGGAAAATATCTGCTGCACGTTTGAGTGGACGCGTGCCGAGTGGGGTGCAGACCCAGATTTTCTGAAAGATAGCTTCTTCCTGACCAACCCCTGGCGGCAGCGGTGGACAGACCATCGGGAGCACCGTGAGATTTCCCTGTGGGCAGCTGGCAAATGTGGGCCAGCCCACTCAGAACAAAAACTCAGAAGCCATAATATTACATCTCTTTTCTATGCAGATGGATAAGTGCGCAATTATGCGGGCGCCGCTGACGAAAAAGCGTGTATTTTTGCTTGCAAATGTACTGCCCTCTCCCTCTCTGGCTGTTTTGATTTCTGTGTCCCAGTGGTTTAATGCAGCAACGGTAACAAGTGCTCGTCAATGTGAAAAGATTAAGCAATCAAATTAACTAAAGACCGGGTTCACAGAATTCCAGCCAGAGACCATGCAGAATACAGCAAATTAAACTAAAGAAGACAGAACTTTCAGCCAATCAAATTGAAGGAGGCAGAACTTACTGTCGGTAGGCCAATGCTTAACATGCGTGAACTCCGATGTGGGGAATCAGTTTTTATGATGACCGTGTAGTGAGATGTAAGAAGGCAAACATAACAAAGCCAATGGTTTTACAATAAAAATGTTAAATGGTAAGATACAGAGATGCAAACAACTTAAAGGAATTGTTCACTTTCAACATACATTTTCATGATAATTTACTCACCTCTGTTGTCATCCAAGATGTATTTTTCTCTTTAGTCAATGGACTCCAAACGGCTGAAGGTCAAATTTACAGTTTCAGTGCAGCTTCAAATGGCTTTAAACGATACCAGACGATGAATAAGGGTCTTGTCTAGTGAAACGATCGGTCATTTTCTAATATAAATTTAAATGTAAATGCTTTAAAAACACAAATGCCGCCTTGCTCTGTTCTGCAAAGTGCGCTCACAACTTCACGTAATACGTAATTACTGTTAAAAGGTCAGAAGAGAGTAATTGATTTTTTAATTGATCTTTAAATACAATGAAAAGATAAGAGTGAGAAATAGTGTATTTTAAAATGATACATCGATGCTATCCCACAAAGTATTTTCTCCATAGGTTTATTTCTGATGACTTTGATGTAAATAGTTCATTTTGTGGTCGCCAAACAGAGATGAAACAGACGAGATCAAGTAGCCTATGTCATAATAAAGCGCTCGTGCCTATTGCCCTATAGGTCTGCACTTCCTGACACAAGACCGGGGCCAATTGGGACAGTGCTAAAGTCCAATGTGACCGCACCTTAAATAATCACAACCAAACCCACATCTACGGCGATGATTGGCAAAAGTGAAAGCGCTGACCCAACATCAGTGCAGTTCTATTGGTCAATAGACTGTCTGTCAAATCCGACATTGCAATTCCATTGGTTTATTCCAGTGACGCGCACGTTCAGTGAATGCGGAGAGCATGAGCAAATGTTGAGATGCGCACGCGAAAGCAAGAGATTTTTACAAAATACAATGTGCATTTTTACCCTTTTTAGAATGAGCTTTTGGACTAGTAAAACCTCGTTTAATCACTGTTCTTTTAAACGAATAAGAAATTAGACATCTACTTTGCAGATTCATCAGACAGACTACGAACAGGAGTAACATTTATTTTACAGATGTGTCCTTTTTTAAGAAACTGATGTGTTATGTTATTATCGTGTCTTCTTCAAATACATTTTACGGATGTATTGGTGTTGGGTTGTCGGAGCTTCAAACATCTGCAGGATGGATCCGTGTAAATCTCAGCATATGATACGGCAATGTGAATGATGCATCGTTTATTTAACCCAAGCTACGGAGTAAAAGCAAGGTAAACGCCATTTCATTTATTAGTATTTAGTTAGAAAGAATGTTTAAATAAAAAGAAACGACGATGCCAATTTTCTTTACGCTACCGAATTGATTCTCTTTCAGACATTTAGCCGTGGTGACGCGTGATGATCTATTAATGTCAATAGAAAGATGCGATTTAAATGGTATTTGGGGTTTAAGATGTTTTGAAAGATATGGGATATCTTTAAATGTGAATATTAACGTAGTGTTTTGAACCATATAGTAATTCATTATTTAATCAAATTGAAAACATGCGAATATTTTATTTGACCATGTTATCAGTATGCTTTTGCTTTTTCATTTCTTGTTATCGGTCGCAGGCCCTTTCCGTCTCATACCTGTTTTAATGGTTACTAGGTTCAAGCATCCAGACATGTTGTATGCTGTTAGGGCCACTCGAAATAAACATGGTTTTGAACGAATTAAAGACAGCATTACCAAAGCAAACTTTAAATCTTGTTAAGACCCAAAGGTATTAAGCATACATTTGACTTTGACTGGTAATGTTACCTAGGTTTCAGATACCGTTGTTGATCTATATTCTGTAAGATGCTTTATTCCTATGAGGTTAGTCTGATTTTTGCGTTCTGGTTATTCAAATTTTGGTCTTCATTATGTGTTGGGTGCTAAACAGTAATGTTTTGATAAAAGAAGCTTTACATTTTACATTTCACCTGTTTCTACACCGCTGTCACCTGAGTTCCTGGTTCTACGAAGTCCTACTTTTCTAAATGCTCATATTTGTCAAGCTACTTCTGGGGAGATATTCCACGCCTCACCATAACCGGGAGCATTAGCTCTTATGTATAAACAGTTGGGCTACTGTTTAACAGTACCAATGTCATCAGTGCAACAAGTGGATCGATCAGATGCATATTAGTCTATGAATTGAGTAAGAAGGTGTTCCTAGCTTTTGTTGTCCTAGAAACAGTTATAAACAAATGCTGCAGGTACTGATGAGACACAGATGACGTGAGCTCCACTACTCCCATTGGTAGCACTCCCGAAAGTCGCTCATCACTTGCATTAAGTTGAACAATACCCACACATTGGTCCGTCGGCAACGCAGTGTCCCTGGCCTAATAGTCGCGGTAGGACAACTTAAATCGGTAAAAATATGTGACACAGAACATTTCCTAAAAATGCATTCAGAAACATTTTATACATATCAACAGTTCTCTGGGGTTGCAAGTAAAAGTGTTCCCTTCACTTTTAGCTACGTGTAAATCCATATACACCCTCTATAAAATTCTTATAAAATATGCAAAAGCATATGTGCTAACACCTTGACTAATACGGCAATAATTAATTTAAGTGCCCCAATTTGTTTTTAAAATGTTGTGAATAGACGTCCACTGCAGTCCTTTACACATCACGCTAGACCTATTGTAAAAAAATACTTATTAAAAATACACAATCATTTGTATTTACATCTAGTTTAATTACAAATTATATTGGCAAAGTGCCCTGTGTGGAAGCCATTGCATTGTAGTCATCATTCAGTGGCGGAGCTAGAGTTTTATATATGGGGTGGCCAAGGCTACTTAAGGGGGTCCACATACCATGACAGAAAATAAGTGTGTCCCTGACATCGAATTATCAAAAATAAATCCTGGGATTGCTGATAAGAGGTGCAAATGATAATTTACTTTTCAGAGTTCCAAAATCTGTGTCAGAAATGTGACAGCTGTAGACTATACAAAACCATTGTGCAATGTAATGAGAGTAATCTAATTCTAAGTGTATGTAGATGAAATAGATTATAAAATATAAAAGATGAAAATGTTGAAGAACATAGTTAAACCCTGACAAATTGTTTAATTTAAACAGAAACAAAGCAGCACCATAAGTTTCCTTAAACTGATGTGGATCAGAGCAGCATGTCAGATGAATATAAAACATATACTCATTCCATAAGACTGCAAGATGAAGACCAAATCATTGATGCTGCCCTTGATGTTGTAATCTTGATTTGATTATTACTTTCAGATATTAGAATACATGGAAATGTATTACATGCTACAAAACACGCAGAGAAGCGTTTATGGATGATTTTATTGTTGTTTACAATGAATCTCTAAGGAACATGAAATTCAAAACGGTTAATTATTCAAACAAGAGACATAGAACCAATCACAGAACATTCAACATCACTAAAACACTTGATGGCTTCAGGTTATACATAAAAGAGTCTGAATACTCTGAATGCTGAATCTCATTTTTTACGTCGTGTCTGTACACGGTTGTTTATGCTAAACCTTGAGAGCGTGGCGCACTTCGATAGCGGTGAATCATCTAAACGCCTCTGATTGGCCAGCATATTCATATGACGAACTGTGTTTGGCTGTAATGCTTAAAGCTGTAACGTAGTAAAATGTAACGCAGTCATAGACATTCATTTATTTTCACCTAGTCTTATTTAGATTGCGACTGTCGTAGTTAGTTTTTATTACGCAGGGGCCCGTTTTTCCCCTTTTATCTTGAATTTGGAGGGCAGTTTTGTTCACCTTGTTGTAATTTTTCTTAATTTCCGACCCTGATCTAAACAATGTTACAGTTATGTTGGGAACCGATCTCTCTTTTCTAATTAATTATCTGTTAATGGAGCCTAACGTTCACTTGCACAATGACACGTTTGGTTATCCTAAACCCAGTCTTAAAGAGTGAAACTTATTTAAAATACGATGCTAACTTCTTGTGTAAAGATTGGTAGTCGAATCAGACCCCTCCTATTGAGGCATCGAATATTCGGGGTCAGCCCAAATGGATTACTTATTTTGATCCAAGGAATATAATATTGCTGCATTCATCACTACGTGTTTGGGCCTATTTTGTCTTAGGAAAAAATATGAACAAAACCTAAAGCTTCAATCGGGCAAAATAAAAAAAAAGCAAGGAATGGCCTTTATTCCAAACTAAAACAACCAGTTTAGAAAATGTTCTAAAATGCTGTCAGCTGTTTACATAGTTTGACCATATGTTTTTTTCCATTGTAAACATTATCATCTCTTTTATTTTTATTTTACAGGATCTGCCACCATACCTGGCTAGTGACTTCACATTTTGGCTGAGCGAGCTCTCATTACAATGTAAATGCAAGAAGGATACTTTATTTCCCCACTAGGCCACCTGTAGCTTCAGGGCAGCCTAGACCCCTCTGCTGCTCCTGCCTGGGAAACTGACCCAGTCAACGGATATAAGAGGAGAATGGAGAATTCCTCTACAAAAGACAACGACTCCCTAGAGTTCAGGACACTGGCTGAGTATGTAACACCCACATCTGTGTGGCAGGACCCCATTCAGGGGCTTAACCTGCCCCTTCAAGTGTTTTTATGTCTGGTTATCATCTCTGTGCTCCTGCTTGCCTTTCTGGGCAACATGGTTATCTGTGTGATGGTTTACCAGAGAGCCGCTATGCGCTCTGCTATTAACATCTTGCTAGCCAGTCTGGCCTTTGCTGATATGATGTTAGCAGTCCTCAACATGCCCTTTGCTCTAGTCACCATGGTGACCACACGTTGGATCTTTGGAGAGGTATTTTGCCGCATTTCAGCTATGTTCTTCTGGATGTTTGTTTTGGAGGGGGTTGCTATTTTGCTTATTATCAGTGTGGACCGCTTTCTGATCATTGTGCAAAAGCAGGATAAACTAAGTCCACGCAGAGCCAAAGTGTTGATCGCAGTATCATGGTCTACATCTTTCTGCCTTTCCTTCCCTCTTGCTATTGGACAACCTGCCCTATACATCCCCCCAAGAGCACCACAGTGTGTTTTTGGATACACAGTTGAACGTGGTTACCATGCCTATGTAGTTCTTATTATGATGGTATTCTTCTTTGTACCATTTTTTGTCATGCTGTACACATTTATGGGGATCCTAAATAGGCTCCGCCACAATGAGTTGCGCATTCACTCCCATCCTGACTCTATCTGTCTCAGGCAGGCCAGCAAGCTGGGTCTGATGAGTCTACAAAGGCCTTTTCAGATGAACGTTGACATGAGCTTCAAAACACGTGCCTTCACCACAATCCTTATTCTTTTCTCTGTCTTTACTGTATGCGGGGCTCCATTTGCCACCTATAGTCTGTTATCTACCTTCAGTCATACCTTTTACTACAGGCAGAACTTCTTTGAAATAAGTACATGGTTACTGTGGATGTGCTACCTCAAATCAGCTCTGAATCCTTTAATCTACTACTGGCGAATCAAGAAGTTTCGTGATGCTTGCCTTGATCTAATGCCCAAGTACTTCAAGTTCTTTCCTCAGCTGCCTTGCCACACTAAGAGACGTATCCGTCCCAGTGCCATTTATGTGTGCGGGGAGCATCGATCTGTGATATAGCGAAGAACTTTTCATTTCAATGTTTTGAGGATCTTGTTTTGTAAATTTTATAATACAATCTTGACAAGCTGTGATATGTTTGCTCTTAAAACTGCAGGAACTTTTAATTGTAAGAGACTTTACTGAAGAGAGTTTACATTAAACTGCTTAAATTGCACAATATTTTATCTTCTTACTTATAATTGACTAAATGTTCACTATAAGAGTCAGGCACTGCTATGTATGGTGAAAATGTTTTTGTCATTTCGGTTAAATGCCATTAATGTATGATCTGCTTTTTTACACACATAAGTTGAACTATTTTACTGTCTGTAATATATATATATATATATATATATATATAACATATACATATACTGTATATACATATATACTGTATAATGATCTCACAGTGTTTGTGTGTAATATTATGCAAGTTGATATTCTTATATTTTTGACCAATTCCAAACTACATCAATCTTAATGACTACTGTTGGTTTGTATATACTTATTTATAAGTGATTGTATGAAATAATTCTGCACACACTGTCCAGTTATTCCAGAATTTGTGTGTTAATGAAGTCCGGGAATTCAAATTTTTTTTCCAACTTATGACACGTAAACTACTAAAATTGTGACTGAATATACATTTTCTATCATATTTTTATCCCTGGGAAGAAAGACTGTATTCCTGTGTACTTCAATGAAAGGAAATCATTGTAAATTGTAGGGTATATTTTTACATTATAAAAAGACAGTAGCAACTTGTACTTAAAGTTCATAAGGTAGAGAATGTATAAAGAGAAACCATGTTTACAATATAGTGTGTGTGCAGTAGTTACATTATGTCCTCAAATTCATTTATTATTTTATAAAATTGTAATAGTTGTGTAATTGTTAAAATGTGTCATTCTTTTACATTAAAAGAAAGTAGGCTACATCGTGAACTTGTCAAAATGTTGTGCTTTATCATTTCATTATCACTTGCTTTGACTCAAAATACACTTTAATGCTCTACATAAATAAACTTTCTGCATCCTAATTATGTAATTTGTTACAAATTATTGTTAATATATGGTCAATAAATGCTTTTCATAGAACTCTGTTCTGTCTGTTGCAATCATAACAGCCTGGAGCTAAACAGGAGAAACCACTGGCACTCCCCCCACTCACCCTCAGTTTTGGCGAGAAATGAGGAAGTGTATTATACCTACCACATGAATTGTTTGATTTTTATCAAAATTCTGAAAATGTTACATTCTAGGCCGAACATGCAACTATTATGTGAATCAAAGTTGTTGCACCACTAACTGGCAGAAGGAAGTCAAATTTTTTTTCGAGCTTTGAAATCAGCCTTATATTTTTACCTGATTTGCTACAAACATCCCCTGCATATTGCCAAAACATGATGTTTTATTAACAAAGTTCGGGAGGAACCTAAGCATATAAATCAGCCCGATGTTCCATCAGCAGCAATTACCTATCAGCAAAGCACGCAATCTCTATTTAATTATCTAGGCTGGTTCACCATTAGCAATCACCATATCTACCCTATCAATCTTACCTGATGCATCTTGCCAGATAAGCATCGTCAAGTTTCGCCACGATGTCAGAGTCTCCCATGGTCGCCAAAGTAGCAAACGTTCCAGATCCTTTGGTGCCATCATGCACACCCCAGCTTTCCAGCTCAGGGTCGGATTATACAGACTATACCCAAGCTTAGCCGCGGGGCCAACATCCCCGCCGCTCTGAGCGGCGTGCATCTAAGAGGAAGGGTTCGGCATCGCTTCCACCAGCACGATCTCCACCTCATTCACCGGCGTCATCATACGCCTCTGCGCTCCCCAAGATATCCGCATGCAGCAAGTGGACGATCCAGAGCCTCCGTCTGGCCCTTGCCAACGCGGATGTCCCATTCAGCAGGCGGATGTCGAAACTAGAGCTCTACACCCTCTACGTGTCGTCCCAGGTTGATGTCCCCTCGATGAGGTTGGCACGATCGGCTATCAATAACAAGCCAGGCTCGGCTCGGGGTCCCGTCCATTCCAGGCTCGGGCAATCTACCTCAGTGGCTCGGCATGGCCTCCCTCACTCGAGCCGACTCAGCAAGCCTTCGGCAAGTCTTGGAAGCGCTCAGGTCACGCTAGAAGCCACGGATATCCCGATCGAGCACCTCCAGGAGCCCGCGGCATCTCAGCTCAATGCGTGGGACACCACCGCGACTGCAGCTGACCGCCCCGGCCAGGCAGGCCGGCAACTCTCAGGAGCCCTGGCTCACCCATACGTCTCCGGCGTGAGGCCGCTGGTCTCTGGACCACAATTCTTCGGCGCCGCCGCTAGCGCGAGCATGTCTCGACTAGACGCACAAGCGGCCGCCGTTAGATTCACCTTTCCCGCCCCAGGCTCTTGGTTCTCCAGCGTGAGGCTGCCTCCGCTGGGGAAACAAGCGCTGGTCTCCGGACCACAATTCTTCGCAGCCGCTAGCGCGAGCATGTCTCCGTTAGACGCACAAGCGGCCGTCATTAGATTAGCCTTGCCCGCCCCGGGCACTTGGCTCCCCAGCGTGAGGCTGCCTCCGCTGGTGACACAAACGCTGGTCTCCGGACCACAATTCTTTGACACTGCTGCCACCGCTACCACGAGCCTATATCCGTTAGTTGCACAAGCGGCCGCCATTAGATTCGCTTTTCCCGTCCCTGGATCTTGGCCCGCGGTGCCGGAAGTGATTTCTAGCGTGAGGCTGCCTCCGTTAGAGTCACGGGCCTCGGTCCCTGGACCTCATGTCTTCGGCACCGCTGCCAACGCTAGCTCGAGCTTGTCTCCGCACAACGCACAAACGGCTGCCATTCTCTCTCTTCAACAGGCACGCCCCACGTTTTTATTGGCCACAGCCGCTGCATGCGATGGAACCTCCACCAGTCTCCAGCAGCATCAGAGCGCAGATTTTGTCAGAAGTCCAGGCTGCTGGCGCCCGAAGCGGACGCCATGCCTATTCCTGCAAACATCTCATTTCTCAATACTGCAAAAAACCTTCAGGCCAGCTCCATCAAAGGTTACCTCAGTGGACTCCAGTTCTTCCATAAATTGATTTTCAACTCCCAGTCACCGGCCATAGTATGCTCCCAAACATCAATGGTTATCCAAGGCATACGAAGATCCCAACCCGCCCGTCAGGACGCCAGGCGGCCCATTACCTTGGAGAATCTCACCAAATGCATCTCCACCCTCCACAAGGGATATCACTCCACACATGTTGCCCGCACACTCGACGCCATGTTCACATTGGCTTTCTTTGGCTTTCTACGATCCTCAGAGATCACCACCACATCCAAATTTGACCCT
Source organism: Barbatula barbatula (assembly GCF_947034865.1). Taxonomy (NCBI): domain Eukaryota; kingdom Metazoa; phylum Chordata; class Actinopteri; order Cypriniformes; family Nemacheilidae; genus Barbatula; species Barbatula barbatula. The sequence goes on along the minus strand of NC_136778.1, from coordinate 19,578,497 downwards.
TCAGTTCACCCCACCATGAATGACCTCCAAGTGCTGGATTCGGAGATGATTTCTTACTCGATTAAGGAAAGTAAAATGGACCAGGCCAGGAGAGGCCATTTCGTCTACGTTTTCAACATCCAGTCACCGATTCAGCCACATTGAACCCTCCTAGCCTACCTTCGCTACAGACAACCTCGGTCAGCGGCCTTATCGGATCCCCTCTTCGTCGACGACTCTAATCGCCCGGCCTCACGTTTCTGGTTTCAGAAGCACCTCAAAGCCGTCCTGCTCCAATCTGGCATCCCAGCAGACAACTTTTCCGGTCACTCCTTCCGCATAGGCGCAGCTACCACAGCCGCCCAAAAGGGCCTATCCCAGCCGCAGATCCAAGCCCTAGGCTGATGGTCATCGGAGGCTTTTAGAAGCTACATCCGGACAGACCTGTCGCAGACCTGGAAGCCCAGCGAACACTCCTTTCCCGTATCATCTGATAGTCTCGGATGTTAGTTCAAACCTCAGTCACTGTGACGCATGACTCCCTGAAGATCGCATCACCTTAGGACCAATCGACTCACGCAGGTGTCGCATTCACAGTTACCAGTTATCCAGCTTTGTCACCCAGGAACGCATCCGGAGGAGATGGTTCTCACATCTGGGGCTCGGCTGAGCCAGTCTTCATTGCTGAAGGCGACACCACCATACAGTTTGTTAACAAGGCAGCCAGCGCTTCCATCTCACGACGTTGTTCTCAAAGTCTCGAAGACTGCACCACTCGCCATGGAGACAATATCGCAGCAGCAACCGCCCCCGCAGGTACACAAGCTTCCCACCAGTGCTCTGCAGCACCAGTCACAACTTGCCATGGAGACAGTATCGCAGCAGCGACCAGCCCCGCAGGGGTCCGAGCCTCCAACAAGTGCTCTGTAGCAGCAGGAACCACCAGCAATGAAGCCACTATCGCAGCAGCGCCTGCCCCCGCAGGGGCCCGAGCTTCCAACAAGTGGTCTGTAGCAGCAGGCACCACCAGCAATGAAGCCAGTATCCCAGCAGAGACCGCCCTGCAGGGGCCCGAGCTTCCAACAAGTATTCTGTAGCAGCAGGCACCACCAGCAATGCAGCCAGTATCGCAGCAGCGACCGCCCCTGCAGGGGCCCGAGCTTACAACAAGTGCTCTGTAGCAGCAGGCACCACCAGTAATGAAGCCAGTATCGCAGCAGCGACCGCCCCCGCAGGGGCCCGAGCTTCCAACAAGTGCTCTGTAGCAGCAGGCACCACCAGCAATGAAGCCAGTATCGCAGCAGCGACCGCCCCCGCAGGTGCCAGAGCTTCCAACAAGTGCTCTGTAGCAGCAGGCACCACCAGCAATGAAGCCAGTATCGCAGTAGCGACCGCTCCCGCAGGGGCCCGAGCTTCCAACAAGTGCTGTGTAGCAGCAGGCACCACCAGCAATGAAGTCAGTATCGCAGCAGCGATAGCCCTGACGGGCCCTCATCCTTTTGTTTTTACTAAATTTCAGGTTGCACCTCCGTAACGCACAGCATGCCATTTTTGGGGGGGTGTATGCATACTTCGGCGGTTGTCCAGCTCTATTTTGCATTTGGGGGTGTGTTCTCGGCTCGAGCCGGTTCCCAGCCCGGAGCACTTGCTCTGACCAGAGTAGAGTGCTCCGGGTTCGGATAGATCCAGCGAGCTCGGAGCCCACTCCCTGCACAACACGCCAAATACGCATAACCTTCATTCCCATGCTTTACCATCTATCCCAACAAGGAGCTGTTTATCTGCGAGGGCGAACTTGGGAAATGGCAGATGTGAAACTGAGAAAGGATTACAAAGAATTCAGGGAGCAATAAGCAATATGTCATATAGGAGCAATAATACAATAGTTGCAAAGTTACTAGTTTCAACAAGAACTAGACCACTACCTGTTTTCTTTTCCTTTGTCTGTCAAGTATTCACAGAAGAGATGGGTTTGAAGTAGTTTTTTGAAGGTTGTGAAAGATGTGGTTGAACGGGATCGAGATAGGAAGAATGTTCCACCAGGAAGGAGTTGTAAAGGAGAATGAGCGGCCCTTATGAGACGGAAATATGAGACACCACTCGTTTCGGAACCCAGGGTTATTGATGGGGTGTAGGAGGGTGTGAAAGTATGCCGGTGCTAAATGGGCGTGGAGCAGGCACTCTATAGCTCCACATTTTGACAAAAGTGGGGAAGGTTTGTTTTTTAAGTCACCAAATTTGGTGCATATATTCTTCTATAAATTCTATAACTTTCTAATCTGCAGTCATCAGCTACCATCAACTTCAAGTCTTCTATTTTGGTTTGAAGGTGGATTTTTGTAAATACTTCTACAGGCAGAATTATGCATTTCACACCATGCTTTGTCAACGTGATGCCAGAATAATGAAGATATTTAATTGCAAATGGATTTTGGATATCTCCAACGGTTTTGTCATAGTAATTTTTAAAAGTAACAGTAAAAAAGCCAACTGTATTTTTCTTACCTCTTTCAAAAGAAATGTTTTACATATGGAGGACAAGTCATTCTCTTGAACCATGCTTAGTTTTGAGAATTTACAATGTTCTATGGCTACATTTTTTTAAAACAATTTCATATTTCAGAAGTATTCCAGGCTGTAATACCAAGGTTGTCCACCAGATAGAGGATCAGAAACCTTTTAAGCTTATTCCTCTTACAGCTGTTTGCCATAGTTAGACTGATAATCAAACAAATACATAGCATAAGTTAATATGTAATGTACTGGTCATGTAGATTTATGGAATAATTTCCTACATGCTTATAGATCTTAGAAATGTAAAAATGCTTATTGATAGTATTGGTACATTTTACATTTAACTCAAAACTCTGAGCCGATAACAGTTTGTAATCGTGCCGTGTCGAACCAGCCTCACGTGGAAACATAACTATAACCGTATCAGATGCTTCAGTTCTTAGAGCGGTTCGGCACAATGGTGGAAAAGCTCTCCATGTGATTCTGGTTGGGAGGACTGCTTACTGGTCACATGGTTTGCGGTGTGGCCAAGTAATTCATCAATCTAGAGAGACTTTTCGTCTGTTTTGGTAAATAGGGAACAGCATTTTCCAATCAAAATAAATTCAATAAATTATAAGCAGATTAACAATGTTTTTATTATTTATTCAGTAGTTTATTTTCTAGGTGAAATTTAAAGAGTTTGACTGGGGGGACACGTGTTGTTGAATGATAAATAACACAAACCATTGTATTTAAAGGCATGTTTGTTAAGATGTTGCATGAATTCTGTACTTCTACTTTTTTAATATGCGGAATTTAAATATATATACATTTAATATATATATCTTGAATGAATTAGTGAAATAAATCAACTTTTTGATGATATTCTAATTATATGATCAGCACCTGTGTATATATATACGTTACGGAAAAGTATTCAGACCCCCTTACATTTTTCACTCTTTGTTATATTGCAGCCATTTGCTAAAATCATTTAAGTTCATTTTCTTTTCTCATTAATGTACACACAGCACCCCATATTGACAGAAAAACACAGAATTGTTGACATTTTTGCAGATTTATTAAAACAGAAAAACTGAAATATCACATGGTCCTAAGTATTCAGACACTGCTCAGTATTTAGTTGAAGCACAGTTTTTATGTAATACAGCCATGAGTCTTTTTGAGAAAGATGCAAAAAGTTTTTCACACCTTGATTTGGGGATCCTCTCCAGTTCTGTCAGGTTGGATGTTAAACATTGGTGGACAGCCAATTTCAGGTCTCTACAGAGATGCTCAATTGGGTTTAAGTCAGGGCTCTGGCTGGGCCATTCAAGAACAGTCACGGAGTTGTTGTGAAGCCACTCATTCGTTATTTTAGCTGTGTGCTTACGGTCATTGTCTTGTTGGAAGGTGAACATTCGACCCACTTTGAGGTCTTGAGCACTCTGGAGAAGGTTTTCGTCCAGGATATCCTTTGTACTTGGCCGCATTCATCTTTCCCTCGATTGCAACTAGTCGTCCTGTCCCTGCAGCTGAAAAATTTATCAGACCAGACAATCTTATTTCTCACCATCTTGGAGTCCGTCGGGTGTTTTTACACTCCATGCGAGCTTTCATGTGTCTTGCATGAAGGTGTAGAACCATCTCAAGGATGATCACAAAAAATTTTAAATATATGAGTGGCACAGCAAAGGGTCTGAATACTAGGACCATGTGATATTTCAGTTTTTCTTTTTAATAAATCTGCAAAAATGTCAACAATTTTGTGTTTTTCAATATGGGGTGCTGTGTGTACATTAATGAGAAAAAAAATTACTTGAATGATTTTAGCAAATGGCTGCAATATAACAAAGTGACAAATTTAAGGGGGTGTGAATACTTTCCGTACCCACTGTATATACATACCGTCCAAATGTTTAGGATTACTTGAAAATGTATTTCTAATGATCTTAAAAATATTTTGTAGACAAATAAAGAATTGTGCCAACATAATTTATTTTATAAGGAAACCTCATTTTCATTACAAACATATTTTTTAAATGGATTATTTGGACCAAATAATAAATCAAAACAGTCAATATGAGTACAGCATAGATGAAAACTTCTTCAGTACTGTAAAAAAGCTTCAGATGCTGTAATCTCAAGAAGCTCCATGATAAAATGCGAAATGTACGATTCTAGTCAAAGGTAGGCTTTGAACAAGATGAACGGCGTTAATTTATTTTTTATGCTTTTAGTCATGACAATTGCAACAGCTACATTTATGTTATTTCATGGTTTTGATGGGTTTAATATTATTCTATTCATAATTCCCACTGCTACATGCAAAATGGTAAACGCCCCGACTATAGGGGAAAATCGTCTGGCATATACGTAAAGGTAAGTAAAACCATAAGGGTTGTCTCCTTTGTTTCATTGAGGCATGAGACAGAGGTGAATGATGTTTTTATTCACCTTTTAATTTAACAAATACAATTACAACTCACTTGACGAGACATATTTAATGTCTGTGGTTATATATGTTTACTTTAATAAACTGTGTTACTCTGTTACAGAAGGTTTTTTCTGAGTAAGGTCTTTAATGTCCCCAGTTAGAACGTGAAGCTCTCTCTCAAGGGTCTCCATATCATTAGAAGGCACAGAAGTGGAGTTTTCTTTCTGATCGCTCTTTTTGCCATGATCTTGTCCAATCAGCTGCTTAACCACAAGATTCTGGTACTGAGACAACAGTTTGTAGTGATCCTAGGAAACAAAGACAAAACACACAGGTTTGTACAACCAGGAAACTTGTTTCTTCTCCTGCACGGTGGAGGAAAATGTCATTACGGCAAGGTTTTTCTAACAGTAAAATAACACCCTTTATATATATTTAATATCTGTAATCAGACCTTACATTACACAGTAGTGAATCAACACAGTGTTACAATTTAACACAGTATCACTATTAAAACACTTTAGCACTTTTTTAAACAAAATATACAATAATTAATCACAGGTATTTACAGGTGATTTACCAGCGAAACAAACACTGAATTTTATTCTTCGTGGTTGATCCATCAAATCATACAGGACATAAAATGTGTTTGTGAGTGATTTGGGGGCTACATTTTTTCCCTTTCAGATCACTTTTTTATTTTTAGGTTTATTTTTAGTCTCAGATAACTAACAGAGCAAACCATTAACAAAACCACCGCAGCCCAATTGAATCACATAAAGTGAGATATATTTGTGCCACAAGTTAAATTGGACAGACGGTCTTTGATATCAACAATGACATATCCACCTATTGTTTGCGAATTTGTACTGGAAGTTAAGGGTAGTTCACGAACACGAGCATGCACATTAATGTTTGTTTATGTTGACAGTTTGAAGCAGTCTATACAAAAGTTAGTTCTGGTACACGAATCTGATTGCTGGGAGCCATGCAATATTCCACCAGTATTACCATGGAAACCATGGAAATGGCTTCACCGTTTGCATCACTCCCTACTAAACAAGATTTATGAAACTGAAAAGTTAAGTCCTAATGAATAATATTTAACAAAGCCCTGTGATCACAAATAAACCTGAGCAGATGTGAACGTACTTTTATGCATAAACTGCATATCAGGCATTTGTGTAACACTTGAGCCATTTGTGCCAAAATGGCTGTAATATTAATAAGATTATTTATTACAGCAAAGCCAATTATTTGCTGTGCACGCCGTTGTTGTTGTAGTCTCCTCTCCCCTTAGACGCTGTACTTCAATGGCTGAAATATTTGGTATTACTGAAACATATAGTAGACTGATAATAAATGTTTATTTAAACAAAACAATGTCTGATTGATCTAAAGGGTTTTGCATCTGACCTCTTACATGAACATTTTTGTTACTTGTATGATGTAGATGCAATTCTTCAAATGTAGAACGGCATTCGATCTTGCCGTGTAATCTCCTCTTGGCACAAAAGTCTTATTACTTCCACTGCAGGACAAACTCAGCATTGCACCCAAAATCGCTCTGTTTGCAGTAATACGATTCCAGGTTTGGGGGGGGGGTGTGGGAGGGTGGCAAGCTTGCTCAGGCATGTGATCAGCCAAGGACAAAAAAGAAGACTGCACGCACCCTTTAATGTTAGTAATTAAATGTTACATGCTTAAAAACCGGCAACTTCTTGCCAAAAATATATATTTTTCACTTAGCAACAAAAAACAAACCATTATAATTACCCAATTATGACAACTAAAACAATTTTTGAAATATCATTTCAAATGTTTATTAGTTTAACAGTCACCTAAACAATATTTAATAAAATAGGTTGATGCTTATGGAAATATATTATGCTAATGCAAAATAAGATGACCTTAACAAATGGCACCCCTTGAGTGTTTATATTAGGTCTGTCTTTTATTTCATTGTAATCATTCATTAAACAATAATTGAAGAGTAAAGAATACTTTGGCCTCAAGAGATTTCCTAACAAAGCCACTAGATGGCACATCTACATCATTCATACAGTGTTTGCATTCAGTAGAGACTTCAAGGACTTATACATACATACATACATACATACATACATACATACATACATACATACATACATACATACATACATACATACATACATACATACATACATACATACATACATACATACATACATACATACATACATACATACATACATACATACATACATACATACATACATACATACATACATACATACATACATACATACATACATACATACATACATACATACATACATACATACATACATACATACATACATACATACATACATACATACATACATACATACATACATACATACATACATACATACATACATACATACATACATACATACATACATACATACATACATACATATTAAATCGGGGAGTGGCCTATAGAGAAGGGGAACGTGATCTCAGCAGGGCAATGCATGCTGTGAATTTGGGACACCAACACCGCAGTAGAGACTTTGAAAAAGTAATGTTAGAGGTAGATGTTTAAATGTATATTATACGGAAAAATTACCTCCCTGCATGCTGAGAGGGGGTCAGTGGCCCCCCCACAACCGCCTCAGTCAGGAGGTGCTCGCAACAAGCTTTGGTTGTAATTCCGCTTACACAATCCGAGCATACACGATTTTCATCAACCGTGCATGGCTGGCATAAGTAGACAATTAGAATGTTAATTTCCGGGGTAATTTATAAGTCTAAGCACTGTTAATTATTATTTATATTGAGAATAGTTTTTCCCTGTTGTCCCGACAGACCTGCAATTCATTTATGGGGCACATCCCACCAGATGAAAACCACTGATTAATTTAAAACAACGATAACATCATTTTAAATACTTTAGGCAGAAACCTTTTTACGTTTTCGTATAGTGTGGCTATACATAACATTTATAACCCAAAACCTATGGTTTTTAGGCTCACAGGTACCTCAGGTATCTTGCTTTCCAGAAGAGCTATGATATGGGGCACACAGCGTCCTGGTGCATGCAGCATGCAGTGTGTGGTGTTCTGGAAGAGCAAGATGCTGGTCAGATGCAGGACAAGTGCTGGGTCTTCTGCTTCTCTTAGCTGCTCCAACAAAGCCTGACGGTGCACAAAAAGAGCCTGCCTGCAAAGATACACATCACATAAAATAAGCATACACTGCATGAAAATGCACTAAATTGCTTCACAATAGGTTTTCTTCCCTTTTAAGGAATAAAATGGTATTTAAGTATTGGGTTTGGTCATTTATGCTGTCCCTTTTAAAAACACATACGAGAAGTAAAAACTAAACAAAATGCAAATCAGCAACAGCTGAATACTGTTTAACAGTCTAGATTTTTGTTAAACGGTTAACAATAAACAGACAAAGCTGTGAAATAAAAGATAGTTCAACAGGACCATGGAAGTGGCTTTACCGCTCTCTTTTCTTATCTCCTTTCTTTAAAAGGAGTCCACAGATTTCTGCACTTGTCTCCAATGATGACAAAAAGTCTTCAAAGCTCTGAAAAAGTGAGAAATAGTGAGAATGGTTATAACATAATTTCTTAGTTGCCTTAATTGATAATGAGCCTTTCATAAGAGTCGACACTAAGAGCAAAACAAACAAAAAAAGGCTCAGTGGTAAGAGCATGGCGTTAACAATGCCAATGTAGTGGGTTCAATCCCAGGGGAATATACATACTTAGAAACAAATGTATAGGATAATGCGCTTTGGATAAAAGCCAAATGCATTAAAAAAAAGATCAGAGACCGCACAGATTCCATGTGGGCTTGGATATGACTGAAATGTACTATAATTGAATATACCTTTCCATTGAGACTGTTGTGTAACTTCATCAGAGGACCTTTAACATCATCTGAGAGCTTTGCCAGTATCTTAAGCCTCACCTGTAAAACAAGATGATATGTTACACATACGTAGACTAGAAAAAAGTTAAATGACATTGTAATTTTTAGTTCACAAAACATATGAACAAACCACTGTAACATAAACATGCAACAATTACAGACCTCACTGGGGATGGCAGATGGGCTGTCTGAGGGTATGTGTTCGGCAGCCACAAAGGTCAGCAGAACATTTGTCACATCTGTACACACAGTCTTCAAAGCATGCCTGACAATATTAGTCTGTACCTCATCTACGGTGTACATAAAATAGAGAAATAAACGGTCAAGAATTTGATGTCATGTTATGAAATTAAATGCTTGCTTAGATGAACAAACCTGAGAATAGTTTAGTTCCTTTCTCAAAAAGTCGAATGTTGTTATACAAGTTAGTGACCTCTTCTTGAAGTTCCTTCATGTTTTTCTTCTGACTTCCACCTGTTCCAGTCGAACTAGAGGACATCAAAGCTGAATGCACAACTTCCTGGTAGGTCTTTTTCAATGGCCTGGAGAGAATAACTTTCACCATAAGTTCCACACTTCAGTTTTTTAATTAATGTTGCACGGCAGCCGTACGCAGTTTTGTAGAAATACTGAGGTCCAAAAAATGAATTTGTGTGCAAATAAGATAACAATATCTAAAACCATGTCTGTCTTTTCATGTTCATCAGTAGAGAAAGTTAAAACATGGTCAAATAATATTTTTATACAAATACTACTAGACTGAAATACGACCTGTCTTTCATAAAGGAGCATTTGGGTTTGGAATGACAAAATATATTAATTCTGTTATCATTCTCTTACCTTTAAGTGAAGTTCCAGACAATTTTTTTTATTAAAAATAGGTCAACTTAAAATAATATAGAAACATAATTTAATAATGAGAATTAGTTTGAAAGGGATGCATTTGAATTGTTTGCAAATAATTAGTTTTTTTAATAGGCTAACCATAACCTATAAGCACACCTGAGGAGAAGGTTTGCGGTTTAGCATGTACTAGTAAAGGTCTGGTAGTGTTTTAGTATAACACAATTATATGTTTTCAGCGTTTTTCAATAGTTTGAATTACTGTATTTTACAATTGGTAATTTACTCAGGTTTGTTGTTTAAATGTTTAAAAAGAAGAGCGCTAACTCCTGAACGCCTGGAAAGAGGGAGAAAGCGACACAGTCAGCATTTTGCATTTGTTTATAGACGCAACATGTGAATGGCACTTAACATTTCTATGATAAAACATTAAACATTTAGCTACTTACAATGCTCAGTGAGTCTATTGCTATAGTAACGAATGCTCCAACTCAAACTCTATAGCGCCACCACCAGATTCACACATTACTTTATGGATCATAACATTTGAACCGTAATTCCTAGAAGCAGAAGTATTTTCCTTTTAAACCCTTGGCTGATGCCGATTCAATTGTATCTTATAGGGTTGTTCCGATTGACGATACTATAGTGTATCGATGATACTCGGACATATCGGCGATAGCTGATTCCTTACGATCCTAGACGATAATTGGCTGTTTGCCAAAATATGTTGCAAATTAATATTTAATTAAAAGCCCCTCGATACTATCGTGTATCGGCGTTCCATAGGCTTGCAATAGAACGATCTGACTTTAGAGAATATCGCTCAGCACTAGGACCTTATGACGTCATATGTTTTAAAAAAAAAATCTTTGCGACATACTTTTTCCGAAATCCTCCTTGACCATTTCTCTTATTTGCACCTAATTTGTTGTGTAGTATCTAGAGACAGTGCAAACAAAAAGTTATACAAATATTTTTGATTGGTTCTCATATAACGCATATAATGTCAACAGATTCAAAGATGAGCAAACCAATCGGTTTTAATGCTTTATCTTCGCCAAACTTTCATGGTACGTAAGCATGTATCACTTAAATTATTCGAATGTACTGTACTGATACATTACTGTAATGTACTGATAATCAGTAACAAGTAAAAATACTTTTTTCAAAGATTAACGTTATTGTCCATATTATGAACGGTCCATATACCCAGCAAACACAGAACGTTCCCCTAAAATCCGATTTTGGTCTCCTTTGGTTATTTTTGGGAGACAATGGTCCATGTGTCTACAATGGCTCAACCTTAATTTTATGAAGCAACATGAATGTGTTTTTGTTTAATTGCAAGCAAAAACTAAACAGTTCCTTGCCACCATTGACTACCATAGTTGGAAAATTGTAGTCAAAAGTGCCACAGAACTGCTTGTCTTCCTACATTCTTCAAAATATCTTAATTTGTGTTGAATAGAACAAAAAGATTGAAAGTTTCCCACTAAGGTAGTACATTTCTCCTACTATGGTGGTCAAGAACTGTTTGGTTACGAGCATTCTTCAAAATAACTTTTTCTGTGTTCATCAGAACAAAGAAATCTATACAGATTTGGAACAACTTGAGGGTGAGTAAATGAAGACAAAATTTGATTTAATTAACTTAACTGAATAGTGGTTCAACCTTAAAGGAACAGTCGTTAAGTGGTGACGAGAGGTCTACTTTGATAGCTCGCCATGAGCGTATATTATCATTTTTATAACAAAACTTTGTTGTGAATTTGCTTTAAGGTGACTTAATGTTTTGCACCTGATTAACTGCTCTGCAAGTTCCTGAAGCATCTCCTCCGAGCTGTCACACACCTTCTCCTCCAGCACTTCTATGATCTCTTCCAATGACAGGAAGGGCACCTCTGCTGGCTTATTTCGCCCTGGTATTCAAGGGGGAAATAATATGTATCCATAGAGCATAACATTTCCTATCACAAAATTTTGAACCAGTACCATAGTTTCGTGTCTGTTTCCACAAACAACAGAACTGTTTCTATCTCTGTCCATACCTTGAGAGGCATGTGCTGTCTCCTCATCGCTGTCGTCTTCTCTCCTGCCCTTCTTTTTTGTTTTTCGGATTCTAATCTCTCTGGCATTTCCTCCTCCACCTCCTTTCACACTCCCACTGCCCTCTGAGTATAGAGACAACACAAATACAACAACAGGCTTCTAACAAATTATCATGGAAGCATATAAACAGTCTGCTTTATGTCATAGCATTTGAATGCCATGTAAAAAAATTACCTAAATTCATAAATGTGAGATTATGAATAAAGTAAACATTATGAGAGTCATAGCATTACATAAAGCTAAAATACTGAATTTAAAGCTACTAAATATTTGAATCTGTTCACCTGAAGCTTTCTTCCGGCGGTCGTCTTTTTTATCTTTCTTCTCCAGTAATGCACATGTCTGTTTAAAATCATCCTCCATCAGAAACACAGGGTTATTTTTCACTTCCTACAAACAAAACAGAACAGATAAACACACATACAAAAATATACATAAAAACATAGGAAAAAAATGCTGAATCCAGAGCACAAAAAATGTGTAACCCAGTACACACAGACTTCAAAGTCCCACTGCATTCGATCATTTTATTACTTCTATTCCCAGAGTAGTGAGGTCAACAAAAAGATTAGGAAACAATTCAGTTTAGGGGCAATTCTCACTATTAAATAGTTGTTATAAGCATGCATTATTATTGGCATATTCGACATCCAAATGTCCCCTGACATACAGTACATCCGGAAAGTTTTCACAGAGCTTCACTTTTTCCACATTTTGTCATGTTACAGTCTTATAAGTATTCACAGCACAGGTTTCATTTACTTGCAAGCACCTTTTACACAAATTACAGCCTCAAGTCTTTTTGAGTATGAGGCTACAAGCTTGTCACATCTATTTTTAGGCAGTTTCTCCAATTCGTCTTTGCAAGATCTCTCAAGCTCCATCAGGTTGGCACAGCCATTTTCAGATCTCTCCAGAGATGTTCAATCTGGTTCAAGTCTGGGCTCTGGCTGGGCCACTCAAGGACATTCACATAGTTGTCCTGAAGCCACTCGTGGCTATGTGCTTAGGGTCATTGTCCTGTTGGAAGATGAACCTTCGCCCCAGTCTGAGGTCCAGAGCGCTCTGGAGCAGGTTTTCATCGATGATGTCTCTGTACATAGCTGCATTAAACTTTCCCTTGATCCTGACTAGTCTCCCAGTTCCTGCCGCTGAAAAACATGATATTGGCCAGGTGATGAGCGGTGCCTGGTTTGCCCAGGCATGACTAGGGATGGGTATTGTTAAGGTTTAAACGGTATTACTACTTTTATTGATACCACTTATCGATCCGGTACTCGAGTCTTATCAGTACTTTTTTTTTTTTTTATGAAAGATAAACTAAAGCTGGAGTTGTTTTCACTATTTAAAACATTCTTTACTGACCTAACATATCTTATTTCATCACTACAAATTCATTTTTAGGTAAGCTCTGCTTTATAATTTCTTAAGCATAATTTATTATTATTCATCCATTTTAAATGCAGTACTGTGAAAGCATTTCTAATGTTTTAAGATTTATTTAGGCTACTGCTGATTTAAATGTAGGCTATTTTTTTATGTGATGTGTTTATTAAATTATTACATACTAATTTAAAGAAACCTTATGCAATGTTTATGTCGGTGTTATTTAGGAAGACTGCTAGGCTAGCATACGTACCTGAGGACGTGGCTGATGAACTATTAGCTAGGCAGTCGAAAACTTTTTTCTGTCTGCACATAATGCACATTAGAAAGATGTTTTGCCAGATTACTTGTGTTTCCACTCTTGTTGCAACAAGCATTGTCTGCATCCACTCGAGTGAAATGTTACCAGACTTTAGACCGTTTGATTCTCTCAGCCATTGTCACTCTATTAAGCGCAAGCTTTCGTGTTATGTGCTTGCACGCTCTCGTGTTGTGTGCGCGCAAGCTCTGTGTTGTGTGGGACAGACGGACATTTCGCATGCGAGATTGCGAATAACGATAATGCAGGTAAATGTCTTTAATATTATCGCAAATTAGAAATGGTTTGTCAGTGAAAATATGCTAGGTAACGTTTATTTAGCAATAATAAATAGGAAACGTTTGTCTTAATTTATCCAGTACCGACAGCTGAACCGTTAACGTCAGAGCTTATCGATACTTCGGTCTTTCACAATTTAGCCCCGGAACCGATAAAGTACCGGGTTTCGGTACCCATCCCTAGACATGACCCTTGCCATTCAGCCCAAATAATTCAATCTTTGTTTCATCAGACCAGAAGTATTGTTCCTCATGGTCTGGGAGTCCTTCAGGTGGGCTGTCATGTGCCTTTTACTGAGAAGTGTTTTTCGTCTGGCCACTCTGCAATACAGGCCTGATTGGTGCAGAAATGATTGTTCTTCTGGAAGGTTCTCCTCTCTCCACAGAGACATGCTGGAGCTCTGTCAGAGTGACCATCGGGTTCTTGGTCACCTCCCTGACTAAGGCCCTTCTCCACCAATCGCTCAGTTTGGCCAGGCGGACAGCTCTAGGAAGAGTCCTGATGGTTCCAAACGTCTTCCATTTACAGATGATGGAGGCCACTGTGCTCATTGGGACCTTCAATGCTGCAGAAGTTTTCCTCTACCCTTCCCTAGATCTGTGCCTTGATTCAAACCTGTCTCGGAGGACTACAGACAATTCCTTGGACTTCATGGCTTGGTTTGTGCTCTGACATGCACTGTTAACTGTGGGACCTTATATAGACAGGTGTGTGCCTTTCCAAATCATGTCCAAACAACTGAATTTACCACAGGTGGACTTCAATCAAGTTGTAGAAACATCTCAAGGAAGATTAGTGGAAACAGGATGCACCTGAGCTCAATTTTGAGTGTCATGGGAAAGGCTGTGAATACTTATGTACATGTGCTTTTTTGTTTTTTATTTTTTACTGTAATAAATTTGCAAAGATTTCAAACAAACTTCTTTCACGTTGTCATTCTGGGGTATTGTTTGTAGAATTTCGAGGAAAATAATTAATTGAATCCATTTTGGAATATAACTGTAACATGAAACAATTTTGAAACACCAAAATTACACCACCTGATGAGAATATTCCCGCTAGCATGTTGTGCTCGCCATGCGAGCGCTTTTAACGTGGCGTGTTGCTAATGGGAGATGAGAATACCAGTCATATTCAAGTACTATCATTGTTTGTGCATATGTTCATACTTCATTGTTATACTTGTTATCTTTCTTCCTACTGTATACATATGATATAGCCAGAAGATAAATATAAATAAATAATAAATTTGATTACCAGAACTTAATTTGATACATTTTCATAACATGAAATAAAACTATTAATTCTGTGAAATAGATTTTTGGTCATTCCGCCCACCCCTACTTCATATTATTAACTCCTCACTCACTTTAGGTCATGCTCCAAAACTCTTTTTGCTAGCCATTATCAAACCTCTTATTAACCACACTTAGACCCAAATGAACTAGGAAACTATAGACCGTTATCAAATCTTCCATATCTGTCTAAAATAATGAAAAAAGTAGTATCTGCACAATTGTACTCTTTCCAACAAAAAAAAACACCTGCGTGAAAAATTGCTGTTGGGCTGGAGGCCACATCAAAGCACAGAAACCGCACTTGTTAAAATTACAAATGACCTACTCCTAGCATTAGGGCTGGTTTTCACTACTAGTTTGACTTGACCTTAGTGCCACATTCGTTACCATAGATCATGCCATACTGCTTGACCACCAACAGAATTATATTTAGGGACAAGGCTTAAGATCATATTTATCTGAACGATATCAGTTTGTCCATTTAAATTTACATTTATTCATTTGGCAGACGCTTTTATCCAAAGCGACTTACAAGTAGTTTTTTTACAGTGGCACATTACTGCAAAGCAATCAAGGGTAAGGTGCCTTGCTCAAGGGCACTTCAGTCATGACCTGCTTGCACTGAGATTCGAACCGACAACCTTCTGATCACAAGCCCAACGCTAGGCCACAGCTGACCCCTGATAAATGGGGAATCATCAATTCAAATGGCAGTAATTTTGGATAACCTCAAGGATCGGTTTTAGGACCCTTGCGATTCTCTATATACATGCTGGCCCAGGTAACATTGTTAGAAAACATGAAATTATTGAATTTCATAGCTATGCAGATGATACTCCGTTATTCATATCATCTTGACCAGATGAAACCTCAAAATTAATATTGGATGGCTATTAATTTTATTCTGCTAAAGATATTACTTATCAGCCCCAATACCTGTAAGCAGAATATTACAGATTACAACTTGCAAATAGAAGGATGCACTGTTACCTCAGCAAATATAGTTAAAGACCTTGACGTTAACTTGAATAGCAACCTTTCTTTTGAAAATCTCATCTCAAACGTCACAAAAACAGCTCCATCTTAGAAACATTGCCAAACTGAGGAATATTCTGTGTTTTTCTAATTCAGAAAAACTAGTTCATGCATTTATGACTTCAAGATTTGATTATTGTAATGCACTACTTGGTGGTTGTCCTGCATCGTCATTAAACACATTATAAGTGATTAGAAGTAGAATAAACTGTAAAGCATTAAACAGTTTACCTCCCGCTTATCTAACAGAGCTTCTATCACGCTACAACCCATCACGCTCGCAAAACTCCGGACTTCTCATAGTACCTAGAAAAACTAAAGGGGGTACATTTTTTATATTTGCGTAATTGCAATTTGCTGTTTCTCATTAGCATTGTGGAATAAAATGCAGGTGATAAATTCACAATATAAACAGCTGTGCACTTTGACTTTAGCCTTTAAGTTTATATAAGTTATAGGTTTAGAACGTGATGTTATTCATTTTGACATACAGCGTGAAAGCATTTTTTTATTTTGGCAGTAAAAATACTTTGTTTTTGTCTTGGTTGCGATTGTGTGTAAAAGAAATTACATAATTTTCAATTTGTGTTCCCGATATGCATTTTGTGTCAAAGCAACAAGAAATGTGTCAATTGTATAGCTACACAGTCATGTTGTGCTAACTACGTTAAGAAAATTGCTAAAAGTATAGGAAGAATTGTCATAGCGATTGTAAAAAAAAAACTTGCTTTGGTTTCGCATCCATACAATAAAAGTGAATAGGTATTGCCATTGTTCAGTTACTGATATTCTTCTTTTGTGTTCTGTACAAGAAATCGTACAGGTTTTTAATGACAAGAGAAGAAAAATGTCAGCAACATATTGGATGGCCTAGGTTGAGTAAGTAAACAGCACATTTTCTTGTTTGTAGGGTCAAATAAAGCATGATTATCACAGTATACAAAATAACGGAGGACATTTAAGCAGGATGTTACATATACTTGTATGAACTCTTTTGAAAAAGAAGCTGGATATAAATGTGTGGTTCACTCTGTAAAACCTAAACCTCTATAATCTTTGTTGTTACTTTAAATGGTTGTTGCTCAATCAACTGGTTAAATCCTCTTTCTAAAACATTTTATTTAGTACTTTATTTACAACTTTAGTTTAGCAAATTCTGCGCAGTACCTCTCTGTGCTCTCTGTCTGACATCCTGGAACAAAAATATCGCCAAATAACAGAGGAAGCATTTTCTCTGGGCACTAGTTCAGTGTCGGTCTGCTCCGCATCCATTTCTCCCGTTTCCACACTGCGCCCTGCAAGTCATGTGACCAAGCACACACGCCACCACCACACAAGACGTTTTTTTTTCTCGCATATAAAATGGGCATATATCTGTAAGAATGGATGTCTTGTCACGTGCATGAATGCACCAGATTTTTTACATGACAGCAAAATGTTGAGATTATATTAATAGCATAGCAATTGCGATTAATCGTGCAGCACTACTGAATACCCTTGAATCTTTATTGTCTGAATGATCAACGACTGTTTTCATGTTTCTTGTTAAAGTAATTTTTTAGGTACTTTTTCTCACAATTTTAAGTTTCTAACTCAAAATTCAGACCTCTTTTTAGAACTGTAAGACATACAATTGTGGACTATAATGTCCAATTAGGGAAAACTGTAAAACTGATGTTGTAAAAATAATATGAAGCAGAAAGCCAAGCCTCTGTTTGGTGATCCCAGGTGTTACGAACCTTATAAGTATTCCAAAGTATTTCGATAAGTAACACAATTTGTGTAATCCAAAGAAATACGTTACAGGTTCCTTTTTAAAACATGTATTTTGTCATCTGTAGTGAAATACATTTTAAAAGTAACCTTTCCAGCCCGGCCAATATTGCCCTATGCTGAGAGTACATTAAAGGAACAGTTTACAGAGCCCTGTAAATTGTAGGAAAACCTTACATACCTTCTGCGCTTTCTGCTGCATGATGTCATCAAATAAAGCAAGACATCCACGGATAAACTTCTCACTGATAACGAAAGTGGAGAGAATCCTTGCACTGGATTGCATGTTCATGGTCCTCACCACCTCATTTAAAAGAATTACTACATCCTCCTCCAACAGACTGCTTGGCAACATTGGCTACAAAATGATATTAGCTTAGCAAACTTGGAGCATTGTTAAGCGTAAACATTCAATTTTAAATCAAAATAATTAATGGTCATACCTGTATGTCTACCCAGGTGGCTGAGTTGATGGCCTCTTCAACTGAGGCCTCTAGCTGATCTACAATGGTTTTGCCAACACATGCAGATTTGAGAAATAGCAGCCTGTTAGACTTAAAATTCTTCTTTATGTAACCGACTGGATCAGGAATCCCTAGACGTGTCAGCGCCTCAAACTCTGCAGAGAAAAAAAATGGTCTGAGAAACATGGATGCAAATTGCAGCTATTGTGTGGATAGACCACTCTGTGCACTCATTTGCTGACGTGAAAGACAAAAGGTAGTCCAGCACGATTCCTTTTTCCATTGCTGAGTAATTCGACTGCATCTAATAGTGATTCATGAGTTGAGTATGTGCATTCAAATCATAACCCGCAAACTGAATAGTGATTGTCCAACGGTTTTGGATCCAAAAAGGGAAATTTCAATGAAAGGTGACAAGTTGGCATCCCTGGAGAAAGGTCACGTGTTCTTTCTAGTCTGTCCTTGTTTTATTTCCGTGTATTTGTTTTGTGGTGAGCACATGGCTGTTGTTTTGACCGATGGCCATGTGCTCACGTCATGCGTTTTGACCCCTTGTTAATCCATGAACAACCTGTCATTGTTTTTACCCTCACTCCCCTTCCTATTTATAAGGGGTTCGAGCCCGTAGGGCTAGAAACCTATTGTATTTGTTAGTTTTATTCTTTTTATTATTATTCTGCCCTAAAACTGAATGGGCAGCCTAAACTGTAAGGCCGACGGAGCTGAGACTCGGTCAGATGGTAGTAGTCTTGCTCGCTACTCAAATACTCTGAGCCAGCCATGTCGGACCATAGGGGGCGCTACAGCGATGCTGAATGTGTTTGCGTTTGTAACCCCTAAAGCGTTTGTCGCACACCCAAGTGTTTTATATCATTGTAATCATTGGCTCAAAACTAAAAAAATGTATATCTCAGATTTCATTTCCGGTATGCAAATATTTTCGCTAATTTGCATTTTATAAAAAAAAAAGAACTAGTCCCTGGTACGATCGGAACAAAACCAAAGCTGTAGAACTCTGTGGAGTGTGAATGTGAATAATTATCCAAAAAAAGTTTAAATTTCAATTCACCGTTGCTAGGGGGCGCCAAAACGTCTGAAGCGGAAGTGGCATATTTTACTAAAATGGCCATAACTCGTGAACCGTTTGAGCAATCTTCATGGGGATTAGACCATATCTGTAGACTATCAATCCAGGGTCACAGTAAAAAGGAGTTGGCGTTTGGCCACTAGGTGGCGCTATAATATACATGAATTCGAAAAGGGCTATAACTACCCAACCGTTTGCCCGATCGACTTATTATTTGGTATGGTGTGTCTTTGTGTCATGCACCATGACTGTATATAGGGACATTGTCGTATCTAAAGAAACATGGCGGTCATCGTCCAATGAAGTTTGAGCACTCATTAGACAGGGTTAACGGAGGCCGATCGAAACGACACTCGCTGGGCTTGTTCAACTCGTGGTCCTGAAGGTCTGTAAGAAATATGAACTCATTCGGCCACCGGGGGGCGAAATAACGCTTTAGGAGTGCATAAACAATTGTATAGGCTTTAATTAAGGTTAAAGCCTTTAGGATGAGAGTCCTCGGCCTACTTGATGAAGGCAAAGATACTTTAGATGCCTTAAAGTGCTCGAACCCGCTAAATGCTGCTTGCAGCTTTAATTCCTCTTGTTTCTCTTGTCTTTTCCAGTTCGTTGAGTGTTCATAGTATTATACTGCTCTTTCAGTCTAGTCAAGTCTTGCTGGGTCAAGACATTTGCTCAGTTGAGGTTCTTTGTTCTTGTCTAATTAAGAGACTGGTCAAGTTGTTTAGTATGTCCAGTCTAGTTATCTTTTGTAATTTTAAGTCAACTCTCCAGTGTAATTAGTTTTAAGTATTATGTCCAGTCAAGCCATCTTTTTTTTGGAGATATGTTCACAGTTTCCAGTGTGCTTTGGCCATGGGGGTACTCATGTACTCTGTCATCCGTGCAGTTTCCTCCCGGCTGAGTCTCTGGTGCTGTCTTCTGTCTTGACTCCTGGGACATAACCCATTTTCTGACCCAGCTCTCATGCCGAGAGTTTTCTCTGGCAGTTCCCCTGGTTAAAGTTTTGGCTCCCTGTCTGGTGTTTCTGCATCACTGTGACAGGCTCTCCGCTCAGTCGTTCTCCACTCTGCCAGGGTGTTCCCTACACCGTCCTGCTAGTCCTTCTGTAGCCCTGTGCTTCCAAACCTAGTCCCATTGCCCTGCACTGTCTTCGTTTGTTGTGGTCTTGCGTCAATAAATGAGTCAACTTTACATCACTAGAATCTGAGATTTTTGGAAAATTCTATCAACAGCATCTACAGAATGATACCACAGAAAAATTATCTTCTTGCAAACCTGCCATCCTTGCAACATTTTAGTGTGACAGGACTATACATTTACTATACTATACAGTATAGTAAAAAGGGAACCCACCTAAATACCCATTTTGTTTGAGAAAGGACTCAACCCAAGAGCTCTGGGTCTTGGAGTAGATGTCAGGAATGTAAATGGCTTTATCCTGCCTTCCTCCTGCCACTGAGCCCTTCAAACGACCACAGTTGACCAGTTCCTCCAGCACAGCTGAAAAACAAAACACACACAAGCTGTCTCTACACAGAATTAATTAACCGATTATTATTTTAACAACAATTTGCAATACTTACAGTACAACAGATTCTCCTGGAAACCATACATATTAATTAAATTGCTGATCTGCGTAGGCCTAGAAACAGAAATGGTAAACATAACACGGCAATGAACAAAGGACAGAGAAATGACAACATACTGGTTGAACTTTAAGTTAGTTCAGATAGTTTGATTTTATTTTAAATTTAATATGAGAATTTTAATGTTAAAAACAGAAAACTTAATTCCCAAACTGGCTGATATTAACAGAAGAAGAGAATATTTCTGTACCATGCTTTAAACATTAATCATATTTACTAGTGCTGTCAATCGATTAAAAAAAGATTGATTAATCACACATATTTTCTGCCATTAATCATGATTAATCGCACATAATACTTTAAATTAAATAATGTCACATTGAATCTCCAAATTAATGTAGAAACATCAGATTTCTTTAACAGCATCATTTTATGAATGAACGCCAACATTCTAACATTAGCACTGCAACAGAAGTCTGATTATTTATTTATTTTAACATTACTTATAGCCCTTCAATCTTGTGTGGTTTTGTTCATTCAAGCACGAAAAAGAGAACTTAAAACTGGTGCGGTGTCTGACCGATTCCAACGGTTTCAAATTAAGTGATTTACATGAATAAGACTGTGATTATATAATGTAACGCTAGACAATGGATGACAAAACAAGCAGATGCTGTTTTAATTGCGTTATGTAGTAAATATTATTGGAAGACTTCAAGTTTTTAAATCCTGTTTATATGGTTATGTGTTGTTCCCTTTTTGTCGGTCTCTCGACGTTGTGACGAGACTGACAGAATGGGGTTTGACTTGAGAACCAGTCATCTCGGACTCTTTGAAAAGGCCAACGAACTTGGCGAATGGGGCGGCACGACAGACTCCGCCCAATATATACAGGAATAAAACGGAAGATGGCGTGCCCATTCATTCACCTTTTTGGTTCTTCGGAACCTGCGAGGCTTATGCTGAGCGATCTTCGATTCTTTCTACTGGATCTACGACGCAGAGCAGCGGAACTTGGGCTCGGTCAATGTGACTTCCCTCGACTCTGGAGCAGCTAAAGGCTATGTCGGTATCCCAGGAAGAGCATGCTCTCGTGGCACAAGTGCACTTGTGTCCACAGACGTGCTACCTAGAGGCAGCAATCAAGGCTCCCTTCCAAAGCGTGTTCACCCTCGCCATCACTGATGTCGAGGGCTTTCACTGCGGCCGCTTTTCACCCTTCACGCCATGGCCATCCTGCAGATCCACCAGGCTAAGAGACCTAGGCACTCTCCCAAGTCATGGGACATTCTCTATCCTCAGAGGCGAATTCGCTCCCGTACTTCGGCTCGAGGTCTCCACCCTTCTGGAGAAGGGGGCAATCGAGCCCGTCCCCCTAGCGGAGATGTTTTAGGGGTGACAACCTCTACTTCATTAAGGTGGGGGGCTGCACAGAGGTTGGCGACTCCATACCTGCATGACCCCCACATGCCCAGTGGACTAGGTGGTGGGCAACCTGCGAGGCATTTACATTTACATTTATACATTTGGCAGACGCTTTTATCCAAAGCGACTTACAAGTAGTTTTATACAGTGGCACATTAATGCAGAGCAATCAGGAGTAAGGTGCCTTGCTCAAGGGCCCTTCAGTCATGACCTGCTGGCACTGAGATTAGAACCAGCAACCTTCTGATCACAAGCCCAACGCTCTTACCATTAGGCCACAGCACTGCCCCTGGGAGGAAGTCCACAACCTACGCCTCTACTCGGACCGAACGCGGAGCTCTCGCTCTGAGCAACTCTTTGTCTGTGTCGGGGACAGCGGGGGGCTGTCTCCAAACAGAGACTGGTGCACTGGATCGTGGACGCCATCCCTTGGCTTGCCGATCTCAGGCCCCTGTCCACTGTAGTGACGCTTACTCCGTCAGGGTGCAGCCTCCTCGTGGGCATTGGCTCAGAGCGCCTCTCTGGCAGACATCTGCAGAGCTGCGGGTTGAGCTGCAGGTTGAGCTGCGTCCAGCCTTTTTTTTCCCACATGGGCATCGAACCTGTGTCGGACCAGGTCTTGAGTAAGACCGGCGGTGGCAGGGTGTAATCCTGCAAAGCGCCTTCTCCCCTCTTCAGGCAAGTAAGTGCGCTATTCCAGCCTCCTTACTTCCTCCATTAGACGAAGTATAGGCATTCCTTCCATCACCAAGCACTTGGAGAGTACGAGCCTGGCAGAGCAGCTCGTATTCACGCCCAGTATATTTGAGTTTCCCACACGAGGTGAACCCATGTACCTGGGCTAGTGCTCCACACGTAGTGACTCCCCTCCTTGGGTAGTCCCGTCTGACGCTTTCTCACTCTTGGTTCCCGTCGGCGAACCTGTGACCTCCCCTCGGTGGTCTCCACCACTTGCGTGCTCCCCTGGGTTGGGCCCGCAATACAACTCCCATGAGTTCTCCCAACTGGTGAGACTGTGTAGGTATTTCACATATGATCTCCCTTCGGCAGATGTGGTAGCGCAGGCGAGGGGGTAGCACTTCCCAGTGCTCCTTACGGTGACGGGCGGCCTACTCGCCTCCAGAGTAGCTAGGCCACCGCCTGTACGGCTGGTAGTAAGAACCTCTCGTTGTGGTCACACAAATTGATGTCTTACTACACTACTGGATGGTTACGATTCGCAAGGATGTTAATTTGTGACTCACCAGGCCAGTCAGTGTCGTGCCGCTGTAAATTGTAATGCGGCGCAGTACTGTGGTGTTTTCCAGGGTAACCCCATTCTGTCAGACACAACGTCGAGAGACCGACAGAAAAGGAACGTCTTGGTTACGTATGTAACCTCGGTTCCCTGAGCGCCGGCACGCTGCAGCGCACAAGAGTGCCTCTAAAGTTCCTCAGCCCAAAAAGGTGAATGGGCACCATCTTCCCGTATGTATGGGGCGGAGTCTGGAGTGCCGCCCCATTTGCCAAGTTCATTGGCCTTTTCAAGTCAGAGATTACTGGTTCTCAAGTCAATCCCCATTCTGTCAGTCTCGACACAATGTCTTGTTCCCTCCATCAGGGAACCGAGGTTACATACGTAACCAAGACGTTTTTTAATGTGCTTTAAGACAAACCGATGGCAAATATATCATTTTAAACACCGCACAGCTGTGTCAGCTCTCAGTTTCGGCTGTACATGGAACTGCAGAGTGCAACTGAGTCAAGGCGGAGCTAATTAGCGAATTAATTTTTTTATGTTTACAGTTGTCTTAGACTTCTAATTTTCCATAAACTGTACATCATTCACAGTGAGAAATATGATCTAGGGTTGCTGACCTTGTGATGGCACTGAACAGCCCGCATATGCGAGCTTTGTGTCTGGAGAGGAAAGCTTTGGTAAAGATCACTCCTCTGTTGTACTGATCAATTTGTCCTTGGATAATTCTGCCCAGCCTTATATTCAGCTCCTAGTGTAGAATTTTTTTTAAATGAAAAATGGTTTTATACAAAACACAGAAAATCCATCACATTTGGACTCAATTACAGCGATGTGTTACACCACTGTTTACAAAATGTCAGGAATGAACATATATTTGGATGCATGTATGATGGTTTAACATTTTGATGTCAAGTTTGTAAAAAATGTGTCAGCTCTGAAATAACTGTCTCCCTATAGATTTGTAAGCAATTGCACCCTGTCTGGGATTACTCTGCAATTATCTCTAACCTACTGTAATCACAAAACAGAAATTCAATACTTGATACAGACTATACTCACTTCAGTAAGAAATTCTCCAGGTAGATCATATGTTTTGCAGAGCTCTGCGATGTTAAACTGTCCAGCCTCCTGTAGTTTATCATTTACCTCCTCAGCAAGGCAATCCAAGTATTTACTTTATTTGGGGAGAGCAGAAGTGCAACACCTATTTTTAACAGACTTTAGGAACAGTATATGATAATACAAAGCATGGCAACAATGCTAAATGTATTGAAAAAGACTGAAAAAAGGTCTTTAGATTTCACTCACTCATCAATCAGTTGGCCAAGAATCAGCTGTGTGCTCTTGTCTGATTTAGCTATTTCACTTGCTCTGCTCTCCACATGGACCAAATCAACACTGATAATCTGTGATATAATAACAAGATGTTCAAATATAATTCAATACTAAATGTTATGTGTTAAGTGACAGCTCAAACCAACCTTTTGAAGATCCACAAGATTAATCCTTCCTTAAAAGATAAAGCAAAATGTTAGTTTTATTTATTGTTAGATAATGATTATGAAAAGTCTTAAAATAAAATCCGTAGACACTATTATCACAGTTAATAAAACACCCATTAGTTAAAAATGTGAAGGTGAGTGAACTGGTCACATTTTTTTAAGTTTGAAGAGCTCACTGCATGTCATGTAAGTGGTGGGATCACAGACCTCCGTGCATGTAGAGCTCATCACGGATTTCTCTGCTTATCTGCCCAGGAGTCATATACTCTTTCCCATCCAAAGTGTGAAGCACATCTAGCCTCTTATCCTCCACCATCTTGGCTACTATTTCGATGCAGTTTCTCTCAGACAACCTGTGTTAAACATGAAAATGATCAGTGTAATGACAGCCAATTGTACAGGAGTCAGACACACAAAATAATTTTAAATCAAAAACCCTTCTTTTTACACAAGCTTACAAACTCCTATGGTTCTATAATTCAAATCTCAAAAAGGATGTTATTTTTCTTTATTGTGTTCATCCTTTTAGTCAAAAGGATACAAACACAAGTGACCGAACAAAACCGAACCTCCACCAGCCCATCATCACATCCACACACCTAATACAAGCACAGAACTAGGGATGCAACAATACAGCTCACCAACGGTTCAATACGAACCTCAGTTTTTCCCCCAAGGTTTTCGGTTTGGTCGGTTCTGATGGTTTGACACATGAAAGTGTTTTTTCTGTAAGACGTTGTGCACATCAGAGTATTTAAAATAACGTAATGCAAAACTTGCGATTGCTGTAATGGAAGTAAACGTGCGTAACACTGCGAACACCAGCGCTCAATGGGAAAGGTCAACAATAATATAATAAGGTGCACCACTGCTATTGCAATAAATTGGAAAAAATGCAATGCTAAATACTGTAGCTGCCTGGATGCGCTCTTGCTATGACTCAGCTATCCGAAAGGCCGCTGAGTGGCATGACTTTCATTAAATAGACTTTGGCAAGGTGCTGTAGACGCTCTTTCTGCATGTGCTGGGTGAGAGCAACGCGAATGTGCTGCTTTAGTATGCCATGTAAAAATACCTTCTTGATGTGACAAAATTCTGTCATTATCACTTTAGCCTGTGTCAGTTCGTCAGCATTATACTCAACAGCACATTGCTTCTCGTGTTGGAGGCAGTCTAGCTTCACCGCCCGACCACTACTCGCCAATGTTCCCTCCAAGCTGCACGCTTGCGCAATCGTGCACGGCTCTCGTGATCTCCACGCACAGCATATCTATGCAGCGCATAAAATAAAATCCTACCTGATCTTTAAATAAATGCATAAAAATTTATTTTGTACCATTTTGCAATGTAAGTCAGTGAGTGACAGGTGACAACAAGTGGTAACTACAGTAAAACAATGACTAACACTGTCCTGCCAATGACATGATGCTGCTCACACTTATTTACTTACGCAGCCAATCAATGTCATTAACAGCACTTTATGCGTACGTGCCACTTTATAGCTTTAGGTTTTTAGGTTAGTGGCACATCCACTCACCACGCCAAAGTAAAAAAGAAATGCGGTTCTTTTAAGATGGAATGGCTGTCGGAGTATGTGCGCACAGAAGAACAAGAGGTGAAACTGGATGAGATTTTTTCTTTTTTGAGCAAGAAAGGGCTGCTCTGCAAAACATGCTGCGAAGCCAAGGTAACAAGGGAGTTTTCAGAGGGAAAAATGTGGATCATGCCATCAACCTGGACGAAGTCTACAACCACTGGAGAAGTGATAAGGACAGATGGGAAAAATAAGGTAAAATTTAAGTCCACCGATCAGATTTGTGCTTACAGTATTCTAATGTCATTTATTAAGAATTTCCATTTGTGGATTTTAATCATCAAATGCTGTTACTAGATTATGATTAGTAAAATTCTAATTAAAACTTTTTTTACAGACACAGAGTTACAGGAATTTGCACTGTATCACATGCATGTATAACATCTCACATTGCTCCAAGGAATTCTCAGGGAGTTTGTGTGTTTGCTCACACTAGGGCTGCAACAACGAATCGATACAAATAGATTATTAAAAATGTTGGCAACGAATTTCATTATCGATTCGTTGTGTCGCGCGACTTACACCACATGTTTGAGTATAAACAAAAGTTGATCGCACCGCGCAGCAGAGCGGAGAAAAAATACATTTAAAAAAGCAGAGCGGAGGTAGAGGAAAGACCATCAGAGAGACCCGTAACATTGTTCTTAAACATGGCTGAGACAGATGAATCAATACGACCAAGATATATATCATCCAAGGTATGGGAATATTTCACCCTAAATTAATCGAAAAAGTGTGTTCATTGCAAGATATGCAAAGGCGACATGGCCTGGAACGGGAGCACCACGGTGATGATACAGCACCTAAAACGTAAATATGTTGGAGTCCTTGATGAGGAAGGGAGTTCAACAGCAGGGTAAGTCACTACAAATTACTACTTTTGTTCTGTTTTGAAGTAAAATGAATGTAACGTCCCTCCAGTAGCTCTTCTGGTGCTGGTGTTTACTCGTTATACAGTTTAATAAGCATGACAAGTTAGCGTTAGCTCGTTAATAACAGTAGTAGGCTAAAGCAGGGGTGGTAACGTTATATAGTTAGCAAGACAAAAAACAAGTTTTTAGTACCTTCCCTCTTTTTGCCCATTAATATTTCAATCTGTTGTCCTGTATAAATTCTCAGCAAGGCTACATTTATTTGATCTAAATGACAGTAAAACAGCAATACTGAGATATATTGAAATAGAAAACGATTAATTTTAATTTGTAATATTTTAAATTGTACATTTTTTTATTTATATTTAAAAATGTATTCTTATGATGATATATATGTATGTGTGTGTGTGTGTGTGTGTGTGCGCGTGCCTTCTCTGTAATTTCTCTTTGTGTTACTTGCCATAACACAACTAGTAGCTAAAACAACAAGTATGTATTAAAGTTAAAGTAATTTGTGCTATTACACATACTCATACTATCTTTTTGATTCCAGAAAAAAACAGCAAACCATGAGAGGCTTCTTGATGGGAAATGCATCATGTACACCACAGCAAGCTGTAAAAATAATATAATAATATAATAAGTAATAATAAAGCTTTCGAAATATGTTTTGCACTGTCAGTTCTATTTTTCAATAAAGGGTTGAAAATTAAAGCTTTTTTATTTTTTATCCGATTCATAGATTAATCGAACAAATAATCGACACCGGGATGGGCAATTACGCCCGAGTGGCTTCTCTCTGGGTGTTTAATTAGCTGACACACACATATTCATCCATAGATTTCTGTGAGGACTGACTCCCAAGTAATTTTACATAATTTAGGGAAAGTTGTATTGTGTCACGACAGATAGTTAGGCCGATAACGCCTTGACGAAGTATTTTTGTTGTTAGAACAAAAGGAAGATTTTTTTTGTTAGAAGATATCTGCAATTATGATTGTTATGCAATGTTGTTATGCGATGATGTATTGTGTGCTCGTGCTTTAGTTCAGCCCCCTGCACACCTTCAGGAGGTCTTCTGTTTTCGGAAATAATCGTACAGCTGTATCTGTCTTTTATAAATGTGATCAAACTAAAGACTATTCGAAGATACAAAGTATGCATATATTCTATTTTATTGAATCGATTTACTCAAACTGCACATTTATGCATATATTCAAGAGGAGAGAATCTAAATCATTTAAACACTGGTTTTAAAAGCATGCATTAGATATACTTTGCGCATTTATGTAGATTTTGTGTAATTACAAATAATATCTGCACCGTTTTTTTTTTATAAAAGTTAAGACCTGAAAATGTCAAATGGTGAAACTGCCAAGGAATGATAAAAAATTACATATTTGATCTATCTAGAAGGAATGTAAACATACAAGAAAAAATACATAATTTCTTTAATAAAATGTATTTTATTTATTTATTGGGACATATGCTGATTAATCTTGGACAATGTGGTGAGGAAGGCGGGATGGGAGCCGGTGAAATTGCAATGTTCCCTAAATTTAACCTGCGTGACCTCAAAATATATTTGGGAGCATTTGTGCGAGTGCATTACTGTACAGAACACGATAACAACTGAACAATGTATGTGCATACTGTGAGCAGAGCCACTTCTCCACATCTTCCAAATGAAGGGAATCCCACAAAGACTTTTGCCAGTTTTGTGATGTGGAGTTTCAACAATATGGCTGACTCTCATTCCAGCCATCTCCTGTCTTTTGAAAACATGGACTGCTATCAGGTCTTAATTAATCAACCTCTTTTAAAGATCTTTTAAAGCTCAGTAAACCCTCAACTGAGGAAGATCCGGATGATGTGGAAGTTTCTTCTGTTCTCCAATTACATCCTCTTTCTCAAGAAGCTGAAAAGTGATTCAACCACCTGTGTTAAGATATATTCCATTATGTCTACCTTCAAGCTAAAACTCAGAGAAGAAATTACCAATTTTATGGCTCCTTCATGTGGGAGAAGATTCTGCAGCTTCACTTTTGTGAAGCAGACAGGGCAAGGGCAGATTTTTCAAATCTTGCAGCCCTAGTCACAGCCCTACGTGGATGACCTCTAGGATGAATGCACAACAGCAAATACCATTCTGAAAAGGCTCAAAGATAATGCAGATCTGGCTGCCAGGTGGGTGGCTCAAGCTTTCCTGTAGATCAGTGGTAAGCTCAGTGGTAAGCGCAAGGCAAGGTTGTGGGTTCGATCCCAGTTGATTGCAGATACCTATGTAAAATGTATAGGATAATGCTTTGTAAGTTTTTGTGGCCCTCACTGCGGTACCTATATCCAGTATCCCAGAGCGAATTGCAAGGCCAAACAAACACTGTAAATATGGACTCTTTGCATATATCATGTTTTGGCCAATAAACATATTTAAAATTTAAGATGTGCTAACTTAAGATATACAGTATACCATAGAAACACGTGGCGAAATAATCTACAAATACAGAAGAAGCAAACTTTGCAAAACACAAAATTGATGATGGCAATGCCAATACTTTTGGTCACGACTCCATTATGTTAAACTGTGCAGCTCATTCACTCAGACGCAAAGAACAGCCAGATGACATGCTATGCAACTTAACAGCAGTATTTGCGAGTCCGCGTAGTCATATGGATCTATTGCAGCCGGAAACAAATTTCACTCTCAAAATAGATTAAAACAGAGTAAACTAACTGTGCGCCATAGATTAAACTCGCATACAAACAAGCACGACGGGAAACACACGAGTAAAGAAGGAATTGCCATCATCATGACAGCAATGTCCTATTTATTTCTTAGCTTTTTTAACTGTAGGCTTTATAACAACACTTTCAGCACTACTACCACCATATTAATTCCAACAACAACAATAATAATAATAGTGTTTTTTTACCTTTGAACAGTCTCTGCAAACTGAGCCCTTTGAAAGTCCGCAGCTAGACGTCTGATTTCCTCCCAATCGGCTTCCATGACTTTATATATTCAACAAAACCTTTGCACTCGAACTAATGAAGAATTTGATAATTGTTTAAAATGATCACAAACTCAAACAGCAGTCGCACTAAAAGCAAACACACGTCAGCAGCGACAAGTCAACGTCAGAGGGAAAAGCAAGAGGGACAATTTCTTCTTTGTTTTTTGGAGCCTCACATACCTAAATACTGCATTACCGCCATCTAGCGGCGATACATTTTATAGTCCATTCCAGTTTGTCGGTATATTAAAATAAGCAGCTCTACGTGTATAATTTGTGTCCAGTCCAGTGTGTCTTGAATTACTGCAAAACCTCAGGCTTATCCCATCATATATATATATATATATATTTTTTTTAACTGTGCCTACAATACTTTACATGTGAAAACATCAGTATATTTTGTTTAAATCTGAAGTTATAAACTTGTTTTATTTAAATTATTTAACACTTGCTAACATTAAATCTTTTAAAAATATATATCATTTGAACCAGTTTGTCCCATTTCAATTCTCTGGTATTTGGTAGAAATGTTGTCACTCACAGAATGGAACAAAATGATCATTTTACTTAAAAACATATCTCTAAATAGTCAATTTAGAAAAAGCAAAAATAGCTTTGGTATCTACATTTGGTGTGGCAGAAAATCAATAAAGCAGTGGCAATAATACAACTGGGATATTCTCATCAAGTGATCCAACCAAATTATTATTTGTATCTTTTCCATATGTTTGAGTGATTATATTTTTAGGTGTTATGAAGGTGTAGAATAGGATTATTTGTTTTACCATGACTTTAGAAATGGTGAAACCTGTAAATATATTTTTTTTGTCAAGAAATCACCTTCATTGAGGCTTAAGTGTGTGCTTTCTATAAATCACTTTCGGGGAGGGTCGAATGGAATGCTTTTGATCATGACTGCATGTTCTTCATTTATGTGGAGACTTTTTTGAAATCTTTTGGTTGCTGTTTAGGCCATAATTAAAATGACTCTTCATTTAAATGACTCTTCATTTAAAAGACTCTTACAAACAGTAGTTTAACAAATCCATCGATTATTCTTAGTTAAATTAATTCCTATGTGTTACTGCAATTCTTACGCTATTCATATGTATTACTGTAATCTTTTACAAACATCAGTGAAAATCATTCATGCTACTGAAAAACTTTTACAAACCATATGCAAAAATTCATTCATATGCAAGGCACGCTAAAAAAAGCCTCTTACACACACTAGTGCACTATTTAAGTGCACTACTGAGGCAACATATTTCAGGTTGATGAAAGATTTCAGTGTAGTTGAGCTTATTTCACAGGAAAAGGAAGCTTTATCTGGACATTTGTTTAGTTTGACTGATTGAGCTTCTTTGCGTTTTTAGATTGTCCCATAGTCTTTGTTGGTTAGGGTTATGGATTGGGTATGGAGGCGGGCTTTAGAGAATGCAATCAGTAAAAAATGTCTAGTAAATGCAATCAGAAGTGGGTGAGTCAAAATAGAGGAGTGACTGAACTAGGACGTGACAGCTAAACGCGTTGTGATACCTTACTTCTGGTATTTATCAAAAACAGGCAAAACCGACATCTTTCTGGCTTTATTTTTTTAATAGTAGAAAAACATGTGCGAAACACTTTAATTATTTTGTTACATATCCGTGCACAAATTTGGTCTAATATTAAATTCAACTGTAAATTGTGTTTATACATAAAATTAAATAAACGTTTGTCTTTTCTAAAGTTATGTTGTTTTTCATTGAGTTTATTGAGTTGGCTCATGCTATTTCAGTTAAACGGATTAAAAAATTGTTACAAGATTTCCAGTAAGCGAACACAGTGACATTTACATTTATTCATTTGGCAGACGCTTTTATCCAAAGCAACTTACAAGTGGTATTACAGTGGCACATTACTGCCTTGCTCAAGGGCACTTCAGTCATGACCTAAGATTCGAACCGGCAACCTTCTGATCACAAGCCCAATGCTCTAACCACAATTTGGGGACGCACCTGACCGTGACCAAAGTGGAAGCCCTGATACCTTTCCTCCACTTGCCCAATTGCACACTTCTTCGGGTCAGCCATCAGCCCGGCTCCTCTCAGCAAACCCAAACTGCCCTCAGGTGCTGCATATGCCGCTTCTAGTCATTACTATAGATGATTATATCATCCAAGTAAGCAGCGGCATATGCTGCATGCGACTGATGTAGGCGGTTCATGAGACGCTGAAAGGTGGCCGCAGCTCCGAATAAGCCAAACGGAAGTGTTACAAATAGGTGTAAACCGAACGGCATGGTGAAAGCTGTTTTTTCTTTGGATAAGGGAGATAAGGGGATCTGCCAATATCCTTTAGTCAAAGCCAGTGTCGAATAAAAACAAGCCGCACCTAGTCGATCAAGCAACTCGTCAATCCGCGGACCACGGCATTTACTTTTTGATAGTCAATGCAGAATCGCACTGAACTGTCTGTTTTAGGGACTAAAACTATCGGTCTCGCCCAAACGCTACAGGACTCTTCCATTACCCCATGTCGAACATAGCACCTTATTCCTTCTGAACAACCTTTTTTGTGTTCAGGTAACCGATATGCTGCTGGACGTCATACTTCTGTTATAACTTTGACAGAAGTAGTGAGCATGGTAAATTTGATCAAAACCCGACACCTGAAAGCGCGACTGTTCTCCGCACTTTGTGAGGAAATGGGAGCTGATCACACATCTGTGCTGTTTCACAGTGAAGCAAGGTGGCGCTCCCACGGCAAAGTGCTGGTGTGCATCTTTGAGCTCAGGGCAGAGATTCGGATATTCTTGGAGGAGGAGCGCATGAGGCTGCAAGCAAGTTCAGTGATGAACAATATCTGTTTAAACTGGCCTACCTCAGCAATATGTTTGGCAAGCTGAATTAACTAAATCTTCAGCTTCAAGGCAAAGACAAGCACCTACCTCACCTGGCAGACAAGATCAATGCATTCAGCCGAATGCTTGAGGTATGGGGCAGGGGCTTCGATCAGCAAAACATAGTGTGGTATTGTAAAGATGATTTAAGAATAATCCAGGCCACACGAGAGTAGTGAATCCGTAACTTTCTTTACTCAACTTTCTTCTTCTTTCGTACGTCATTACGTACGTAAGTCACGTCTCATCACGTGACAACAGCAAGCATTACTATTTACAACAGTATACCCAAATAGTAACATTGCACATTACTCATGAACACAACATTTTCCCTTTTTTTAAGAATACAAAGTGGATGGAGTAACTAGGCAGCAAAAGTAACCACTACACCTATACACTTATTAAACCAGTATAAATACAGGCATTTTTTTTTATTTCAGCAATCGTTAACCCAGTGCAACATGTAACAACAGTAGACAGACTGCAATAATACTGTTAATAGAACTTATTGGTTCAAGAAGAACAACATGGTATCATAATAAACAAAGTGCATGCAATCAGATATGTAGCAATTTATTGAATCTAAGTGACATAGTCATTTAGCCAACTGGGTTTGTGAACATTACGTGTAGGCCTAGGACTATTTGCACAGTTACCAGTGTTCTCAACAGGGGCTGTTGTTGTACATGGGAATGCAGTGAGTTTGGAAGCATTCCACGTTTTTTTCCATCACTAAGAACATATGTACCCACCCCCAGTTGTTTGTGAACTGTGAGAGGATCTGTGAATTTCCTGTGCCCCTTAGGAACATGCAGATGGTTCCGTACTCTGATTTGATCCCCCACCTGAAAGGTTTCCAGGGTTGATGTTGTTGGATGGCCAGTTGGACAGTATTTTTGAGTACACGGTTAAACCGCTCCATAGCACCATTAGCCGCTGGGTAGTAGAGAGACGAACGATGGTGACGAATGTTCAGTTTTGTTTAGAAAATCAGAAAAGGCAGCAGATGTAAACTGAACCCCATTATCAGTCACTATGCTCAAGGGGTTGCCATGGCGACTGAATACCGAAGACAGAAATTAAATCACAGAGTCAGTAGTGATGGTATGGGTAAAGGAGACCTCAGGCCATTTGCTGTAATAATCAGTCAAGGTTATAGCAAACCTGCAATCAGAAGCTGCAGTGTCAAATGGTCCGACCATGTCCACAGCAACTTTCTGCCATGGTCCGTCCGGCAGCGGCACTGGCTGAAGAGGGGCAGGATGTGACTTCACGGTTTTATCATTAAGTTGACAGACATTGCAGGAACGGACAGTATCGGGAACTTGAGCGTCCATCCCAGGCCACCAATAGACCGCGCGAAGGCATTGTTTAGTTCTCACCTCCCCTTGGTGTCCTTCATGCGCAATGGCTACCAGCGTATGGCGAAGAGCGGCAGGTACATAAGCTGTGTGCCTCGAAAGACGAAGTTGTCCTTAACAGATAGTTCCAGTCGCACACGATAGTACGGCAACAACTCAGCCTTCAGTCCTTTGGAAGAAGGAGGCCAACCAATTGAAATCTGTGAAGGAAGCTGGGTTAGTGCAGGGCAAGTAGAACAAGCAGCATCAACATCAGCAACAGACAGAGGATTGCAGGTGGCAGACAGGTAAGCAACAAACTCCTCTTCCACATCATCATCATGAGCTAAAGCAACAGCATTGTCTGATGAAGCAGGCAAGGGCACACGTGACAGATAATCAGCAGGAGCATTTTGGGAACCTGGACGATATATTACATCATAATTAAATGACAGTAAGTGTGCAGACCATCTAGCTACACGAAGTCCAGCACGACCAACGCCTTTTGTGGTGAGAAGGGTTGTCAGGGCTGGTGATCTGTCCGCAGAGTGAACCGGCAGCCCCACAGGTAAGTGCGCCACTTCTCAACGGCCCACCCGCACGCCAGCACTTCTTTTTCCACCGTGGCGTATTTACGCTCTGCAGCGGAGAGTGTGCGTGACGCAAAAGCAACAAGTAGGTTCGATGCCATCCGGACTGACCTGGGAGAGCACGCCGCCCAGACCATAATCAGAAGCATCTGAGGAGACAATGGTATGCATCGTGGGGTCAAATAACGCCAGAGAAGGGCTGTTTGCAAGCAGTTGTTTCACTTTGTTCAAGCTTTGGTCAGCCACCTCTGACCAGCTGAATCCGTCTGGAGCTTGTAGGCAAGCACGTACCGGAGCTACCACAGTGGCAAAATCAGGAATGAACTTACTGTACCATGACATAAGTCCAAGTAAGGAGCGTAAGGTAGATTCATCCGAAGGTGCAGGGGCATTGAGTATGGCCTGTAAGCGCGACTCATCAGGCCTAAGGCCATCTGCTGACACTATATGTCCTAAGAACAGCAGGCTGGATTGACGAAAACGACTCTTGTCTTTATTGAGTTGTAAGCCGGCTGCTTCTAGACGCTGTAAGACCACTTTAAGTGTTTTGTCGTGTGAAGACATGTCGCGTCTGTGGATGATGATGTTGTCCAAGTAATTTTCAACTCCTGACAAGCCAGCAAGGACAATGGACATAATTTTCTGAAAAGCTGCAGGTGCTGAGGCTAATCCATAAGGAACACGGCAGAATCGGTAAGTAGTATAATCATATACTATGTGTCAAAAATGTTTTGATTGATTTATGACCCTCCTGGCAAAGGCCTGTCATCCTGACAGGCTGTCACTCAAATGGTTCTTTTACGGGCTGTCAATCTTACTGACATTTTATGTTTTATGACTGTTGTAGGGCTCCTATGGCCCTCCCCCCTTCCTACAGTGGTAGCCCCCAACACCTTTTCAAAACCTGCTTTTTCTATCAGGACACCTGCTGTGAAATGTGTTTTTGAGTAAATTTAGAGAGAGTTAGAGATCATGTAAAATGTGTGATTGTGACATAGGTTTTGAAAACATTTATTTTGTTTTTATTTTGTTTTATGGCTTTTTATCTGTTAGATGTGTGATTGTGACATAGTTTTTGTAAACATTTATTTTGTTTTATTTTGTTTTATGGCTTTTAATCTGTTAGATGTGTGATTGTGACATAGATTTTGTAAACATTTATTTTGTTTTTATTTTGTTTTATGGCTTTTAATCTGTTAGATGTGTGATTGTGACATAGATTTTGTAAGAGTGATTTTGTTTTTAGTTTGTTTAATCTGTTAGATGTGTGATTGTGACATAGATTTTGTAAACATTTATTTTGTTTTTATTTTGTTTTATGGCTTTTAATATGTTAGATGTGTGATTGTGACATAGTTTTTGTAAGAGTGATTTTGTTTTTAGTTTGTTTTAATCTGTTAAATGTTTGGTTGCGACATGGGTTTGTAAACATTTATTTTGTTTTTATTTTGTTTTATGGCTTTTAATCTGTTAAATGTGTGGTTGTGACATAGATTTTGTAAACATTTATTTTGTTTTACTGTTTTTAATCTGTTAGATGTGTGATTGTGACATGGGTTTGTAAACATTTATTTTGTTTTTATTTTGTTTTATGGCTTTTAATATGTTAGATGTGTGATTGTGACATAGTTTTTGTAAGAGTGATTTTGTTTTTAGTTTGTTTTAATCTGTTAAATGTTTGGTTGCGACATGGGTTTGTAAACATTTATTTTGTTTTTATTTTGTTTATGGCTTTTAATCTGTTAAATGTGTGGTTGTGACATAGATTTTGTAAACATTTATTTTGTTTTTATTTTGTTTTACGGTTTTTAATCTGTTAGATGTGTGATTGTGACATAGTTTTGTAAACATTTATTTTGTTTTTATTTGTTTTATGGCTTTTAATCTGTTAGATGTGTGATTGTGACATAGTTTGTAAACATTTATTTTGTTTTTATTTTGTTTTATGGCTTTTAATCTGTTAGATGTGTGATTGTGACATAGTTTTGTAAGAGTGATTTTGTTTTAGTTTGTCTTATGGCTTTTAATCTGTTAAATGTGTGATTGTGACATAGTTTTGGTAAGAGTGATTTTGTTTTTAGCTTGTTTAATCTGTTAAATGTTTGGTTGTGACATGGGGTTTGTAAACATTTATTTTGTTTTTATTTTGTTTTATGGCTTTTTATCTGTTAGATGTGTGATTGTGACATAGTTTTTGTAAGAGTGATTTTGTTTTTAGTTTGTTTTAATCTGTTAAATGTTTGGTTGCGACATGGGTTTGTAAACATCTATTTTGTTTTTATTTTGTTTTATGGCTTTTTAATCTGTTAGATGTGTGATTGTGACATAGTTTTTGTAAACATTTTATTTTGTTTTTATTTTGTTTTATGGCTTTTTATCTGTTAGATGTGTGATTGTGACATAGATTTTGTAAGAGTGATTTTGTTTTAGTTTGTTTTATGGCTTTTAATCTGTTAGATGTGTGATTGTGACATAGTTTTGTAAACATTTATTTTGTTTTTATTTTGTTTTATGGCTTTTAATCTGTTAAATGTGTGATTGTGACATAGGTTTTGTAAGAGTGATTTTGTTTTTAGTTTGTTTTATGGCTTTTAATCTGGTAAATGTGTGGTTGTGACATAGGTTTTGTAAGAGTGATTTTGTTTTTAGTTTGTTTTATGGCTTTTAATATGTTAAATGTGTGGTTGTGACATAGATTTTGTAAACATTTATTTTTGTTTTATGGCTTTTTATCTGTTAGATGTGTGATTGTGAACTAGGTTTTGTAAAGAGTGGTTTTAATAACTTCTAATAAATGTAAGTGTAAAGCCCGACAACTTTTGTATTAACTAAACTCAAATGTTAAAACAACAACTTAAGATATGTAACATGGTAACACAAAACCGTATATTCACCTTTCAAGTAATAAGATTACTTTCAAGTAATAAGGCTAAAACCTAGGGTAGCATCAAATCTTTTAAATGAAGAACTTTCTAAAAGCTAATCATATACTATGTGTCAAAAATGTTTTGATTGATTTATGACCCTCCTGGCAAAGGCCTGTCATCCTGACAGGCTGTCACTCAAATGGTTCTTTTACGGGCTGTCAATCTTACTGACATTTTATGTTTTATGACTGTTGTAGGGCTCCTATGGCCCTCCCCCCTTCCTACAGTGGTAGCCCCCAACACCTTTTCAAAACCTGCTTTTTCTATCAGGACACCTGCTGTGAAATGTGTTTTTGAGTAAATTTAGAGAGAGTTAGAGATCATGTAAAATGTGTGATTGTGACATAGGTTTTGTAAACATTTATTTTGTTTTTATTTTGTTTTATGGCTTTTTATCTGTTAGATGTGTGATTGTGACATAGTTTTTGTAAACATTTATTTTGTTTTATTTTGTTTTATGGCTTTTAATCTGTTAGATGTGTGATTGTGACATAGATTTTGTAAACATTTATTTTGTTTTTATTTTGTTTTATGGCTTTTAATCTGTTAGATGTGTGATTGTGACATAGATTTTGTAAGAGTGATTTTGTTTTTAGTTTGTTTAATCTGTTAGATGTGTGATTGTGACATAGATTTTGTAAACATTTATTTTGTTTTTATTTTGTTTTATGGCTTTTAATATGTTAGATGTGTGATTGTGACATAGTTTTTGTAAGAGTGATTTTGTTTTTAGTTTGTTTTAATCTGTTAAATGTTTGGTTGCGACATGGGTTTGTAAACATTTATTTTGTTTTTATTTTGTTTTATGGCTTTTAATCTGTTAAATGTGTGGTTGTGACATAGATTTTGTAAACATTTATTTTGTTTTACTGTTTTTAATCTGTTAGATGTGTGATTGTGACATGGGTTTGTAAACATTTATTTTGTTTTTATTTTGTTTTATGGCTTTTAATATGTTAGATGTGTGATTGTGACATAGTTTTTGTAAGAGTGATTTTGTTTTTAGTTTGTTTTAATCTGTTAAATGTTTGGTTGCGACATGGGTTTGTAAACATTTATTTTGTTTTTATTTTGTTTATGGCTTTTAATCTGTTAAATGTGTGGTTGTGACATAGATTTTGTAAACATTTATTTTGTTTTTATTTTGTTTTACGGTTTTTAATCTGTTAGATGTGTGATTGTGACATAGTTTTGTAAACATTTATTTTGTTTTTATTTGTTTTATGGCTTTTAATCTGTTAGATGTGTGATTGTGACATAGTTTGTAAACATTTATTTTGTTTTTATTTTGTTTTATGGCTTTTAATCTGTTAGATGTGTGATTGTGACATAGTTTTGTAAGAGTGATTTTGTTTTAGTTTGTTTTATGGCTTTTAATCTGTTAAATGTGTGATTGTGACATAGTTTTGGTAAGAGTGATTTTGTTTTTAGCTTGTTTAATCTGTTAAATGTTTGGTTGTGACATGGGGTTTGTAAACATTTATTTTGTTTTTATTTTGTTTTATGGCTTTTTATCTGTTAGATGTGTGATTGTGACATAGTTTTTGTAAGAGTGATTTTGTTTTTAGTTTGTTTTAATCTGTTAAATGTTTGGTTGCGACATGGGTTTGTAAACATCTATTTTGTTTTTATTTTGTTTTATGGCTTTTTAATCTGTTAGATGTGTGATTGTGACATAGTTTTTGTAAACATTTTATTTTGTTTTTATTTTGTTTTATGGCTTTTAATCTGTTAAATGTGTGATTGTGACATAGGTTTTGTAAGAGTGATTTTGTTTTTAGTTTGTTTTATGGCTTTTAATCTGGTAAATGTGTGGTTGTGACATAGGTTTTGTAAGAGTGATTTTGTTTTTAGTTTGTTTTATGGCTTTTAATATGTTAAATGTGTGGTTGTGACATAGATTTTGTAAACATTTATTTTTGTTTTATGGCTTTTTATCTGTTAGATGTGTGATTGTGAACTAGGTTTTGTAAAGAGTGGTTTTAATAACTTCTAATAAATGTAAGTGTAAAGCCCGACAACTTTTGTATTAACTAAACTCAAATGTTAAAACAACAACTTAAGATATGTAACATGGTAACACAAAACCGTATATTCACCTTTCAAGTAATAAGATTACTTTCAAGTAATAAGGCTAAAACCTAGGGTAGCATCAAATCTTTTAAATGAAGAACTTTCTAAAAGCTGATACCAGAGCAAGTCTATCTTGGGAGATCTATATGTTTGTTAAACATTTAAACCCCCCATTAACAGCGTTTCGCAAGACACATCGTCTGTATAAGTGGCCATTTCCCTGCATGCTATAGGCATTTTTAAGTTTATTAGTAGTTTTTTTCATTTAAGTCTAGATTTTTACATTTAAAAGATGTTCTTATGTCTAACACACAATCCTGAACAAAATTAGTCAGATCTGTCTGAAAAAAGAAGATTTTACACATATAGAAAATACGGTGGTAATTGCAGAGTGGTCTTCTCTAGCTATTATTTTTAATATTTCTGTTGGTTTGTGTCAGAAAATAAAAGTATATTCAATACACGTATTGAGTGAAAAGCATGCAACATAAGAATCGTCTGACAATTAAATAAAACATCCCCTGTTGATTCATCTTATACTTTGTTTGTGTAAAGTTTAGATCTGAAGCAAGCCTTTTGTTAAATACTTTCAAATAAAATTCTCAATGTAATAATGTAAAATGTAAACATTTACCGCCTAGCTTCCTTGGTTTCTTTGCTATCAGACGTTCAACATGAAATAATGGCAATAATGGTTTGAAACTAAAAACTAAAACATTTACTGTAGTCTCAGTCTTTTGCAGGCTCATGAATTAAGCTGTGAAAAGTGGATGGGGGGTGTTTTTGAGCTCCCCCAAAAACCTATTACCATAAACACAGCTACATTTCTTTAAACAGAAGCTACATT
Source organism: Barbatula barbatula (assembly GCF_947034865.1). Taxonomy (NCBI): domain Eukaryota; kingdom Metazoa; phylum Chordata; class Actinopteri; order Cypriniformes; family Nemacheilidae; genus Barbatula; species Barbatula barbatula. Next base: position 19,537,181 of record NC_136778.1, on the reverse strand, counting down.
TAAACCCCAACGCTGTGACACAGTCTGTACTCAACAGGATGCGTAGAAGTTATTTGACTAGGTAGTCAATCTAGAATTTTGAAAAGAGTACTAAACAATTGTATTTTAACCTTGATTCAGAACTAAACTAGCACTAACCTTTTTGTAGATCTCTCAAGATCTTCCGAAACTAAACATTTATTATATAAAACAGTGTAGAACTAAACAAATTGAAGATATTTACTAGGGTTTTCTCTCATTCCATGTTTTAAAAGTTTAACCATAAACCTTGTTTGATTTGATTTACAAACATGAAAACACAAACCTTATTGGTTCATTGTCTTAAGCCTATACCATTCTTAGAACGCATCCCTTATAGGTGCTAACAAAAACAATATCACATTCCTCCATGACCAAGAAGAACATGTCAGGCATGACTTTGAGTGTAGGATAGATGGACAGCGACAGGGATACAACAACAAAAGTCGTAAAACAAATGGCAACAAGACTGACGGGCCATCTATCTATCTAGATTGACTACCTAGTCAAATAACTTCTACGCATCCTGTTGAGTACAGACTGTGTCACAGCGTTGGGGTTTAAATGTAGCTTCTGTTTAAAGAAATGTAGCTGTGTTTATGGTAATAGGTTTTTGGGGGAGCTCAAAAACACCCCCCATCCACTTTTCACAGCTTAATTCATGAGCCTGCAAAAGACTGAGACTACAGTAAATGTTTTAGTTTTTAGTTTCAAACCATTATTGCCATTATTTCATGTTGAACGTCTGATAGCAAAGAAACCAAGGAAGCTAGGCGGTAAATGTTTACATTTTACATTATTACATTGAGAATTTTATTTGAAAGTATTTAACAAAAGGCTTGCTTCAGATCTAAACTTTACACAAACAAAGTATAAGATGAATCAACAGGGGATGTTTTATTTAATTGTCAGACGATTCTTATGTTGCATGCTTTTCACTCAATACGTGTATTGAATATACTTTTATTTTCTGACACAAACCAACAGAAATATTAAAAATAATAGCTAGAGAAGACCACTCTGCAATTACCACCGTATTTTCTATATGTGTAAAATCTTCTTTTTTCAGACAGATCTGACTAATTTTGTTCAGGATTGTGTGTTAGACATAAGAACATCTTTTAAATGTAAAAATCTAGACTTAAATGAAAAAAACTACTAATAAACTTAAAAATGCCTATAGCATGCAGGGAAATGGCCACTTATACAGACGATGTGTCTTGCGAAACGCTGTTAATGGGGGGTTTAAATGTTTAACAAACATATAGATCTCCCAAGATAGACTTGCTCTGGTATCAGCTTTTAGAAAGTTCTTCATTTAAAAGATTTGATGCTACCCTAGGTTTTAGCCTTATTACTTGAAAGTAATCTTATTACTTGAAAGGTGAATATACGGTTTTGTGTTACCATGTTACATATCTTAAGTTGTTGTTTTAACATTTGAGTTTAGTTAATACAAAAGTTGTCGGGCTTTACACTTACATTTATTAGAAGTTATTAAAACCACTCTTTACAAAACCTAGTTCACAATCACACATCTAACAGATAAAAAGCCATAAAACAAAAATAAATGTTTACAAAATCTATGTCACAACCACACATTTAACATATTAAAAGCCATAAAACAAACTAAAAACAAAATCACTCTTACAAAACCTATGTCACAACCACACATTTACCAGATTAAAAGCCATAAAACAAACTAAAAACAAAATCACTCTTACAAAACCTATGTCACAATCACACATTTAACAGATTAAAAGCCATAAAACAAAATAAAAACAAAATAAAATGTTTACAAAAACTATGTCACAATCACACATCTAACAGATTAAAAAGCCATAAAACAAAATAAAAACAAAATAGATGTTTACAAACCCATGTCGCAACCAAACATTTAACAGATTAAAACAAACTAAAAACAAAATCACTCTTACAAAAACTATGTCACAATCACACATCTAACAGATAAAAAGCCATAAAACAAAATAAAAACAAAATAAATGTTTACAAACCCCATGTCACAACCAAACATTTAACAGATTAAACAAGCTAAAAACAAAATCACTCTTACCAAAACTATGTCACAATCACACATTTAACAGATTAAAAGCCATAAAACAAACTAAAACAAAATCACTCTTACAAAACTATGTCACAATCACACATCTAACAGATTAAAAGCCATAAAACAAAATAAAAACAAAATAAATGTTTACAAACTATGTCACAATCACACATCTAACAGATTAAAAGCCATAAAACAAATAAAAACAAAATAAATGTTTACAAAACTATGTCACAATCACACATCTAACAGATTAAAAACCGTAAAACAAAATAAAAACAAAATAAATGTTTACAAAATCTATGTCACAACCACACATTTAACAGATTAAAAGCCATAAACAAAATAAAAACAAAATAAATGTTTACAAACCCATGTCGCAACCAAACATTTAACAGATTAAAACAAACTAAAAACAAAATCACTCTTACAAAAACTATGTCACAATCACACATCTAACATATTAAAAGCCATAAAACAAAATAAAAACAAAATAAATGTTTACAAACCCATGTCACAATCACACATCTAACAGATTAAAAACAGTAAAACAAAATAAATGTTTACAAAATCTATGTCACAACCACACATTTAACAGATTAAAAGCCATAAAACAAAATAAAAACAAAATAAATGTTTACAAACCCATGTCGCAACCAAACATTTAACAGATTAAAACAAACTAAAAACAAAATCACTCTTACAAAAACTATGTCACAATCACACATCTAACATATTAAAAGCCATAAAACAAAATAAAAACAAAATAAATGTTTACAAAATCTATGTCACAATCACACATCTAACAGATTAAACAAACTAAAAACAAAATCACTCTTACAAAATCTATGTCACAATCACACATCTAACAGATTAAAAGCCATAAAACAAAATAAAAACAAAATAAATGTTTACAAAATCTATGTCACAATCACACATCTAACAGATTAAAAGCCATAAAACAAAATAAAAACAAAATAAATGTTTACAAAATCTATGTCACAATCACACATCTAACAGATTAAAAGCCATAAAACAAAATAAAACAAAATAAATGTTTACAAAAACTATGTCACAATCACACATCTAACAGATAAAAAGCCATAAAACAAAATAAAAACAAAATAAATGTTTACAAAACCTATGTCACAATCACACATTTTACATGATCTCTAACTCTCTCTAAATTTACTCAAAAACACATTTCACAGCAGGTGTCCTGATAGAAAAAGCAGGTTTTGAAAAGGTGTTGGGGGCTACCACTGTAGGAAGGGGGGAGGGCCATAGGAGCCCTACAACAGTCATAAAACATAAAATGTCAGTAAGATTGACAGCCCGTAAAAGAACCATTTGAGTGACAGCCTGTCAGGATGACAGGCCTTTGCCAGGAGGGTCATAAATCAATCAAAACATTTTTGACACATAGTATATGATTATACTACTTCGGTACAGTCCATCATGAGTAATAAAAGCTGTTAGGTCGCGACTGTCCTCGTGCAGCGATACCTGGTAGTACTGAAAACACTAGACCCGTTTAGAGCAGCGAGTAATTCATCCATGTCCGGTAATGGAAAAGAGTCCACGATTACAGCTTTGTTTGGCTCTCTGAGGTCAACACATATCCTGATTTGCCACGACATTTTCTGTGTGACAACAATCGGTGAAACCCAGGCAGAGGCATCGATGTGTTCTATTACTCCAGCTGCTTGTAAGCACTGTAATTCCACCGACACAGCGCTTCGTACTGAAAGTGGCAGGCGGCGAAGTTTGTGGCATACCGGTGTGACAGTTTCATCCAGCTTCACGCGGTGTACGAAATTTGTAACATGTCCAAACTCAGTTAGATCAGCAGTAGAGCACTGTGACACTGGCATAGGAGCCAACTCAGAAAGGCCATGAGGAGGCACTACTTGGTTGTTCTCAATCCTTACATGTAATGCAGACATAAGGTCCCTCCCCATTAGTGGTGTGCCTTTGTCAACAATGAAAAAGGTAGCAGGATCTTTGTGATCATGCAATGCCATTCAGGCAATGAAGTAGTACAGCTCTCCGTCTGTCATCCGGCCAAGCATCCCCTGTAGCGTCGATAACACGCAGATAGTTATCAAAGATGCGCAGCCATGTGGTGAACGGCATTGCAGGCTCGCCGGGGCAAGGCAGGAAAAAACTCGGAAATGGTACGTTGGCAACAGCCATCTTCGCAACCAGAAATAGCAGAAAGTAAAAATATGTAATCCTCGTCGCCAATTTGTGGTATTGTAAAGATGATTAAAGAACAATCCAGGCCACTTTCTTTACTCAACTTTCTTCTTCTTTCGTACGTCATTACGTACGTAAGTCACGTCTCATCACATGACAACAGCAAGCATTACTATTTACAACAGTATACACAAATAGTAACATTGCACATTACTCATGAACACAACACTTAGATGTCTTTGAGAACCTGAGTGAAGTTGCTGAAAACACTGATTCTGGAGCCACCACAGTTAACCCTTGTATAAAGCAGCACATCTCTTCCCTCAAAGAATTGTTTCAAAAATACTTGCCGAACAACAGTGCTCAGTATGCCTGGGTTATGGATCCATTCAATGCAGCAGGTTGGTATTTTGACATTTTATTGAATTATACTCATATTGTGGCAGGCATAAAACGAGACAGACACAGTACTATACAATTTTAGCCCCGGAGGGTGATTTATTGGAGGGGTTTGGTGTAGTGACGACTTCTGGAGAGAAGGCCGTGGGGAAGTCAGGCGCGTCCTCAATCCTGTGAAGTCCTGGGGGTGCTCGTGCATCAAAAGGGAATTAGGTGAGAGTCCCGTGGAAGAAAACCGTGCTGCTGCAGATCGTCACTCGCTGGTGTCTGTAAAGGGAAGAAAACCAGAGGTTAGTCATCCGAGTCCCTGCTGAGAACAAGCTCACCCTTTCTTCTTCTTCCTCTGCTTATAAAGGGTGAGCTTGATGGGGATCAGGTGGTGACGATCTGCAGGTGTGGCGGCTTGATTGCGCCGTTGCCTTGGCGACGCTGATTTGCCACTGGCCCGCTCGTCACACCCCCCCCCCCCCCCTAAGCGTTGACGTGGTACGGCGGCTCGCCCCGTACGGGACTAGGGGAGAGTGGGGGGGAGTAGGTGTCCCTGACCTTGATGTCCAAGCTGACCACATCCGGGAGAGACCGTCGGCATTGCCATGGGAGGCCCCCGCCCAATGTTTGACTGTAAAGTGGTAGTCCTGGAGCGCGAGGAACCACCTAGTCACCCTGGCGTTGGAGTCCTTCGCCTTGGCCATCCAGGTTAACGGTGCATGGTCTGTGACCAGGGTGAAGCTCCTTCCTAGCAGGTAATAGCGGAGCTCCAGGACTGCCCACCTTATGGCGAGGGCCTCCTTCTCCACTGTGGCATACCGGGTTTCTGCTGGGGTGAGCTTCCGACTGATATACAGGACCGGGTGTTCCCTCCCATCCTTGTCCTGGGACAGGACTGCTCCCAGCCCTGTATCTGATGCATCCGTTTGGAGTACGAAGGGGCAGCCAAAATCTGGGGCATGAAGGATGGGTGAAGAGGAAAGGGCCTTCTTCAGGGTCTGGAACGCCGCCTGGGCTTCGTCACTCCATATTACTTTCTCTGGCTGCCCCTTCTTGGTCAGGTCAGTCAGGGGGCTGGCTAGAGAGGAGAAGGCAGGGATGAAGCACCGGTAGTATCCAGCTAACCCGAGAAAAGCACGTACCTGGGTCTTTGTAGTGGGTCTGGGGGCCTTCTGGACGGCCTCAACCTTTTGGGGCTGTGGTTGGATAATCCCACGTCCCTCTCTGAATCCGAGGTAGCGGGCTTCCGCTAGACCCAGGTGGCATTTCCTCGGGTTTGCGGCCAGCCCTGCCTTTCGCAGATCAAGTAAGACCTTCCGGAGCCTCTCCAAATGTTCCTCCCAGCTCCCCGAGTGGACGACCAAGTCATCAAGGTAAGCCGCGGCATACGTTTGGTGAGGCCTCAACAGAATGTCCATCATACGCTGGAAAGTGGCAGGTGCCCCATGTAGGCCGAAAGGCAACACCCTGTTTTGCCAATGCCCTGAAGGTGTGCTGAACGCCGTTTTCTCCTTGGCCTCTGGGGAAAGGGGCACCTGCCAGTAGCCCTTGGTGAGGTCCAACGTTGAAATAAACCGAGCTTTCCCCAACCGGTCCAGCAGTTCATCCACTCGGGGCATGGGGTAGCTGTCAAATGTAGAGACCTCGTTGAGGCGCTGGAAGTCATTACAAAAGCGTAGTGTCCCATCTGGTTTCGGTACCATCACTATAGGGCTGGACACAGGGCTACGGGAGGGTTCAATCACCTGCAGTTCTTTCATCCGGGTAATTTCTTCCTCAATAGCCAGCCGACGAGCCTCTGGGACCCGGTAGGGCCGCAGCCGGACGATAACTCCCGGGGGCGTCCGAATCTCGTGTTGGATAATCCGAGTCTGCCCTGGTCGTTCCTGAAACACATCGGAGAACTGACGGACCAAGGCCTCTACGTCCCGCCTCTGGTCCGGGGAGAGCTGCTCCCCAACGTGAACTACTGGTGGTTCTGCCTCGGCAAAGGCCGCCATCTGTTGGGGCGGGGCCACCCACTTTTTTAGGAGGTTCACGTGGTAGAGTTGTTCAGTCTTTCGTCTGCCCGCATTCTCCACCACTGTGGCAGGCATAAAACGAGACAGACACAGTACTATACAATTTTAGCCCCGGAGGGTGATTTATTGGAGGGGTTTGGTGTAGAGACGACTTCTGGAGAGAAGGCCGTGGGGAAGTCGGCGCGTCCTCAATCCTGTGAAGTCCTGGGGGTGCTCGTGCATCAAAAGGGAAGTAGGTGAGAGTCCCGTGGAAGAAAACCACGCTGCTGCAGATCGTCACTCGCTGGTGTCTGTAAAGGGAAGAAAACCAGAGGTTAGTCATCCGAGTCCCTGCTGAGAACAAGCTCACCCTTTCTTCTTCTTCCTCTGCTTATAATAAAGTAAGCCTTTTTATTTATATTTCGGTCTGGAGCACCTGCTGATTTTGGGTCCGCTGAAGAGGAGTAGTTTATTGAGATGACATCTGACTCCACCCTGAGGCTCAGGTCTAAAGCTCAGAATCTTAGTGAATTCTGGTTTGGAGTGGAGAGGGAGAATCCACTCATCGGGCAGAGAGCTGTGTGCATTCTTCTTCCCTTTGCAACATCATATCCCTGTGAGATGGGCTTTTCAGCTGTTGCTTCACTGAAAACAAAGTACAGATCTCAGCTAAACATTGAGCATGGCTTGACAGTGTTATGAGGTTAGAGAAGACCCAAAAGCGAATCACAGTCAAATAGTCTTTTAATGGGAAAACAAGGGACTCGCCCGCAGTGGCAAACAAAACAGAAATCCTCCCGCAGATAATTAGATGAAAGCAACCGGAACAGCGTCCGTAAATGGGAGTAGAAAAGATAACTGATCTCTGGTCCCTCGGGAGAAGACGCAGCGGGCGAACAGCGGAACCCCGAAGCGGTAATGGCAAAACAGCAGTAACACTGAGTAGACACAGAGAACAGGTTAGAGCATAAACAGTAGTTCTTGCAACACAACGATACCCGTGAAGACAGGAGAGCTCGGACAGGGTAACTCCTTTCATAGGAGAAAAACAAACGATCTGACAAAGAGATAGAGAAAAGAGAGGAAAGAAGTAGCAAGTGTAATTATCGGGAAGAGAGTACAGGTGCGCGGAATCTGGCGGAAGGCAGGGGGAAACAAGAGACAGCTGGAGAAGAGTGTGTGATGAGTGCGTGCGTTAAGTAGGTGTGTGTGTAAAATACCGAATGTGATCAGGAGTGGGAAGCACAGGAAAGGAAGAAAGACTAGATCATAACAGACAGTGGCAGTGTTGAGACAATCTGCTGGGAGGTGTGGCTGCGTGCGCGTGATAGTTAGCAAAACACGCCAGAAAGCTTGACACAATAGAAGCTGCGCTTTGTTCAGCTTTGCAATGCAGCTAAGAACAGTGGAAGAAAGAAGTAATCGCTAAAGAATCACAGAATTAAAACTCATGGGAAAAGGAAACGAATTTAAGGGCTACCGGTAAGCTTACATCTCTTTACTGGACTCTGAGGACTGTAAATGTGATCGCTGGCTACGTAGTAGTCTGTGTGGACACTGTGTGGTCTGTTGAGAGAGATGCATTGTTAATTGCACTATTAATAGATTGAGACTAAAACATTTCTGTACAGAAATATTATTGTGCTAATCTACAGTAAAATCATTTGGAATGCTTGATTTCATTTAGGTTTGAATTTATGAATGAAATATGTCATATATAAATTCTGTGTAGAATGATCTAGGGTAAACAAAGAATAGCAGGTTAATTTAAGAAGAGGTGGGTCTGAAAGTAGAGCTGGCCTTCTGGTTATGCAATGCCTGATTTACACTGTTTACCTGGGCTTATAATTAATGAAGTAATGGTTAATCTATGTGTCAAATATATTCATCCTTTGCCTGAAGTTATTTGTTGTGTTTTATTGTATTTAATGGGAAATATTGAACTTTATTAAATTTGTTTAATTTTTGTACGTTTAAAGGTTTTTCACCTTCCTTGTTTACTGGTCAAATAAATTTAACGAGTGAAGTCCTGAGTCTGGTTGATTCCTTCCCTTTTTCAATTGTGGGAAACCGTGATTTTTTTTCTCGTTTGGCTCTCAATGGAGGCAGTCGCATTTTTCCTACTCCTGTCCTCCCCTTTTTTCCCTCCTGCTTGCTCTCCTGTCACGTCTCATCTTATCTATTGAGAGACTCTCTCTGCACTGCTCTGCAACTGAAAATTATGGATCTGATCAACTGGTCTCTCAACGCTATTGACACCATCTTGTCGACGAGAAGCTTGGGTTCGGGGGAACCTGACTGCCCTGATGGAACGTTCGCAGCTGGCTACACGATGGACGCGTGGGAGAGATGGCAGATCGTGTGTCTGGCACATCTTTCCATGGAGGACATTGAAGATATCTACCTATTCGGAACCATGATAACAGGTATTATGCTAATTGGATTAGGCTGTGCCCTGGATTATCGAGAAATTCTGAAAACGGGAACAGCTGTCCAAAGTCTCACAAGGATGCCCGTCATGATGGAAGCAGTGGGGAGAGCGGTCAGCACTGAAACTATTACTGAGACTATTAACCACAATATGGTTTCTATCACGGAGAATCTCACGACTTTGCAAAGAAAAATTTATGTTGTCGGAGACCAAAATGGACAAAGAGAGTAGCCGTGGAACTGGAATGCGGTTGCTCGCCCCAAGACTCAGGGCCGCTGCTAGCCATTTTGGTGCCCTAAGCATAATTCCATTATGATGCCCCCCCCCCCTCTTAAAGGTGCAAACTTTTCTGTTTCATTTATTTTTATTGATTTGCACACAAAAAAACAGTGAAGGCACTTGGACAACAATAGCAAACATATTTGTATACAACTTTTTAAAATTGTCTTTTTTCACAAAAATACAATAAATAAAGGAAAAAAGAAAAAAAGGACAAAAAAAAGAGGGCTGGAGTTAAGCCAAGCTAGCCTGGAAAAATTGCATAAATGGTTGCCACTTATTGCAAAATTTGGCGAGATTACCTTTCTTAGAATATCTTATTTTTTCCAGTTTTAGAAAAGACATGACATCAGTCATCCAGAGTATATTGGACGGGGCATTTGTTGCTTTCCAATTAAGAAGGAGAAGGCGTCTCACTATCAAGGAACTGAAGGCCAGGACCTCTAACTGTGCTGATGAAAAACGGCGGTATTCTTGAGGAGTACCAAAAATGGCTACGTGCGGAGAAATATCAATGGTCTTGAGGAGCGCTTTAGACATTGTGTCAAAATAAGTTCGCCAGATATTTCCTAGGGTTGGGCAAAAGAAAAACATATGTGCAAGATTACAAGGCGAACCAGAGCATCTGTCACAAACATCATCTGTATTAGGGAAAATTTGTGATAGTCGGGTTTTGGAATAGTGACATCTGAACACTACTTAACACTGTATTAAGGTCAAGCGGGCACAGATTGAGGCTTTGTGAATACCGTTCAAAACAGAGTCCCACCAGTCATCATCAAAGCCAAACCCAAATCTTTCTCCCAAGCCTCCTTTGTCCTAGTGATTAAATGATCATCATATGACTGGATAGTACCATAAACTTTTGAAATTAAAGATCTCTGTGAAAAATTCAACCGTAAAAGACTGTCCCATGTCTGCTCAGGAGGGATTTGAGGAAAATTAGGGAATGAGAGTTTTACGCAGTTCCTAATTTGAAAATACCTAAAAAGATGTGAAGGTGGGATGTCGAACTCGCTAGTTAGATCTGTGAAAGAACAAAAACCCTGTCTTTATAAAAATCCTTAAAACATTTCAGACCCTTATCATGCCATAAAGTGAAAATGGAATCGGTAAACGCAGGTTTGAACGCATAATTCCTTAACAGTGGACTTGATATGGTGGGAGTAAGAAATGTAAAATGCTTTCTAAATTGAAACCATATCTTTAATGTGGAAATGACCACTGGGTTGCTAGTAAAGCCAGAGGGGTTGACCGAAGCAACACCAGCCAGTATTGCCAGTAAAGAGGACGTGGGACATGATTGTATTTCCAACTGACACCAAGGTATGTTGATCAATTTCAGCCAAAATACAATTCTAGCTATATTCGTAGCCCAATAATAAACTTTGAAATCTGGTAGAGAAAGGCCACCATCAAATTTGCAATTCTGAAGTACTTTTAGCCTAACTCTAGGTGCCTTACCATTCCACAGAAAATTGGATATAACTGAAACAATGCTTTTGAAAAATCCTTTAGATAAAAATATAGGTAGGCACTGGAACAGAAACAAAAATTTTGGGAGAACATTCATTTTAACCACTTTAATTCTACCAATCAGGGAAAGGGGGAGGGAACCCCATCTTTGGAAATCAGCCTTAATTTCAGTTAAAAGGGGAGAAAAGTTGACATCATAAAGAGTTTTGTAGGACCTGGCCACATGAACCCCCAGATACTTAAATTCCGAAGGACTCAGTTTGAAGGGAATCTCAGATTGAGAGAGTTGATTTGCTAGTGAAGCACCGAATGGGTGGATTTCGTTATTTTGGACTATTATAATTTCAACACCGACTACGCCACCCTGGGAATTTCACCCAGGGAAATAATGGTCCAATAAGGACACAGGTTCGTTCCCACAAAGATACGACAGAGACGTGAATATAGAAAAATATAACAATAATTATTTTATTATTATGAATAGAATAAAAACACACAATTCAGGAGACAAGGGATTCATATAGATTCGAAACTAAACAAATGCAAACAAAAACAATAAGACAATCGGAGGGGACATGTCAGTTGACAGGGAGAAATGGCAACCTACTTCACTACAACTTCAACCGTACACTAATGTACGCACTTCACCACGAGCACGCGTGCATTCAGGTGACAGAACTTTAGCAGAATCAACTCACTCAGTGAACAGGTCAGCAATACCTCCTAGCTAGTCCAACAAAGTCCCAGTCGGTACTCAATTGTCACGTATCAAAATCAATAAACCAAATAGAAAAAGAAATATAAAATTAAATCAATAATAAAGCAACAACAGAATAACATACAATCACATTACACAATTCATCGACAATATACCACAAGATTCACTCCATAAGATCAAACTCACATTAACGCTTATTGTTCTCATGGACACACACACACACACACACACGCACACACACTCACGCTCGCACACACACACCTTTAGCAGCAACCAAACACACCCAGACACTCACATCCACTTAGAAGTTCATTCACTCACGATAATACCATACGAATCCCACAAACAGTCTTCCAGTTGAAACGGTGCGGAGGTGAGCAAACGCCACACGGATTTATGCTCTGGTGTCACAATCTCCCGATGTATGCGGGCTGGTCCAAACGGCCCGGCGACATTAATACTCGGATCTCACCAGCGCCCGAGGCCAAGTGCACGTAATACGGACTGGTCCAGAAACGCAGAATGAAGTGAGGCGAGGCAGGGCGGGACACCGCGGCAACGCACAACCAGGTGTCCAAGGCGACAAAGGGACCAAAAGGGAAAATAGCGCAAGAGGAAGAGGAAGCCCAGGTCCCGGTCTCAATCAGTTCACTGTAAGCACACGAACATATTAACAGCTCGCGATCACTTTGGCTATAACAGGGGGGAACAAGATATAAACAACAAGTCCTTTTACGGATACTCATTAAATCAATAATCCACCCACCTGATTATTAATGAATCAGTGTTTCAACATCAAATCACGATGGGCGAATTAGCTTTCCAAACATCGAACCACGATGGGTAAACAGCCCGGGAAGTGCACTAAAATGAACAAGGCGCATAAAGCCAATAGCTCTCCCCAAATTTAACATTCCTGTCTTCATGGTAACATACCCAAATGCTGTGCAGCTCCACTCACAGATTGTGCGGTTTAGATCCAAAGTCCCCATACGGGAGCAACTTCAGAGAACAGCCTCCAAGTTTGCAATAATCAACGCGCTTCTCAATGAACGCAGGAACATTCCTTATACGCACTCACGCACCCATAGCGCACCTGTATCTAATTAGGTGATCACCATTCAGTGCGTACTCAGGTTGTCACTACAATTAACTAGGCAGCTATGCCGGCTACAATCTACCCCCTCACTCTGGATCGACGTCCCGGCGATGACAACTCAGATCCATGGTCTAAAAACTGCTGTGACCGCATTGGATGTACCTTTTGCTGGCCTAGGGAGGCGATTCACGTTAGAATGCTGGCCCGCTGTAACTCGACTGGTATTCCTAACTGTATTTGCCACCTCACAAGGTAAGTCGACTGGTACAGGCCTCACCTCTCTCGCAACACACACAGGGGTTTCTGCTTGCACCACACCTGCCCTCAGGGGTGGAACAAGGTTTCCCAAAAGGTCCTGGGAACGAGCTTGACCCGTATACTCAGCACTCCCAGCACCCACTTCAACAACCCTCACTAGATCAACAGCTTCCTCCTCCAGATGAAGGGAACTCTCCTCCAGCGGAGAGGGATTCTCCTCTGTATCGGATCTGGGCTCCGATTCACCCGGGACCTCCATCTCGGACCCCAATCGGCCTTTAATCAATGAACGATGTACAGTTCTTACTTTGGTCAGGTCATTGGCAGGAGCAATAGTGTACACTACGCCACCTTCCTCGGGTGCTCGTAGGATCTGAAATACCACAGAGCTCCAGAGATCACTGATCTTATGACGGCCCCGAACCCCATAATTGCGAAGATACACGAACTGCCCTACCACGAGCGGAGCATCCCGAACTAATAAGTCATGGTGCTCTTTACGCTTCTTTGCAGCAACTCTCACTCGTTCTCGAGCTCCTTCAAAAGCTACCTGTAGACGGGTTTGGTGCTCCAACACCCACTCATGTATCTCACCTTCTATGGGCTCCGGAACGCTGCCCAGTAAAAAGTCCACAGGTTATCGTGCTTCCTGGCCAAACATTAAAAAATGTGGCGACTCTCCAGTTGTCTGGTGGAGGGTGGTGTTATAACAAAACATCACCTGAGGGAGACATGCTACCCAGTCTCGCTTTCTCGAGCTCGGAAGGGTTCGCAAAAGATTGTGGAGTGTCCGGTTAAACCGCTCACATTGCCCGTTTCCCGCTGGATGGTATGGGGTAGTTCGCGACTTAACGATGCCATAAAGAGCACATAGCTGGCGAATTAACCCAGACTCAAAATTACGACCCTGGTCTGAATGAAGACGCGCTGGGACCCCAAATTTAAAAAACCATTCAGTCACCAGCAGTCGTGCCACAGTCTCTGCCCGCTGATCCCGTGTTGGGACAGCGACTGTGTACTTACTAAAGATATCAGTCATTACCAGCACGTTCTCCACCCCTGAGCTAGATGGTTCTAAAATCGTAAAATCAATAGCAATAATCTTGTTAGGGCAGGAAGCCAACATATGGCCCATTGGTCCCCGGGCTGGTGGCCGCGTATCTTTTGCCACTTGGCAACGTTCACACTGCTGGCACCAAGCTGCCACCTCGGCTGCTTCACTAGGCCAGTAACATCGTTGCCGGACAAGTTCAAGGGTGCGTTCCACACCTTGATGGCCATGGTTTTGATGGAGTTGGGTCAAAACATCAGTCTTTAAAGTAGTTGGCAAAACCAACTGTAGTGCCTCCTCCTTACCATCGGGACGCCTCACCCTTCGGTACAAGACCCCATTTCGCTCTCTACAAGATGTTTCCACTGCCGTAACAGGACCAACCCATGTCTCGACAGCTTCCGTCGTTCTTCCGGACCAGGATATTTCCTGTTCGTCCAGAATACCAGGACTTCGCTTATCACTGGGTCAGCAGCCTGTAAGGACGCCAGTTCCACAGACGAATGGCCGGGGAACATAGACATGGTACACTGAGTGGCCTCAGCTACAAGATCCACTCCCATCGCTCTCCTCAACACAGATGGTATGGTGGTGCCAGAACCTAAGCCCCCTACTGCCACTGGAGAATGCAACCTAGACAAGGCATCTGCATTTGCATTACTCTTACCTGACCTATACTTGAGGTCGAAGTCAAAGGCAGCTAATTGAGCAGCCCACCGCTGTTCGACAGCACCCAGCTTGGCAGTGCCCAAGTGGCTAAGGGGATTATTATCAGTGTACACTATACACCTATTCCCCAGCAGATATTCTCTAAAGCGTTCAGTCATTGCCCACTTGAGTGCTAAAAACTCAAGCTTCATGGAGCTGTAATTGGACAGATTCCGCTCGTTAGGTCTAAGACTACGGCTGGCGTATGCAACTGGTCGCACCTTACCATCGCATTCCTGCGAGAGGACTGCCCCGAGCCCTCCATGGCTCGCATCCACCTCAAGGACAAACGGTTTAGCAAAGTCAGCGTATGCCAGAACAGGGGCACTAGTAAGTCTACTCTTTAATTCCTCAAAGTGCTCTTGGCACTCTCTACTCCAAGCACTAGAGAATGCCTCCCCTTGCTGCCCTGGCCTACGCTTGCTTCCAGTCAGCTCTCCTACTAACCGATGCAGAGGGGCCGCCGACGTTGCAAACCCATCCACAAAACGGCGGTAGTAGCTGGCAAAGCCAAGAAATGAGCGCAATTCTTTAACTGTAGAGGTCTGAGGCCACTGTCTCACCGCCTCAATCTTTTGAGGATCAGTAGCGACTCCTTTGCTTGAAATGATGTGACCCAAGTACCTTCCCTCAGGCTGGAAAAAGGCACACTTTTCCAGCTTCACCTTCAAATTCTCCCTCTCCAAACGCCTGAACACTACTTCTAACCGCTCCAGGTGCTGGCTAACAGAGGACGAGAATACTACAATATCGTCCAAATACAACAGAAGAGATTGATATTGTTGGTCTCCAAAGACCCGCTCCATTAGTCGCTGGAATGTAGAGGGAGCATTGCAGAGCCCGAATGGCATACGATTCCACTCAAATAACCCAAACGGGGTGCAAAAAGCGGTCTTTTGCCTATCTCCCTCACTGACGGGAACCTGAGTGTAACCACTAGCCAGATCTAATGTGGAGAACCAGCGGGCTCCCGACAGTGCATCCAGCGACTCTTCAATGCGGGGCAGTGGAAACGCATCTCTCCTGGTTTTAGCATTCAATTGACGGTAGTCCACGCATAAGCGTAGACTACCATCCTTCTTTTTCACCAGGACAATAGGGGACGCGTATGGACTGCAACTCTCCCTAATGACCTGGGACTCCAGCAACTGGTTTATGTGTGCCCGGACAGTCTCGTACTCTGAGGGGGGAATACGTCGGTGCCGCTGTCTCACAGGGATTTCATCTACCAACGGAATGTCATGAGAGATGAGATTCGTACAACCCAATACATTTTCATGGACTGCAAAAATTGACTGATACCGCTGCAGCAAGGCCCTAACCTTGCTCCGTTCCTCATTAGGTAATGAACCCAACTCGATGCCATCTATTGGTGCTTGCTCCGCAGGGAGAGCTATTGTTGAACCTGCAGTAATTGTATTAGACCGAACTTCTGTAACACCTGCAGGTAAACTAACCACATGTACGCAGCTTAACGAGCCCAAAACTTTGCGCGGGAAAAGCATGACATCTAAAGTACCAACATTGACTATTGGAACATAGACTGTGCCTTTGACAACACGGACCAATGCGGGCGACACCAACAGATTTTCTGGTAATCCGGACTCAGGGGGCTCAAGGAGTACTACTCCATCCGCAAATTGTTCTGAACAGGTCGCCGCTATTAACGTAATAGTACCGCCTATCACTCGCTGTGTCCCGGGACCACGCACCCTAACCCACCCTGAACAACTAGGGGGAGGATGAGCGTTTACTTGATGGCACTGTTGCAGGGCCTGCCTCACAGAAGGTACTCCAGCCACCGACGGGAAGTTAAAGAGTGCGGTACCATGCTGGCCAAACAACTGCTGGTAACACCGCCCCAGGACATTCATCCCTAATACACCAGGGGCTTGGACACCAATGCCTCCTGGAGGGTCCTTAACAACTAGAATGCCACAACTAGAGACTAAGTGCCCACATAATTCCACATTCAATTCCAAATAACCTATATATGGAATAGACAGCCCATTTGCAGCACGCAATTGCAGCCACTGGCAGGACTTCAAGCGATCTTGCCCCCAAGGTTAAAATTGTCCACGAAAACAGGTCTCTGTAATCGTAGACACCATTGACCCAGTGTCTATTAAACAAGACACAGCCACCCCACCAATAAGGACATCTAAGTGAGGACACGAAGACACCAATCGTGGTAGTGAACTTGAACTGTAATGAGTCTCTGAGCCGAAATTCTCCTGAACCGGATCGTGGCTCCGCGGCCCGGCGGGAACTAGTTTTCCGACTGTTGACCCAAACGAGGTTGCCTACCATCTGTTCGCAAATCAGCATGACGGGGTAGGTCCCTAGAATGAAAGGCCACTCGCTCCCCAACACATTCTTTAGCAATGTGTCCCGGTCTATGGCAACGCCTACATATAATCGGGCCACTACGAGCAGGTGGAACACGAGACGGTCCTTGCAACCTTGTGACACTTTGGGTGAGCTGCACAAGCTGCTTCTGCTGCGCCTTAAGCATCCCTCTTAATTCATTCAACTCAGAGCATGGAAGTGCGCCACCAACCCCCGTATATGCTCCTCCCCCCACTCCATACTGAAAGCTTTGGACAGACGGAACTGAATGGCTACGGCCTCTCGCACCCCCCGGGGTCCCTTCCTGTTCCCATCGTATAGCTTCACTTCGCACTTCCAGCAGGGTGGAATTTGGCTGACGACGAACGAGCTGCTTTAATTCTCGACGGAGGCTGCTCTCACGTACGTGTTCAACAAATTGATCTCGCAATAAAGAATCAGCATTTGGCAGACCACTGGGCGACCGCTGTTTAACCCTCTCTAGCAGACCCATGAGTGCCAAAGAAAACTCCAATAGGGTTTCTCCCTCATGCTGTCTCCTAGAGAAAAATTCTTCTTGTAAAGCCACATAGGACTGCGAGCAACCGTACAATTCACGCAACGCAAGAATTATTTTCTCCGGGTCTTCCCGCTCTATCACCGGGCGGTATCGAATTTCTTCCCGAGCTTCCCCTTCCAAATGATCAAATAAAATAAATGCGCGATCGGCAATGGACATATGACGAACCCTCATACAGGCATCCGCCTCATCAACCGATTCGTCTATAGCCATTCCCGTTCTACCATTGAATTTAGGGCACCTACGATCTCGTGGTATAAACACAAACCTCTCTGCAGCCTGAGCACCAGTATTTGCAGGCGGAGGATCAATAGGCAATGCTGATGGCGCATTGGACGGACCAGGTCTACGTTCAACAACATCCGCGATGGCCCGATCCTGCCTCAACTTCTCATTTTCAGCCCGTAACTGCAACACCAAATCTCGCAGTTCATGTAATTCCTCATCCATCTTTAAGAAATTAGTGAGACTTACCAACAAAGGGAAATAGGACACTCAGTGCACGCCGCCGCCCTGTTTCAACCAAAAATAATAATAATCACAACATTCACCCCACACAATATCAAAAGCAATTCACGTCTCAGCCCAAAAATCAATGTGGGACCCTGCCGACTACGCCAAAATGAAGCACCGAATGGGTGGATTTCGTTATTTTGGACTATTATAATTTCAACACCGACTACGCCACCCTGGGAATTTCACCCAGGGAAATAATGGTCCAATAAGGACACAGGTTCGTTCCCACAAAGATACGACAGAGACGTGAATATAGAAAAATATAACAATAATTATTTTATTATTATGAATAGAATAAAAACACGCAATTCAGGAGACAAGGGATTCATATAGATTCGAAACTAAACAAATGCAAACAAAAACAATAAGACAATCGGAGGGGACATGTCAGTTGACAGGGAGAAATGGCAACCTACTTCACTACAACTTCAACCGTACACTAATGTACGCACTTCACCACGAGCACGCGTGCATTCAGGTGACAGAACTTTAGCAGAATCAACTCACTCAGTGAACAAGGGTACCCAGTAATTTAGACCTAGAGGGGTCAGCAATACCTCCTAGCTAGTCCAACAAAGTCCCAGTCGGTACTCAATTGTCACGTATCAAAATCAATAAACCCAATAGAAAAAGAAATATAAAATTAAATAAAAAATAAAGCAACAACAGAATAACATACAATCACATTACACAATTCATCGACAATATACCACAAGATTCACTCCATAAGATCAAACTCACATTAACGCTTATTGTTCTCATGGACACACACACACGCACACACACTCACGCTCGCACACACACACCTTTAGCAGCAACCAAACACACCCAGACACTCACATCCACTTAGAAGTTCATTCACTCACGATAATACCATAGGAATCCCACAAACAGTCTTCCAGTTGAAACGGTGCGGAGGTGAGCAAACGCCACACGGATTTATGCTCTGGTGTCACAATCTCCCGATGTATGCGGGCTGGTCCAAACGGCCCGGCGACATTAATACTCGGATCTCACCAGCGCCCGAGGCCAAGTGCACGTAATACGGACTGGTCCAGAAACGCAGAATGAAGTGAGGCGAGGCAGGGCGGGACACCGCGGCAACGCACAACCAGGTGTCCAAGGCGACAAAGGGACCAAAAGGTAAAATAGCGCAAGAGGAAGAGGAAGCCCAGGTCCTGGTCTCAATCAGTTCACTGTAAGCACACAAACATATTAACAGCTCGCGATCACTTTGGCTATAAAAGGGGGGAACAAGATATAAACAACAAGTCCTTTTACGGATACTCATTAAATCAATAATCCACCCACCTGATTATTAATGAATCAGTGTTTCAACATCAAATCACGATGGGCGAATTAGCTTTCCAAACATCGAACCACGATGGGTAAACAGCCCGGGAAGTGCACTAAAATGAACAAGGCGCATAAAGCCAATAGCTCTCCCCAAATTTAACATTCCTGTCTTCATGGTAACATACCCAAATGCTGTGCAGCTCCACTCACAGATTGTGCGGTTTAGATCCAAAGTCCCCATACGGGAGCAACTTCAGAGAACAGCCTCCAAGTTTGCAATAATCAACGCGCTTCTCAATGAACGCAGGAACATTCCTTATACGCACTCACGCACCCATAGCGCACCTGTATCTAATTAGGTGATCACCATTCAGTGCGTACTCAGGTTGTCACTACAATTAACTAGGCAGCTGTGCCGGCTACACTAGGTCATTAACCAGGTAACATTCGCTCTTCGAGACATTGATCTTGTATCCCGAAAACGAACCGAATCTATGAAAAAAAGAAAGGATAACAGGACACGCCCCTGCAGGATTTGTGATATACAATAGCAGGTCATCAGCATATAAAGAAAGTTTGAATTCGACACGGGAACGCGTAATGCCGTTAAAAATGGGGAAAGACCTAAAATAAATGGACAGAGGTTCTATTGCGAGAGCAAAGAGGAGGGGAGATAGGGGACTACCTTGTCTACAGCCACGGTTTAAGGAAAAATAACTAGATTGAACATTATTAGTTGTGATACTGACGCAAGGCGATGTATAGAGAAGGTGTATCCATGATATAAAAACATTACTGAAACCAAATTTTGTCAAAACTGCAAACAAGTAATTTAAAATATATAACTCTGTCGAACGCCTTCTCTGCGCCAACAGAGATTACAACTTCTGGAGTGGCCGCGGTTCCTTTCGAGTAGATAACATTTAATAAAGTACGGACATTTTAAAAAAGTTGACGTCCTTTTATGAAGCCAGTCTGCTCCTGAGATATAATAGTTGGGAGCACCTTCTCTAGACGACGTGCCAAAGCTTTCGCGAGAACTTTTGTATCGACATTCGTCAAAGAGATAGGTCTATAAGAAGTACAGAGTTCGGGATTCTTGCCCTTTTTCAGAAGAACGCTAATAGAAGCCTGTCTCAAAGTGAAAGGAAGAGAGCCATTTGACAGGGACTCTACATAAACAGCATGTAATAACGGGATGAGTTAATTTACGAAATGCTTTGAAAAATTCAACCGGGAACCCGTCTGGCCCAGGTGCCTTATTATTTTGCATATTTTGTAGAGCCAATGTAAGTTCTTGCGTAGTCAGTGGAGAGTCCAACTGATTAATTGCATCTGTGCTCATATCCGGGAAATCTAAGTCTTGCAGAAACGCATCCATATCAGTCAAGTCCGATGGAAGTTCAGAACTATACAAAGATTTATAAAAGGATGAAAATACTGAATTTATACGGTCAGGTTCTTCCACCAACATCCCGGACTCATCTCTAACACGGGGTATTCAACACGAGGCTGTTTGTCGACGCAAACGGTGAGCTAGCAATCTTCCAGATTTGTCTCCATATTCATAATATTTGGCCCGAGAATGTAGGAGTAACCGCTCTGCTTCATTAGTTCTGATCAGGTCTAATTCTGTTTTAATACCACACGCCGCCTTAATAAATCA
Source organism: Barbatula barbatula (assembly GCF_947034865.1). Classification (NCBI taxonomy): domain Eukaryota; kingdom Metazoa; phylum Chordata; class Actinopteri; order Cypriniformes; family Nemacheilidae; genus Barbatula; species Barbatula barbatula. Next base: position 19,516,103 of record NC_136778.1, on the reverse strand, counting down.
GGAGACGTGGATGTGGCAAGTCGTTGATCCACATATTCCAGATCAGCCGATAATTTTTGAATGGTTGATGTTCTTAATTTCTTCAAATGAGTAGAATATGAAATAATCTGACCCCCTAAATAGGCCTTTAAAGATTCCCACAGGAGAGTCTTAGAAATGGGTTCCGATTCAGACTGGTTGAGAGATACAAAATCCTCAATTGTACTTATGATAAATTTATGAAATTTGTCATCAGACAAAAGAGATATATTAAATCTCCAGTGAGTGGGGTAACGAGATTCGGATGAGAACTGAATGTCCAAGGTTAAAGGCGAATGGTCTGAAATAATAATTGGATGATAACAAGTATCTGTCACCTTGGGCATCAGTCTGGCATCAATAAAAAAATAGTCGATAGGGGAAAATGTCTGGTGTACGTGTGAATAAAAGGAGTATTGTCTGCCCGTTGGATTACGAACCCTCCAGGGGTCAATGTAGCCATTATTGGACATAAAACTACTTAAAGTTCTAGCCATTTGTGACTGACTCAAGTTGGCTTTAGTGTGGTCAAGCTGAGAATTCACAACACAATTCATGTCCCCGCCAAGTATAAAAAGTACATAATTTAAAGATGGTAGTTTCTTAAACAGATTATTTAAAAAACTAGGATTATCAAAATTTGGTGCATATACGTTGACAAGTAGAACTGGAAACTGGTATATAGTGCCTAAAATGATCAAATACCTGCCGTCCTTGTCAGAAATGACTTTGGTTTGTGTAAATGGAACTGATTTACTAATCAGAATGGAAACCCCCCTGGCTTTAGAATTGAAGCTGGAATGTAATACTTCCGCAACCCAGGGACATCTCAATCGTGTCTGGTAATTATTTCGCATGTGGGTCTCCTGCAAAAAAACAATATCAGGCTTTAAATGCTTTAAATGAGAAAACACCTTTGAGCGCTTGACAGCACTCCCCAAACCTGTCATGATTCTGCCTAATCTTGTCTTGGTTTTCTGGTCTAGGGGCAGAATCATGACAGACCCACGTGTTTTATGTGGAGAGAAACATATTATGTTCAATCAGGACATGATATGTGTTCTCTCCAGTCTCGTCATTGGCCCCGCCCCTCTCGTTCCTAGTATTGCTTTCCTCCTGTGTCTCATTACCCACACCTGCCCATTGTTAATTATCCTTTGTCTGTCTCCCTATAAAACATCCTCGTGTTCATTGTCCTGTGCTCGTTCATTGTATGTGGTACGTGTTTCCTGGGATGTACGCATATGCCAGTCTTGTTACCGTGTACCTGAAGCCGTCTCAAGTCTTAGTGTTTGTATGTGCTAGTCCTGTCGAGTGTTAGTCTTCAGTTTGTAGTGTTCGTTATTGTGTACTGTCTTTTACCCCCTCGTGGGTGTTTGTTTTCTGTTTTATTATTTATTAAAGTCTTTTGTTAACCCCTTCATCCCCGTGTCTGCCTGCACTTGGGTTCTTCCCTTACCAGTTCCCTGACAGAATGAACGAGCCAGAACAGAACCCAGCAGGCAGATTGGAGGCAAGGCGAGCAACCCAGGCTCGTCGCCTCCGGGGTGTACGTCAGGGGTACTTGGATGTGCTGGAGTATGGGGACCGCTTCTTTGAGGTGGCAGGGGAGATGGTCCACAGTGAACAGGAACAGATGGTCCTGTTCAATGGCGGCCTCAACCAACCTCTAGCGGGGTGGGAGATGGAAATGCTGAGACCGCTGGGCTTCTCCAACCTTATCAGGTATGCCATGAACCGGCCGGAGCCCAGGGTCTCAGTCCAGCCCAGTTTGTCCCCCCCGCTGGCCGCCATCCCCGAGGGCCGTACCCTGCGAGTCGGGGCTGTGGGCCTCTCCTCACCCTCTGCACCCTTCGACTCTTCCAGCACGGAGCTAGTCATGCTCCCCACTGCTTCTCCGCAACCGGCTACACCCACCTTGAGCCGGTCAAAGAAGAAGCCGAGGAGGGGTGTAATGTCGAGCCCGATGTTCCAGCCGGAGGAGAACACCGGGACTCAGCCCAAATATTTTTTGGGGGGGCGCCATAGGAGCAGGAGGGCCCGATCGTCTAGAGGGCCTCCTGATGTCCCAAGTCCGGTGGTCCCAAGTCCGGTGGTCCCAAGTCCGGTGGTCCCAAGTCCGGTGGTCCCAAGTCCGGTGGTCCCGGGTCCGGTGGTCCCGGGTCCGGTGGTCCCGGGTCCGGTGGTCCCGGGTCCGGTGGTCCCGGGTCCGGTGGTCCCGGGTCCGGTGGTCCCGGGTCCGGAGGTCCCAAGTCCGGAGGTCCCAAGTCCGGAGGTCCCAAGTCCGGAGGTCCCAAGTCCGGTGTTCCCAAGTCCGGTGTTCCCGCCTGCGTCCACGCAAGTGCCAGGACCTGCCCTGCCGGCCTTCCAGCCGGCGCCAAGTCCTGCCCAGCCGGCCTTCCAGCCGGCGTCAAGTCCTGCCCTGCCGGCCTTCCAGCCGGCCTTCCAGCCGGCCTTCCAGCTGGCGTCAAGTCCTGCCCTGTCGGGGACTTCGCGCTCTCGAGCGCCGCCCCCCAGGGTGTCCCCTGGGACTCCGCGCTTCTGAGCGCCGGGGACAGGAACAGTTCCCCCTTGTCCCAACCCCTTTGGACTTCCTCCCCTGGACTCTTGTGTTCCCCCTATGAACTTTTGTTTGCCTCCACCCCCCCTCCCTTGTTTTTTTTTTTTAGTATGTCACCCCAACCCTTTTATCATGTATTCTTGTCTGCCCCTAATTGTGTTTACCATGTTTTGTTGGTTGTTGTCTGTTTCCCAGTCGGTCTTGTCTGGTTAGTGTTCTCCCTTGGTGAACGCCAGGGGGCGTTCATTAAGGGGGGGGTCCTGTCATGATTCTGCCTAATCTTGTCTTGGTTTTCTGGTCTAGGGGCAGAATCATGACAGACCCACATGTTTTATGTGGAGAGAAACATATTATGTTCAATCAGGACATGATATGTGTTCTCTCCAGTCTCGTCATTGGCCCCGCCCCTCTCGTTCCTAGTATTGCTTTCCTCCTGTGTCTCATTACCCACACCTGCCCATTGTTAATTATCCTTTGTCTGTCTCCCTATAAAACATCCTCGTGTTCATTGTCCTGTGCTCGTTCATTGTATGTGGTACGTGTTTCCTGGGATGTACTCATATGCCAGTCTTGTTACCGTGTACCTGAAGCCGTCTCAAGTCTTAGTGTTTGTATTTGCTAGTCCTGTCGAGTGTTAGTCTTCAGTTTGTAGTGTTCGTTATTGTGTACTGTCTTTTACCCCCTCGTGGGTGTTTGTTTTCTGTTTTATTATTTATTAAAGTCTTTTGTTAACCCCTTCATCCCCGTGTCTGCCTGCACTTGGGTTCTTCCCTTACCAGTTCCCTGACAAAACCCTTGATATTCCAACTAACAAATCTCGCATTTAGAGCTGTAATACGTGTCATATTCAGTTTATATCACAACTGAAACTGCAACCACAATTCGACCTCCAGCAAAAAAAAAAAAAAGAAATAATAATAATTGATAAACCCAAACCCCCTCCCCCCGCACCTACTATTATCCCATCCCCAAACGATAGGATACCGGTGCAGACTCCACTTGATCGATGAGCACGATCAATAAGAGGTGCTATATCCAAGTTAAGCGCTTCCTTAAGCAGAGCAGAGGTAGATTCCGCGGTAATCGTGCCACATTGCTCAGATAGCCCGATTATACGGATGTTATTGCGGCGAGATCTACCTTCTAGATCTTCACATTTATTCTCAAGAGCCAGAACTTTACTAGACAGTCTCTCCACTTTACTCTTGAGGTACACCACATCGTCTTTGCAAGTTGACAGCGATTCCTCCATCTCAATCACAGTCCCCCTTGGCTCACCCACGTCAGATTTTGTAGCGGCTAGGTTAGCCGTCAGCTCCGTTTTCACACTTTGCAATTCTGATTTTATTTTGGATAAGTTTTCAGTCATAGCCATCTGTAACTCAGACTTGAAAATGCCTACCATCTCTTCTCGGAGAGCTACAAGAAGTTCGGCTATAAAATCCGCAGTAGCCATACTCGAAGCTGTGACGGCGTTAGCGGTGCCAACGCCATCTCCGTCGTGAGGCGGCGGTCCAACAGGATCACGTTGGGCCGGGGATGTAGCCCCTGCATTAGGCCGCGCTCTCAACGCCGTCTGGTTGTCCGTATTTCTAGGTTTTGGAGGCATATCGGCTCTTAATAGAATCAAAAAAGCTCTATAATATCAAAATCTGTACACACCACGTCGATAGAAAACACCCTGATAGATTTTATAAAAAGTTTCTGCAGGAGCTCCCGGAGACACGTCCTTACGCCATTGGTCACTAACAGGTACCCCGGTGCAAACTTTTCTTCAGTCAACAGAATAGCAAAACAAAAAACTAAAAATGTTGAACATTAAAATCCCAATTCAGATTGCAAGCTGCACCGAAATTAAAGCTACTCGCCCCCCTCGGCACAGGCTTCGAACCGACGTCGGTCCGAATGGGAGACGAGCGCTCTAACGAGGAGGCTAAAGCGTCTATGTTGGTTGGGTAGTGAGGTTTACACATTGCATAGCTCTTCACTAGCTGGCCTCCGTTACACAAGTTCGACGCGCATTACGATCAGTAGCAGCACATCATGCACATTTCCCGAATTTGATTAAACATGGACTTACCTGCAAGTGATGCACGGGCATCATCTCGCAGTTTCTTCTTCTTTTTTTTCTCTGATCCTGACTCCTGCTGTCTTTTCGGGGCCATTTCCAAATAAGTTGCCTAGGTTACCGTCTGTTAAACTGCGTCAGGCGCACGCGCGATCAACCGGCACTGCCGCGCGGACCGTACATGGGCGGGTGGTGGTGTGGATGGGGTGATATGGGATTGTTCGGACGTTTTCTTTTACATATACATGGCTAAAATATGCCTGCCTAATTATTTTTCTATAGCCTAATGAAATAATATTAGATTACATTTTTTTTTCATCAGGCTATTTTTGGTGCCCCCTCAGCACTTGGTGCCCTACGCACAGTGCGTGATTCGGCACTGCCAAGACTAAACAATCAATCTTATCTTTTTGGACTCCCCTGTATCAGCCTTGGCCAAGGCTACTGCTGGAATTCAACCCTGAGTAGAGCAGTGCGGTGAGACGCTCTTGCGTCCCTCCCTCCCCCACCCACACAGGGTCTGTGACCATTGCTGTAATGGCTGTAGGACCGGATGGCTGCTTGCCGGAACTGGATTACTTCCGCTGTTGCAAGTCTTGTCTATGGTGTATTGTGTACATGTTTTTCTCCTCACCTTCCCCATTCTATGCTGTATTTTTCTTCCTATTACATTTCGTTACACTGTACTTGTATGTGTGTAATGACAATAAATTGAATCCAATCCAAAAAAAAATTAAATACACTTGACAGTGAAAAACCACTCTCAGCCAGTGACCAGCAAAGATTCCGCTTGCAGGCCCAACCGAGAGGGAAGAGACTCCACCTGGGGGCCTGAAGGATAAGTCAAAGTAGGAAGCAATTCAGTCATCTGGTGTCATCACGATTAGTAAAAGAGAAGAAGTGATCTGGAACCTGTGCCTGGTGGCACAAGAGGGCGTATACTTTCCGACCACAACAACGGACAGACTGGTTGTTTACAAGGATCAAACAAGTGGACTCTTGATGTGTGGTGGTAGGATCCAAACCTTCAAAGAAGAGCAGAGAGCAGTTCCCCTGCTACCTTTCCAGACTTGGATCTCCACCGTCCTAGCCCGAGAAGCACATAGTGAGGGACATGATGGGGTGGCAGGGACTTTGCTGCGGATGCGAAAGAAAGCATGGGGTCAGGGGGAGAATTATTGCCCGGAAAGTTGTTGACAGGTGTGTCATTTGCAAAAAGCCATGGGAAAAAAACCTGTCAGCATATAATGGGAAACTTACCTGAAAAGAGAAGTCGAGCCCGGCTGCACTGTTTCAATTCACGTCTTAACTTTTCCTGGAAGAGATGTACACTTACCTGAGACAGCAAAGCAAAGAGTCGCCAAAAGAGCTTTCCGGACACCAGAGTCGGATTGTTTACTGTTCAAATAAATAGAAGAATGAGTGAAATCCTGAGTCTGGTTGATTACTTCCCTTTTTCAAGTGTGGGAAACCATGATGTTGTAAATACACTTGACAGGCAGTATCAAGCCTGCAACCCCGCTTTTGAGAAATTGTGCAATGCAGCCCATTGCAGCCACTAATGCAGGGATAACCTGCCGAAAGGATTTCTCTTCTTTTCTTTTTTACAGATTGCAAAGTGGCACTTTTATATCTTGTCTATTTTTGAAATTAGTAAAATTTTGACACAGCTACACTTTATTTTCTCTGTTTTTTAATTTCATGCAAGTTATTATGACACACCTGCACTTTTATTTTCCTAATTTTTGAACTTTCTGTTATTTGATGTTTTAAGTTTGTATTTATTTATATAGCACATATAAAAACAGCAACCAGGACTGACAGCAAAGTGCTGAACAATACACAAGATAACAAGGACAAAACACACTTTCATAACAAGAGTTCACAATGAATTAAAAGCTAAAGAAAAAAAGTAGGTTTTCAGAGAGGATTTAAAAACATTTAGAGATTGAGCCGTTCGGATATAAGCCGGAAGGCTGTTCCACAGCCTAGGCCCGGCTATCACAAAGGCTCTGTCTCCTCTTTTCTTTAGCTGTGATCTGGGGACAGACAAAAGTCTCTGATCACCAGACCTCAGGTTTTGTGTGGACAGAGAAGATCGGACAGATAGCTCGGTGCCAGATTGTGTACAGATTTAGACAAATCTAAATTAGTTAAAAACAAAGAGAAGAATTTTAAATTTAATTCTAAAATGCACAGGTAGCCAATGCAGTGATTTTAAGATAGGTGAAACATGATCAAATTTACGTTTTCTTTTGAGGAACTTAGCAGCAGCATTCTGTACTAGTTGGAGACGAGCAGTAGAATGTTTAGGTATGCCATAGTAGAGAGAGTTGCAATAGTCCAACCGCGATGTAATGAGCGCAATGACAGCAATCTCTAAGGTTTTCTCAGAGAGAGAGGATCTGACCTTAGAGAGAAGACGTAGCTGGAAAAAACAAGAACTAATCACCACATTTATTTGTTTTTCGAATTTGAGGTTGTGATCCCAGAGAACACCTAAGTTCTTAGTGCAAGACGAAGTTGGAATAAGGTAATCCAGATCAATATTACTGCTATTAAAGTTGACCTGGGGGCCAAAGACTATAACCTCGGTTTTGGATTCATTCAGAAATAAAAAAGTTTGAGAAAACTACATTTTTACTTCCTCTAGGCATGCAAAAAGAGATTTCAGAGCAGAATCTTTGTTGCATTTCAGAGGCAAATAAATTTGTTTATCATCTGCATAGCAGTGAACTGATACACCATGCTTTCTGAAAATGGAGCTTAGTGGAAGTAAATACAGGGAGAAAATAATGGGAGCGAGAATAGATCCCTGCGGCACTCCACATGAAAGTTGGGTTGGCGAGGAAGAAAAATTACCAAGTTTGACAGAAAAACTAATATTTATGATCAACTGTATCAAAAGCCGAGGTTAAGTCTAGCAGTAGTAGGATCACAGAGTCACCAGCAGTGCTGGACTGGTAATCTGGCATACCGGGCAAATGCCCGGTGGGCCGACGCACTTGCGGGCCGATATAATATAATATAATATTTTTTTAATCGGCCAACAACCGGCCCATAAAGCAGGGACAGCGGCCCATTGGTTAATTTTCCATACTGACACTGGGCTGGCCCAATCATCTCTTAACAGACTCCACCCCCCAGTTTCTCGTGTCAGATGTAGTCAGTGTCTTATAGAGTGTTCACACCAAATGCAGTAAATCGCGCTATTAGCGTCTAGTTGGACGCTTGAACATTTTGCTTTTACTCGCTTCATTCGCGTCATGGAGGGGCTTCTGTCAGTAGGCGCCCGTCTAATTGCGAAATGGCGGACATGGATTTAGTTGAGAGGATAGCTGCGAATTATGTGCTATGGAAGACTGAAGAACAACGTAGACTCGTTCGGCGCCATGTCTGGGTCCATCAAATCCTTCAGAGGCGCAGTCCTTCATTGTTGTTTCGGATTCCTGCCTCCGCTCGCTATGTCATAATCACGTCCCTACTAGAGCAAGCTCCTGGTTCGTAAACGCGGCGCGAATTTTCGCCAAAGTTCAGATTTTTCAACTCGGCGAACTATGGGAAGCCAAATAATCCAAAAGTTGGACGAGACAGCGGGTATTACAGAGCTCGCGCTGCGCTGACATGTCATCTGCACGATTCAATCACTCAGCCAGCCGACTCCACGTCAGCGCACACGTTATTTAAACAGCGCAAACCGTACACTCAAATGTACAATAAAGAAACCCCTCATTCCTTAAAAACATTTACATTTGTTAACATTTACACATTATTATCTTTAATAGTGTACAAGTAAACGGTAGTGTTTTGCATCGATACTTTGAAGAACTGTACATATGTATAGACTCTATACTATTGAGGCTACGGAAAGACCTGTACAAAGCAGAAACTTCAATGACTTCCAATATCGTAGTCTTGAAGAGCAAGCCAACCTCCTGGAAATTATATAGGACAGTTTACATGTTCAGGTAATTTATTTTATTATTGTAGTACATTTTGCGCCTAGCCATTTTACCTCAACTATTTATGTTAATGATAGCAGAGGTTTATGGGTAAAATGTAAATGAGTGGCGCCAGATGAACATTGTATATGTTTTAAGTGGTCAGTGCAGCGGATTGGTTGGTGCCACGCTGCCCATCGGTTGGTGATAGGAAATTGAATCGCGCAGATGACATTTCAGCGTGGCGCGAGCTCTGTAATACCCCGCTGTCGCATCCCACTATTGGATTGTTTGGCTTCCCCTTACTAACGCTCAATTTGCGCGAATCACACCACTAGTAGGTATAGGTCTATCACCAGGGCGTCAGTCAAGAGAGAGTGAGTACACTGGTCCACTTGCACTGGTACACTGGTCCATGGCACTTAGTTCTCAGCTTTGTAGGTTTTTGGGGGAATGGAACAGTAGATATGCATATCTTCAGGGACCGCAAGGATGGTGTACTGGTTGGTTGTGTCCGACCCATTGTGGTGGGCCGGTCTGAGTAAAAATGCCAGGGCCCTTTTTTTGTCTCAGTCCAGCCCTGGTCACCATTGTCAGTCGCTAACAGTATATCATTAGAAACTCAGTGCTGTGCTGAGCTTAAAACCAGACAGGAAAGTTTCAAGAATTTGATTTGAGTTAAGAAAAGTTTGACTTTGATTGAGAACCGTTTTCTCCAATATTTTTGTTATAAAAGGTAGTGTCGAGAGAGGTCGAAAATTATTAAAATCTCTATCATCAAGTGAAGGTTTCTTGAGGAGAGGTGTAACAGAAGCTTGTTTTAGTATATCAGGGATACTCCCTGTACTCAAGCATTTATTCAGAAAAGACACCAAACATGTTCCAACTGATTCAAGAATTAGTTTCAAAATACGGGGAGAACGAACATCAAGAGAGCAGAAGAAGGGTTTCAATTGATCAACAGTTTCTCTGAGGGATAGAAGAGAAACTGGCTCAAAAACACTCCAAATGGCTGAAAAACAAGGAAGGAGAGACATCCAGAAGTTTGTAGCTGAGATCTTAGAGAGGTGATCTCACAGAGAAACCTCAAGAAACCTTTACATAATGACACTGAGGGATTTGAAATCACATTTACAGGAGGATTTAAAGCAGAGTTTAAGACAGAGAATAAGGCTTTTGAATTGTGATGTTTTTTTTTTATTAAATTAGAAAAATACTTTGATTTAGCAGATATCATAGCTTTCTGAAAAGCACTGAGAGAGTTTTTCAGCATTTCATAAGAAATTTGTAGCTTGTCGCTTTTCCATTTGTGTTCTGCTATTCTACATGCTCGCCTCAGAGAGCGGATGGTATCATTTAGCCATGGTTCAGTCTTAGGTTTTGACTTTTTAGTTTGTAAAGGATCAATGGTATTTAAAACCTCAGAGCACACAGTATTAAAAAGACTAAGATGATCTTCAGCATCCAAGTCGGGTAAGAGTGATTAGAGGGACAGAGACAGACACACCTCATTAAAGGTGTTAGTGAATTAATCACGGAAACAGGAAGAAAAGGAATGAGTCCATTGTGCAGTAGGAGTAATATGCAACATTGACGGAGGAAAGGACATAGAAAACAGTACAGGCATATTATCAGAGATCAGTGTGTCAAAAACCTGGACATCAGTAACGGAAACGCCATGAGGCGAGAGTTAAAGAATTTGCAGTCTGCCGGGACCAACTCAGCAAAAGGACTTAACTCACCAACCTTCGTCCAAGTTTCTGTGATGCACATAAAATCCAATGCGTGGGTAGTAAAACATATTTCATATGAACATCTTATAAACTAGCGACCGAGCATTAATCAGAGCCATCCTGGAAGGTGATGCCGAGTCAGAGATCGCTGGAGAGAATAAGCTATTCAAAGAGCGAAGAACACGGATAGGGGGTAGCAGTGGATAGTAGAAGGAGAATCCGGGAGAACGCCAACCGGCACATGGCCACGGTATAGGTCCCACGTTATCCTGGACACGAAGCTGGACGCGCGACCGGCATGTAGCGCCATTTTCAGTTTGACAGCAACCCTTCCACGCTTGCCACGTGTCTCCTGCGGCGCTTTCTGCGGGGAACACCATAAGGCCAACTGCGTAGATACTCTGGAATATCCTAGGTAAAATTCGGAGAGCAGGGTTGTGATGCTGCCACAGAACTCCAGGTTATATGTGGCCACAATAAAGTCTTGAATATCCAGAAGTAACTGGCGATCATAAGCCAGAAAGGCCACCTACACCGGCGCCATCTTGCCCTAATCCACCTGATTTATATAGTTTGTATTTTAGATACAACTTGTTACTCTGATAATACTTGTTAGTTCAATAAATTGGAACATGTTAAGCTTGTTGTGCATTTCATTAGCATTGAGTTGGGGCGATGGGGCAGGGACCCGTTTCAATTAGGAGGTTCAAGCAACACTGAGTTAAAATATGAACTCTGAGTTGATTTACTCAGATAACCGCTACTCTGAGTTTTCTGTTTCAGAACAGCTGGTTTCAATCAGTTCAATCCACTCTGAGTAAGTTCACCCGAGGTTACTCGTGTTCACCGCGGCTTTAAAAAGCCATCATCAATTGAGCGAAGATAACACGATTCACCATGGCAACGCCACGTGACAAAAAGCGCTCGGTTTATTTCTCGCCAGTCGAATTGGAGGCACTATATATATATATGTATATATAAACATATATACCTACGATTTTTTGTCATGTAGGTGCAATCCTTCTGCAATAAAAAGAACATGGCAGCAGCTGAGAATAAAATATAAAAACATCATTCAGTCCGATGAGTTTAAATGCTCTTGGTAGTAGGATGCCTGACTGGGAAATGTTTGATATATTTAATAAACTGGCCTTGAAAGTTTTGAGTATATGAGAACCGAGCACTGTGGCTGTAGAAGACAAAAAACTGGCCATGCTTGCCCCTGCTCCAGCTATGTCTAATGGAGGCCAGCTAGAGATGCTCTAGCGACAGATGCAATAGGGACTGTGGCCGTTAGGCTCGTGGTTAGAGCGCCCGTCCCTCGTTCTGACCGACGGCAGTTCGAAGCCAGAACAGAACGGGGCGAGTGGGACCTTTTAAATGTGCACCCAATCACATTGGGAAATCCTAAAGGGTATTTGAATTATTAGAGTTGGCAGCAAGAGCACATTTATTTGATCAGCTTATTCAGAAAGACGTTCACCATTCACCTGCAATCCTATGAAACTCCTCTTTGATGGTTCTCACAGGAAACTTAACACACATGTATATAAAGTGCTTGAGAGCGATGCACACTTTTCTTACTCTGCATACAGTTGCCTTGCTAACGTGTTCTGCATCCCCGGTGTTATAAAGAAAGCTTCCATTAGTAAAGAAACGTAAAGCCATACAGAGAATCTGCTCAGATGTTAAGAGCGCGTTCACGAGTGAGGTTTGTGATGTAAGGATGAAGCAGATTGTGAATATATTTAATGGACTGTAAAGAAAAACTGTGCCGCTCAAATAAAGAATCCTCCGGATATGATAAAACATCCAAACGTGGCTTCACCATATATTCTCTCACGACGTAAATGTAACTCTCTCTGAATGAATGCAGCTTCCTCGTCTACGGGTTCCTGAATAAACGGACATTTAATGTCTGTGTTACGAACTTGTGCGCGATTAAGGAAAACGAATGAATAAACAAACGGCGAAGGCAATTTCAACACCACTCGCGCTTCTAAAAGGGGCGGAGATTGTAACAAACCTCGGGTTAGTGGAATAAAACCTGCTCCCGACCAGGTTAGGTTCACAGAGTAGGTTACTATGGTTACTCACTCTAAGTATAAGATACCTTGATTTCTGAAACAGGCTTGACTTACCCCGCGGTCACGGGTTTGATATACCTCGCGTTCTGAAACTGAAAACCCAGAGTATCCCGTTTTCTGGGGTTAACTTACTCGGAGTTTGCACTTACCCTGCTTTCTGAAACGGGTCCCAGGTGGGGCTTGAAAATTCCCCCTTGTCTTAAGTGAGGAATGACCAAAAAAGTTTGAGAACCACTGGGCTAAGCCTTTGTTGTTGCTTAACTAGAGGTCAACGTAATATTTCCACTGATTCTCTGTCATGATACAATATTACATCACTTTAATGAACATTATAAATAAACATTTAATGAAATCAATTAAAGAAATTAAAGAATGTTGTCATACATCTGTGTTAGGTTATATCGATTTGATATACTGTAAATGTTTAAACTAATGTCAATAAAGTTTAAATTTAAACATTCCCCAATAAATTGATAATAGCTATAACAAATTCAAACAATTTATAGTGACCTACAGTTTCAAAAAATGGCAAGATAAAATTGGATGGGATCAACTTTATTAACATTCAAGCTATATTCCCTTTTGTGCGGAGATAGAGCTTGTACACAGTCTTAATCTTCTTTGAATTATTCTGTAGGATCAGAATTTTTTTTTTTTGATGGGGTACAGTCGTGAATGTGGTGGAGGAAGAACTCAAGTGCAGTCAGCGATGATGAAGGGGTTAAACACAGAGACTTTAATAACAACAAACACACAAAATGAACACCCACGATGGGGGAAAACACTGACAAAACTAAAATCCAAAACTGAAAAATACACTTCCCACAAGGGGGGCAAAAATAAACTAACTACAGAAATGACCCCGAATCATACAAACAGGATAGGAATGGCAATGGGCAGGGAAAGACAAGGAAGGGATCCAATACAACGAATGAGCACAAGACAATAGACATGATTTAGGCATTTTATAGGGAGACTAACAAAGGAGATAACAATGGGCAGGTGTGGATGATGAGACACAGGTGGAAAGCTAGACTTGGAATGAGAGGGGCGGGGACAAAGACGAGACTGGAGAGAAAGCATATTACTGATTGACAATAATCTGTTTCTCCTCTCACAAAACACTTGGGTCTGTCATGATTCTGCCACTAGACTAGAAAATGAAGACAAGAGAAGGCAGAATCATGACATGGTACTATTGGCATTTTTTTCACATGTGGTCCAGGTCTACAGTGTCCTGCAGACAATCATATTTGCAAAATACACCGCTGTATCTTGTCCTCCTGGGTCTTCTTCCATGGAGCCCACTATTGCTCTAAAAGCAACAGATGCTGCAAAACTGACGTACCTTCACCTTGGAGTTCAGCTTGTATCTGTTTGGCATGTGTCCTTGGTTCTTTTTCTACCATTCGCACTATCCTTCTGTTCAATGTGGGGTCAATTTTCCTCTTGCGGCCGTGTCCATGGAGTTTGGCTTAAACTTCTTAATAATATTTATAACTGTTGTCACAGGAACATCAAGCTGCTTGGAGACGGACCTTTATCATTCTTGTCTATTATTTTCTTTCTGAGCTCCTCAGACAACTCTATCCTTTGCTTTCTCTGGTCCATGTTCAGTGTGGGGCACACAATGATACCAAACAGCACAATGACTACTTTTCTCCAATTAAATAGGCTGTATTACTGACTACAAGATTGGATACATGTGTTATACTATTGAAAGAAACAAATAAGTTTGAAATATCATTGTAATCCAATTATGTATTATCTTTTGTAAGGGGTACCAACAAATGTGTCCAGGCCATTTTAGAATATCTTTGTAGAATAAAGCAATAATACATCTCTTTTCACAACTTCTTGCTTTATTCTATTACATACCAAAGGCATGCATGCATACATGATAAATTAATAATGCTAAAACTTGACTCACCGGGGCCCAGGTCAGGAAGCAGACAGAATGGCATAACCAACGGTCTGCTTGCCGTCTCACGCCGCAGAACACACAACATGTGATAATCCTCTCCCAAACATCATATTCATGAGTTCACCCTCGCAGATAAACAGCTCCTTGTAAGGATAGATTGGTAAAGCATGGGCATGAAGGTTATGCATATCGAGAAATGAGATGTATTTGGTGAGGAGAGAAAATTCTGGGAAGGGAATGCTGAAAGCCTGGTGAAACGATCTGAAGCTTCTTCATACCGTAAGGTATGATTGCAGGGTCCTGGGGGAAACTGCCTTAGTGATGGAATTGAGAGAGGCATCGAGAAGGGTTTGCAGTGTGTGATTCACTGAAAGATCAATCTGTATAAGGAGGTACAGGAGTAGGCATGGGGTCCGCTTCGGGCACCAGCAGCCTGAACTTCTGCCAAAATCTGCGCTCTGATGCTGCTGGAGACTGGTGGAGGTTCCATTACAGGCGCGTGTGGAGGCGATGGCATTGGAGACGTGGGGCGTGCCTGTTGTAGAGAGAGAATGGCGGCCGCTTGTGCGGAGAACTAGACGTTTCATAATATTACATATAAAATGACTGAGAACAAAATAAACAAATGTTACATCAAATAAATATAAAATTAACTAAACATCAACTACACAAATAAATATTGCCACTCCCCCAGCTTAATCACTCCCAAAACACATAAAACCCTACAGAGGCTCGAAAAGGTTGAACAGTACCACTTTCAATGGTCACTAACGTACGTCCACCAGCTCCACGACCGTCAGGGAGATCTAATCAGCCTAAAACACATCCATAAAAATGGTTAAAAGCAAATTACAACCTTCAAACGAAATAATTCATTCTAACCTACCTCTCACTCAATATACAGCGCCTATATACGAGCATAGGGGAAACTACAAACAAGGAAAATAGGAATCCCCTAAAGTATGTTACTATGTGTACTTCACTTTAAGGGCAATAAACGAGACAAAACCGTAATTCCACGGAGACAGTGACAAAGAGAGCATTAACTGGAACCATAGACGGGAACAACACGACCGGGACTTCACCAACAACGATCTGACAAAGGAGATAAGAAAGTAGTGAGTATTTAAAAGGTGATGGGATTAGCTGCAGCAGGTGTTGGAGAGTGAATGCAGCTGGACCGCTGATGAGCGCTGATGAGTCGTCACGCCCAAAACAACAAGCACGAGACAAGGAGGCATAGGATTTATGATCCGTGACACTCCCATGCATCTATAAAGACTGTGTATGCACATTTAGGAGTGAACTGTCTCTGAAGAAGCATTTAACTTGTGAACATAGTCAGTGTGTTGATGCCTTCAAATTGCTCAAAGCAACATCAAATGTGAACTGTGTAATTTTGCAGAGGTTTGCAGTGTTTCACAGTATGTTGGACTGAAAACACACATTAAAAAAAAAGTCAGTGAGGTGCCCCTTTCAAGACTGTAGTTTCCAGACAAGTGTGTCCAGCACTTTCCATGCTCATAAAAGTAGGAGTCAACGCCACAGCACTTTAGAAGGTCTTCGAACAGACTTGTATCAAACTTGCAATCCTGGTTATTCAAACCCTGAACATGCAGACTCTGAAGCAGATTCATTCAGCCTGGATTGCTCAACACTAGATAGTGACATTGATGTTCAAGACATACAGGATTTGATTAAACACAAAGTACCATCACGATTACTACGCATGCAAACAACTATACATGTATCAAAGGCCACCTCACAGGAAATTGTAAATGAGCTTTGCAGTGTTTATTCGGTTGTGCAAGAGTTCACTCCAAGAATTATTGAAAGTGTCTTGGTTAAGCACAATTGTGTGTTAACCAACAAATTGACTGCTGCCTTAGCTGAGATAACAAATCCCCTAACATACCTTTCAAAGAGTGGCCCTTTTGCAACTGAATAAGATCAACTTATTACAAGGACAACTTCAAAGTAATTGAGCCAGTTGAATATTTTTTGGAATCGTGCTCCCTGAACAAATTTGTTTATATTCCAATTTAGGAAGTTTTGACAGAGTTGTTGAACCGAGATGACATTTTGGACGAAATCCTGCAAGAAAATGCTAACCACTCTGGTCAGATTAAAACATACAGAGATGGACTGTACTGCAAAGAGAATCCTTTGCTTTCCTCAGAGAGTTTAATTATTGCACTTGGGATGTATATTGATGACTATGAGGTATGTAACCCACTGGGAACATCAAGAACATAGCACAAGGTCTGTGCAGTATACTGGGTAATATCAAACTTGCCAGCACAGTATAGGTCTTCGGTACAATCAATTTATCTGTTTTCTGGCCAATAGCAATGATATGATGACATTTTTCAACCACTGATTAGGGACATTCAAGTCCTTGAAGAGAAAGGATTATATGTTCAAAAATTGGGAACAAGTGTCAAGGGTTCCGTATTGTATGTGTCAGCAGACAACTTGGGGGCCCACTCGCTAGCTGGTTTCCAAGAAAGTTTAATGTTGATAGTTTCTGCCGATTTTCCCTAGTTAGTCACAAGGATATTGACTTGCATGAGGTCAGAGAGGGGTTGTTTCCACTCAGGATTATTGAAACTCACAAACAGACCCTTGAAGAATTGAAGACGAATTCATTGGTGTCCCTGGCTGGAGTAAAGAGAGACTGTGTTCTTGAGAAACTTAAATATTTCCACACAGTTCAAGGGTTTCCTCCAGATTTTATGCATGACCTGTTTGAAAGTATAGTACCAAGAGAGTTAAGTCTTTGCCTAAAGTCCCTTATTTCAAATTTCAAAGACATTTGTGTCAAAACATTCCATTGGTGGAAATTGTCATGAAAACTGGACTGCCATTGATGATGGGTCAAAGTACCAGAAGGAGACAAAACATGGCAAATCTTACTAGATCTGAAAGATATAATTGAGCTCCTAGCTACTGCACAATTTTCTGATGAGACATGTTGTTACTTGGAGTCCAAAATATCAGAACACAGGTGCTTGATGAAAGAGTGTTTCCCAGATTTCCACATTCTCCCCAAGCATCACTACTTGGAACACTATCCGGAAATGATTCGTAGATTTGGGCCTCTGACTGATTTTAAGAGAGTTGTACATGATGGTAAAAGCTTCAAGAATGTCTTGCTCACTCAGGCCAAACAGCATCAGCTTGCTTTGGCTTACTTCCTTGACTTGCCAAGTGTTTTCAAACCTGATCTAGAAGTCACTGCTGTCATGTCACCTGACACACTTGAATGTTCAGTGAGCCAGGCCATTGAGCATACATATGGAAACATAAACACTGTATTTCTTTCAACCTTTGCATGCATCTATGGTACAAAGTACTCCCACAGAACATAAAAAAATGTAGACTTGATCCTGTTCCAGATTCTGTTGATGGCCTCAAGTTTGAACTTAAAAACAGGCTCCAGCTGAAAGACCCCTTCGACCTCCAATATGAAGATGAAGACTTCCACGATTTCTGTAATCTTGCATGTATAGCTGAACTGCCTAGGTGACACTGAAGGTTCTTTCCACCCCCATCCAGATACTTTGTCAGACTCCAGTTTAGACACTGCAATTTTAAGTGAATCGTCATCTCCATCAACTTCTTCAACCAGCATCCATTCAGAGTCATATGCCGCCCGTTCGCAGCCATGGCCAACCGCCTTTCTGATTCCACATTTTGCATACGATGTGGAGCTGAGGCTAAGACAAGGTAAATGAGGCATTTCGAAAGGATGGAAGACTTCTGTCAATTCCCAAAGACATGAAGATTGAAATTCTTGAGAAACTTGCAGAAACTATATACTCATACAAAGCCTACCCTGGCAATGAAGAGATTGAAAGTGTAGCATCTGCCTTAATTGAAAAACACACCTGTCTCAAAGAGCCAAGCTCAACATCATACAGACAAAAGCTGAGAGATGCAGGTTGTCAGGAACTGAAAGTA
Organism: Barbatula barbatula; assembly: GCF_947034865.1. Taxonomy (NCBI): domain Eukaryota; kingdom Metazoa; phylum Chordata; class Actinopteri; order Cypriniformes; family Nemacheilidae; genus Barbatula; species Barbatula barbatula. The sequence goes on along the minus strand of NC_136778.1, from coordinate 19,497,809 downwards.
AATTCTGAAAAGAGAGGTCTTGGGGAGACAAGAGGAACGCGAATCAAAGTTAAGAAACCCAGAGGGTGTGAAGCCAATTTTCTTCCTAATCTACCTCAGGTTGAATGGGAAAGTCTATACAAGGAAAGAGAGCAAATAGCTGTGGAGATGATGAAGAGGACACCAGACATCACCTTTGTTTATGCTGCTATGAGCAGCACGTATTCTTTGAGAAGACAAGAAGTAATTGAGGACGAGCCACCGGTGTCAAAAAAATAAAGGAGCCAGCACTTTTCACAGAGATACAGTTAAATTGGGTTGATTTGTTTCATTGTGCTTTTAATTTATCAGATAATCCAGGGCTATGAAAGTTGTACTGCTCTATTACAAGATATGGGCAAACTTAATATCCTTAGATTATATAACCAGTTCTGTCATGTCGAATGAAATTATTTTTATGATCCATAGAATAAAACATTTAGTGATAGTGACATATTTTCCTACAAAAACAGATCCTTACAAAGCTATACTAGAAACGAGAGGGGCGGGGACAAATTACGAGACTGGAGAGAATGCATATTAAGTTCAGATTGACAATAACATGCTTCTCTCCACATAAAACACGTGGGTCTGTCATGATTCTGCCACTAGACTAGAAAATCAAGACAAGAGAAGGCAGAATCATGACACTTGAATCAGGTTGGAGTTAAACTCTAGAATACATTATTGGCCCTCCAGAAGCAGGATAAGACACCTCTTATTTAGGCGGCATGAGCATGTTAGATCCACTATTAAATCTTATTTTGGTGCTGAACAAAAAAGGTAACAAACAACTGTTGTTGCATCACATCACCGGTTATTTATTTACAACAAAAGTATACAAGTGTAAATGTGCACATTTGAAATTTATGCTCTTTGGAAAAATAAAAAAAATACAAATCAGGATTGAAGGAACCATTCTATATTTTACAGAAAACAAACCAAAGGATGAGGACAGCAGCATTGCTGGGCCTGTCGTGGTACATGCCAGAAACTCCTTCAAAATTCATGAAGATCTGCGAGGTAAAATTAAACATAAGAGTTCTGTAAGAGTTCACTCTTAGAAGAGCAAGTTTAAAAGTTTTAAGATCATTGTAGTTTAAGATCTCATTGTGAATAGTTCACCAGTCATCATTTACTCACCCTCTTGTCATTTTAAACCTATATGACTTCTTCCGCCGAACACAAAAGAAGATATTCTAACTGTGGTTGACAGCTCTCCCATTCTCTTACATTGGTTACAATAGAAATAAACGGAGCTCTGTCCCTTCTATTGTGGTTCACTTCTATTGTAACCAATCCAAGAGAATGGGGGTCTGTCAACAACATTCTTGAAAATATCTTCTGTTACCAAAATTTTCAATATAAATGTTGTGTTCTGCAGAAGAGAGTAAGTCAAACAGGTTCGTAATGACAAGAGGGCATGTAAATGATGACAGAAAAAATATTTTCATTTTAAAGGTGAAATACTGAATTTTTTTGTTACATTTTCATGCTTCATCTTTCCTTGTCATGTTTCAATGACTCGGAATGGAAGACACCGTTAATTTTCCAGTTTTAACCGCTTATTGTGAGTTCTTCATGTACTCAAAATGTCTGATAAAGGCAAAATAGTACAATAACTCTCATTGTCATTAAGATGGCTTTGTGGAGAAGCAATTTAGCAGCAGAAGCGTACAGAACTGTGTAAGTGTATTTAAATTGTTTCTTGTTGAGTTTTAGTACTGTGTTAAACTGAGAAATCGCTTTGTATTTACTTCCGCTCTGTGACGTGGTGAAACCGCGGAGGGTATCGTTCCTTCGTTCGTTCTTGGGCTAGTTTAATTTGTTTGCTTTTGTGTGCGCGTGTCATCTGAGGGCGGGGCCTGTTGAATTTAAGTAATTAGACGCGTATTTAAAAAGCGTCTACCCACCGCGGCAGCGGTCGCGTGCAGCCCTCATCACGTGAAGACCGAAGAGAGTAAAGACATGGACTCTACCTGCGCGCGACTCCACCGAGCCCCGAACACCAACAGGGCACTTGAGTATTGCACTTCTTTTGTATTATTATTTTTCTGTTTTGTATCAACACCTGCACTTTTTGTCTTACTTGTTTGCACTAATCCCTAATCCTTTATTGTTATCTTTAATGTCTCCCTATTTTCTTTCTGCTTCTCTTAAATATGTGTTTTAAAATCCTTTATGTTATCACAACACGTAAATCATCTGCCGCATGCCGAAGGCGACGCAATGCTAATAATCTTCACAATGTATCACTGCTAGCAACTGCCCCTTGTACTTTCCCAATAGGATTGTGGAACTGCCAATCTGCTGTGAACAAAGCTGATTTCATTACAGCTTTTGTTAAACATTCTGGTCTTTCCATTGTAGCACTTACAGAAACATGGATCAAACCAGAGGGATACATGGATTATCCCATAACCACACTTTCTCCCACAGCCCTCGCATCACAGGAAGGGGTGGAGGCACCGATCTACTCATCCCCAAAGACTGGAAATTCAATCAGCTAACACCCATGTGTGACAACAGCTCTTTCGAGTTTCATGCTGTTACTATCACCCACCCTGTTAAAAGTCATTTTGTAGTTATATATCGTCCCCCAGGTCAGCTTGGACATTTCTTGGAGGAGCTGGATGTGCTTCTTTCATCCTTCCCTGAGGATGGTACTCCCCTGGTGGTACTAGGTGACTTCAACATCCACATTGGAAAGCCACAGGCTGCTGACTTCGTCAACCTGACCGCATCATTTCTCCTCGAGCAGGTTTCCACATCAGCAACCCACAAGTCTGGAAACCATCTAGATCTGATCTTCACAAGGTACGGCTCCACTCATCACTCTCAGGTAACCCCGCTGCACACGTCTGATCACTTCTTCGTCACCCTCGACCTCACTGCTCCGGATATCGCAGATGTCTTACCGATGGTCACCTTCCGGCGCAACCTGCGGTCTCTCCCTCCCTCCTGTTTTTGCTCTGCTGTCTACTCTCCACTCCCCCCCTCTGATGAGCTATCTCTTTTGAATACAGACAATGCCACAGACACTCTGTGTTCCACGCTTTCATCATGCTTGGACAACCTATGCCCTCTTGCATCTGGACCAGCCCGTCCATCCCCGTCGGCTCCCTGGTTATCGGATGTACTGCGGGAGCATCGCGCCAGCCTCCGGTCAGCTGAGAGAAAATGGCGCAAGTCAAAAGACCCTGCAGACCTCTCTCTCTACCAATCTCTTCTCTCTTCTTTCTCTGTAGATGTCACCTCTGCAAAAACAGATTACTACAATTTGAGGATCTGCAACTCTCCGGACTCTCGAACGCTCTTCAAAACCTTCTCTGCTCTCCTCTGTCCGCCTGCTCCCGCACCTTCATCTGAGTTAACAGCTGCTGATTTTGCATCGTTCTTCGTAAAGAAAACTACTGCCATCAGCAGCCAGTTCTCTACGCCACCATCTGTCGAACCCGCCCACATCCTTGACACATGTATGCTCCCCGCCTTTTCTACTCTGTCTGAAGCTGATGTCTCAAAGGTCATTGGCTCCAACCACCCTACCACCTGCCCACTGGATCCCATCCCCACCCATCTCCTCCAGGCCATCTCTCCAACGGTTATGCCTGCTCTGACCCACATCATCAACTCTTTGCTCACCACTGGGACATTTCCCACAGCGTTCAAAGAGGCCCGCATCACACCGCTTCTAAAGACACCCACCCTGGACCCTACACTGCTAGAAAGCTACAGGCCTGTCTCCCTTCTTCCCTTCATCGCCAAAGCCCTGGAGCGAGTTGTGTTCAATCAGCTCTCCTCCTTTCTCATGCAAAACAACCTCCTGGACAGCAATCAGTCTGGGTTCAAGACCGGTCATTCCACAGAGACTGCACTGCTCTCAGTCATCGAAGCCCTGAGACTGGCAAAAGCATCATCCATGTCATCTGTGCTCATCCTACTGGATCTGTCTGCTGCCTTTGACACTGTCAATCATCACATCCTCCTGGCTTCTCTCAGTGCTATGGGTGTCTCTGGAATGGCGTTGCAATGGTTTGAGTCCTACCTCTCGGGTAGGTCATTCAGAGTATCCTGGAGAGATGAGGTCTCCGCGTCCCAACAGCTCAACAAGGGGGTGCCACAGGGCTCAGTGCTTGGACCGCTACTCTTCTCCATTTACATGACATCCCTCGGCTCGGTCATTCAGAAGCATGGCTTCTCCTATCACTGCTATGCCGACGACACACAACTCTACTTGTCATTTCAACCGGACGATCCGACGGTCGCTGCTCGCATCGCGGCATGCCTGAGTGACATCTCGTTTTGGATGAAGGATCATCAACTGCAGCTAAACCTTGCAAAAACGGAACTGCTTGTGATCCCGGCCAACCCAAAGATTCACCACAACCTTGCCATTCAACTAGGCTCATCAAAGATTACACCGTCCAGCACAGCCAGAAACCTGGGAGTGGTAATCGATGATCGGCTTAACCTCACAAGTCATGTTGCCAGCACCACCCGGTCCTGCAGATTCATCCTCTACAACATTAGGAAAATTAGACCTTTCCTATCGGAGCACTCTACGCAAGTCCTAGTCCAGGCTCTCGTCCTGTCCAAACTGGATTATTGCAATGCGCTTCTGGCTGGACTTCCTGCTTGCACAATCAAACCTCTCCAGATGATCCAGAATGCGGCGGCAAGAGTGGTCTTCAATGAACCGAAGAGAGTGATGTAACTCTGCTCTTCATCAGGTTACATTGGCTCCCTGTTGCCGCCCGCATAAAGTTCAAAGCTCTGCTCCTGGCCTACAAGACCAAAACCGGATCTGCACCATCGTATCTCCACTCGCTAATGCAGATCTATGTTCCTGCCAGATCACTGCGGTCTGCAAAGGAACAACGACTAGTGGTACCATCCCAAAAAGGAAAAAAGTCACTCTCCCGTACCTTCTCTGGATCTGTTCCACATTGGTGGAATGATCTACCAGCTGCTACAAGATCAGCAAACTCGGTTGCCATCTTTAAAAAACGCCTAAAAACGCATCTCTTCCGTCAACACATCGCTGATTGATTTTTCCTAATTCTCTTCCATTTCCTTCTTTATAAAAAAAAAATTACTAATCTCACTATTCTTAGATTTTTATACTGTGCTAGGCTTTAATGGACTAGTTTGATGCACTTATGTATTTTGTTGCCTATGTTGTTATAATTCCTTCCAATGTTTCCTCATCTGTAAGTCGCTTTGGATAAAAGCGTCTGCTAAATGACTAAATGTAAATGTAAATGCATGCAAGGAGATTTTGCATGTGTTTGTTTGAGCTGGTTTGGCTCTAAGAGGGATCTGTGTCATGTGCATGTGTTTGTGTAAGCTGTTTTTGTATGAGTTTCTGTATCTTTGGTTACAGTGTATTTGTTTAAAAAATAAATGCTGAGTGTGTCGATTTGGCTGTTGTTTTGATATCTTTAAAAGTCTGGTTCCAGATAAATTGCCTGAACTTCTCATCAAAGCAATAAAGTCCAGTAAACTCAAATAGTTAAGTTATGGTGTTGAAGAAAAATTACTATTTTATGTCAATAAGACTTGGTTCATGGCCGTGTGAACCTGAAAAATTAAATTCAAATAATGTTTTTCAGTTGACTTTATTAAAAATTCTAAATGCTCATTAATTGACAGAAGGTCTGCCCAAGTAAAAGATCTGGTGGTTCCAAACCTGTTTCATTAAGGATTAATGGAGGCTACATGCCTTTGTGAACCTTCAATACAACAGAAGTCTTCCACAGATCTGTGTCTTGATACAATGCTCTACTGGCAGTTCTTTTGACCTCATGTCTTGATTTTTACTTTGATATGCATTTTCAGTTGCTGCATCTTTTATTGAGAGGTTTATGTCGCTCCAAATCATACTTATTCAATTGAATTTGCCACATGTTAATTTCATTTGGTGTGTGGAAACATCAACAAGCTAAACTAATGCTTCTGAGCTAAATTTCAAGTGTCCCAGAAAAGGGTATGAATACTTATGCAATGTACTTATTTCAGTTTTATATTTGAATACATTTCAAAATTTCAACAAATGTGTTTTTTGTCATTATTGTGCATGGAGTGTAGATTAATGTCATTTTTTCTTTTTAGATTTAAAGTAGTTTAAGATAAGGCAGCAACATAACGAAAGGTGAGTAAAATGAAGGGGGATGAACACGTTTGCGAGGCAAATGTCAATATTATCAATGTCATGTGAAAATGTTACTGATAGCATTGTATATTGTGGTAAATTTGAATAGCACCTTCTTACAATTGTAACGTGAAAATTGTCAATATTTATTTACATTTAAACATTTGGCAGATGCTTTCATCCGAAGTGACTTACTTTGCACTGTATTATACATTTGTTTCTGACTATATGTGCAATCCCCTGGGATCAAATCCATGACCTTGGCGCTAGCGCCATGCTCCAACCACTCAGCCACAGGAAATCGTAAATATTTAGTTAAATCAAATTATTGTTTTGTTAGGATGAAAACTTTTAATCTATAACATTATTACCAACACAATATTAATAATACATGTGATTTCATGAATTTAGAATTGTAATGTTCAATATTGAATAATAAAAAATTAAAATGTGATTACCTATTCAGTTATATTTTCTGATTGAGAACTTAAACAGTTGCCAGGTATGTTTGTTTTATTCTGCATTAAATACGTTTTCATACCGCTTCATTGGGCCATACAGTTTATAATAATTGTTGTTAAATTTATTTAGGAGATAATATTATAAGGTGTTATGAAATATATTATAAGGCATTATATCTACGTTATAATTCATTAATGCATTAAAAATACGGAAAGTGAAATCAGATTAATTAGTCACTTGTGTCCTTATAGGGCACACCTTTGTTCTTTCAAACTATCAATACAAATGTATTTAAAAAAGTAATTTGAAACAAAAATGTATGTACACACCATTTAATAACAACTGATGTGCACTTTAATCACTGGAATATTGTTTAATTATATTTCTATAAATATACAGCACATAGAAACATTTGTGCCCAAACTATTGAATGACACTGCAATAAATATGTCAAGACAAATGTACTACAGCATTTAGCAATTTCTGTACAAGACCAAGTTCACATGGGTGCTCCTAAGAATCATTAATTTGCTTAGATTTAGCTGACTCTGCTGGGATGATCTGGACATCAAAGGGAATAAAGAAATCCACCAGGGCTTTGGCATCTTTCGGATCCAGAGAGTATTCCTGTGCCATCTTCTCTGTAGTCCATGTTTTAGGCATGTTTTTGTGATTATTCAGAACAGTTAAAGCTTCTACAAGAGTCAGCTTGCCTTTTGGAACATCAGTGACATCACAGATACCATAAGGGTCACCCGGTAAACTGAACTTGAGCAGCCTGCGTTCCGTCGCCAGTTCTGCCTTTTTAACTGTGGAAACGTCTTCACCCTGCAAAGTATTAAGGCAGTCAGTTTTTTATTATATGGACAGGCAGCAGTGTTGTGCCAGCTGCAAACACTCTTGTTTTTAAAAGCACATGGGTGCGCCCCACTCATGCATTACGTATGAAATAGGAAAGAAAACTAAATAAACAATTTGAACAGTTTCGAATGGGTGTCAAACAGAAAAACTTAATCAACATGGCATATTGTTATAGTAAATTCTTGTGCAATATATTTTAGATGTCATAGATTTATCTATTTAGAAAATAAATGCAGTGCACACCCCTACAGATCAGCAAAAGTGACAAGACACTTACCCCACCAGACAATTAAGACAGGATGAGACACGGGATTGGGTTTAAGAGAATGAGACTGATGAGATGAGATTTTTACTATATTTTTATGAAATCCTAAATGACGAAATATATAAAAACAGTCGCAAACGGCAAAGAAAATTTGTTATGCATTTTGAAAACATGAATGAATAATGAATGTCATGTTTCTTTTGATTTAATAAATTATAATATGATTTAAAAATAACGGGTTATCTTTAACATTGTTTCTTGGGCTGTAAAAAGATTCAATGTGCACATTATCTGTAATTCCCTTCTCGTCCTGAAGATGTCGCCATTTTCTATTTACTTTAAAGAACGGTTCATGGTGGAAAGTCCAGATAAAATGTTTTGTTTCTTAATGGGTAAATATTTTGTGATTTTAAGGTCCTGCTTTATGGAGTGTCCAACAAGTTTACTTACATACAGGGTGTAAAAACACTTTCATTTTCTAATAGGGTCATTCCGTGTCAACTCAACCAAAGGTTCCCGGCTCAAATCTTTTATTTTTTTCAATTTTACAGAAGCAAGACTAACATCAGTAGTGAAATTATATTATAAAAATATTAAATGCCACCAGTAAAGGGTTATTAAGTAATCAATACATTTGTAGATAATAATAAATAATAAATAAAATTTTCACTCTAAATTTGGAGACATATTAGAGGGAGTTATATTTCCTTATTATGATATACAGTGAGGAAAATAAGTATTTGAACACCCTGCTATTTTGCAAGTTCTCCCACTTAGAAATCATGGAGGGGTCTAAAATTGTCATCGTAGGTGCATGTCCACTGTGAGAGACATAATCTAAAAAAAAAAATCCAGAAATCACAATGTATGATTTTTTTTAACTATCTATTTGTATGATACAGCTGCAAATAAGTATTTGAACACCTGTCTATTACCTAGAATTCTGACCGTCAAAGACCTTTAAAATGTCCACCTCCACTCCATTTATTATCCTAAATTAGATGCACCTGTTTGAGGTTGTTAGCTGCATAAAGACACCTGTCCACCCCATACAATCAGTAAGAATCCAACTACTAACATGGCCAAGACCAAAGAGCTGTCCAAAGACACTAGAGACAAAATTGTACACCTCCACAAGGCTGGAAAGGGCTATGGGGAAATTGCCAAGCAGCTTGGTGAAAAAAGGTCCACTGTTGGAGCAATCATTAGAAAATGGAAGAAGCTAAACATGACTGTCAATCTCCCTCGAACTGGGGCTCCATGCAAGATCTCACCTCGTGGGGTCTTAATGATCCTAAGAAAGGTGAGAAATCAGCCCAGAACTACACGGGAGGAGCTGGTCAATGACCTGAAAAGAGCTGGGACCACCGTTTCCTAGGTTACTGTTGGTCATACACTAAGACGTCATGGTTTAAAATCATGCATCGCACGGAAGGTTCCCCTGCTTAAAAAAGCACATGTCCAGGCCCGTCTTAAGTTTGCCAATGACCATTTGGATGATTCAGAGGAGTCATGGGAGAAAGTCATGTGGTCAGATGAGACCAAAATAGTACACTAAACGTGTTTGGAGGAAGAAGAATGATGAGTACCATCCCAAGAGCACCATCCCTACTGTCAATGCTTTGGGGGTGTTTTTCTGCACATGGGACAGGGCGAGTGCACTGTATTAAGGAGAGGATGACCGGGCCATGCATTGCAAGATTTTGGGGAACAACATCCTTCTCTCAGTAAGAGCATTGAAGATGGGTCGAGGCTGGGTCTTCCAACATGACAATGACCCTAAGCACACAGCCAGGATAACCAAGGAGTGGCTCTGTAAGAAGCATATCAAGGTTCTGGCGTGGCCTAGCCAGTCTCTAGACCTAAACCCAATAGAGAATCTTTGGAGGGAGCTCAAACTCCGTGTTTCTCAGCGACAGGCCAGAAACCTGACTGATCTAGAGAAGATCTGTGTGGAGGAGTGGGCCAAAATCCTTCCTGCAGTGTGTGCAAACCTGGTGAAAAACTACAGGAAACGTTTGACCTCTGTAATTGCAAACAAAAGCTACTGTACCAAATATTAACATTTTTCTCAGGTGTTCAAATACTTATTTGCAGCTGTATCATACAAATAAATAGTTTAAAAAATCATACATTGTGATTTCTGGATTTTTTTTAGATTATGTCTCTCACAGTGGACATGCACCTACGATGACAATTTCAGACCCCTCCATGATTTCTAAGTGGGAGAACTTGCAAAATAGCAGGGTGTTCAAATACTTACTTTCCTCACTGTATATTCCAGCATCATAATTTTATTTTTATAAATCGGTATAATTGTTAGTAAATCTGTTAATTTAAGCAATCCCTGATGCATTTTATGCAAACGGTGACAAATGAAGAAAGGGCATTTTTTGTTATTTTTTCTAAATGTGCATGCCTGGAACTCCAGAACAATTAGACATAACTTAATGTCCTTTTAGATTGCTGTACTTGACCAACTTGTCTCTTGGTAACTACATTGTTAAATCCCAAATGGTTTAGTACTAGAGGTATGAGGATCTAAATGTGGCTTCATGAGAAAACTATTAAAATTCAGTCATCAAAAATTTAATGTGGGTCATTCATTTTGGAATGTCTGAAACATATTTTCCTTCTATCAAAACAACTGCACTAAACAACCATTACAGTGTCAGAGTTACTGAGGCACATTAACTTGCTCTGAATAGTTTATTTGAAATATTCTATATGTCTTTGCGTTATAGGGAAATATGGATTAAGGGATACATATGGAAATAGGAAAAGTTTAAATAATTGAACGGACAAATCTTGGTTTATCAAATACACTTTTGTAAAGAGACCTACCAGACTGACCTAACAGGCATGAAAAGTAGCTATGAAACTGTATATTTAGACTCATTGTAATTAAGTAAAAAGAAACGTAACTCCAGTAGAAAGCGCTCTGGAACAAATTAAATAAAACATTTAAAAGTGAAATTTAACTTTGTCATCCGTCAAAACAATTTGCCCAGGAACAAATAAGAGATTTATAAGACCAAAGATTGCCTGTTAGATATACCCAAACTCAATTAAATCCCATGTTTAACTGCTACAAAGACATCAGAGCCAGCCGTGAGATTCATAAACACTTGGAGCTCACATCTACAAAATCCCCACACACGTGGCTCAGTGGTTAGAGCAACGCCAAGGTCATGGGTTCGATCCCAGGGATTGCACATGCTTAGAAACAAATGTATAGTATAATGCAATGTAAGTCGCTTTGGATAAAAGTAAATGTGAAAATATACTGTATACATTTTCAAACTAAATTAACACATGCAAATGCTGATTGAGGTGATAAAAGATTGGTTGTGCTAACCTTTGATGAGATTGTCTTCAAAATGTTTGGTATCTGTTTTTTTTAACTGTACCATCCCTATATTACGGCTTATTTTAGGGGACACATGTTTATTCTATAGTCTCCTTCTAAATTCTAGTATCCTTCTAAATCTTTATGGTGATCTTGGGCAAAAGCTTCTAACCTGAGAAACTGGATCTTTGGACTGCACATAAACATCCTTCAACATGTACAGCAGTGGGTCATTCCTCTGGTTAATGTCTTCTGTCATGCTGCCTGCTGAAACAAACAACATTTACTGGTTAACACTGTGTAGAAACATGCTTATTAACACAGCCATCTTTTTTGCATTCCGTAACACTGTGTGTGTCACCTGCAGTATTATGCTGGGGAAGACTGTCTGATGTTGGATGTCTTGGTGCTGCTCGAGGTTTTAATTTACTGATTTCTCTTTGAACGCGATTCTCTAAATTAAAGTTTGTAATCAGTCGCGTTATTCTTGCGCCCATGTTTGACATACGCAGAGGACGCGTAACATCTCCTTCTAGTGCTTTATTTGTTGTGGTTGGTGAACTAGCTCATGACACTTCACCGCCACCTAATGGACGGGAGGTGATGCGCACACAAATGGAGAAAAACGCCAATGAAGTCAAGGCTACAAGTGTTACATCATTGCTGCAAAATAATTCTTGCCTATCCAACAGTACATTTATGTATATTTAAACCTAGATTTTGTTGTAGATTGTAAAAATGTACACAATTATGTAATTATAAGCCTACTATTTCCCAAGAACTAGTAATGAACCCCTGTTGTATTTGTATCTTATTGTCTCACATTTGTATTAGTGCTAGGCAAGAAGGATACCACAGCCCTTTTATATTTTCCTGTTTTTATATGTTTCTTGTTTTTAAATGTCCTCTTGCATTGGTGCTTGCAAGAAAGAGAGCTATGACTTTTCTAAACAAGCAGACTAAAAAGTTTGACAAACATAACAAACACAACACCAACTTAGCTGGCTCGTGATTTGACAGCGGTTCGTGCCACAGCTGGTTTTTGGGGGGGGGGGGGGGGCTTCCGCTCCACGCACGTCCTCCAGCAGATGTGACGTCTCGTCAGTCTCGTTACCTTCTTCCTGCGCAGCTGGTTGCTGTTATAGGCTACACACGTATATTGACGCAAAAAAATCGGAAGACTCAACGGATGCAATTCAGTAGGCAACGATCGATGATTTCTTCTTGTTTTTACAAGGCGAAGACGCAAGCGGACTTAAAAGGTAAAAGGGACTGATCAGAACTGCCTCTGCTAGATATATTTTAACTGTTTTAAACTTTTCGGAGAGCACCTAAGCAAACGTGATTACCCATATCAAACCACAAATAGGCCTAATTCGACTATTAATCTATTAAAATTGTTACATTCGTTCTTTAAAAAATCCTGTTGTAATCCCGCAGCTTTTTCGTGTTCATTTTCCTGTTGGAATCCTACATTTTATGAATTTATGCAGAAAAGTACCTTGTCCTGTGGGTTTTTCTTGCTGTCCAAAAGGATTCCTGGACATGGAAGTATTATCCTTCAAGATTCCTGTATATGCATAATAAGGATACAGAATTAGAGACCAACCAGACTTTTTGGTGCCGTTCTTAGCACACATTTTTATGCTTTATTGTCAACAAATGTAAAATGCCATATCCCAGTTTATAACAAAGAACATTCCAACTAGACAGAACAAGAAAAAAACAAAGGAGAGAGAAAAGAAGGAAACAAATATACACCTAACATATTTTACATTTCCATAGGTTGTCACCATAAAGCCGGTTTAATACAGAACATGTACTTAGTACATGTACTAAGTTAACACCATAAAGTACATTTGTAAAGTAAAAAGATTTAAAAGAGAAGCATATAGTAACCATTTTATTTGCTTTACTATTTTTTGATTTTGACATCCCATATACTTTTCTATCTCTTTTCAAGCACTAAAAATAGGTTTGTCCTTTGTAAACTTGCATTTATGAATGTGAAATTTACATAAAATGCATCTTAAAACAAAAATCCTTTAAAGAGTGATCCTTGATATAATAACCACGTTTATAAGATAAGGAAAATGGTTTTAAAATGCTATCAACCATGAAAGCCTCCACATTATTATGAATGAAAGGATTTTGAAGATATTGCCAATTTATTTTAAAGTTACTGTTTCGAGACCTAAAGTAAGTACAATTCAGACCGCCTTTATCATGTCAATTCAGTATTATTGGTTTCTTAATGTATATTGAACTTAGTTTTTCCACAGGAATTTGACAACATGCTGTCATTTAGTTTACATGTGTGTTTGTCAACATAAATAGATAGAACAGCATATGACAATCGAGAAATGTCTTCTGCTTTAGTGACTCTGCATTTGAGTGATAAATCTCTTGCAGCAAGTGATTCAATACCATGTGGCCTGTTAATTTTCAGTTGGAATGCAGAGGTTGAAGGGGTCAAGGGCCGCTGCAGTGGCTTGCACTCTTAACAATTAAGGTGCTTCAAAGGCACTTCACAGCGATGCCATGGAAAAACATTTTTGTTTTATATTAATTATGGTGCTTCACAATACCCTATAATAACCTTTATTTGTCTAAATGGTTAGAAAAAGAACCTTTTTGGCATCGCTGTGAACAACATTTCAAACACCTTTATTTTGATGAGTGCAGGACTTCACTGTTGTGTGTGTTTTACAGTAGTCCTACCATTTTTATGACAATTTATGCTTCCAGATTTTCCTACACCCGTATTGTTTATTTTCAAAGTTTTAGGGTTTGGGGTGAGGGGTAAGTTCCATATGTTTTCTAGAGGTAGCAATATCTGACAAGGTAGCAGAAATCGACATAACAGGCTTCACTGGACATTTGTTTCCAGACATACCCTAAACTGGACCAGTTAATTTTACATTTGGCTGAAAAGTGTTAGTTAATCTATTGCGGGAGGAATTTCCGGAATTCCTTGGAAACAATGAAAAACGTCTATAGCTAAATCTTATTTAATGTTAATTTCAGCATTTACCAATATATTATCTAAAGTTTACATTAAAAGGTATTTACCCCAAAAATGAAAATAAAACTCTCAATTAATTTGAATATCGTGAAAAAGGTAAATATGTCTTGACACTCATTTCAGAAAGTATAACCAATATATTATAGTCAAGTCAAGTCAGCTTTGTTTATATATCGCTTTTAAATATTCATTGTTACAAAGTAGCTGTATAAGAAAACATTGACTATAAGCCGAACATATAAGGTTATGCTAGTTAAAACACAGGTCGAATATCAGACAGACTATAAATTCCTATATGCAGTGTAAATTAAATACAACTATAAAATTCTAGCAGCCCCCCCGGCCAGGCAAACAGTGCAAAACAGTATTTAAACGGTGGCGAGGAACGGTGACCAGGAAACCAGTCCTTTTAGAGTCCCTAGAGTCAATTAGACAAGACTGGCTGAGAGTAGAGTACTGTTCTGCACGCTTTGATGCCACAAATGGTTCCGATTGATCTAACTAGTGCAGTCTAAACCTTCGGAATATATATATCATGATAGTGTAATGTATGCAAGATTAAAAAGATGCGTATTTAGTCTAGATTTAAACTGACAGTGTGTGTCTGCCTCTCGGACAGTGCGAGGAAGACTGTTCCAAGTTTAGGCGCTAAATAGGAAAAGGATCTGCCGCCTGCACTTGATTTTGAAATTCTAGGTGTTACCAACTGACTGGACGCCTGACAGCATAGTGCATGTGAAGGACTGTTATACAAGAGAAGTTAACTCAAGTTGCGAGGAGCTAAACCATGCAGGACTTTATAGGCAATAAGCAAGATTTTAAAGTTAATGCGATGCTTTATAGGTAACCAGTGCAAGGTTGACAGAACTGGGCTAATATGCTCATACTTTTTTGTACATGTAAGAACTCTAGCTGCCGCATTTTGGACCAGTTGGAGTTTTTGTAATAGGCGTGCAGGGCAACTACCTAATAGTGCATTACAGTAATCTAGTCTTGATGTCATAAAGGCATGAATTAGCTTATCTGCATCTGATGGTGACAGCATATGACGTAGTTTAGATATAATTTTAAGATGAAAAAACACATTTTACAAGTGTTTGCGATCTGGTTCTCAAATGACAGAGTACTATAGAATAAAACGCCAAGATTCTTTGCTGAAGATGAGGGTTTTATGGAACATCCATCAATAGTTAAGCAGTATTCTTGGTTGCTACGTATGACGGATTTCGGTCCAATAAGTGTAACACTGCTGTTGTCCGAGTTCAGTAATAAGACATTTTTCTCATCCACTTTTTATATCGACTATGCATTCCACTTTTCAATGGAATTGCTGTGTTTCATGAAATATAAAGTTGCGTATCATCAGCATAACAGTGAAAGCCAACTCAGTGCCGCTTTATTATATCTCCTACAAGTAGCATATGTATAATGCGAAGAGCATAGGCCCTAAGATTATATTATATAGATTCATTACACATAGAGTGAAATATTTCAAGCCTTTATTTCTTGAAATGTTTACATTTACATTTATTCATTTGGCAGACGCTTTTATTCAAAGCGACTTACAAGTAGTTTTATACAGTGGCACATTACTGCAGAGCAATCAGGGGTAAGGCGCCTTGCTCAAGGGCCCTTCAGTCATGACCTGCTGGCACTGAGATTTGAACCAGCAACCTTCTGATCACAAGCGCAACACTCTAACCCCCGGGCCACAACTGACCCCAGTTGTTGATTCTAGAAAATTTGAATATTACATAAGATCAATAAAAATATATATTTTAAACAGAAATGTAAGGCTTCTGAAAAGTATGTTCATTCTATGCACCCGATACTTGGTTGGGCCTCCTTTTGCATGAGTTACTGCATCAATGCGGCATGGCATGGAGGCATTCAGTCTGTAGCACTGCCCAGGTGTAATGGAAGCCCAGGTTGCTTTGATAACGTGAACATACTTTTCAGAAGCCTGACATTTAAGTTTAAAATATCCTTTTTTTTTATTGATCTTTTGTAATATTCAAACTTTCTGAGACACTGAATTTTGGGCTTTCATCATCTGTAAGCCATAATCATGAACATTTTAAGAATTAAAGGCTTGAAATATTTCACTCCGTGTAATAAATCAATATAATATATTGGTTTTACTTTCTGAAATGAGTGACAAAACATATTGACCTTTTTCACGATATTCAAATTAATTTAGATGCACCTGTATATTTTGATGTAACCTATCTGGTTATAATACACAAATGTTGACCTTTCAAGCAACCCAGTCTTGTCTTACACAGGGAGCATTCGGACACAAGGCTTTTCCTGTGACCCTGGTGAAGCAAAGTGCCATGCTGAACTTTAATTTAATAAATGCACAGAAAACCAGGGAGAATAATCTTACAGCTGGTTTTCATTATCTCTGGCATTCATAGCTTTTGTTTAACTCTTGCCCCCCCCCCCCCTCTCTCTCTAACTAAGGCATGACAAGGTGATGTGTTCTCTGATGTCAGAATGAGAACTTACACACGTGGGGCACCAACAGTGTTCTTCTTAAGTACACTATGGGTGCTGCTGATCCCAGCGCTAGCTAACATTGACTCCAGTGGAGGCATTACATTTCTGGGAGGGAACTATGAAGGAACTCATCCCATGCTGTACTTTGGCCAAGCAGAGGTTGAAGTGCTGCAGCTAGCAGCAATGGGAACACACAAGGCTTTGGCCCAACAAATTCGGGAGGCTGGAGAGGCCATCCTGGAGCGACCAGAGGATTATCTGCCTCCCTGGCACCCTGAAGAGTTCAGTGCTCGCTGGAATGAAGTGTATGGGAACAATTTAGGCCTGCTTTCAATGTTTTGCCTACTGTATCCTCACCGTTCTGGTGCACTGGACATAGCCAAGGAATACATGGAACGAATGGCTGCACAACCTAACTGGTATGATTATTGCTCTAAGCTGATTTTTATTTGCTACATTACCTTTAAAGGAATAGTTTACCTTCAAAATGAAAATTCTGCCATGCCCTCTTGTCATTTCAAACCTGTATGACTTTCCATTTTTCTGCAGAACACAAAATAATATGCATGAATGGGGGCCTCTTAATTCAATTCAATTGTATTTATATAGAGCTTTTCACAATGTGCATTGTTCTAAAGCAGCTTTACAGGGGAAAATAGAAACCTTAAAACACAAAAAAGGTAAAACACACTACATGGTGTTTTATATAATAAGTTCAATTATTCTAGTAAATAATATTTAATTAATGCAGTCTCCTGGTCGTTTATTTAGCATTTTTGCATTTAAGTGAATGCTTGGCTGAAAAGATGTGTCTTTAATCTAGATTTAAATTGGGCGAGTGTGTCTGATCTTCGAATAGTGTCGGGAAGGCTATTCCAGAGTTTAGGTGCTACATATGAGAAAGCTTGACCCCCTTTGGTGGATTTAGTTATTCTAGATGTTATCAAAAGTCCTGAGTTTTGAGATCTTAGAGAGCTCGATGGGTTGTAGTGTGATAGAAGCTCTGTTAGGTAAGTAGAGGCTAAACCGTTTAAGGTTTTATAAGTGATTAAAATAACTTTAAAGTCAATACGATACTTAACAGGTAGCCAGTGAAGGGTTGATCACATTATGGGTTATATATTTTCTGGACATGGTAAGAACTCTGGCAGCTGCATTTTGAACTAACTGTAGTTTGTTTATTGATGATGCAGGACAGCCACTAAGTTGTGCATTACAGTAGTCAAGTCTTGAGGTCACAAATGCACGAATAAACTTCTCTGCGTCAGCCAAACACAGAATATTTCGTAATTTGGCAACATTTCTAAGGTGGAAAAAGGCTGTTTTTTTACATTTGAGATGTGATTTCAAAATGACAGGTTGCTGTCTAATATAACGCCTAGATATTTTACTGTATTTGTTGGCGTAACAGTACAGACTTCAATTTGCAGGTTATAATCCAAAATATTCTGCTCACGTGTCTTTCGTCCGATAAGTAATATTTCTGTTTTATTAGAATTTAAAAGAAGGAAATTGCAAAATGCCTAAAAAGATGTTTAGTCTTTAGATCTTTAGTAGAGAGTTTAGTCATAGTAATATAGCCTATCAAAATGTAAAATTTTCCTTGGATCTGGTCACCAAAAGCCAAATGCTTGCCTCAGCGTGATAATTATTTTGTCATTGGATGCTTCACTTTACAGCATAAATATTTGTAGCGTTTTAGCTGCATGTTAAAATAATGATGAAATAAATGAGTTTAGCTCACCAAATATAATTCTCCACCAGATCTATCAATATCACATCGATTTAAAACATCAGTTTCAGTCAATGAATTTGTTTAGCTCAAAGTAAAATACGTATAATAATCGTTATTAAATATCAATATTTTACAGTCTCTGATTAGTAATATGAAAAATATTTGTATGATTCCGTCCAGCGAAAGCATCAATGATTAATACACTTTACGTTATCTCATGGCCATAAGTTACGTGACTTTACCAAACAGAATAGAGCAAAGGTAGCGTCTAACACGGTTTAAGTGACCTCGTGTATGAGCATTGAGCACAGACAACCCATTACAATTGAATATATAGTGTTTATTAAACTCTACTCTACATGGTGAACAATGAAGATTGTATAAACACAAACAATACATGAAACACAAACGCAGAGAAAGAGAGAGAGTGAGGTAGTGTCAAAGCATGGCAGTGATTTCTGAACACCAATAAAATTAATCTTTAGCAAAGACGCACAAACTTAACGTAGCTATTCTATAAATAGAAACGGATACTTGCGAGGTCTGTGCTAGATGTATATCCGTATGCGCTTGGAGAGATGGAAATTTTCAAATGGTTTCAGCATGCGGCCCTGCTTAAAAGTTCTGGGCCTTGTGACCGCGTGGCTCATCAAGGTGTGCGAGGCAGCCGAAGTCCATTGTTCCTACTTTCATCCCAGTGGGGGAAAAGGCAGTCTCCGAAGAGACGCCACAAACCGGTTTGTGATGAAGGCAAATAGGCCAAGCGTGCATTTCAGAGCAGGCTCGATATTTAACTTCATGAGGGGGCATGCCCACCTGAGTTTAAATCGACAAATCAGAGTTGAGCTGGTAAGAGGTTCTTTGTCCACTCAACAGCTAATTTGATTCTTTATGACCTAATGTGTTCTATGGTCACACAATATATTTCAACAAGGAGGAAATCAAGAGACCAACATTTAGGTACCAAATATGCAATGGTTTGAATCGCATTAAGTCGTGATTCATTCAGCAAAGCCGGAATCAAACGTGCATATTTACCAGTTACAGATTATTTTAAATGGCAAGAGCGCCAACATATAACAGATATAATTACATATATTTGAAGAACAGGACAGTTTAGTGTAGTTTTGTCAGAGAAGTTTCTCTGGATAAACCACAGGTTTAAAACAGTGAGACATCTCACATCTCCTTTGCTTGCTATACGTAAATAGCTTAGGAGTCGTATAATATAGAAAGAAAAGATAATCAACACTTTCGGGGGGAGAACCCAACCTAAATCCAGGCCCCCCCTGGAGCCAGGTTAGGCCCTGGTCTTTTGTTGATGGTTTCAAGAATCCAGGACAAAAGGGAGTGAGGCGGGGTTATGGATTTTCTTTAATGATCCAGGCACTACAAATCTCCCCTTTCAGAAGGTGAAGTTCAAGTGTTATAAGTGGTTCTTATTTTTCCCCAGCATCTCAACATACAGGCAGAACATTTTCCCAATGTGGTCAGGCCTTTTCACAACTTGGGTGCACTACCTTTCATCTTTTCCATCCTGATTGGACATCAAGGGAGACCTGCCCTGCACATGTTTGCTTTTTCTTGAAACATGTTGGTTAGGGTGTTTCCTGTGTCCGGGGACATGCACAGCAGCAGTCCTGGATGAAACAGCAGGTGGGATGGCATTATTGGCCTCCATGCGATTGCCTGTAGTGCTGTGTCATGGGGAGTGCCATTGACTAGAAACGAGAGGTTGTCTTGCGTAGATGGGCAAAGTTATGATACCAAATCTTGCCACTCACATCACGTTCCTCCTCTAGATCTTGCCTGCTGCAGCAAGCTCTCTGGCCTTCACATTTTCTGCAGTGATTGCTGGACAAAAGGAGGTGTTACTTTTCAGTGTCTTTTATTTTAAGTATTGGTAAGCGGTTTAGAGTGTGACAAGGTTAGAGTCTCTTGCCTGGCACTGTGGATGTTATGGTGGTGCCGTCTGTCATCAGGCCATAAGATCAAAGAGAGAAACGTGGGTTGGTTTGAGGTCGCTCTGATGGTGGTGGACACATGGTCTGTAGCCATTTTGCCTCAGTTGAAAACTGGGTAAAGAGAAATGTACGAACTTGGCCCAAAAGTGGGCTACCAGGATCTGGCTTTGCCTTCCACTGAGGTGTTCGGATTCTTGGTACACAACCTGAGGCAATTAACTTTTGGGCTGCCCCATCAAGAGCTGGTTTGGTGTCACAGGTTCAGCATCTGAGATGTTAGCTGAAACATAAAGCAAAGGCTTGGAGTTCAGGATAGATTTCACTTCAAGAAGTACTGTCCTGAGGACCTCCTCAGGAACACTTTATGCCCCAATTGTGGTTTTGAGTGCAGCCTTTACAGAGCAAATCTCCCGCTCCCACACTCCCCCAAAGTGTTGTGCTGCTGGAGGTTTGAAATGAAAGTCCATCTGGTTCTTTGCTGGCAACTCCTGCAGATTAGCACTCTTTTAAGTCTTTCTCTACCCCTCTGAAGTTCATCCCCTGATCAGAATAGTAATGTGCCACGTCATGCCGTAAACCTCCGTAAAGACATTAGGAAGGCACGAGAGTCCATGGACATAATTTCATCCAAATGCACTGTCCCTGTTGTAAGACATTTTAATATTATGCCACTTTTTTTTCTTTTCCATCAACCAATTTTCACCTGGAAAGGCCCAAAACAGTCCATCCCTGTGGAATGGAATGCTGGTTTGAACAAGCGAAGTCGAGCAGGAGACAAGTCAGGCATCGTTGGTACAGTAGGTCTGCCCCTAATTTTTTGGCACTCTAGTTTCCGGATAGCTTTGCGCCCTCTGAATATCCAGTATGATCACCTAATCTCTGCATTAACCCTCTCAGGGCCAGGGAGGCATAATCTCTGGTCGAAATCCTGGATTAACAGTTTGGTTATGTCATGTCTTGGATCTAGTACTACAGGGTGTTTGAAGTTAGGATCTAGATCTCCTGCTCTGTGGAGGCGCCCACCCACTTGAATCACCTCATCTGTTTCATCAAATTCAGGAGACAGAACAAGAAGACGGCTACTAGAAGGGACTGGGTTGTTAGCCTAGAGAAAGTGGTATTCCTCTGGGAAACTCTAAATAAGGGACTGTTTAAGGAAGGAAAAGACAGCATGCTGATAGGTTTTTGTCATAGATGGGCCACTGGACTGAAGTGAATGTGCTGTGGCATCCGTCAATTCTCTCCAGGTAGTCTACAGACTTGGATCGGGGACGGCCTCATCAACGTTGGTTGAAATGTAATGACAGAAAAAGGAACTGCGATGTTCTGAGTGGTCTTCTTCAGATGGCCCTGCTGGGGCTTCAGGCCACTCTTTAGATGGTTGTAAAAAAAAAGATGGACCTTGACACTACCTTTTTGGTTTTACCAGTTCCAATAAGGTTTTACCCCTTGCCAGGTTCACGTACCTCCATGTCTGCCCCTCTGTGAGCTCCTGGATCTCATTAATCCTGGTGCTAGTAAAGACCTTGAAAAGCCAGGTTAGGACAGTGGTCAAGTCAGACCACAAGATGGCGTTCCTGATAGGCAGAGTGAGCTTAAGGCAGTAAAAACACTTCTGAACATTGGTAAAAACAAACACGTTTCAAAGCTTGAAAACAGGCTTTACTTAAATGTGACTAAGATGAAATCAGACCAGAATGTCTTGCATTTTCTCAGAGTGAAAAACAACCGGCAAGATTCGCGTGGGAAGAGAGTTCCAAGGATGTTAAGAAAGTTTTTCTGGACTCGCGACCAGCGACATGGCACAGCTAGGTAAGCGAGGTAGCAGAGGTCCATTGTTCTTTCTTTCCCCCAGTGGGGGTGGTAAAGGGCAGTCTCCATAGAGACTAGGGATGTGAATCTCTATACTGAGGCCAATTTAGGTTTTACGCATCTAGATGCATAGCCAACAATACGATGCGTTAAAGATGATGAAGCTACCGATGCGATCCAATCCGATTCTTCACTGTCATGATGCAGTGCGATTCGATGAAATTAGATGCAATGGAAAAAATATGATGAGATGCAATTCAATATGGTACCCCTACTGAAAAAAAAACAATATAGCTTTGCCCAAAACACAATAGAATATTTTATGGAATTAATGGTTATAATAGAAATGGTAATGGTTCTAATGGAAACTATAGTATCTACTGGTATGTATTGGATTCTATTGGTGGGATGTTATCTGGCAGATGGGATCTAATAGAACACCATTAAATGACATTGGAATAATAACCAAAACACAATACAAAAAGGAATTTTATAATGGTTAACGTCTCGGTTACGTATGTAACCTCAGCTCTTTGATGGAGGGAACAAGACGTTGTGGGGTTTGTCTTGAGAACGTATCATCTTCTGACTAGTTTTGAAAAGGCCAATGAAATTGGCGAATGCAATTTGCATGCCGGACTCCGCCCCGGATATCCGGGTATAAAACGGAGAGGGTGTGCTCATTCATTCACCTTTTGTGCTGAGGAGCCTGAGAGCATCTCACGACTGCTGCAGCGGATGGCAAGTGTTGTGGCATGAAGGACACAACGTCTCGTTCCCTCCATCAGGGAACAGAGGCTAAATACGTAACCAAGACATTCCCTTTCTGTCGGTCTCTCGACTTTATATGGAACCGACAGATGGGGTTCCTATGGAAAACGCCACAGCTTCGCTATCGTGAAATTGTAACCATCCAGTGGACAGGGAGGGGGTCCCAGAGCTTTGGCAAAGATGAGAAGCCCTAGGCAACCACAGACAGAGGCCTTGTTTCTCTAATGGCGAGAAGCCGTCCGGTACCGTAGGGTCACTGGGTAAGCGCTGTTCCCTCAATGGGGATGTGCGTTACGCAGACCACTTCCCGCCGTAGGGGGGAGAACAGCGGAGACACCAACATGGTCTCACCGGTAGAATTCATCGGAGGTATATGTGGAAATGCCGCAAGGTGGATGTCCACCTGGGGGAGGTCATGAGTTGCCATGAGGGTAACCATCTCATGAGGATATCTCAGACGGAACCACCCTGTTGGGGGGTTACTACGTGTGGAGTACTAGGTCCGGTTGGAGCTATACGTGGATAACTATTGATGACTCTTCCCAACCACGTCCCGAACCAGTTTCCGGTGAGGGCAGATAGAGAAGAGAGTTGTGTGGTGTCCTTGATTTACATTTAACTTCATGAAAGGGCATGCCCTCCGAGATAGAATCGAACAATCGACAAAGCAGGGGAGGTTTCAGTTCCCCCACACCCCAGCTAATCCTGGGTCCAATTGCCATGAAGGTGAGGACCAGGAAACGGGGGGACACTCTGCCGGCTACCCTCATCAAATTTACAAAATACCAGTCCAGATTATTATATAAAGAGAATTAAGTGTTCTATGGTCACACAACATATATAAACAAAGAGGAAATCAAGAGACAAACATTTCGGTACCAAATATGCCAGATCTGAATCACATTAAGTTTTGATTCATTCAGATGTGAATACAATCTTTTGTATTTACTTGTATGAATACAAATAAAGCCTGAATCAAACATGCATATTTAACAGTAACAGTTTATTTAAAATGGCGAGAAGGCCAACATACAAAAGAGATAAGTTACATATATTTACATAAGAGGAAAGTTTAGTGCAGTTTTGTCACCAAAGTTTCTCTGGTAGGGCTCACCTGGAGCCTTTCATCAAATCTAGGCCAACTAGCGCCAGGCCTGGCTCTGGTCCTTTAATGTTGGTTTCAAGAGACCAGGATAAAGTATGTCAGGGCCATAAAACCCCACAGTGTCCACCTTTAATGGCACTCCTGCAACCCAAGTATCTTTTATGATCCCGTTGTGGCTCTGCCAGTCTCTACAGGACTAAAAAGGTTGTAGGTTACTCTTTGTTATGAGATAATATATAAATTTTAGTGATTAAGAAAACAGTATGCACACATTGCGAAACAGTTGGCCGTTTTTGCCTAGACTGACACTGATTATTTACTGTTATGAACATCCAAATACAGCTCTTTTTTCCATTTAAGCATGTATTCATAATTTTTATGAAGTGTTTAATATATACTTCTTAAATTCATGTAAATTTTGAGCTTTGTGATGTCACTAACGCAGGAAGAAGCTAATTGTACTCCCTGTGAGTCCTTTTTCATTCAATTGGAGAAATAGACTGAAAAGCAAATGTTACAACATACACCAAAAAATACTTGATAGAAATTTCTGTTGAAAACAAATAATTCATTCTGAACTAAACTTAAAAACCAGATTCCAAAAAAAGTTAGGATACTCTACAAATTGTGAATAAAAACAGAATGCAATGATGTGGAAGTTTCAAATTTCCATATTTTATTCAGAATACAACATAGATGAGATATCAAATGTTCAAACTGAGAAAATGTATCATTTTAAGGAAAAAATTTGTTTTTAAATTTCATGGCATCAACTCATCTAAAAAAAGTTGCGACAAGGCCATGTTTACCACTGTGTGGCATCCCCTCTTCTTTTTATAACAGTCTGCAAACGTCTGGGGACTGAGGATACAAGTTGCTCAAGTTTAGGAAAATATGTTTTATTAACAAAGTTCGGCAGGAACCTAAGATATAAATCAGCACCCTTGTTCAATCAGCAGCAATCACCTATCAGCCGAGCATGCAATCTAATCTCAATTATCTCGGCTGGTTCAGCATTCACCGTATCTACCCTATCAGCTCCAGCAAGCTCTATCATAAATAGACAAACAATCCTACCTGATGCATCTCACCAGATAAGCATCGTAAGTTTCGCTACGATGTCTCCTGTTGTCGCCATAGTAGCAACTTTTCCAGATCCTTCGGCGCCATCATGGGCACCCCAGCTTTTCAGCTCAGGGTCGGATTATAAAGACCATTCCCAAGTTTTGCCTCGGGGGCCGCCAGCCCCGCCGATCTGAGCAGCGTGCACTTAAGCGGAAGGGTTTGTCATCGCTCCCACCGGCGCGATCTCCACCTCATTCACCGGCGTTATCATGACATGGCGTCCCAGTTTTCCAAAAAGAACTTCAAATTTTGATTCGTCTGACCACAGAACAGTTTTCCACCACGCCACAGTCCATTTTAAATGAGCCTTGGACCAGAAAAAACGCCTGCGCTTCTGGATCATGTTTAGATATGACTTCTTTTTTGACCTATAGAGTTTTAGCCGGCAACGGCGAATGGCACGTTGGATTGTGTTCACCGACAATGTTTTCTGGAAGTATTCCTGAGCCCATGTTGTGATTTCCATAACAGTAGCATTCCTGTATGTGATGCAGTGCCGTCTAAGGGCCCGAAGATCACGGGCATCCAGTATGGTTTTCCGGCCTTGACCCTTACTCAGAGATTGTTCCAGATTCTCTGAATCTGTGGATGATATTATGCACTGTAGATGATGATAACTTCAAACTCTTTGCAATTTTTCTCTGAGAAACTCCTTTCTGATATTGCTTCACTATTTTTCGCCCGCAGCATTGGGGGAATTGGTGATCCTCTGCCCATCTTGACTTCTGAGAGACACTGCCACTTTGAGAGGCTCTTTTTATACCCAATCATGTTGCCAATTGACATAATAAGTTGCAAATTGGTCCTCCAGCTGTTTCTTATATGTACATTTAACTTTTCCGGCCTCTTATTGCTACCTGTCCCAACCTTTTTTGCAATGTGTAGCTCTCATGAAATCCAAAATGAGCCAAAATTGTGCATGACATTTTAAAAAAAAAGTTTATGAGATTTGTTAATTATTCCATTCCTTTTTTATTCACAATTTGTACAGTGTCCCAACTTTTTTGGAATCTGGTTTGTGTAAACCCCACTATAAATACAGTCCCACTATTCATGCCTGTTTATAATATTTATATAACACAAATTCATACTTTAATATATCTTTATCATTTTCAATTGCAGACATATACTTTATTAATAAATAACCAAAATTTTTGTGTGTTTGGCTATGTGACGCTGAGGTATCAGGGCAAGAATCCATTTGCGTTTTATTTTAACAGGCAAGGCTCAAAATCCAGCAAACAGTCTTATCCAAGACAAAATCGAAAAAAACGAAGTTAGCATAATGGTCAGAGGCAGAGAGCGAACTCAATTAACAAACAAACAGGATAGAATCACAAAGACAGGCAGCAATAATCAAACAGAAATAACAGTCAAGGATCATAAACAGAACAACTTATAAACTAGGCGAACGCTCTCCTTAAAGTGTCAATACTCAGGTGGGTGAACCGTCTGGTAGTGAGGGGAGGGATTGTAAGAGACAGCACTTGTGACAGGCTATTTGTGCATTTCTTTTGATTTGATTTGATTTGATTCAATTTATTGTCATTACACACATACAAGTACAGTGCAACGAAATGTATTTTTAGAAGAAGATAAAGCATAACATGGGGAAGGTGGGGAGAAAAACATGTACACAATACACCAAAGACAAGACTTGCAACAGGGATAGGTAATCCAGTTCCGACAAGCAGCATCTGATTCTGCTGCCATGATGGCGCCGCATGCAGACCCACTTGTCAGGCTGGCGGGTCAAAGCGACGAAGGCATTGGATCTGGGTGTGAGTGGCCGCCCTCGAGTGCGGCCTATGTTTGTGTCTGTGTGGAAAAGTCTGTGTGTAATAGTCTATGCAGGTGTTTCAGTAGAAATTAGGGAGGGACAAGAGCGTCTCTCCGTACTGCTCTACTCAGGGTTGAATTTCAGCAGCAGCCTTGGCCAAGGCTGATACGGGGGAGTCGAAAGAGATAAGATTGAATGTTTGGTCTTTGGGCGAGCAACCGCATTCCATTTAGACGGCTACTCTCTTTGTCCAAAATGGTCTCCAAGAGTATCAATTTTCCTTTGCAAAGTCGTGAGCTTCTCCGTGATAGAATCCATATTGCGGTTAATAGTCTCATTTCCAGAGCCGACCGCTCTTCCCACGACTTCCATCATAACGGGCAGCCTTGTGAGACTTTTGAGAGCTGTTACCGTTTTCTTAATTTCTCGATAACAAACGGCACAGCCTAATCCAATCAGCATAATACCTGTTATCATGGTTCCGAATAGGTAGACATCTTCAATGTCCTCCACGGAAAGAGGAGCCAGACACACGATCCGCCATCTCTCCCAGGCGTCCATCGTGTAGCCAGCTGCAAATGTTCCGTCAGGGCAGCCAGGTTCCCCCGAACCCAAGCTTCTCGTCGAGAAGATCGTGTCAATAGCGTTTAGAGACCATTTGATCAGATCCATAATTTCAGTTGTAGAGCAGTGCAGAGAAAATCTCTCAAAAGATGATACGAGACGAGACACAAGGTCAGCAGGAAAGTAAAGGGGAGGACGGGAGCAAGAGAAAATGCGACTGCCTCCGTTGAGAGAGCGAAGAGAATTTTCTCTTTTAATTAACACATAATAGATGCTTTTTTAACCAGACTGACTTCAAGCACATTGATGATGTGAGAGTATGAGGGTGTAAAGAGTGATATGTGTTTCAGGTTGGTGAAAGACGCTCCGTGGGATGAGGTTCCGATGGCTCATTCTCTGGTTGGCTTTGCTACAGCATATGACTTCCTATACGAGTACCTCAGTACAGTTCAGCAGGAGCGTTTCCTGCAGGTGATTGGGAATGCATCACACTACATGTATGAGAAATCTTATCATCGTGGCTGGGGATTTCAATACCTACACAACCACCAACCAACCAATTGCGTTGCTCTTTTGACTGGCAGTCTTGTGCTTATGAATCAAGGTGAGTCCAAACAGGACATTCACATATCTCATTCAAGTTACTATTTATCACCACTGACAGTAAGTAGTATTTATTTCTCAGAATGTTAAGGCCAAGAAAAAAACAAGTTTACACTAAATGCACTTTCAATACTGGCACAGTATTGTACAGGAATAAACATTTGCAAGCATTAGCAACAGTATGGCATGTATAGCAACTAAACATAAAGGTTAAACACGTTTTTGACAGATTCCTTAAGTAGCTGTTTTTTCTCTTTATTATGACAAGGGGTCTAATACATTTGTTAAGCTATATTCAGTAAATATCAGACAGCTATATTAACTAAATAATATATGTGTGACATATTAAAAAATAGTGTGACATATTAACTGTTGAATTTTTTTATCCATTTTTAATTTCTCAAAGATTTACATATATTATGTCTTTTATTTAATGAAAATAAATAAGCATTTAATTAACAAATTATATTTTTAATTTACACTTCATATTTTTGGTGAATTATAATAGAAATATTTTAGTTACTCAGATTTACTTAATTTTAACTTACATTTGCTCAATTTAAACAGTATATTTAATTCATTTCACAGCTTTAAAATTTATTTAGTTTTTGTGTAAATTTGTTTCACAACTTTTTTTTGTAAATCACAGTTAAAGGTGTAGAGGTGTAATGCTACATGTATTAGTACCAAACTGTTTCAGTAAAATAACTTCCGGTTAAACTGTTTACATTCAAACAGAAGTACACCTAGACAATATTTCGAAACAAATTTTCGAGAATAATTTTTGTGCATTTCAGGATACCTCCAGGAAGCATACCTCTGGACAAAACAGGCTCTTGCCATTATGGAAAAGTCTATGGTCCTTCTTCAAGATGTTACTGACGGTTCTCTGTATGAGGGCGTGGCTTATGGAACTTACACTACTCGTTCACTCTTTCAATACATGTATTTGGTACAGAGGCACTTTGATATTGGTCACTTCAATCATCCCTGGCTGCACAAACACTTCGCATTTCTCTACAGGACACTGTTACCTGGTAAGACCTTGCTCTGCCTTTGTTCTTTGTGGGATAGGATATTACATGCTTCTTATGTGGCCATATTATGCACTTTATTGCATGTTATTTAATTCGCTGATGAAATTTTTTTGTTCTAAAACATTCCATACTTAGTTTTTCAAGATGTAATTTTTCACTCTTTCTCTGGTTCTAATTGTTATGTTGGTAATGCTGTAATTGCTCACATGGTCTTTTATAGTGATGGCATTTCCATTTTTTTACCTTGGTGGGACGACCCATGGAAATTGCATGTTTTCTTTTTATTTTGTGGAGGGGTGGTCTTTGGGGATGCCATCATCCAACTGGCCTACTGGATCTTTTCTACATTCTATATTTGGTATCATGTTTATAAAAAAATATTTACAATTATTCTCCTAAACAGCTGAAGCCAAGTCAAGCTTTTTACCAGTAAGCAGAGACATTAAGAATGTACATTTCTTTGAACCTTGACTAAATGTATCAGATTTATTGGAGAAGCAAATTGTCTCAGCAGAGCCATCAAACTCACCAGGAAGTGATTACCGGATGGGGAGAATTAAGGCAGGGAATGAATGCGGGTTAAACATTCATTGGTGGCTTGTAAATTAGGCTGTAGCTGGTGTTGATAACCGGGGTTGGGCTGGTACCAAAAATACTACATACAATCACAAATATCAACATCTTTGCGCACAAACACTTTTACTAACACAGATCCAGAGCGGCAGAGAGCGGCCAGAGCAGCACAGAGCAACAAGAGCAAAAACCTGCAGATATAGAATTTCTGTGAGAAACAAATGGGTTATGAAGAGAAGATGAGAATGAAATCAAATCGAAGATTTCATATATAAACGTTACATGTGTTACACACAGGGTTCAAGCCACCAACCTCAGAGTCTCAAGGTGTGGATTTAACAAGTTGTGCCGCTCAGCTGTAGCATCACAGACCCAGAGCAGCACAGATCTACAAGTGCAAAAACCTGCAGATATAGATTGTACATGAGAAACAAATAGGTCACTGAAGAATATGTGAGAATGAAATCAAACTGTAGATAAATCATAGAGAATGGAATGCAATTTTAGACTTCACATATAAATGCAAATCACTTACACTCACAAGCTTCGAACTCACAACCTGTTGGACCAGAGGCTTGCGGTGTCATGATTCTGCCTCCTTTCATCTTGATTTTCAAGTCTAGTGGCAGGATCATGACGGAGCCACGTGTTTAGTGTAGAGAGAGACATGACATTGTTTGTTTTGAGAGATGCACTCTCTCTGGGACCCGTTTCAGAAAGCAGGGTAAGTGCAAACTCAGTGTAAGTTAACCCCAGAAAACGGGATACTCTGGGTTTTCAGTTTCAGAACGCGAGGTATATCAAACCTGTGACCGCGGGGTAAGTCAAGCCCGTTTCAGAAATCAAGGTATCTTATAGCCTACTTAGAGTGAGTAACCATAGTAACCTACTCTGTGAACCTAACCTGGTTGAGAGCAGGTTTTATTTCACTAACCCGAGGTTTGTTACAATCTCTGCCCCGTTTAGAAGCGCAAACGGAGTTGAAATTGCCTTCGCCGTTTGTTTTTTTATTCGTTTTCCTTAATCGGGCACAAGTTCGTAACACAGACATTAAAATGGCATGTCCGTTTATTCAGGAACCCGTAGATGAAGAAGCTGCATTCATTCAGAGAGAGTTACATTTTCGTCGGGAGAGAATATATGGTGAAGCCCCGTTTGGATGTTTTATCATATCCGGAGGATGTTTTATTTGAGCGATATTGTTTTTCTTTACAGTCCATTAAATATATCCACAATCTGCTTCATCCTTACATCACAAACCTCACTCGTAGTGGCCGCGCTCTTACATCTGAGCAGATTCTCTGTATGGCTTTACGTTTCTTTGCTAACGGAAGCTTTCTTTAAAACACCGGGGATGCAGAACACGTTAGCAAGGCAACTGTATGCAGAGCAGTAAGATAAGTGTGCATCGCTCTCAAGCACTTTTTATACATTTGTGTTAAGTTTCCTGTGAGAGCCTTCAAAGAGGATTTTCATAGGATTGCAGGGGAATGGTGAACGTCTTTCTGAATTAGGCTGATCAAATAAATGTGGTCTTGCTGCCATCTCTAATAATTCAAATACCCTTTAGGATTTCCCATTGTGATTGGGTGCACATTTAAAAGGTCCCACTTGCCCCGTTCTGCGCGGGCTTCGAACAGATGTTGGTCAGAATGAGAGACGGGCGCTCTGACGACGAGCCTAAAGACCGCAGTCCCTATAGCGTCTGTCAGTAGAGCGTCTCTGTTGGTCGGGGAGTGAGGCTTACACACTGCACAGCTCTTCACTAGCTGGCCTCCGTTACACATAGCTGGAGCAGGGGCAAGCTTGGCCAGTTTTCTGTCTTCTACAGCCACAGTGCTCGGTTCTGATGTCCTCATAACTTTCAAGGCCAGTTTATTAAATATATCAAACATTTCCCAGTCAGGCATCCTACTAGTAAGAGAATTTAAACTCACCGGACTGAATGATGTTTTTATATTTCATTTTCAGCTGCTGCCATGTTCTTTTTATTGCAGAAGGATTGCACCTACATGACAAAAATCGTAGGTATATATGTTTATATATACATATATATATATATATATATATATATATATATATAGATATATAGATAGATAGATAGATAGATAGATAGATAGATAGATAGATAGATAGATAGATAGATAGATAGATAGATAGATAGATAGAGTGCCTCCAATTCGACTGGTGATAAATAAACGGAGCTCTTTTTGTCACATGGCGTTGCCAGGGTGAATCATGTTATCTTCGCTCAATTGATGATGGCTTTTTAAAGCAGCGATGAACACGTGTAACCTAGAGTAAACTTACTCAGAGTGGATTGAACTCATTGAAACCAGCTGTTCTGAAACAGAGAACTCAGAGTAGAGATTATCTGAGTAAATCAACTCAGAGTTCATATTTTAACTCAGTGTTGCTTGAACCTCCTTATTGAAACGGGTCCCTGGTCTCTTTTCTGACCACGCCCCTCTCGTTTCCTCGTTTAGCTACCCATCAGTGTTTCATCCCCGACACCTGTCCCTTGTTAACTATCCTTTGTTAGTCTCCCTATTAAATTACCTTGTGTTTGCTGTCCTGTGCTGATCCTTTTTTTTTATTGTGCCCTGTATATGACGTTGCATCATTCTTGCTCTATGGATTTACTCTGTCAAATTAAGCTCTAGTTGTGTAAATAGGATTTAACGTGATGTATAACGTTAACATTTTGTATGCACTGCAGTATTGTTAGAGAGCTTTATACAATAGTATAGTGCATAAAGTGTAAACACCTGTTTCCTGCATTAGCTACACATGCATGTGTAAAGGGTGCAAGCTAGTGAAGAGCTGTGCAATGTGTAAACCTCACTCCCCGACCAACAGAGAGAGCTTCACTCGTTTGCTCTGTCAGTCCTTCCGCTTTATCATAACATTAAATGCGCATTACGTCTTTGGCCAAGGGCACTGATAGAATGGTTAAAGGAGGGGAGGTAAACATTAGTGACAATGCGCCTGCTTGCGCAGTATAACATTACTGCGCATTCAATTTATAATACACAAAATTATATATTGATCAGTTTGGCAGTCGCAGCAATGCATTTACATTACAATTAGTCATTTAGCAGACGCTTTTATCCAAAGCGACTTACAGATGAGGAAACATTGGAAGCAATTATAACAACGAAACATTGGAAGCAATTATAACAACAATGCAACCATTAAGAAAAACTGGTCGCACTGGCAGTTAAAATAGTCGCAAAATTTAAAAAAAGTCTAGAGCCCTGCCCGTCTCGGATAGCCTGAGGGTGAGAAAATAAACTACAAATCTGAATTCTAGGGTAAACTATAATTTTACTACTTAGAAATTAGCTTGCCCTGTATATGTAACAGCTATTAAACATCGCATTGAGTTACATTACTTGATTTTTACCAATACTCTATAGCATACAAGCCTTCTATGTAAAGCTAATATAGAAATGTATTTACACACAAAGTGCATGAGGGTCGAAATAGGGAGGTCGGTCAGTTAAATTTCGAAATATAACTGAATTCATGAAAATTACAGTGCTACCCTCTAGAACGACAACTCAAGTTGTTTTTCTTATTTGCCCATGCAGGTTTTCAGAGGAGTGTGGCAATTGCAGATTCCAACTATAATTGGTTCTACGGACCAGAGAGCCAGTTGGTGTTTTTGGATCGGTATGTTATGAGAAATGGCAGCGGGAATTGGCTGGCTGATATTATCAGACAAAATCGGGTTCTGGAGGGCCCAGGACAAGCAGGAAGGGGTCAGCGCTGGTGCACACTACACACAGAGTTCCTCTGGTAAGACTATTGTAACCTAATAAAAGTTCTAACTTGTGTATTCTATTTTTAGAAACAAATAACACCTTGCCTACATCTGGATGTGATCGATGTGGTGGGACAAAAGACAATAAAACCCATTATAATCAGTGTTGCTGTCCACAGTGGATGTGATGTGACACCTTTTCTGTTCTTAATGGGTTTTTTAGTCTTTTGTTGTGTCAGTTGTTGCGACTGTTGCTGATTTTTTTAAATACATTTTTTCAAACTGTTCTTGTAAAATCAAGATTCGTCAATTAACATATGAAAGTAAATGACAGATGCAGCAATCACTTGAGTCCTAACTATGTTCATAATAAAACCCGATCTAATTTGTCTTTTACAATTATGTCTTAAAATGTTATCTCAGGTGAAGGAAACCACTAATAAATGATTTTAATGAGGTGTTAAGGATCAGTCTAAATGCTGTAAATATAAAAATGCAGCAGAGACTTTCTTTGGCTTAAATATAGTTATAATAATAATAATTATTAATAATTATAATAATTATTAATAAAGTATCAGTGAATCTCATGTGTGGCCATTTGTGATGTTGCAACAGCGATAAAGGATGGGACCCGGGGGTTTCGGCAGTTTTACATAATATTTGTGTTTTATTTTCCTATGGCATCTGTTAGTGGTTGGACCCGGAAACGATATATGTTCATTATGGTGCGTGACGTAAGGCTTAACAAGCTGATTGTATGCCATGCTTATTAATATATTAATCAGCATTCCTAAGGTGCTTTGCTTTGACTATTTATGGGTAAAAATGGGAGTGTAAAGGGCGGGATATGAGGCTGATTCACATACACACACTGGCATACCTGTGATTTATAAAGTCTTATAAGTCTGAATATTTTTTGGCACTCCAATTGACAGACGTTACAGTTATACAGTAGGGATGTACAAGTGTTCTCCAACTTTGAACAATTTATATTTGTTCTTTATTCAAATTTTCTAATGAGGATGCATTTAAAGTTTTGTACACATTAGTCTGTTTGGAGTACACACTAAGGCCCAATCCCATTTCTACCCCTTACCCCTAAAGGGAAGGGCCTTATATCCCTTCAAATTAAGATTTTCCAGGACCTCACTTCAAACGAAGGGGTATGTCTTAATTTTGGCGTTAATAAGATTATCATCCTGTTTATGTTCAATTTAATGTTGTGTTTAGTATATTGTCTTGAATACTTGAAACGTTTACAAAAAATGTTGCATACAAAATTGCAGTGCCGTCTCCGGAATGCAATCGCGAATAGACCGGGGAAACAGACGCTTTCTGACAAATGCGGCGAACAGACAGGGGGATTTTGATTCATGATGCAGTTATTATTATAAATGATTTTATCCGTGCACACCCTTACTTTATAAAAAAATATTTTGCACTTGTAATCATTAATCAAAAACATAAAGCTCCCTTCCCCCCTTCAACAACAACTCTTTACCACATGACATAAGCAACAAAAAAGAGGTAGGACTATACTGACTTTATTGCCCTGCCCTCCAGGCCCAAAAACAAACCAATCAAGAAGGGAAGGGCAAAATAAAGCCCTGCTCTAAAAGAAATCTGATTTCAGATGCCAATTCACTCGGTCAATTGTCATGATTTGTAAAAGAAGTGCAACTTGTTAACCAACTTTGGTTTCAAATTCTGTCATTGACAGCATAGTTCTAGTTGTGTAGTTGGAATTACAGCTCACAAGTTAGAAACGTAGTTTCTTGTTAGTATGACATGTAAATTGTTCTATTTTTAACGAATCTGCATCCACGACAGCCCACAGAAGTTGTTTTCTTTTGCTACTGTTTTGGAAGAGCTTGTATGTGAGGCAATGATGAATCGGATTTAGAAAGTACTGTGTGCAGCATCGAATCCATAGAAGAGGCCTTGTTTGTGGAAGCTCCTGAGTCTATGTGAGATTGGTAAGTTTCTAAATATTTCTGTTACTGTTTGCTATTTTTATTCTTATTCATGTATTACATTATTGTGTAGTTGTTATCAGTTTAAGTTTATTGACTGTTCTGTATTTTGAGTATATTGAACCACCATGATATGTCTATGTTATTTAAGTGCTAACAAAAAAATGTTGTATCTACTGTAGATAGCAAAACTGGGTTGTAAAAGTGAATAATTATGTGCCAGTTTTATAAGATGCGCTAAAAAAGTAGGATTGTCACGGTACCATGAACATATTGTGGCACGGTAAGAGACACGACAGCACACGTTGTTGGGACAGTGCTGTTCGTGCCGTGCGGTAGTGTAGCTGGGGGCGTTCCGATGCCAGCCTTGACTGCTCTTAGGAACTTGAGTCCGTCTCCGTCACTGGATGGGGCAGAAGAGAGAAAACACAACGCGTAGGTTAGCTTTAGGGTGCTTGCGAGTCAACAGGCACCCCGTCTGCGTCCTCTCGCTGGGTTTTTATGTCCGGCAGCTAATCGGCCACAGGTGGCCATGATCATCATTAGCTGCCGGATTATATCCCAGGCTACGCTGATTTACTTTTGCACCCCATTCCCCGCCACATCCCCCCCCCAGCTTCGACCTGGAGACCTTCCGTCTCTCCTGTGTATCTGGGGCATCAGTAGGGGTGGGAGGGACATGTCACCTGACAGACCGGCCAAAGCGGACCACATCCGGGACAATCCATCCGCGTTACTGTTTGAGATCACCGCCCGGTGTTGGACCTTGAAATGGAAGTCCTCGAGCGCCAGAAACCAACGGGTTACCCGGTCATTAGTGTCTTTGGCCCAGGCCATCCACTGGAGGGGTGCGTGGTCGGTCACAAGGGTGAAGCTTCGGCCCAGCAGATAGTACTGTAGCTCCAGGACTGCCCACTTCACGGCGAGTGCTTCCTCCTCGACGGTGGCGTATTTGGTCTCGGAGGGGGTCAGCTTACGGCTGATGTATGTTACCGGATGTTCTTCTCCGGCATGAACCTGGGACAGGACGGCTCCCAGCCCGGTGTCTGAGGCGTCTGTCTGTAGAAGGAAGGGGCAGTCAAAGTCGGGGACATGTAAGACCGGCGATGAGGTCAAGGCGGCCTGTAGCTGCCGGAAAGCCGTCTCCGTCGGCTCTGTCCAGTTGACCTTCTCGGGCTGCCCCTTTTTGGTCAGGTCTGTCAGGGGGCTGGCTATTGAAGAGAAGTGAGGAATGAAACAACGATAGTATAATGCCAACCCTAGAAATGCCCGTACCTGGGTCTTGGTGGTTGGCCGAGTGGCCGTTCTGACGGCTTCCACCTTCTTTGGCTGGGGCTTGATGAGGCCTCGGCCCACTTGATAACCAAGGTAATTTGCTTCCGTGAGCCCCAGGTGGCACTTCTTCGGGTTGGCGGTAAGGCCAGCCCGTTGCAGCTCGTCCAGCACCCTCCGGAGGCGCTCAAGATGGTCCTCCCAACTTTCGGAATGGATGACAACGTCGTCTAGGTATGCTGCGGCGTAGCTGTGATGAGGTCGCAACAATCGGTTCATCATTCGCTGGAACGTGGCTGGTGCGCCGTGTAGCCCAAACGGCAGGACCGGTATTGCCAATGTCCGCTGGGTGTGCTGAACGCGGTCTTTTCCCTGGCTTCAGCCGCCAGCGGGACTTGCCAGTACCCTTTTGTCAGATCCAGGGTGGTGATGTACCGGGCCGTGCCCAACCGTTCGAGCAGCTCATCAATCCGCGGCATAGGGTAGCTGTCGAAAGATGCGACTTCGTTCAGCTTCCGAAAGTCATTGCAGAACCGGATTGTGCCATCGGGTTTTGGGACCATCACGACCGGGCTGGACCGAGGACTATATGAAGCTTCGATTACCTGCAGGTGTAGCATACGTTGCACTTCCTCTTCAATAGCCTGCCGGCGGGCCTCGGGTAGTCTGTAGGGCCGTTGCCGGACTATGACTCCGGGTTTGGTTCGGATGTCCCTCTACGAGACCGTCAGTTTGGGGATGGTGCGGAGCTGTTTGATCTGTAGTAGTCGGCAGAGGTCGGCCATCAGCCGGGACATGAACGGGGTCCCCTGGTCCGTCAGGATCTCTGAGGGAATGCCCACACGGCTGAACAACAGGAAGAGTTCCTTGGCAATTGACTTAGCCGTGGCTTTGCGGAGGGGCACTGCCTCAGGGTAGCGGGTTGCATAGTCGACCACGACCAGGATATGCTCATGACCACAGGCGGAAGGGTACGTCAATGATGGGCATTGGGACCAGCGGGCTAGGTGGAGGTCGCTGCAGGGACTTCCGTTGACACGTGGGGCAGGCTTGACAAAACCTTTTAACTTCAGCCTCAATTCTCGGCCAATGGAACCGGTCTCGTATCCGCTGAAGGGTGTTCTGGGCGCCGAGATGCCCGGCCATCGGGTGACTGTGGGCTAGCTCAAGGATTGTGTCAGTCTTAGCTCTTGGCACGACCAGGAGTTCCTTTTCTTCCCCCCGCCGCTGCGCGACACAGTAAAGGAGGCCATTTTTCACCGTGAAGTGGGGCATCGGGTGAGGCGCCGGCATGCGTTCTTTTCCTTCCAGCACCCGCACTTGGCTCCAGCAGTTCCTTAGTCGCTCGTCCTCCCGTTGCTCCTTGCCGAACGCACCACCCGCTGTGATCTGTTGAAACAGTTCAAGATATAGATTAGGGGTCGAGTGTTGGGTCTCACCTCCGTGGTCGCTGCTGGTGGCCACGTAGGCTGAGTGGGTCGGCTTAGACATGCGACGTCTTCGGCGGCCCCCGGACGGTCTCCCAGCTCGGACAGTGGAAGACAGCAGACGTTCGAACCCAGGCCAGTCACGGCCTAGCACCACCGGGACTGGGAGGTCTTGGACAATGCCCACCTCGACCGGCCAGGATCCAGGCTCCGCCGCAATAGTCACTCGCCGAGCCGGTACATAGCGAGTATCTCCGTGAACACACGTGATGGGTAGCCGGGCCTTGCTTTCTGGAAGAGGGGCGACTACAGACGGCTGGACCAGAGTGACAGCACTTCCGGAGTCCAGGAGCGCCCGAAGAGTCTGGTTACCCACCCGGACTTTCCGAGTCGGGGCACTGGGCGGGACCAGCTGGTGTACCACACACCCTGCGGTCCAAGCTCGACACCCGGGGGACGGTGGTTCCATAGGCATGGGTTCGTCAACGGGCCCGGGGGCGGCCGGCCTCACTACTGGTCGTGACTTACCCTCCGGCGGTCGCCCACCTCTCCGGGGTGCTGTCCCTACTCTCTCTCCCAGGTCTCGGGCAAAGGACGCTTCCGCGAGCTCCACTGCCTCCACTGCGTCGCTTAGGCTTGTGGGGTTCCTCATGCCGACGGGCCGACGGAGATGCCTGGGCAGGGCTCACAGCAGCCGGTCGACCACCACACGCTCTGCTACCTGAAGGGCCGAGGGTTCACCGGCAAGCAGCCATAGATGTACCAGACCGGAGAGGTGAGCCACCTGCTGCCCCAGGCGTGATACTGCTGTGCGGCGCACATGGGAGATAACCCCGCCCTTGCCAGGATCTCTGCCTTGAGAAGATCATAGTCGTCCCTCTGGGTGGCCATCAGTGAGTAGTATGCCCGCATTCTCCACCACTTGTGACACGTTGTTGGGACAGCAAACCCCGGGGGGAAGTTTTATTAACATAAAGCTCAACAGAGGAGAAAAAGGAAATTATACAGCTTCCGGGGTGCTGTTCGTGCCGTGCGGTAGTGTAGCTGGGGGGGTTCCGATGCCAGCCTTGACTCCTCTTAGGAACTTGAGTCCGTTTCCGTCACTGGATGGGGCAGAAGAGAGAAAACACAACACGTAGGTTAGCTTTAGGGTGCTTGCGAGTCAACAGGCACCCCGTCTGCGTCCTCTCGCTGGGTTTTTATGTCCGGCAGCTAATCGGCCACCGGATTATCTCCCAGGCGACGCTGATTTACTTTTGCACCCCACTCCCCGCCACAATATTTTACTTTACTATATCATGTACTGTAGTATCACTATGTTGTGCCATGTTCATAATTGAATTCTACAAAATAAACCAAAGATTTACTATAGTAAACTGTATTATTCTGTTCACTACAATATTTTGTAGCATTAACTACAGTTATTGGATAAATTGTAGCAAATACTGTAAATGTTTAAATAAAAGTTAAAGTGATGCCATAGCACCGGTACAATCATGCAACCCTACTATAAAGTAAAATTCTCAATAGCAAAATTATTAAATAGCAACAACATTTTATTTACTTTATTTACGTTTTTTAAAGAAATGTTAAATTTTAAGTCAACTATGAGTTAATGTTGTTAATAAAATAAATATTGGATAGCAAAAATCTTATTGTATTTTTTCTTAACTTTTACCTCTCTTAAAATGTTAAATATATCCAATTCATGTTCTGTAAAGTACTAAGCAATTGACCGATATCGGAATCAGACGATAGTTGTTTGTTAAAATTGGTATCGGCCAAATAAAACCCTATCAGTGCATCCCTATCCATTACACTATCATAGATAACGCAAATGAGGCCTGTTGCTGATGTAGAGACCAAGACTAAGTACAAAATGTGGAAAATTCTAAGTATATTTCTAATCTATTTGTATTCAACAGTAATAAGGGCACTTCAGATGATGACTGTAAAGAAGAAACCTTCAGACAACAGGCAAAGCCGCCCCAACTGCAAAATCTGCAGCGGCCATAAGAAATGTCAAAGAAAGAAAAAGAGAGAGACAGATGTAATTTAAATCCTGATGATTTACCAAGCATTTCCAAGCATTGTACGGCACTGCCAAACTGTATGCAATACTTTGTAAATAGCAAATATTGCCTTATTGAGCTTTACAGAGCGCTGCCAATCCTTATGAAGCACCATATTTGGCACAATTTTAAAATATATAACTCAGTAACATTTATTTGTAGTTTGTAAGAGCATAAAAGTGTTTGTCTTATGCTTGGTTTATTAGTTTTTTTAT
Source organism: Barbatula barbatula (assembly GCF_947034865.1). Taxonomy (NCBI): domain Eukaryota; kingdom Metazoa; phylum Chordata; class Actinopteri; order Cypriniformes; family Nemacheilidae; genus Barbatula; species Barbatula barbatula. The sequence continues at coordinate 19,457,382 of NC_136778.1, read as the reverse complement.
TAGTTTATTTTTTACATTGAATTCTCATATTGTTTATTTTACTTTCATTTTGATTGACCTGTATTTCAGGCTGCAGCTCCTTGATGATGTTTTATGTAAATAAATGTTTTATGTGTGTGGATAAATCTACCTTTTCAATATGATTGTTATGTCTTTACTTTATAAAACAAATTATTGTGAATATTTATACTTTTGGTGCCAATTGTGTCATGTTTTGCTTTACCACAAAGCGAGGACGTTTTGTGAGCAGATTTCATGGGTGAATTTTCCAGGGCGTTTGCTTGTAAATACATCTTATTCTTTCTGGGTTATACAGAACATAAACTTCCATCAGGCTAAAGAAATATACACCGACAGTCACAAGACTAAGCTCATCTAGCACTGTGTTATTTTCATAAAAAAAACGATTAAAAGGGGTGTTTCAGCCTGTTTATCTCTGAAATAGTTATAGCCAATTTTGCATCTCTCATAGTAAATTCTAAAGATATCTGACATAACTTAATATGTCAGTCTTTTGAAATTTCTTTTGAAACGGTTGTGTTTATTGCATATATATTTGCAAAACTATATTACATAACCATACAACCCAAAATGTTGTTCCAATATGGTGGCATGTATGAATGTGGCATAGTTTACATTTTATAGTTGTTGTCCTCAGGACATCTAATATATACAGTATAATTAATCATTTTAATCTTAATGTTTTACACTGATGTGTTTATTGCAGCTTTATTACACAATTTCCTTGTGCTTATCTTTTCACTGTGTAGGTATGATGCCAGCCTTCAGCCCACCCCACCTCGTGATTATGGAACATCCCATTTGCATTTTTTTGAAGACTGGGGAGTGGTAACATTTGGAAGTTCCCTTCCTGCTGGGAGAAATCACACATTTTTATCCTTTAAGTCTGGAAAGCTTGGTGGACGTGCTATTTTTGACATTGTACACCAAAAAAAATACAAAGACTGGATCAAAGGGTGGCGAAACTTTAATGCTGGCCATGAGCACCCAGACCAGAACTCCTTTACCTTTGCCCCAAATGGAGTTCAGTTCATCACAGAAGCATTGTATGGGCCCAAATATACCTCCCTCAATAATGCTGTCATGTTTGGACCTGCTGTGTCTGAAAGCTGCTTTGCTCCATGGGAAGGTCAAGTTACAGAGGCTTGCAACTCTAAATGGTTAAAATATAAGCATGGGCAAGCTGCAGATTGTCATGGTCGGGTGGAGGTGGCTCTAGAACAGCAAGGCATGGTGTTTATCCGTGGGGAGGGCAGGGCAGCTTACAACTCTGAACTGAAGATCCAAAATTTTCAGAGAAACTTGTTGCTGATTAATCCTCAACTGCTGCTGATGGTAGACCATATTCATCTGCATCCTGGCAGTCCAACAAGCAAAATAAGTGCCTTCTTTCACAATACAGACCTGCCCTTCCAAAACACCCAAGATGATGGAGTTCATGGTGCTCTGATCAGAAACGGAAATGAATCATACAAGATGTTCTGGTTGGATGATATGGGAAGGAGTGAAAGGGCAACAGTGGGCTATTGGAGCTACCCACGGGGGTACCCTTATAATGGATCAAACTATGTGAATGTGACTATGCCACTGAGGAATCCCACAAGCAGAGTGGCTTACATCTTCTTTGGGCCTGGAGAGGATGTGCAAAGTTTCAGTGTTCGTGGTGATTCAGAAAGACTAAACATCTATCTAGGCACCAGAAAACACACTTATACCATATGTATTCTTACATCTGAGGTTTCCACCAAAGCCCCAAATGCAATAGTGTTGAAGGATCAAAAGAAAGTGGTGTTTGAAAGTGCTTTAGAAATAAAGGAACAGCCTGTAAAAGAAGTGGAGGAATATGTTAACGTGGTTGAGGACAGTCTTCAGAATGTCAAACCAGTCTTTCAGCAGCTAGAACGACACATCCTGTCACGGGTTCTTAACACAGACAACTTTCACAAAACTGCTGAGCGTCTGCTTAGATTCTCGGAGAAGAGAAACACTGCAGGAACTCTTGACATTATTGGCCTCTATAAAAAGCAGGGAAAAGGAAAGGGAGGCAAAAAGACAATCCTTTCTGACAGTCTACCAGATATCTTTGCTCGTATCGAGGCAAATGAGAAGAAGGAGAGACAACTCTCAATGAAGCATGCCTATGAGGAGGTTCAAGATGAGGGAGATGATGATTCAAGGTCATTCATTGATTACAGTGATGTACGAAAGGGGAGAAAGGTTGGATCTATAAAGGGGCGGAAATTTAAAGAAGTGCACATAGTGGCTACAGCAGAAACCGAGGATACACCCAGCTCAACCTTTTATATTCGGCTATTCCTCATTTTGAATATTGCCACTTTTTTTCTTCTGCTGGCAGTGTTGCTGACACATTTCCAGAGGGCTCAGAGTTTGCACACACAGCGTTTTCTCTACTGTGTCCTCCTCATAGATAGCTTCATCCTGCTCTGTTTGTACTCCTCCTGCTCTCAGACTCAGTGTTAACATCATCATTGACCCTTTTCTACCAACGGAGTGCCAGGGCTTGGCCTAATACCAGATAGCATAACACATTTTTCTTTTAATTACACCATGTTCTGGTCACTTTGGTTCTGAATATCATGTGTTGGCACTGTAGCTTGCATTGACTTGCTTGCAGTATTTTGTGATAGTTATGCAAGAACAAATCTCAACATCTCAACATTACTGTCGTTGTGGTTGAGGCCATAGCCGGAACCAGGGGACCTAAATCGAAGAGACATTAGACAGGACCGAAATCACGTTTAAAAGTTTCACAGTCTTTGGGTTTATATGTGCGCAATCAAATTCATATGTGCACTGTTTCATTTCTCTTTTACTTTCGCTTTTGAAATTGACCACATTCAGCAGGAAGGGAAAGGGGGGGGTTAAGTGAAGGAGTGGAACAGTAACTAATTTAGCTTTCCTGTAGCGAAGAATAGTGGGGGAGTGGGCGGGGGAAAAGAAAGTGATCCGATAACGTATCTTAAAATATATTAGTCATTAAACAAATCATACTTTCAAGCCACAGCGGTATTACAGAAACCACTCAATGTAATATGAGTTTTTATTTTAATGGAAGTATAACAAATATGACAGTTACCGCATTTGAAGAGATGGAAAACTGATGCAGGATGCCTTCATAAGCGAGTCCAAAAGTCCACTTGGGCTTTAAATCAGCGATCAGTCCGGCATGGGAGACATGAGCTCTGGCCCGCCGAGAGCTCCAAATGGCCATCCACGCTTGTTTCTGTGTGCACAATTTTAACAACTGTCATGTATTAATCAGTTTCAGTGGAGAAGCCCTTCCCCCACATTTATACCGCATATAGTATATTTCACATAAAAATATACTTTTATATATAATTATCAGAATTTGTATTTTTGCAACTCCTGCTAAGTGTTCTGCTTTTTCGTCATTTATCCATCAGCTTAATATCCTGTGCCATGAACGCCTCTGAAGGGTCAGATAGAAACCCACCAGGCGTTGTCATGAATAATTATGAGACACCGGTCTTTCATCGATGTACATGTCACGTCATAACCTGTGATGTTGGCCAGATGAGGATTTTAAACCGAGAAGGCAAAAATAGTGCAAAAAAGCTAAAAATTAACTAGTTTTTTTCAACTGTTATAACTTACAGTTGCTAACATAGTTTTCTATGATGTGCTATACAACCAACTCTGTTAACATCTCAAGGAAGGTTGGGAACCGTTGATCTATTTACACAATGTTCCTGTATTTGCATGAAATTGCTCAACCTTAATGTTAAATGTAACTGTTTTTAGAAAGTGACACAAAACTCAGCCAATGTTAACAGTTTGGGGGCTTGATGATTTTGCTATCAATTTCCTAGCAAGAAGCATAACATAGCACAACTCAAGTGTAGAAACCATCAGATTTTCTTTTTAGGGCAAAGCCTAACATTAACACTACTACCTTTTAGATTGCTAGCTAATTTGAGCCAAACTCAAACTACATAGCAGTTGACAATGTGCGCATAATTTCTTTCAGTTCCTACGTGTCGAAAAAGTAAAACTCTGCCACATTAATAAAACAATACAAAATTTACTTACCCAACAGTAGGTTTGCAATACTCATTCACCATTCAAGTCGTCCTCCGACATGGCCATAGAAATAAATGGAAATACGTCATCGCTCACTCGCGAGAAAATCTATGACATTGTGGGATTCTGAAATATCGCGAGATTTGTTACAAAATCTCAGCAGCACAGTTTTGGCAATCATCCACTTTAAATTGTGACCAGAAATATTTATAAATGTATATCTGATTTATGTGTATATGCATAACTTTCATAAAAGTAAAAAAAAATGAATATAGGCCTACGGAAAACATCTCTATTAACAACTACAGTGCAGTGGCTTTGTAATCAATTAACCACACAGGGCACTTTGCAAGTATAATTTGTCATTAAAATAGATTTGAAAACAAACTGCTTTTTTACAATGGGTCTTGCGTGACCTTTTTTTTTAAAACTAATTGGGGCACTGAAATTAATCATTGCAGTATTAATCAAGGTGTAAGCACAATTCCTTTAGCATATTTCATAATAATTTTGGAGAGGGTCATGATGGACTGAAAATGAACATGTGAGAGACGTCAATAAAGGACGTCCTCTCACAACCGATTCAAAACAGTATCACAACCGATTCAAAGTAACATTTATACAGGCAACCCAAGAGAACAGTTGACATGTATCTGAATGCATTTTAGGAAATGTTCTGTGTCACATATTTTTATGATTTATGCCATCCTACCACAACTATTTTCGGCCAGGGACATGACATTGTTGTCAGACCAATGTTTGCTGGGATGTTTATCTGTTTAACTGTTATAACAGTTATAACTTTTATTATAAGTAGAACACTTTGTTGTTCAATTGAATGTTTAAAGGATTCATATGACAGAATTTCATGTTTTGCTTTTGATTTACTGTGTTATATTACCGTTTGTGCATGAATAAGACAACCAAAATCTCAAAACTCAAAGTTTTCCACATGATGATGTACTCTAACGAAAAGAGAAGTAGATCCAGATCTGCCTAAAACGCCTTGATCAATCAGGCCCCCACATCTCTACGTCAGTATGTGGTAATGTTTGCATGACGCCGCCCAAATCTACACACAAAGCTGAAGGCGTAGCTTCTCCAAGTGAGAATCCAAAGAACGGACTTGTGTTCTTGCGGAGACCAGTCTTGTGAGGCAGCCGTTTCTGAGCCTTCAAGTGGATTCCACAAGCGTGCAAGGCTACATAGGATTCTGTTCTTGTGTTCCTGAAAATTGGAATCGGACTTTGACGGTTATTGATTACGTAAAGCAAGAAGACTCCTGAAGAACGCATATTGAGAAATGGCCTCACTTTTCGAAAGGATGTTAGCTCCAGAGCCAAGGGGACACACAAGCGAAAACATAAGGAAGCAAGACTGCTGAAGAATGCATATTGAGAAACGGCCATGAACTGCCTATCGGCCTCGTCCTGGAAGTTTGTGGTTATGGTAGGGGGCGAAACATTTCCGCCACACGCTTGAGGTATTCAGCCAATCACAATACACTGTTCAACTGGCCAATCTGAGCAAACTGCACTTTCCAGACCGATGAGTTTTCAAATAATCTACGTGTTTTAGAAAGGCGGGGTGTAGAGAAGCTACTGTAATGTACGGTGTGTGAAAATTTGTATGTATAAACACATTGTATTACACCAAAACCACAAGGTAATAATGCATTGAACTATGTCATATGACTCCTTTAAACAAGTTTGTATACCGTTTTGAATGCGATTTGATATGATGCTGTCAATATGTTTCTGTATAAATGAAAAGTATTCCAACTCGGAGTCTGTGTCATTATATGTTATTTAAAAAGTCTAAAATACTTATGGACAATTAAGGACAAGTTAAATTAGTTGCACTACATGTCCGCCAAAAGAATATTAAATAAAATATATCTAATTTATTGATTTATTTAAATGTTTGTTTATCCTGCACATATGCCTCCGACTTATTCTAGGACAGGACCCCTGTCTGTTTATTAAGAGATGCACAGTGTGCTGCATAAAATACCACTGTGCCTACTGTAAATTGATGTTTAACCATTTACACGAGCTCCAAAATCATGTGGCTAATCACATGCAAAATGCAGTTCAACAAGAAGGTATGAGTGGGAATGATTTAATTGTACTCCTTTTCTACTTTGGCTTGTTGTAATAATTTCTTCCTTGATATAATAATTCCTTTCTTTCCATTTAAAACTAAAAACATATTGATCATTTAACATTTCTTTGTGTTTTGAAACTTTTGAGAAGTCGGAATCTCAAGGTTTCAAATAATTGTTGTTGTTGTTGTTGTTATTGTTATAGACTATGCATTTCAGTACATTACTTTATCTTAAATCATTGCAAAATTATTGAACACCTATATAAATACTGCAGACTCTTTTAGATTATGTTGAGCTTTTGAGCAAGGCATTTCAAATGCAATGCACTATAAACATTGCCGTTTTTAACAAGACAATTGTGCTTATTTATTATTTTACGTTTTAGATTATGCCATCATCAAGTGTGGTCTATACTGCAGACCATAACCACATTTTCACTGCTGCTATTGCACTTCAACAGTAATCAGGCGGATGGAATTATTAAACTTTTTAAAACCTGTAAAAAAACAGCATCCGGACAGGCCCGATTGGCAGTGAAGACGATTTTCTTTTTCTTCTTGATGAAACAAATATTTTGATATGGTGACTCTATCAAAACACAAATATTTCGGTATCTGGTGTGGCCCCCAAACGATAACAAAGACTCTACTATGTACAACTAGAGATACAGTATATAACAAAATACCTTACTATGTGAGATGAACTTATAATAGTCAAATAATGGGTACATGATTCCTTTACATTTTGGTTAATAAAATCGTCAACATTTGCCCCTTTGAGAGGGCCACGTCTCATTTGTTTGATTTAACCAGAGAGGTGTTTCATAATGTTGTTTCTCTATTATAAGTACTTATGACTAAATAGGGCTGTCAATCGATTAAAATATTTAATAGCGATCAATCGCATGATTGTCAAGAGTTAACTTGTGATTTATCGCACATTTTTATCCGTTCTAAATTAACCTTTTTCAAGTTTACATTACTCTATTCAACATTGGCATGGACAATAATGATGCTTTATGCAAATGTATGTTGTTTATTATTAGTGAAACCATACTGGACATTGTCGCGGGCAAAGTAACAACACGTACACAGAACTGGCGAAACACAACCCTGGAGGGTACTTTTATTGTAATTATCTGTGGATCTGGAAAACAATCTCGTCACACCCCCCCCCAAGCGTCGACCTGGTTCGGCGGGATGTCCTAAGGAAAAATAGAGTTGTTGGGACGGCGGGGGGGGGTTTACCTGACCATGCTGCCCATCCTGACCACAGTATATCAGTACCGCATCCTCCCCTTCGGTCTGTCCCTGTCTCCACGAGTCTTTACAAAGGTCGTGAAGGCCGTCGTCACTCCCCTCAGGGAGCAGGGCATGCGCATACTCAACTATCTCGATGACTGGCTCATCTTGGCACACTCGAGAGATCTGTTATGTACACACAGGGACCTGGTGCTCCGGCACCTAGACCGTCTTGGTTTGCAGGTCAACCGAGAGAAGAGCAAGCTCTGCCCTGTGCAGAGCATCTTTTTTCTCGGGATGGAACTCGACTCTGACTCCATGACATCACGGCTTACTACCGAGCGTGCCCAGTCAGTGCTGAGTTGCCTGAAACTCTTCACGCAGCAGCCAGCGGTCCCCCTGAAACTGTTTCAGAGGCTCCTGGGACACATGGCATCCTCGGCGGGGGTGGTCCCGGCCACAAATCCCGGGCGACCTGAACCAGACAGCCGATGCGCTCTCTCCTCGGTCGAGACCCTGCGGAGAGTGGGGGCTCCACCCCCGCTCAGTGCAGCTCATTTGGGTGCAGTTCGGGCAGGCACAGGTGGACCTGTTCGCCTCCCTGGACATCATTCATTGCCCGCTATGGTACTCCCTGACCGAGGCCCCCATCGGCACAGTTGCCTTGGTGCACAGCTGGCCGCGGGACAAGCGGAAGTACGCCTTCCCCCCAGTAAGCCTCATTGCACAGCTCCTGTTCAAGGTCAGGAAAGAGGAGCATCGAGTGTTACTAGTTGCACCTTACTGACCCAACCGGACTTGGTTCTCAGAGCTAATGCTTCTGACGACAACTCCCCCTGGCCGATTCCCCTGACGAAGGACCTTCTTTCGCAGAGGAAGGGCACGTTGTGGCATCCGAGACCAGACCTCTGCAAACTCCATGTATGGCTCCTGGACGGGACGAGGAGATCCTGAGTGGCCTACCCCGGCGGTGGTGGAGACCATCACTCAGGTTAGGGCCCCTGCCACGAGGTGACTAAAGGCCTTTAAGTGGCACCTCTTCTCGTCCTGCTGTTCTTCCCACGGAGCTGCTCGATCGGGAGCGTGTTGTCCTTCCTGCAAATGGGACTCGAGAACAATCTTTACCCTTTCATGCTGAAAGTGTATGTAGCCGCCATTGCCGCTCATCACGAACCAATCAGTGGGAAGTGTCTGGGACAACATGACTTGGTCATTAGGTTCCCGAGGGGCACGAGAAGGTTGAATCCACCTCGTCCACGCTCCGTACCCTCTTGGGACCTCAATGTGGTCCTGGCGGGCCTTCAGAGGCCCCCTTATGAGCCCCTCAGAAACGCCGCTCTTTCTCATTAGTCGATGAAGACGGCTTTCATAGTTGCGCTCGCTTCCATTAAGAGGGTAGGGTACCTAAAAGCATTCTCCGTGGCCACGTATTACCTAGAGTTCGGACCCGGACACTCTCACGTTATCCTGAGACCCCGGCCAGGGTACGTGCCCAAAGTTTCCACCACGCTCTTTTGGGACCAGGTGGTGAACCTGCAGACGCTCCTCACTAGGGAAGAAGACCCAACCCCCTCCGTGTTGTGTTCAGTACGCGCGCTGAGCCTCTACTTGGACCGCCAGCAGAGCTTAAGGAGCTCTGAGCAGCTCTTTGTCTGTTTTGGAGGTCAGCAGCCTTCGCGTTGAACCGGTGTCAGCCCGAGTCTTATATGATACCACCAGGTAAGGCCGGCAGCCGGTGGTGAAAAAGGGAAAGGGAACATCTCGGTTATGTATGTAACCTCCGTTCCCTGATGGAGGGAACGAGACATTGTGTTCTTCATGCCACAAAGCTGGCCGCCTGCTGCAGCAGTCAAGATACGATTCTCAGGCTCCTCAGCACAAAAGGTGAATGAATGCAGCACGCCGGTTCCCTTTTATACCCGGATGTCCGGGGCGGAGACTGGCATTACATTTAATTTGCCAACTCTCATTGGTCTTTTCAAGTCAGTCAGAGATGATAGGTTCTCAAGTCAAACCCCAATCTGTCGACACAACGTCTTATTCCCTCCATCAGGGAATGGAGTTTACATACGTAACCGAGACGTTTCCATTACTTTCCTTTCTTCCCACTGAGCCAATTGCTCAAACAGACAAGCCTGTTTACAGTTTCAGACGACAGGGCAGCTCGCTTCTTCTGAACAACATGCCCTGACAGTGAAAACAGTCTTTCCCAAGGTATCGATGTAGCAGGTGTTGCTAAGTATATGTGTGCAAGGTTGGCCATCTCACTGTGTGCACCTTCATGTTTGGACCACCACTGCAGGGAGAGTCCCGAAACACACGCAGAGTGAGAACCCGTTATGTAGTGTTGTGAATCAACTAAGTTGCTCCAAAGCTGTGTCTCACACTTCTTTCCTTTTACCTAGAGTTACCTCAGATTCCGAAACCATATCGGTGAGTACTGGAGTCAGTTTCCTGAATCACCATGGTACACCTATAATAAGTGTTTATTTTCTGACTATTTTAGTCCAGCGGGTCGCCACCGCTGTGGAGTAGCACATGACCTCATCCATAGTTCATAGTAATAAACGGAGAGAAGTAGCGCCGGTTATGTACTTCCGCAAGACGCATGCAGTTTTGTTTATGAACTGCTAGAGCATGAAACAAAAACAGCAGTGCGACAAATAGACTGCGTACCTGTGTAGTGCGTATGTTTGTCTCTGTTGTTAAAAATTTTTCGTTAATTTGATACTCATGTAAACATGACGTCACCTGTGTCTTTTCTGGTCAGTCGTCATGAAAACATGAAGCCCTGGCATTTGGACCAGAGTGAAAACAAACAACATATCACTGTGTGAACTCTCCCAATTAAGCTGGTGTTCTGAAAAGAAATCTGGATTTTGGAGTTAAAATAATAAAGTTATTTTTCTAAAGACATATTTTTTAGTTTTTGTGTGAAAAGAGGGTGGGTGGTGGCAGTGGGGCTCATTGGAGTAGCCCTAAAGCTCTGACCCTAGAATCGCCCCTAGCTGGCAGTACAACTGAGCATGAAACAAAGTTTTCTCCTCCTAGTAGTTCACTCACATACCTACAATAACAGAGAAATGGATTTTAGTTGGACATAAAACACTTTCAATCTCTCACTCTACTGACACACGCACGCATGACACACATGCAAGAACACACAACACAGACACACACACATACACACACACACACACACACACACACACGCACACACACATAACACACATACTATGGGATCAGTTACCCGCCACAAGTATTGTGGTCATGGTTTGAAAAATAATGAGCGTAAATAAAAAAATTGAAAACACGTGTAAAATAATAGCGCAAAAAACTAAAAAACAAATGCAAACAACAAACAACGCAGTCACGGATCGAAAAGTAATAAGCGTGAATCCAAAATGTTAACACGTTTACAATAGTTCTGCATAAAACTTGAAACATGAATTCAACATTTTCCAAATCACAAACAAAATCAGGTTTCGCTCATATTTATTTTTTTGTCCGTGCTTACGGTCTTTTCCCCTTTGCTCTCGTTTCCACTTTCTGCGCTTGGTTTTCTAAATGCTGCAGTTCAAGTTTCATGGTAATTAGGGCGGGCTTCGGCGCCACCATTGGTCCACTAGTTCTAGATTGACAGCTCCTCCTCTAGCCAATCAGTCAACGAGGGTGTTGACGTCACCCCAAATGCGACTCGCTCGCGGCATACCTCTGAAGATGGATTATATCCGTCAGCTGCAAATCGCGGACAACCACAGGTAATTAAACATCATTATATCATTACTGAGTGTCAGATACACTTCTTATATCTGTAATGAGTTCGCTCTGCCAGGCTTGTTGTCCGATTCGACCATAAATCCGTTAAATTGACATGTGCCCAGCTGGGTTTAGTCAGCGGTACTATCGTTTAGTTATTCTATTGAGTTATTTAAGATTATTGGCTGTATATTTAGAAAAAGACTCAATTTGGCTGATAACCATCTATCATTAATAAACATTATCCAGGTTAACTGTCCTTTAAATACTAAATAAATGTTATTGCAATGCTTTCATAAATAGACCCATTTTATTTTACGTTGCAACCTTGTGCTAAAATTGTTTACAAAGCAGTTATTCCCTATGCAACATTCTGAGTTGCATCAGTGCTTGGCCTGTATGGATTGCTGGACACGATTATGGAAAGGATCTCTGCAAGAAACAACACAGTAAGTTACATTTCTTTACCAGCAATGTTTTTTTAACAGCAGTTTATAATTCTGTCGACTTGCATTTTTTCCAGAAAGATGTTGACAACATCCTCAGCCACATTTCTCCTGAAATCAGTGCAAGAGAGAGTTCCACAACTTTGGTAAAGAGGAAGATCATGAGCTACTTTTAATTATATTAACATCAAGAAACGTAGAGCTGGGCTTTGCATTGTATACTATATTTAAAATTCGCTAACTCAAACGCTATTTTAGCATTTATTGAGTGCAGTGGATCTGTGAATTTCATCTAAAGCGAATCAATAAATTTCAGTAAAAACAAGCTGCTAACTAAACTTGAACTCTGATCAATGTTGTTATGTCATGACCAAGAGTTTCAGAAAGCTAACCGATAAAGTTGAGAAAATTTTACAAGCATTTATTGGACAAATGTGAAATTTAGAACCACCAAAAGACAATTATCTTGCCGATTTAATACTTGTCTTTCATTTATTAATGTTTCTATATTGTAATATATACTAAATGTTTGCTAAATTATACACTGTTTGCTTTTTTTTTAAGTAGTAGACTTGGTTGTCTCACCTCACTCTCTTAAAGACTGTTATATTTGCATTATATAAATTTTTCCATTTTATTTAGCTTTTGAGTTACTTTTGATTTAATATAGATATCATTGCTGTCATGCTGAAATTTCCTAAAATTTCATTTTCCATTATTATTGGTCACTCTTTGTTATAACCACTACTGTAAGTTTTTTGCATTATTTAAATAAAGCCTTCTGAAAGTGACTGCTTTTATTTTATTTTCAGGCAAAAGGTGTTAATTTAAACATCACTTCCTAATATATTATGGAGAAATGGAGTATACAAAAATTTGTGTATACAGTTTTTATTTTTTTATTTTAAGCATAATCACATTTATAATGGTGTTAAATGACAGAACTTATAACAATTATAGCCTGGGGCTTTAAGATTCAAGTATCAACAGGCTGTGTCACAAAATTGAACACTAAATAAATATCTGAGATTTGCTTATTAGTTCTGAACTGAGCTGACGGCATACACTCATCCACATGATGGACTGTTACTCCAGTGTTTTGCTCCCCAATGAGTCCTCAAGCGCTGTCTTGCTCCTAAAGGTCATAGGATAAAAGAAATAAATGTTGTAACTGTTTCCTAGTTACACACAAGTGTAATATCATGCTGTTTGATGTAATTCCTTGCATCCGAGAAAAATTACCGAAACAAATCTGTTCCCTGGTAACAATACGTTCAATTAGCACTTATTACTGAATTAATGCACTTCTGTGAGAAAAGACATTTACATTTAGAAGATGCTTTTATCCAGAGGTAGGGAGCAATTAGCGATATGTCATACAGGAGCAATAATAAAATAGGTGCTAATACAAAGAAGCTGCATGATGTGATCGTCTAAATTAAGATATACGTGGTATTATCATTCTCATGAGCTATGACATCACACATTTACACCAATACAGTCATTATTTCTAAATACACAACAATCTTAAATAATTTAATAAGAGTAACTGTAAACTATAGTACCGCTGACTAAACCCAGCTAACTGGACACAACAAGCCTGGCAGAGCGAACTCATTACAGATATAAGAAGTGTATCTGACACTCAGTAATGATATAATGATGTTTAATTACCTGTGGTTGTCCGCGATTTGCAGCTGACGGATATAATCCATCTTCAGAGGTATGCCGCGAGCGAGTCGCGTTTGGGGTGACGTCAACACCCTCGTTGACTGATTGGCTAGAGGAGGAGCTGTCAATCTAGAACTAGTGGACCAATGGTGGCGCCGAAGCCCGCCCTAATTACCATGAAACTTGAACTGCAGCATTTAGAAAACCAAGCGCAGAAAGTGGAAACGAGAGCAAAGGGGAAAAGACCGTAAGCACGGACAAAACAATTAATATGAGCGAAACCTGATTTTGTTTGTGATTTGGAAAATGTTGAATTCATGTTTCAAGTTTTATGCAGAACTATTGTAAACTTGTTAACATTTTGGATTCACGCTTATTACTTTTCGATCCGTGACTGCGTTGTTTGTTGTTTGCATTTGTATTTTAGTTTTTGCGCTATTATTTTACACGTGTTTTCAATTTTTTTATTTACGCTCATTATTTTTCAAACCATGACCACAATACTTGTGGCGGGTAACTGATCCCATAACAAACGTTAGCATAGTGATTAACCATACCTATCTTTTACACTTAACCTGATGCAGCAGAATCAATAATAGCGACAACTAAATACACTCATCCAGCGGGTGATCAGCAGACCGACTATTAATTCTAAGAAATATCACTTTCCTGGCCTTGGAAAACAATACTCTTACTGTAATACAGTACCACTTCAGATTCGTAACGAAATCAAGCGGTTTCAAGGGACGTTAAGATGTGATCAATAAAAACAGAAACAATTCTAGCGTGGCATACAAATTGGGGTTTATTGACTACATAAAAGGGGAAACAAACCAACTAACTAAACAATGACGAACACAAACACACATGAACGTAAAAGCAGTAAAGAATGAAAGTAATAGACAAAGAAAGACTGGCAGTATTACATCAGCAATACACATCTGCATAAACCATCAAGGACAATCTCCTTATTAAAAATTGGCAAAGCTTACGCGCAGCTATTAAGAAATAGACCAGATACTTGCATTGGCTTTTAGGTGTGCTGGGTTTGCTCTGATGGAAGTTGGGTGTCCTGATGCATTTAAAGCGAGCGGTGATGTCCGTGGGATTCTCCCTGAGAACCGGATTGGCTGATGAAGGAAGAGCGAACTTAGCCGAAGCAAACTGCTGGAAGAAAGCCTGTCTCCGGGGAGGAGACAGGTCTCGAGAGATTGAAGGAACAGGAACGAGCAATGTTTCTTCCATGCACAGATGTTTTAACCCTGAGGGCGTCACGCCCCTCCAGAGTGGCCGATCCGATGTAGTGAGCTGATTTTGAGTGGGAAACATGTTTCTTTGTCCGGCTCAATAGCTTATTTGCATTTATGGTCACCTGGAAGTTTTGGCGCTGTAATATTCTTAGACGAAGATAAAATGAGTATGGTATAAAATACATTACTGTGCTATACACCATCATTTAAAGAATGAAAAGGGGAATATTTATATATGAAACATGCTAAGGTTCTTAGAACATTGACCTATAATTTGTACAAGTACACAATTATGAGCCTAGCTACAGCGACACACACGGTACACGGTAGAGATACATGTATTTACACTTTAAGCATTTCTTAGGTGGCGAGAGGGGAGAAAGAGCCATTCTTTGGTAGAATTTGAATCTCTCTCTGTTTGTCATGATTCTGCCTTCTCTTGTCTTGGTTTTCTGGTCTAGAGGCAGAATCATGACGGACCCACGTGTTTTATGTGGAGAGAAACATATTATTGTCAATCAGGACATAATATGCGTTCTCTCCTGTCTCGTCATTTGGCCCCGCCCCTCTCGTTTCTAGTATAGCTTTCCTCCTGTGTCTCATTACCCACACCTGCCCATCGTTATATCCTTTGTTCGTCTCCCTATTTAAATCCCTTGTATTCTCTGTCCTGTGCTCGTTTGTTGTCATACTTGTTGGTAACTGTGCTCTGTGTACTGCTCTGAGGATTTGTCCATACGCTGTGTCCCAGCGTTAGCGGCCTTTTGGTTACCCGCAGTGAGTTTTTCATCCTTTTGTTGCTGTCTTTGTTATCCCCTGTATTTTACCCCCTTGTGGGTTTTTGTTTTTCTTTTTACTTTATTAAAATCTGTTACCCCGAATTACTGCCTGCATTTGGGTTCTCTTCACTACCTGTTCCGTGACAGAACAAACGAGCCAAAACAGAACCCAGCAGCAGCATGGACACTGGCCGGTCTAGCTTGGCCCGCCGCCTCTGCAGCCTTCGCCAGGGAAGTGAGACTGTGGATGATTATGTGGAGAGGTTCCTGGACATCGCTGGACAGGGCGTCTTCGGGGAGGAGGAGCTGGCGGTGCTGTTTAACACCGGTCTCAGAGAGCCACTCTCTCGATCGGAGATGAGGGCGATGAGGCCGTTGGACTTCGACGCTGTGTGGGATGCCGCCACAGGTCGTTCGTGGTCCACGACCTCATCGAACTCCTTTGACTCATCTCCGCTGGTTGCGATACCAGAGAGTGGTCCTCTGCAGATCAGGAATGTGGGCATCGCCACGCACCACTCCCCAACCTCTGCGGCCTCTCCACAACCGCCCAGTCTCACTGGCAAGCGAGGGAGACGGGAATCCTGGGGGTCCTCGTTTGAGACCTCCAATCCCGAGCCGCTCATCCCATTCTCTTCATTCCTGCAGCCGGCCTCCAGGCGGGGGGCTCGGCTGAAGAAGAGGCAACGGAGGGCGGCTCGGAGGGCGGCTCGAAGGGTGGTCCCGTCAAGTCCGGTGGTCCCGTCGAGTCCGGTGGTCCCGTCGAGTCCGGTGGTCCCGTCGAGTCCGGTGGTCCCGGTGGTCCCGTCAAGTCCGGTGGTCCCGGGGGTCCCGTCGAGTCCGGTGGTCCCGGTGGTCTTCCAGCCGGCGTCAAGTCCGGCCTTCCAGCCAGTGTCTCAGCCCCAGCCGGCTTTCCAGCCGGCGTCTCAGCCCCAGCCGGCGTCTCAGCCCCAGCCGGCGTCTCAGCCCCAGCCGGTCTTCCAGCCGGCGTCAAGTCCTGCCCTGCCGGCCTTCCAGCCGGTGTCTCAGCCGGCCTTCCAGCCGGTGTCTCAGCCGGCCTTCCAGCCGGCCTTCCAGCCGGTGTCTCAGCCGGCCTTCCACCCGTCCTTCCACCCGTCCTTCCACCCGTCCTTCCAGCCGGCCTTCCAGCCGGCCTTCCAGCCGGCCTTCCAGCCGGCCTTTCAGCAGGCCTTTCAGCCGGTGTCACAGCAGGGGACTGCTAGAGCCTCTATGACTCCCCCTAAGACTGTTCCACCCAATCCATTCCCTTTTGGACTGCCCCCTAGGCAATCTTGTTTGCCTCCACCCCCCCTCCCATGTTTGTTATTTTTATTGTCTCACCCCAACCCGTTTGTGATTATTTCTTGTATGCCCCTAGTCATGTTTGCAATGTTCTGTTGGTTTATGTCTGTTACCCAGTCTGTCTTGTCTTGTTAGTTACTCCCCTGGTGAACGCCAGGAGTCGTTCATTAAGGGGGGGGATTCTGTCATGATTCTGCCTTCTCTTGTCTTGGTTTTCTGGTCTAGAGGCAGAATCATGACGGACCCACGTGTTTTATGTGGAGAGAAACATATTATTGTCAATCAGGACATAATATGCGTTCTCTCCTGTCTCGTCATTTGGCCCCGCCCCTCTCGTTTCTAGTATAGCTTTCCTCCTGTGTCTCATTACCCACACCTGCCCATCGTTATATCCTTTGTTCGTCTCCCTATTTAAATCCCTTGTATTCTCTGTCCTGTGCTCGTTTGTTGTCATACTTGTTGGTAACTGTGCTCTGTGTAACTGCTCTGAGGATTTGTCCCTACGCTGTGTCCCAGCGTTAGCGGCCTTTTGGTTACCCGCCGTGAGTTTTTCATCCTTTTGTTGCTGTCTTTGTTATCCCCTGTATTTTACCCCCTTGTGGGTTTTTGTTTTTCTTTTTACTTTATTAAAATCTGTTACCCCGAATTACTGCCTGCATTTGGGTTCTCTTCACTACCTGTTCCGTGACACTGTTCCTGGCCCCTCATGGCTTTTGTCACCTTAGGACACATTCGGGACCGCACCCAAGAATGCCTTTGAAGCTCGGGGAGAGTGTCGGAATGTGCCCTGGTCAATCCAGAAAGGTGATAACTCGGGCCCTTGACATTTTACGATCCCAGGTGTTGACATTTTGGTCCGACCCGACTCTACATAGCTATGGTTACTGAGGGAAGTCCAGTAATCTCCGGTGAGCGCAACCGTTTTTGTCTGTCTTAACGCCTGTTCGATTTCAGCTCTCTCCTCTTTGTAGGAGTCGTGAATCCTGCTTGTAACAGTGGCTCTTGAAGGTATTTCATATGTATAATCGTTGGATGCGATGCAAATAATCGCCTCAGGATAAGCCGATGCCCACCGAGCTGGTGTCTCCGACACCTCGGGCGTGGTTAGCAGGCTGCATTGTCCACCGGAAGATGCCGCCTGATGCCCTAGAACGAGTGGTGCTCTTGGATGGCAAGGCAGTGGTCGCCACCCTCGACTACTGTAGTTCCATTACCCTGGCCCGGGACGGCATTCTATCCCCTCGTCAACCCCGACGGACCCTGCTTCCCATCAAGTGTGTCCATGGAGACACACGAGAGGTCCCGAGTCATCGCGTGGAGGTCGCGGCTGAGTCCGGATACTGGTATGTGGAAGTGGGGATCGTGAATGATCTGCCTGTACCACTTCTCCTGGGATGTGACTGGCCCAGGTTTGAACAGCTTTTGACCACGGCAATGCAACCTACCCAGGAGAAGAACCGGCCCCCGCAATGCCGACACACGCCCAGACCCCAACCCACCCTGTTGGCCACCGAGAGCAAGCAAGGAGGGGAGTCTAGCTCTCAGTCTACTAATCTTCAGCCACGTCGAAGTTCCTGTCTTCCTGGAACGGACCCTATACCATCCTCGAGAAGGTAGGGCCAGTCAACTACCGGGTCCGTTAGCCGGGCAGACGAAAGACTGAACAACTCTACCACGTGAACCTCCTAAAAAAAGTGTGTCGCTTCGCCCCAACAGATGGCGGCCTTCGCCGCGGCGGAACCACCAGTATTTCACGTTGGAGAGCAACTCTCCCCGGACCAGAGGTGCGACATAGAGGCCTTGGTCCGTCAGTTCTCCGATGTGTTTCAGGAACGCCCAGGCAGACTCGGATTATCCAACACGAGATTCAGACGCCCCTGGGAGTCGTCGTCCGACTACGGCCCTACTGTGTCCCAGAGGCTCGTCGGCTGGCTATTGAGGAGGATATTACCCGGATGAAAGAACTGCAGGTGATTGAACCCTCACGTAGCCCCTGGTCCAGCCCTATCGTGATGGTACCGAAACCAGATGGGACACTACGGTTTTGTAATGACTTCCGGTGCCTCAATGAGGTCTCTACGTTTGACAGCTACCCCATGCCCAGAGTCGATGAACTCCTGGACCGGTTGGGGAAAGCCCAGTTTATTTCAACGTTGGACCTAACCAAGGGCTACTGGCAGATGACCCTTTCCCCAGAGGCCAAGGAGAAAACAGCCTTCAGCACACCGTCGGGTCACTGGCAATAACGGATGTTGCTGTTCGGCCTGCATGGGGCACCTGCCACCTTCCAGCGTTCGATGGACATTCTGTTGAGGCCTCACCAAACATATGCCGCAGCTTACCTCGACGACTTGGTCATCCACTCGGGGAGCTGGGAGGAACATTTGGAAAGGCATATGGAGTGACGAAGCCCAGGGCTCTTCACCCATCCTTCATGCCCCAGACTTCGGCTGCCCCTTCGTACTCCAGACGGACGCATCCGACATGGGGCTGGGAGCAGTCCTATCCCAGGACAAGGATGGGAGAGAACACCCGGTCCTGTACATCAGTCGGAAGCTCACCCCAACAGAAACCTGGTACACCACAGTGGAGAAGGAAGCCCTCGCCAAAAAGTGGGCGGTCCTGGAGCTCCGCTGTTACCTGCTGGGAAGGAGCTTCACCCTGGTCATGGACCACGCACCATTAACCTGGATGGCCAAGGCCAAGGACTCCAATGCCAGGGTAACTAGGTGGTTCCTTGAGCTCCAGGACTACCACTTTACGGACAAACATCGGGCGGGGGCTTCCCATGGCAATGCCGATGGTCTCTCCCGGATGTGGTCAGGTTGAACATCAACGTCAGAGACACAAACTCCCCCCCACTCTCCCTAATCCCGTACAAGACGAGCCGCTGTACCACGTCGATGCTTGGGGGGGGGGTGTGACGAGCGGGCCAGTGGCAAATCAGTGTCGCCAAGGCAACGGCGCAATCAATCCGCCACACCTGCGGATCGTCACCACCTGATCCCCATCAAGCTCACCCTTTATAAGCAGAGGAAGAAGACGTTCTCAGCAGGGATACGGATGACTAACGTGTAGTTTTCTTCCTTTTTGCAGACACCAGTGAGTGTCGATCCGCAGCAGCACTAAAACTTACTTCATGTTTGAGGCATGAGCACCACAATACTTCACGGGACTGAGGACGCACCGACTTCCCCATGGCTTTCTCTCCAGAAGTCTCCGCTTAAAGAACACCACCTAAAATTGTATAGTACTGTGTCTGTCTCGTTTTATGCCTGCCACAGGTGATAACTTCATTCACATTGATAATAAATGCAGATAACTTTTGTCTTGTCGACAGAACCATCTGACATCGTTTTATATATGAATTTCCCATTCAGAAGACCTTTTTCCTTCTCCATTTCTGTTTGATGCTGCATGTCCATTTTCCAAGTTACGGGCAAGACCAAGGGTCAAACAGAAAATGCGCGCTGCCTTAATTGCACTTTTAAAAAATTTGATTATTTTTCTCATCATGATACCTTAACATTTCCATTTGCTTAACAGTGGCTTTGATAATTAGGGACTTTAATAGAGGTAGTGCACAGCAAAATAATAATCCTCCAATGCCTATTGTTACTCCCAAATGTATTCCTAATTTGGCTAACCATGCCCCCCAAAATCCTAATTTTAAATTAAACCAATCCCATAATATTTAATCTCCAGCATTACTTGCCAATTCTATTTCCAATTCTTTGAGTTTGGTCATGGCTTTTGTAAATTTGCATTCTGGTGCTGTATTATTTGGGATATATGTGTGTAGGGACCCCTTTAAAATATGCCTTATTTTGAGAATTAAAATACATTTTTGTTTTTGTTTATTTGAGTTATGATGTAACTAAATGTACCAACATTCTTTGTTCCTTTATTATTTATACTGTTTTCCTTTACTCAAATGAGGTGTTGTGTTGAACTGAAGTGTTGACCAATCAGCATTGAGATTGTTTGAAGTTTGTGGACACAAGTTGCATTAAGTTACGTTGTGGAGACGACAGGGAAGGAGATCGCACATGGCGAAAATGGCTACTTTGTACAGGCCCAAAGTGACAAATATAACTTTCATCCACTCGATTTTTGTTTGTTTAAAGTGTTACTTTTATTTATTTAGTAGGCCATAATTTCAACCCATTCTGCCGTTGGGTTGCGTCATCTGTTTTTTAGTGCATTAACTGTGAGATGTCCTGACGGAGAAATTTGTATCAAGGACGACAGTTGCATCATCTGTGTCACAAGGAGCACTTCCAAATGACTCATAACAGTTTTTGGGGACGAGATTCATCGCAAGCTGCCTTGTCGTGCGTTTGGAATGGACTTTTGACCCGCTGCGTGGCTGCATGACTGTTCTGTTCGCGGCTCGTTCTGTAAGTGATCACTTTTCAATGCTTCGTCATTTCCTTGGATGGAACGTAAGTGAAATCGTCTCGACAAATGCTCTGTATGTACCGAGTTAACTTGAATTCATTCCCTTGAAAGTGCACCAACGATTGGTCCCCAACAGCTAGCCAAAAGAGTGTTTTTTTTCATAAGAGACTGTGATCAAACTCATCTATTGTGTTCGTACTGAGTTCATTCTGAGAATCAAATTTCCTCGCCTAAAGAAATTAAAGCTTTGGTGGTATAGTAAATGAATCTTTGTTGATTGTAGTATATATAGTTTATCCATTCTGTATTTTTATTTTGTGAAATCCAAAAGAAAATGGATTCAAAACCTGATTTAATTTAATTTCGTGCTTTGAACTGATCTGGTATACCTCTGGGCTGACTTATGGAGTCTATATATAATTTAGGATCTGTTATATAACTTCTCTTTGCTTTGTGATTAATTGTGGGGGGTTTTTCCACTAAGGATTCTGAATCGCATTCTATTATTTTGATTATTTGGCCCTGTCCGACACTGAGACAAGGCCCCAATGAGCCACGACACTGAGACAAGGCCCCGATGGGCCACAACACTAAGACAAGGCACCGATAGGCCATGACACTGAGACAAGGCCCCGATAGGCTACGACACCGAGACAAGGCCCCAATGAGCCACGACACTGAGACAAGGCCCCGATGGGCCACGACACTGAGACAAGGCCGCGATAGGCCACGATATTGAGACAAGGCCCCAATGGGCCATGACACTGAGACAAGGCCCCGATGGGCCACGACACTGAGACAAGGCCCTGATAGGCCACGACACTGAGACAAGGCCCCGATAGGCCACGACACTGAGACAAGGCCCCGATAGGCCACGCCACTGAGACAAGGCCCCGATAGGCCACGAAATTGAGACAGGGCCCAGATGGACCATGACATTGAGTCAGGGCCCCGATGGGCAACGACACTGAGATGAGGTGACTGAGGAAACGAAACACCACCACCAGTAATTGCATGAATTTACCTGAATCTTGACCGGATAGAGCTCGTTGAGCTGCCGTGATGGTAGAGGGGTCCAGTCTTATGTACTCATCAGCAGACGACGTCATTCTGTCCATCCGTTTGATGGTTTCTGTTGGAATTCCACGTTCGGCGGCCTTAGTGGCTGCTCCGTTCCTGAAGGAGTGTCCGGTATACAGGAGGGGCGAGAGATTGCATGCTTTTGAGGCCGCGGCTAGTTTGGTTCTGAACCAGGCTTTAGTGACTGGCGCGCTGTTCGTAGAGTGAAAAGTGGAAAGTGGGGGGGGGAGTTTTGGGACGAACTTTCAGATAGAGCGTCATAGAAGTGAATGGACAGAAGCTGGTGTTGATTTTCAGAAAATGTATTGTGGCGCCGGCTCGCTTTGTGTCAGATTTTGTGTGTTTGAGGGTGATTGAGAAGGCTTCCGAGGTAAACTGTATGTCGGAAAACGAAAGGCCTTTCATTGGGTCGAAATTTTTCATTAAGTCTGGCATTAATTCCCCCGGGAGCATGAAGCCATAGAAAGCTGAGAGGAACATGGCCTCCAGCAGTGCGTTTACGTAAGGAGTAAAAAGCCTGCCGCGGAGGGAATCAATAAGTCTGTGTAATATAGATAATGTGATAGGCTTGCGTCTATCTGGATGACTGCACGACGAATGGGTCAAGCCTTTGAGCAACAAACGCACTGAGGGATTGGTGAAGAGGCTCGGATAATCGTTATTATAATACCTTGCGTAAAATTGAATTCCCGCCAGTAGTCTCCGAATGGAAGATATGGTCTGGTTACGGTTCTCATAATGATGGACGAGGAAGGAGCAGACTGGTGAGATCGAGATGGGGAATAGCGGAATTTGGAAGGAGAAGCAGAACGTGTTAAACTGGGACCATGCGGAAGTGTAAGACTTAAGTGTTGACGGGGCCACTCCTTTAGACATGTAGCGTCCGACTGATTGTCGGAGATAATCTAGTCCAGTTTTATCTCCTCTAGATCGGGGCAGGACAATGGGTCCTGGTCTGCCGAAGGGCAGAGTCGTCTGAATGCCTGCAGACGAAGACGAGATAGAGCATCAGTGATGGCGTTATGGTGGCCCGGAATGTATCTGGCTGTAAAATTATGGAGAACTGAGATCTCCCTTTGTTAATAATGGCAACTGTTGCCTCGTTATCACAGTACAGGGTGATGCGTTCGCGAGACCACGCCGATCCCCAGATGACGCTAGCAACCGCTATTGGATAGATCTCGTGAAGAGCGGACGAAGCGAACCCGGAGGGGGGTTTTGGGGAAATCGTGTGGCCACTTCTCGGCGAACCAATGGCCTTGGAAACATCCCCCAAAGCCGATGGAGGGGCAGCGACGGTAAACAATTTCGGTTATTAAGTAAGTAGGACCAAAATCTGAGGTTGGAACGGCTTCCTTCATCTAGCGAAATCGTATCGCTTAGTTCCGACACCGAATGGGTCAGGGTAAGCATGCGAGAGATAAATGACCGTCCTTGGGGAATTATGCTTGTGGCAAAGTTTAGGTGGCCTAGGAGGGAAAGCATATCTCGTTTGGAAGCTGCGCTGCGTGACGAGAACTCTTCTGTGTACGACCTGATTCTTATGAGTTTATCGCGAGGAAGGGAAGCTTGCATTTTGACCGAATCGAGATGAATGCCTAGAAATGTTAAAGCCGTGCATGGTCCCTGTGTTTTCTCAGTGGACAGGGGAACGCCGATGTCTGTCTGAGTATGTCGAGGGTGGACGTTTGGGAATTGGGGAAATCAATAAGTAGAAAATCGTCGACCAGGTGTAAGACGAAGGGCAGTTTATAGACGTTCAGCAGGAGACAACACAGGGCTTCGGAGAGACAATTAAATATGTTGGGGTTGCTTCTGCAACTGAATGTGAGTCTCGCAGCGAAATAAAATTTAGACTCCCATTTTACACCAAACAGGTGGCGGTCCGCGGGGTGTAGAGGTATGATTTTGAAGGCATCTTTTATGTTGGCTTTGACTTGCGAAGCCCCGGGTCCGGCTGGCTTAATTAGCCTAATAGCATTATCGACAGATGCGTAATGTAGTGAAAAGGGTTCTAAAGGGATGCATTCGTTAATGCTTGCAGTCGTGCTGGAATGGGGAGAAGACATGTCGAAGATGAGGTGTTTTTTACCTGAATATTTTCTAGTGGCAATGCCGATTGAGTTAATGTGAAACAAGGAATAAGGGGGGGGGGGGAGTCAAACGGGCCGGTTACATAACCTTTATTAACTTCGTTCTCCAACATGGATGAGACGATTGCTGGTTCTGACATGGCTGATTGTAGATTTTTTGCCACAAAGGAAGCTGTGAGTTGTGACGTGATGCTGAAGGATTTTTATTGTGATTTTTATTATGGTTTAAACGTGCTTTTACATTTAATATGCTTTATGATTTCATTATTGATCATTAACTGTGCATAATATGTTAAAAATATAACAAGTGTGTGAGTTAACCAAAGGACTTATTTGGAGTGAACTTTCTGTACCAAAATAATATGTGTGTGTGTGTAAAGATCAGATTACGCAGAGCTCGTCGGAATTTGCCGAGGTACGGGGTCTCCACAAATGGTCAGGAAAAGCAGTGTGAGCTGGTTGGCTGAGGCACCACAAAGGAGAGAAAGCGGATTGGACGTGTTCCAAGGCCCCGGCTAAGAAAAGACACCAGGAGAATTATAAATACCATGCAGAAATTGTTCTTCAGGGTGGGTCCTTTGTAAGACGTCGCTTATTTGTGTGAGATGTGTGCGTCTGAGGTAACCCACCCAGCAGCTGTTGTATTTTTGAATCTTCTGATCAATAAACTTCAAGATTTTACTTTGACTGGCCTCTCTCCAATTCTGAACACGCAGAACATTGAAAAAATGTTCATCAATGCCAACCTGGAACCCTTGAGATAGGCCGGTTAGCAAATAATCTACGAAACATCTATCGGGGTGCGTTGATAGGTAGTTTGAGAGGATTGGGACGTTAATGGGAGTAGATACGAGATTTATCAGAACTTTTTCTTCCGATCGGCGGCTTCCTCTCGAATAGCTGGCCTGAATCTCCTGGGGCAGATGGATTTCGGGTGTGGGTCTTTGCAAAAGCTACATACGTGAGCGAATTTGCATTTGGGGAAAAGAACAGACACATTCATTAAAATTATTGTAAAGAGAAGTGCCGTTAAAAGTTATAATGTCCCGACCCCTAGCGTCTGAACGCTTTCTTACATTTCCAGCGCCAAAAACAACGGGCGAATCTGGACTAGCGGTTGTTTTAGGGCAAAACTGTGCCGAATGTCCATGGGAACTGCAGATGGAGCATGCGAGTGTCATAAGGCCGCCAAAGTGGCGAACGAGCAGTTCTGTATCTACGATAGACCAGTCGATTCTAGAGTTAAAAAGTGAGATGAAAGATGCGGATTTAGCAGAGAAAGATGCGTGGTATTCGTAGAACAGTGTACCCCCGTTACGTTGGCTGAAATCTGCTATCGTTCCTAAATAAATATCCAGCTCCTCCCTCCTATCCGGGTAAGCTTGGCAGAGTATGTCACGGTAAATTCCGTCACGAATGTCACGAATTCGCCGAACAACAAGTTACGTTGGAGTCTGGGATCGGACGTCCGGAGAAAGACTATCACGTCACCGCAATCGACCATGTTCCTGACGGCTGCAGGTGAGGGGAGTAGGAGTAGAGCCAAGTTAATGTCCTTACCTTGGATGAAGTTATTCCTTAGTGCGGGAGATACCGTCGCAGGATGCCTGTGGTGGAGAGTAGATCCTTGTGGGCTGCTGGCACTTTTTGGATTGCCGAGGCGGAGAGGATTTGCCGGTTCGCTTCCTACCGGCTTGTTTGGGCTGGGTTGGTAGCGCTGATGTTGTCTGAGGTGCGTCGGCCGTTGCGGGAGGGGCGCCCAGGGCATTGAAGGCCAGCGCGAGCAGATCATCCCTGGAAAGATCGGGGTCGGCTGGAAATGCCTGCTGCCTCTAGTTTGCTGAAGATCAATTCTGACAGCCACTGAGCCCATGGAGAATCCCGACATTGGATTCTTGAACTACGCCTCACGTTGGCAGGAGTCGTAGGGATGAATTCCTCATCAGAATCGGTGTATTCACAAAAGGCGTTCTGTGACATGACGAAGTCTGCGAGTCGTAGCTCCTGGATTACAGTGAATCACTGTTGCTTCGATTGCGGACGTAGAAAGGGGTAAGTGGCGATCTTTTATGTTCCATGTTGGGAGGTGATTGGTTAGGTGTTGATTGGAAGTGGATGATGCGAGATTGAGTCTTCCCGGCAGAACTTGCGCTGCAGCTATATTTCTACCAGAAAGACTCAGGATACATAGAACGATATATAATATTTATTATATAACAATATATTTGTATCGTATAAGGTAGTTTGGGCGTAGGCCCCGTCCGATGAAGGAATCATGACAAAATGATTCTGGAGTTCCTGCCTGAAGATAAGGCAGGAGCGGAGCCTACCCCAAGAAGAAGGTAATTGGAAATAAACCCACCAGATAAGGAATCTCACTGGAGTTCCTAAAAGGAGAGAGTAAGCAAGGGTCAGACATGTTTGAACATACGTGAGGTTGCATTGTACGTGACTTCTACTGAAGATAGCATAAATGGTATTATGAAGGTTATAGTTAAATATCAATGTTTTAACGGAAACTTCCAAAAGCACATAAGAGGCTTGCGAAGCATTCGATTTCCAAAAGCCTGCACAGGCTGAACGGCTTGCTGAGCAAAAATAAATAAATAACATATCTATAAATAACAACGGGGCCTGCAAAGGGCGATATGAGACTCGCAAGAGCCCATGAATATGTTCCTGGAGCCTGCACAGGCTACGAGGGCTTGCAAAAGCACAGAAAGAAATAATAAAATAAACAACATATATATAAATAACGACAGGCCTGCACAGGCCGATATGAGGCTTGCACTAGCCAATGGATATCTTCCGGAAGCCTGAACAGGCTACGAGGGCTTGCAAAAGCACAGAAAGAAATAATAAAATAAACATATATATATATATATATAAATAACGACAGGCCTGCACAGGCCAATATGAGGCTTGCACAAGCCAATGGATATGTTCCGGAACCCTGGACAGGCTACGAGGGCTTGCAAAAGCACAAAAATAAATAATAAAAATAAACAACATATATATAAATAACGACAGGGCCAGCAATGGCTAATATGAGGCTTTCGCAAGCCGATGAATGTATCCCTGAAGCCTAAGTTGCTCGAGCCAACAGATTTCACAAGAAGATAACGAGATGATATGAGGCTTTCAGAAGCCATGCTATAAATAACCTACACTTATGCCACCACCACCAGTATATGCAATGAAGTACCTTAAGCTTGTAGAGAACGCCTGCTGAGCATCCAGGATAGTTTTAGAATCCGGTCTTATATAGGATTCAAATGCCATAGATGACCATCTGCCCAGGATTTTGATCGCAGAAGTCGGAATCCCACAAGCTGCTGCAGATGTTGCCGCTCCAATCCTGAATGATTGCCCGGTGTAAAGATGGGAAGACTTGCCGCAACTCCCCATCGCTGCGGCAAAATGAGTCCTGAACCACTCTTTAGTTATGGGAAAGCCGTTTGATAGCTCGAAAAGGGGGGATAGCTTATGGTGACTGGGGCGAGTTTTGAGGTATTTAATCATGGAAGTAAAAGGGCAGTAAAATTCCCCTGGCCGCATAAAGCCATGGAAGGCAGTTAAGAACACCGCTTCTAAGAGAATGTTAGTATAAGCTGAGATTAACCTTTTGCGCAGCGAGTAAACCAGTTCCTTTAAAATGGGGATGGTAATAGGAAGGCGTTTATCCATGATTTTCTTTGTATCTTTAGAGATACCTTTCAGTAGTAACCGTATGGAAGTCGTGGGAAAAAAACTTGGATAACCGGGATCATGCATTCTGGCATGGAATTGGATACCTGCCAGTAATCTGCATATGGTGGATATTTTAAGGTTGCGGAATTGATAATGATGTACCAAAAAGGCACAGACGGTAGAAACTAAATTGGAAAAAGGTTAATGTGAAAGGCTAGACAAAAAACTGTGAACGAGGACCAGGCGGAATGATAGGCTTTAAAAGTGGATGATGTGACACCTTTAGATTTGTATAATAAATAGCTAAAATCAGCTAGCTACTTTATTTCTAATCTAAAAGGATTCTGGAAGGTTTCGGCCATGGTGTTGGTTCCTGGTTGGCCGTTGGGCAGAGGCGTCTGAAGGTCTGAAAGCGAAGCGAGAGAGAGAGTGTCAGCAATTTCGTTAGAGTACCCCGGAATATGTTCAGCTTTGATCGTAAAACTATGCATGATCGATTGCCAAATAATTCTTCTCATAATTGACATGATGGCTAAACAGGGTGATCTACCTTTATTAATTGCGACTGCTGCTTCGTTATCGCAAAACATAATAATGTGTTTGCGAGACCAAGCTGAACCCCATAGGATGCAAGCTACCGCTATAGGATAGAGCTCGTAGAGAGCGGACGAGGCAGAATTTTGTTCCCCTCCGCAAACCACTGATCTTGGAAGAAAGCTCTGAAACCTACGGAAGGGGCAGCGTCTGTGAAAAGTTTGAGAGCGACAGAAGACTCGGGAGTATCATTATAAAAAAAAGATATACCATTCCAGCTGTTAAGCAGGTGGGACCAGAATTTTGGATCTGAGAGGCACCGTTCATCGAGGTGCACGATGTCGCTTAAGTTGGGTACGGAATGGGGGCGATCTAACAAACGAGATATGAAAGCCCTACCTTGCGGTATAATGCTCATGGCGAAATTGAGGTGGCCAAGCAATGAAAGCATTTCCCGTTTAGTAACGAAGCGTGAATTTATAAAAGAAACCATATAAGAACGAATTCTCAAAAGTTTATCTATAGGAAGAGAAGTTTGCATTTTGACAGTATCCAGCCGGATACCGAGAAACTCGAGAGCAGTTGCCGGGCCGAGTGTCTTCTCTTCTAATAGAACTCCCACATCGCTGAAAATGTGTTGAAGTGTATCTAGAATGGGGGTTTCGCGTGACGGGAAATCAACCAGCAGAAAGTCATCGAGTAGATGCAGAACGAATGGAATCTTACAGACATCAAGCAGGATCCAACACAGTGCCTCAGTGATAGGTTGTTAAATACATGTGGGCTGCTTCTGCAACCGAAAGTGAGTCTAACTGCAAAATAAAACTTGGATTGCCATTTAACACCAAAGAGAGCCCACTCGGCGGGGTGAACAGGAATAATTTTAAAGGCGCCTCTGATGTCAGCCTTGGCTAGCCTTGCACCCTGCCCAGCCAGTTTAATTAGTTGAATAGCGTTGTCCACTGAAGCATAATACAATACGCTCGCTGTAGTATTAGAATGTGACGAAGACATGTCGAAAATCAGCCGCTTTTTCCCCGAAAATTTCCTAGTAGCCACACCTAGAGAATTAACCCTAAAAGGAGGAGAACTGAAAGGCCCAATAATGTAACCTTTATTAACTTCCTTCCCTAATAAGTCAGAAACCACTTCTGGTTCAGCTAAAGCCGACTGTAGGTTTTTTGCAACGTAAGAAAAGGACAGGGGGGATAGGACACCTACCCTAAACCCTTGGCCCAGCCCAGTAATCAAATAATCTACGAAGTATGGATTGGGATGGGATGACAAGTACCCAGATAACATTTGAATATTAATTGGGGTAGAAGGGTGGTTTTTTAGAATTTCCCGAACCGGGACTTTCCTTGACCAGCAGGTCTGAATCTCCGTGGGCAGACATATTTCGGATGGGGCTCTTTGCAAAAACTGCAAACATGTGAAAATATACATTTAGAATAAGTACATACAGATTCTTTGAAATTGTAACAAATCCTAGAATTGTCAAGGTTATGGTTTGAACGCCCTCTATTGACATAGGCTGGGCTTACTGAATCAGCACCCTGGACAGCAGCGGGACCTTGACTCGCGAGTGTTTTAGGGCA
This sequence comes from Barbatula barbatula, assembly GCF_947034865.1. Taxonomy (NCBI): domain Eukaryota; kingdom Metazoa; phylum Chordata; class Actinopteri; order Cypriniformes; family Nemacheilidae; genus Barbatula; species Barbatula barbatula. The sequence goes on along the minus strand of NC_136778.1, from coordinate 19,427,348 downwards.
GAGCGAGGCAGTGTGACCGTGAGAGCTGCAAATGACACATGACAAGGTTTTCTGGCCGCCAAAGTGGCGGACAAGTAGTTCTGTGTCGATGATGGACCAGTCCAGCCAAGAATTAAACACTGAGATGAATGAAGCGGATTTAGCGGAAAAGGATCTATGATATTCGTAGAAAAGGGTGCCTCCGTGTCTTTTGTAAAAGTCTCTCATCATGGCAAGATAGGTATCCAATTATTTTTGGCAGAGGATGTCTCTATAAACTCCAAAAGCACTTACAAACTCGGGAAATGATAAATTACGTTGAAGCCTCGCATCAGAAGTTCTGAGGAAAACTGCCACGTCACCACATTCCACTATTTGCCGTTCAGACGCAGGTAGAGGCATCAGTAAGGAGGCTAAATTTACATCCTTACCTTCGATGATGCTAGCTCGCATTTGATGCAAAACTGAAGCCGCAGCCGGTGGAACAAATCGTCTACCGAAGTTCCTCTGCCGTAGTCAATTTAAACAATTTAAACTGAGTTGCACTCAGAGCTGGCTCAACAAAGGTTAAAGACTGAATAATTGGTAGAGCTGTCGCTTGAGTAGATGTAGATGTGGATGCCGAGGGAACTACCGACCCAAGGTTGGAAAAAATCCGTGGATAAGGCGGGTGATGTGGCCGCGGTGGAATTAAGGTTGGGTTCCCGATAGCTCTCTCGAAGACCCCTAGCCTATTCCCGAGGTTATTCACTGACTCGGAGAGTCCTTGGACTATTAGCAGGAGCTGATTATGGATTTCCTCTGGGTCCTGAATTGGCGATGCAGTCGACGTGGAAGGTTCGGACCGTTTAGTTGGTTTCTGAGAGGATTTGGCTGTGCGTTTCCTGCCTTTTTGCTTGGCTGGAACTGATAGCGTCATGGGGCTTACCGGGACATCCGTGGCTATGACGGCGGGATTACCAAGAGCGTTAGAAGCCAGTAGTATGAGATCCTCCCTCTCCAGGTCTTTATCCGCTGGAATGCCTTGCTGCTCCAAAATGGTCAATATTTTCTCCGTGGGCAATTGCGACCACAAGGAATCCCGGTTCTGGATGGGTGAACTGCGCCGCACCTTTGCGGGAGAAGTTGGAGGTGGATCGTCGTCCGAATCTGTAAAGTCGCAATCGACTAAGGGTTTTTCCGACATTTTCGGTTGCTAACGCAAGAAAGAGGTGTTCACTTGTGCGTTAGTTTCTGTGAATGAAAGAGAAGGTAAGTACAATCCTTTTATACTACGTGCTGAGGAATGATAGGCTAACCGGTAATTGTTTGTGACGTGAGGAGTCTTCCTGATAGAACTTGCGCAAAGCTTATATTTTGATCCTTACACAGGTCTGTTTCAGGTAATGATATAGTTTGATTTTCACAAGTTTCAGCTGGACTTTTTTTTCCTCCTTTTCTCATTCTTGATGCCTGAATGGGTGGGCAGTCCATAGAATCATCAACATTTTAAATTGTCTTTGTATCTAAATTCCAAACGACATTACATTTTCATTTAAATTGTCTCAACTCCTGTGGATTTGAAAAAAACATTCGCCCTCCACCACTCTGGATCAGATGTGCACCGTCACCGCTTAATGGAGTGTTGGCTGCCTGCTGGGTTCACGATTTGCATAAATTGTTCAAATTGGAAGCTGACTCTCCCCTTTAAGATCCTTTTAGCACTTCAAGTATTCTTGATTTGGGCCTACCCAGGGGTTTAGAGGACCACAGTTAGGTGCTTGCCCAGCCATCCCCCTTCCACCCCCAAATGGTGGTCGCCAGGGGATTGTAATGTCCCATTTCACCGCACCCCAGCACCTTTCTGGAGGATAATTGCTTTTACCTCTCTATGCACGTGGTCGTGGCTTTCTTCCCCACTTATTTGGTCCTTGTGTAAAAACATTGACGTTTGGGGCAGGGAGCCAATGTGCACCTGGAGTGTTTCCTGCAGACAGTTGTTTGGACAGCTGAATGTGAAGCATCTACAACAGAATGCATTACAGTAATTTTGATAGATTCTGGTTGTGTACAGTAGCCTGAATCTTTTTCTTATTTTTGTCTTTAAGTTCTTTAATCTGCATTTGAGTTAAAATTCTTTGAAGTTATTTTTCCTGATTTTGAAGCTTTTGTAATTTTTTTCTGTACAGTTCCACCACATGTGAAACAAAATAACAGAATTCTTTGTGATTTTTCGAAGCAAAACCTACTACATATTCAAGCCTCTCTTTATTGCTTGTGGCATGGCGTTTCTGAACAAAGCTGACATTAGCGGGTCTCCTTCTAGATTCCCTTCAGTCTCTTGTTTCCACCTTTTGAAATGTCTCTGAACGTATGTGACTGGGTTTTTGTTCTCTTTCAATTGTTCTCCTTTCAAAGCCTTAGGGTCCACTCTGGTTGGATATTCAGCACGTAATGCTTGCCACACCACGGTGTGGTATGTAATAAAAGCAATTCCGTCCCTGTAATGTGAGTCCACATCTCGGTCTAAACCAGATGCTTGTAGGATTTCTCCCATCTTTGCACCTCCAATGATTTTTGCCAGGAGTACTATGATGTCCCCAACAGCAAGAAGTTTGCCTGCCACTTCATCCTCAAAAAGTATTATCCACTTGCCAGCACCTTCGTTCATGTCAGGGAGTCGAGTGACCAGCCCCTCAAGATCCTGTGAAGTCCATGGTATATATTGCCCCTGTGCTCCTTTCTTTTTCAACTTCCTCTGCCACTCTTCCTGCCTCCTAGTTATTTTTTGTCACTCTGTAATTCTTGTTCATATTGTGCTTTTATTTTCTCTAAAGCTGTCCGTACGTTCTTATAACAATAAAAATTCAGAACGTTCTATTCGCTTTATCTGTCCTGGTTTTTTATTTTACTTCAGGCCCCAGCTGTCTGTCTTCCCTTAAATCTATTTCTCCTTCCAATAGCATTTTGCCAGACACCCTAGAACCCCCTTGAGTAATGGAAATGACATTCAGAGGGCACATAGGGTGGTGGCTTTACTCCCACATTTTCTGATCCAAATTCCTTATGGGTTTCATGCATAAGCTTTCTTGCTATTCAAATTTGTCCCTTTTGCCTAAACAATGATAACTGTCATGATTCTGCCTTCCCATGTCTTGATTTTCTAGTCTAGTGGCAGGATCATGACAGGGCCACGTGTTTCGTGTGGAGAGAAACATATTATTGTCAGTCTTGACATCATGTGCGTTCTATCCGATCTCGTCTCTGACCCCACCTCTCGTTTCCTCGTTAGCTACCCTTCAGTGTTTCATGACCCACACCTGCTCCTTGTTAATTACCCTTTGTTAGTTTCCCCTATTTAATGCCCTCATGTCTATTGTCTTGTGCTCGTTCGTTGTACTTGTTTCCTGCCTCATATGCTTGTGCCTTGTCCAAAGAGCCGCTGTGTTAATATAGTCTAGTCAGTGTGAGTGTTCTGTTTAGTCTAGGTTCAGTTTTTTTTTCTGGTCCAGTGAGTTCCTGTCGACTACCGGTAGACGGAGCTTCACTTCACTTCACTGCGGCTGAATCAGTTTGTTGTATCACTGCACTTGCAATATCTTTCATATTAGTGTATTTTATTAGTAGCATACATTGTTACTTATCACTGTCGTTGCTAACTTATCCTGATATCTCAATAACCCTCTCCTGGTTATTAACTTGAAGATCTTAAACCAAAACACTCAGCGCTGTTAGCATAGCACAAGCGTGCTAGCGGGCTTTCTGTTTACACTGCTAAATATCATCTCGCCTTCTAGTTGTCTTGTGTGCTAACGGTTTCTCTCTTAAGCGTATATACAAAAAGATTCATCGAGCAACCTTGGTAAGTTGGAATTACTCTTCAAACCTGGTGAGTTATGGCTTCTTCTCTTATTATTGTTACTTGCACCTCATGTCAAATGTTTAGCTTAGCCTTCACATATCACTCACTCACATACCTGATTGACCAATACCCAGACTAAATGCCCCGAACCACACGACTCCGCTAGGAACAGGCGACCAGGATGCAAAGAGTAACGCATACCCAGCCATTTGAATACTGCCTTTTTGTTTAGAGCGTAATCATGGTAATTCGTCACCAGCCGGTTACCTGACAACACTAAATCTACTGGGCAGATACTGCCAGTTCTCCACCAGGGGGAGTTATAGGGAGATTTCTATTCCACTACATGAGGATAGTAAGGACCTTGGAAAACACTTTGGATGCAAGCAATATTAGCGCGCATAGCTCGGTTCTGCAGCTGGGAAACTTTGTTACTGTGAGACGGCTATAAACTCAAACAGGTTTGCCACGCTCCGTGACGCACCGACTGAGGAAGCTGCTGAAAGTGCCCTAGTTATCGGTGATTCTATGGTTCGGAACGTTAACATAGAGGCACCAGCCACCATAGTCAAATGTTTACAGGAAGCCAGATCGCCTGACATCAAGTCAAATTTAAATGTGCTGGCTAAGGCTAATCGTAAATTCGGTAAGATTATTCACGTCAGCACAAATGATGTTCGACTCCGTCAATCGGAGATCACAAAAGATAATATTAAAGAGGTGTGTGAGCTCGCAAGCATGATGTCAGACACTGTAATATTCTCTGGCCCCCTCCCTGCTTACCGTGGTGATGAGATGCATGGCAGATTATCATATCTAAATGGCTGGTTGTCTGAGTGGTGCCTGCAGAATTATATTGTTTTTATAAATAACTGGAAGAGTTTTGAGGGCAGACCTGACCTGCTGAAAAGTGATGGTCTCCACCCCTCCTGGGCTGGAGCTTTTCTTCTTTCTAGAAATATGGCATAGTCTTAATGCTAAAACTTGACTCACTGGGGCCCAGGTCAGGAAGCAGACAGAATGGCATAACCAACGGTCTTCTTGCCGTCTCACGTTGCAGAACACACTAAATACACAACATGCATAAACCTCTCAAAGGTAATTTAATTAATGTTAAACTAACTAAACATGAACATAATACAGATAATCAACTGTTATGACTCGGATTGCTAAATATTAGATCTCTCTCTAATAAAGCACTTTTTGTTATGATAACAGATCATAAAATAGACATGCTCTGTCTGACAGAAACATGGCTAAAGCCATATGATTATAGTACTTTAAATGAGTCTGTCCCCCAAGATTATTATTAGAAACACGAGCCTCGCCTAAAAGGCAGAGGGTGAGGTGTTGATGCACTTTACCGTAACTCTTTTAGCATTTCCCAGAAGTCAAATCCTAAATACAATTATTGTGAAGTCATAGTATTAGGTGTTGATGTATGAAGTACCAAGGATAAAACATCTTTAAAATGTATTCTGGCTATTGTATATAGGCCTCCAGGGCACCACACAGATTTTGTTAAAGAATTTGGTGGGTCTTAACAGAACTAGTACTGGCTGCAGACAGAGTCCTTGTTGTTGGTGACTTTAACATTCATGTAGATAATTATACAGATGCTTAAGGAATGGCTTTTAAAGACACTCTTAACTCCATGGGCGTTAGATAACATGTGTCAGGACCCACTCACCTTCGTAATCATACTTTAGATTTAATATTGTCTTACGGTATAAATGTGGACGACATAAAAATCCTTCAGCAGAGAGAAGACATTTCGGATCATTATCTGGTATCATGCTTGCTTCACTACCATATGGTGGCAAATCAAACTGCAAGTTACAAATATTGTAGAACAATAACTTCGACTACAAAAGTTGCGTTTCTTGATAATTTGCCTGAATTGTCTCAGATCTCTAGCATGAGTAATAACGTTGAAGATCTTGACTTTACCATTGAAAATTTTAATGCCACTTTCTCTGAAACGCTAGACATAGTTGCTCCTCTACGCTTAAAGAAGATAAAAAATGACAGACCGGAATAATGAACACACCCAGGCTCTAAAGAAAGCGGCACGAAAAATGGAGCGCAACTTTAAGAAAACTTAATTTATAGGTATTTCGTACTGCCTGGAAGGAAACATACAGGAAAGCCCTAAAAACGTCTAGATCCGCCTACCTTTCATCACTTATAGAAGAAAACCCAGGGTTATGATGGTTTTTATTTGATACAGTGGCTAAATTAACCAAAAATAAATCGCCAGTGACTTCTGATTCTGTATACCAGCATAGCAGCAGGGACGTGCACAGGGGGGTTGCTCAGGTTGCCCGGGCAACTGCCCATATGCCCTTCTCAACTCACGTTGCCCTTCCGAGGTGGAAAATAAATAAATAAATCATGTACAATGGATGCAGAATTTCACATAGGTCTAGATAAAAAAAACGCGTAAGCCTCATTCACTTCCGTATTCGGGCAATGAAAGTGAAAGTCCGAAGGGGAAGGGCAAACTCTGTTTACATGGCTGCAGCGCTGCACGTGACCTGCACCTGAGCTGAGCCTGCATGAGCGGCCCTAGAAGGAGATTGTCGCGGTTGTCGGGTGATACGACTCAACGCCATACGTCTGGATTTCGGCCGGACAGTCCGGATTTTAAGCCCCCTGTCATGCGTACGGGGCAGCCTCAAACAGGACACTCATTCGTCCTTCTTTTTGGAGTTGTGCTGAATCGGCCTAAACAAAACCCGCTTTAGAACATTTATTGGGAGCCAGCAGCATAGCGTCTGACGATGTAAGATCTCCGGTCAAACAAATGATTGGCTTTAAGAGGTGTCAAATAAATTCCTGATATACCATTGGTTAAAAACTTAAACAAGCATCCGCGATGTGGAAGTGGAGTCCACGTGCTGGCTACGTCACATCATAACGGTAACTTATTGAAACGTCAGACCTCATTTAATCCGGAATGGACAAAAGAGCACAACTTTATATAAAATGGCTGTAGAGACACTTTTCATGGATGTCGCAGTGAAGTGGACGTTTGTAGTCAAGGGACATGCGACATGCCAGCACAGAAAAACAAAAGTAACCGACGAGCTGCAGGTACATCTTCCAAATATTCATTGCCAGACAATTTTTGAAAAAACAGAGTAGGCTGTTTCAGAATCACTGTATCATGATACCATCGATATGATGCACAAAATTGTATTGTAGTTGCGAGTACACCAGAGTCCTATGCAATTATTCTTGCCTCACTAAATACTGAGTGTCCTCCTTTTTGGTGTTATGGAAATGGCCACCCTAACTTTGTCAGAAAAGGTGAGTTCGTGATGTATATCAAACGAATGATCATCATCATCAAGTTTTATGAGATTAATTAAAAACTTCAAAAATCCAGGCTGAGTTTGCCACGTTTAGCCAAAAGAGTACTATCGAATATAAAGCCAAGATTCTTAGCTGAAGATGAGGGTTTTATGGAACATCCATCAATACTTAAGCAGTATTCCTGGTTGTTACGTAGGGCGGTTTTCGGTCCAATAAGTAACACTTCAGTTTTGTCCGAGTTCAGTAATAAAAAATTGCTAATCATCCACTTTTTTTATATCGACTATGCATTCCACTATTCAATGGAATTGCTGTGTTTCATGAGGCTAATAACAGTGTCACAGTGGAAGTCCTGGCTGTTGGATTTGCAGAATTTGGCTGATGTCAAGATTAAGCAATGCTACCTACCAGTAGATTTCAAGACAGTTCACAAGTATGAAGTCCACAGGGTATGGAGTCTGTTCCCATCTAAGAGCAACCAGCAGAACAGGACAGATACACTGCGTCCTATTCATGGCCAAGGCCAGAGTATCCCCACAACGGTAACCACGGTGCCAAGACTCGAGCTGTCCGCAGCAGTTGTAGCAGTATGCACAAGTGACATGCTCAGACGAGAATTGGAGCTTGAAGATGCCCAAGAATTCTTCTGGACAGATTCTAACGTCGTCCAAGGATACATTGACATACAGCGCATCAAGGAAAGTACAAACCCAACCCAGTGGAAATACGTGATGTCAGAAGAGAATCCCCATTGACCATGCGTCACACGGGTTTAACTGTGTGTTCACATAGAGCGCGAATGAGGCGTCAAAAACGCGCTATTCGCGAGTAGTTTGACGCTTGAACATTTTGTGTTTACTCGCTTCATTCGCGCGTGAAATTCGCTTCATTCGCGTCATTCGCTTCATTCACGTCATTCGCGCTATTTGCGTCATTCGCGAGTGCAATTCGCTTCACGAAAATGTTTTTACAATTTACCAGATTCTCCGACCTCCTCACTCACTTTCTTCCAAGCAAGATCCTTTTTATATTCCTATTTTTATAAAAATATGAACGGGTGTCCACACACTGAGATGAACTTGACCTCCATTTTGTATTTCTGCCTCTGCTCGCTACGTCGTCTACGTCACTACTAGAGCAGGCTCCTGATTGGTTAACGCGACGCAAATTTTCGCCAAAGTTCAGATTTTTCAACTCGCGCGATTCGCCTCATTCGCGCTATTCGCGCCGCCTCATTCGCGCCATTCGCGCCACCTCATTCACGCCGAAAGCGCGTCTATTGCGTCTTTGCATTGACTTAACATGTAAATCACTCGCGCTTGACGCCTCATTCGCGCTCTATGTGAACACACAGTAAGTCAAAAGAGCTCATTGCTTCCAATTGGTTCAGTGGTCCAGAGTTTCTCTGGCAGGAAGAGCTTCCAACCGGACAAAGATCCAGAACTGCGCAGGGTCATTGTGAACCAGTCCTCAACCAAACCAGATTTGCTCACTACTCGCTTTCTACGTTTTCAAGCCGGACAAGACTAGTGAAAGCAATCGCCAGACTCCAAAGATTTCTCAAGGAGTTTAAGGGTACAATACAGAGAACCAATGAAACCACAAGTCTCGAGGAAAGACAGGATGCGGAGCTCATCATCATGCTCATTGTACAAAATGGAAATCTTCTCCAAAGAGAGATGACCAAAGACAAAACCCATAGGTTGTACCGACTCAAACCCTTCTCAGACCACAGGGGCATCCTTAGAGTTGGAGGTCGTTTAGAGCATGCTGCCATGCATTCACAAATCAAACATCCAGCCATCCTACCAAAAACAACCACATAACAAGGTTACTGATTGATCAATATAACAGAAAAGTGCAACATCAGGGGTGTGGCATGACCATAAATGAGTTGAGATCAAATGGTATCTGGATCCTCGGATGTAGTCAAGCTGTCATATCAGTAATTTGCCACTGCATCAAGTGCAGAAGGTTTAGACATCCTGGATCAGAAGTGTTTTAACATCCATCCTGGATCAGTCATCCCGAACACACAGAAGTGTGTTAACATCCATCCTGGATCAGTTATCCTGAACACTCGACAGTTCATCACGAAGTGATGGCAATCATAAACAGCCGACCTATGACAGCACACTTACTCAGTGACCCAACAGGTCCTCAGCCTCTTACGCCCAACTTACTTCTGACAATGAAGTCCTCAATAATCTTGCCTCCACCTGGAAACTTTGTAAAGGGAGACCTCTACCTTCGCAAGAGATGGCGTAATGTCCAATACCTTGCTAATTAATTTAGGCACAGATGGAAAAAGGAGTAACTATTGAGTTTACAACAAAGAAAGAAATGGCACAAGACAAAGAGAAATGTGAAAGTCAATGATATAATAATTGCAAAAGACGACACTGCACCCAGAAATGCATGGAAGCTGGCTAAAGTCGCCACTGTGTATCCAGCTGAAGATGGATGTGTGGGTAAGGTCCAGTTATTGTGAAACAGTGGTTATTATCATCAAAAGAAAATGAGAAAGGAGCAGAGACATTCTCCGCGCTGACATAATTAGGAATAAACACAGGTCACAGCTTAACGTGGAAGATGATCTGCGAGTGGCGATCTCCAAAATTGAACCTAGTGTAGACCCGCTTTGCTCCGCGCACAGCGCCCATCCATCACATTATGCGTTTTTTCTGAATACAAAGTTACATGACCAAGATGGTGGCGCGTGAACATCGCGAGGCTCAGCGTCTCTCCAGTTTTAGCATTTATATAGTGTATTTCTTGCTCATCTCGTGTCTGTTGGTCCATAACAGTTGTGCATTTACATCGTACACCCGGTAGGAGCTTTTGGATATCAATTTACGCATTTCCGGAAGTTTTATCAGCAACATTCAACTCGTCCCTGAGATCGCCAGAACATCCGATGCTACGCACCCCACATGGCCATGCGGAAGTGCTCGCCGGTGGCGTCGAGATCGTAAACAAAGGCGGGGGAAGCACGGAGGGCTAAGAGCTAGGCTAAAGGTAACACCACACCGGCTCTCTTTACCCAACATTTTCCTTGCTAATGTTCGATCATTAGTGAACAAAATGGATGAGATTCGACTCCGTATCATCAACAGCAAAATACTTTTGAACTGCAATGTCATAATCTTCACGGAAACATGGCTACACAGCGGCATACCGGACAACACTATTGAGCGGGTTACAACACACACCAGGCGGATAGAACGGCAGAGGAATCCGATAAGACAAGAGGAGGTGGAGTGTGCATTTACGTCAACAAAGCTTGGTGCATGAAGTCTGTTATTGTTGGGAGACACTGCTCGGCTAACCTTGAGTTTCTCATGGTTAAATGTAGACCGTTTTATCTGCCACGGGAATTCACTTCCACCATTATAACGGCAGCTTATATTCCACCGGATGCTGATGCCAAGCTTGCTGTGAAAGAACTTCATGCAGCCATCAGTAAACAACAGACTTCTTACCCGGAGGCTGCATTTATTGTTGCGGGAGATTTTAATCACTCAAACTTAAAGACAGTGCTCCCTAAATTTCGCCAGCATGTTTCCTGCCACACAAGAGGAAACAAAACTTTGGATCATGTCTACACAAACATGGCTGAAGCTTACGCAGCGACCTCCCTCCCCCACCTGGGTCAATCTGATCACCTTTCTTTGTTCCTTACCCCCAAGTACTCACCTCTCGTCAATCGTGTGAAGCCATTAGTGAAGACCATCAAGGTGTGGCCTGCGGGGGCAGACTTTCCACTCCAGGAAAGGTTTCTGGAGTCTGTTTGCTTCTCAGGCCATCAGTGGCTCTCACACGGACATAGACAGTAACACCTCCTCTGTATTGGACTACATCAATTCCACCATTGTCCCAACTCGGAAGCAGATCACCACATACCCCAATCAGAAGCCATGGACGAACAAGGAAGTGTGCCTCCTGTTGAAAGCACGCAACACTGCCTTCGGATCGGATGATGCACAGGCCTATAGTACTTCCAGGGCAAATCTGAAGAGGGGCATAAAAAAGGCCAAGCAAGTTGAAGTTAGAGGAGCATTTTTCCAATTCTGACCCTCGATGCATGTGGCAGGGCATCCAGGCCATCAGTGATTACAAACCCAACCACTCCACCCCCATAGCCACAGATGCCATTTTCCTGAACGAAGGTTGCTCGCTTTGAGAGAGACAATAAGGAAACAGCTACCAAGCTCACACCCTCTGCTGACCACCCAATCATCACACTAAACTCCACTGATATTCACGCTGCACTAAGCCGGATCAACGCCCGCAAGGCTGCTGGCCCACATGGCATCCCTGGTCGCGTACTCAGGGCATGTCTTCATGGACATCTTCAACCTGTCCCTCGCCCAACCAGTGGTTCCAGCATGTTTTAAATCCACCACCATTGTGCCCATTCCAAAACATTCTAACCTGACGTGCCTGAACGACTACCACCCTGTAGCACTCACACCCATTGTTACGAAGTGCTTTGAGCGGCTGGTCCTGGCACACCTAAAGGACTCTCTACCACCCCCACTGGACCCATACCAATTTGCCTATCATAACAATAGGAGCACAGATGATGCAGTGTCCATGGCGCTGCACTCCGTGCTCACACATCTGGACAATAAGGACACTTATGCACACATGCTGTTCGTAGACTTCAGCTCTGCTTTCAATACCGTCATCCCTTCCAAACTAATCACCAAACTTGGAAACCTAGGCATTAACAACCCTACCTGCAACTGGATTATGGACTTCCTGACGAACAGGCCTCAGCTTGTTAGGTTAGGCCACATCTGCTCCACCACCACCACCATCAACACTGGTGTACCACAGGGCTGCGTAATGAGCCCCTTTCTCTACTCCCTTTTCACACTCGACTGCAGGCCTGTGTATGGATCTAACTCCTTCATTAAGTTTGCAGGCGATACAACGGTGAATGGTCTCATCAGCAACAACGATGAGACTGCATACAGGGAGGAGGTCCGGCACCTGGCCACATGGTGCTTAGACAACAACCTGCTCCTTAACACCTCCAAGACAAAGGAGATCATCGTGGACTTCAGGGAGGCGAAAGGAGGCACACATCCACCCATCCACATTAATGGGATGGCTGTTGAACGTGTTTCCAGTTTTAAGTTCCTGGGGACTAATATTTCGGAGGACCTGTCCTGGACCACCAACACCTCATGCCTGGTCAAGAAGGCTCACCAGCATATCTTCTTTTTGAGGACACTGAAGAAGAACCAACTGTCTTCAACTATCCTGGTGAACTTCCTGGCCTATCTTGTTTTGTTGCTGAGCACAAGGCACTGCAGCGGGTGGTGAAAACAGTCCAGCGCATCACAGGGACTACACTTTCTCCCATTGAGGACATCCAGAAGAAATGCTGGCTGCGTCGAGCTCGCAGCATTCTCAAGGACTCCCCTCACTCTTACTTCTACTAGTCCATTGATATTAGTATACTAATGTGGCCCGTGACCTGGATGGAGATCAGCTCGCTTCGGATCTTCGTCCAAGGATCAAGGTCTATTGGTCGCTTGTGGGTCCTGCAATTCAGTCAGGGTTTCAATGAACAGTAACACAAAGTAGTGTATATTCACCGAACTGGACATTTCACTACATGATTAGTCCCACAACTTTTCAATTTTTTCCCCATTTGTATTCTTTAGTCATATTGATGTGTTTGTCATTTGAGATACACATTACCCATACACATTATTTGTAATTTGAGATACACATTACCCATTGTTTGGTGAATTGTATGCTAATGAGAAAGGATGGCACATGGTTACAATATGGACAATTTTAATGCTGATGGGAATATGTCTGATTCAAGTTTCGGTAGAGGGAGACTTTACCTTTACACCAGTTACAGGGAGGGGTAATGTAGTACGAACACTGCCTGAATTTTGTTCCACCCGCATAACTGAACAATAACCTAGTCAATTACAAAGTGATCCACTATCAGCCTGTCCAGAATTTAGAGATCCCGCTTGGGATAATCTTATAACGCATATTACTCAGGAAGTAGGAGACTATAATTTCTGCTCAAGGTGGCGTAGCGCATGGGGAAAGGGGATCCAGCAATGCACAGACTCAAAGTTTAGGTGCAGGTCAGTCGTTCTCAGAGACACCCTCTCTTTATTTGACGGGAGTTAAACTAGTCATGCAGTCCAAAGTTAAAGAGCCTCCAGCCTTCCGAGGAGCTGAAGAAGATAAGTTCAGTGTGCATGAGTGGGAATATTTAATGGGTACATACCTATGCAAAAGAGGCATACCAGTGGTGGAGCACCAAAATGAAATCCTTTCAAGACTGATGGGTAAAGCGAAAGACATTGTCCGAGTTATCCTTCGTAGCAACGCTTCCCTGAGACCATTTTCCGCTTAAAATAAGTGGAGAGCGAGTGGGGTAGAAAAGCATCTTGACATATATCTGACTGAACAAAAGGAACAGTTTGCGGTAAAATCCAAGCGTCACCATACAATGAGAAATGCTGCAGTTCACCCTCCCTCACCTATGGAAGGTGAGGCCGCAACCAGAGTTTTTCCTGCTGTGTCATCAGAAAACACTAATCCTAGCACCCCATCTCAGTCACAAAATGACGATAATTGCATAAAGGCCCTCATCGGTCTACTTGACTGCACTCTTTCCCAGAATAGTCAGGCAGAGATGAGGTTCCCTCAGCCGAGCCAACCACTTATGAGAGAATCTAAGGTGTGTGTAACGAGCAAGGCGGAACGAGAGCTGCGAGGGAATGGTCGACATCCAAGAATTGTTCACATGGCTGCGAGACCAGTGCAACGCTCAGCTGACACTCATTATCACTGGCGTCACACCGGTCTCGCAGCCATGTGAACAATTCTTGGATGTTGCTGGAGAGGTGGTGACTCGCCCGACCGGGTTGGGACTGTTAAGATTCATACGCCGTTGTTACGGTGGGTTCCTCTAAAAGTCACAAACCATTCGGACAAACAAGTCACCCTCAAGAGGAATCATAAGCTTGCAGACGTATTCCTTAGTTTGGCTGTTGAGGATTTTGACCTGTTGCAGGGTTTCAATCATGTTCAAGCACCGACATCTGAGAGGAATTCTCAAGCTGGTGGTGGAACTGATCATAAACCTAGACTAAATGCCGTAGGCCTCAATGACATCAATATTGATTTATGTTCTGTCAAGGATACAGTCAATGAAAAGCTGGTTCAGCTGCTTGAGAACTACAACAACGTTTTCTCCAAACATGCTCTGGATTGTGGGGAGGTAAGTGGTTTGGTCCATCGCATCCGTTTAATTGACGAGCATCCGTTTCGACAGCCATACTGTTGAATACCACACTCACTGTCAGAAATGACGTCAAGTTCTCTCCGAAATGGAGGAGCAGGAAAATTTTGGAAATCAGTGAGTGAGAATGCTTCGCCCTTGGTTCTAGTATGGAAGCAAGACGGAGGCTTGAGGATTTGTATGTACTTCAGATGGCTGAATGCCAGAACTGTTAAGGATGCACACCCGCTCCCACACCAATCTGACTGTCTGGTTGCCTTGAGTGGAAACACTCTCTTCAGTACTATGAATTCAACATCAGGCTTCTATAATGTCTGAAGAAGATAAGAAGTACACAGCGTTTTCGACTCCAGTAGGACTCCATGAGTACAACAGAATGCACCGTGGGTTGTGCAATAGTCCAGCATCTTTTATGCGTATGATGTTGAGTATCTTTGGAGACCTGAATTTTAGTATTCTGCTGTGTTACCTAGACGAACTACTGGTGTTTCCAACTGACGAGAATGTGGCTCTGGAGCGGTTAGAGGTAGTATTCCATCGGTTGAGGCACCACAACCTCAAGTTAAGTCCCAAAAAGTGCCATCTGATGCAGGTGTCTGTTTTTAGGCCATATCATTGATGGGAATGGTGTTTCTGTTGATCCGTATAAGGTTGAGGCCCTATCCAGACTGTCAAAAGTTGACCTCATGGAAGAAGATCTAGACCAGTGGTCGGGAACCTATGGCTCGCAAGCCCTATATGGCTCTTCCAGTGACGCCATATGTCTCCCAGACAATTTTGAGTTGAAAAAAAAATCTGTTTGGAACTGATTTTAAAATACTTGTGATATTTCTTAATATTAATGAGTCATTTTAAAGTAAACTGTCGGGTAGGGAACCAATGGCTCGCGAGCATGTCCGGGTCATTGTAAAGCTGAAGAAATAAAAACGGGGGACAGCAGGAAAAGGGCATGCAAGGAGCTACAGCGGAGAGTGCAGACGAGTCAGCAGCAACTAAGTGTGTGGACCAGGCAAGGTAATGGGAATTCCGCTAGCTTTTCTCTCGCATTAGATGAGTCAATAGACGTTAGCCATCTCAGTGCAGTATAATTGCCAGGTATGCTGCAAGTGACACACTGCGTGAGGAAAGCTTTGCTGTTTTGCCAATGGAAGGGACAACAATAGGAGAGGAATTATTCACTTCTTTCCTGGAGTCTACTAAAGAAAAAAAACTACTGATGGATAAAATTATTTCTGTCTGTACTGATGGTGCACCCTGTATGTTGGGGAAGAACAAAGGATTTGTAGCGCTTCTCCGTGAACATGAAAAGAGAGCCATCCTAAGTTTTCATTGCATCCTGCACCAGGAGGCGCTTTGCACTCAGACGTGTGGCCAGGAGCTTGGTGAAGTGATGCCGCTGGTCATTCGAGTGGTCAACTTTATTGTTGCCCGAGCTTTAAATGATCGCCAGTTTAAAGCTCTGTTAGAAGAGGTTGATCATCATTATATATGTTGTTAACGGGGGAGGTGCTCAGCCGTTTGGCAGCTTGCCTTAGTGAAATCCGGACATTTATTGAAATGAAAGGCGTCAAGCATCCTGAGCTAGACAATACTGACTGGCTCCTGCAGTTTCACTATCTCGTGGACATAACTGGCCATCTGAACCAGCTCAATGTGAAAATGCAAGGTTTTGGAAATACAATCTCGTCCCTTCAACAAGCAGTGTTTGCATTGAAAGCAAGCTGGAAGTCTTTCTCAGGGACATTGATACAGGTCGTCTTCTGCACTTTGAAAGACTGCAACAATTTAGAGATACATGCTTAGCAATGATTAAGTTTGTTCTGGGAATTATCCTCCATTACCAGCACTTCATTCCAAATTGTTTTTCCATGGCCAAACCCCTCTTTTCCCTGAGAGCTGGGCAGAAACGGAGAGAAAAAGTCAAAACTGAGGCTAAGGCAGGCACATATAGGAAGCTCAAGGCAACGGACTGGACTTCAGAGTGTGATGATGCTCTATCTAGCTTGAATGAGAGCTTACTGCATTGTGTGGTTCTAGCACAACCTGACTTTTCTCTCCCACTAATCTTGTCTATTGATGCTTCCCTGGATGGACTAGGGGCTGTGTTGTCACAGATACCAGCAGGCGAGGAGAAAGCTCCGTTGCTCCCGTTGCTGACGCTTTGAGCTGGGCTCAAACAGTCAGTCAGAGGCTCTATACAGAGCGGTATGGCAGTTTACTCACTGAGGCTAAAGGAATTAATGAAAATTGAATTCAATATGCTTTCCAGTTGCAAGTAAACAGTCTTGTGTCGTTACAGTCAAATTCTGCATTGTCCTGTAGTCACACAGCAGTGGAAACTCCATAATCAGTGTGAGACTGTAACTGAGATAAGGGCCATATACAGGCAGTTTAGTCTATTCAGAATGCAGTCATGCCTGGATGTGACAACATTGCGGCCATCCCTCTTGAGGAGATCCAACGGGGCCAAGAGTCAGGTCCTGCAATCTCAAAGATTAAGCCTGAGTCAGAAGAAGCGACCATTTAGGCGAAAGAAGGCTGGAATGGATGTCAAGGCTCTAATTCTTCTTAAGCATGGGAATCGGCTGAAGATTCAGGATGGCGTAGTCTACCGTGTCTCTACAGATCCTTTAAGCCATCTTCCAGGTTGTACTTCCTTCTAGTCTCAAGACTAAAGCCTTAACTGGTGTGCACGATCTTGCTGGACATCAGGTACAATCAAGAACACTCCAGTTAACCCGACAGCGCTTTCTCTGGCCTAAAATGGAACATGATATAAGGGAGTACGTAAAAAGTTGTCAGAGATGTATATTGGCCAAAACACCAGAGCCATCCGCACAAGCACCACTTCATAGCATTCAAATTTATGGCCCTATGAAGTTAGCGTGTCTGGATTTTTGGAGTGCTGAGGATAGCAACCAGCATTCTGTAGACCTATTAGTTGTGATGGATCATTTATCAAAGTTGACCCATGCCTTTCTGTGTGTAAACCAGAAAACAAAGCAGATCGGGAAGAAGTTGTGGGATCATGTCTTTTGTGTTTATGGTTTCCCAAGACGCATTCATTTGGATCAAGGAGCCAACTTTGAAAGTACTCTTATAGCAGTACTGCTAGCTATTCAAGCTAGCAGGCATTGAAAAAGTCACACACTACAATGTACCACCCCATGGGAAATAGTGGGACAGAGCAGTTTAATCGGACTCTTGCTGGTATGCTTCGCCCTTTGTCTCTCAAGGAGAAACACAGATGGACCGAGCAGATACAGATGCTGACATTTGCATATAATGCCACAGTACACGAGACTACTGGTTACGTGCCATCCCAGTTGATGTTCAGCCGCATTTCAAGGCTACCTGTTGATGTCATGTTTGGGCAAGTGTTGCATGACCCTGTGATTGTTCACCACGCTAGCTATGTGAAAACATTTATGTCTTACCTTCACAAAGCAGCGCACATTGCTCAAAAACACGCTGAAAAACAGAAAAAGCAAGCCAAGTGTTATGATCAGAAGGTAAAGGGCACATGTTTGAACATCGGAGATAGAGTGCTTCTAGCCAATAAGAGTGAAATAGGTTTCACTCTGCTTCAACGCAGATCTCCAACTGTCTATATTGTAAAGAATCAGAACCTTCAAACCAACATAAAAAAACTGATTGACGAGGTTGGCAATCCAAAGTTCTACATCGAAATTTGATTCTTGACATCAGTTTCCGACCTGTTGAACCATCTCAAGATGACAAGGACATACAGGTTAATGCTGAGAATATGGAAAGTGAGTCTGAATGGACTGACTCATTGGAAGAAGAGAGTTTGGATGGTAGAAAAAGGGCATGGTCAAATAGAGACTGAAGGTCAAGAGTTTGCGGATGATGTTCTGGGATCTGATCGTTCAGTGACAGCAACCCAAATTCCAGTGAAAATGAGGCTGTTGGGGGTTCTGATTAAGTATCTGATGTAGAGATTGAAGCCTCTGCTCATAATTCTGACCCACAAATAGAAACTGTGAATGACTCTCATACTAACAGAATTCCTGACACACAAGCACAAATTCCTATTGACACACAGGGTGTTAGGGCCCATGCAGGAAGGGTTGTTAAAAGGGTTAGTCGTTTAATTGAGTCATTGGCACAGAGACCATTTTATGCTCAGAGAGTGGGGTCATCTGTTACAAGGAGATCAGGGTCATTTCTTTCTTTATTTAAAAAAAGGGGCTTTGTTGTGACAATGTGTGAATTTCATGAAGTATAAAATAGACCAGATTATTGTGTGTTGTACAAGGCAGCATACTGTTCTGAAACGTTTACTTATGCTGTACTCTCTTTAATCCATCCAGGAATGGTTATATCTGGACTGTTTTTTTATAGTATTCATTTTGTAACGATTTGTTCATCTTTCAATTCATGATTGATTTAAAACTAGCTGCCGGAAACTATTTTGTATGTCTAGATATTTGTTTGTAACTATTCATTTTGCACTATAAGTAATTTGTAATGTGTTAAGGGCATTTTGTTTTGATGTGTCATCGCGATGTGTACTCCGAACACGTTAAGCGTGCTAAGTAGAGCGCCATCTAAAGGCCCCATAATAAGATCTCCATCAGCAACAGTCCCAGATGTTCCTTGTATTCTGTTACACAATGCAGATCTTGAACAATCCCCAGAATAAGGCGCTTATACTTACTACATAAGGTATACTAAAAATATACTTTAAGTTTACTCAAGTATACTTACTCAATTCTTCAATTCTTCAGTACTGGCCTGTTGGACATACTGTGGCTGTGCAAGATGGCTTAGTGCTGGTATCAGGTAGAATCTTGAATCCCGTCCCAATGAGATTAGAGATGCTGCAGAACATCTGCATACATCTTCCAGCAATGAATGCAAAGCAACTAAAGCACATGCACGATAGCTTCCTTATTAGCCATGTATGACCAAAAACATTGAACAGATGGTCGAGACATGTCAAACCTGCCAACAGTTCCAGCTCAGGAACCAGAAATACTCTCATCTCTTATGAAATCCCAGAGCTCCCCTGGTTAAAGGTAGATGCTGACATCTTTGAAATCAGACTTCAGCCATTCCTTCTGATTGTTGATTACATGTCAAAGTATCCTGAGGTAATGAACATCAGAGACAAGACAGCAAGTACAGTAATTGAAAAGATGAAAGCGGTGTATGCAAGACATCGCATCCCAAAAGAGCTAATGTGTGATCATGTACCATTTGCAAGCTTTGAAATGAA